>NC_091844.1:69244951-70494951 GCF_037783145.1 Equus przewalskii | reverse complement strand
AGAGCACTGCTTACCTTGAGGCCCCGGGTTTGACTCCCAACATGTCCCAACTATCTTTACTATTCCGAATTCTGCGAATGGTGTCTGCTTGTTCTTTGGTGAAGCTAGCACTGCTATTTGTGATGGGACGTTTCCCGCCATTTTCACATAAATCAACTATGGATACATAAAAGGTCTGCAAAAAGAAAACACAACCCAGAGTAGAACTCATTTTGTGAAAATAGGAATTGCTTTTAAGCATCAACTTAAAGAATTTTAATATATTCCAAAAACTCTTAAAATTCATGATAAAGCAAATACGTACTTTGGAAGAATTTTTTTCCTTCTAAATATATCTATTTAAACACAAAAAGTACAAGGAATAAAATTTAAATGGCTTATAATCCTACTCTCAGATAACTATACTTGAGGTTAAAAAGTAGCAGATGAACACTGTTAGAAAAATTCAAATAGTAAAGAAGAGTGTAAAATGAAAACTATGCTTCCCTACCCTTCAAGTTCCTCTCCTTGAGAAAACCACTTTTGATATTTTTTTGGGTATCCTTCCAGAAAAATTTTCTATCAGTACACCAGTACATACACACATCCATACGCTAAACATTTGCATAAAAGAGAGTAGATTAAACACACTGCTTAGCACCTTGCATTTTTTTCACATAATAATGAACCCTGGAATCTTTCTCTAGCTGCATATAGACACTTGCTTTGTCCTTTTTTGTTTGTTTGTTTTTTGTTTTGTTTTGTTTTTGAGGAAGATTAGCCCTGAGCTAACATCCACTACCAATCCTCCTCTTTTTTGCTGAGGAAGACTGGCCCCGAGCAAACATCCGTGCCCATCTTCCTCTACTTTATATGTGGGATGCCTACCACAGCATGGCTTGACAAGCGGTGCATGGGTCTGCACCCAGGATCCGAACTGGCGAACCCTGGGCCACCAAAGCGGAACATCTGAACTTAACCGCTACGCCACTGGGCTGGCCCTCTTCATCTTTTTTAATGACTGTTGAGTATTTTACCGTGTGACTGTCCCATGTCATTTAACCAACTCCCTATTCTTGGACAAGTCAACGGTCTCCCTTTGTTTGCTACTACAAACAGTGCTTTGATGAATACCTTTCTGTGTATATATCTCTGCACACTTGTAGGGATACTGTTTTAGGATAAATTCCTAGAAGAAGGACTTTTGAAGAAGAGAGCATGTGCATTTTAATTTTGGATTTTGACAAATTTTGTACAAAAGTGCTGTACCAGATCACACGTCCATCACGGGGTATGAGAGCATCTATTTCCCCAAACCCTCGTCAATATTGGACATTATAGTCCTTCACTTTTGCCAATCTGATGTGTATCTCACAGTTTTGACTCACACTGCTTTAATTGTAAGTGAAATTGAGTATCTTTTTATATGCTTATCAGCTGTTTCTTTTTCTGTAAACTGTTCATATTCTTTGCTTTTTTTTATGATGCTTTTCAACGTGAAAAGTATTTTTTGATCTTGCTCCTATTTTACGATCTGTGCACTGCTTGCTGTTGAATAACTTCACTCAAAATACTAATTTAATGTACTATAGCTGATTTTAGATAGAAATATATCCTTTTCCCTCCATTTCTTTTTAAATCTCTTCCTATTCTTTTCCAGATATTTTTATAGTTCTTATTATTGTCTAAAAGTTTTATCTTTCTCTTAGACTCCTCTTTCTTATCTCCAATAACAGCTAATCAACTTGACAACCTAGATAAGAAGCCTTGACAGGTGAGAAGGGGTGTCATAGGAAAAGCCACTAGATACCAAGACAAAAGCAGTATTGACTTGGTTTTGGTCTATCTTAAATTGCTCTCTATTAACAATGTGAATAAGACAAAACCAAGTTCTTTCCTGACATAAAGTGTCTATTAAATATATAGGAAACAAAGAAAATATTTATTAAATTGAACCAGCAAGAAAGCACTACTTCTAAGTGCTTACTTACAGAATAGTTTTATTACACTCTGTTGGCCCTTTTCTTCAAAAAAAAAAAAAAAAACCAGACTAATTTATTCATTAGCCTACCCAAGATTTATCTAACAGGATAAAAGCACCTAAAAGGGATCACAATTCACAGATGTTTGCTTGTGCTATGTATCAGGAAAGTTTTCTTCTAGTCTATAAGTTAACCTAAATATAAACACACAGATTTCTGAAAGCGCAAGTATTCTCTCATAACACACATGGTTACAGAAGATCAGCTTGCTGTGGTACACAGAACACCAAAAGTGAAGTCAAAAGTCTGTCTAAATTCCATGTCTGAGTTCTAGCCATGATGGAGTAACGGGCACTGAACTAGACATCCTGCCACACACTACTACAAAAGTGGACAAATATATAAGGTAACTATTTTCAGGCAGTAGACAACAGCAAGTGTAAGATTGCTCCTTGGCTTTCTACCTGGAGTCCATTTCCTGATCATGTCACAGAGAGCTGGAGTCTGAGCAGACACAAAGTCCCATTGAGCCAAGGAGGCAGAGACCAGAGCTTGAGGATGCTAGTGGCTAGACGGCTAGAGGATATGCCAGAGCAGGGCATTGGAGAGGAGGAACTCTGCAGAGTTGGGCCCCAGAACCCATGTGGGAGTTCCCCACTAGTTTGTAGCTGAGGGCTAGGCTATACAGACACAGGGTGAGATAATCTGAGACCTAGCAGATAACAGCTACCATGGGGTTGAGAACAGAGCTGCTGTACTGGAAGTCCAGTGGTGCTTGGGGAAGAGCTGTCCCGGGGACACTGGAGCTTGGCCTTGCCAGAGTGGAGAGACTGCCTTAACACCTCATTAATACCCCCAGCATGCAGCTGAGACACCACACAACGGCTATGCCTTAGGAATTAGACTCATCCTAACAAAACCTAAACCCAAGAGCTGACAAGATCTGCACGAGGGACAGAACTTGGAGGCTGAGTCCTGCCAAATCAGAAGGGCTCGGGAAACACTTTGGGCTTCCTTCAGATCCTTGCTGTCAAAGCCAAAAATCAAGTCTACAGAAGTTCAATGTAAGTTTCCAGTAATTAAACTACCTGTGGAAACAAGAATCAACATTTTTCTGAGGAAAATAAAAGAATCTAGAGTCTCCACAATGTCTGGTGTTCAATCAAAAGTCACTACTCTACAAAAAAAATGTTATCCATAGTCAGGGAAAAAAGTAGTCAAGAGAAAATGAACCCAAGATGGTTCAGCTATTGGACAAAGACTTTAAGGCGGCTATTATAAATATTTCCAATAGGTAAAGGAAAACATGTTCAAAGAATTAGAGGAAAATATACTCTTAATAAGTGAACAGATAAGAGGATCTCAGCAGAGAACTGGGAGCCATGTAAAAGAACCAAATACAAATTCTAGAACTGAAAAGTATGGGGAATTGGAAAATTCACTCAGTGGATTTAACAGCAGATTGAAGCCAGATCAAGAGAGACTACATTGTCTGAAAAATTGAGAAAAAAAATGGAAGAAAAATAAACAGCCTCAAGGATGAGGGGCCAAAATCAAATGGTCTAATATACATGTAATTGGAGTCCCAGAAGGAAAAGAGAGTGGGAACAGGGCCAAAGAAAAATTGGAATAAATAACAGTAAAAAAGAAAACCCAACTTCTCAAATGTGATGAAAAACACCTGCCTACCAATTTAAGAAACTCAACAAACCCCAAGTAAAATAGATATGAAGAGAACCACACCTAGGTACATAGCACAATGACTGAAAACCAAAGATAAAGAGAAACTCTTGGCATAGCTAGGGGGAAGAAAAAGACATATCACGTACAAAGGAACAAGAGTAAGAACGGGTACTAATGTCTCATGAGACACAATAGAGGCCAGAAGAGAATGGACCAATATCTTTAAAGCGCTGAAAGAAACTGACCCTCTAACAGTTATTGTTATTATTATTATTATTATTATTATTTTGAGGAAGATTAGCCCTGAGCTAACTACTGCCAATCCTCCTCTTTTTGCTGAGGAAGACTGGCCCTGAGCTAATGTCCATGCCCATCTTCCTCTACTTTATATATGGGACACCTACCACAGTATGGCTTTTGCCAAGTGGTGCCATGCCCCACCTGGGATCTGAACCGGCCAACCCTGGGCCGCCGAGAAGCGGGACATGCGAACTTAACCGCTGCACCACCAGGCCGGCCCTAACATTTATTATTTATACCTCTTGGACAAATCACTACCACTTTTAGATGTCCTCATATCTGAAATGAGAATAATACTTGTCACACATTGTTAAGAGTCTCAAATGAGATGAAACATGCAAACTCTTCCAGAATTATACAATACTATTCAAATGGTTAAATGTCATTATTGCACATACATAGGTACGAGTTAACATAGGTCGACGTACTCAAAAGACTAAAAACATGGCAAAGCAACATCAACCTTCTATTCTTGACATAGAAGCTACTGATGCCCAATTCAGCCTGTCAGCCAAGGATGAAACCTGTCTTCTGGTAGGAGGGGTGACATCTTGTGAGAGGGAAATTCAGCATAAAAGATTAAATAAAATCCCACTCAGTAATTAGGAACAACTCTTTATAGTATAGCTACATTATTTGAAATGCTAAAAATTCCCAAAATATGAGATATATTCACAAGAAAAAAATGCATTATTCATGCCATGACTTACTTCCAAATGTGTCTATAATTAAGAATTGACTTGACTTTATAACTGATTGTTGAAATAGCCTCCTCTCCTTAAAATTATTCAAGACTAGTAAGTTTTAAAAAGTGACCATCTATTCAGGTTGTGATATGAGTACATCCTTCTCTCGTACTCATATTCTTGACTGGTAAGACCTAATTTTTATGTGCGACTGGCTGGATTCTGTAATAACAGTCTCCCACTCTCTAATTGCACCCCCATGGTCTAGAATATAGGATTATACTAGCTATGGCGAGGCAATTTTGCCAAAGGAATGCTTCCATTTGATTATGAATACAAATGTAACCAAAGGTAGCTCTGAAGACAATCTTTGTCCCACTTAAGTAAGTGTACAATAACTGTTGTTAAACTTGATGACTAAACTAGAGAGCTTCTTCAAAATACAGATTCCTGGGTTCCGGCACAACATTAAGCTTCCAGTAGATCTGGAGCCCAGTAATCTGTATTTGGAAGAATCTCCCCAAGTAATTCTGATGATCAGCCAAGTCTGGGCTAAAATAACAGCAGACATATCACACAGACACACACATTCATTCTCTTTTCTCTCTCTTTCCCACCAGCTTCTGGAAAGAAAGAGCTTATTCTAATGAGAAATTCCTGCTACTTTTTTGCTTCTCATAATTTAAACTAAAATTTGGCATCGTCAGCCTTGACACAAACTCTAAAATAACAAAATGCTAGGTTACCTGGAACATCTCGTTGATTCCTTCTCCGGTTTGTGCTGAAGTTTCAAAGTACAGGAATCCTTTGCTTTCGGCCCAAAGACGCCCTTCACTTTCATCAACACAGCGGTGCTTGGTACAATCGATCTGAAATAGAAAGTTATGGGGCAGAGGGAAGATTTCAACCTTGTCCCACTAGGATAGGCCCAGTGAGGTCTGTGTCAATCCTTCACTGAGGCAAATACCATTCTCAAATGAACCCCAGCGCTAGTACATCAAATTACCAGGAGCAAAAGGGCCAAAAAATTAATAATACTGAATGCGGACTGATTTTCCGTGGCAAAACAACAAGCGCCTGCAACCGCATTTCCCACTTTATCCCGGGAGAAAACTCTACCCCTCCCCTCTGTGAAGCCTGGCTGCATGACATCTGCCCCACTCAAGGGGCCATGGGCTGCTTCTCACACCTTCCCATAGTGCTCATTTCACCTGACTACGGCCCCTCCTCCAATCAGGTCAGAGCGTGATAATCAGGACCCACCTCTCCTGCTCAGTCACAGTATCCTTCCCCAAGTAAGACACCAGAAAAAAAATGGACAAAAATCCTGATATACCAGGTTTTGCTTATTTTAGGGACATATGTTTTGAAAAGCTGTTGATTCCTATATTACAGAATAAAGAATTTTTCTTTTCTTTTTATTTATTCCCCAGAACTCAGAGCTGTAGTCTTCCCATAATGAATCTAGAAAGTTGAGCATACCATTTCCAAAGCAATTACCTTGTTGGCACACACCACAAAGACAATATTTTCCATGTTTCCATGAGGTCCAAGATCTTGCTTCATTTCTGCCAGCCATGCATCAAGGGCATCAAAGGAGTCTTTCTGCCCAACGTCATAGACCAGTATCACACCCTGTGTGTCCTTGTAAAACTCGTTACGAACCTTCACACAAAAGAACGGATGCACAAAATGTAGGTTTTCTGATTTTACAAAAATACACCTCACAGTCATTAACTTAGCAAAGTGTATTCTTTTGTGTATTCATAGTATTTACTATTGTATGTCAATATGTGCTGGTCTTTAGAGGACCTTTTACAAAATGAAAGTATCATAAAGAACAAAACAAAACCCTATTAGCACAGCAGGACTTGTAATGGAAACAGCAGCCTCCTGCCCCATCCCTCCTCACCTCCAGTTCGACTCCCCAGAGGCAATCAATCTGTAATTGTTGTTAGTAGGCTTTAAAAGAACACAGATTATAAAGTTCTTCTTAGGAGGAAGTAGGAAGGTGAGTGAAAAATTAAAAAGAACTAAGTGACCCAAGTATCAGCGAGAGGTACGGCCATTTATGTATCGCATCCCAAAGCTGGCTTCCCCCAGGACGCCGGGCAGAGCTTCCCCAGTGACTCCCGATCTGGACACCAGCTTCAGAACTCCAAACTCAGAGCCTCTGTGCAATGCAGCAGAAAAGAGCTCAGGCTCTGGAGTCAGACAGATCTGGGTTCACATGTACTCACCAGTTGTGTGATTTTGGGCAAGTCACTTAACCTGTGTCTCAGTTTCCTCATCTGTAAAATGGGGATACTACTACTTACTTCACAGGGTTATTATGAGGATTAAGTGAAATAATGAAGGCAAAGCACCTAAAAGGTGCCTGGAAAACAATGTGTATTGGAACCTTCTCCCTTGCTTCCTTGCATGCATTCTCTGCTTGTCCTCCTCTGATGTTTTCATTGGAAATGGCAACTCGCCGCTGGGGCATGTCTACAATTCTGGGAAGAGGCAGCATGAAGTACTGGGCACACTAAAGTGACAGAGGCAATGACAGGCTGGATGACTGAAGAGCAACTTTGACAAATTGGGAGTTTCAGGCCAAAATTCCAGTAAGAACCTTGACAGAGGCCACGTATTACACGTTCTTTTCAGAAAATTCCAGTACGTCTTCTGACTCACAATGGATATGTTGTAAGAAATGAAGGCATCTACACGTCAGGCAGGAAGTATCTATAGGTTTCTGAGCATAGACAGATACCTGGACCAAGAATGTAAGTACCTATTAATTCGTAGGAACTTAAGAAGCAATCCCCTAATATTAAAACCAACAGAATCAGAAAGAATTCACCATGATGACTAGAGTGAGTCGGCTCCCCTCAGCACTCACGGTCCTTAGCCCTCCTGCGGGAGTTGAAACAGGGCTCCCCCTTCTTTCCTGAAACTCTAGCTGCCTTGGCTCCCATACACCACATTCTCCAGGTCCCTAACTGATCTCTCACCAACTCCTCTTCTGTCCATTGCTCCCACTTCAGTCTGCCACCACAATTACCCAAATCCTGTCCTGGGCCCTCATCTTTTCTTTTTTAATCCTTCCTCCCAACTCAGCAAAATCAACCACTTGCACAGTTTCAATTGTGAGAACCTCCAAGATGAGTCCTTTCATCTGTGCTTCCAGACACGCATTTCCAATTAGTTCTAGACTCTTGCAGCTCAATGTCCTGTTGGAATCTCAAATTCAATATGAACAACAGGAAACCCTCCAACTTATTCTTTCCTAACCTCTTCCTTCTCTTGAACTTCCAGTGAAGGAAATTAGCACATACTCATCTGAGTCATTCAGCTTGAAAGCCTGGTGTTAACTGCTGCAGCTGTCCTGTCCCTTTGCTCAGCAGTTTCAAACAATCCTGCAGAAGCCACCTTTGCCATGTTTCTTGAACCTCTCACTTCCTTTCCATTTTTATTGCTAACATTATCTCTTGACTGCACTGCTGCAAGAGTCTTCCAAGCAATCCCCTAGCAACATTATACACTGTGCATATGTATCTTTTTAAAGCCCTGGTTCAAAAATTCTTTAGTGTCTCCCCACTGCCAACCTCCTCAAGTTCAAACTCTTTTAATTGACATCAATGGTGTCTGATCAGTCCTCCACCAACTTCCTAGTCTTACCCTCCTACTATCCCCTGTACTTCAAACCGACAATCTCTCTTTCTCCCAAACTTGCCCTATGCCTCTGTAAGTCCATCTGGAAACAGACACCTCTTTGTCTTTAATCTTCCAAGGTCTAGCTATAATACTGTATCTTTCACACGGCTTTTTCTGTCCAATTCCTCCCCATCTAATCTCCTATGCCTGCAAAACAGAATGTAATCTCTATGTCCCCTGGAATACCACAGCATCTCGTATTTCTGATAGTGCTCATGTCACTTCCTGTCTGGTTTCACAGTCAGTAGCATGTCCAGTTGTCTTCCCCACTAGACTGTGAGCAACGTGAAGGCAAGCATCTTGAGGCATCCCTGTGTGCCATTCGCTGGGCCTAGCAGATGTAAGTATTTGAGGCATATTTGTTTAATCAAATGGCTGGATGTGCTTTCTAGTAGAGAACAAAAGTAGAGGCCAAAGGGAAAAAGAAAGAATTTCAAAATGCAGATCATGCTGTCCAAAGGGAGACTGGCGTGTAAAAAGAGACTTAAGCAAGCTCAATGGATTTCTCTTTCAAGGGACTCATATTCAAGTCTGGGTTCAGTGACTAGCTACCCAGGTAATCTTGAATGAGTTATTTTACTACCTCAAGCCGTAGTGTCCTCATCTGTAAAATGAAAAGGTCAAAGCAGACGTCTTACTGGCCGCCTACACTTCTATTATTCTTGTCTCCCAAAACCACTTTCTAAGGTTAGTCCTGGCAGACTTGCTCCATCCAAAGTTTAATTAAATATGATGCTAAGGGAATTGGGATTATTTAATTCTTAAAGCAGAGATGGCAAACTTTCTAGCTTGTAGGTTAGAGAAACCTGTAGTTTAACATCACTCAGGCCTCAGAAAGTTTCTATGGACTCTCTAACTCATACCAATAAACCCCAGAATTCAGCTGTGTGCATGGGAGAAACAAGATCAGCGGTCAGATACAGCCCCACCACTCCCTTGGCAGTCCCTTCTTTGACACCTGCCTCTGACAGTATCTCACATACTAAGTGGACCGTCCTTTCTCAGCAGGCCCTTTGAGGAAAACTGTCAAAAGGACTGGTGACAGGAGAAGCCTCAAATAGAAGCCAGGGATCATAAGAATGGCTGTGGCCACTGCCCTAGGTGTGTCCCGAGCAAAGGTATACTTTGGTCAGCTTGGGCTTAGAAAGAAGACGATGGCTTTGGTCTTGTCAAAAAGGAGAAATCGGTTACGGACAGCAAATATTTGACAAAAAAAAGAGAGATCAAGGCTATATAGGAGAAAAGGTACTTCGGAAGTGGTGACTTCAAGGAGCTTCTATTAATTATACTTCTATTTTTATGAGCTGCTGAACAAAAGTAATTGCAATTTCAGGTTGCATTAATAGGAGTCTAGTGTCTAATGATAGAAAGTAACAGAACACTCAGTGTTTTTCACTAGTTAGTATCTGGAAAGTTGAGTTCAGTTCTCAGCTTCCTATTTGCTAACTAGAGATTATTCACAAAGGATGCTGATAGGTCTAGCTGAGACAGGAATAAAAAAATGTTTTACCTGGAAAGGAGCAAATTAACAAATAGTAGAAAGGCTCTCCTGGAGAAGCAGAGACTCAGTCTATATTGCTTCAAAAACAAGGCCAGAATCAGAGGTGAAAGTCAAAGGAAGGGGGCCTTTCTAAGGGAGAAGCTGCTAATCTAGTGTTTAGCACTGTAAGGGATTAACCAGTGAGGCAGTGAGACCCCGTCATTAGAGACAGTCATTCTCCAAATTCTTACAGTCTGCACCAGTCACAACTGTCCTGTGTATCATATTGTCCCTGGATTCCCACCAACCTGCATAACACTTATTTATCCATCAATACTCAGTTTAAATGTTGCTTCCTTCAATAGGACTTCCTGACCTTCCAGATAAGCTAGGTCTGGGTATTAAGTGCTCCCAAGCATTGTGTCACTTGTTTAACATATTCTCTGACATATTTATGTTCCATGAGAACAGGGGCTGTGTATTTTGCTTCCAGCATAGAAACTGGCATAGTATCTGGTGAATGAAAGATGGCCATCAATCAGGAAGGCTGAAGAAAGAAATCCTACAATGGGCAGCGGTCTGGACCACGTTAATTCTCAGGCATCTTCTAACTCTCCATTTAGATGACTTTGATATAATCTAAGATTTATGGTAACATTTCTGGTGGTTAGAATCTATGTCAAACTTGTGGTCACCCAGACCCTCCACGCGTTTTTCACTGGTATTATTCTATGCTTGTGAAATTGATTTAACCCACTATAAGGCTTCGGCTTTAAAACAAATTCATTTTACATAAATATTTGGGTATATTCACAAGATGGAAGATTATACAGCCATTAAAGTTATATTTTCTTCAGGAAGATGGAGTAGATTTACTTTTCCCAATTCTTCCTGCTAAGTACGAGTGAAAATCCTGGATATTATATATAAAACATCCATAAGAGGGCCAGCCCTCGTGGCCTGGTGGTTAAGTTCAGCATGCTCCGCTTCCATAGCCTAGGTTTGGTCCCTGGGCGTGGACCTACACCACTTGTCTATGAGTGGCCATGTTCTGGCGGCTCACATAAAAAAGAGGAAAATTGGCAAAAGATGTTAGCTCAGGGTGAATCTTCCTCAGCAAAAAACAAAAAAACATAGATAAGAAGACTCTGGAAGGTGGAGAGAGGGAGCCAGATAAACTAGGGACCTCAGGACCCAAGGAACAACATAACGGCGAGTTTCCTGGATTTTCTTTTGCTTTATACAACCAAGCTGAAGAAGTACTACTTGGAAATGCCAGTGAATGCAGACAAATAAAAGCCCGACAAAATCCTGCTCTCTTCAGCCAAAGAATCAGGAAAGAAGCAGACTTGCAAGACAAAAACTTCAGATGATAATCACTCCATTCCAGCCACACACCTCGGAAAAAGCCTGTCTCTCCAACCCCACCCACTCAAGCAAAGGCTGAGTGGAAATTTTAGAAAAATAAATTAACAAAAAATACAATAACGGAAATAAAAAAGTTTAGCAGTTGGGCTCAACAGCAGAATGGAGGGGACAGTGGAAAGAATCAGTGAACTGGAAGATGAAACAATAAAAATTACCCAATCTGAATAATAGAGAGAAAATAAACCAAAAATAAGTAAATAAATAAATAGAACAGAGTTTCAGGGATCTGTGGGACAACAAGATCAGAGTCCAGGAAGGAGAGGAGAAACAGGTGGGGCCGAAAAGGTACTCAAAGAAATAATGGCTGAAAACTTCCCAAATTTGGCAAGAGACATAAACCTCCAGATTCAAGAAGCTGAGAAAATCCCAAACAGGAAAAAAACCCAAAGAAATCCATGCTAACACACATCATAGTTAAACCTCTAAAAACTAAAGACGAAGGAAAAATCATGAATGCAGCCAGAGAAAAATGACACTTCTCCTGCGGGGAAAAAACATCTCAAATGATAGCAGATTTCTCATCAGAAATCTTGGAGGCCAAAAGAAAGAAGCATACTATTTTTCAAATGCTGAAAGAAAAGAAATATCAACCCAGAATCCTATAACCTGAAAAAATATTCTTTAGGAATGAAGGGGAAATCAAAACATTCTCAATCAAGGAACACTAAGAGAATCTGTTGCCAGCAGACCTATGCTAAAAGAATGGCTAAAGGAGTTCTCTGAATGGAAAGGAAATGATAAAAGAAGGAACCTTGGAACATAACAAAGGACAAAAGAACAGAATAAGCAAAAATATGGGTGAATATAATAGACATTCCTTCTCTCTTGAGTTTTCTAAAGTATGTTTGACAGTTAAGCAAAAATTGAACACTGTCCGATGTAGTGCTAAATGTATGTGGAGAAAATATTTAAGACAATTATATTATAAACGAGGGACGACAAAGTAATATAAAAGGAGGAAACGTTTCTACACTGCATTCAAAGTGTTTAAATGACGATGCTAGCAGACTCTGACAACTTACATAGTGTAATACTAGAACATCCACTGATGAAGCTACGCAGAGAGATTTACTCAAAAACACTATAGACAAATCAGAATGGAATTCAAAGAGTGCTCAAGTAACCTACAGAAAAGCAGGAAAAAGAAAACAGAGAAATGAAAAACAGAAAAAAACCCTGGCAGACTTAAGCCCTAATACATCAATAATTACATTAAATATAAGTGGTCTAAAAATACCAATTAAAAAAAAAATAAAAAATAAAAAAAAAATACCAATTAAAGGACAGAAATTGGCATAATAGATTAAAAAACATGACTCAACTATCTACTATCTATAAGAAAGTCACTTCAAATATAATGATATAAGCAGGCTGAAAGTAAAAGGATAGAAAAAGATGTATCATGCAAACGTTAATGAAAGGAAAGCAGAAATGTCTACATTAGTATCAGATAAAGTAGACATTACAGAAAAGGAAACTACCAGAGACAGAAGGGAGAAATATATAATAATAAAATTATATAATGAAGACATAGCAATGGTAAATGTGTATACACCAAACAACAGAGTTGCAAAATTTGTAAAGCAAAAACTGACAGAACTGAAAGGAGAAAATAATCAAATCCACAACTATAGTTGGAAACTTCAACACCTCTCTGTCAGCAATTGACAGAGCAATTAAACAGAAAATCAGTAAGGATATAAAAGAATTCAACACCACCACTCACCAACAGGATCTAATAAATATTTATAGAACACTCCATCCAACAATAGCAGAATACACATTCTTTTCAATGCCCACGTAGCATACACCAAGGTAGACCAAATCCCAAGCCATGAAAAACCCTCAAAAATTTAAGAGAATCCAAAAAAAAAAAATTTAAGAGAATCAAAATCATACAGTGTGTTCTCTTATCACAATGGAATCAAATCAGAAATCAATAACAGAAAGATAACAGGAAAATCTCTAAACACTTGGAAAGTAAACAACACACTTTTAAATGATCCATAGGTCAAACAGAAAATCTCAAGGGAAATAAAAAAACATATTGAATGAATGAAATGAAATATGAATGAAAATGAAAATACAATATATCAAAACTTGCGGAAAACAGGTAAGCCGTGCTGAGAGGGGGATTTACAGCACTAAACGCATACTCAGAAAAGAAGAGAGTCTCAAATCAATAATCTAAGCTCCCACCTCAAGATCCTAGAACAAGAAGGGCAAAATAAACCCACGGCAAGCAGAAGGAAGAAATAATAAAGGCAAGAGCAGAAGCGAAATGGCCAAACTAGAAAAGGGTGAAGAGCCTCCACAGGGAAAATGAAAAACTCAAGGAAGGAAAAACACAAGAGAACGGCCACGAGATTCATCTGAGACTACTTAGGACCGAAATTTCCTACCACCATTTAAGGGGATACTACAAAAGACCAACAGATATCCATTAAGTTAGGGCTCAGAAGGGAAGCTACAAACACCAGCTAAATTTACCTGTTTTTATACATGATTTTAATATTGGTTGTTTCAGATAATTCAGGATCTTTCCTTAAGCCCACTGATAATACTGGTATAGGTTTTCTCAAAAAGGCTTTCTTACCTCGTAGAAGAAGGGATGTCCAGCCATATCAAAGATGTTAACTTTGATTTCTCTGTCTCTGACTTGTACCCTGAAATGTTCAAATGGAAACAATCCCAAAGAAGGTCATGGTTTCTGCAATCACATTAACATCATTTATGTCATTTATGAATTTCAGAAGAGTATGCATATGACATTTAAATGAGGCTTTCTTAGTGCCTCTTCTTGATTCCAGGTAATCTTTACAACAGCCAGCAACTTGGAAGATGACTCTGCCTCCTATTTTAAGAACACTGTGCTCACTGGAACAAGAACTCTCACTTACTTTCACCTTACCTCGGGACGCTTCAGTCCACACCCCTTAACTAACAAACGGTACCACTGCTATGCTAAGAAAAACTCATTTGGGACAAGTAGGAATGAGATGAAAGAAAATAAAATGTTTCATTTCACTTAGAAAGACATTTTAATTACTACTGGTTATGCTTGGTTACCACGCAGTACAGTAACAAAGATATATATTATTAATGACATTTGTTTAATTTTCTTGTGACCTTCATTTGGGCAAGAGCAATGGTCAATTTGTTCTCAGAAATTTGAAAATAGAGAAAAGAACAAAAAGAGAGATAACAACGGAAATTTGTAATAGAATTAACTACTGTTAACATCATAGCATATTTGCTTCTAGGCTTTTTTTTGGAAAGAAAAATCACTATTGGAAAATGAATGAATGAAACATTGTAAATAATTCAAACACTAAAGAAAAAATACAAAAACGAAATTTTAAAAGTGAGCCCAAATTCTATCACCCAGGAAAAACCTTCATAAACATAGGTGAACATCATTGTAGACTTCTTCTATGCATAGATAAGACTAATAAATACAAATATTTTTATAAAAATGGGATTATACTATCTTAAAATAAAAAGCATAAAATTTACTCTATATTAACAAAAGAAAAAGAAACTGACGTGAGCTGGGAGGAATTATTGAGTTTTAAATATAAATGTTTCCTCACCACAGAAATATTATTTCCTAAAATATTCTCTAAGGTTAAGAATAGAGAGTATTAACCATCAATTAACAGATTAGAATCATGACATTTTTTAAGTAACGTGTTTCAGTTTGGACAGCATTGACATGACTCCCTCCTATGGAATACAAGGACATTAGCACTTGCCTTATTGTCCCTATAACACCTCCTGGCTGGTCTATTACCACCATCCCCTTGTCCAAGTTTATATCATCCACTTTCTGTTCTGAAACCATAATTCCTACAGTTGTTTTATATTACTTGCATATTTAAATCAAGCTAACCACTAATCATCTTATCATGATTTCTCCATTCCTGAATTCTCTTCCATATTTCATCTATTCTAAGATGCACATTTGTTTTCATTTTAACATCTGTGAAATCAGGATCCATCTTATAAAAGAGAGTGTGAGAACTGCAAAATAAAACAGAATAATAACAGAGTTTGAGAGCATCTGGTGAAGATCTGGTATAACAATTTATATTAGAAATTTTTACAGTAAAAAGACAGCAGCTAAGAAGGGATGGAGCTGAAGTCTATAAAGTGAGGAAGTAACACAACTGTGTTCACACATTGAAACTCAGAAGCTAGACAGGGGAAATTATCTTAAGAAAAATGAGAATTCATCATCTCAAAGTAGTGCTTTCCCAAGTTGTGGCCTGAAAACCACCTGTATCATAATTACGAGAGGTTGTTACAAATGCAGATTCCTGTGCCCCACCCTCAGATCCAGCAAATCAGAACCTTAGTGTAGGTCCTAGGAGTCTGTATCTTTACAAACTCCACAAGTAATTCTTAAGGATACTGTAATTTGAGCTTCACTGTATTGAAAACAGTAAGCATGGAATGGGCACTTATTATTTTGACTACCCAAAAGAGTATCCCCGACTTTCTCCTCCCAGGTGTGGTTCAGATGGGTTCTGACATCTTAATGATCCCACCTGCTGGCCACAGCCAACCGAGCTGGGGAAAGGTATCTGTCCTCCCCTGGACAATCAAAACCTTCCCTGGGATTTTTAAGCTTGGGATATTAGTTGCGGTCTCTCTCTGGAAGTAAAATTTACAACGTGAGCCTGAGATCGCTGGCAGCTGCGTAGAGGGAGTCAAAAGTTAGAGAGAGAGATGTAGTGAAATGATCTGGCTATATTCTGTCCCTGGTTCTAGCCATCTCTGAGGCCCAGCTACATCCTTGCAATTGGATTATGTGAATTGATTAATATCCCTTTTTTTCCTTGAGTTGGTTTTCTGTTGATTATACCCTCCTGACTCACCATAGGACAATCATCTTTTCCAAAAAAAATTCAGCCAGAAACAGAACAGCCTGTTGAATAAACCACAGTTCCATAACATAACATGGTGATTCTTACTTCTTAGAGGAATAAATTAGCTACTTACATGGATTCAAAACAAAACGGGTTTAAATAGGATATCCTACCACATCATTGATGAAATCCTGTGCCCTGAAGTACAGACCCTCCACTTCAGTCTACCTCTTGAATGTTGCCCTCACGTTCTAATCTTGCAAACTTTCTCTTTAGCTATATCTATCTTACCCTAACAATAAATATTTACTGAGTATCTACTGTGCATAAGCACTGTGCCCAGCACTTGGAGATAATTTATACTAACAGCCCCTTCTTCATGGAGCTAGCTCATAATCTAGCAGGAGACATAAATATATACAAATAATAATAATAACACAAGGCAATTTATAAGTACCATAAATAGCAAAGAGAATTTCAATATTTCTGTCACTTGCAACCAAAAAGCTTCCTGATTGATAAACAGGGTGTTCAGAAGGCCTTACGGGAACGGCAGCATTTTACCCCTTGAAGAGATTGACAGGTAGAGATGAGAGGAAAGGACACTTCAGGTGGACAGAATGAATAACGGCACCGAGATAGGAAAGTAGGAGGATAGCAGTTCAGTGTGCATGGAGAGCAAAGTGTGTAAAGGAATGCAGGAGAGAGAAGGGGAGGGGAAGTTGGGGCCAGAATAGTGAGCACCTGAGATCCCGCCTTTGGGGGTGTGCAGTCTCCCCCAGTTCTCCGCTTCGGCAGTACTGTTTCCTGTGAACGTGACCCTGTCCCCCCAGCTCAGCCCACCCTTGATTAGTCTCCAAATAAATCCCCACTCATACCCAATTTTACTCTTCCCAGATCATTTTTGCTAAATTCCAATAGGCTATTAAAGATCATAAACCAATACAGGAAGTCCCCTGATAGAAAATTTTCCACATAATATTTAGACTTTAGAGAGAATATTTCAAAATGTTCTAAAAACACACTTGCTAACAGGACCTGCTTATACGGAAACATGTTTCCTGACAGGTCACATCTACCAGTGAGGCTTTGTGCGGAGTGCTCATCACTGTAGACCCCACATCTAACAGGAGGCCTGGCGAACAGATGTGCTCAATGAGGAACAGATGACATGATCACTACATATCTGTAAAGGTCTCTTACTCTATTCCTATCTTTCTTAATTTATCTTCAGAATCTCTATATCAAGACAGATCATTTTACAAAGGTTCTGAATGTAATTTACAAGCCCAAAGAAACAATATACTCACTTTGTGACTCCATAGTCAATTCCAATTGTTGCAAGATATTTAGATACAAATCTTTTCTCACAGTATCGCTTTATAATACAGCTCTAAAAAGGTAAAAATACATGCTTTTAGTAAAAAACACTCTGAGAACACACACAAAATAAGGACATTTCTTTATTATGGTTTCTTCATTCACCATGGAGAGGGAGAGCATTTTCAAAAGCCAAAACTACAAAATAATTGAAACAAATGCTAAAAGTGAAGATTTTAAAGAAAAATTATTTAAAAATTCTTCCCCTTAATACCAAATATGGGTATGTTTTCAGTTTAGTTCTCAATCCTATGCTGTTTTCTTTTGAAGACCACCAATCTCCAAATATCTCTCAGACTAGTTTCTACTTAGATGTCCCACTGTTACCGCAAATTCAACATGTCCAAAAATGAGCTAACCTTATACACAAAAACAGCTTGTCCTGCTGACATCCTAGTTCTGTTAATAATAGCACCATTTTCCCAATTACAGAGGATTAAAATACCAAAGTCACGTTTGATTCTGAGCCTTTCTAAATCTTCTTTTGAACGTTTTTCCCATCTTTCTCCTCATTCCGATGCCCGTTGATATCACCGTGGTTTAGGTCCTCATCATCTCCTCCTAGACGACGGTAGGAAATTCTTCACTGGTCTTTCTGCTTCCTTTTCCTCCCAACTTAATCAATATTGCACACCACTGACACTATTTCATTTCCCTAACTAAAAAATCTTCAGAGGCTTCGAAATCTAAATCTTCAGAATCTTCAGAGTTCGAAATCTAAATTCCTTTGTCCGTTATTCAAGGTCCTCCATAATCCGGCCCTAATCTGTCTTCTCTGTCTAAACTCTTCTATACAAACTCTCCATTTCTGCAAAACTCTCAGCACCCGACCTCCTGACTGTCGTTACTTTTCCCTCTATTTGGAATGAGCTTTCTCCCTTCTTTCCAAATCTTACTTATCCTTCAAGGCCCAGCTCAAACTCTGAGCACCCAGGTTAAAAGAGATCTTGCCTGTATCTGAATTCCTCTAGTACTTTACATAAAAAATCTATTCCGTATATATATATATAATGTGTTTGCCATCAGTCATACACTGCCTGTTATCAATTATCTTTTCACATGTGTATATTTATCTTATCTCTTCAGCTAGACAATAAACTACTTGTGGGCAAGAACCAGTATTTTACTTCTTTGTATCTTTTGCAGCAGTTAGCTCAGTGCCAATGAAAAACCAATTTAGAACGACTTGTATATTAATAACAATCCTTAGCATTCATGAAACTTACAATTTACTTGAAGTACTGATAATGGAGTTTATTCTGCTCAAACCCTTTCCTGATGAACCTCAATCTAAATCAAATAGGACAGTTACTTTAAAAAGTACTTAATAAGCTCATTGTGAACTGAAGGAAAAATTTCTTTGCAGTGACTACTGCTAAGAGGTTATACTTTTAAAGACACTTTATAGCTTGAAAGCACTTCTCAAATGTTTTCTCTCATGATATCTTAGAAAAATAAACATAGCCTTTTTCTAAATTATTCATGAGATTAGGGACCTGGAAGTCCTTTTACTCCACTATTCAAACACTAGTCCTAAGTGTTTAAAGAGATACACATTTAAATAACAGTATTAATAACGACTCTCTATAACACAAAGAGACAGGGCTCCCGGGCCTTGGGACCTTCTAAGCTAAGTTAGATAACATAAATATGGAAAGAAGTTTTTGCTTTCTCTATTTTTCTTAAACAGATCTTTAGGCACTTTTATTTTTTTTAATACAGTTCCAATGAAAATCTTAATAGGTTTGAGCCTTTTTTTCTAAGTTACCCTAAAATTCATATGAAAGAACAACTATCTGAGAAGAGCTAATCAAAGTATTAAAAAGAGGAGTGGGGCAGTAGAAGAGGAGGGAATTTGGCTTGACAGATATTAAAATACAGCCTGAAAAACCAATCCAGACAGAATTATATTGGCATAAGGACAGACAAGTAGGTCAGTAGAACAGAACAGAGAGCCTAGAAATAGATTCCATTATATAAGGAAATTTAAAAAGCAAAGACATTGATATTAAAAGTCAATGGGAAAAGAATGATTTATTTAGTAAAATGTTACCGGCACAATTGAATATACATCTGGAAAAAAATTAAGTTAGGTCCTTAACTTTCCTATATACAAAAATAAATTACACATGAATTTGAGTTAAGCATTTAAAAATAAAACAAAAATGTCAGAAGAGGGGCTGGCCCCATGGCCTAGTGGTTAAGTTCGGTGAGCTCCACTTCAGCAGCCTGGGTTCGGTTCCCAGGCATGGACCTCCACCACTTGACAGCAGCCATGCTGTGGCGGCAACCTGCATACAAAATAGAGGAAGACTGGCACAGATGTTAGCTCAGGGTGAATCTTCCTCAAGCAAAAAGAGGAAGATCGGCAACAGATGTTAACTCAGGGCGAATCTTCCTCAGGGGGAAAAAATCAGAAGAAAATGTGCAGCATATGTACAACCTTAGGGAAACCTTTTCAATCAAAAAAGGAAGCCCAGAAACCACTAAAGAAAAGACAGGCATAACTGAGTATATGTAAACAAAAATAATAAAAGCAATTGTATGGGAAAACATCTATAAAAATATTAAAAGATGACACACTGAATATTTGTAACTCATATGACTGGCAAAAAGTTAATATCTCTAATGGTCCCAAACCAGAAAAATTGGTAAGAAAGACACATGACCCAATAGAAAAATGTGTAGAGAGTATAAATGGGGCAATCCATAGAAGAGCAAATCCAAATGTCCAAGAAGCATATGAAAAGATGCTCACTTCATCTGTAGTCAGTGAAATGCAAATTAAAGTCACAATGAAATTACTTCTCACGAACCAGATTGGTAGTAATTAAAAGAATGACAACACTGTGTTGGCAAGGATTTGGGGAAAAGAGTGCCTGCATACTGCTGGTAGAAATAGACATTTTTGAAGAGCAATTGGCAATAGCTACTAAAATAAAAAAATGTGCTCTTCAACTCAGCAGTTGCACCCCTGGGAACCTAGTCCATAGAAACTAGAGTACCAGTATTTAGGATATATATACATACAAGCATATTTATAGCAACATTGCTTGTAATAGGTAAAAAAGCTGGAAACAAAGTGAATTCTCATCAATAGAGAACACTTGCATGATATGGATTATTATGCAACCACAAAGCAGAGCCAGTAGAGTTGTGTCAGATAACTTGGAGGGATTACCATAACCTACTGTTAAGAGAGAAAAGCAACCTCCAGAGAAGTATATACAATATTGCATGATGGGGGTACTTTTGACTGCAAGTAAGAGAAACCCAATTCAACTGATTTAGCAGGAAAATATTTATTTAATATAACTGGAAATCTAGAATTAGGGCAAACTTCAGAGTTGGCTGACACGAAGAGTCGATGGTAAGCACATCAGGAAATTTCAGGTTCTAGAGGACACTGAGAACTGGGCTTCGGGGAGGTTGACTGCTGAAGCAGAAAGCTGAACTGGATGTAAACAAAGACCAGAGAGAAATTTCAGGGTTCCTTCACAGAGGGGATTGATCCCTTGGGAATCTTCTTTTTCTTACTGCATTTCTAGAACCTCTAAAACAATGCTGAATAATAAAGGAAAATAGCAAGCATCCCTTTTGGTACCTAATTTTAATGGAAATGGCCTTAGCATTTCACCATCTGGTATATTTGCTGCTGGTTAACAAATATTGTTTATCATATTTAAGTAGTTTCACTTTATTCTGATTATGCCTAAAGTGTTTACTAGGATTGACTACTTGATTATATCAAATGTCTTTATAGTACTGAAAATATTTTCTCGAGTACAGATAATCAGTTGATGTAACAAATTATGTTGATTAACTTCTTGATATTGAACCATGTGTGCATTCCTGGAAAAAAACTACTTGCTAATAGTGAATTTCCTTTTTATATATTTTGATATATTGCTGAATTCTATGTGTAGATATTTAGAAATTACGCCCCTCTACGTATATGTGAAAATGGTATGTATTTTTCTTTTTGATACTATGTCAAGTTTTGCTATTTAAGTTACCATGACTTTATATAATAAATTGGGGTGCTGTTCACCTTTGTCTTTTCCGTGGAATAACTTATGTAACTGAAATTATGTGTTATCTAAAGTTCAAATAAAGCTTATTCATGAAGCCATCTGATTCTGATACCTTTTTGGAAGGTAAATCTTTTAATTGCTTTCCTAATTTCTTATGTGACTGGTCAATTGGGTTTTCTACTTCTTTTTCAGTCAATTTTGGTAATTTACATTTTGCTAGGAAATCCTCCATTTCCTCTACATTTTCAAATGTGCTTCCAAAGAATTGTATGTAGCATTCTCTAATCATTGTTTTAATCTCATCCAGTACGTGATAATGTCTCCTTTTCAGTACTAATCTTGTAATTTTTTCTTTCTCTATTTTTCTTAAGTAGATTTTTAGGCACTTTTCTTTTTCATTTATCTTTCCAGAGAATTCTCTCTTTCTTTTGGTTTATTTCATGTCCTTTTTCTAATGTCTTAAGTTCCTTTAATTTTTTTTTTTTTTTTTTAAGATTTTATGTTTTTCTTTTTTCTCCCAAAACCCCCTGGTACACAGTTGTGAGTCTTTTTAGTTGTGGCATGTGGGACACCGCCCCAGCATGGCTTGATGAGTGGCGCCATGTCCTCGCCCAGGCTTCAAAGTGGCGAAACCCCAGGCCGCCGAAGCAGAGTGCATGAACCCAACCACTCGGCCACTGGGCGGGTCCTCCTTTAGTTTTTAAATTGAGATATACCGTACCATAAAATTCACACTTTTAAGGTGTACAATTCAGTGATTTTTAGCACAATCACAAAGTTGTGCAACCATTAAGTTCCTTTAGTTTCATCTCTCTTTTTTAGAAATGAATAAGATAACACATTCTCCTTTGACTACAGCTTTAATTTCGTCTTGAAGGTTTTGGTATGGATTCTCTCCTTTTCATTGCTTTCTAGTCATTTTGTCATGTGTTTTGATTTGCCATTTGACTCAAGGATTATTTACTAGGAGATGCCTTAATTTTTAACTTAAAATTGTTTATCTTTACATCTTTCTATATTCTCCAAATTCTTTAAAATGAGTATGTGCTACCTTTACGACTAAGGCAAAATTTTTTTTAAAGTTACATTTAAATCTTTTATCCATCTAAACATTTCTTTTGAGAAAGGAATGAAATAGGACTCCACCCCACTCCCAAATATAAGTAGTTGTTCCAACAGTACTTACTAAATGGTCCGTACTTCCCCGTGAACTTACTATATTTGTTGTAAACTGAATCTCCTTATGTGTTTGGGGTTTTTTCTGAACTCCATTCTGTTCCACTGATGTCTCTATACTTTCTTTCCAGTATCAATAGGAAAAGCTTGGTAACTTTAAAATATGTTTTAATATCTGGTAGTGTTAGTCTCCCCTCATTTCTTTGTTCACAATTTTCTTGGTCATTCTCATGTTTAATTTTTCATAAGGACTTTGGTGCCTTTTATTATGTTCTGAAGAAAAGAAAAACCCTATTCGTATTTTAACTGGAACTGAATTACATTTGTACATTATTTTAAAGAATTGACATCTACAAAATATTTGTTGCTGTTAGTGCCACCAAGTTGGCTGACTCCTAGTGATCCCGTGCACAGTAGAGCAGAACCCTGCCCCATATTTTTGCGCCATCCTCTCACCTTCTGACGCTAAATCAGACAACGTTCCACTGCTTTCATAGGGTTTTTATGGCAAATTTTTCCGGAAGTGGGTGGCCAGGTCCTTCTTCCTAGTCTGTGGAAGCTCTAGTGAAACCTGTCCACCATGGGTGACCCTGCTGGTATTAGAAATACTGGTGGCATAGCTTTCAGCATCACAGCAGCACGCAGCTGCCACAGTATGACAACCGACAGACAGGTGGTGTGGTTCCTGGGCCACGGTGCTCACCACCAAATCTTAACCACTAGATCACCAGGGCTAACCTCTAAAATACTGAGTGATCCTAATTAGGAGGAAAGTATATCTTTTCATTTGCCTAAGTAATTTTATGTACCTTTGCGGAGTTTGAAATGTTTCTTTGTATAGGTCCCATCTCTTCTTAAGTTTAAACCTAGATACTATATTTTGGTTATTATTATAAATTAAAATAGTTTTTTGATTACATATTCCAAACAATTATAATTTGATATAGTAAAGCTATTAATTTTTTAATAGCTTAATTCTCTTTGGGTTTCCAGATAATCATCATCATTAGCAAATAATTATAATTTTGCCTTCTCCTTTCCAGTATTTCATATTTTATTTTGTCTAAGTGCATTGGCTAATAACTCTGGAACAATGTTACATAAATGTGGTGACACTGGGCATTTGGGGCTATTTCTAATGCTGTACCATTAAGTATAGTAAAATTACAAAAGTGATACATGTTCACTTAGCTAGTTTAGTACATAACCTTGCAGAGGCTTTATTCTTTTCTTTTTAATGCCTAGAACACACTTGCCATTCAATGCGTTGACTTTCCATGAATGCTATGTTAATACTTACATACACACACACAGACAGATACATAAATATTACAGGATACGCTAAATGGAAAGAAAAGACACTGATAAACATGTTCTGAGCATCAACTGTGAGCAGGGTAATGGCCTAAACACTCCCATGAGCAGCTCTTTTGGCATGTAGATCCTACTCCGCGTTGATTTTGACAGCATCCAATGATGGAAAGAGCACGGTGGTGAGTGTGAAGACCCGGGTTCTAATCCTGTGTTAGTCACTGATTTAATGACCTTGGGAGGTTCTTAAGCAACAGCTTCCACTCACCCAGAAGGAGAGATAATTTTGAGTCAAGAGGAGGCAGTCTCAGAATTAATTTGGGGAAAGACCTCCGGTCCCCTCTTGCCCTCCCTTCCCCCTATACTACGGGAGAACTTGTAGCTGATATCCAGTAGAAGGACCATGGAAAACGGCAGTGGAACAAAGCCTTCTTTGACAGAATGGATGTTATGACACTACCAGAAATCAAAACAAAACAAAACAACACAGGCTCCTTGACATCCACTGCATCTCCTCTGTGAAACACCTGAGCATCTTATGACTGAAATGTAGATTCTAGACTCCATGTCTGCAGAGCAACATTTTATAAATCCAAATCCTCACATGCACCCCAGTAAGTTCTCTTAGGCTCCCAAGCACCGCTAGGGGTAACTAAACTTTTATTCTCCACCTCTAAGTCCTGGACGGATCACCTAGAACACAGACATGGTATCTAAGACCTGCCACAGGGATCTAGGCCTCCTTACTCTCTTTGGGGTACATTCAAGGCTTACAGGCCACAAGAGACACCTTCTTATGGAGAGTGACGTCAGTAGAGGAGGGGGGGTGGCAACCCAAAGGTCAAAAAGGTCAGGAGAGTTTTCCTCGCGGAGCCGCATCACCCAGGAGGAGACCCGGGCCTGCTCAGGGGCGGGGAGGAGGCTGGATGGATGTTGAGTGGCCGCCCTCCCAGCCAATCGGCAGGCCGCCCCGCTGCGGGGGGGGGGGGGGGGGGGAGGTCCCGCCCCTCCCAGCGCGGTACTCACTTTTCCCACTTCGGCGTTGCCCATGGAGATGACTTTGATGCGCAGGGACTTGCCAGGCTCCTTCCGCTTCGGCATGTTGGCCTCCATTGCCCTCGCTCTCTCGGGGCCACCCGCCTCGGTCTCTCCTTGTTCACCGCGCTGGCCTGTCCCTCAGGGCTCCTCGTCCAATGGCGGGACCGCTGCTATCGTCACCGCCCCGGCCCCGCGGCTCGCCATCCCCGCCGCTGCTTAGCAGCGGGCGCGGGCGGTTGGGAGCGCAGGGAACTGGGGGAGGGAGAAGAGAGTCTCGCGATGGTAGAGAGGGGCGGCGTGACGTCATCGCCAGGCCCTGGAGACGGGGCTGTGGTTACCTGTTCCCTGGGGTCGCACCACCGAGCCGGGCTAGGTCCCTCGGCGGGATGGGGTCGCCCGGGGGTGGCTGGGTTTACTCTCGGTGCAGAGCGCGGCTTTGGGTTCGGGGCGCCAGGTCATAGGCGTTTGTTGAGTTTGCAGCCCAGGGGGTAGAAACCTGTTGGCTGTTAGAACAGGTAGAAATCCTCCGGCTGGGAGTCTCCGGAATTACGGGTCAGTTCAAGGCCCGGCCGCGCTGAAATGTCAAAGTCGGCCACGGCTCTTTTGGGGGTGTTCTTTCTGCATTGTTCAGTCCCCGTGGACCCGTCCTTCCCCCCCGCCCCCCTCCCAATATTCTGTTTCCCGTGCTCGTGCTTCCTGAGAGGCAGCGTCAGGAGCCAGGGCAGTGGGAAGTCAGGGCCCCGGTCCTGAAGAGGGGCCTTAGGCAGGATCTGAATCCCGTTCCTACCCTTTAGAAAAATAGGTGGTCCGTTTGAAGTCAAGGCAGGTTTTAGTTTAGGCCTTGCGCTTCTGTTCGTAGTTGTAATAGTAGGAGGAAAGCTCAGACTGTTTGTTTCTTACACTTCCAGCTTTATTGGGTTGTGTGTGACGGCCAGGAGCTGCGCGCGCCTTCATTTTCCTCCTCTCCCTGCTGCTCACATCCGCACTTAGTCCCATCTTCTGCTCTCACCTTTCCTTTAGCCGATAGCGTGACAGTAGAATAGTAAAGGATTCTAAGATAACCACTTTTCTCCAGGGGAGAAGAAAAGCGTCTGCTTGAATTAAAATCAGTCTGAGAGGAAGAGTAATTTTTTATGTGTGTGTGAGGAAGATGGGCCCTGAACTAAAGTCTGTTAGTTCAATCTTCCTCTTTTTTTTTTTCTCCCCAAAGCCGTGTACAGAGTTGTATATCCTAGTTGTAAGTCATTCTAGTTCTCTGTGGGGTGCTGCCACAGCATGGCATGATGAGCGGTGTATAGGTCCGCGCCCAGGATCCGAACCACGGACCTCCTTCCACCGAAGGGGAGTGTGCGATCTTAACCGCTCAGCCAGAGGCCAGCCCCTGAAACTGTAACTTTTTGAGTCAGTATCTTCAGCTGTAGAAGATGAATAGAACTTGACAAAGGATTGTTTAATGCCCTGAAAAAGAATGGCTGCCTATTTCCCTGTAAATGACAACGGCAAAGGTGGCATAGCTTCTGTTCTCACACAGCTTTAAACGCCTTAAATACATTACAGGAAGACAGTGAATAAAGGCTCAAATTTTCGTAATTATTTAAAGTGAGACTTTCAAACATTTTAATTTTAAAATTTAATTTTAAAACATTAACTACTTTTTTTAAAAAAAGCTTGTTCTGGATTTGTTCATAATCAAGTAAAGTAACTTGTTCAATGGAGCTTCTAAAGTTCTTTACAAATATGAAATGTAAGTCCTGGTTAGAATTTTGATAGTTTAAAGTGTACAAGAATACTGATTCTCCAGATGCTGATCTCAGTATGATTTAATAAATTAAATCAATAAATATCTATTTCTTTGATAGTTCACCTTTGACCCTCAAATAGAACTGGTATTGTGGAAGAAGAATTGCAAAATGTCAAGTCTTCCACTGTTAAAGACTGACTGTGTATGATACTACTGAGCATAAGAGCAGTAAAACATGGGGAAGTTTAAAATTTATTACCGTTTTTTTCATATTGATGTTTTCGAGGTTTGAATATGTGTAACCATATTTTCTACTGGGTTTGTTAAATTAGTTTGGAGTTGAAAAAGCAAGACAGTTAGCTTTCTTTCCCAGTCTGAGATAAAAAGAAGAAAGAGAAGCATGAATTAGCTGTGTATGGAAGGACACTGGAAGATATGGTATGGAGCTGAGAAACATGAGGTCTGGAGTCAGCCCTGTTATCCTTTGTGTTGGCATGACAGGGGCATGTGGTGGTGGTAAGGGTTGCAGGAAATAATGCACTTGAAGTACATGGTGACCTCCCCCAATAAACATTAGCCATATGCTTTCATTTACTCATGTTTTTTATTTTTATGTATTAAGAAAGACTCTACATATTTATTTATTTTGGTGAGGAAGATTGGCCCCAAGCTAACATCTGTTGCCAATCTTCCTCTTTTTGCTTGAGGAAGATTGTTGCTGAGCTAATGTCTGTGCCAAGCTTCCTGTATTTCATATGTGGGGCACTGGCACAGCATGGCTTGATGAGTGGTATGTAGGCCAGCTCCCAGGATCCGAACCCACAAACCCCAGGCTGCTGAAGCGGAGCATGCGAACTTAACCACTATGCTACCAGGCCAGCCCCTACATAGTTATTTTTAAAGTAAATTATGAAATATGCTAGACATACTTAAAGGTCTAAAGAATAATGTATGACTATCTGTATATCCACCACCTACCTTAAGGAAAAATACGTCGCTGATGCTGTGTGTGCTCTTCCCCAGTACGTCCCTCCTCCTGCTCTACAAGCGTTGCAGCTACCTGAATTGGTGCTTTTAATTTCCAGTCATTTAAAAGTTGTTTTACTACATATGTATATACACCTTAAAATGTAGTATTTTGTATTGCATCTTTTGGAAATCTTTATTTTGAAATAATTTCACTCAGAAACATTTCAAGAAGAGCAGAAAAAAATCTTGTAGACCCTTTATCCAGATTCATCAGTTGTTAACATTTTGCCTCATTTGCTGTATCAATTCTGCTCAATATCTATATGTACACATGCTTTTCTAAATCATTTGAGAGTAATTTGCAGACATATTTCTTTATCCATAAATGCTTCAATGTGTGTTTCCTAAGAAAAAGGACTTTCTCTTACGTAGCAACAATATACTTAGCAAAATCAGGAAATGGAACATTGATACAACACTATTATCTAATCCTGTGGTGCTCAACCTGTGCACCGAGGTGCCCCACAGCCTCACAGTGAATTCACAACGGGATATCTGTGAGATATTTTACATTCTAAATTTTCAAGGCAAACAAAATCAAATCTGTGCAAAACTACTCACTCAAGGTGCTTTACAACTTCAACAATAGATGGCGCCATATTCCTTTGATCTGTTATATATTTGGGAAGATGGGTTTTTCTGTGGTTGTGATGAAAAGCAAGTACAGTGCAAAAATCAGTGTGGAACAGGAAATGAAGATGGTCTTGTCCAATCTGACTCCAAGATTTGTGCAGTTGTGCAGTGCCCAACAGGTGCACAAATCCATTAGTAAGCAATTGTGGTTATTTAAGAATGAAATAAAAAATATTGTTTTTCTTTCAGTTTACATGTATTCGTTTTTCAAATGGCAAGTAAATTGTTAGGGCATAAATACTTAATAAGTTGTTTGGACCTACATATTTCTTTTGGTCATGGAACACCATGAAAAAATTATTGAGACGCTAAGAGCTCCTTGAACCAAGAACATTTGGGAAACTTTGATCTAAAGCACAGTTCACGTTCAAATTTCCCCATTTGTCCCAGTAATATCCTTTATAGCTATGTCATCCCCCCAACCCTCCCACCCCCAGATCTGGAGTCTAATCCAGCATTATTTAGTTGTTGGATATCTTTAGTCTACTTTTATCTGGAGTGGTTCTTCAGCTTTTCTTTATATCTTCCAAAATGACAGTTATTTTTAGGATATCTCTCAATTTGTGTTTGACGTATTCTTCTGATTAGATTCAGTTATATTTGGCTGAACTACCACAGGAAAGACATTATCTCATTTTAAGAGCATCACATCAGAAGATTTGTGATGCCAATTTGTTCCGTTTATTAAGATGTTCACTTTAGTTGGTTAAAGTGTAAGGTATTGTTCACAGGTTAATCCACAGTAAAGTGACTTTTTCCTTTTGTAATAAGTAATTTGAAAGAGAATACTTTGAGGTTATATAGAAATCCTTTTTTCATTGATTTTTCATCCACAAATTTTTAGAAGCCAATGATGATTCATGGCTGAAGAGATTATTACTATGATGGATGCAAAATATTGATTTTCTAACTCCGTCATTTCTCCTGCATTTATTACTTGGTAGTCTACCATAAGGGAGAGCTTTCCTTTCTTATTCATTCATTTACTAACTCATATCAGGATGCACTCATATATGCTTGTTTTACCCTAAGAATATTCTATTATTACTATTATTTATTTTTATGCTCAAGCTGGCTGTTATGTCTTTTTGATATGTCTCCATCATTTTTTGAGCACTTCCTTGCTTTTTGACACAAAAACAAGCCCTGGTGATGTAGGTCCTTTTAGTGGGGAATGGCATTTAGAAACCAAGATCTGGATGTTAGGTGTGCTCATTGATACTAGGTGTCTTTGCTTTTGACCCTTTCAGTTGACTGAGCCAAAATAGTACATATACATACATACATGCATCTAAATCCATATTTTGAAACATAGTTCATACTGATATCCACAATTTTAGCACAACAGGATGTGTTCTAGTCTTCCCCCTTTCCATATTTATAACTCCCTCCTGCAACAGTGAGAAACTGGCTCCCATTATCCTCAGTACATTTACTCATTTGCTCGATCTTACAATACACGGGAAGTAGTTTCAGAATTACTAACCTATACCATTTCAAAAAACAGAAACACTTTGAACTTGAGTTCAGTATTTGTTTATAGCTATTTTTGTCTTAAACTGACAGATACAGTTTGTCATATAGTTTCATATAGTCTAAGTATTGCGCTCAAAAGTTAATCGAGTTAATCCTTTTTTCCTCTCTTTGGGGTTGTTATGGTTTTCATCTGAAATACAATTAAGTTTATTTGTTTCTGTTTGTACTTTATTTTAGTTTTTTTCCCCTTCATTGCTGTTGACTTCATTGATTAATGTAAAACATTAATGTAGTTTCAAAAGTAAGATTATACAAACCGGGTTTTTCAGCGGAGTGTCACTTTCACCCTCATCCCAATCCTCTTCACCTCTTCCCACCTACCTCTCATGGGCACCCCATCACATTAGACTCAAGCTTATTCCCTCTTGTGTTTCTTTTTATAAAAAGTAAGAAGTTACATGTATATTTTCTTATTTCTTTTTCTTTCTTACACAAAAGATAACTATATGTGGATGCGTTCTTTTGAACTTTGCTTTTCTCACTTAACAGTATATCCTGGAAAGCACCTCATAATAGTTCACAAAGATCATATTCATTCTTTTTTACAACTACATAGTACAGTGCTCCATTGTGTGCAAATGCTATAGTTTTTTTCAATCAATGTATTTATTGACATTGGTGTATTTTCATATTGCTGTGCATGTGTCTTCAGGGTAAATTTCTTTAGAAGTGGAATTACTGAGTCAAAGGTAAATGCATATTTAGTTTTGTTATATATTGCCAAATTCTGTTAGGTAACTTTTAGAATTTTTGCATCAATGTTCTTCAGTAATATTGGAATTAAGTAATATTCTTAAGTAATATAATAATAAATTAAGTAATTTTGTGCTACCGTTACCTGTTTTCAATGTTAATGTTATACTTGCTTCGTAAAAAAACCCCTGGAAATTTTGTTTCATTTCTATGCTCTGGAATAATTTGTGTGACAAAATTCGTACATTTGCAACAGTAGAGAGACTAATGTAATCAACGCTCCATGTACTCATTTCCCAGCTTCAGCAATATCAACAAGAATATCAGTTCTCCTTAGAATAGGGAGATTATCCTCCCTGGGCCAGACCAAATCAGGCAAGTCCTTAAATGGAGTGGGCTTTTCCTGGCAAGAGATCTTCAAAGAATGGGAGGGACTCAGTGTGAGGGAAGTTCTGCATTGCTGCCTTTAAAGATGGGAGAGGCCACATAAGAACCTAAGAGTGGGCTCTCCGAGCTGAGAGCGACCCTCAGCCAATAGCTAGCGAGAAAATGGGCACCTCAGTCTGACAACCTCAAGAAACTGAATTCTGCCAAAAACCTGCATGAGACTGGAAGGAGCTCCCGGGCTGCAGGTAAGAACACAGCTGTCTGATACCTGGATTGCAGCCTGGTGAGATTTCTGACCTAGAGAACCCAGCTCCCCTGTGCCCGGACCTCTGACCTGCAGAACTGCAAGATAGTAGATGTCTATTGTTTGAAGCTGTTAAATGTGTCGTGGTTTGTTATACAGCAACAGAAAACTAATATACACCCTGAAAAGTTTTTATCTACAGATTGAATTTCTTGAGAAGTTCTGCTTCCAGTATGGCAGTGAAAGTCCCTACAGATCAACTCTCCCACTGATAAGTGTAAACTCTGGAAAAAGTGCAAAACAGCTACCTGGGGATTCTATTTTTTTTTAAGATTTTATTTTTCCTTTTTCTCCCCAAAGCCTCCCCGTACGTAGTTGTATATTTTTAGCTGTGGTCCTTCTAGTTGTGGCATGTGGGATGCCGCCTCAGCATGGCCTGATGAGTGGTGCCGTGTCTGCGTCCAGGATCTGAACCTGCAAAATCCTGGGCCGCCGAAGCTGGAGCACGTGAATTTAACCACTTGGCCATGGGGCCGGCCCCTGGGGATTCTAAAGAGTAATAAAAATCAGGCAGATGATGGAGGGGAGTGAGAAACTTGGAGGAGCAACTGGCATGGGATGAGTTTCTACTGAGCAATATAAGGACCTTAGAACATACCGACCCTGATTAGCCCTTTCTGTCTTACCTATCAGCTCATAGGATTTTAGTTCTAAGCATGCACTGCACCGTATCAAGGGATGTGAATATTATGCTACCGTCTAGACATCTATACACTCCTCCTACTACCATCCCAAAGACTGTGTGGCAGTTTGTATTTTCCAGAAATGGCTGAAACAGTATGTCCCATCCCATTTATTATTTTTATTTTTGTAAAATCCAAATATGCATAAAATTTATCGTTTTAGTCATTTTTAAGTGTATAGTTCAGTGGCGTTAAGTACACCCACATTGTTGTGCAACCGTTACTGTCATCCATCTCTAGAACTTTTTCGTCTTCCCAAACTGAAACTCTGTGCCCATTAACACTAATTCCCCATCCCTCTTTCCCCCAGGCAACCACCGTTCTACTTCTTTCTCTAGGAATCTGACTACTCTAGGTACCTCATATGAGTGGAATCATACAGTATTTGTCCTTTTGCGACTGGCTTATTCATTCAGCATAAAGTCTTCAAGGTTCCTATATGATATTCTTATAACAGAGCTGACACTCCCTCCCTTGAGAGGTGGGGAGGGGGTGTCTATGTTCCCTCCCCCTCAAATCTGGGTGGCCTTGTGACTATGGTGTAAGTGACATTAGGACACTTTAAAAACTGGGTAATAAAAGTCCATGCAATTTCCTTCTATTTCTCTTGGAATGCTCACTTTTGGAATCCAGACATCAAACTGTGAAGAAGTCCCAGCAGTTCGTGGAGAGGCCCACACAGAGAGGAATGGAGTGCCCTTCCCCCCATCCACAACCACAGCTGAGCTCCCATATGACAGCTAGCATCAATTTGCCAGCCATGGGATCCAGCCATCTTGAAAGTGCCAAGGCAGTGAAACAAGGATGCCAACAGTAAGTGGAAGGTAGCAATAAGGAATATGTGGCAAGTGACACTCAGTAATATAGACACGCAGAAACTTGTCATTGACCTCATCAAGGAATTTGGACTCAGACCAAGGTGCCAATTCCTTGGGATACATCCTGGGGTACCAGGTGAATTACTGAAAGAGCTCAAATGCCATTTTCCTCCTATTCTTTGAATGCCAAGTTCGTTTGAATCTCATGGCCTTTACGTTTAGTTTCCCTCTGCCCAAAATGCTCTTACCCAGATCGCCACATGCTCCAGCCTTACTGCTCTGGTTACCCAGGGAGGAGAGATTTTGGCGTAAATCAATGTTTCCACCTACATATCAAGTTGCAGTTAATGACACCCAATTACCTAATAACAACTTTAAGAAAGGAAGAGATGGGAAGGGAATGACAAGAAATAGAAGTGAAAAAGGAAAGAAATCTCTAGTGCTATGCCATAGCAGTCTGCTTTTTAATCAGCTCTCTTTAACAGTTTGGGTAAAGATACAGCAGAGATGTTGACAAAAGTTGTACATAACCATAAAAAAGTAGGAACTATGCTGATTATGATGGACAACTGAAAGATTTAAAATGATCCGTCTGCTGCTGATTAGTTATACGTATTAGCAGCTTGATGAACTTTAACATTTTGCAGTTAAAGTCCACCAAAACGACTAATGGTCGTATCTCCATGGGGCTGAACTGCGTTTTCGTAGAGTATGTGTGTGCTCAGCTTTGGTAGGTGCTGCCAAAGAGTTTCCAAAGTGGCTTTATCAGTTTACACTCCCACCAACAGTGAATAAGAATTCCACTTGTTCCAAATCTCACTGGTCCTCAATTTTGTCAGTCTTTTAATTTTAGCCTTCCTTATAAGTTCGTAGTCATATCTAATGTGATTTCGTTTGTCTACCTCTGATGACTGATGAGGTTGGGTGCCTTTCCATATGTTTATAGCCCATTTCCTCTTCTATGAAGTGCCTGTTTAATTATCTTGTCCAATGTTTTATTGCGTTGCTTATTTTTTCTTATCGATTTGTAAGAATTCTGTATATATTCTAGATATATATCCTTTATTAAATATATGCATTTTGCACAAGAATATTTGTTGCAGTAGTATTATTAGGAATCGTCGAAACAACTTATTTGTCCGCAGCAGCAGAATGGATAAATAAATTGTGGTATATTCTTACAATGGAATGCTATACTATTGCTCTACAATACTAACTACTGCTATGAATCTCATAGGTGTAATGCTGAATTAAAGAAGCTAGACACAGAGGAGTATGTACTGGAAGATTCCAATTATATAAAGTTCAAAACAGATAAAACTGATCAATGGTATTAGGAGTCAGGATTCTGGTTAGCTTTGGGGATAGTGAATGAAAACGGATGTAAAGAGGGTTTCTGGGTGCTGGTCGTGTCCTATATCTTGATCTGGGTGGTCGTTACATGGCTATGTTCATGCTGTGAAAATTCATTGGGCTGCACACTAATGATTTGTGCACTTTTCTGTAGTATGTTACACTTCAATACAAAAAAGTTTACAAAAACAATTCCTACCTAATTTTCACAAGGGCCTAAGAGCTAAAAAAGCAGACTTGGCCTGATGTTTTTCTCTGCTCGGAGTTTCTCGTGGTGTTCCTGTGATGATCTTGGTGTCCATGGAAACCAGACAGAGAACGTGTGGTAGGGAAGTAAGGAAGAAGGGTTTGGGGCCCGGGGAAGCAGCGTGTGACGAAGGAACAGACACACGGCAGGCATCTTCTCCCCCTGTACTTTCAGATCCCACTCAAGCTGCAGCCACTTCCCTGCCAACTGTCTGCCTATGACAACTGTGACGATTGCTTGTCATAACTTACTGGGAATCCACCCCATAACTAGTTCGGGCTCACCCTCTCCATTACTGGTTTCCATTTTACCCAACCCAGCAGGAAAGTTGGCCGGGCAGGGACTTGGAACAGAAAAGACCTTCTCTGGCGGAGGCACACTGGCACTTCACTAACCAGGGGTCTTGTGGGGAGCCCTAAGCTCTGACGCGGAACCTTCCTGAAGGCATATGCCTAAAAGGGCCTTTGAGCAGCGATAGTGAATGTTCAAGAGTCATGCATTAATGCATAAGCGCTTGACTTGAAGCAGAGTTCTTCAAATCCTTGTTCAGAGCTTATTAATGCTTATTTTAAACATGATTATATCACCTTGTTATCTGATTTTCTAGGTCTACAAAAAGACAGATTAGAAGTGGGCGGGTGAGATTATCCACTCAGGGCTCACATGTATCTGGCTCTGCTAAGTTTGAAATGATTCTGGATAGATCTGATCTGAATGTGTGTGTGCAAGTGTATGCGTGGAAGTCTGTGTGTACACCAATGTGTTGGTTATGATGAATGTGTGTGAGGGAGCATGTGTAGATTTGCATCTTGTGCATCTGTTGGTTTCGTGTGTGTATACTGGGTGTGTGGTATGCGAGGACATTTGTGAATGAGTTTGTCATTTCGTGTGTTTATATATGTACTTGTGATCAGATGTAAAATATGTAAATGAGAATTTACACTTATGGGAATAAGTAGGATGTATAAGAGAGCATTTATGGGGCTGCTTGTAAGTTTGTACCTTTGAGCAAAACTCTGTTTGTATAATGGATTTATGGAGGGATAATCCTAGGCAAAGTTTTCAAGTCATATGGTTGGACCATATGGAATTGCCATTTTTGTGGGTTAAAAATGGTTAAATATTCAGTGGTTTTTGTATGATTCAACCTAACGTGTGTGTGCACGTACATGGGTATACATACATGCATAAATTCAAGCTTGCATAGCCTCTGTACCACATTAGTATTACTCTCAGCTAAGAAGGAGATCACCACCATTGGTGAAAAAGTTGCAAAAGGGGAATATCGAGAAATGAGATAGAAAGTTCTTTACTCTGGGAAGCCTCCTCCAACACCTGTTTTATACCCATCCACCCCAAGTTTTTCTCTGACATGGGCTTCTACACCCCCCGTGAACTTCCTTCATGATAACACTGGCCATACTGAACTGTGATTGTCATTGTAAGTGGCTGCCTTTCCCACTAGACAGCAAGTTCATTGAGGGCAAGAACTAGGACTCGGTAGTTCACATATTTTCTAGCACTTAGCACAAAGCTTGGTACAGAATAAAAACTCAATTAATGTATGTTAAGGAATTGGGTGACTAAAAGCAAGATAGATATTCTGACAGAGCTGTGCATATGTGACTTTTGTTCTGGCCAAGGTGTATGACTTTTGTTCTGTGCAACCGATAGACATTTTGGAGAGGGGATTAACATGCACAGAATATCATTTATAAATATTAATTCAGGAGCAGTATAAAGAATATACAGAAGTAGGGATGGTTGGCAATCAGAAGCCCAGTAGTCACCCAGGTATGTAGTAATACAAAATCTATCTACAGTGACAATGGGAATGGACAGTAGGGGAGAGATGAAAGAAGTGCAACAGGAGAAGGCTCTTGGTGATTGCTAGTATGGGGGCAAAAGAGCAGGAAAGGGTGACCCCTAGTTTGGGAGCCTGAATGACTGAGATAATGATCATAATACTGATAGAAATAAGGAAGCCCAAGGATACACAGTGTAAACATTGATGACCTCTGTTTTGAACAATTGCAGATTTGGGGTATGTCGGACATGAATTGAGGGTAACAAATAAAAGAACATCCTAATAAAGATGACCAACAGGCAGTTATATATGCCACAAGACCCCAGGCAGGAAACCTAGGGTGTAGATATCAAGTTATTCTCTCAACAAATATTCACTCAGTACCTATTATGTGCCAGGCTACAGTCCAGGGACTGGGCATACAGCAGCAAACAAAACCAAGTTTCTGCCAACTTTTATAATTTCCTTATCCCTGCAGATATTTTTTTAACTTTTTATTGAGATTATGATAGTTTACAACCTTGTGAAATTTCAATTGCACATTATTGTTTGTCAGTCGTGTTGTAGGTGCACCCCTTTACCCTTGGTCCCCACCCCCCACCCCCCCTTTCTCCTGGTAACCACTAATCTGTTTGTCTACGTGTTTAACTTCCACATATGAGTGGAGTCATGCAGAGATTGTCTTTCTCTCTGGCTTATTTCACTTAACATAATTCCTTCAAGGTCCATCCATGTTGTTGTGAATGGGACGATTTTATCCTTTTTTTTAATCCCTGTAGATATTTTTAAGCTATTCTTTTACTTATTTCAATATAAAAGCATAGTTATATTATAATCTTTATCTAAAAGTTCTATACCTGAAGTATTTGCTGGTCTGTTTCTACTGTCTTGTGTTTGCTGAACCTTAATCATGCTGTCTTATTTCCTTCCATGCTTGGTTATCTTTGACTTTGGGTTGAAAAATTATTTGTAGGGATCTCCCAAGAATTAAAATGAAATCTCCTGAGAATTAAAAAAATTTTTAAATGTAAAGATGTCAATTCTCCTTAAATCAATCTATAGAATCAATGCCATTAAAAGTACAATCTCAAAAGCAACCCGACAAGATGGTTCTAAATTTTTTATGGAAGAGCAAAGGACCGATAATTGTTGGGACACTCCTGAAAAAGAACAAGTTGGGGAAACTTGCCCTACCAGATAGCAAGACTCTTTTTAGACTCTCCAAGATGAAATATAAACTTACCATCCATGTATTCAAATCCTCCCTAATCATGCCACATCTTATCCATCCCACCTCAGAGTCCACTGCTCCTCAGCATGAATTGCTCGTTCCAGGCTGTTTGTTCTTCTCCTCATCTTCTAAATTTGGGCTATTGCTTCACCTGTCTTTACCTTTGCTCTTTCTGTTTTCCTTGCCTTTAATTCATGAATCCCTCCTTTGTACCAAGCCCTGGTCCAGATCTGCTCAAATATTCTCTCCAAAATCTTCCTTTTTGTTCTTATCCAGCTCATATTAATTTCTTTCTTTCAAACTATCATGTCCTTTATTGTTTCTGCCATTTGTCTTGGTGTTTTGTTAAGTATGGCATCGAAAAAGAGAGGCAAGAAGGGAGAAGGGACCCTCGAGGTGGGTATTCAGAATTGGCCATCTGCAGGCTGCTCTGCCTCATCAGGAGGCACATGGTCTCCTTGAGCACGTATCCAAGATCCGACAGAAAGCCCGCCAAGAGTCATTAACCACTCACCAGCTGATTTGTGTGGGAAATGTCATATAGTCCGATAAAACCTTACAGGATTGGTGGCAAGCCTGAAGCTGTTGTTGGCACACAGGAGCAGTTTTCACCTCTTTTCATCTGTCACAGTTTTGACCATGAAAACAAAGTCTAAAAGATCAGAAACAACCTATATGTCCATCAGGAGGGGTTTTTACAGTACAAGCACAGGCAGCTCGTAAAAAGAATGAGGTTTATATCAGTGAGAAACTGTCTCCAAGAGATAGATAGGGAACAAGCAAGATGCAGACCGATATCCCCATGTGTGGGTTTCTTGTTTGTTTGTTTGTGTTAACAATATGCATACTGGTAGCTTAGAATGCAGAGACACCTGTAATTGTGGGTGCCTGAGGAGAGGGACTGAGGGTTGAGAGATGAGAATGGGAGACTAACTTTGCACTGAATACCATTTTGTACCTTTTGTGTTTTGTACCATGTACAGCTATTGACTATTCAAAAAATAAACGTTTGAGAGAAAATAATGAGTATAGATATTAGAATCAAACAGCAAATTAGATGGTGCCAAAGAACAGAATTTGGATTTTTTTGTGCTACATCTTATGAGGCCAAAAAGAGTGCTAGAAGCATGCTCCTCATTAAGGTGAAGATGACCGTGTTTCAGGGCAGACCTTCTAACCTGACCAAAAAGGCTTTGAACTAAAATGTGAAGCAGAGGAAGCAAAGAGCCAAGCTACAGCTGCAAAATTAAACATCTCTGACAAGATACTAGCATCAGAATTACAATCGGGGAGAATGGGTTGCTTAGCACTGGCTATTTGGTTCCAAAAAGAGAACCAAATTAATAATCACTAAATTGAGGAAGCCAAAAAAAAAAAAAATGCACTTGTGTGGTTGCCAACCAGGCACTGGTTTTTAACTATTCTTCTGCTGGAAGGGGAGAGGAAGTCTGCGGCAGTTCAAGGCCTCAGGCCAGCTCCACCACGGAGACCAGATCCTGGGGATTCACAGCTGCTGTGGCACTTGCTATCAAGCAGGCTTTAGAACGGCTGCTTCAGGCTAATGGTTGCCAGAAACCCAAGAAATTTACAGAAAGGGCAAAGTCAAGGATCTGAGAAAAGTACTTGAGCCTTGGTCAGCATCTGCCAATGCACTGGTACAGGAGGGAGAGGACTTGGAGATTGAGAAATGCCACCCACCGGGTGACAGTCTCGAGTCCCTCCTGAAAAGGTGTTCATGGACTTCAAAACAGAAAGACTTTTAGTTTGACGTGACGCTTCTTTACTCTGTAAAGAAAGTACAACAGGATGGGTGGATAATTTGCAGGATTAAAGCGTCAAATTCCTAACCAGCAAAAAGAGGGAAACAGATCTACTGATGTGTTCATGCTGGAGTGGGCTGTTCACGGGGGCCAACGGAACAAGGTCTGAAGGCTCAGGGGCACCTGAATCTAGATAAGAAGATAAGAGTGACTGTATACTAAAAAATATGAAAGAAAGACATATCGCAACATCAAGGGTCCCACTGAATTCTCAGTGTTGGTGAATTATTCAAGGCTGAAGAAGAGAAAAAGAAACCAGAATGGCCCCTAGGAAAAGAGAACAGAGGGAGGAATTAAGGCCTGGAGCAGCAAACGAAGGGGTGTGGCTCGGCCTGTGTCCCTTAAGCCAGATCTCTGACCCGCGAGTCTCAGTACATGGGGGTCAGTTGTCCTCCAACCCCGGTCAAGGGGTGCTCACAGCCACCTGGGCTCAGATGGGACGCTTCACAGGCTGATTGGCTTTCAGTGCGGTAGAGTGTGCCACAAGTACTATCACTGTGAATGCTTGGTCCTCCCTTGGCATTTTTAAGACCCTGGTTTATTGACCACGTTTGGAACTTGGGCGGCTGGGGGATGGCCCCAGGTTTGCTTCAGCTATGGCAGAGAGGAACAGCTGGTGGGAGCCTACAGTCTTAAGGAATTTTGCCCAGTGAACATATCCTTTCTTTCTTTTTTTTTTTTTTGAGGAAGATTAGCCCTCAGCTAACTACTGCCAGTCCTCCTCTTTTTGCTGAGGAAGCCTGGCTCTGAGCTAACATCTGTGCCCATCTTCCTCTACTTTATATGTGGGACGCCTACCACAGCATGGATGCCAAGCAGTGCCATGTCCGCACCCAGGATCCGAATCAGCGAACCCAGGGCCGCCGAGAAGTGGAACGTGCGAACTTAACCGCTGCGCCACTGGGCCGGCCCCTGAACATATCCTTTCTTGCATATGACAATGCAACTTCTCCTAGAGAAATTCCCCGTTCCTCAACTTGAAGGATTTCAGGCAGAAACTGGGAATAACTAAGAATCTGGCTGCAGCTCTAGAGACTCCCACAAAGAACTGTACTCCCCCAACAAGGGTTTGGAGTGTAAATATAAAAGAACAGTGGCTGGCCGAAATCGATGAGCATCAATCTTTGTGGAGAGCCACAAATGCTTGACTAGTGAGAAAGGAAAAGAGTTAAGAGTGGTGAGAGAGACATGAAGATCAAGAGGAATGGCAGAGAAGGAGATGTTTATGAAGTATTATTCTAAGTTACAAATAGGTCTTTATTCAAGTCTTTGAAGGAGGCAAGTAGAGATTACAATTCCTTTTAAATATTTTTTGTTGCTGGACTCTGTTTATTTGACTGTGACACTATGTAGAGACTAGGGACCATGGAGCTCAGGCTTCCCTTTGGGTTGTTGCACCAGGCTCCACCCTTCTTAGAAGCAGTGGGGATTATAAGTAACAGAAAGTATTTTATGCTTCATAAATATTTGTTGTTGAATGAATAAATGAATTAATTAATGAAAAACTGCAGACAGCAGAGAGAAGAGATGAAACCATAAGAGGCATAGGCAGTGAACTGAAGGAGAGGTGGGCTTATCACACAGCAGTAGAGCAACACATGGGCAAATGGGGTCATTGTTCCTTGGTGGATGAGAGACTAGAAGAGGATTGAAATAAAGAGTAGGAGTGGTTGTGTGGCTTAGAAAAGCTAAGTCCAAGAGTATAGAACTGGACATGGCTTTCTGCAGAGGTCAGAGAGAATGTTACCAAGATATTCGTTAAAAGCATAGTTTCACATGGGACAAACAGAGCCTTTAATTCATTCACTCATTTGTTCATTCTTTCAGCAAACATTTATTGAGAATTTACTTATTTGAAAGGTATTGTACTAGGTCCTGGAGATTAATTATAAACAAGGCACAGCCCTGACTATATGAATCTTACAGTTCATATTTGCACAGGGCTCAACAAACTATGGCCCATGGACTGAATCCAGCCTGTTTTGTAAATAAAGTTTTACTGGAACACAGCCACACTCATTTGTCTGCGGCTGTTTTTTTAAAAATAGCTCTATTGAGATATAATTCACATACCATAAGATTCACCCTTTTCAAGTTTACAATTCAATGGTTTTTAGTGTATTCACAGAGTTGTGCTGTCCATCACCACTAGTTTTAGAACACTTTATTACCCTAAAACAAACCCCATACTCATTCGCAATCACTATGCATTCTCCCCCCACCCAGCTCCTGGCAACCACTAATCTACTTTCTGTCTCTATTGATTTGCTTATTCTGGACATTTCGTATAAATGGAATCACGCAACATGCAGCCTTTTGTACCCGGCTTTTTTTCACTTGGCATAATGTCTTCAAGGTTCATCCTTGCAGCATATACCAGCACTTCCTTATATGGCTCTACGGCAGTTTTTGCACTATACTGGCAGGGTTATATAGAGACTGCATGGCCAATAAAGCCTAAAATATTTACTAATATTTATTAAATATTATTTTAAAAGTCTGTAGCCCATGGTCTAGGGGGGAAAAGATATCTTAGACTCTTGGAGTTGGAGAAAAGTTTATAAGTCAGAGAGTTCAATATCTCAATTAATTCTGGAATCTCTTCATTAGCATCTGCTAATCAGATGAAGGACATCCGATAGATTCTTGACTTGCCTTGCTGACAGTTTGTCAGGAAATATTGAGAAAGAATTGATTCCTAATGTAGAAGTGATCGGAAAGTGGGGGGAAAGGATGGGAATTCTGGGCATAGGTAGACCAGTATCCTAGATTTTAGAAAACCAGAGCCAATAGTGGAAAATTCAACAAGAGCATGGGGCAAACAAATGGAAAGACATCCATGCTCACAGATTGGAAGACTTAATATTGTTAAGATGTCAATACTACCCAAAGCGACCTACAGAGTCAATGCAATCCCTATCAGAATCCCAAAGACAATTTTTGCAGAAATAGAAAAATCCATCATAAAATTCACATGGAATCTCAAGGAACTCTGAATAGCCAAAACAATCTTGAAAAAGAAGAACAGTCTCCCTGGGAGGTATTTGGAAATCTGTGGGTGCATTTTGGTTGCCACAGTGACAGAGGAGTCTAGTGGCTTGCAGTACATAGGGGCCAGAGATGGTGGACATGCTGCAATGCATGGACAGGCCTGCACAATGAAGGACCATCCTGTGTCCCACACAACTTTCCAATGCTCACCAGAAATTCATGCAGAAGGGCCCCAATGGCCTAGTGGTTAAAGTTTGGCATGCTCTGCTTCAGTGGCCCAGGTTCAGTTCCGGACACAGAACCACACCACTTGTCTGTCAGTGGCCATGCTGTGGTGGCATCTCACATAAAAAAAGAGGAAGATTGGTACAGGTGTTAGCTCATGGTGAATCTTCCCCAGAAAAAAAAAGAAAGAAAGAAAAAATAAATAAATTCACATAGGGGAAAACCCTTTCATACTTATCCAAACCTAGACGTGAACTCAATTTTACACATAAACACACACAAAACTTTTACATGATTTTACTATATACTGAATTTTCCACAAATGCAACTGCTAGTTAAATCAAGAGAAGATTGCATTTTGTTTGGTTGAGAACTTTGCCAAGAGTTGTTCAAAATTTCAGAAGATCATGTCACTGATGGCAACATTGCTCATGGTATCTGAGTCAGCATACCTGTATCAGCCTGCATTTGCGTCTGTCCAATCCATGCTGATTGTATAGATATGTAAGCATCTTTGTTTAACCTTTATTTCTGAATGTTGACTCAAAGATAAAAGATCAAAAGCATTCAGATGAATATCATCTTTCTTTAAATCCAAGTTCATTCATTACTAGTAGGCACAAGCGTCTGCCTATTGCTTATGAATTTTATTTCAGTATGTTGCAAGTATTTTTAATAAAAAAGCTAATGTTAGGTCTTACAGGATTGGAACAACTGCCCTAGAATATTAAATGGACTTTTAAATATAGCAATAGAATTACAGTGTACACACACACACACACATACACATACCTAAGTGTCCCTATATATTGCACATACAAAGCACATCCCCTCTTATAACATAGCTTGTTACTACAAGCAATCAGATATATCATACATCAAATGATATACCCCAGGACATAACTTCTTATGGAAAAACTGAACCTAACTTGTCTTTAAATAGCCTTCCCAGTCAGACTTGTATTCTTGGAACGGGACCAAACTAAAGCAGTTTTGGTGTATATTATTGCTTTTCTGGCTTAAAAGGAATCACGGTTCTCATCCATAAGATTTCACAGTCTGTTAATAGTGAATTTGCATATGCAGTTTACATTATATTGTATTGCAAGTTACAGTAGTTGCAATTATAGTAACGTCCTTTTATAACTTTAGTCCCCTTTTCCCTCCAAAGTGACATCACACTGGATTCCTGGACTGCTGTGTAAAGATATTTCATCTCGTCATTATGCACTTTTGTGGCTGCAGAGACCATAGGGGACAGCATCTTGACAGATTCACAGTTCGGAGGCCTTTGTTCCTTTGCTTTTTCTCTCCTTCCTCCCTCTGCCCCCCTCTGTGTTTTCCTCTGTGTCCTTCCTCTCCCTCCCACTCTTTCTTCCCTTTGCTGTGCCTCCACAGCTTGAGTCACAGGCTGCATCCCGTCTTGAAGGCATGATCATTAGTCAGGGATGCAAGCCCAGCCTTTGCCTGGTTTTCCGTGGCTGGGGAGAGCTGTATGCCGCCATCGCTGGCTCTCTGTGAGCATCTGGGGAGACCTCAGGGACAGCTCCAGCAACTTGCACAGCCCGGATTCCTCTGGAGTTGTGCCTGAGCCCAAAGGCAGTGACAGCCATAGTGGCAGCAGTGACAACAGGAGAATCGGTGCTGGAAGCTGACAGAGGCTGTGCAGGGGAGACGGGAGGAGCTGTGTTGCGTGGAGACCAGGCAGGTACACAGGTGGAATGACAGATCAGGGTTCTAACCTGCCTGCCTGGAGAAACTTCCTCTGAATGTGACCCACGGTGCAGATATTAAGCTAATTATCTGCCTGTGGTGTCGCTAGGCCCTAGGATGGGCACAACAAGAGAGTCCACCCCTAGCTGTGCCTTTGCCAGCCCTTAACCTTCCCTCTCTCCTCTACGCCTCAGTTCTCATCCCTCCTCCCACTCCTGGTACTTTTTAATAGTTGCTATGAGGTAATGCTCTGGAATCCCCAGGTACTCGGGTTACATAAATCAGGGGACTCTGAGGGAGTCAGTGTGCTCTCAGAATCCAGTCCTGTGGGCAAGCAGGAGGCGTAGTCTTTCTTCCCTTCCTTTCCCTAAGCTCACCAAGCTGTTCTTTTGAAACTTATGACCATCGCCCCATCAAACCTTCTTCAACTTAAAGTCCAGGGCTGACCTGGGAGCCCTGCTTTGTTGGTAACGGGGAACACAAAAGCTGAAAATGCCTGGAAGAGTGTGGCTTCCTGTAGCTGCAGGCCAGAGATGTAACACCTGGGGCACTGGGTGGACCACAGAAATATGTTTGATGAGAAAACTGCTATTCTCCATTTCTCTTCGTTGTTCTGAGCCAGGTCTCTGCCTCTTTCCTAGGGAGGAAATTTGGTAGCAAGTGTCAGAAAAGTTAACGTCTAAGATTGGAATAGGTTCCTAGGGGATGAAGGTGGGGATGGTCATCTCCCTTTCTACCAAACTTAGAGACATAACGTGATGACTCTCTTACCATCCTTCACCCTCGCATCTCTAGAAAGGACGATTTTGGGGTAGCCCAGCAGCTGTAGCCTTAAGTGAAATCGGGAGGAAATTATAGTTTATCTTGGGTGTCCTCCTTTCTTTTCTGTGCCTCTCCCCCGTCCCTTTGCATTGTTCTCTTCTCCTTCCAAGTTATTTATGTCCAGGAGATTATGTCCTCCATCTGCTCTACCCAGAAGTGCCCAGACAGACCTCCTGGGGCAGGAGCACATACTAGAAAAGGACTACACCTTTCTGCTTCTTCCACACTTCATCACGACTCTGGTTCCTTTGGGGGGTTTATCCTAGCTGGTAGTTAGGAGAAAAGCATCTAATTAAGATAATTCAAATTAAAGTCATGAAAATGCTCTTCTTAAAGAGCTTGGCTATTTCCCCATACTCCTAAAAATAGCCAACATAGGCTACCCAATTGGGCTGACATGGGGGAATCTTCTTTAAACCAAGACTCTCTCCTCTTTCTCCCTTTTATAGTCTACAGTCTCTGTAGGCAACTTTAGAGAAGGCCAGACTCTCTTCCCTCCTCTCATGCCTCACTGAGAAATTTCCCAGAAATTTAAGCTGGAAGCTAGGAAATAACCCCAGTAATGGTTTCCTGAAATGCACTGGGCATTTTCAACTTGACAGGTCCTTGAGTGAGTGTCTACATCTCTGTAGCAGGAAGTTGCCATGATCCTTATCACTCTTCCCTGGTCCCCTCATATCCCCAGAAATCCAGAGCTTCCAGAAACAGAGTAGATTGTTGACCTCAGGAGAAAGTAGATGCAATGGACTGTTTGTGATGAGGGGGGATTCGATAATCTCCTGGAACAGAAATAATGAAGATGCAGGCCAGCCTTTACCATTTATGACCTGTTTTCTTGGTCTGATTTGCCCCTTTGGGAGAAACTTAGGGGGCAGGAGCACAAGAATGGGGGCCCATAAACACGCCTCATGTTCTCTGAAGGAAGGTTAAGAGGCAACCTAGATAAAAGCTCTCTTTCTGCTTGTCAGAGGCTACAGAGATGGTGTGGTTCAGGTGTCTGTCACGGTTAATTTCGTGGGTCAACTTGACTGGGTTAAGGGATGCCCAGATAGCTGGTAAAACATTAGTTCTGAGGGTGCTTCTAGAAAATATTAACATTTGAATTGGAAGATTGATTTGAAGAAGTCATGGTAAAGAATCCTCACCAATGTGGTTGGGCATCATCTAATCCACTCAGGGCTCAAATAGGGCAAAAAGGAAGAGGAAGAGTGAATTTGCCCTCTGCTTGAGCTGGGATATCCTCTTCTCCTGCACTTGGACATAGGCGCTCCTGGTTCTCAGGCCTTTAGACTTAGACCAGCACTTACACCATCGGCCCCCTGAGTTTCAGGCCTTTGGACTCAGACTTACACCACTGGCTCCTCTGGTCCTCAGACTTTCGAATGGGGACCAAATTACACCATTGGTTTTCTTGGTTCTCCAGCTGGCAGACTGTGGGACTTCTCGGCCAATTCCTGTCATCAATCTTTCCATATATCTGTATCTCTATCTATGCATCTATATCTATATTTTTATTTATCCTATTGGTTCTGTTTCTCTGGAGAACTCTGACTAAAACAGCATCTCTACATAATTTCCCCCAAATCAATAAGCTGAAGTTCTTATTCTCCATTTCAGTTTACTTCCTTAAGCAAATGTGGAATGTTGCGGAAGACAGATCTTGTATATTCATTAGGATTTTGTCAGCTTAAAAGGCAAGAAGGGAGGGATTTGTCGACTTGTGTACCAGGAAATCTAAAACATGACTCTTCAGAGGTGACTGGGTTTAGGGGTTTAAATAATGTCGTTAGCTCTGTCTCCCCATCGTTGGCTTGTTTGCCCCTGTGTTGGCTTCATTCCCAGGTAGGCTTTCCCCACCTTCTGGACAAGATGGCCTCCAGCGGCAATGGCTATTACTTTGTTTATGTCTTTCCCACTATTCAAAAGTATTCCTGTCCCTTCAAAAGGCCGATAGGCCTGGCTTGGTCCAAGGGTCCTTACCTGAAGCGACCATTACAGCTGGGAGGATGAAGTCCCTGATGGCTAGCTCACATCTTGAGCCTGCCATGTTCGGGAAGACCAGGCAGGGGATTGGCCATCTGGTTAGGTAGAGGAGGAGCAATTCTCAAAAGGAAAATATACTGGCAGATAAAAAGTAACATATCCATACAGTTTTATACTAGCTCAAAAGCTAATTCAAATGAACAAGCAATAGGGCGAGAGATGTGAGCAATACAGAGATTTATAAGACAGGCTTTTTGTCCTTAAAGAGCATATAATCTAGTTGTTCTGGAAGTTGGCCACATTCTTTATTTAATAATTTGAGGAAACATGAATGACTTCATTGGAAAATATTTTCTGAGTTCTTACTTAATGCCGGGCATCATGCTAGATTCCTGTCATACAAGGAAGAAAGACAAACCTCTTCCCACGAGGAGCTTACAGTCAGGTGGGAGAGACAAGTAAACCAGCAAACGTTTTCAATGCGGGGCCCCAAGAGCAATGATAGACGTGTGCACAGCTGTTATGAGAGCCCCAAAGGCGCCTATTCGACGTTAGGCTCAGAGGAGCTGACATGTGAGCCAAAGCTGGAAAAGCAAGTGGGCGTCAGGTGAGGGTCGGGGAGGGTTTTGCAGGCAAAGGGACCAGCATCTGCAAAGGTCCAGGGGTGTGCAGTAGGGTGCTGTGTTTAGAGAATTGTAGATAGTTTGAATGAAGTTTATGAGGGGATACGAGACAGATGAACCCAAAGAGGTAGGCAGGAGCCAGATCACGGAGAGCCCTGTGCCAGACACACAGATGTGAGCTTGTCCCTGAGGGATTTTAAACAGGGCATGGACGTGTCCAGATCCGCAACTGAGCATGCAGCTTCTGGCAACAGATGGAGTAGAGTGAGCCAGACCGGAGGCACGAGGAGTAGTGAGAAGGCTGCTGTGGGAGAGGGCGGAAGATATGAAGAGGACTTCCTCACAGAGAATGCCAGCTCGTAAAGTAGGAGAATTAGCAAAATCACCATTTTACAACCCCGATTAAGGCAAGGATAATGATTATCAACAGATACTAAGATAGTCATATGGTCTCAAAGAATCACTCCACAGATTATTAGTTACAAAGAGGAAACTGTACGTTTGCAGCAGAAAGAGCTGGTGGCCGTCCCCTTGACCTAGAAGCCAAACTTAGCACAGTGGGGAATCCGATGTAATGTGCTTTTTGACATGACGCAATACGAGACATACAACTTCTCCTATACAGTATTCTTCCCAAAGATGTTTAATCTGAATCTAACCATGAGGGAACAACCAGACAAATCTAGAATGTGGGAGATTATCTAAGAAAAATGACTGGAACTCTTCAAAAATTCAGTGTTATGAAAAACAAATAAAAACTAAGTGTGAGGGGACTGTCCCAATCAAGACAGGTTAAGGCTGGGCTGGCCCGGTGGCACAGCGGTTAAGTTCGTGCCTTCCAGTCGGTGGCCAGGGGTTCGCCAGTTTGGATTCCGGGTGCGAATATGGCACCACTTATCAAGCCATGCTGTGGCAGGCGTCCCACATATAAAATGGAGGAAGATGGGCACAGAGGTCAGCTCAGGGCTAATTCTCCTCCTCAAAAAAAAAAAAAAAGAGATTAAGGAGACCCAACAACCACATATACATATAACCCTTGATGAGATCTTTGATCGAAAATTTGAAATAGCTGGAAAACACATTTTGGGGACAGTTGAGGATATTTAAATATGAACTAAATGTTAGATATTAATTTTCTTAGGTGTGACAATGACATTATACTTATGTAGGAGAATGTCTTTATTCTTAGGTGATGCTGGAGAATTGGGGAGTGAAGTGTCTTGATATCGTCAACCTACTTTCAAATGGCTCCAGAAAATGTTTAAGGTATATATGTATACATATGATATCTATAGATGCTTTTACGTGTATGTGATATATGTATGATATGTATGGATGTTCTTAAACATGTATGCTATATATGGTGTGTGTGTGTGAGAGAGAGCGAGCGAGCGAGCAGTGTAGACAAATGTTAACAATTTATCTGTTTGGGAGAAGAATACACGAGAGTTCTTTTTGTAGGTTTTAACACTATGAGAGAGAAGGAAAAGAAAAAGGTGAAGAACTAATGAGAGCTTGACCCAAGACAGTAGCAGTAGGTTTGAGGAGGAAGGTTGGAGTTAAGAGAATACAGAATACAGAAATCCTGGGAATTTGTCCCAATGTGGAATAACGTTAGGGGATCCACCTGGACTGAAGTTAGGGAAGCAGCCCCGTCAGAATTTCCAGTCCTGGTCAAAGGAGATATGATGTACTTTCTTAGCACAACCAGAGGCAGCAATCACACTAACAACAGGTTAGTTACTAGCAACTTATGGTGCTGGGAAGCAGAGAGCTGCGAGTCAAGAGCACTGGCCGGTAATCAGGATGCTGGAGTTCTGATCTTGGCTCTTCCAGGAAGCAGCTGTGAGTGAATAAAGTTTGGCTCTTCTGGACCTCTTCTCTGACCATGGGGAGACTGGACCAGATTTCCTCTGAGGTCCTGCTCAACCTTCTTCAAGGCATTGTTGTCATTATCCTTCCTTAGTGGTGTTACTCAGGGCCATCTGAATCAAGTGTTAATCAGATTTTGTCATGTCTGCCATTTTAGTCTCTCAGTCTTGATTTATTTCTCCAACCCTTTTTGGCCACCTCTCTTGAGAGCCTGTCCTGGACTAGACGAGGTCCTCACTGAACACTGCTCCTTAAGTGGAACTGTAATAGCTGTGTTCCTGACCCTGCCTGCCTCTTGACTCAACCGCAAGGCTTCTTCCCAGACTCCTGGATATTACTTTCTATTAATAACTCTTCTGATTTTTCTCTTTTTTATAAAGCTAACACACTCTTATAATAGAAAATGGGGAAAATTTGGGGAACTATATAGAAGAGCATTTAAATTGTTCACAATTCCATCATTTCACTGATAACCACTATTACAATTATTTTGAATGGATATGAGTGTGTGTTGCGTAACTGATCTCTTATTATATACATGTTTTTGTATTCTGATTTTTAACTTAATCATATGTGTAATTTTGTATTCTGATTTTTTTGTTTTGTTTTTTGCCGAGGAAGATTTGCCCTGAGCTAAATCCGCGCCAACCTTCCTCTTTCTTAGTAAGCGGGCTGCCAGCACAGCATGGTTGCCAACAGAGCAGTGTAGGTCTGCACCCGGGAACCGAACCTGGGCCACTGAAGCAGAGTGTGCTGAACTTAACCACTAGGCCACTGGGGATGGCCCTGTATTCTAATTTTTTAAAACTTAATAACATATCTTGAGCACTCTCTTGTGGGGGAATGGGACGGATCACCATTCTGTAATTTCTTTTTCAGAATTTTACAAGCTTGGAATGTCATTTTGGAATCTCATTTTTAACAACTCTCAATACAATGAAACACATTATATTCTGGAGAAATGTAATGAAATGAATGAAATGTTAAATATGTTTAAATGAAATATTTAAATGTGTTTCTTTATCATTATTTGTATCTCCTTATATAATAAAAAGATTCACCATTTTCATATGAGATATTTTCCAAATGATTTGGCAACTCTTTGCCCATTTATTTTGTTCTGAGGTAAACCCAGCCTATTGTATCATCAATATTACTGGGGAAATACCAGGCTAGAGAAAAGACAAGAGGAAGAAATAGATTTAGAATGTCTCAGATTATGATACTACATCATTAAGAGTGGGTCCATAGAATCACTTCTGGGTGGTGGTGATGAGATTTGTAGGGGGTGTGTGTGTGGTGAGTGGTAGTAGGGAAAGCCAAACAGGAGGAACAAGGAAAGGAATTAAATATGGTGGGTGTGGAGGTACAGACAGCAACTACTTTGGAGATTCCTTCTCTTCCTTTCTTACTAATGCCAAATAATAAAGTCTAATTTTTTTCCCAAAGAAGATTTGCCCTAAGCTAACATCTATTGCCAATCTTCCCCTTTTTTTCACTTGAGGAAGATTAGCCCTGAGCTAACATCTGTGCCAGTCTTCCTCTATTTTGTATGTGGGTTGCGGCTACAGCATGGCTGATGAGTGGTGTAGGTCTGCGCCCGGGATCTGAACCCATGAACCTGGGCTGCTGAAGTAGAGACCACTGAACCTAACACTATGCCATGGGGCTGGCCCCAATAAAGTCTAACTTTAACGTACTGTGTATGTAGGTGCTTGTACATGTGTGTATGTGTGTATGTGAGAGAGGGGGGTAGGGGAGACATGCAAAGAGAGATGTATTCTAGAACCTTTAAAAAAAAATAAAGACAGCACTAACCATGAGCATTTTCTAGTGTCACTAAATTAACTCAAAAACATCACAACAGTTGACAGATGGATATTCTTTAATGTCTCCAGGGAAGAACCTGAACCATTCACTCCTAAAAGCACCTAGTATTTTGATCCAAGAAGTTCAAACCACTTAATTCATCCTTATGGCTCCCCTGGGAAGCAAGGAGAAAGAAGAAATTACTCTCCACCCCCTCTTTTATATGATATATGTCTATATATGCTTACATTTTTATTATGTACTTAACTTTACAGAAAAGGAAATCTCATAAACCAAGTACATCTCTCTGAAATCATCTATAACCCTCATTAGGAAGTGAACATTCACTTGAAATTGCTGCCTACGTTTTTAAAGGCTATATAGTATTCCATTTCATTGGTATGCCATAGTTTACTCAAGCATATCTTTATTGTGAGAGCTTTAGGGGTTGTTCCTAAACTACTTTAGTCATTATAAATAATACTATGAATGCATCAATGTGCAAGTAATTTTTTTTCCTTTTGGATTCTCTACTTAAGTCTCGTTGACGCTGGCTTTTACTATTTCACTTTTGCTAAACTTGTGAGTATAATAGAACCTCTAAGCTGTTTGATTTGCACTTACCTAATTTCTATCAATGGTTTAGGCCATGATTTTCATCTGTTTTCCTGTGTATAAAATTGTCTATTCTCATCTTTTTCTACTCTGACCAATTGCCAAGTAGAAGCTAAGGATTAGCTATATAAATTTTTATTAGCTCTAGTTCTTTTAGAAATCTAAGCTTTTATGAGTTATATTTTCACTTTCTGTGGTCTTCCTTTCTTAAACTTTGTTCAGTTACATTATTTTATATGGTTTATTTTTAGATGTTAAGGAGAGACTGTAACAGGAGTAACTCGCGGACTCTTCCGATGATTTCTACTGCCCTTGGAAACCTCCGTATCACTCCTGCAATTCCTAACACCTGATTCTTCTCGTCTCAGAGCAAGAGGGGAGAAGAGCCTTGGCTCAAGGTTGAAGCGGGGTTGGGCATGTCCTAGGAACACGGCTCCTCCGCGGGGAATGCGCCTGAGAGCTGGGCTGTCAGTTGGCAGGGATGTTGTTATCAGCACTCTGCTGTTCAACTTCACTATTTGTTCCAAAAATGGTCATTGTGATAACTCAGAATTAAATCTCTGGCTGTCCCTTTAACCATGTGGTTAGCGGCCTGAATTGCTTATCCCCAGAGCTGCCTGTGGGTCATGGGGAGAAAAAACAAGGACAGTGTGTTTCCTTGACTCAGACAAGCTTGCTCCAGGCCAATGTGGTGACACACTTGTCTCCCTTCCATTATCTGGGGCCTGACCCCAGCATGACACATTTCCCCTGCCTGAGGCTAGAGGTGTCAGACAGATCCCGGCTCCAAACAGAAGGTCATCTTTATGAATGTGTCGAGTGTGGCCCTGTGTGTTTGCGGTGCCTGTCTGTGTTCCCTGTTGCGCATTATGCTTGTGCAGCAGCCCCTCTAACCAGTCCTTGCTGGAATATGGAGTTGTGATGTTTGGATGAGTGTCTGTCCCAGCAGCAGTGGGGAGGGAGGGGGCTCGAATGCCTGCTGAACCTCATTCACAGACTCATTCTGCTCGGCTCTGAGCAGTTTGACCATAGTAGGTATGGTTACTGGAACTGAGCGTCCTCACTCTAATTCTGCTGAGGTGTACGTAATATAACCAGGCATGAGGATTCACAATGATGCTGGACAGGCTGGGAGATACAGTGGGCGCGAGAATGGGAGTGGTGGAAGGGAGGAGGAGCGTGGAAACCATCAGGCAATTGTCTACCACTGCATCTCAAAGAAGGCATACTCGAAAACTTTAAGATAAAAGGATATATGTTTTTAAAAAAATAAAAAGGAAAATACCATTAAGAGCTCTGAAACTCATATTAACAGCCTGCGATAGAGGACTGCAAAAGCCAGTGTTAAGGAGATGGTGAGAGAAAGCTGTTCACACACAGGCAAAGTGAGGAATTTCAGCAAGATGAAGGAAGACGAGACTGGGGCAAATACTGCGTAAAGACCGAGTCCAAGAGGATGGGTGGAGGGAGGGCAGGACGTGGCTGTTACTGGCAACGCTGTGCGCTTAGAAAGTTTGCAGCTCAGCTCCCCACTGATAGCTCTCTAAATACAATGCCACCAGTACCATTATTTGCTTAATATTTTTAATTGACTTTCTTTTTAAAACTCAAGTACCCACTTTAGTTTCATCTTAAACAATATTATCTGGGAAATCACAGGTTTAGTATACTAGGCATATATTTTTCTAATATATGTTGAAATAAACACACAATTAATAAAAGGATATGTATATCTGTGAAGTATATAAAGTAATCTTGTACTGAGCTCTGGTATGCACACCACTCTGGAAAATCTATGCTCTCTTCACCCCACAGCCCATACCTTAGCCATCATCATCTCTTACTGGAATCACTTGAACAGCTCCCCCTGCCCGGGAAACTCTCTCCTTCCTCTCCATCCCCTTCCCTGGGCAAACTCTGACTCAACCTTCAAGTTTCAACTTGGTCTTTACTTCCCAAACTCCTATCCCACTCAACTGGGGAAGGTTTTTATGTGATTTCCATGGTTCCCCCTCTTTGGCTTATTTCATTATTTTCAACCCTCCATTCGTGGTGAACCCTGCCAGGGCAAAGAATTGTTGGTCTTTTTCATCATTATATTATCAGGGCCTACCACATTGCCAAGTACTCAGTTCTATGGTAGCACTCAACAAATGGTTGCTGAATGCATGAATTCCGCTGTCTAGCACCCTTGGGCAATTCTCCCTTTTATGAAAATCTTTTCTCAGCTGACTTTCAATTTGCAAAATATTTAAGTATCTAGATTTAGATATGAAAGAACTATAAAAGCCAAGTACATAATTGGTCTGTATGTGTGGTCCAGCTAGCCAGTAAGATACATCTCTGCAGAGGATCCGCTCAGAGCCTCGAAAATCACGCTTATGTGGTGGGGTCACCTGTTTTGCTTCACAAAATAGAGAAGGAGTGTGTGTGTGGTTGTTGAAATTTGTCTCCAGGGTTGGACTACTGGGTTCCAGTCCCAGCTTTCTCTCTCCCTAGCTTTACTAGCTGTAACCTTGAGTGTCATTTATCTTCCCATGACCCAATTTTCCCATCTATAAAATAGGTATAAAATTACACCTACTTCATAGGTTTTTAAATGTTTTCATCACAGTGCCTGGTACATAGTAAGCACTCAGTAAATGATCATAATAGCTTTCAGATGCCTTTGTTAGCATGCACTCCAATTTATTAATATCTATTTTAAAGTGTAACCAGTCAAAATTAAACCCAAAATTCTATTTAGTGTGACCAGGACATACAAAGGGCTAGCACCACCAAAGATCTAGATATTTTACCGATTTTAATAGATTCTAAGATTACACTGTTTGGGGGTTTTTTTTTAGCAGCCATAACATACTATTGTCATATTGACCTTGTGTTTAACAAAATCTTCAGAACTTTTTGTGTGAATTTCTGTCCACATAGCACTTACTCCTCTTGTCTCTGGGCAATTGATTTTTTTAAAGTGAATGTATAACTTTTACATTTGGTAGTTTTGATTTTGTTGGTTTGGATCCAGTGTTCCAGCTCATGCAGATCATTTTGCAGTTTGATGACATTCTACCATGTTTGTTATCATTCTTAGATCTATGTCATCTGTAAATTTGTTAAGTATGCCTTTCAAGGTTGTATCTAAATCATCCATAAAGTCATTGAACAGAAAGAGGCCAAGGATAAAATCAACATAACTTTAGTAAAGTCTCTGTGAGTCAACATCGATGAACCGGCAGCATTCTTCATATGCGATCATTCAGCCAACAAGTCTCCATCTTGTCTAAGGGATTCTATAGTAAATGACAAAAATTACCACTTATTAATGAAGATGTATGCAAAACTGGGCTCTAAGGGTGTTTGTTGAGGCACTGTTTGTAAAAGCCAAAAATAGAAAACAACCTTAATGTCCAATAAGAAGTAATTGATGGAATAATACATTTTTTACATACTTTCAATAGACTATTCTTTGTCATTGCAAAAAAGAAAAAGAAAGAGTTCTGCTGATTCATGTGTTTCCAAACTTATTTTTAGCCATAGGTATTATAGAAAGTTGGTGGGTTTTGCTTCCTAGTTTTTATTCCCTCTTCTGATAATATCACTCTAACCTTCTCAGGGGAAAATTCCCTTTCCCACTGCAGTACTTACAGTGAAACTACCTAATAAAGAAACTTTTGTGCCCCTAGCCAGAGGGTGTACACCTGACCCAACCTAGGACAACTGGGCTCTCTCTCCTAGCATGTTAACAACCAAGAAAAAGTTGGAACTCATGCATCCCAGCAGTCATGCCCTGATCCAACTGGCTATTAATTCCTTCTGCCAGGAGCCCAGAGCTGCGCTGGCTCCCGCCCTTTCTGATTCTGATATTTCACCTATGTTTTTCATCTGGTGAACTGCCCATAAACTCCTAATGAATTGCATTTTTGCTTGTTATCCAGTGTTAGTTTCTGTTGCTTACAACAAAAAACTCTAAAGCCCTTTAAAAAAATTTAAGACCATTTAAAAAAATACCAATATGTAAAACAAAACAAAACAGAGCACTCTTGGGCATGGGAGGTCCATCCACTTGGCTACCTCTTGCCCTGTATAATAAACTCATAAGCCTCTACAAGTGCAGTGTAAAATGAAAGGCCTCTCTCATAGATGTAATATCTTCTCTTCTCTCTCTGGTGATGTTAAATGTAAAGTTTTCTTCTGCTACCTACATTGTCTCTATTTCCTGCAAGTCCTTTTTATTGTTTATTTGCCTTGTGTTTTGTTCTGTCTTTCATGTTAGATGCTTTTCTTAAATGCCTGATTATCTTTGGCTATTAGTTCACGTTTAAAAGCAATTCACTAAAATGATTATCAGAAATGTAAATGGGCAGAGCTTGTATCCAATTCTCCTGTTTTCAGCTCCACTCCTTACATCTGAGGTTCTCAGTGCCTGTAGTTCCTGAGACTTCGTGGGATTCTGCTGCCCAAATTGTCTTGCTTTCATTGGCATTTCCTTCTGTAGGCGCTTGCTTTCAGCTTTCTTTGTTCTGCCAAGTCAGTTACCACTCAGCCATTTATTTTCCATCTTCCAAAATCTGTTGTCATCTCTGGTCCTGTTATCTCCTCTCCTAATCTCTTTATTTCTATGGATTTTTATATTTCTTATTCCTTTAATATAATTTTAGTGGGAAGGAAGCAGAGATAATAGCTGGGGTTCATTTCACTAGAAAACTCTATCTACCTTTTCTATAATTACCATGTTTTACTTTCACAATAAAGGCAAATAAAGGTATTTTTAACTTTATAAAGACAGCGTACCTACAACATTCTTGTGTTGTCTACCAATGGTCTACGAATCTATTAATTGATTCAAAAAGGAAATAAAGATAGTTACTACTATTTGTTCATATTGAATTCATACTGGCTTCAAGTGTTCGCTTAATTATTTCCTAGGGGTTTACAATAAGCGATCCTGTTTAACCAAGTGATTCTACTAATTGTCAATATTCAACACCAAGCTGGTAATTAGCAGAACCCACTATTTTCCTTTATACAAGGTCAACTCAATTTCAAGTCTGCTTTAATTTCTCATGAATTTTTAAAGTTTATTTATTTATTTTTTTATGTTTTATTTATTTATTTATTTATTTTGAGGAAGATTAGCCCTGAGCTACCATTTGCCGCCAATCCTCCTCTTTTTGCTGAGGGAGACTGACCCTGAGCTAACACCTGTGCCCATCTTCCTCTACTTTGTATGTGGGACGCCTACCACAGCATGGCTTGCCAAGCCGTGCCATGTCCACACCCGGGATCCAAACCGGGGAACCCCAGGCCACTGAAGCGGAACGTGCGCACTTAACCGCTGTGCCACCGGGCCAGCCCCTCAAGGTTATTGATAGTTACTTTGCAATCCCTTTTCCAAGACTTCTTAGCATCTTAGGAAGAAATTTTTCTAGACATGGAGGTTTTTATTTATTAAAATAATTAATTAATAAATTCCTTCATCTACTTTAGGCTTTAATTCTCTTTTTGCAATGTTTGTTCTAAATCCTTTCAGTCTAAAGACTATAGTAGACAGTTTCTGGGGGGAGTGGATTGGGACATCCTAGCATCCAAACACTCTTCTGGTCTGAGGGAATCCAAAATACGAGGGAGACCAGCTTCCACCATCCACTGTGGAAACCAAAGGGGACAGCTCTCCTTATTCTCTACCAAAGGTATTACCACGTGATCTAGGCTCAGGGAATGAGATGCTATGGTGCAGGATTTTGCATGTTGAGGGAATGATACAAAGATACAGAAGGTTTTTTGTTATAGTAGTGGAGGAGTTGAGAGTGCAGATGTGGGGGAGTGGACATCCTTTGTCAGTGACACTAAGAGTGACAGCAGCAAACAGCCAGTGGCGGTGGTGCCAACGATGGTGACCTTATTCTGGTGGTGTGATCTGGATGGTATTTGGCCACCCATCCTCTCTTGGTTCCCGGCTGGGTTTTGATTTTGGTATTTTGGGCTTCCCATTGACTCTGTGCTCCTATACCATTCCAGTGAATTTCTTTCTGCTTATGTTAGCTGGAACTAGTTTATGTTATCTGGACCAAGAACGTCAACTAGTACAGAGAAATTGGTACTGGGAGATGGTTGCAGACAGCAGAACCTTGGGGAGATGGGTGGGAGGGGGAATCTGCCACCTGGTTACTTAGGACTGAGAGCTGTAAAAATTCTGCTAATATACAGGGATGATATGTCCACAGCAAACTCTGACAGAAAAAATTAAAAGATAAATATTGCCTCTGATCTCTGCTCAGTAGAAGCAACTATTTGCTCCTGCCAAACTACAGGAAAGACAAAAGGAATTAAAGAATTGCAGGGTCGTATGACTTCTGTTGGCTCCAGGTTTCTTAAACGAAAATAAGTGACAAACTCAAATCCTTAAATTCTCAGATCATAATACAAATTGAAACATTTTCTAAGACTACGTGAAAAAGAAACTCATTTCTTACAGCCACAGGGCAGAAATAACCGAAAGTCAAACTCCACGAGTTGCCAAATTACAAAGTCAACTGAATTCACAGCCTCACTATGTCTCGTATGTGAAAGTTAGGGTATTGGTCAGAAAAGTGTTGTGCCTCAAGACCTGGAATGGGAATATATGCAAATATCTGCAGAACTCAGGGAACTCTATTCCCCTAAACCTCACTGAGCCTCTATCACCACCCAAAACAGAACTTGTTCCTACGTCTAATGAGGATATTATTGTTATACATGAGGATGCACCTAAGAGAGTTAACTTGCAAAAGGAAGCCAATTATCCTTATGTTCTGCTCCCTTCACTCCTCATTATCTCCAAATGTATAACTAGACTTAGGTACCGGCACACCCAGGGGGACCAATTATAAAGCATAATCTGGGAGTTAATGACTAGCACACACTGTTGACAAAAGGTGCATACACACACACACACACACCAAGATTTGCTAATTTACACCAATGTGGGGGAAACACACAGATGAATGGATTTCCTAAGAAGAAAAAAACCAAAATTTTAGATTCAGGCTGAATTTATCAACACGGATGTATTTTCTAGAAATTTGGATTTAACATATTGGCCTGAGTAGTTAGAAGTGTTTCTAAATATTTTCTTGCTTGGTTGCCTATAACCTAGTCACAACAGAGGAAAATGCTAAACGAAGCTGAGATATAATGTGGTATAATGTCAGGGAAGGAATTCAAAGACAAAGGAGGATAGAAATATTAAAGGGCACTTACCATGTCCTCTTTCTATGTCCCCAAGGTGGCCCAGAAAATGTATGTGAAGGAGATCTTTAAGAGTGCTTTAGTGGCTGTTCCAAACAGGCCAGGAACACCTGTGATGTGCTGCAGTCAACACGCCTCCCCCTCCCCTCACCGCCATTTCAATCCCAACGGACAGATGCCGGCTCAGCAGAGGCCAAACAATGGCACTTCACTACCAGTGGGATGGGGACACCATTTCCGTCTTGGGCAGCAAGGCCAGCATGATCATTAGAAGCTGCAGGCCTTCAAGGTGTTTTGATCTGTATTCTCAGTACCAAAATAAATGATTAGCCTCCAGGATCCCATTTGATTTAAAATATATTTTAAAAATAAATAATGCAAAAATTTAAAAACCAAACTCCAGGTCAGCGGAAGAAACATCTGACTCAAGTTGTTACAATAGCGTGGCAGCCCCACACCCGGTTACTAGACCAAGACTCCATGAATAAGGGAAGCCCTGGGTCCTTTTGAGGAACAACACTGCAGTACCCCCGCAAGTATAGACTCTTTCCCAAAGGGAACTGTGGCCATTTACCAAGGCAACTTGGGGGGAAATAAAGGGTTCACTCAGGGATTATCGGACATTGACTTTGAGCCAACACTAATTCTTCAGAACACTTAATACTACTATTGCCCACTGGTCACAGAGGGGGGTCTTTGGGAGTCAGGTCATAAGTGGAATCTTGGCCAGAATCGACTTCACAGTGGCCCCTAGGATCCTTGAGTCCATCCTATAGTTATTTCCTCAGTTCCTGAGTACAGAGTTGGCATAGATATTCTCAGAGATTGGCATAATCACAGAAATAGATGCCTCACCTGTGGAATAAGGCCTATTACGTAAACAGGGCCTTGTGGAAGTACCTGCAATTTCCTACTGATCAAAATAACGGTCAAAAGCAATACTACATCCCCAAGGAAATCATTAATACAGTTGCCACAATAATTGTCTTGTTAGATGCAAGGTGCAGAGTTCTATTATATTTCCATTAACTATTTAGTTGCCCTAGTGAAGAAGATGGCTGGATCCTGGAAAATAACAGGAGTCCTCAGTACCCCAGGATTATCATAAGCTTAAGTAGTTGATGCCTCCAATTCTATCTGCTGTTCCAGATGGGGTCTCCTACTGAATTAAACCAATATAACCTCTGGTACCTGTAGCTGATCTTTGATGCTCTAATGTTTTTTATCCCAGTAATTAGGAAACACCAGAGAAAAAGGTTGCTTTCACCTTGCAGAGAGATCGCAGAGCAATACATCATTTTCTTCTGCATTATGTCATCTCTCTGTCTCTGTACTACAATTCTAATGTATGGGACACTGATTGTCTCTCTACATCATGCTAGAGTACAACATTGATGATTGCATGATGATAGGATCTGGCGACCTAGAAGCATCAGGGGCCCTAAGTGTCTTGGTAAAACACATACTAAAAGGTAGGAGGGAGGGAAATTCCAAGTACAATGGTCTGTCACCTCAGTGAAGTTTCTAGAGGCTCAGTGGCCTACGTCATGTCAGAATAGCTCACACAAAATGAAGAACAAGTTGTAGCTCCTTTCACTCCCATCACTAAGACAGAGGCCCAATGGGTATTGGGCATTTTTGGACTTTCCAGGTAACATATACCACATTTTGGTGTATTCCTCCAAACTGCTTACCAAACACTTGAAAGACTTCCAAGTTTTGAGTAGGCCCCAAAGAAAGAAAACATTCTCCAGGTTGCAGCATATGTGGCCTTAATGACCCAGTGTATTCAAATGGTGGTTGAGTTTTCAATGGCAGATTGAGCCGCTGAACGGAGCTTGTGGCAAGCCTGATGAAGAGAATTGCTGTGGAGACCTTTACGGTTTTGCATCAATCCACGACCTCTTCAGTAAGCAACTGTTGTCTTTGTAAGAGACACTTCTTGGCCTGCTACTAAAAAAGCAACAAGTGTCGACCACAGAGCGTCTGGTGACAATGCTATCTTGAGCTATCCATCATGAACTTGGTATCATCTGAACCACAATGCCATAAAATTGGTGTGGTTAGCAGCATACTAGAAAGTAGTATACAAGAGAAAAAGTCCAAGCACATCCTGAAGGCACAATAAATTATTTGAGAAGTTTGCTCACACTTCCAGTGTGCCAATTCCTGCTGCATTGCGGCCCCTTCCTCAACTCCATGGTCTCATATGGAGTTCCCTATCAGCCAGATCTAGTACCAACTCCGCTCAGACTAGTCCTGGAGACAGTAGAGAAGGACCATCCTCCCAGGAGGCAGAGCTTCAAACAGCATATTTCACTGTACATTTTGCCTCAAAGAAGAGATAACCTGAGGTAAGAATTTACAATGAGTCATGGGCAGTGTCAGGGTTTTTGGCTGTATGGTCACGGACTTAGAACAACACTGCGAGGGAGCTCTTGGGAAAAGATATTCAGAATGACCTCTTAGTCAGATATAATGTTTTCACTTTGGGGTAAGTCATTTGAGGAAGAAGAATGTGGAATAAACTAATGGAATGGACCCAGTTAACCAGGCAAACAGATTACCCACGCTGTAGAAGTCCTTCAGCGTCCTTCCCGAGCTACCTCAATGCTTGCTCAATTGGATCAAACAAAATGGCCATAGTGGCAAGAACGGAGGTTGTGTACTAACCCAACGACAGGGAAATTGCCCCTACCAATCCGCTTTTACTTGCGCATCCTTCCCTGGTATGTCAATACTTTTATCTACTTTAAGTAAATTCCTTCTACTTTTGTCTCTATCTTTTGTCTGTTATTTTATATAGGTATGTTGTTATTGGTTAAATTTATAATTTAATTTATAGGACGCAAATGTTGAGACAAGATCATGATGAAATAGAGAAACAATGGCTATCACTCTGAGATCCTAGATTTGGGGTTGAATTCAGTAACTGACAGGCTTAGGACTTTCTCCTCTTAGGAAGGATATGAGTGTATTTTTAATTGTAGGAGGAACTGTTGCATTATATTAGGTGGGAATATTTTTATGTTGGAAATTTGGGAAGAAGGGTGTAAGTGGATGTTTTGACTACCCAGGATCCAATCTCCTCAAGCATACACAGCATATTCTCCAAGACAGATCATATATTGGGCCACAAAATTAAAAATATATGTACTTATACATACATATATACATGCCACATTTTCTTTATTCATCCATCCATTGATGGAAACAGCTTGTTTCCTTATTTTGGCTATTGTGAGTATTGCTGCAATGAACATGGGAGTGCAAATATCTCTTCAAAATACTGATTTCATTTCCTTAGTATATATACCCAGAAGTCGGATTGCTGGGTCATATGGTAATTCTATTTTTAATTTTTTTAGTAACTTTCATGCTGTTTTCCATGTTGGCTGCACCAATTTATGTTCCCACCAACAGTGCACAAGGGTCGTCGCCAACACTTGTCTCTTGTCTTCTCGATGATAACCATCCTAATAGATGAGAAGTGATATCTTATTACGGTTTTAATTTGCATTTTCCTGATGATTAGTGATACTGAGCACCTTTTCCCATACATGTAGGCCATTTGTATATCTTCTTTGGAAAAATATCTGTTCAGACCCTTTGCCCATTTTAAAATCAGGTTATTTGGGGTTTTGCTGAGTTGTATGAGTTCCTTATATAATTTGGGTATCAACTTCTTATCAGATATATGGTTTATAAATATTTTCTCCCACTCTGCAGGTTGCCTTTTCATTTTGTTGATTGTTTCCTTTGCTGTAAAGAAGCTTTTTAGGGGCCAGCTGGGTGGCGCAGCGGTTAAGTGCGCACGTTCTGCTTTGGCGGCCCGGGGTTCACCAGTTTGGATCCTGGATGCAGACATGGCACCTCTTGTAAAGTAGAGGAAGATGGGCATGGATGTTAGCTCGGGGCCAGTCTTCCTCAGCAAAAAGAGGAGGATTGGCAGCAGTTAGCTCAGGGCTAATCTTCCTCAAAAGAAAAAAAAAGCTTTTTAGTTTGGTACAGTCCCACTTGTTTATTTTTGCTTTTGTTATCTCTGTTTTTGGTGTCATCCAAAAAACTATTGCTAAGACCACTGTCAAAGAGCTTTTTCCTTATATTTTCTTCTAAGAGCTTTATGGTTTCAGGTCTTAAGTTTAAGTCTTTAATCCATTTTGAGTTAATTTTTGTATATGGTATAAAATAAGTGTCTAACTTCATTTTTTGCATACTACGTCCAGTTTTCCCAGCACTATTTGTTGCTGAGACTGTCTTTTCCCCATTGAACGAGCTTGGTACCCTCGTTGAAAATCATTTGACTACACATGTGAGGATTTATTTCTGGACTCTCTATTTTATTCCATTGGCTTATATGTCTGCCTTTACCCCAGTACCACACTGTTTTGATTACTATTACTTTGTAATATAGTTTGAAACCAGGAAGTGTGATGTCTCCAGTTTGTTCCTTCTCAAGATTGCTTTGACTATTCAGAATCTTTTGTGGTTCCATATGAATTTTAGGATTGTTTTTTCTGAGAAAAATGCCATTGGAATTTTGATAGGGATTGCACTGAATCTGAAAATCATTTTGGGTACTATGGCCATCTTAACAATATTCAGTCTTCCAGCCCATGAACACAAGATGTCTTTCCATTTATCTGTGTCTTTGATTCCTTTCAGGAACATTTTGTAGTTTTCAGAGTCAAAGTCTTAGGACTCTATTTTTATTTGTCTTCTGATCTGTCATTTTTCTGTCTTATCTTCTCTACTAGACTGTGAGTTTTCTATATGGTGAGAATGTTCTTATTTCCCTCTCCACTGTGTTTAACAGCATCTCTTGCATGTAGTAGGCTCTCGATAAAAGCATCTTCCATAAATGAGAGCACAAGTGAGTCCTGAAGTACTCGACATCAGCACTAACACGCTTAAAATCAAATTGACTTTCTTTGTTATAAGGATGTTGGCATACAGATGTCTGAGCTTTTCCATTATTCTCACCTGAGAATTGCTGAGCCTCCTGTCGTGAGACTGAAGTGAGCTGAGCCAGAAAAGTGAGAACTGGGCTAGGGATTTAGCAGCTGAGAACTGGGGCTGAGTATCAAAGAGGAGTCCTGTGGCTGAGCAGAGTCCAGGGAGAGGGAAATGGGCATGGCCAGGGATTCCTCACTGCAGGGCTGCCAAACGCTGAGGAGGCGAGTGTAACAGTCAGCACCCTTTGGGGGAGAAGAAAGGGTGGTTTCAGGGTCCAAAGCCAACAGGACGCCATGAATAGATGAGGCCGAGGACCCAGGGTTTGACTCAGGTGAGCCAAAAGTAACTTCCTTGGAGACTTGGCATCTGGCCTCATTGAAGTCCACCAGCACCAGCATTTTCAGGTCTTAGGGTTCAGCATCTCACATGTCCTTTCTGTATTCTTCATAGTAGCCAGGTTTGCATTTTTCTGGAGGTGTTTTTCTCCTTCTCCTCAATTTCATTTAAACTCTTTGATCAGGTTGGCCAGCCTCTGGGCAGGCTGTTCCTTCCGGCAGGATGCGATGCAGGTCTCCTTAGCCATGGCCTGAAAATCCAGATTTGACCTTCTGAGATCACCTATCTGACCAGCTACCCACTTCCCACGTCTCCTCTTCTAAGTCATGCCTATCAACAGATGAATATGACGCCATGGGCCTTCAAGTCCTTCAGAGCGCACGTGGATTCCGGTCTCCCAGTGGAGCAAGTATCACACAGGCTGGAGATGGGAGGCAAGGGGTGGGGAACAGGTGCCGCCCGACAGCTGGGGAAAGGAGAGAGTGAAAAGACAGAAGAGTCTGGGCAAAGGGCGTGGCAATGCCTGAGCTTTTTACTAGAAGCTAGTGGACATGGATATGAGCTTCGTGTGGAAAAGGAGCCTCTTCTCCAGGGACCATAGGGAGCAGCGGCTAACGAAGGGAGCCTGCCCCCTCTCCGGAGGGTGAACACAGGGTAAACCAAAGGCAGTGAAGAGGATGGTGGCTGGGAGAACTTGCTTAGTTCTTTTAACCCTTAACAGGTCAATAATCAGTACCTCAAACTTCCCTCCCTCTCTGGTAAAACCTGGTTTAGAGGGGGTAAAATCTGTCTGCCCCAGCCTTCTCCTCCTCAGACGCTCAGGCCCTGGTCTCAGGGCAGCCGGCCTCTCTGCGGCCCCTGCGTCTCTCCTGCAGCCCACGGCAGCACCCAGGAACGTTGCCAGGAGCACGTCCTACTGACCCGGCTCCTGAGCTGTTTTCTGTGTTGTGGAGATGCATTCCTCAGCTCTTGGATACTCACCGCTCCTATACTTGGGTATTGTTTTTATAGGCTGTTCTTTCCCTGTGGCTTCCTAGAAGTAGGTCAAGGTACCTGCTTTAAGGGAGAAGTGCCAGGGTTCAAGTCACCTGGCCTGGAGTCAGGAATCCTGAGTTCTATTTCGGGCTTCACAGATAACCAGCTACGTGACAATCTTAGGGGCACAGTCTCCCCTCTGCTTCTCCCTGGGCCCTTCTCTAGGTCTCATGATTTTTTTTTCCCCTGAAGCTGAATCTCCTGGGGCCGCCGTCTTCTTCCCTCTTCCTTCCGTCTGGAAGGCCCTTTAAAGCTGTTGGCTGCCTCAGGCTGGTGCCCTGAGCAAGAGCTGCTGCAGTCGTGTGCCTGATGAGGAGGTTAGAGGCTTTCCTACAGAGACAGTGGAGCTGACGGGGCTGTTCGGGTCTGGAGCATCAGGAAGGCAGACTTGTGCACTAAAGGGCAGGCCTGGTGGTGTGCTGTGGATACTGGAGTCTGGAGGCGACAGAGAGTCTTGGGTTTCATGCGATGGTTGTAGATTGCTTCCTACTTCTAAGCCTCCTTTTCTCTGTAATGCAGGGAAATTCAGCCTCTGGTTCATATGGAAACTCTGGAAATTGTGGTGCTTGCTCATAGCAGAGGAGATCATTTGAGCTGCTGCAGGAAAGGACATTGTTCAGGGTGACGGCTCACTTTGGCTAAAGGATAGTAACGTTTTCTAAGGCACAGTTCCTCTGGCCTGACCCAACCTGTATCAGGAGGCTCCAGGTTCTGGAGGTGGCCAATGCCATGGGGGGTCCACTGCTGATGGCCTAGGAGGGGGTGGAAATTAGAGCGCCTGCTTTGGTCTGGATAGCCTGAGACCTTCTCCAATCTCTACCCTCCAAACTCAGGTAACGGGGAAGCGAAACACAGATGGGGAGGAGGAGCAAATGCAGATAAAGGAAGGAAGGGGGCGCGGGCTTTCAGACTGTTAGGAAGAACTGTCGATTTAGCACAGTCGTTATGTGCACATGAGTGGACTACAAGGCGTCATGGTGTGGTGGAGAGGAAAGGGTCTTGGGCAGAGTCTCCTAGGCTTGAATTCCTGCTCAGCTATTTACTAGAGAGTTATCTCATCTCTCTGGGCCTCAGTTTCCCAGTTGTAAAATGGGAATACAGTAGTTCCCCCTTATCCGCTGGGGATACATTCCAAGACCGCCAGTGGATGCCTGAACCCATGGATAGAACCAAACCCTATGTACCCTATGTTTTTCCATATACATACATATCTATCATAAAGTTTAATTCATAAATTAGGCACAGTAAGAGATTTACAACAATAACTAATAAAATAGAATAGACTGTAATAAAAGTTACTGTAGATTTTAGCAATCTCAGCACACGATGTATTTTCTTTCCTTATTAAGTTGGGAACTGTCACCTTTTTACTTAAAGGAAGCACTTTATGGCTTTTCTCTGGCATATCTGAATTGCCAGCATCACTACTCTTGAGCTTTGGGGCCATTATTAAGCAAAATAAGGATTACTTGAACCCAAGCACTGTGGTACACAGACAGCCAATCTGATAACTGAGAGAGCTACTAAGTGACTAACGCTGGGTAGTCTATAGAGTGTAGATACGCTGGGAAAAGGGACATTTACATCCTGGGCAGGAAGGAGCAGACAGCGCGAGATTTCATCATGCTACTCAGAATGGTGCACAATTTAAAAGTTACGAATTGTTTACTTTTGGAATTTTCCATTTAATATTTTCAGACCACAGTTGACTGCACATAACTGAAACCACAGAAAGCGAAACCACGGATAAGGGGGCACTACTGAGATGGTATTGACCTTGCAAGGTTTCTGAGAGCGTCACATGAGAGAACCCATGTAAAATGCGTGGCATAGTGGGCACGCAGTAAGTGTTATTTCTTCTCCACTTTCCTTCCTGTCACTCCGCATCACCGTGTTGTAGGTTTCTGCAGATAAAGTAAGAACCTAGGTAGGATAGGAATCTCAATTCCGACTTTCCCTCCTTTCCATGGTTCACCTAAATAGTTGAAATTTGCTCAGTGTCTCTTCATGAGCACACTATTCTGGATATTGGGATCCTTGGGTTCTGCTCTTTTCTTTTAAACTGTGAGCCAGAAGATTGTGTTCCCCCCAAGTCTCGGCCTCCTCATATGGGAGAAGCACCAGTACCTTAGACCTTGACAGCACCATTTTCTGCACAAATTTCATCCAAACATCTTGACTACGCCTCAGAGAAGCTGGGTATGGGCCGATTCCTTCACCACTGAACACACAGGGCCCAGAGGACCCTCAGCCCTCTGGCCAAAGCACCCATGCCAAAGGGTACAGACTGGCCCGAGTGACCCCACCTCTGTGCCCTTAGGAGCCACATTCCACTGGGATCTATTTGGGCACAGAGATTGGGGTGAGGGAGGACTACTCCAGGCCTGGGTCAGCCATGAGGATCCAGGAGCACCCTCCAAGGGACGATCTAACTAAAGCTGCTACATAAAACAGAGGCTGAATCTGAATTTTGAATAAACAATAAACATTTTTTTTAGTATAAGTATCTCACAAATGTTGCATGGGACATACCTAAAAATTATTCCGTATTTATTTGAAATCCAAATCTAATAGGTCATCCTGCATTTTATTTGCAAAATCTGGCAACCCCAGATTGAACACAAAAGAAAGACTTTGGGTTGGGCATTCAAGGCCCTCCCACATGGCCCCAGATGACCCATCCAGCCTCCTTTCTACTTCTGCTCCCCTCCTCGGCTCTGCTCCAGCCAGGCGGGTTCCACGCTGTGCCTCACATACTCTATCCTCTACTATCCCAACCTTTGCAAATTGTAATCCCTCCGGCTGGAATTATTTACACTATCTCCATGTCTAGAACTTCTGCCCATTCTTCAAAGCCCATCCTGAATGTTTTTTCTTCATGAAGCTCTACCCTTTTCCTTCTATGGGCCTCTGCTGTCATAATTATTAGATTTTATTAAAATTTTTGCATGTCTCCCCTCTCCTGAGTACTTTTCACAGTGTCTAGCACATAATAGGGAGTGATCAATAAATATTTGATAAAAAGAATGAATTAACCTATCAGCCCTCTGAATGTCTAAATAGAGGTCTGTGCCTCTCATGCACAATTTACCGCCTTGTTCCTCGTCACGCAATGTTTTTATCAGTATTTGTCTTGTACTCCCTGCTAGACATTTCACTCTGTGAAGACAGACACTGCATTTCCCACTGCGCTGCAGACAGCAGTGTTTAATGAGCATATTTTGTGTTGAACAGAACTGTGGGCTGGGAGTATCTCCAGATGTCCAGACCAAGCTAGGCTCCAAATTCTCCCTTCTGCCCTGGTGCAGGTATGACTCTCAGCAGATCTCAAAGCCACCTGGCCTGGTCCTAGGACTAGAGAATAGAGACAGAGCCGCTTTGTGAGTCGTGTGTTGGTCTAGACTAAATGTGAGCTTCAGGAACCCTCCCAGAGTTTCCCAGGGCGCCTCCAAGGTTTGCACGTGCTGCTGAGAGAGGTAAAGAAACAGGACCAAAATGTGGAAACAGCAAGAAATAGGAAACATTGGTTTGGGATACAAAAAGAGAGCACTGTTCCAAGAGTCCCGCAACCTGGATTCTCTCTCTGGCTCTATCCCTGCCTTGTGTGAGGAAGGAAGGAATGAAAATAAATCTGTGAGTGCCCACTGTGTACTTTCATGTAGGTTTCATATAAATTTCCCAGAAGCGCTGCAGAGCCGGCAGATGACTGGCCTGCAGACACATGGCTCAGTGTATCTAGGAAAAAGAGTACAAATTAACCTCTCACGGCCTCAGTTTCCTTTTCCGTACAATGGGAGACATCAAATCCCCTCTCTAACTTCCACTAGCAGAATATTTTGAGGACAAAAAACCTTAACCACAGGGTAAGAGGAAAAACTAGAGAATAGATATTAACAGGACAGGTGAATGTGTGAGACATGGAGGAGGCTGGGTGAGAAGCCTTAGGGAAATCCTGAGCTGGGCTTGGGGATGTCTTCAGGGTGTGGGTCGTGAGCCTTCTGCCCCTCTGGATCTGTTTCCCACGCGGTCACAGAAGGTGGAACAGGCGGCCCTGGGGTACAGGTGGAGAGCATGCTGGCCGCAAAGCTGGTGAACTACACGTATAAACCTGGGAAAGGAAAAGCAAGCTGACTTCCTGCCGCACTTGCGCGGCGAGGTGCGGTGCGTTTCCCGCGTACCTGGCGCAGGAAGGACGCTCTTTGGCAGCAGACACCCGGCCAGAGGGTCTGGGCCGGCCACAGCTAAGGGCTTAATTAGAGAACGAGACTTAGGGCGCCAAGGGAGGGCGGGGGGTTGTTCTCCAATTCCTCTTCCTTGCGCCTCCTGGCTCAGCCGATGCACCCTGGACAAATTTAGGGGAGTGGGTGTACCTGCAGTTTCCAGCGCCCCTGCTGACCCTCGGGGCCCACGGGTTCGGGGAGATCTCAGCTGTGGGCCTGAGCATTCCGACAGGAGCAAGGAGTTCGGATGGGTGACTCCCCCGGGGAACGCTGCAGCCGGAAAACCCGCCGCCCAGGACCTTGGGGCGACAATTTGGGAAAAGGCGCATTTTGGGATTTGGGTTTCTCCGAGGGGGCGGGCGCCGGAGTGGGCGGAGCAAGGGTGTTTGCCTGGGGAGGGGCGGGGAGGGGCGGGGCAGGGCGGGGCGCGGGCCGGGGCCGCCCGGCAGTGGCGGAGACGGGAGGGAGGGCCGTCTGTATTAGCATAGCCACCTCCCCTCTCGGCGCAGCCCTGCCCAGAAACCCGAGCGGGGGCCGGCCGCACTCAGCCCCGGCCCCTGAATGGGCTCGCGGTGCTGGCTCCGGCCCTCCCGCGTCCGGCCCTCGCTCCCGCCCCGCCCCGCCCCGGCCTCGCCGGCCGCCGCCATCCACCGCGCCGGCCGTGAATGAAAGGCAGGCGCCGCCGGGGGCTGGCTGCAGGCGACGCGGCGACGCAGCCTCCCGGGAGGCGCTGGCCCCGCCGAGATGTACGGTAAGGAGGGCTCTGCCTCCGGCTCGCAAACTTGCAGGACGCGGACCATTGTCCCCCTGCGGGGCCCCGGCGAGGCCAGGGGGCGCGGACTCGGTGCCTGACTGGGCTCTTGTCGCTCTGTGTGCGCGCGTCTGTGCTGAAAGGACAAAGATGCCTAGGGCCGGGGACCCTGGGGATCTCGGAGACCCTTTGGGCTGGTGGTTTGCTGGCGTTGGGGCGGGTGGGCGGTGGTCCATCGGGGGGCGGGGGGCTGGGTGATCCTGAGCGGCAGGGTTCCGGGGAAAGCGGGTCTCCCTTGGAGCCGAGCAGACGGGGGCGTTGATGGAGGTGGTCGTGTGACAGCGTTTGCAGAATTGACAAAAGCGGGTTGTGCTGGGGAGTTTTATGCGGGAAGCCGGTCCGGGATTGCGGGGCGACGCTCGCTGCCTACCTCACGCCCGGCTCCTAGGCTGTGGGAGGCGGCGCCGGCGGTGCAGAGGGCTGGGGAGCGAGCCAGTCCTGGGAGACTCATCTCGCCGCCCCTGGATGGACGTGGCCTCTGCCTGCCCCTGCTGCCGGTGGCACCCAGGTTCCCTAACTTCCAGATATGTCCTTCGCAGTCATGAAGGGAGGGGACGCTGCTGAGGGTGCCATGCAGCTCTGGGTAGCCACCTTCTGGCTGTCCTCTGACCTCTCTTCCCCCTTTCCAGGGCCAACCCCTCAACTGATGTGCAACAGTTAACCAGACCCTCATGAGGCACTGTTCTGCTTTAAAATTTGCCAGGAATTCCTCTGGTTTCGGAGGCAGTGTGGATGAAGAAAAGAGAGCACTTTGGGTCGCACATTGCAGCTCTAATGAGTGGAGCACTGGAGACCCAGGCCAGTCTAGAAATCAACTGCATTACAGAGCCTCCAGACCTTCTGGGCTGCTGGGTGTGTGTGTGTGTGTGTGTGTGTGTGTGAGAGAGAGAGAGAGAGAGAGGGAGAGAGAGAAATGATCCCAATGGACAGAAGTCCATCAGAACCCAGGTTCTGACAGCTCTTCTAGGGAAAGCAAAAGAACTGGAGCTATGCTCACCTCCCACCCCCATACCAGGTAGGGCTCAGGTGGCACCTGAGGGGTGGATGTAGGGAGAAGAGCATGTTCCCAATTTAACCCATCACCGAGGCTGCTCAGCTGCCTCATTCTGCAAACAGACTGTGAGTCACAAAGTTTGTTGGAGGCAGAGGAAGCTGAGAGCATGGTGCAAAGGCTTAGCAATTGGTGGGCCTCACTATTGAGAGAGAGACACTCAATGTTTTCAGCAGCCTCCTTCCCTGCCCAGTTGGTAACATGTCCACATTTCTGAACCAGGTCAAGACATCAGCAGGTCCCCTCTGCAAGTATTATATCTCTTGGATGGACCAAATGGGGAGTAGGGTGGGAGGAGAGGTTGACCTCAGAGCCTGTTCTGCTGGCCAGTGGGGATTCTGGGGGAAGGTAACCGGCAGTTGTGTTTCATAAGCTAGGAGATTCTGAGGTTCCCAGGAGAGAGCTATATTTTCTTACTCTCTCAGTTTTTCCCCCTATTCTTTTCTGCAGAGCTGGAGCAGCCTGAAGCTGCAGATCACTTGACAAAAGCATGTGACTGCAGGGCACCTGCAGTGGGGAAGGAGTTAGGACAAGGCCCATCAGGATGGCTAAGAATTAGGAACCCTGGTTCTGCTGGGCCACCTCATGGAATTCAATCCAAGACAGTTTGATAACTGATCCCAGGACACCTGAGCGTTGAGGGTGCCAGTCTACTCTATTGTATGAAGCAAGTCAGGGAAGAGTTGGATGGTACAGAATGGTGAACCCAGAAGCCAACGTGTCTGGGTACTATTTTCAGATAACCGAGGATTTTCATTTCTCTTTTACATTATGTTTTTATTCCTCCAGATGCAAACAGAGATGGTAATTACTCCTGAATCATTCATAGAAAGATTATAATGAAGGAATCCTCTGGGCAGTTGCCTGCAGCAAAGGGAAGTCATGCCAATGCTGGTTGGGAGATTATTATTGAGTCTTGCTTAGTGCAAAGCCATGTCTTAGGAGTGTGAGAGTCAGCTCACTCTCCAAGATGGGGGCTCATTGGCCTGGATTTTAGGATTTTCTTGACTTTCATGAAAAGAAAGGGTCCAAGTGATACTTGCAATCAGTCTCTCCCCAGAGTCAACAGAGGGATGAAAAGAGATGTAGATAGGGAGGTTGGGAAGGCATAGCATCATAGACTTCTTATATTTGGTTCTTATTTTCCAAGTGATTTATCCAAGATGACACAGTTAGATGGAACGTGGCAAAATGAAAACTGGGGCCTCCTAGCTCCCCCTGATGCCTTGGGTAAATGCCCGTTAGGAAAATGCCACCAGAGATTTTATTAACTGATGGGCAGTAAAGCCCCTGTGTAGAGCCAAAAGTTACCTAAGAGCTTTAGGTAAAGATGTTCCTTGACCGTCCACCTTGGCCACTTGATGATTGTGAATTTGTATAATCTAACTCCCATTGCCACCTCTCAGCTGCTTGGCCATCCTGGACAGATCTTCATTTCCCCTCTTCTCCTCTCCTCACTTTACCTCTGCCCTCAACAACTCAGTCTTCCTGTGGCCTCAGTCTCTTCCATCTTCTTCCTTCTGTCTGTGGGAGAATAAGCGCCCCCTGTCTTTGCTAGAGGCCACAGTGCTATCTGGGCCAGAAAGAATCCTAGACCTGGGGTCAATCCATCTCAATCCAAGAGCCAGTTCACAGCTATGCGACCTTAGGCAAATGGGGTCATATCTCTGAACTATATCCTAGATAAAATGATGAGACACCCATCTAGCCTCCCCAGGTCTGTTGTGAGCATCAGAGCTGGGCCCTAGATGTGACAATGCGTCATAAGAGTTCTGCACACACAAGACAGATTGCTCAAGAGCCTGGACACTTCAGGTCCTCTTGGGCCTTTAGCTTCCTCTCTTCCTGTCTGCCAGCTCCTGAAGATGCCTGTTTGCATCACTTCCCACTCCAGCTTAAACATGCAGATCACCTTGACCTAGCTAGCCACTCAAGCCACTGAACTACTTTCTCTTTCCCTTCACCAAACTCACCCCAGCTGCCTCCTCACCACTCACTTTTTCCTAAATCCCAGTCACTTTCTGGAACTGGCTCTCCAAAAGGACGCAAGTGACTTCCTACAGTCTTGTTTATACCTACGAACACAGATTGACAAGGGACCTGGAAAAATAAAAGCATTTTCTACTGGGATAGCGAGACTGCGGGCAAATTCTCTGCAAAAATGGATTCCCATTAGTTCTTCTTTGTGTTAGAATTAAAAGTTTCCCTATTCCCCTCTCCTGGGATGGAGCATGGTGGTGCTGCGTAGGAGCATCCCGCTTACCCACCGAGGTGAGGCAGAGCTCTCTAAGACACGCTACCCTCCAGAATTAGGGCAGCTGCCCATGAAGAGCACTTGGAAAGGATTTCCCCAGAACCGCAGTCTGTGTAGCCTGATCCCATCAAAACAGAAGCTGCTCGAAGGAACCCCTCCTCCCCTCCAGGTGCTGCCCCATCCTCGCGCACACCTGTCTTCATGCTTTGTGGTTGAGAATGTGGATGGGAGGGAAAATAGCAATGGCGCACAAGTTTTTGTAAATGTGCCTTACAGAGCACGTGTGTGTGTGTGTGTGTGTGTGTGTGTGTGTGTGTGTGTGTGTTGTGGATAGTGTGGGGAAACTGCAAGACGGGGCTGACTCCCCCTGAGGTGCCTTTGCAGTAGGTTCCATAGCTCCTGCTGCTCCTCCCAACACACACACACACACACACACACACTCACACTCACACACGCTCCAACCTCCTCCCCCAAATCTTGAGGTTCCTGCAGCCCCATAGTGTGGTGTATGGCTCGTTCAAGTAGGAGCTGTGTGGCATGCCTCCGCTCTCCCCCTCTGCCAATTCCTTTATTCCCCTTAGGAAGGGGACAGGGCGAGTAGCGTGCCTTTTTTCTCTCTTGATGGTCATAGTCCAGTGAATTGAAATGGTTGTAGTTTTTTACTTGCACATAAATAAAAATAAAAAGTTAATATCACCTTATAAAAATCTGGAAAAGAGAGGCGGGAAAAAACCATCTACCATCCTACCCACTAAAATCAACCTTTTCTATAATTATGTAAATTAACCCCTAGGATTTTGTGTTCCTGCTTTGCCCTTTCCTTTCTCTTTCTCTCCCAATCCTAGCCTGTTTCCCTGGGTGTGATGGTGAAGGAGCATCCGAGAGCCCCGTAGCCTGGGTCTGAGCCTGGCTGTGCCCCTCAGGTAGTCCCGGACCTGAGCCTGTTTCCTGGCTCTACAAAGATGACAGCACCCCTCTCGAGGCCGAGCTTAATTAGGATAAGAGAGCTGTTTCCGCTTTCCCCTTCCCTCAACTCTCTCTCTCCTCTGTTTCTTAATAAAAAAATGAAAATAAACAAAAACTGATGTCCCGTAAGCTTAATAACAGTGCTTGTGATATTGTTCCTTGTACCAAAGAAAAGGAAAATCTAATTTAAAAAGCATCTTTCTTTTTTTTTTTTCTGGAAAACACAGTAAACTATAAATAAGTCTAACTACTTTTCCTGTTTTGATATCTTTCCTTCTGTGCATTTGTTTATGTGGTTGGAATTATTCATTTTGTGTTCTATCTTTCGACCTAACTTTAGAATATATGCATTCCCCTCAAGTTAATAAAAACTTGCTGGCTGCCATTTTTAATGGTGGTGTAACAGTCCACTGGATAGAGGTATGATTTTCTTATGGTACATTTACGTTGTTGATAAAGATTCGGTATTATAACCTTGGGGAGACCTGGTGCCCAAAGCTTTCTCTGAACTTTGGAGTATTTCCCTCGGCTATAGCCCTCCAAATGGGTTGATCAAGGTATATGAACATTTTAAAGATTTGTTACATATTGTCAAATTGTTTTCAATTTGTGTTAATTACATTCCCACTAGCAGATATGAGTGCCTATCAAAAGCATTAAATATTGAGATTTTTTTCCTAATCTTTGCTAATTTGATAGGAAAGTTATATAATTTTTACTTGTGTTCTTTTTCTTTTTTTTTTTTTCGTGAGGAAGATTGGCCCTGAGCTAACATCTGTGCCAGTCTTCCTCTATTTTGGTATGGGGGTCACCACCACATTATGGCTGCTGACGAGTAGTATAGGTCTGCGCCCAGGAACCAAAGCCAGGCCACCAAAGCAGAGCATGCTCAACTTAACCACTAGGCCACGGGGCCGGCCCCTACTTGTATCCTTTATTACCAGTAAAGTTAAACCCTTCCTATGTTTTTTAACCACTTGCATTTTAGTGACTTGTCATATGAGTCTGATTGCTTTGTTTATTGAGGGTATTAAGTATTTGCCTGTCATCTGCTTTACACTTTGTGTTTTGAAGGGAAATAGACATAAACTATTATGTATTTGTGGCATGCCAGCTATATGTGATACTCCATAGGGCATCACAGGGGATACAAAAATATATAAAGTCCTTTCCATCAAGCAGATTACAATGTCAGCAGGCAAACAGGTTGTAAAACATGCACAAAATTAAATAATACAAAGACAGGTTCCATAAAATTGCAGTTTTGCAATGTGGAATGGAGCAATTCATCAAATGGTCAGCTAGCAACATCTTGAGGTGGGGGAGACCACTGCGAAGCAGAGCCGTTTGAGGGGGCTTCAGAGGAGAGCAGGCGTTGTGCTGGGGTCTGAGGGCTGGATGGGGAGGGGGAGGCGCCAGTATGAGTCAGTGCACGGAGGTGAGGAAAGAGAAGACCTGTCCAGGGAGAGTCAGGGGAGCTACCTGGAGAATTATGTGATGGAGAAGGAGATGATGTCAGGATAAGGAGTCTTCAGTTACCCCTGTGAGCAGTAGGAGCTGTTGAAGCCTTTAAACCATCAAAGGCCTGATTTGCTCAATTGGTGTTTTAGGGAAATGAAGCTGGGTGCAGAATGGATAGAGGGATGATGCGAAAATGAAGAAAAGCAGAGGAGATAGTCGCTGCAGCCCCAGGCGGTAGCCTAAGGAGAGGGAAAGCTTTGGACCAGTTGCAGTTGTGCATGTGCAGTGGAAGGGGTTGGCTCCTTTAAAAAAAAGCAGTAGGACTGGGTGGGTGGGAGGGGTGGGGGTGGGGGGCTAAGGTGAATTGAAACTCTTTTAGAAAAACATTCCCATGGTACAGAAAATGTGGATTATATAAGCAGATGTAGAAAATAATTTATTTTTAAATAGGTGCTAAGTTACCTAAAGCTGTAAATTTATTGTAATCTAACTTGTTCTAAAGAGGATTCGGGGCATATATTTTACACACACACATACCTGTGCTACAACAAATAAAGAGATCGAAGCAAAGAAAATCTGGGGCCAGCCCCATGGCTGAGTGGTTAAGTTTGTGTGCTCCACTGCAGTGGCCCAGGGTTTCGCTAGTTCGGATCCTGGGTGCCGACCTAGCATCACACATCAAGCCATGCTGGGGCAGCGTCCCACACAGCAGAACTAGAAGGACCTACAACTAGAATATACGGCTCTGTACTGGGGGGCTTTGGGGAGAAGAAGAAAATAAAAAGATTGGCAACAGATGTTAGCTCAGGGCCAATCTTTAAAAAAAGCAAAGAAAATCTAAGAGTAAAACAGAAAAAATAAAGCCAGGAACTAAGTCATTTCAGGAAAAAAAAATGCACACCAGCAGCCCCTGTCACAAATTCGGGTTTGAGCTTCCTATAGGCCAAAAAAGAAAGGCAAAGACATTTGCAAGATTCATAGCATCTATAAAAAAAATTTTTAAATGCAATTGCCTAGGACAAATACAGCTTTTTGAGATGCTAAGACCTGAGAGAAATTCCTCTCTAAGTTCCTCCTAAAACAGGAGCTATTTCATAAATATTGATCTAAATTAGATTTTTCCTTTTGAAAATATAGTCCCCTTAATCTGCTCTATACCAGTTTGCAGAGTATAAAGACTGGTCCAAATGAGAGTTTGTGTGTGTTCTGATCCCTCACTTTGAAGTTGCCACGGGCTCTGCTCTCAGCTGCTTTCCTGGTTTGCCGTGAGCTGGGACTAGCTGAGGCTCTTGCCTGCTTCACAGCTGTGGATATTATTTCTCCTCCCACGGACGAATGTGAGTCTTCTGAGAGTTTCCTCTGGGAGAGGACGTTCCTGCCTTCACAGCCCAGGGAGGCCGTCTGGTCACAGTCATTCATGTGCCTTATTTTAATTCACTGCACAGCCATTTACCACAAGCCAATATGTCTCTTGTCTGTGCTCCCCACCAGACCATCAGCTCCGTGAAAGCAGAGAACTCATTTCTCTTGTGCCCTACTGCATCTTTAGGGCATAGAACCCTGCCTGGTATAGAATAGGCACTCAAAAACCTTGTTGAATGAATGAATCCTGAGCTAGATGTCATCTTTTTTATTCAGCTCTTTGTAACTTCTGACTGTCTACGTGTCTCAGCCTTAAATGTGTTCTGAATAATACAATTGCTATTCTTTTAGCTTCCATTCATTGGACACTACTATGTGCCAAGCAGTATTCTAAGTACTTTTATGTATTAATTTGAATTAATCTTCCCCAAACTCTATGAGTTAGGGATTATGATTCTCAATTTAGAAATGAGAAAACTAGAGCGTTGAGAGGTTTAGTGGACAGCCCAGGGATGGCTACACAGTTACGTGGTAGGGCTGGGACTTGAACCTAGGTATTCCAGCTCCAGAGTGCAGACTCGCCCTCCTACCCATGCTGCTGTCCCTAGAATATTCTAAATATTCCAGAGAATACAGGTCTTTCTTTGCAGAGCTCACCATAGCTCACAGACTCTCACAGTAGTTTGGGGAGAAGAGGGGAGTGTAGAAGACAGGCCTGGACTGGGGGGCCATGCCTTCTCTTTGGTCCCAGGGCAGTCAACAACTGGGAGCTCTCATTTCTGGTTGGAGCCTCTTTCTTTCAGCACCCTTCTCACCTCCTTTATTATTGTTTTTGCTTTGTTAGGGGGAGAAAGGGCCCCAGGAAGAGCCTTGGGGACTTAGATGAGGGTTGGTAAGTAAGAGAGGAGCCAGGAGAGCAGGTTGGTGAGGGTGGAAGACAGAATACACGAGCCAATAATGGCATCTAAACCAAGGAAGCATGGGCATGCCTCTCAGAGAGAGAGAGACAGCATGGGCATGCATCTCAGAGAGAGAGAGACAGCATGAGCATGCTTCTCAGAGAGAGAGAGACAGCATGGGCATGCATCTCAGGGAGAGGGAGACAGCATGGGCATGCATCTCAGAGAGAGAGAGAGAGAGCATGAGCATGCTTCTCAGAGAGAGAGAGAGAGAAAGACAGCATGGGCATGCTTCTCAGAGAGAGAGACAGCATGGGCATGCATCTCAGAGAGAGAGAGAGCGAGAGAAAGACAGCATGGGCATGCATCTCAGAGAGAGAGAGAGAGCATGAGCATGCTTCTCAGAGAGAGAGAGAGAAAGACAGCATGGGCATGCATCTCAGAGAGAGAGAGAGCATGGGCATGCTTCTCAGAGAGAGAGAGAGCATGGGCATGCTTCTCAGAGAGAGAGAGAAAGACAGCATGGGCATGCATCTCAAGGAGAGGGAGACAGCGTGGGCATGCTTCTCAGAGAGAGAGAGAGAGAGACAGCATGGGCATGCATCTCAGGGAGAGGGAGACAGCATGGGCATGCTTCTCAGGGAGGGAGAGACAGTCAGGCAAGCAGAGTGGGGCTGTCACAACCAGCAGAGTCACATGCACACTCCATGGTCAACGCTTGGCCCAGAGAATAGAGACTTATGACCTTCTTTGAAAGGAGGAGCTCCTGTTACTCTGATAGTTTGGCTGTGAGTTAAAACTCCTTCCCTACGTCTTCAGGTCCAGCCAGTCTGGATGCACCAATCATGGCCTCTAAGAGGTAGGCTGTGTGTGTGACAGAAGGACAGTGATCTAAGTCCCTGATGGCCGTTTCCTAGCCATGGGACCCTAGACAGTTAGTTCCTCTCTCCCTGAGCCCATTTCCTCCCTTGGAAAATGGAGATAATTAGTCTGCCTCGCTCATGAGGGTGTAGTGAGGGAGTCAAATTAGATAATGTCTATAGACATGTATTTACATCACAGAACACTGTACCTGCGAAAGGAGATATTATCTGAGCATTTCTTATGGACGCTTCTGGGGCATGGCCACGCCCTCTCCAGAAACAGCGACAATTCCTGCATACAAGGATGGGTATGTCATATTTCGACTGTGTTTGTTAAAATCCTTAGAAAAGTCTGGTGATAAGCATGTGAAACCAGAGAGCTGCTGCAATATTGGCGAGCGGGCGCCGGCCTCTGTGAAGTCTGCCTGTCAGGTTGGGCCCCCGAAAGGGGACAACTGTAGCACTGATGATGTTGAGCATTTTCTTGTCTCCTGCAGGACCACCTGCAGATTGGTGGTCCACGACTTTGTTCCTCTGGTCCCTGCACCAGAAAGACGAGAAAATCTCTCAGACCACAGAGAGGATAGATGTGGCATCTTTATCTAAATCTTTATACTATGTTAAATTCTTATGGATTACTAAAAGTTAGCAATGTTTGTTCCATGCCATTCTATTCATTATCTCAACTCAGGACAACTCTTCGGAGGGGGTGGATGTCGTTATTTCTAGGGTTGAACCGAGGACACAGAGATTCAGAAGTCCAGTAATTTGCCCAAGGTTATGCAGCTGGTTGAAGTCTGTTCTCTCCATTGTCTCCTAGACAAGCATTCACAGAGCTTCATGGGAGATTAAAACACTGCTTTTGAGTCTGATGGCAATTACAAATGCCTTATGCCAAACAGCAAATTTCGCTATGAGAGAATTCCAAACTGAATATTTTAGTAGATTTTACATAGTTTACTTGTGGCTGTACGTCTAGAATATGGGTACCTGATGAAGCACCCATATGGGCTTTTAAGCTCAGCACCCTAATGCACACCCTGTAGTCTGCCTATAAATCTGAGAATTAGGATTTCTGGGTTCAAATGCTAACTTTCTCATTACCCTATAGAAGGACCCGGATAAATTCTTAGCTGGGCAGAGCTCCAGGCTTCATCATAGCTGTTCAGAAAGAGTTCTCTCCATGTTCCAACTTTCTTTTTAGGTAGATAATACTTGAAATAACATTTATAAATCATGCGACAAAGAATCCCTAAGTTACAAGAAGATTTATAAAGACTTTGCCTGGAGAGCTCTTAGAAAGTTACTGTTTGTAACAAGTGATGTATTCCCAGCACCTCCCAGCTTCTCACCCCTTGTGCAGGAGAGATGCTTCTAGAGCAGAAGCATACAGGATGGATGCCTTAAAATGCCAGAGCTCTGTAGCCTCCCGCCAAGCTTTCTTCATGTCCCCACTATATCTTATACTTTCCTGTTATTTTTGTCATTTATTTGTCACTCTGAATATCATTTATTTCTTTACACACTTGATCTGTGAACCTCTTGAGGACACAACCTCTACCCTAGTCATCTTTGTTGTCCCTAGCATCCAGCAGAGATCTTTGATATGTAGTAAGAGCTCACATGTTTGCGTTGAACTGTAAAATAATTATACGTGTCATTCATACGTACATGCACACATACCTAGCAACCTATGTTTCTGGGATACCAGTGATGATGGGCTGGGGTCTCAGAGAGAATCCTGTAGTAACAGCAACAATATTTCATCATCTGACATGCCTTCCCACATTGAACATAACTCCATATAGAATAAAGAATGTACCATATTATATCCACTTGGCTTTTCCTCCAGACTTTGATAGTGTTTGTCATGAGAAATAACCACTTGGCCAACCCACTGTGATGGTGGAGGCAATTAGAGAGGCATTCTCACATATTTCCTCCTTGGTTTATGGAGCTCAGAACAAATGTTACGATCTTTTTCTTCAAAAAGGAAGGTCACTTAGTGGCATAATTATGAGTAAATCTTTATTTTGATTTCCATTCATATCAGTTATGCATTATTCTTTCACAAAACAAGAAAGATGAAAAGGCTCTTTGAGGCAAAGGCAAAATGAAATGTCTGTTTCTCATTGCTTGGAAGCACCCAGCTAGAATGTTCCTGGATAAACTACTATGCAGCCTTGTGCACCTTCCGTCTCAAAGTGGAGTGTCGGGGCACCATATGGAACAGCAGGTATGCTGACCTTGGCTGAGGGTCATATATGGACAGAGTGGAAAAGGGGAGAAATATGAGGGTCTTCCCATCGTTTCCTTCAAATTCTTGAAAGTGCCTTGTCCTACTGGAAGCCCTGGGGCCAGCGGCTGGTAAATTCGGTAAACACATCTGACTGTCTTGAGAAGTTTTGCCCCAAAGCTATTCCACAGTACTGCTAGGAATGTCCTCCTCTCCTCCAGACGACGCTATGGAAGGAGAACGGGGCTGAGTGTTCTGGAGAAGAGTGGGCGGTGCTGGACGTGGTACAATGCTTTCCTTCTGCTTTATCAAGGACATGCGTTTCTGCACTGAAAGGGAGAGCTGGCCATCAGGGCTGATTCAGCTGCTGTGTGAATTTGGGCAAGATTCTCAACCTCCCTCAGATTTCGTTTCACCATCCGAAAGTTGGGAGTGGACTGGATGGTCTTTAAGGGTTTCCCAGTTCTTACATCTGCGAATGGGTTGGAGCAGCTGGTCTGTCCTGTGGGTGAGGCGGCAGGGGCTGGGAGCGCACCCACAACAGGAGTTTTTAAAAGATCTGGGTGGTATTATAGGCACTGTGATCTCAAGTTCTTTATGTAACTTGGCTATACATCCATTTCCTCATTGATAAGATGAGGATAATGATCCCTTTGTTAATTCAAACACTGTCTGTCCTGGGTCCTGTTGAAAGGGATGCTACATGCTGGGGCAGGCGTGGTTCAGAGCTGTGTGCCTTTCAAGTGCTGGTTGCTACAATTCTTGCCCTACGTACATTCAGATTTCACAGAAATCCTGTGGGGTAGGTATTCCTTTCTCCTGTCTCGCTTTCAGAGAGGATAATAAAGTTCAGAGAAGTTAAATGATCCGGGGTGACCTAGCTCATTCAGTGGCATAGCTAAGAGAAGAACCAGGTCTGTTTTATTCCAATGCTATTCTCTTCTTTTCCACCTGGACTCTTATTTTAAACACCATTATTAATTGGACTACATCAAAATTAAAAACTTTTGTCCACCAAAGGACACTATCAATAGAGTGAAAAGGCAGCCCACGGAATGGGAGAAAATATTTGCAAATTATATGTCAGAGAAGGGATTACTATTCAGAGTATATAAAGAATGCCTACAACTCAACAACAAAAAACAACTTGGTTAAAAAATCAGGTCCAGGCTGGTGGCCTAGTGGTTAAGTTCTGGCGCGCTCCACTTTGGAGGCCCATGTTCATTTCCTGGGCATGGACCTACACCACTCATCTTTCAGTGGTTATGCTGTGGTGGCAGCTCACATAGAAAAAGAGGAAGATTGACAGCAGATGTTAGTTCAAGGTGAATATTCCTCAGCAAAAAAAAAAAAAAAGGCAAAGGACTTGAGTAGACATTTCTTCAAAGCAGATATACAAATGGCCAACGAACACATGAAAAGATGCTCAACATCACTAATTATTAGGGAATTGCAAATCAAAACCATGATGATATACCACTTTGCACCCATTAGGATGCAAAAAATCAGAAAAAACAACTGTTGGTCGGGTTGTGGAGAAACTGGAAGGCTTGTGTATTGCTGGTTGGAATGTAAAATGGTGTAGCCACTATGGAATACAGTAGGGTAGTTCCTCAAAAAACTGAAAATAGAATTACTGTATAATTCTACTTCTGAGTATATACCAAAAGAAGTGAAAGCAGGGCCTCCAAAAGATATTTGTACACCCATGTTCATAGCAGCGCTATTCAAAATAGCCCAAAGTGGAAGCAAGCCAACTGTCCACAAATAGATGAATGAATAAGCAAAATGTGGTATATACATACAACAGAATATTATTCAGCCTTAAAGAGAAAGGAAATCCTGATACATGCTGCAACATGGATAAACCCTGAGGACATTATGCTGAGTGAAATAAGCCATTCACAAGAGGACAAATGTTGTATGATTCCACTTATATGAAGTACGTTGGGGAGCCAAAGTCATACAGACAGAAGGTAGGATAGAGGCTACCAGGAGCTGAGGACACAGGGAATGGGGAGTTTTTTAATGGGTACAAAATGCCAGTTTTGCAAGGTGAAAAGAGTTGTAGACATGGATGGTGGTGATGATTGCACAACAGTGTGAATGTACTTTATGGCACTGCGTTGTACACTTAAAAACGGTTAAAATGGTAACTTTTGTGTTAGGTATATTTTACCAGAATTTTTTTTGTTTTCACATGCACACACACAATACCATTATCTGAGTTGATCATACCCTTCACCAATGGCATAAATCAGGCTGGGCTGATGGCTTAGCATTAGTCACCTTATTGCTCAGGAGCGTATGTAAAAGGAGAACAGAAACTGACATCATCATATTCTTTGGATCTCTGGAAGACTCCTCCAACTCAAATTAAGAATGTCATTAAAGTGCCATTTTTTTTTTAAGAAAGAAAAGTTATAAAAATAGGATTGGGGGCATGTCTGTTACTGCATTTAGTAAAAGTGGCTGGAAGAATGATAATCAACTTTGGAGGCTATGTTAGGGATGGTCTGAGTTCATGGCAAATGTGTTACTCACCTTGCAGCAGGTGCATCTTAGGGAGCTAGCCATTGTCCTGAGGAGTGAAACTGAGGTACCACAAGATGCCCACGTGATTGCCAGTGGGAAAAGGTGTGCAAGACATATTCCACATAGGAAAATAGTGAATTCAGGGGCCAGCCCCGTGGCCGAGTGGTTAAGTTCACGCGCTCTGCTTGGGTGTCCGAGGGTTTCACTGGTTTGGATCCTGGGCACGGACATGGCACTGCTCATCAAGCCATGCTGACGAGGTGTCCCACATAACACAGCCAGAAGGACCTACAACTAGAATATACAGCTATGTACTAGGGGGCTTTAGGGAGAAGAAGAAAAAAAGAAAATAGTGAATTCAGATATCAGCCCCAACTGAACCACGAGGGTGGGTACCTTAAATTACAGGTTGATTTTTGATTGAGCTGTCTCTCCCACAGGGAATTCTAAATGGCCCGCTCTGAGCAGAACAGCAATAAGCTTTATTTATTTACAGAAAAAGCTAACGCCACACCAGGGAGCCAGCCTATAATCAATGTGTGTGTACTAGTCCTAAAAGAAACCCACTAGAACACTAACAGTGGTTATTTTGGGTGACAGGATCACGGGTGGCTTTTAAATTTTCTTTTAAAAAATATTTTGTACATTTAGTATGCATTTTAATGGCAGGACATAAATATAATCAAAAGTGTTTTTTATCACCAAAGGCCTGTGGATACTTATCTAGAATCTTCCAATTAGGTTTTAGAAATGATTGTGTAAGAATGCATGCAAAAAGAAATCTATGATGATAGAAATTAGGAATCAGACAATGGTTGAGGGGTGAGGGGATTGACTGGAAAGGTGAGCTGTTTAGGGGGATCTGAAATGTCCCATCCCTTGTTTGGGTCATGGTTATCCAGGTGTATAAACAGTTGTCAGAACTCAAGGCACTGAGCTCTGTACATCTATTGCATGTTAATTATATTGCAATAAGACAGAAGGAAACCCAGGAAAAGATGAAAACACGCATGCAAACAATCGCGGGTCTGTTTTGCATCGCTGGCAGCGGATGAGCTAGAAGACGGCCAAGGACCTGTGCCAGCCGGCACCAGGGCTCTTAGCCACAGCCCAGGACGGTCCCCGACACCCCAGGAAAAGCAGTAATTGAGAGCGGCTGGTCAAGGGCGCACGCTGCTAGACAACTTATGTGCTGAGCAGAGAGCGGAGGAAGCTGACCGGGGAAGTCCAGCCCATTGCTGGCAGCTGGGAGGCTGATGACGCCGGCAGGGCAATGGGCAGAGGGCCCATACAGCAGGGCCATCTGGTGTCAGGCCTTTTGAGCACTGCCATTGGCATTGCTGACTCTCATGGGACCTTAAATGACAAAACAAAGCCTGGCTTTACCAGGCCTGCACCGTCTCAGCACCAACATAGACACAGCTGATGGCTGGGCAGGGCTGGGTGTGTGCACAGGGCTGGTTTTTCCATTTCCTCCACCGGACTTCTGTGACCTAGCAGCCTGCAGTGATGTCGTTCTCTCAAGAATGCACAGGACTTAATGGCCTTATTGTTCACCTGTTTCTTAATAATGTGCTGGCTTCTGATGTATCTTCACAAAGACCTGCATCTCGCTGGCTGACAATGGGTTTTTTTCTAGTGACACATTGAAATGAATCCTTTGCAGGTGGGGGGTTAAGTGTGAACACCCTGGAGTCGGACAGGTCTGGGTTTGAATCCCAGCCATGGCATGTAACCGTTGTGTGACTTTGGATAAGTTACTTAACTGCCCTAAGCCCTATTTTCCTCATCTGTAAAATGGGGACAACAGACCCCACCTCCATGTTGTTGGGAGGATTAAATAAAATAACGCAGTCAAACCTCTTACCAGTTCCTGACATGTAAAGAGAGTTTAACGTTAGCTGATGTTGATATTAACAGGAGAGGTTGTAATACATATTATACTATCAACAGATCCTTTATAATGACAACAGAGCAGTAACAGGCCCCCAGGATCTGCTTCGCAGGAAGCATTCTCCACTCCTCATTTAGAGCTTTTTCAGAAGCTGTCCCTTTCCAGCTGGGTTTCTGCTTTCAGAGACCCACTCAGCTTAGCTGCTTTCTCTCACTCCGTCTGCTCGTTACTTCTTGCAATGGGTAGAATCTGCTTGAGGGACTTGCTCCCTTGTGCAGGTGTATCCAGAACGCCCATGCGCACTGGAATTGCTTCATTAAAAATGGGTCTTGGCTGCACTTGGCCTGCTGCTTACTTGGCATTTTCAGTGTGGCTCAACCTAATACTTCTTTTGCATTTTTGCAGAATTCTGGTGCTTGCTCCCAACGCTGCTTTGCATTTCAAAAGCTTTGCTTCTGAAATTTCCCTCTGGCACCACGACCACCCTGGGCCTGGCTTTATGTTGTAGCTGCTCTGGGCATGGTGCCTGTTTTGTGTTCTGGCACCACTGCTCATGCTGTGACAGACTCTCTGGTTATATATTTGGACTTTTGAATGACTGATCTTGGATTCGTGGCCTGTGAGAGGCTGCCTCTTAAGTCTGCTAGTTCGTCTGTATATTTAAAGCGCTCACACTTGCTCTCCATCAGTTTGGCTCCATAACAATGAAGCTTCCTGCTTCCTATATTTGATGCTGTGTGTTCATTTGGAAAGCGAGAGGTGAGTAACCCTGCTTTTTATAGGCTGCTTGGTGACCACAATAGGAAACTGGACATGGTATGGGAATGGGGAAAGTATAAAAGTGTTGTAAATCCTAAGTCTCGATTTCTAGTTCTTAGCTCCAAATTTTAACGAAATTGTCAGTGAAGTTTCTGAAACTGTATTGTTTCTGTGTGATAGATTCTACTCTCTGTGCTGTGAGCTCTTTGAGAGCAGGAGCTGTTTCTTGGAAAGCTTCTTAGCCCCCATCATTCACGTGTACTTTAAAAAAATCAAATGCCTTGATGTGCCAAGTAGTAGCTATTCAGAGGGATAAATTGCCGATGAATGAATTCCTGCGGTGCGCCCGGAACACCTGACAGAGAGCTGCACACATATGCACTGTTTTCCCCCTTTGCTCTCATTTATTAGGATTCCCTGGGCTTAAAAGGCCCACAAAGTACTTCCTTCCACAAAGGTAACCAATATGCTACTTACACTGATAAAAAATGTTTATAAAGTAGTACCAATTAAATTATAAAATACCAACAATGCTCCAACTGTTTAATGGGAATTCTATCATCAAACCTACAAAATACATCTAGGGTCCTAAGGCCACATGTGAAGCAGGTGTCAGGGCCACCTGAGAAGTTCACCCCTGGCCCAGGGGCCTGCGCGGCTCCTAATCTTGGAGGAGCTTCCTCAGTTCTTCCTGCTGAGGGCTGCGTCTGCCAAAGCAACGCGTCCACCGTGATGGATGTGCAGATGAACCAAGCATTCCCTTTGTTCTCTTTGTCATCATGGCTGTTAAATAAATGATGCTTCCTAAACCAGCAATCACTGCAGCCGAGATTCCGTCTCTCCTCCTCCCTTAATAATCATTCCCGCTCACCCCCTCAATTTGACCTCCACTGTCGCCTCTCTCCTGAACACCTGTCCAGAAGGTCCCCAGTGGAGGCCTGATTGCCAAGCCCTGTGCCTTCGCCATCTTCTCGCTTCTCAGGTTGCTTCCTCTTGACCATTTTCACTTTTTGAAACTCACCTGCCCCCAAACTGCTGTGACACGGTACCCTCCGGGCGCTCGCCTCCCTCTGTGATCGCCTCCTTTCGCCCTTCGCTGTGCAGGTGCTGTGAGGTTCTGCTGTTCCTCGTCTCGGATGTCTCCCCTAGGAAGCCCCCCCACTCGCCCTCGGCTGTCCACTCTGTGTGGTGGCCCTCGTGTGTGAGGGGAGGGGGCGGCCGAGTTCAGCCTGCGCGGAGCCCACCTCATCTCTCTTCCTCTCCTCTGATGCCACATGGCATCACTTGGCCCTGGGGCAGGTGGGACACCAATCAGAAGCCTCTGCTTTCTTTCTGACGCCCCTTTTCACTCGCTAACCACGCCACTGCGGGCCAGAGACTGAATATGCCCCGCCCACCCGTGTCGCACGCTCACCCAGTGCGGCTCCTCCACGTCTGTCACACCACCAACTGAGCACTTCTAGTTCAGGGCTTGTCTTGCTCTTCTTCCAGGGCAGTCACATTCTTAGTGGCCTCCTGGCCCTGCTCTACCCATCTGTCCACTGCAAGTAGATTCCCTACCCCTTCCAAGGCATGTTAAAGGTGATGGGGGCTGATATTTAGTGTAAGGACAGTTCTCCCCTCCTGGCCTGACATCTGAGGGCCTTTCACCACCTGGCCCCTCCCTAAAGCTCCAGCTCCCCTAACAGTGCCCTAGACGGACTGGCTGACTTCTCTCTCAGAGTGCTCCCTTGGACTTGGCTCCTCTGAGCTTTTGCTGATGCTGTTCCACCTGCGTGGAACACCCTCCCTTCACTTATTCATCAATGTACTATCTCTGCCTCATTTCTGTGGGGAAGCACGGAAACTGATATGACACCTCCATCCTCTGAAGTCCCAGCCCGCTGGCTCTCTGACTCAAGTAACACTTATACTTCCTTTTGTTATGGCTGCTTGAGTGCATGTCCCAGGGGACAGGACTTGTGTGTCCTATTTTTTTCCATCTTCCACTGTGTCTAATAGACTCAGTGCATTTGTGTCATGTGCATATGCGTGTGCATGAATAAATGAAAGGACTGTAGTCAGCTCCAGCGAGAACCGAGCTGAGCCAGTACAGAAAACGGTCCCTGTGTGTGGGGATGGGGATGGGCGAGTGTGTGTTTTAAACTCTTGGATTCCAGATCTTTGAAAAGAAATTATTCCCATCAGATTTTGTGAGGAGTTTTATCCTGAAGAGAAAATGGGACAAAATTAAAAATTATATCTATTTTAAATTAAATGAGTAACACATAAAACATTTTTGTTGGGAGAGGAATTCAAATAAACACTGAAGCTCTGAGTCAGAGCTGTCCAAGAGAACTTTCTGTGATGATGCGAATATTCTGTATCTGCGCTGTCCGATATGGTAGCTATCGGCCACGTGTGCTATTGAACAGATAAAATGTGGCTAGTGTGTCTGAGGGACTGAATTTTAAATTTTATTTAATTTAAATAAGTACAAGGGACTAGTGGCTGCCTCATCTCCTCATCCCCAGACCCCCAGCTCAGTCCCCACGTTGGAGGTCATCCCTGCTCACTGTGCATCCTTCTGGACCTTTCTTGGTGCATTTACAGCCTATTTTACACACACGTACTTACACACCAAGTTTCTTTGCCCTGTGAGTGTTTCACATAAATGGTGTCATGCCAGACGTGTTCTGCAGCCCCCTTTTTAGTTAACAATGTGTTTGGAGAGCTATGGGGGCCCCTCTTAGCTCTGCTTCGTTCGCTTCAGCTGCTGCATGGTGTCTGTTGTATGCATGCACCCCGGTTCATTTAGCCACTCCCCTAGTGATGAACATTTAGGTTGTTTCCAGACAAAGCCAGCAATCCATTCTTACCTGCTTCCCTGAGCATGTGAGCAGGTGCAGACACTGAGAATGGGATTTCTGAACCGAGGGGAGGAAAACCATCCATAATCCCGGCCCTGGCTCTCGCAGCCCAGGTTTTCCCGGACCACGAGTGCAGGGTCAGGGCCTACATGCTGGACTAGCCCCTAGGTCTGTGATGGTGCCGGGGAGCCATTATTATTGGGGTTTTTGGTAGGAAGCTGGCAGCCATGTTCTATTCTGATCTTGGTTTTCACGCCCCACGCTGAGAAGCTGAATCCTAGATTTTATCAAACAGGCTGTGATGAGCGCTGAAAATACTGAGACATTAATAACAATTGGAAGATGACAGACACAGATAGCATTCATCAGCACGCTGAGTTCAGTGCAGACTTGAGGAAAACCTGGAACGTTCGGTGCCTCATTTTTAAGTTAGATTTCTCAAACCATGTCCCTTATACCCCTCTTGGAGCACAAAAATAAGATAATTGGGTTTAAAGGTCCATATATCTGCTAGCATTTGAATATTGGGTATTGAGCAATGAGTAAAACAAAGATTCATTGTATGATCTGTACCAAGATCAATTTCTAAATGAGGCAAAGGAGGCCCGCGCCTTGGGAATGACCGAGAGTCAGTGTAAATTAAAGTGAGAAGAGAAGCCATTGCCTGCTTCTGGTGGCCACAGTGTGTCTTATCCAATGCTTCCCCACCCCCGCCCCAACTGCAAAGCATGATGAAATAAAAATTATTAGATTCCATGCCAAGTTTTTTCCCCATGGTCACCAGGGGCGAATGGTGATTTTAAAATTCAGCTCTGGAGGAGGTAGTGATGGCTGAGCTGGGATGAAAAATGGAGGAGGAAGGTGGTGAACAGTAGGTAACATCCTGAGACTAGAATGTTCTCCACAGCCAAGCGTGGGACGGGCCTTTGTCCAGCGAACAATGGAAGAAAGGAGGAAGGAGGCCAGGGGAAGTCACTGTGGTTCGATATGCTGACAGGTCAAGCCGTTTTCTCTTCCACATCTCCTGTTCTAATTTAATCATAACGTGGCCATGCTATGGATACAGTTTAGTACATACCTTTCTCCTTAAATACTCCATCCCAGGAATTTTTCCATGTTGTCACCTCGTCTTCAAAATTATGCCAATGAGGTTTACACTTATATTATTTATTCAAATGCACTTCAGCCAACTGGCTGAGTTTCACCGAGTTCCTTTGTTTATAAACATCATGGTGAGAGCGTATCCTGTGCCTGTGATGAATAGACATCTGAAAAATACAGTGTTGATGCTGGAAGGCTCCTCTCCATTGTTTTCCCTCCGGATTTTTAGTCAGCTTTTCAGCGCATTGATTTTACTGGGCAGCTTTCAGATGCTGACCCCAATTCACCTTCTTTCTCATGGCTGATGTCAAACCTCGCCCATCACTGTGATGATGTGACATTATTGATGCTGCAACTCCACAGTGGTAGGATGCGTATCTAATCTAGGTTCCAGGACCAGTGTAGCTAGCGAAGTGCCATTGGGGGTGGAGGGGTCCCCCTTTTCGTTACTAGTTCCAGGCTTTGGGCTTCCTCCTCCCTCTCTGTGCTGTCAGCCACGGCTGTGGGCAGCCCTTACTCAGGTTGGGCTGGTCCCAACCTTCCTTTCTTATCTCTTTTTGCCACCGCCCCAGCTCTGGTCCTTACTTTTCTATGCCCTGGTTCCTGCTCCTTTTCTTGATGACCTTCCTTTTCCACAAACTCTCAGATAGCTCCCCTCACCTACGGGATAAAGCCCGAGAGCTTACCTGGGCAGTCAGAGCTTCTCCCAGCCTGAGGACCCACAAGACTGCTCTTGGAACCTCTCCTCCAACGACACTCGGCCATTTCCTATCCCTGAAGAGGCAATTCAGATTCCTAGTCTTAAAAATAGTCATACCTTTTGGCTCATCGTCTGGAGATCTAGCCTAAGGAAATAATCCAGAAGGTGAAAAAAGCTGTAATGCAACCATATTCATTCCAACATTATTTTTAATAGCATGAAAGTATAAACAAGATAAACATCAAATAATATGGAAAAGCTTCAGTAAATTATTATAGATCTTCTTAAAGGAATTGTCAGCCCGATTAAAAATGATAATTAAGATGACAATTCAGCCACAGGAAAAATGCTTATGAACTAGGATGAAGGGTCCAGAGAGCTCACATTTATGGAGCGCCTACTGTGTACCAGCTCGTGCTAGGTGCTTTATTCATCTCCCACAGATGAGGAAACCAACACAGGGCTCAGGTGACCTGTCTTGAGGTCGCATAGCTCATAGTCCCAGATTTGCTTAATTCGAAAACATATTCTTTCTACGTTATAAAATACAAAACTGGATGTACCTTGTGATAAAATTCCTGCTTGGAGTCTGCGCCTGCTGGCTGCACATGCTTCAAGGCTCTGCCTTAACGCTGCCTCCCCTGAGAAATCTTCCTCAACCAACCCTGCCTAAGGAGCATGCGCTCTCCTCTGAGCCGCCATAACACGTGAAACTTTCCGTGAGACATGTCAGTCCACCCAGGCCGGCTTGTATTTTATTGACACACTGTGCCTTTTCTCTCCAACTAGACTGTAAAGCCTGAAAAGCCAGACCTGTGTCCTGCTAATGCTTCGTGTCCCCGGGCAGCCCTTGGCACAGTGGGGCCTGTAATAGATGCTCAGTGTACGTGTTGGCAAACCTTACTTCTGCCTCCAGCTGTAGCCAACCTAGTGTGGGGCCGGCTGGCCGCTCGAAGGGGTGGGGGGAGAGGCTCTGGCACGACACTGGCTCTTGTGTCCCCGTAGGCAGATCAGAGGCCACGTCAAGGTCCTCCACCAGTTACCACCTCCACTCAAAGGAAGGGTCTTTGCCTTTATTATACCCCAACTTTTAAAAGACTTCTTATTTTGCAATACAGATTTATAGGTAGTTGCTAAAAAATGTACAGGGCCCGTGCACCTTTCCCCCAGCCTCCCCCAGTGTTAACATCTGGTGTAACTATAGTTCAGCATTGATACCAGGAAATTCACATTGGTACAATCCATAGAGCTGGTTCAGATTTCATTATCAGTTATACATAACTTTTAGGAAAATAATTCATCTTAGAGATTATTTTTTTCTACCTGAGCACATTTTCTTCATAGCCCTGCCTGACGTTTCCTCTTACTTGAGATCTTTAGATGCATCATCGCTCTGAAGTCAGAGGACCTTCCTTGCTCTGTTCCCGACTCTGTTCCTTGTTCCCTCCGCGACGCCGAGCAAATTTACTAACGTCTCTGAGCTTCGGTTTTCTCATCTGAAAAGTGAAAATACTAACCTCATGGGATTTTTAAAAATTTTGTAAATTGCTTAGGTTAGGCACACGATAGAACAGGCACTCAGGAAATGTCAGTGTTTTCTTTCCGCCCTCTTGCCACATGGAAAGCCCTCTTTTTCTCACAATTCAATGGACTCCATCTCTTTCAAATAATATTCAAGATTAGTCTCCTCTGACACTCTCCCATCCCACGTCTAGTTACCTCAGCAATCCTGCTCTGTGTGTGTGTCACGTTTAATTAGTATGATCCTGATTACATATTCCATGTTCCTGTCGAATATATTTTCAGTTCTATTTTTACCTGTCAACAACATAAGGTATTTGAGGGCAGTGCTGTAATTTCTACAAGTCAGCGTATTGGATAAGAGCCTAGGTTTGGTGCCTTCTGTAAAATGAGGATGATTGTATCAACCTCATAGACTTTTCGTAAAGACTGAATGAATGAATGCAGGTGAGACACTTAGCATCGTGCCAGGCACAGACAAGCTGAAGGCATGGCAGCTGCTACTGCTGGTTGCAATGACACCTCCTGTGTTGTGTTTCTACTTGGAGCTTTGTCCTTGGACATCTGACAGGTGACGTGTGTCTACCTGGATTTAGATTTAAATTTCTTTTTTGGGGGGGGAAGATTAGCCCTGAGCTAACATCTGCCGCCAATCCTCCTCTTTTTGCTGAGGAAGACTGGCCCTGAGCTAATATCCATACCCATCTTCCTCTACTTTATATGTGGGACACCTGCCACAGCATGGTTTGTCAAGTGGTGCATAGGTCCGTACCTGGGATCTGAACCAGCGCACCCCGGGCCGGGGAAGTGGAACATGCGAACTTGACCACTGCGCCACTGGGCCAGCCTAGGGTTTAGATTTCTTAATGGCTCTTTGTGCTTCAAGCTCCAGGTATAAAATAAAACCAAGATTTTAGGGGCCATTCTTGTTCTGAAGTTCCATTTTATTCTACCTGCCTTCTCTGAAGTTGGGGAAGAGATTTTAGTAATAATTATCGGAATAATACTGATGATGATGATAGGCTGTAGTTTTGAGGGCTTGTTATATGCCAGGAACAGTGCTAAGAACTTCACTCGTGTCCACCTGTCTAGTCTTCACCACAACCCTGCAGGGCAGCTTCTGTTACTCCCATTTTGCAGATGAGGAACCTGAGGCACGGAGAGTTGAACACCTTGCCTAAATTTGCACAGCTTGTGAGAGCTGGAACTGGGGTTGGAAGCCGTGATGTTTGGCTCTTGAAAATAGTTGGGATAAGTCTTTCCTGCTGTTAGTGTTTCCAAGAGCCAAGGAATGGAAAAACATTCTGTTTGTTTTTGCCTATGACTGGCTGGAAGAGGGATCCCAGAGCCCAGGGAGGCTTCCCGTTAGTAAAGAGCAGAAGCCCTGATGTTAAATCAATTGGGCACATTGCTCTCCTTTTAAACCCCTGTCCTCCGTGAAGGTGGAAATCGGAGACTGGCTGGAAAGCAGTGAGTGTGCTGGAAGCGCCAGGAGCTGGGAAAGGTCAGGCTCCTGACAGCTACCGGTCTGTCCGTGGATTCAGACATGGTCTGGCCTGAACTGTCTCCCCAGGGAGAATCCCGCTGCTGTTTAATTCCACTTCCAATAAGATCTGTCTGGAAGCCCCGGCTGTGCCTCCTTCCCCAAGCTCTTTTTCGTCAGCACCTCCTCTTGGTCTCGTCAATCCCGAATCTTCCCCAAAGGGCGAGAGACAGGGCCTGGCCCCTGCAGATGCCCCCTCCGCTAGTCTGGCTGCCGCACGGCACTGTCTGACTCGCTTATCACCAATAAAACCGAACCAGGTTCTCCCTGGACCATTCCGGCTTTAATTACCAGGGGCAAATTGCCGCATCCCTCAGAATAATGAAAAATTAGAAACAACAATGAGAACTGATTAAATCAATCAGAGTCTGGTTAAAAGATGGACTAGTAAGTAGCCATTAAAATGAGGTTCTGAAAAATATTTAGTGAAAAGGTAGACACTCATAAGAGAAGAAAAAATTAGGTTTTAACGCTATACTGTATGATCTCAACTTTGCATACATTTTAAAACTATGCGTAAACATAGAAATAAAAACTAGAACAAATAACTAAAATTGTAATAGTTAGTCATGAAGAGTGCAATTATAAGTGATGCTTACATTCATTTTTATTTTTTCCTATTTTACAAACTTATATGCATGAGCATGTATTTCTTTTAAAATCAGAAATAAGGAAAAAGGGGAAAAGAGAAAAGGGAAACATTTTATGTTCTTAAAATTCTCGCTTTTTAAAGGGGGGTTGATTTTTCCTTTTATGGATTCACCAGTACTTACCAGCTCTCTCCACCCCTAGAGATCCAGCTCAGGTCTTGCCTCTTCCAGGAAGCTTTCCTGGATTCATCAAATTTCCAGAGATTTCTTCAGTTTTCCAACTCCTTAGTCTCACTGTGACACATCATCAACTTTAAATGTATGTGAGTCTCGTGTCCCCAACTAGAGAGTATGTTCTTTGATGGCATAACCTATGTATTTTAAACTTCCTCCTCTTCCCCACCCCACCCAGCGAGTAGTGTGCAAACTGCTAAGGTTCAGCTAACACCAGCTGGACACAAGGCCTGGCCCTCACAGGAGGCCCTTGAGTTTGACGCTCCTTTCTCTCTGAGCTTTGTTCCATTTCCTTCAATTCACTTGAAAAGGGTATCTGTGTCATTAGCCCTGGGTTAAATTTTATTGTAAATTGTTTAAAAGAATTCAGTTTGCTTTGAGAGGGACGATCTAGTCCAGCCCTTGCCTTTACAAGAGGATTGTAAAGCTAAGAAAATAAATATGAACTATTTTGAGCAAAAAGGCATTTTTCTTGGTGATCGGGGATAATGGTGTTGATGTTTATAAGAAGGAACCCAACGGCTAGGAGAGGAGGTGACTTCCCTGGGTCTCACGCGGATCAAAGGCGTCACGTGTCACACCGGCTTTCCTCGACTCCTGCTGAGCTTGGGATACTGTACCGAGGTCAGAAGAAAATGGGACCTGAGGAATTTACAGTTTATCTGAGGGGAAGAAAATGAGTCACGGAAATAACTTAGCCTGAGCAAGCAGTGGTGGGAGATTGTATAAAATGATACGGTGTAAAGGATATACACGGTCACCCAGCAGAGGGAAAGTGCTGCTTACAGTGGGGCCTGTTATTAATGGAGGGCTTCCAAGGAGAGCTCAAGAGGTGCCAGGTCTGCCAGCTCCCCCCTCCCCCCAGAGGGATGCTCTCAAGGCCCCCAGGCCTGTGGCTCTGACTCTCCAGCCCCTTCACCATCTCCAGCTTCTGCCTGGTCCCTATCACCTGAACGTCCTCTCATCCACAGCTGTGGGGCTCTCCATACGTGGATGGCTCCCCCCAGTCTGCTTCTCTTCAGACCTCACAGCTGGGCTCTGATGGGCCTCTGGCTGCTGCTCGAGCTGTTCCGGGAGGTAGAGCGTGGGCGAGAGGCCCACCTACAGCGGAGGAAGGGCATGAAGATGGAATAACCCCCCCACCTTTATGGCATATCCCTTGCTGAATGCTAAGTTGAAGGGTTGACATTTAATGTAACCGTGAACTGCACTGATTGCTTGACTGTGAAGCAAACTAAATCAAGGAAAGATTTGCCTCAAATCTACATATAGAACGAACTGAAGCAAGGAGACTGGCCAAGCCGTATCTACAGTCACGCATCGATTAACGATGGACGGGGATACGTTCTGAGAAATGCATTGTGAGGCGATTCTGTCGTTATGCAAACATCATAGAGTGTACTGAGGGGAATAAAATTGGCCACCCCAAAATGTCTCTTTAATGTGAGGATTGTTTCAGGCTGATTGTTTTTAAGAAACAAAAGACAGAAAGTTTTTCTTGTTACCTCCCCCTTAACTGCCTAAAAGAATTCATATTAAAAAACCTGTCTGAGGAAGAGAGCTGTCATCTTAGCATCACATGAACTCGGTTGTGGACAGGGGGAACTGGATGTCAGGTGTCAAGGAGGTGTCCTGGCACGGTGGCTGTGGCAAAGGAGAGCACAGGATGAACCTGAGAGACTGTTGAGGATATGTTTTTGGGAAAGTGATAGGTGAATTAGAGGAGCCTCATGGCAGAAAGGCACATGCTGTGTGACCTTGGGCAGGGCACTTACCCCTCTGATCCTGCTTCTTTATCTGTAAAATGAAAATAACAGTACATACCTTAGTGGGCTGTTATGAGTATTATATGAAGTATTTGTAAAGTGGTTGGCCTAGTACTTGGCACAGAGCAGGTGGTAAGCCCTGGTATTTTTAGATATTAAAGATCAGCATGAGAAACACGAGGGCAGCAATAAAGGGGAGGAAGGAATCTAAAGAAACTAATATTGTTTCTTAGGGGACCTGACCAATGATGCCAGGTTAGTAATGGGGAATTTGGAAGAAATGGCCTAGATGTTGAAAAGCATGATGTGTTATGATACGTTTGAGATTTCTTGTTCGTTTCAGACTACCAGTTGCCCTATGCAGTGGGTAATTCTGATCAAGGGTCAGATCAGTTGAGGAAATAGGATCAGGCAAGCAGAGTGAAGGAGAAACAGGGTTGCAGGGCATAGGAGTCGTGGGGACAGACGCAGCTAGCAGATGAGGTGAGAGGTCCCGAGTCCACAGAGGCTGCCAGTGGCTGTGAGACCTGCCATCACATGCTGGGCTGGCAAAGAGCTGGGCCAGTGCTTCTCACCCTGGCTCTGTGCCTCCTCTGATGAGCAGTCAGGACTGCAACCACAGGCCAAGCCAGGAGCCAGCAAGGGGGGCTTGAGGGGATTGGGGCTTGGCAGGTGAGGGGGCCAGTGTGTGGCAGGGACAGGACAGAAGGAACCCTGACCCCAGGCTCCCACCACCCAAAGCCCCCTACCTGGAGGGAGATTAGCCCCCGGTGGCCCGGCCTCGAGAGCCACAGGTGGTGGCAGCCCCGGAAGACGGGCTGGGCAGGATTCACGAACGGGAGCCAACATTTCTCCACCAGGCGCTCTTTTCTGATGTCCTCCTCGAACTGTCTGGCAAACACCTGGAGATCACTTTGCTAAATGCCTTCTCGTCCCCTCACTGACTTAGAAATTCATGATTGCTTTTCTGCTCGATCACGCATTCTTCATTCAACAAACATGTATGATCATTCCCACCCTCCCCCATAGCTTAGACCCTGTCCCGGCTCTGGGGTACGGCAGGGGCAAACGGGCAAGTTGCTGCTCTCCAAGAACTTGCCTTCGAGTGGCGGAGACAGGTGGTAGACGCGCATGAAGTGTGTCAGTTGGTAAAAAGTGTGGTGAAGAAGAATAGACCAGGGAGAGAAAATGAAAGGAGAGTGGTGGTCAGGGAAGTTCTCCACAGGTGGGTGACATTTGGGCAGACACCTTAGAGAAATGAGCGTGGCAGCCCAGAGGATACAGGGAACAACATTCCAGACGAGGAATATTAAGTGCAAGGGTCCTGAGGCAGGGTCGTGCAAAGAGGCACCTGCAGTTGGGGCAGGATGCACCATAGGGAGATGGCTCAAGGAGTGGGGGCAGCTCTAAGCGTTCTCAGAGTCTTAAAGTTGGAGGAAGCCACTGAAATCTTATCATTGGACACTCAGCTAATTCCCACTCATGTGATTTTTCAGTAACCAGAGCAACTGCATGCTGGTGAAGTTGGCCGTATCACGTTCCCCTCCCTTCCTTAACAGAGGTATAAAAATAGTTGGTAAGACAAGTGCTGGTGACAGAAGAGGATCCTTAATAAATTGGCTTTCGGCATCCCGTGATGGGATCTGCCAGCCCTGGTCCCCAGAGAGGGAGAGAGGGCCCTGCTGGAGAGCGCTTCTCTCTGCGAAATAAATGGCTCAGAATTAAAAAGGTCCTTTTACAGGCAGCCGGCTGGGAGTTAAACTCCACCTGCTTCTGTGTGCTAACCTTCAGAATAAAAACCGTCAGAAGCAAGATGGAAGAAATGGACACAAATGTGTCACTGAAGCCCTGTAACAGTGAACTGTTTGCAGTTTCTTTTTAATGTTTCTATTCTTGGTTATTTTTCCTGGCGGGGTTGTGGCTGCTTTGAATCCCCCTTCTTCCGGTTGGAAGCTTTCTAGAGGTGCCTGTGGGTTCCCAGCCCCCGCGGTGCTGCTCTGGCACCCAGAGGCCAGGGCTCCTGACCGAACCCTTCCGGCTTGTTTTTCCCAGGGAGGAGATGTCTCCCTCCTCTCTTGGCTCTGCCACCTCCCAGGAAGTGGGGAGCGCGGCTCGGGGCTTTCTGCCCTCTGCCTGAGATTCCAAAAAATTCCTTTCCTTGTATGACGGTCCCATTTCTAAAGTGGAGCAGATAAGACGGTAAAGTCATAGCTCTAGATTTATTTTCCCCGCCGACGTTTTCTTGTGTTTCTTTCCTCCAATCAGGATATGGGCAGCTGTATGGCTTCATAGTTTTCCACCCCATCCTCTTGAAAGTCACCCAGTGTTTGCTTAAAAACTAACAAAAAACTATTAACTTTTTCTATACTATTTCTCCCCACACAAAGCTGTTAATTTTGCTTCTTTACCTTATTTTCCTTAAAATTGTGCATGTAAAGGGTTAAACAAACAAACAAAAACCTCCAGAGCCCAACATAGCAGAACAGTTTGCAGACACTTGTATACTGATTTCCTCATGCAGATACCCTGCCCCCTCCCCCTGCAATGTCGCCAAGATTCTACTGTTAGAGATTATTTTATTTGGCTTTAGAGCTTATTTTTTAAAAAATGCATATACCCTCTGGAAGACTGTTTATGAGATACTAGCATCTCATGAATTAGATAATCAGATCACTGAGACGGGAGATTTTGATTTTTAGGGGAATGCTCTAAAGGGCATGTTTCAGGGACCACTGTGAGTAGCCTTAAGGCCCCAAATGCCTTAGCTTGGAGGACCTTAGGGAAGGGGCAGGGAGATGAGGAAAAGAAAGGTGAAATGCTTTACAGAAAAGTAGTGAGGGGGCAAATAGGAAGAGAGTGGCCGAGGGCAAGGACAAGGCAGCCATCCTTGGGGGCTCGGCCTTCTGCTCCCCCTGCCTGTTGCCCCCAGCAGTCAGATCCTCTCTCACAGCATCAGTGGTCGCATCCGGGCTGATGACCACAGAGCTCCAGCCTCGGTCTCTCTCGTGAGCCCTCACCGTTGTCACCGCCTACCCGGATGATCCCACCTAGACGTCCCCACTCCCGGGCCGCCTCGGTCTTCTCCACTTGGGTCAAGGGTGTAGTTGGTCTCTGGTCCTGGAAAGGCTGCAGTCACCTTCCGTAGCTTCCTCCTCCTCCCCACAGAGCCACTCAAGTCTTGCTGATTCTGCCCCTTCCTCCCCCGTCCAGATAACGTCACTCAGTTTGGGCTTATGCCCCCCACCAGGGGTGGTCCCCTGGTGCATTTCTGCCTTCGGTCTCTGTGTCCAGTCCCATCTTGCAGTCCACCTCTGGCTTGATCATCACCATCACCCACTGCTCACAAGGCTCCTGAGCTCCCTGTTAATTGAGGCAAAACCTAAGCTCCTCAGCCTCCGGTTCAGAGCTGTCCTCAGTCCGGCCCCGGCTGGTCTTCAAGTCCTTTCTTCGAGGGAGTTGAAAAAGAAATAGAAGAAGGTGGGACGCATTATCCCTTAACCCTCACTGCAGCCCCCAAGAAGGGACTGTTATCATCTTCATGTCTCATATGAGGAAACTTAGATTTAGGTTAAGTAATGTCTTCAAGGTCAAACAGTAAGAAACTGGAAGAGCGGGGCTTTCACCGCAGGCCCTCTGACCCCAGAGCCCAAATTCCTAACCACCGTGTGCGTGTGCCTTGCAGACTCAAGGTGTGGGCCTTGGAGCAGGGGCGCCAGCCTCACCTGGAGCCTGATGGGAATGCAGAGGCCCAGGCCCCGGCCCCGGCCCTGACCTGCTGAATCGGAATCTGCATTTTAATAAGATCCTGGTGACGCATGTGCACTTTACATTTTGAGATTGTAGGGGAGGAAGAGGTTTTCCTCCACCCTCTTTGGGTCCCTGGCTGGGTCTGAAAATTAAACTGACAAAGACAGATTAAAGGAATAAAGCATCAATAAATTTGATCGAAGTTTTACGTGTCTGTGGGAGCCTTCACAAGAGAATGAAGACCCGAAGTGACGAGAGCAGGAAGCTTTTCTACCTTTTAGACAAAGAAACAAATACATTTGTGAAGAACGGACGAGACAAAGGGGTTGGGCCAGGGGTCGTAAGTGGTGAAGGAGCGGCCAGGAGGAACAGGGTGAGTTTAACAAGGTTTATCTGCAGATTCCTCTGGTGACTTCTCTGGGCTGATAAGAGTCTGTCTCCAGTAAAAAGAGAATTTATTCCCTATCTTTAGGCAGAAAAGGGGGAGCTTTTTCTGCACTTATGGCTTCTGAATTGCCTTAAGCTTAAAATAATTTTTATGTCAAAGAGGCATATTTTGGGTGACATATTCCGGATTCCTTCAAGACACACTGCCCCGGTGGGCTTCCTCTTTCTGTCCATGTCTTTAGCTGTCTAGCTCCCTGGTAATGCTGACCCTCCCTTCCGTGGTGTAGCAGTTAAGAACATCTTGGCCTCCGGAGGTAGATTTTGGGGGTGCAAATCCTGCTCTGCCACTTATTAGCTGTGTGGCCCTAGGCAGGTAGCTTGAACTTTCGGGGCCTCAGCTTCCACGTCTGTAAAACAGGGACAGAAACAGTCCCTGCCCCGTGGGGTCATTGTGAGAATTAAACCAGGGGATGCTCGTGGAGTATTTCAGCGCCATGTCTGGCGCATAAGGAACGAAGCATGGCTGTCCCTTTCACCTCTGAGTCCTGCCCTCGTCCTCTGGCCCCCCGTCTCCTGGAAGCCTTCCCCTGACCATCAGCGCTCAAGGCCGTTTCGCCCTCTCTGGATTCTATGGCAGATGGTCTGGGACTTCAGCCACAGGGTGGTACCTTAGGGAAGATCTCCGCTTGTTGTTTTGATGAGGAAGCTGAGTCTCAAAGATCAAATGGAAGAAGCAGGACTTGAACCAAGGACTTTTTAAACTCTAAAATTAGCACTGTTTCCAATATGTTACATTTACAGTACTATGTACTTTTCTATTCCCCACATAGTAGGCAATATATGCTTGAAGAAAGAACATTAGAAGTCTCATCGTAGTGATATTTATAATAGTGAAAAATGAGGAGATGTTGGTTTGAAAAAACTTGGGTTTCTTTACCTTATGGCTTTTCAAAGGCTTTAATTTGCTAATTTTCACTGTGAATCTGAAATGGGGGGATTTGGTATGCATGGTCTCAGATATTTATTGTCCTTAGACCCTTTTTCTGAGGACTGTTTGTTAGCGTCACACAACTAGTGTTTCACGGAACACAGTTGGGCAACACGCTCTGCCCCCGCCCGAGCCTCCGCCCTCTTACCTCGTGCACTTTTTGGTTCCTTAAGGTTTGCCTTCGCTTCCGGTCGCCACACAACCACCGCTCTCCCCTGCACCTTCTGTGGCCGGTCCATGGGTTCTCTCCAGCAGTCCCCTTGCTTTATCTCCTGACAGCATTTGACTGCCCTCTGTTGTATGAGCTCATGGTGTGTCACATTTGCAGTGGGGTTTGTGGAGTTGATGCTGAGGCAGGAAGGTTTGGAGACACTGGCGTGGTGAAGGTGGCCAGGCAGTGACTGGAGGTTGAGGTCAAGTTATCATTTCAGGCTCACAGCCCAGTGAGGTTTGATCTGGAGGAACGTTCTGAGGTTCTCACTTCCTAGGCCGTTGGCCGTCCATTGGCTTTGGTCACTGTTGCTGAGCGAGTGGCCAGTGGGGAAAGCCCCACGAAGATGCACGAGCCAGCATCGCCAGCGAGCGGTACGGGAGGGCTCGGCCGCTCTGGGCCTGGGGAGCGCAGAAGCGAGGACAGCTGGTGGCTGACCTTCCCTGGTGCCACCAGGCCCAGCCCTGCTTTACCTGCTTTGCAACTCTCAACTGACCATCTGGGCCTCCCAACAGCGCTGTGCGATGAGCCCCTTCCCGGTTTTAGAGCCACAGAGAATGTCGTGATTTATTCAGTGTCACATACCAGGGAAGGAGCAGTGCTGGGGTTTGACTTGAAAACCCATGCTGTTGACCACCCTGCCTCTCTGGCCCCTGCCCTCAGAGGGTCTGAGGAGGTTGGAAAGAAAGAACAGACTAGAAGGAAGCTCTGGGGCGTAAGTCGGAAAGCACCCCCAAAAGCAGCAGCAGCTGTGCTGATAAGGGGGTCCCTGCTCTTATCTCTGGTTCTTTTGGCCTTTTACCTCTCCCCCACTGGTGGGAGAATGCCTCAGGGCCTTGACTGTGCCAGGTCCCAGGGGGCCCCTGCCTGGTGCCTCCTGCAGGCCTCTGTGCTGGGAGAGGGGCCTTCCTAGGAGCAGCCATGGACAAGAGAGGGAGGCACTGGAGCAAAGGGGCGGCTTGAGGAGCGCCCCTTCCAGAATGCAAGAGAGCAGGAGGCAGCAGGCTGCCTGGTTTCCATCTGGGAAGACACAGAGCCAATGTTCCCAGACCAGGGCGTGACCAGGCCTCTGGGAAGCTGCTCCTGGCCCCACTGACAGCGCCAGGAGCCCCACAGCCTCCTGCCCCTGCATGGAAGGCTCTCCCCTGAGTACCCAAAATGGGCTTGTGCCCCCTGACAAGTTTGGGTTTCTAACAACTGCGAGCTTGGCCTCTGTCCAGTGCAGGCCCGGATTTGTGGGCCCTTCAAAAAGCTTTGAGGAAAGAACTGACACTGGGCTTTTTTAGTACTAATTTCTCCTTCCTTGTCTCCATTTCCTCCCTCCCTTAAAACGCAAGGGGCTGGTGTTCCTGTTTCAGGGACGGTGAAGAAGCAGGCCGCTGGCAGAGCCTAGGGTCATTCTGCTGTCCCATCTCGAGCGAGAACCCTGAATGCCAGTTGGCCGGAGCCAGAGCCCCTTCTCCTAGGCAGGGAGGAGATGAGGGGACCTGCCAGGCCAGCCCAGCAAGGCTGAACCTGGAGGACCAGGGTTTGCAGCCCTCCCTGTGCACAGTGGGAGGAGGCTGCGGGGCACAGCTACCCCTGTGGTGGGGGCGAGGGGTGTCATAAATCAGCTGTCTGATCTCCTGCCCTCGGGGTGCCCCTGGTATCCCCCAAGGACACACCCATTCCCTCAACCCCAGGTTACCCCTGGAGCCCAAATCACCGCGCCTTCCTCCTCCTGGTGCCGCCACCCCACAGCCCTGCCAATCGCAACTCCCCAGAGCCGATTTTCTCTCGCCCCGCCCTGTGTAAAGCTCTTTGTGTGATTAAAGTAATTCCCACTAAAGTAATTCATTCTTTTCCGAATAACCCACAGGCTGGGTCCTTCCAGAGCACATTTGCATTTCAAGTGGAGCGTTTGTACAAGCTAATTAAGCATTAATTGGTAGAATGAGGGGCAATTATTTTGGGGGCGGTGGACTTTCCCAGGCCCTTCCCTCTGATCCTCTCTACCAGCGAGAGCCCACTTACCCCCTCAGTGAGGGGCACCGCTGGAGCGCAGAAGGACGATCCTGCCTCAGGAGGAACAGGGCAGAAGAGCTGTGCTTCCCGGATGTCTTGATTTCCTTCATCAATTGAAAACTTCATAGGGTGGGACCTAAAATTGTCAACTTTTTATTTTCACAAGGTTTGTTTCATTCATCTCCTAACACCATCGTTTCACAGCACCAAGAGGCAAAGGAGGAGGTCATCTCAGACCGTCTTCTAAGTGGAATAGATTCTGCTTTCTAAAAATGTACCCCATGGTTCTTAGTGTTTTGTTTTGCCAGACTGGTGAAAATCTCCTGGGGTGAGGGCCCTGGCATTGGGACCCATGGGCTGAGTGGGCCCTGAAGACCTGCCCCAACGCCAGAGTGTCCGTACGGCACCGCATGCTGCACTAGAGATGCATTTTCAAATGTTAATAATCTGTGGTAATGTTAATTTATCACAATTTCACATAACATTCTGTAATGGAAATGGCCCCAGGAGAGAGGATGGTGGAGGAGAAAATAAAAAACATGGGGAGAAAATGAGGAGATGGGGCAGGAAGAGCAACCACTCTCCCAAGCTGTGTCCATCTTCTAGGATCCTGGGGAAGATTCTTGAGCTGCAGGAGGCAGTTTTATAGTCCTGTCCTAGAGAGGGAGAGAGAGGGAGTGTGTGTGTGCGCACAACAGAGGAACATGTGGGGGCAGCGCCTGACCTTTAAGTAAGTTCCCCCCACAAAGCCTCACCCCTTAAAGGGCTCCTCCATGGCCTGGCTTCATGGATAAGTGCTGTCTGCTGGCATCACCCTTGTGATGCCACTGTGCTTGACGCCCAAGCAAAAGACACAAAGCGAGAAAGGAAAATGTTTTGGAATGTGGGGAAGCTGTGGGAGATGCCAACCCTGGGGAAGCACGAGGCTCTGGCACTGTGAGGGAGGGACCTTGCTGTTTCCAGCCTGGCTTTGGTTCCTTCCAGGCTGCCCTGGCCTGGTTCCCAGGTCGCCTCAGCCTGAGCAGGAGGCTGTGCTCACGGGTCTTTCTTCCTGCCCTTCCAGGTGTGTGTGGCTGCTGTGGTGCCCTACGCCCCAGGTACAAAAGGCTGGTTGACAACATCTTCCCTGAGGATCCCGAGGTGGGTCGCATGTCTAGCTGGCATCGTGCCTCTCACTGTCTCCAAGGCTCTGAGGGCTGCTGCGGGGGAAGGCAGGCCTCCCAGGGCCACTTGCCACTGGGTCCACTCAGACAGACGTGGCCACAACCCCATCAGTGGTGAGAAGCTGTCGGCCTGAAGCCTGGGGAGACTTGGATCTCTCTGAAGTCAGGATCTGCAGAAGGCTCTGGAAGCCACGTTTTGGCATGCTTTGGGCCATTGCTGTACAACTAGACGTCTTTCTCACTCAGTCTCTCTGGGCGATAGTTCCTTGAGCTGCTAGCTCTCTTGATGGTACTATTTCCCTCTGTTTAGGGTGAGCACTTCCCTTCTTGGGTTTTGGCTCAGGAGTCCACATCTCCTCCGTGGCTTCCTCTGGTATCTGCCAGGTGTCTGGTGTGCATGCACAGGAGGCCTGGCTTCTTGGCTTCCCAGCTGCCACCCCACTGTCTGGCAGCATTACGAGTTGTGTGGTTTCAGAATTGTCAGGATCTGATGTACTTGACTGGCTCTCTGGGAATCAATGACCCCTTCTTGATGGGCAGCTGGAGAGTCACATTTCCAGCATCCTCTGGAGAATTCTCTAAGAGCTGCAGAGATGCCTTCTTCTTCCTGTTCATGTCTTGGTACTGGATATCCAGCATGTTTTAATTCTGAATCACTTTCAATGACAATCACTTTCAATGTCATCCATTCTTATACACACAGGTACCTATGTATGTATACACACACCTATACACACATACACATATATACATTCATGTATATATACACACATACATATGTACACCCCATATACATAAGTACATACATATATACATAGATTTATATCACTTACTGTTCTTATTTATAGCTAGATATAACTTTGGGCTAAGTTGTGAGTTCCTAGAGGGAAGGAACTATGTTTTAATCACCTCTTTAGCCCTGAAACCCACATGTTGTCTGTCACATACATAATGGCACTCTGCTAAATGGTGATTAAGTTGAATTATTGTTTACCTTTAGACTTGAACTCTTCTAACCATAGGGCAGCCACGGTGAGCGTGAACCGTTTGTCTTTTACAGGATGGCCTGGTGAAGACCAACATGGAGAAGCTCACCTTCTATGCCCTCTCAGCTCCAGAAAAGCTAGATCGTATCGGCGCCTACCTTTCCGAGAGGCTCATCCGTGACGTGGGTCGTCATCGATATGGGTGAGTAGTATGGGAAAATGAGAAAGATATTTTCAGAATCTATATTGTATTTTTAGGGCCAAAACTAGTGTCCTTTTGTGGAAATGATAGTAGGCTGGGTTACTGAACAGACAGAGAAATGAGGACTGGGGCCTGGGCTGGGTTCCATGTGCTCTTCCAAAAGCAGGGTAAACTTTGATGCTGTTGGCAAGCTTTGGGAAGAAGGGATGTTGGCTTCCTCAGAGCACCTCTTCTAGCCTGCATCTACCCCTGAGTCTCTGTCCAGAAGCCCTCACACACAGTCTGGGGCCTTAAAAAGTTAGTCTAGCCCAGAATGTGCCATTATTCTCATTAAACCAGTCTCAGCTCCTTCAACTTACTGTCTTAAAAAGCAAGGAGGAACCATCTATGTTGTAATGAGAAGGCAAGGTGAGGGACAATTTGTCCATTAAAATACAATTAAGTGAAATATTTATCAATCTTCTGGGAGAGAAGGACTTGCTATGTTTAGAAAAGAAAAGAAATCTTAAAGAAAATGACTGATCAACAGATTTAACTATTTAAAATTTAAATATTTTGATGTCAAAAAAGAAACCAACAAAATTTAAAAGACGAGTGACAAAAAGAAGTGTTTTAAAAAAAATAAGACAAAATTCAAACTCACATCATAGTGGCATATGACAAATAGTGAGGGTGGCGTGGGGAAACTTAACAGTTTGAGGCAAGGGCCCCAAATAACCAACTTATAGAAGAGGAGATAGAACTGGTTATAAACATGGGATAATATTCAACAAACTTGTAATCAAAGATGCAGATTGAAATACTGAGATACCATCATCACTTATCAAGTTAATAAGAAATTACATATAATTTCCAGTATTAACCAAGGGAAGGCAAAATGAGAGGCATTTTCATACTTTTCTGGCATGAGTGCAAATTGGTTGAACATTTCTAGAGAGTAATTTTGAAACATATGTCAAGAGCCTCAAAAACACTTATGCCCTTTGATCCAGTAAATTCCATCTCTATTCATCTATCCCAAAGAACCAATCTCTTTCCTTTTTTGGGGGGAGGGGGGTAAGGAAGATTGGCCCTGGGCCAACATCTGTTGCCAATCTTCCTCTTTTTGCTTGAGGAAGATTGCCACTGAGCTAATATCTGTGCCAACCTTCCTCTATTTTGTATGTGAGATGCCACTACAGCATGGCTTGATGAGTGGTGTATAGGTCTATGCCCTGGATCCGAACCTGCGAACCCTGGGACACGGAAGTGGAGCATGCGAACTTAACCACTATGCCACCAGGCTGGCCCCCAAAGAATCAATCTTAAATATAACCTAGGTTTATACGCAGAGATTTTCATTATGATGTTTTTTATGATAATGAAAATGTGGAAATACCTAAATGTCCAACTAGAGAGTAGTTTAGTAAATTAGGGTGTTTATCCCTTGGTAAAATATCATCTAGTCAATAAAAATGGTGTCTATAAACATGCTTTCCATATAATATGGAAAATGCCTTGAGTAAATGAAAAATAGAATACATAATTATGTACACAGTGTTTACAATCAAGTTAAAAATAAACAACAAATCTCAAAGCCTAGGAAATAGAGTAAAAACAAATATGAGAAAATATTAAGAGTACTCATTTTGTGAGCAGTGTGGCTGGGGTTTTTGGTTTTGTTTTTGACGCACCTTTTTCATATGTTTCCTAAATATTCACTATTGAGCATGTGTTACTTCTACAACAAAAAAAGCGAACTGTGGGACATACTGTGTTTGCTGCCCAGTGCTCAGGCCACAGTTTGGAGAGAGGCTGGGTGTAAAGAGACTCTGAGATGCCCCTGGTGGCACTGCTCATGGGGCGCAGGGTGGGGTGGATGGAAGGCAGTGGTTCCTGAGTCCCGCTGCTTCTGTTCTCCACCAGCCTTTTATGTCCATCCTCTACGCTCCTCTGCTCCTGCTTTGTCTTGGGGCAGGCTCCAGATGATGGCAGGAGCCTTGGAAATTGCCTTCTGGCTCCCGATCTTTCCTGTTCTGGTCCTTCCAGACTAATACCGTTAGCTATGATCTTCAAAACACAGACCCGAAGCTACACTTTCCTGGCTCCTTTGGAATACAAGCCAAGCCCCTCAGCTTAACTTCTAGGGTCTTCTGCAACCCGCCCCTAACTCACATTCGCCCCCCCCAGCCGTGCCTGCCACACCTGCCACACCTGCTCTAGACCCACTCCAGGCAGACTGGCTGAGCATCCCCCTCTGCCTTTCCGGGTCTCCCACCTCTGGGCCCTTGCGGTGCTCTCTCCCCTTGAACCCCTCCCTGGGCCCCCACCACTGCCCATCAGCCCTACCACCCTCGCCCCTTCCTCCTGGTGAGGAAGATGGAGTGAGAACTAAAGTGAAAACGTTTGCATTGTGCCGATAGCATGTAGAGGTCCACACCTCTACAGGAGCCATGTGCGAATCTTAAGCCGAGCGATCCCTGGTATGGAAGCAGGACCCAAAACAGTACATTTCAAGATCACTTTATATATAAAATTAGGTTACACGCTCAATAAAAAGGGCACAAATATACTGTACATGCTGATTATGTAAATCGCCTTGACATTTTATAAAGTAGGCTCAAGCAAGTGGAAATGACTTTATCCTCGAGTGAACCTAAAACCAATACGTGGGCAATAACATTAAACATTTAATACTAATTCTGCCTGCTCTCTGGGCAGTGATGGTTCTCTCAGCAAAAATGCCCTGTAGCCAACAGAGTTGCTTAGAATCACTCCACTGCACTTTGAACTGCAATTCAGAATTGGTATCATTCTGTTGAAAATAGCCATTGCAGCATCTAAGCATCTAAACCCTTGAGGGCTCCCTGGGGCTCTAATCACAAACAGTGGGAAAAGAAAACTCTATTAGATCTGATCCCCAGTTCTCTCTCCTCGCCCTCCCCGTCTTTCCATACCCAGCACCACACTCATCGTCATCTTCCTTCATCACTGATCACAGCTCTGGAAGAGCAAATTATGCACACACAGCTGAGGGGCCGTGCTGCCCTGTCATCATGCAGGTGTCTGTGTTTATGGTTTGACCATGTGGATATGAACCTTGGGTAATGCGCCCAGTGGCAGAACCACCCCCTCCTGCCCCACTGCCCCCTGCGGCACTGCCCCACTCCAGGTGTGTGTGAGCTCTGTGTTTCTGTGTGTTTAGCATCGGGGTGATAACTGAATGTGGGCAGAGAGAGGATAAGGTGTGAATTTCAAGGTATTGTTCGGTGGTGTGGACTGTGATGGGCAGCGACATACAGAGCAGCAAAGGGTGAGAACTCCTCACGTTTTCCTCCTTCTTCTCTGTACGTCTCCTTTCCAGTTCAGCCTGACTGCTAGGACTCCCCTAGAAACGGCAGAGCAGGGCGGTAACGGCAGCGCTGGGTGAGACTCAGGCAGTCGACAATGCAGCGTGCAGGATGCTGTATTAGATGCTGTCAGCTTCCCCAGTGCCTGGAGCCCTGGAGGACAGAGATGCCCACACCAAAGAGGGATGAGCAGCTCTCTGAGGAGCCGGGCCCCAGAGCTGACTTGGTGGGACTCCTAAGAGACATACATTCCCCAGAAGGACCCTGAACCTAGTTGGAGGACGAGGCTGACCCTTCCTGCAGAGATATCACAGATTCCTATTAGATGAGGAGGTTCATCCGTCCTTCCCTTGGTTGAGGTCACGCCCTCCTTTGGGGATCCTAAAACCCAGGAGGCTCTGTGCAGGAGTGGGGATGACCAGATACATCCAAAATGCCCAGAATAAGAGGTTCTTTGCCAAGGCCACTGCTCTTTTAGTGATCCCTGGGCAATGACTGGACCTGATGAAGCTGCCTCCTCTCTCCTGCCAGCTGGTCCTCATCCCTGACCCTGGATCTGCCTTTCCTCTCCAACTGAGTCTGGTTCCCACACTGGCATGCCCGCTGCTTCTTTCCCGGAGGCTCAGTGCCTGCCTGGCTCCTAGGCCACTTCTGAATGAGCACAAGGTGTTGAAGCAGAACCAGCTGCTATTCTGGAATTCAGGGCAAGGTAGTTCTTGCCTCACTCCTGAGCACCAGGCCGCCTCTACGTTTTCCTCAGCTGTTGTCACTCACCTTCTGCCCTGGCCCCTCTCTCTGAGCTCCTGTTGTTATAACCTGCCGAGTGTCCTCTCCTGACCTCGGTTGCTGCCCATGAACCGCAGTCCATCCCAGATGCCTTGAGTCATGCCCTCCTCACCTGCTGGGAAGCCCCACTAGCACATCTGGGAGCTTGGTGGTCACCTGCTGCCGTCATCTGTAGTCTGCTCTTGCCTTCTCCCTTTGGACCGCTGTAGTGGGCTGGTCCTCACCAGCTCCTTTCTACCCCATCCTGCTCCAAGTTCAGTTTCCCAGTGTTACTACTTTGTACTCCTTCTCGAATGCCAAGCCCAGATAAGATCTCTGCTGAGACTAACCTGTCTGGCCCTAGTTCTGTTGAGTGGACATCACCTGAGAAGCTTGTGCTGTATCCTGTTGAGAGTATAGGCCTAACGGGTGGGACAGACCCAGCAAGGTTATGGTCAGATTGGACCAACACGCTGAGCACTGGACTAGGAGGGTCCAAGGTCCCATTGACTTCTGATCTTCTAAGATACTTTGAAAAGTTCAAGTTTGTAATTACAATCCTTCCATCCTTGGTATTGGGATCAAAGATGGGGAATGAAGAAGAGTGTATTCAAAGAACTAGGCCTTAAACTTCTTTTACTTCTATACTTTTCAGTTTCACTTCTGCCATAATTTTCACTTTCTATCAAAATATCCACTTCTAGTCAGTAACCAGTTTTTTTTTTTTTCCCAGCAAAAGATGGTTTTTCCTTATGAGGATATTCTGGGAATTTTTTTACAGGAAGAGGAAAAATAGCAATCTAAACTCTGGGGTTTGGGAAGCCTTCTAGTTTCTTCTCTTGCCAAACCCCACCCCACCCCTTCCTTTCCCTCATGTACACTCTGTGAACTAATGGTGAAATCCTCCGCACAGAAGGATTCTGGGATGGTTCATAGGAGAGAGGATTCGATGCTGCCTCCCCCCACTTCCCAGCCACCGTGTTGGGTTTCCAGAACGTGTCTGGGTTTCTCTGCAGAGAAAGCCTGTCCCCTTTGCAAGGGCCCCAGCCCAGGCTGCTTCCTCGCCCCACAGGCTTCAGTCTGCTTCACTGGCCCACACCGTGGACCGAACCATGCCGGGCCTGGGTCTGCAAGGCATAGCAGCTTTCCTGGACTGTGACTCTGATGGCCTCTGAAGGGCTGTATGGAGCCAGGAACAGGCAGCCCCCTGGAGCAGGACAAAAGCTGGCTTCGGTGCACAGGAGCTCAAAGCCCCAGTGCTGCCTTTGTATTTAAAGGACATTTATAGATAAGAGCATGACCTGCTCCATTTGTGAATGTGCCCAGGGACAACTATTTAATAATATTTAATAATATTAAATAATAATTTAATAATAATTGACTTGGTTCATATAGGTAAAAGAAATAAACATTTTACAAAAGTGGAAAGGAAAATTTCAAAGTAGAGAGGCTGTTTTCTTGTGGTTGCTCAGTATAGAAGTTAGCATGAGGTACCTAAGAAACGGTATCTAACGTCTTTTAAAAAAGAAATAAGAACATTTAGAAGACACGTGACTGCTGTTACTTTATCTGTGTGGATTTGCCAAGCTGGCTTGTGTGCAAGGCAGTGTGGACGCGCAATGGCTGAAGCTGAGTGGCTGCCACAAGAAGTATTGTGGAACCTTGTGTTGTGGCCTTGTGGTTTCTCCAGATGTCATCCTGTAGTCATGCTTCTGTGCTTTCTTTTTATTTACCAAACTTTATTTTAAAAAAGGAGACAAAGCTAGCCAATCAAGAATTTTTGAATATCTGCTTAACATTCAAATAGGGATATGATTTGGGCTGAGACATAAAGAAGAACAAATCTTTTTTTTTTTTTGGTGAGGAAGATTAGCCCTGAGCTAACATCTGCACCAGTCTTCCTCTATTTTGTATGTGGGATGCCTCCAAAGCATGACTGGAGTAGGTCCACACCTGGGATCCGAACCACAAACACAGGCCACCAAAGCAGAGCACGTGGAAATTTAACCACTCAGCCTTGGGGCCCGCCCAAGAAGTCTTTTAATTCATCCTTTATTGTATGTATGGCATATGAACCTGGCTTTAGAATGCCAGGCAGCTCTAACACGTTAAAAGCCCATGGTGACAGCTTCACTATGATCTTTAAGAGAGGTTGTTTGCTACTTGCTTTTGACTTAGAGGCATTAACGGGATTCCTTAGTGCCTTGTTAGGCTGGGGAGTTCTCCGCTCTCTGCCTCCCCTGCATTTTCTTTGTATTGGCAAGTACTTTCCTTTTCTGTGTGGTTTGGCTTTACGAGGAGAAGGATGGACACCCTGTGATGGGCACGTAGCCCTCACTCCAGGTCCACGAAGTCCTGCGATGGTCTCCCCTCTCGCAGGATAGAATCATTCTCACCTCTTCTCTTTCCTATGAGGTCAGCCACTTGATTTGCTTTGGATTGCTGAGGATTCACTTTTATTTGTACCATCAGGTTTCTAAAGCACTCCTCAGCCTGATTATTAGATACCTGTGTTATTTAGGGTACGAAGAGACTCAAAAATACAGTGGCTCCAGCAATATGGAAAGGGTTTTGCTCTCTCTCTCATGTAATGCCAGACTGGGTGTGTGGGTGCTGCGCCATGAGGTCATCAGGGGACTTTCATCTCTGGGTCTCAATTGTTGCCACCTCTCAGCCAGCAGGAAGAGGGAAGGAGAGGACATGAAGGGCGAGCCTGTCTTTTAAGCAAGCGATGCTGACATTGCTCACCTCACTTCCGCCCATTTTAACGGCAACATTTTAGCCATGTGGTTTCACCGAGCAGCACGAGAGGCTGGGAAACGTTCCTAGTGAGCAGCCACAAGCTCAGCTAGAATTCGAAATTACTTGAGAAAAGAGATTCCAGGGGAGGCATCTAGCATGATGCTCCAGGAACCTAACTCTGTAAAGAAAATTATAAAGATTTCAACTGGAATAATTTTGGACAAATTTGTAGCACTTCCTCATCAGAAGTTAAACGGTAACCTTTTTCTATGGACGTCCACTTTGTTTTCTTTAGAACACAAACGTTCCGTGAGTGGAGGGTGCACCTTTCGTGACGGACGCCTCAGCTGACCACGTGCTCTTTATGGCACATCTTGGCACGAATGTGGGGTCGAGTTGAGATGTGCACCCCTAATTCTCAGTCGGAATTTGATTCATGGCATTTTTCTTGGGATTTAAGAGAGGCATTGAAAAAGGCAATGACTGCCCGGATAATTGGGGGTTGTCCTGCGAAGGCTAGTTTGGGAAGGATTGGGTATTTTTAGCATGGAGAAGATAAGAACAAGAAAAACGAGATAGTTGTTGTCAAGTAGTTGAAGGGCAGGCAGGCAGACGGGTTAGCCTCCTTCTTTGCTGCTCCTAAAAGTACAATTGTGAATAAAGGATAAAGGTATTAGGGTTTAGCTTGAAATATAAAGAAATTTTTATTTAGTTGTCAAAAAATGGGATGGGCTGACTTAACCAGTAAACTATTAACCACTGGATATTGTGTATTCCTAGTTTCTGAAGGTATTCACTCAGGTTCTAGACGTTAGAAGAATTAAGCAGTTAGGGACATAGAGTTGACATGGAACACCTTCTTCATAAGGAGAAAAATAATTTTAATCTGTGTCCATCTTATCCTCTGTGAGGTACAAATGCTCCATAGGTAGGGTAAGTGCCGCCCAAAAATAGTAATATCATCCATCATATTGTTTGAGGATCACAGAACTTCTGAGATCTTCAAATATAAAACTTGCAAGTTTTATATTCCGTAACCTTTGCAGGTGACTGGTCCTCAGGAGCATCTCAGATTCTTCATAAAATTTCTTCCTAAATTTCTTCACTTCCTCCCACCTAGAGCCATCGCTCTCCTTCTTTGGAACCCTTGTGGGACATCACACATGATTTTCTTGTAGCATTTCTTATTTCCCCTTTAGAGGAGATATCTGTGTATTTACCTCGTCCATCGGACGCTGGGTTCCTTAAATTGGAGCACTTCTTTATCCGTACACTCCCTGCACTGACTAGGACAGAGCTTTTCCTCAGTAGGTGCTCACAAACACTTCTTGACTTGGATTGAGTAGTTCTCTGATCTCACTGGATTTGGGTTCAGAACTTGCTCTGCTGGGCACCAATCCTTTCTGCTTGTATTTACTCATGAAATGGTACACCTTATATGTCCTCATGTTCTTTGTCTGTAAAGTGAGAGGCTGGATGAATTGGTCCCTAGGCTGCCTTCCAGCTCTGATTCATTCTGATTCTCAGTGCTGGGCTGGAGTGGGCACTTGTTGGAACAGCTGTCCAGGCACTGGCAACCTGAGGAAGAGCCTCATTACCCTGAGGCTGCCCAGTTGGTCACCGCACTGCCATCTAGATTGCCCCAGTCATGCAGTGAGGGTGGAATGAGCATGAGGCAGGTGATGGCAGTGGTGTTGCTTTCCCCAGGTACGTGTGCATTGCCATGGAGGCGCTGGACCAGCTGCTCATGGCCTGCCATTGCCAGAGCATCAACCTCTTTGTGGAGAGCTTCCTCAAGATGGTGGCCAAGCTGCTGGAGTCAGAGAAGCCCAACCTGCAGATCCTCGGCACCAACTCGGTAAGGAGCAGCCCAAGGGGCTCTGGAGGTAGAAGTGGGGAGGAGAGGGCGTGGGACCTCTGGGTCAGTGTTGTTATGACCCATCCCTATTTGGTTTCTGACCCTAAGTACAACTCACTACTTTTCTTAGTGTCTTCTTTTGTGTGAATAAAGGGGTATTTAGTTTTTTAAATTTAAATAAATATATAACATATACTATAATTCATATAAATATATAACAAATAAAATAAATTTTAAAAATTGAATTCACCATATTAAAGCGTATGACTCAGTGCTTTCAGTTTATTCACAAGGTTGTGCAACCATTACCACTATCTACTCTATTTATCTTTAGACTGATAACCTTCAAACTTTTCTTAGAAATGGATTTTTTCCCTTAAGTAACTTTAAGTGGGGCCCCAATAGATAAAAAAATAGATGGAAGGGGAGGCATTCCTTTGAGAGCAGGGGTTGCCCGGCGCCCTCACAGCTCGGCCCCTGAGTCTATGGGGCATACTTTGAAAGCTGCCCAGGTTATACTTCTTTTAAAGATAGAATAAACTGATGTCCACAGGACAGAGGCATCAGATAAGTGGAAAGATCATAGGGAGGCAAGAATTAGGGCTCTGGCTTAGTTTTGCCCTTTGCTAGCTGAGTAACCTCGAGCTGCTTATCTTTTATGGGGCTGTCTTTTCATTGATACGGTGAGCAGATTGAACTTGGTCCAAGCTCTGTAGTGCTGGTCTCAGTACAAGTGGCTGCTGTCGTGAGAGGTTATGGTTTGCGGAGAGAAGAGCTATCAGATGGTCAAGGACCCCCAGCTTCCTATGTATCTATATATACTTGAAAATCCTGGTTGCTTTCTTCGATTTCTTTCTTCAGCTTCTCTCCGCTAATCCCTCCCCTTCAAAGCCTGATTTCAGCTCTAGGTCTTCAAGGAGCTTGGTGTTCAAAGCCCTGATACGCAGCTATTTTACAGATTTCACAAAAGAAAAGTTTAAGGTTTGCCCACTTACCATTCCTGGTCTGACTTTCCTGAATTTTTATTGCACGGTTCACAGCTACTTTCCTGTTCCATGTGAGTTCGTTTAATTGGAAGATAATCTTTCAACTTGACTTCAAGGCTACCAAAAGTAACACCGTATTCCCTTCTCTTTCCTCTCTCTATGAGCCAGCTGCCTTTGACAAATTACATATACAGTAGCTGAGGGTAAAATCTTTTGTGAGGTTGCCCTGGCAACAGCTTCAGATACTGTCTCACTTGTCCTGTTTAAGATAACTATAGTCTAGAAGAGAACATCTGAATGGAAAATAAACCAGTCATCGTGCATCCAGAGGGCGTCTCCCTGTGGGGGACACAAAGCAGGTGGCTGCCAGCTCTTGCTTTCCCCCATAGCAAATCCTGGCCCAGAGTAGGTGTTTCATTAGCTAGAGCCTTGAAAATTTCAGGGCCCTGCAAATTCCTAGATTCCCCATCACAGTGAAATATTGCATCAGCAAGAGAGTGAGTCGACTAATAATTTCCGTACTGCAGACAGTGAAGATAATATAAGGACAGGCGACTGTCAGGAGGTTCGGTCAAATAATTGCCGTAGATTCCGAGTCCAGCTTCGGAAGCGGCCTTTGCTCGTGGTGCCCTTCCCCCAGAGGCCCTTTCCAGCTCTAAGCCTGGGATCTTGCTTGAGCTTCCCAAGAAGAGTGTTCTTTTGCTCCTCATCGTTTTAGAACCGCCAGTATGCCAGTGCTTGATGGAATCTTAGAGAGTCTAGCCTCTGCATTTCTACTGGTTTTTATGATTCGAGGCTTTGTGGGGGCAAAGGGGACCTGGGGGACGAGAAAGAAAAGGACTGTGTATGGAAGCTTACAACATTTCATTTGGATAAAGAGTTTTACTGCCAGGAAATTAAAAGAAAGACAAGGAAGTAGGGAAAAAGAGAAAAGGAAAAGAAGAAAACCATTGAGCTCATCCAACACCCTCATTTTGCTGGATTTCTCTGCCTGGAAGCAGAGGCCCAGAGAAGTCAAATAGCTCGTGTGTGCTTGCACAGTGATCCCCGGCTTTAGCCAGTGATGTCTTCAGCCCTCTACCATGTAGTCTCCCCTCACTGGGCCCCACCTAACGTGGGGTCCCCTCCCCAGAGCCAGCCACAGCTCCAGCCTCTCTGTGGCCAGGCTCACTCTGTCACTAAGTGGCCCATGGCCTTGTGGGTGAGAAGCTGAGAAAAACATTCACCCTGAGCCGGCTCTGCCTCCCTCGAGCTTTGCCCTCAGACCTGGTTTTGCTGCCTGAACCGGCTCAGAACAAATCTCCTCCTTTTGCAGAGCGTCTCTCCAGAAACCCTACCCACTTCAGGTCCCACACCTGGCCAACGACAGAGTCTCCTGGAGAGCTTTAGAAACCTACAGATTCCCAAGTCTCAGCCAGACCCACTGATCAGCATCCCTGGAGGGGGCACCTGGGGGTCTATGTTTTCGTTTGCCTGTGACAGTAGCAGTAGGTTTGGGGACCGCTGACACGCTGCAGTCTTAAACCTGTGCAGGATTCCTTCTCTTCTTCCTTCCTCCCTTCCTTCCTTCCTCTCTTGCTCCCTCCCTCCTTTCTTCTCTCTCTTTCTCTCTTTCCCTTCCTCCCTCTCTCCTTCCGTCTTCCTTTCTTTCCACATCCCTCATGGATATTCATCCAACTTGGGCTTGATCACCCCAAGGATGAAGCTGTGCTGAGAAATACAAATTTGCTAATACCACTCCTGCACATTACATGGAGTAAAGTATAATTTTAAAAATTTAGGTGACGCTTTCCAGCCCTTAATGAGAATATCTGAGCTTTGAATGACAACGAGGGACCAGGAAAGTCTGGAGAAGATGGGGAGCCAGGGCCAGCGAGGCTCGTTCAGGGCTGTGTTTCTGCACACCCGCCTTGTGGCTTGATGGTTCCAAGTGTGTGTCTCTGGGACAGTGCAGTGACCGTGTGTCCTAATCTTTTGAGGTCACTCACTAATGATATACAGAAAATATTAAATCTGAGAATGCCAAGGTCCTCTACATAAATAACGCAATATATTAGCATACTGTCAATAGTAAAATATGAAGGGTCGTGGATTTAAAGTTTGCACTTTCAACTCTACCTTACAACATGTAGAAAAATTAACTAGAAATAGATCAAAGACCTAAATATATGAGCTACACTATAAAACTCTCAGAAAAAACTGTAAGGGTATATATCTTTATGATCTTGAATTTGGCAATGGATTCTTAGATAGAACATCAAAAACAAAAACAACACAAGAAAAAATAGATAAATGGGACTTCATCAAAATTAAAAACTTTCATGCATCAGAGGACACTATCAAGAAAGTGAAAAGACAACACAAAGAATGGGAGAAAATATTTACAAATCATATATTGATAAGAGTCCAGTAACCAGAATATAAGAAAAACTCTTACAACTCAACAACAAAAAGACACCTAATTTAAAAACGGGCAAAAGACTTGAATAGACATTTCTCCAAAGAAGATACACAAATGGCCAACGAGCACGTGAAAAGATGCTCAATGTCACTAATCATTAAGGAAATGCAAGTCAAAACCGCAACGAGATACCACTTCACACCCAGATAAGTGGGTGTAAAAAATGGCTATTAAAAAAAAACCCTATAAAATTGTAGGTGAGGATCTGTAGAAATTGCTGGTGGAAATGTAAAATGGTGTGGAAAACAGCCGAGTGATTCCTCAAAAAGTTAAACATATAGAATTACCATATGACTCAGCAGTTCTCCCTAGGTTTACACCCAAAAGAACTGGAAACAGGTATTTAAACAAATACTTGTACACAAGTGTTCATAGCAGCACTATTCACAATAGCCAAAAGGTGGAACAAACCACAAGGCCACATATCGTATGATTCCATTTATATGAGATGTTCAGAATACGTAAATCCACAGAGACAGAAAGCAGATTGTGTTTGGCAGAGGCTGGGGAAGAGAGGAATGGAAACTGACTGATTAATGGGTACAGCGTTTCCTTTTGGGGTGAGGAAAATGCTTTCGTTGCAAAACATTGTGAATGTATTAAATGCCACTGAATTGTGCACTTTAAAAGGGTTAATTCTGTGAATTTTAAAAAATGGCACTTTCGGCTGCGAGTGACCCAAAGTCAATGGCGTATAGCATTTGTGGGTTGATCACAGCACAACCTCAAGTCAATCACACTGAGGTGGTGCGAAAGCGAGTCACGCCGCCACTCTGGGGAAGGGTGGCTCCTCCAGCAGGTTCCAGCTCTTTCCTTCCTGCACAACCGGAAGGCTGTGACCGCCCAGAGCTCTGCCCATTCCTGCTGCTCTCTCGCGCCCCTCTACCTCCTTGAGATGTCACCTCCCTGATGCCTTCCCTTCTCTCAGGGTCAGCTCCCCCTGAGGTTTCCTTTCGTGGCCTCCCGCCTAGACCCCATGGGAACCATACTCTTTGTTCACCTGTCTTAGCCTCCCTGCCACACTCTGCCTTCTCCACCCGCGGTCCCAGCTCAGAGAACCACACGACATGGGGGTGGGGCCTCTGTAAATACATGCTTTACAATTTTATTGGGGCTTCCAGGACAGCCCCCCAGTTCATTCTTTGACCACCACCCTCTCTCATCCTCTCAGTGGTCACTGCAAACCTTCTGTTTTCTCAAGTCCCTTCCCAAATCTGCATCTTCAGTCTCAGGTGGCCTTGCTGTCTTCTGCCCACTGAGAAAATAGCGGCTGTCAGCTGGGGTTCCCTCAACTTCTGCCTCTGTCTCCTTCCTCTCCTGAAGGTTCCCATCTCCTCAGGAACCCTCCTACCTCCATTATTTCTCTCTCCATGTCTTCACCCTTTTCCTTTCTCTGGTTCCTTCTCAGTCTAAACATAAGTTTAAGTCTCTTCTAGTATAAAAATAAAGTAAATAAACAAACAAGAAAAAAACGAAAAAAATTGCACTCTGCATAACCACAAAATACCTTTAGCTCACCTGACAAAACTATCATTCCGATTTTTTTTAATATTTAGTCCAAATTAAAATTTCCCTAATAGTCCCCAAATTGTCTCTGAGAGCTATTTTTCAAATCAGGATTCAAAAAAGATCATGCATTTACTTTGTTTTCTGTGTTATCTCTTAGTCATTCCCAACGCCTCTCCCACCCCGCTTTGTTTTTCATGACATTGACCTTTTGAAGAGACCAGGTCAGGGGCCTTGCAGAATGCCCCGCCTTCTGGATTTTGCTTATTTCCTTGGGTGTCATTTATTTTGCTTTCCTGTCTCCCACTTCCTGCAAACAGGAATTCAATCTGAAGGTCCGAGTGGATGCAGTTAAATACTTTTGGCCGTAATACCTCACGGGGGTGCTGGGTACTGCGAGGAGCATCACGACAGGAGCACAAATGTCTGCTGTCTCACTTTGATGGATGCTAAGTGCCATCCCAGGTTAGGGTGGTGACCGCTGGCTCTTGCCATTGTAAAAGCACCTTTTTGTTTTTGCAATTAGAAATCTGTGGAAACCATACAAATACCCATCCCCCACTCATCTTTCAGCTGATGTTTTTACCTTTGGTGGCATTTCTCCCTGAGATGGTGTCTTCTTCATACTCCCTTGACTTCCTGGCCCTGTCACCGTAGCTCTTTCCACGTGGCTCATCCTTCTTAGTTTCTGTGGTCGACTGAATAATGGTCCCCCAGGGATGTCCACATCCCAGTCCCTAGAACCTGTGAGTGTAACCTTATGTGACAAAAGGGACTTGGCAGATACGATCAAGTTAAGGCTCTTGAGATGGGAAGGTTATCCTGGACTATCCAGGTGGGCCCGACGTAATCACAAGGATCCTCATAAGAGGGAGGCAGGAGGGTCAGAGTCAGACAGAAAGTGATGTCGTGATGGAAGCAGAGGGACAGAGAGAAAGAGATGTGACGATGCTATTCTGCTGGCCTTGAAAATGGAGGACGGGGGCCTTGAGCCAAAGGATGTAGGTGGCTTCTGGAAGCTAGAAAAGTCAAGGAAACAGATGCTGCCTTGGAGTCTGCAGAAGGAATGCAGCCCTGCAGACCCATTTTAGACTTCTAATCTGCAGAACTGTGAGATAATAAATTTGTGTTGTTTTAGGCCGCTAAATTGGGGTGATTTATGACAGCAGCAATAGGACACTGATACAGCTTCCTTCAGTGATTGTCTTCTTCCACGTGCCCCTGAAATATCTGTGGTCTCCGGGGTTGGTGTTCCATCTTCTTCTCACTCTCTATGCTCCCCCTGGGCAATTTCATGAACTTTTGTGGTTTTAACTGTCGTCTATAGACTGAAAATGCTCCCCATCGCCAACCCCAGTGCAGAAATTAGCACTGCTGGAAACAGCAGACTAGAAGTGGGTTCCATGAAGGCAGATCAGGTCCGAGCTGCAATGCCAGGGAACAGCTCAGGTCACGGGGTCAGCCCCAGCAGATGACGGGGAACTTAGAGCAGAGGCAGCCGGTGCTTCCCCAGCTCTGTGCTTCCTGAGTGCAGGCCATAGGGGCCCGCACGTGGGGCTGCTGGGGGCCAGAGGGATCACCTTCTCGATGAGCAAGGACTGGGCGTTCCCAAGAGATCTTAATACCATGCCAGTTTTGCAAAGAATCTTGAAGGAGGGAAGACGTAATGTGGGTAGACAGGAGAGGACGTCCTAGGTTTGGGGAATTACAATGCCTTGGCTGGCAGTCAGGAGGTTTGCAGGACATCATCACGTCACAGTGGGACTCTTTCTCTGGGTTTAGTGAAAACTGCTCCCAGGAGACCCTGCCGACAAGAGCAGTTGGGAGAACGGGGCAGGGGCGTTAAACTCAAAACCATGTGGTTGACGAGATCTGCTTTCCGGCCAGGATTTGTCTTAGTGAAGCGAAAAACCAGCTCCCTTTCTCTTTACGTAAACACAGCAGAAAGGCCTGCCGTCCTAGACCCGTGAGAGAGTGGGGTTCTCTCTACGGCCAGCATCTTAAACTGTGGTTCTGCTGCGGATGCAGGAAGTTGTGTGGCTCAGAATGCCCGTCCACAGAAGGAAAAAGGCTCATTTCTGCTTGGAGAGGCTCGGCTGGTGCTGAAGTGAGGCCAACCAGCTCAGCTGCCATCTTCCAGCCCAGGGGAGAGCTGGTTTTGCAATGTCAATATTTGGAGCTTGCTTTCTCTTTATTGACCCAGGCCCTTAGTAACCCTCAGTTTTCACACAATTCTGGCTCCTTCGTGGCTGTAGCGGAGGGTTGGTGATCTGCTTCAGCAAGCTTGACACCCTTTGTTCTCTACAAAGAGCTGAAACTTTGATCTTGAAAGGGTAGCCCTAGCAGTGCCCGTGACCTTTGAAGTGTCACATGTTCAGAATCTTCAGTTCGTTGCTATGGAGACCTTCCTCATCATTGCAATATCTTTGAAAAATAAAATAAAAAACCTCAACTTTATTATTTCACCATCCTGTGCATTAGGCAAGTAGCATTTTAATAAAAGCCATTTGTAAGGTATGAATTAGCAATGGTAGAGGTGAAGCAGGCAGGAATTTCCTGCTGTATCAGGCATTTAAAAAAACAGTGCCCAGTCACACAGGTAAATGGGCCCAGTGAGAACTCACGGAGTGTTGACAGCAAGCCGGAAATGCACTGGGGGAAAATGAGGTGGCAGCTTTTAACTGTGATGGGCTGGTCATGCCAAGCCTACAAGGCAGCTGCTCTTGTTAGCTCCATTTTACAGGTGGGGCAACTGAGGCACAGGGAGCTTCAGTAACCTGCCCCAGATCAGCCTCCTACTAGGTGGAGGAGCTGAGATTCAGAAATGCAGTCTGACTCCAGACTCCTTCCCATAATCATGACACTATACTGCCTCTTATCAGAGGGATGAAGGACTTAACCTTAGAGTCTCAACCCCACCTCAGCCAGGTTTCGGTACATTTCCTAGGTGGACTTCCACAGTGGGTGTGGTCCCTTGACCAGGGCTCCCATGAAGCATCCCAATTTGACCCTCTGAACCATGATGACCAAAATTTCCATTTTGGCCTCCTCTTGTCAGCTCCTGGATGACTCGGGAACAGCTTGGGGTGAGCTCTCTAGCAGCTGCCTCCACGGGACACTGCAGGCCAAGGCTCCCTGACCAGGTCATCTGGGCTGGTGTGTCTGTGCTCTCATACTTTCTGACTCTGGGGAGGGAAGCTTCTTCTATCAAGCTATCAGACCAAGGGTTCCCAAGGATGCTAGGAGATCCTGGTACCAAAAAGGTGCCTATTTTATTAGCTAGCCCTGGTGCCACCCATAATGTAATAAACAGGGCACATACCCTCTGTATGGGAGGTTGGGGACTGGCATTAAGTACAGTGTCATCACCAGACCCCATAACAGAGCAAAAGTCCTGGCGAACATGGGAATGGAAGGGTTGATAGCCTGGTTCTCAAGGCTGCAGCCTCCTGGGCAGTCCTGGGCCCCAGAGATGGGTCCACAGCAGGTCACCCATCCAACGCTTGGTTCAACTCCAAACCACTCCAGTTCAAAGGATGTGGTCTTTGAAGGAGGTGGCCATCTATCCAGCCTTGACTGGCCTCTATTCCCAAGGACATGCTTTCCTACATTTTCCTAACATACTGCTTAAGCTTTCTCTCTCCCAGCCTGCCTTGGAACATTTCCATAGCTACTGGTCCAGCTTACCAGGAAAGGGACAAAGGACAGGGGGCTGTAGATCCCCTGCCCCAGACTCCAGGGTAGGAGATGGAGGGACTTTGCAGAATGCAGAGCCCTGGGCCCTCCCTCAGAGAGTCTGGTTCAACAAGCCTGGGGTGGCTCAGAAGTCTGCATTTTCAACAAGCTCCCCAGGTCGTTCCCATGCACATTAAAATTTAAAAACCGCTAGTAGAAGGCCAAGGGCATCAGAGTATATCAGAATTCCTAAGTTTGGGGCCCGGCTCCACCTGTCACAAGCTGGCTGACCTGAAATAATTCACCGGCTCCCTTACAGCCTCAGTTTCCTCATCTTCACAATGGGAGTAAGAGAGGTCCTGCGAGACTCACTGGTTTGCCAAAAATTTCATCAGAGAATGGATGTTCTGATAGGCTGAAAAATGGCCCTCCCACACGACGTCCACATGCCAATCCCTGGGACCTGTGAGTGTCACCTTAGATGGAAACAGAGTCTCTGCAGATGTGATCAAGTTAAGCATTTTAAGGATTATGAGACGGGGAGATTATCCTGGATTATCTGGGTGGGCCCTAAGTGCAATCACAAGGGTCTTACAAGAGAGAGGCAGAGGGAGAAGACGATTGAAGACAGGCAGAGATTGGAGTCCCAGGAAACTAATATGATGTGTAAGCTCCAAGTGCCATAGAAATATTTAATGTTCTTATTACTTAGAATATAGGTGTTAACTGCTTATTTCGCAAATTGCTCCCATCTACACCTGGTGTTAAAGACGGGGTACTGGGCCTCGTGTGGCTGCTCCTGACACAAACTTCTGTGTCTATAAATAGCTTCTTCAAGGACACGTGCCTTTTGAATATTTTGAAGGCTTCCAACAGAACAAGGTATGAGTTAAACCAAAGCAGACAAGCTTCACTACCACCATCTTTGAAATTTGTCTTTCTGATCAAATGGGATGGGAAAGCACCTGAGTGGAGCCGCAGACGTGTGAAGAATAGAGCGCTGTTTTTTAAGCGGTGTCTTGAACGTATTTGTACACTGCCCCACAAACACTTACTGCGGGATTGTGCGGTGCTAAATCCTGTAGGACCCATAAAAAGCTTAAGCCTCTTAGAAATAAGACCTTACTAATAGTAAGTCCTGATTTCACACAGTTCCTGTTATTCCAGGAGCTCAGGGAGCTTTTCTTGATTTTCTCTACTTTATTCATATTCCTGGGAGGCGACATATGCATTTTAAAGAGCAGAAAACAAGTGTTTGGCCATTTCTTCCCCGTCTTGCACTGATGGCTGCTGGAGCTCCCGTTCTCACCCCTCCCTCCTGCGCCTCCGTGCTGTGCTCTGTCTCACTCCATTGGACTAAATGACATTCAGCCCCTGAGTGGTGCTTCAGAGGGCTTGGCCATCATCTTCCAATTCCCCTGCTCTCGGTCACTGTCCCCACTCCCACCCTTGGGCACCAGTTCATTGGAGGGTGGCTGTAACTTGTTTCCTGGTCTCTGCCCCGCCCCAGTGTCACATTTGAGCTGTGTTGTCTGCACAGGCCATGCTGCCCATCAAGGTTCCCCCTCTGTGATTGCCTGGCTGGGCCCGTGTTGGTGGCATGGAAAGGACAAGGGTCACTGCACCTGAACCTTGGCCAGGAGTGGATGGAGCAGACCATAAATGGCCACAGTCACCCTGCTCACCCCAGTTCTGTTTTGAGCATTCTTCAGTGCCAGGCACTGTGCCGGCCACTCTGCATACCTCCCCTCATTTCACCCTGGCAACCACCTCATGGCATAGTTCCTACTGTCCCCATTTTACAGATGAGGAAACAGTGGCTCAGAAGTTACACAACTTGTCCATAGTCACACAGATGACAAGAAGCAGAGCAAGGGGACGAGCGTCTGACTGTGGGCCCAGCAGATGTAGGGGAGCGCAGTCTGCTTCAATAGAAGCCTTATGTCCAAATTGAAATTTGGACAAAATTGAAATTGAAACTAAGTTCCCAGAGAAGAAAAGTACAGAAGAGCAAAAGTCCAGGGAGGCAGAGAATCACAGAAGAGAAGAATGAGGGAGTTTTCCGGTGAGGTTAGCAGCTGTGGCTGTCCCAGCTGGGAGAGATTCAGGAGAAACTGCTGGCCCAGCCTAGAAAAAGGCCACCACGGTTTTAGAAAGGGAACCCCATGTGTGTTCTGTACATTACCTGCATTACCTCAGTGGCTGTCACGGAATTTTCAGTTTTTAAAAATTGATTGTAATGTTAATTCTAACCTTACAGCCAGGGGGGTCATAGACGAAATATTTAGCAGCCTGAACAGCACGGGCAACGGCCAGTCAGAAGGGACACTGGGCGTGACGGAGCATGCAGGTCCTGCTGGTGGCTCCATGACACTATGAGGAAGAGGAAAGTCAAAGTCGAAAGTGAAGGGGGACTCGACGTCAGGTTTCCCAGAGATCAGGAATCGGTTCAGAGAAGCGTCAGTGTTGGGAGAGGGGTTGGAGGGGAAGAGACGAGGCCAGGTTGGCTGTCATAGGTCCTGCCGTGTTTCTCAAGCGTGGGCCTCAGACCATCCCATGAGTTTCCTGGGACCTTGTTAAAAGGGAAATTCTGGGCCTCCTCCAAGCCTGACTCTGCATGTCCGGGGCTGGTGGCAGAAATCTGCGAGGTTACCAAGCCCCCTTGACTCTGCTGTATTGTAGCGTTTGGAAACCAGCGCCCTTAATAAGCCCAAAATAAGGCCACCCCCACCCCCCACCCCGCTTCCTCATCCTCTGCTTGTTCCTTGACAATACCGCGGGGGGCCCCCCCCCTCCATCCCCAAAGCAGCTCTCCTGGGTCGTTTGGCCTGAGGCGCTGGAGGAAGCAGGGAGCAGGGATAAAGCCAGGAGAAGGTTTTAGGGCACAGCTCCTGCTCAGAGGCCTGCAGGGGACGCCCAGAGGGTTGAGAGCTGGGTGACCCCTGCAGGACCCTGGGCCAGTATGTAACATTTGTGGGTCTCCGTGTCTTTCTCTGTACAATGAGAATAACAATCTCTGTCTAATTTAGAGTCATCTTAAGACATAAAAGAGATGATGTATGTAAAATGCTTAGAATAGTACCTGACATATGTAAGTTTCTAAACGTCCGCTGCTATTAGCGTGTAAACTCCAGAGCCAGCGAGCATGAAGTGTGGCCATCATTCTCCCGGCATACACAGGAGTCTGCCCAGTCGCTAAATGCTAGGGGCAAAGTCTTTGTTTGACTGTTTCTCCCTCTTGATTACTGGCCTCTTTTTTTTCAGTCTTATTTTAATTATTCTAAAATATGTGCACTCTGCATGCACACAGGTGGTCTTCATCATATTTGAAGTAGACACAATGTAAATTAAAAAATTAAGCACCTTAGTGAATGAAGACTGGGCTGCTTATTTTACGCATGGGAAAACCAAACATAAGAGAAGTTAAATGTCCCCCTCAAAGGTCACACCGCCGGTTATAGATAGATCTGCAGTTAGAACCCCTATCGCTGTGCGTCCCCTTCTAGCGGACGGACACCCTGACCACGCCTGGCTTTGCCGTGGGGACTGCAGCCTGGGGACATCCTGTCGGTGGTCAAGAGCAGCAGTGCATCCAAATTTAGCATCAGCCAAACTTCGCTTCTGCCTAAGTCTGTGTTCTAGCCTTTGGGGGCCTAGGAAGGTCATGTAGCCAAAGGCCGACTGTATCGTTGTTTCTGGAACTCCTGAATCTGGGTCTAATCAATGATCTTGTGATCACGTGGATTACCACCATGCCCCTTCTGCACAACCACATCAACAATGCAAGCAACGCTGTTTGAATTTATTGCCACTAACAGAATATCCGCTTCCAAGTTTATGTACGCATGTCAGATGTAACTTGGAAGGAAAGATCTCTTTATCTGCTTTGCGTGTTGAGATCCTATCAGTGAGCAGAAAATAAATGTATATTGATTATTGCAAGAACAAAACACTATAATAATTAATGATGTTTGTGGAAGTTGCTAATTTTCATTCAGAAAAAGTTATTAACAATTTTTAATTAAATAGGGAAACAGATTGACAATTGATACTGAATATTATGAGTGTGCACTAACTAGATAATTTTAGGAATAACAGTCTATCCTTTCTGAGCCAACCAACGTTTATAAAAATTAAATAATAATACAAGGAGAATAGTGGAGAATAGATTTTATATTAAGTCTAATCTTTTTAGAGCTGTTTGTGGTACTAAATTTATAACATTAAACAAAATAACCTATAAGAATTATATTTCTCTTTTAGTAATTTAACTCCACTTAGTCTGTGATTCTTGCTTCTCTGTGGGACTTAGTTGAAATTAAGTCCTAATTAGAATTGCAAATATGCGGAATGGTGATGGCAGAAGGAATCCAGCAGCTGAGAATGCTGAGTAAGACTTCCTGAACTGAAATGGCGAACTTTAAAAATTTACTCAAATTTTTAACAATAAAATGGGCTTACATTTTTAATCAAATTCCAGATTTGTTCTGGTTCCCCAGAAGGCATTCTAGGGTGGTGCTCTATGCTCTGACATTGGCTTTCGCTCAGTTTCAGTGTTCTCCTAACAGCCTGTCAGGCTGTGTGTGTTTGGTGCAGCCCTGGACGTAAAAGGGAGCAGCAGCTTCAATGAATCCCCTTCATTTTCTCGTCCTTTCCGTCCTCTGCTCACCCAGCAGGGAGGGGCTGAGAAGGGCCATGGGGTCCGGTCTTGTGTGGACAGGAAAGGTGAGCAGGATTGGAAATCACATCTCCCGAGTGTGCTCTGGGAGGCAAACCAGAGCCGGGCCCTGGGAGGCGTGGTTCCCAGGACCTTTCTGTCCCAGGGCTTTGCTAGAGCAGGGGATCTGGGGACACCAAGTCCCAGCGCCCAAAGGTGAGGAGCACAGCGAGTCACCTCTCACGCGCATTTCTCTCTCTCCTTCCGGATAGTTTGTGAAGTTTGCCAACATCGAGGAGGACACCCCTTCCTACCATCGCAGCTATGACTTCTTTGTGTCCCGCTTCAGTGAAATGTGCCACTGCAGCCATGATGACTTGGAAATCAAGACGAAGTGAGTACAGGGGAAGCTGAGGGGCGCACAGCAAATGACAGAGGCATTGGTGGGTCTTAGGGAGCTCCCGGCCTGGGCTGCATGTCTGAGTCCATTGGCGTTTACCTCTGTTTGATGATGCTGGGAGGAAAGAGCACCTGGTGGGACTTAGGAGGGCAAGCAGGCAGAGCTGGGCTCCCCACACATGCTTTCTAAAGGAACAGCCTCTGAGGGCAGAAAACAGGGCAAGATGTAAGGGAATGGTCCTGTGAGCCCAATTTGAAAGCCACACACGCACACACCCATGCTGTCTTTTGTTCAGAAGTGCGTGCATTTATACGCCCCAAAAACACACCTACTCACTGTTATCCATCAAAATATATACCCAATAAAAAGCCAAAGGCTTCACATTATAGGCTGATCCCTGCTGCCCTCCTGACTTCATCGCCTCCACTTTTCCCTCACTCAGTCCCCTCCAGCCACGCAGGCCTCCTTGCTGGCCCACAAACACACCAAGGTCATTCCTGCCACAGGGCTTTTGCACAGTCTGTTCCTGTGCCTGGAATGCTTCCTCCATGGATCTGCATAGCTCACTCCTTCACCTCCTTTAAGCCTTTGCTCAAATGTCCCCTTGACAGCAATTCCTTCCCCGAACATCCCTCTTCCCTCTCCATGCTCTGTTGTTTTTTCCCCATAACACACATCCTCTTCAAACACGTTCATAATTTACCTACTATGTTTCTATACCTTGTCGTCTCTCCCCACTAGAATGTAAGCTCTGTGAGAGCAGCAATCATCGTCTTGTCCACTGATCCTAAATGGAGCTAAAACAGTGCCTGGAGAGAGGAGGCACTCAATAAATATTTGTTGAGTGAATGAATGAACACTTTCAGATAAACATCTTGAATTACAGAATACACTTCTACCCACATACTCAAACTTATAAAAATACTTAGCTCACAGAAATACACTCATCGATATAGAAATAAAACCCCTCAAATAAAATCACAAAGAAATGTACAGAAACCTGTGCAGATAAAGCCCAACACACAGCGCCAGCCTGACGAAGCAGTAGGTGGTGAGGAGGCATAAGCAGGTGTTTGTGCCCAGCATTGTCCTTGGAACAATAAGGTGCAAAAGGATGAGAAGTCAGTCCCTGCCTGCAGAGTGTGTTCTCAGCATGGGGAAGCCATATGAAACTAAGGACTGTGTTCAAAGGGAAAAGAAGGATGGAGGGAGACAGGAGGAGGGCTAGGCTGTCCATACCAACCAAAGCTGCGGGAGGAGTCGGGGAAGGAAGAGGCTGGGGGCCCACCGTTGACCAGTTCTCCATCGGTTTGTTCCGGAAGTCAGCTGATAGCTCCCTCGTTCATCATATCAGCACCTCACAGGGGCCTGAAGTGCCACATTTGTGCAACAGCAGAGTCAAAGATGCCTGTGCGCCCCCAGCAGCTTGCTCACCAGAGCTGATGGTCTGGGTTGGATGAACAGGAAGTGATCCCTCCATCCCCCAGGTTGCCGGTTCCCAAAGCTCCCCAGCCGGTGGAATGACTCCGGGCAGGTCCTCGAGTGACTGGTCGAGAGTGGCTCAGCCTCCCCAGTCACCCATCCCCTGAACCAGTCATGGGCTCCCTGGGGCTGTGTTGCCCCAGCACCTCTGATGAGGGCAGTGGGGGCCACAGGAGGCAGGAGCCCCTTGTCCTCTCCCAGCACTGGCTGCCACAGGAGCCACCTCACTCCAAAATGGCTATGAGAGACAAGGGGCTGGGGCAGTTGGGGCCCATCCACAAGCAGGCGTTGGGGGGGTTGCAGGTCTGTAACCAGGTGTGGCTGTACCAGGAGCTGACCATTCAGGCAGTGCCAAGCCTTCAGGAGGGGGGACGGAGGGGACACTCCTCATGCCACTACACACACACTCACACACACACCAAATCACACATGCACAGTCACACACAACCACACACACTCACACACACACACACACAATCCACAGTGGGAGGCGGAGCAGGCGCAGAAGCAACACGGTCAGGACTGCCTTCTGACGGTGCTGGGCATGCACTGAACACCTGGAGGAGGGTTGCTGAGGTTGCTCAACGGGGTAGTGCCATCAACACCCACAGACGGGCACCTGCATCCATGACTGGAGGGCCTGCCGGGGTGAGAGGAGTGTGCCTCAGTCAGCCTTCCTCTTGTCGTCTCTCTCTTCCAGAACCTCCCTGCACCCCTTTGCCCTGAGGTCTCCCCATTGTTTATTCGCAGCCTTTGCAGAGCCCAGAGCCGCTTTCCAAGAACTACCCTTGGGTCTTATAAATAGGGGTGCGTGTGTGTTTGTGTGCATGTGCACGTAGTCCCTTGGGGTTCAGAGAATTCCCAGGTTGCTTGCACGTGGGTGGGCCTCCCCTGAGCCCATTAGAAGGAGCAGTTAGAGGAGCAGGCCTCTCCCCAGGTCTGATCTTTCAGAATTTACTCTGAAAGCGTCAGTCAGCCTGGAATGAAGTGTGTACGTATGTGGAAGGTAGTCTGGGGAGATGGAAGGAATGAAGAACACAATTCACAGTCACGCATGAGGACGCCCTGGGTAGAAAATTTCCCATCCCCGGGCCTGGTTTCTTGCCAGCCAGACTCCCTTGGGTGGGACACACGAGTCCAGCATGTTTGGGATATATTTCTGTTGTGCATTAGGGAGGGCCTTTCAACCCAGAGCCAAGAATAGTGACTGGAACAGTATTCCAGTTACTTTGTGCTCAAGTCTGGACAGCCTCTGGCTCAGGGTCTTGACTAGGGGTCAAGATCAAAGCAGCTGAGTGTCTCCCCAGGGGAATCCTTGCCCATGGTCCCGGCCCGGACGGGTCGTGAGCCAGCGTATCCTGGTGCTATTAGGCATCTCCTGCCTCCCAGTTACGGTCACCAGGTAAGGCCCAGGGTTACCCTGGTAACTGCACTTCAAACTGAAGCTGAAAATACAAATGGCAACTAAATATTTAGAAAGACTGCTCAACTCCAACAGTCATCAAAAGGACATGAACTGAAATAGCTAGAAGATGTGAGGATCCTTCTGAGCTATGAAATTAGAGCAGATGTTTAAAATGAGGTCCCCCGTGCTGAGGAGGAACGCTGAGAATGGCATTCTCCGGCAGCCTGCACGTTGGGGGGTGGGGGGGGAGAGTAATTTGGCGATATTGGGAGCCTTTCATTTCTTACCTCCTGATTCAGTAATTCCACTCATGGAATGACTTGAAATATAGTAAAATATTTTATACAGTGATGTCCATCGTAGCATTATTATAGTAGCAAAAAATTTAGAAACAACTTAAATGACCAATAGGGGACTAGTTTAGAAAGTTCTCATGACAGTACCTCAGACGTGTTTATGAAGAGTTAATGATATAGGAAAATGCTCATGATAGGATGTTATGGGGGAAAAAAACAAAATAAATTATATATGCAATACGTTCTTAATTCTGTTACCTATTATGCACAGAAGAAAAGAAAGACACCAAAATGCCAGTAACAGTTATCTTTGATGATGGTAGGGCTAAATCTTCTTCATACTTTTCTGTAATTAGCATGTATTACTTTATAACCAGAAAAAAAGTTTGATTAGAAACAGAAAAAAACGACGTTCAGGCTGAAATAGACGTCCGGTAAAGAGGCCCCCTCCCGCAGGGACCCTGGGTCAGTGCAGTAGGGACTCAGGAGGTGTGAATGGATGCCCTCTGCGCTGTCACTCAATTCCCCCTCTGGTTTCTCAGCCAGCTTAGCTGCAGCCGAAACCCCTTTGTGCCCGGAGAGCCTGGCCGCTCTGTGCCTCTCCTTCCAGATCCCCTCTTTCTGTAAATTGCTCATAGCCCTGGATTCTGCCTCATCAGTTCTTGACAGCGTTTTGAGCTTTTATATCTTGGGCTCAAGCTGGAACAAACCCAGCTGGGCACTAAAGAGGAGAAGCCTGGAGCAACTGGCACGCTAAGGATGAAGCCCAGGTGGTAGCGGGGCAAGGGCCATCTGGGGCTCTCCCATACGGGCCAGAAGACACAGCTTCCTGTGCTCACATCCACCCGCACAAGAAGCCAGCCAGCCTGGAGGCCAGATCACAAGAAGAGCAGACGGTGGACTCCATTCTGCCTTTTGATGGACAGACGCATCCCTAACCCCCACACTGTGCTCCTCTCCTTGCCACAGAAGCTGGACTTCTCAGGCCCTGAGGATGTCATGGCCCCGTTTCAACCTTTTCCTTACAGAATCCGAATGTCGGGCATCAAAGGTCTGCAAGGGGTGGTGAGGAAGACAGTGAATGACGAATTGCAGGCCAATATCTGGGACCCACAGCACATGGACAAGATCGTGCCATCGCTGCTTTTCAATCTGCAGCACGTGGAGGAGGCGGAGAGGTAAGCAGGCGAGGGTGGGCGCTTGGACAGCAGACATGGGCAGCCCTCCCAGGCTGCCTTCCCCCGCTGCTTGGGAATCACATGGCTTGGGCTGCTTGGTAAAACCCAGCTACAAGGCCAGAGATCTTGGCTTTTGTGGCCTGTTCTGCAGTGAGTCCAAGGCTGGCTCCCTAGGAGCCTTGGGTCTGGACTCCTGCCAGCCCGCTGTGTCCCTGAAGGTCTGCATTCTTGAAGGAAGGGCAGTAACCACGCTGGGCTCCCTGGGGGTAGGTGTGCGTGCTGGTAAGAACACAGAGAACCAAGGGTCGGGTTACCTCTGTCTCTTTGGAAACAGCAGGCCAAGGCGGTTTTAAAATGCCTTTCATGGCTCCAATTACTGAGGTCTTTTCCCTCCTCGACCTTGCTTCCTCCCTCACTTCCTAATGGTGTTTCAGGCCCTTAAAACATGCCTGCTGGACCAGCAGTCACTTGACACAAGTTGCAGATATTGGGTTTTAATCTGGGAGCCCCCAGATGTGGGATGCTGCCCCTCGCTCTCCTCCTCTGTGAAATGGACTGGAGGGAATGTTGCTGCCCACCTCGGGTGGGCACCACACTGCTTGAACATACTGGGTTCCCCACTTTCTGTCAGTGGAACCTGTGCTGCTGGAGATGGGGGGTAAGTGTGCCCTCTGGTGGCCGATCCTGGAATAGCACCTCCCTGACTAGCTCAGGCAGTGGTCTATGGTGGTCTCAGGGCTGGGAGTCCTGGGCTCCTTCTGCTGTCCAGATCTGGGCCCACTCCCTTGACTCAGGTACCACTGAGTCACACCTGAGCCAACCACCGTGCCTCTCCTTTCTCTCTATTTTTCCTCTCTCTCCTTCTTTCTCTCACTTTCGTTTGCTTTCTCCTACTCTGTCTGCCTCCCTCTCTTCATATCCAAAGACTTGGGGGCACGGAGACACTCATGGTCTGTCCCTCACCAGGCCCAAGGGTATCTGCCCCTCCCACAGAGGCACATCAGGCCTATCCTTAAGGATTTCCAGACAAAGAACTTTATCCCTTCTCCCAGTCTTCCTCCACTCTGGGCTTCTTCACAGGGATGTCTCCCCTGTGACCCAGGCAGCCTCTCTCAAATTCCTGCTTGTCCTACTCTCACCGTTTGCATGATGAAGCGCAGAAACCCAGGCGTTCACAAAGCCTGCCTCCCAGCTTTGCATTCTGTCCTTCACCACGTGGCTGTGTGTTTCCACAGCCGCTCTCCCTCGCCCCTCCAAGCACCAGAGAAGGAAAAGGAGAATCCGGCAGAGCTGGCCGAGAGATGCCTTCGGGAACTACTGGGCCGGGCTGCCTTTGGCAACATCAAAAACGCCATCAAGCCTGTTCTCATGTGAGTACTCTCCCCCCACCCCCACACCCCCCAGCCTTCAGCTTTGAAGTGTTTCAAATCCCGGCATCTCCTTGCTGACTTGGGAGAAGGGAAGGAGGTGTTACGGTTGTGGGGCTGTGGCCAAGTCAGTCCCTTCTCTGTGCCTGTGTTCCCTGAATTGTGACAGCAAAAGCTGCCACACACGGCCAAGTGCAGTTTTCAGGAGAGCAGTTGGTAGGAGGGCCCCCGAAGCTGAAGGAAGGTGCCCGATACATTTCTGAGTCCACACTACAGAGCCCTGTTCCTTGACCTCCCTCCAACTCAGGGGCTGGGACTGCCCTGGAGTCCCTGGTGCCTCTCTTCTCTCAGCTGCACCTGTAAGCCCTGCCTGCCTTGCCTGGGAGCCATGCGAGGGGCTGAGTCTCTCGGGAGGTGTCACTCTGCCACCGAGCCCTCCTCCCTAACGCCACTTTGCATTTCACAGCCATTCCCCCATACTCTCTCCCTCGCAGCCATCTGGATAACCATTCTCTCTGGGAGCCCAAGGTGTTCGCCATCCGCTGCTTTAAGATCATCATGTACTCCATTCAGGTACAGTGGCTGCCCTGCTCCACCTGTCCCCTGGCCAAGGGCACTTCTGAGAGCAGGCCAGGGCACTTACGGAGAAAGCCAGCTGTCTTCTGTGACTTCTCCGAAGCCCCTAGTTATCTAAACCAGTGCTGCTTAACCTGGCTGTGGAGAAGGACCAGTTTAGTTTTATTTCTAATACGTCACACACCAATACTTTATAAAACACAATTAAAAAGAACCCCTAGATAAAGCAAATGAAAAATCCATGCAAAATACAAGCCACAGACCATGCTTGGCTGCCACGACATTGTCAAATTGCTTACTTAAACCTTTACTCTCAATTTCTGTACTTACCTCAATGTAAACGGCATCAGACAGATCTTAAACTGGTCCTATACCCTGGGTCACACTTTGAACAGCACTTGCCTCAGCCATGTGGCTTCTCCTGGCCCTTACTGTAAGACCTGGAACCTGGGAAAAAATGAAAAGGAAGACAATACTTTAAAATTGACTTTTGACCGATTTGAAGTGAAAGGGCCCGGGAAAAGGTGGAAATCAAGGTCTCCATTGGGATTTGGTTCTACTCCTTGTTGGACCAAGGTTGGGGGTGGGGCTTAGGAAAAGGAACCAGGGTATCTGGGCCCCACCTCCAGTGAGCACTGACCTTGGACCTCACTTTTGTCCCCACGGGCCTTGGGGTCCCAGTCGAGGGCTGCCCTAGCTCCGAGGCCATGTGGGGGTTGCTGTTTGGGGACCAGCACCTCTTCCTCCCCCCAGCCGCAGCACTCCCACCTGGTTATCCAGCAGCTCCTGAGCCACCTGGATGCCAACAGCCGCAGCGCAGCCACGGTGCGGGCAGGCATCGTGGAGGTCCTGTCGGAAGCTGCAGTCATCGCTGCCACTGGCTCCGTCGGTGAGGGGGCCCTGTGGGAAGGAGTGGGAGCTGGGAACCCCACCAAGGACAAAGAACTGCCCTTAGCGGGAGGCTGCCTGCCCTTCCAGAAAAGGACAAGGCACTGTAGGGAGGTCTCAGACCCCGTTTTCCTCGGGAGGAGACATCAGTGGGGGAAGGTGGGGGCAGAGGAAGCCTCAGGCTGGGAGTGGGCCCGGGCTTGCGCGGTGAGGCAGGGCAGGGGGGAAGGAGCGAGGGGGCCAGCCCTGGATTTCGGGTCTCCCTCCTTGCTGCGCTCAGGGCCCACGGTACTGGAGATGTTCAACACTCTGCTGAGGCAGCTGCGGCTCAGCATCGACTACGCGCTGACCGGGAGCTACGACGGAGCCATCAGCCTGGGCACCAAGATCATCAAGGAGCATGAAGAGCGCATGTTCCAGGAGGCAGTCATCAAGACCATAGGTGGGCCCGGGGAGGGGCGGGGCCCGGGGAGGGGCGAGGCCCACGAGGACGTCAGTCCAGGGCATTGTAGGATTGTCGTTCACTCCTATCATGTTATTCACTGACGTTGGGGAAAATGGAGTCAGTCCACGGTGCGCACCTCTCACAGACTGGCCTGGGTCGGGCCTGGGTGAGAGCCCAGAACAATCTACGTGGGTTCCTCAGCCTGAGACTTCAGATCAAAGGCTAAGAGAGGCGAACTGTTCCTGCACCCCAGTGATGCTTCAACGTTTGAGCGGCTGGAGGGGAGGTGGGGAGTGAGGAAGAGAAAAGGAAGGAGAAAGGGAGACAGCTGTGGAGAAAATGTATATGCACACGGACGTGGAGGAGAACTAAGAGCCATCTCATAAGCATGTTGGGGCTCATCACCTTCAGAGCCTTCCTGCCCTAACCGTTGGAACTTCCCCTCAGCTCCGAGAAGGAGGCAGGGCAGGAACCAGCCCCAGTTCATAGATGAAACCACGGAGGTTCACGGAAGTGGCTCGCACGAGCAGAGCAGCCCGTCAAAGAGCCTAGACAGGCACAGGGGCCGCTGCCCTCATCCCAGGGCCCAGAGTTCTCCATCCGGAGACCTAACCACAGCCTCTAGAGTGGCAAGTGAGGGAACTGGAGCCTGGAGCGCCCCCTGGTTTCCTCCCTCCGCGTCTTGTCTCCCTAGGGAAGCAGCCTGCACTCTCCGCTGTAGTTTGCTCAGCTGAAGGGCTGAGCTGGGAGAGCCCCGCAGGCCTTGGCCTCACCTGAGCCCTCCCTCTCCGCTGTCTTTCCCACCCCCCATCCCCCCGCAGGCTCGTTTGCCAGCACGTTGCCCACTTATCAGCGCTCTGAGGTGATCCTCTTCATCATGAGCAAGGTCCCACTGCCTTCCCTGCATCACCCCATGGAGACGGGGAGGACCGGGTGAGTGCACCATGCCCTCCGCCCCTCTTCTCTCCCAGTGTAGATTCCACCCCGGCTTCCCTTCCCCATGTTTTTCGGCTCTCCCCTTTCTCCTCATTAACTGTCCTGGTTCTGCCCTCACTTCTCGTTTTCTAGTCTCAAATCCCTCAGCAGCCTTCAGTGGGGCCCTTGGATCCCACAGCAGTTCCTCTGGCTGTCCCACCAATAACTCCCTCCCGCTGTGGGGGAGCCATTAATTCCCTGCTCTGCTTCCGGGCTTTGGAAGTCTCTGTCCTGGGTACCCCAGTAAGATGAGCCTGGTGGAGAATCTAACCACGAGGGAGAACTGGGCAGGCAAGTGCAGCATCTCCACCCCTATCACCACCCTGGTGAGTGTTTGTGTCTCTGGTCTACAGGGAGAATAGGAACCGGCTGACCCAGATTATGCTGCTGAAATCGCTCCTTCAGGTGAGCCTCTCCTGTCCCCATTCCTGCTCTGCCTCTGCAAGAGGCAGCTCCTTCCAAGGCACCAAGAGAAGACTGCCACATACAGTCATGCAGGTTGCACACTGCACAACTATGCCCAGCCAAAGGGGTGAGGAGGGGGCTGAAAGCTAGCCTGTGTTCCACTCACGAGTCAGGCCGGGCACCCGCAGAGCGGGGTCATCCAGAGCAGGCAGGACACCTGTTTCTAATTTCCACAAAGGTTTCTTATCAGCTACTGATAGCCTTGTCACTCAAGCATCATCTCTGTATTGAGATGGAGTCTATTGGTTCCTGCCCTTTCCCCTCCAAGGGTCTCCCCAGGTCCTTCCCCTGCTGTTTCCACCTTGGCACTTGTGCCCACCTCAGTCCCCCAGCCACCACCTTTCCCTTCATCAGTGTTTTACATTCCTCTTCTTTACATCTTCTCAGCCATCCCTGGAGCCTAGATTCATTGTTCTCAAACGCCATTCCCATGACCAACTGTTAAAATACCTGGATTCCCTAGAGATTTTGAGCTGTCAGTCTGAGCAGGGTCCTGGAACTGTATTTGTAACAAGCTCCCCAGGTATTCTTACGCCTAAACGCTGGACATCTCACAACTGAATTATTCTCATAGTCACTCTTGTCTCCATCTCTCCTCACCTCTCATAAATACAACCCCTGGAAGAATTTTCTAGAAATGCCATTCCCCACATGTTGCTCCTCATTAAAGAGTAGGTCTTAGTTTCCAATTTACATCCATCCAGATTTCAAATTTCTCAGAATGAAGTTGGAAGGTCCCCAATCCCCTTGTGCCCTCCCTAGACCCCCCCCGACCTCAGCCCTCAGCCCCTGTCTCTGTTCTAGCCACACCAGTCTGCACAGGCCCCTACTCCCACTCATGCCTTCCTTTCCCTCTGCCCAGCCCACGCCTTTCATGTCTCTATTTTTATAAAGACTTTTGGTGATGACACTGCCCCCTTCCGGTTACCTCCTTGGTCTATGGACTCCTGCCATTTCTTCGCTGAGTTTATCCTCATTAATTTGTATGCAGCCTCTTATCAAGGTGACAGTTTGGAACACCCTCAGATACATCCCCCTTTAGTGAACACTGATATTTACTATTGATGCCACCAGGCTTTGCTGGATCCTCGAGGGCCTGCTGGATCATCAAAGGCATTGTTTTGCAATGTGGACTCAATAGTAAATATGTTTTGCTGCTTTTGACTGCTTTGCCCACATCACGTGTGATGTGTCTATTTATGACTACTTTAATCAGAAGTCCCCCATTGTGGCCGTGCCAGAAGAAATGTAACCAAATGCTGTGTGTGCTCTTGGGTTGTTGCTATGTGTGTGGTTCTGATTCCTCAGCCCAGCTGTAAGTGCATCCACTGTTCCTCATTTCTTTGTGACTGTCCATACTCTTAGGGAAGCATTGTGTTCGCGGTGAGTGTTCATCGGTTGTGCCCTAACGGGTTACCTGATGCCCAACGTTAGGTTCAGAGGCTTCCTGGCTCCTGCTCCCCTCTAGTGTTCACCCCTGGCTTGCTTTTAGCAACTTAATGTCCCTGTACCCTGTCCGCATCCACCCACAAGTCTACTGAGCTGAGCCAAGCAGGTTGCCCATGTGGATGTTGGAGTGTTCCAAAAAGTTGCCTAAGGCATCCCTAACCTAGGCTGGAGGGTAGGGAGAGCTGGAGTGGGGGATGTCGAGAGAGGATGGGTGCCTCAGACCCAGCTTCTGCTGGCTGCTGCTCCTTCTCCTCACTGCACCTGAGAGGGCCAGAGTTCCTAAGCACTGCCATCCTGGGCTCCCTGGCAGGTATCCACAGGTTTCCAGTGCAACAACATGATGTCAGCCCTGCCCAGCAACTTTCTTGACCGCCTTCTCTCCACTGCCCTCATGGAGGATGCAGAGATCCGCCTCTTCGTTCTAGAGATTCTCATCAGTTTCATTGATCGTCATGGCAACCGCCACAAGTTCTCTACCATCAGGTGAGCTTGGGGTCTCCCCTCCGGGAGAAGACTCCCAATAGGGCCTCACACCCAGGTGGGAGGACAATTCAGATATTCAGTGAAACTCACTAGGGAGCTAATCACGGACACTGACAGTCCTGCCGGGGAGGAGGGACTGGAAGGGCACTTGTGCCTGGGGGGCAGGGGCTGGATTGGAGATTTGGGAGATAAAGAGCAGCTTCTAAAGGGAGTTTTCAGGTGGGAAGGAAGGAAGGGGATGCAGGGTTATCAGTAGAGACTGAGGGGATTTGAGGGGAAGAAGTGGGGGAAGAGAATAATCTGGATCAGTATTTAAGAAAAAAGGACAAGCAAAAGTGGGCAGGACATAGAGGCTGAGAACTCTAGAGGAAGTGGAGATGGGGCTAAGAAGCAGGGCTGGTGGAGCCCTGGGAGGCTTTGGTACAACTAACGACATTGGGATAAAGCCCAATGACACCACGAGCTCTGACTGGCCTCGTAAAGGGCTAAGGTGGCCCCTTGAATCCCCTCACAGTACCCTCAGTGACATCTCTGTCCTGAAGCTGAAAGTGGACAAGTGCTCCCGGCAGGACACCGTCTTCATGAAGAAGGTTAGCAAGCACGACCTCAAGACACAGCAAACCCCTGGTGGGCCAGGCCTGGTGGACCCTGACCTTCCAGCCCCCATGTCACCACTGACCATTGCCCCCTGAGCCTGCCTCCTCCCTCTTTGACTGTGCTTAGTCAGATCATCAGCCAACCCCTCTGGGGAGTCAAGCCCCCAGGGTCACACTCACCGCTGAGGCCAGAGTGAGGACCACCCCTGGTGAGCCAGTCCAGGGCCACTGATTGTGTTCTCCTAAAACTGGATTTGAGCAGAAGTTTTTGTTGCCGGTTTCCCTGGACCCGCCCTTCACTAAACATGTACTCCTGAGTGTGTTCGCTTCCGCTGGGGTCTGCTCTAAAGGCATCCTCTCCCTGAGGGTGGAGGTGGGGTGCTCACAGCTGTCCCACTCCCTTCAGATTGGTCTTCCCATTCTCTTTGCCCCTCCTGTCCCCCACCCCTGGCCACTGTGGCCTTGCCCCACCCTTACCCCATCCCCAGCACTCCCAGCAGCTCTACAGACACATCTACCTGACCTGTAAGGAGGAAACGAACATACAGAAGCACTATGAAGCACTATACGGCTTGCTGGCGCTCATCAGCATCGAGCTGGCCAACGAGGAGGTGGTGGTAGACCTCATCCGCCTGGTGCTGGCTGTTCAGGTGGGGCCTGCTGTGGGTAGGACATTGGGTTGGAATCAGGGGGAAGGGAGCTGTTTTGGCCAAGCACTAATGAGAGTGCAAGTAGCAACTGCTTACCAATTATTTTGGAGCCCAGGAATACTGTACCCTTGGTTGGCCATTCCACCAGGGAGACCACACACCGTGATCCTGTTTGGAGAACCACCAAAGAGTGCTTAATTCGTGGCTTCAGCCCATCCTCAGGCTAAAGGAGGCTACGGGGCTAAAACACCCCTTAGCCACTAGTATTTCAAGGCTCTCATAGGGTCTGAATGAGACTCCAAAGATTACCCAGAGGGTGCTCATGAGCCCAGAGTGATCCCAAAACAAACCTGTTCGTCTAAAGATTGTCTGGTTCCCAAAGCTGGCTGTGCTTCAGAATTGCCTTTAGCAGTTATTAAAGATACATATTCCCAGTTCTATCCCCAAGCCTGAGGGCCTGGAGGCTCCACAAGCCTCCCCCGTGACTCTCAGGCAGCCAGTGTGGCACCACATAGGGCTTTAGATGCTGACAGTCTGCCTGGGAGGAAGTCCGCTCCCAAGGACGCAGGGAACCGGGTTGGGTGCTTCAGATCTCAAAGACCAGGGTCTCCGGGCTCCTTAAGCTGGGCGGGCATCAGATCCTGAATGGTAGCAAACCTAGGAAGTCAGTTGGGTAGAGTCTTAGGCCACCTGCTTGACGGTGCCACACCCTGCATGGCCCACCCAGATGCGATGGTTGTCTTCATTCTGGAATTTGAGATTGCTTTGTGTCCCAATCCCCTAGATCTCTGACAATTTTGTCAGTTTAACATATGAGCCCAGCCTAGCAAGCCAGCCCAGTCCTCCAAGCATCACCCAAGGTCTGTGTGAAGGAAACAGCATCCTAGAGGCAGGATTAGTGAGAGAGCGTGGGCAAGTCAAGGTCACTAATGCTGGAACTGCGAAGTGGATAACTGAGGTCAATCGCCTCTCTACTCAAGTATTTGTGAGCCTCCAGCTCATGGATTGTTCTGGGGACAATTCACTTCAGCTTTGATGAGGGTGACTTCTGTCTCCCAGAAAGTTACGGGGCAAATGCTGAAAAAAGGCTTAGTCTAGAGAAGTGGGTAATCTCTAAAGAAGGTTGGGGAGAGGTTGGGTGGAAGGTGGGGCGCCAGTAGAATTAGTCAGTTAAAAACTCCAAAGGCCCCTCTGTGTTGCCACAGGACGTGGCGCAGGTCAACGAAGAGAACTTGCCCGTGTATAACCGCTGTGCCCTCTATGCGCTGGGCGCCGCCTACCTCAACCTCATCAGCCAGCTCACCACGGTGCCTGCCTTCTGCCAGCACATCCATGAGGTGGGTGTCCTCAGGACTCTGGGAGCTCAGGCGTTTCCCCAGAACGACTCTTCCTTCATTGCATGAGCCCTGTGCTTAGTCCTGGCGTTGAAGAAAGGGTTGACATGGGGACTGATACTAGTGAGAAGTTTCTGGAGGCAGCATTTCCTCCTGTGTGACATGGCATAGCAGGGCGGGGTCAGGCATGGGCAGCATCCTACACCAACTGGCCACCTGCTCCTTGCCCTCCTCTACCTCCTGTCCCGCTCTGCCTCCCCCACTTCCAGAACCACACACACCCCTCAGGTCATGTGGGACTAAAACTGCTTTTAAAAAATTTTTGCTATGAAAGTTTTCCAATATCACAAAGCAGTGTAAGTAGAACGATGAATATCCATATAGCTGTCATGCAGATGAAACAGGAAGATCTTTCCACATTTGGTTCATCTGTCTCCTTTTCTTTTTCTTTTCTTTTTCTGAAATATTTTAAAACAGACCTCAGCTATCAGGTCGTTTTGCGCCTACCTTTATCAGTATGTGTGTCTAAAAAGATATGGAGGGCCAGCCCAGTGGCATAGTGGTTATGTTTGCATGCTCTGCTTCAGTGGCCCAGGTGTTGCGGGTCCTGGGTGTGGACCTACACACCACTCAGCAAGCCATGCTGTGGCAGCATCCCACATACAAAATGGAGGAAGATTGGCAACAGATGTTAGCTCAGGGCCAATCTCCTTCACCAAAAAAAAAGGACACTTTCCCACATAACTGCCATGCTATCGACATGCCTAATTAAATTATCAATTATGCCTTGGTGTTGCCTGATACCCAGTCTGTAATCAAATGTTCTCAATTGTTGCAAAAGACATTTTAAAACATACTGAAGTATTTATAGGTGGAATGATATGATGATAGGATTAACTTTAAAATACACTAGCAAAACAAAATAAAACAAAACAAGAAATCCCAGGTCTCAGCCTGCTTGGCCTGGCTCGGGGCGGGGGGGGGGGGGGGGGTGTGGGGGTGGGGAAGGGTGTTGTATCACTGTGCCAGGACCCTCCCAGCCTCTGGGCTGAGGAGGGAGTGCAGGAGAGGCAATGCCCAGATGTCCTCCTCATTGAAAGTAGTGGTATCATCGCTTTCTTGCCTCCTGCTCGTACTTGCAGGCCAACTATCCTCCTGCTTCTCACCATCTCCATAACTTTCACCTTTCTTGTCAAAAATTTGCAAAGGATGCTGAGGGAAGCTCAACGTGTCACTGTCCATCAGAATGGTTTTGCAATGCACCTGGGTTTGGGGTGACCTGTGCTCCCTTTTTCGTGTTTAAATAGAAGCAGGAATAGGGCACAGGAGCAGGACACTGCAGTCTCTTGGGAGCTAAGTCCTCTGCATTTGGAGGACACCATGCATATGTGTCGTTGGGGATAGCTTGAGCCGTCCTCTTGGGCTTCTCTGGCTGCTCCGAGGGCACTGTTGCTCCCTGAGAAGCCCAGCTGTAGGGTGCTCTGCCAAGGAATCTGTGGGAGAGAGGAAATGCTTAGAGGGGCAGGAGATCTTTCATTTACCTGTTCCAGCTCCTTCTCCCTGCTGAACCCAGCTCTATCACAATTCCTCCAAACTGCAGGTGATAGAGACCCGGAAGAAAGAGGCTCCGTACATGCTCCCTGAGGACGTGTTTGTGGAGAGGCCCAGGTAGGAGCACACCTGGGCCATGGTCAGGGATACCCGAGGCAGCTGGTGGAGAAGGGGGGCGGTCTGAGGGCGTCTGTGGGCTTGAGGGCGGAAAGTAGACCCTGCCTGTGGCTCAGAAGTGCTGGGTCGAGTTTGACTCCCATCACATGGGCATAATCCACGCCTTGAGCCATGTTGGTGTGTTGTACTGTAGAGTATGTGATGCAACCCCTGGGAACTCTGGCCAAACCCTGGGAATGCATCCTGGAGGAGTCGTTCCTGACAAGACGCTGCCGTCAATCCAAGTGGCATTCTCAGACTGTAGTCTGTGGGCCACTATTGTCTCAGCATCAGAGGAACTCAAGGAAAAGATATTCTGAAAACACAGAACGCCCAACAATGGGAGATGGCTTTACCAATTATGGCCCATCCACACAACAGACAACCGGTAGCCCATCCACAATGTTTTGGAAGAATGGTTAAAGTGAAGAAAATAGATCATGTAACAGGAATGTGGGGGACGGGGCGATGCTTGTGTGTGTGCATAAATGTATATAACTAAAGGATTTTGCACAAAATGTAAATGTGGTTATTTCTGGAAAGTGGGACTGTGGGTGACTTCTTCCTTTTTCTTCTTTGTTAATTTGTTTAATGAGTGTTGCTTTTATGCTAAGGAAAGGCACGAGGCAATCATCCTAGTTCGCCGCGGTCCTCACTTGCCTCTCCCCTCCTTTGTCTTCCAGGCTGTCTCAGAATCTTGATGGAGTGGTGATTGAGTTCCTCTTCCGCCAGAGCAAGATCAGTGAAGTCCTGGGGGGCAGTGGCTACAATTCAGACAGGCTCTGCCTGCCCTACATCCCTCAGCTGACAGGTACGAGCTCTGCTCAAGGACTCCCCAGTCTGCCTCTGGCTGTCTTGGCCAGGTAAGGCCCTGAGTGTAAGGGACTGGTGGGGTCTTCAGTCACCTTCCATGGTACCTTGGATGTCACACAAGAGCTGAGAGACACAGTGGCCATCTATGGTGAGATCCTCTTGATTTCCCCACCTCTCCTCCTCAGCACAGGGTCCCTGGGAGTAACTGGCCCGTGAGATAGCCTGCCCTGGGGGTGGGAGAGGCCCCATTGTGCCAGAAAGAGCACAAATGAACTATGGAAGTCGAGACCCAGCTCTCTGTGACTTACTTCCTGAAAACCCTTAGACAAGCCTCTTGGCTCTGAGTTTCCATTTCCTTGACTGTAAAACAGAGATGTTAATGATTCCTGCCCTAGAGGGTTGGTGTGAGAGGTAGGTGAAGTAAGGAAGGCACACGCACGTGGTAAGTGCTACCGGAGTGACAGCCACTAGTGCTGTTAGCAGATGACGCTTACACCGGTCGAGATGTGCCTTCTGGTCATGAGCAGCTTCTTTGTGCTCATCAGTGGTTTCAAAATCTTAGCCCTGAAAAGCAAAACTCGCCTCCCTAAGATGGACAGCTGTAGCCTCCGTGTGTGCCCAGCCCCCACAGGACTGCGGGCCAGGGAAAGGCAGAGGGGCTGGGAGGTGGTGCACAGGCCTGATCCTCGCTCGCTCTCTGAGGACTGCGAGTCCAGCTTCTGGGCTTCTCCTTCCCCAGATGAGGACCGCTTATCCAAGAGGAAGAGCATTGGAGAAACCATTTCCCTGCAGGTGGAGGTGGAATCTAGGAACAGCCCAGAGAAGGAGGAGGTGAGTGACCTATACTTGATACACTGTCCTGGTGAAGCCCAGCGTCCCCAGGGGAGGGGACCTGCTCCCACCTCCTCCGCAGTCAGACACTCCAGGCTCCCGGCTCCCTCACCTGCACAACACATTGAAGGCTGAGGGGAAAGTACATTCTCCAGTGAGTCCTGTTTTCTTACTCACTCTCATCACACATATCATAGATATTTCCATCTGGAAACATTATTTGTGTCCCCCGCACACACACACTCCCATGAGGATGTCATAGAAATCATTCCTGAAAGCCTTGCTGGCAGTCGTTACCCATTTATGATGGAGGCAGACATGCTCCGCGTTGGACATTGGGAAGCCTGACAGGAGAGAGGAGGCTGAGAGTAGCTTTCAGCTCAAAGCGCTCTCTCCCTCCCTTCTTCTCTTAAGGGCCATGAATATCTTATTTCTGTTCAAATTAACATGTGATAGCTCCCCTGCTACTACTTCTTCTACCTCAGGGAATAAAGCAGATGTACCCAAGAGTAAGAGAGAATAAGGAATCATGTGGAAATGCCACATTTCCTCTCTCAATGAGGAAAAGGAAGGGGGAGAGACAGGGAGCAGGGAGAGAGGAGTCGTGGGGAGGTTGAAGCCACAGATGGAGCACGCTTGTTTTTAATGGTGACACCCCAACTAAGGGATTCGGCGGAGGCGTGGGGGAAACTCAGCAAGAAGTGAGGAGGACGTGCGTCTGGGTGGGACTGGGCAAGGAAGACTTGCGGGATCCTTGGGTACGGGTGGTTTCTGCCCATTAGGGCTGGTGTAGCTGTGGAGGACGGCCTTGACACCGAGCCTTCCCCTAGATGAGACTGGAGCAAGGACAAGTCATTGGTGGAGATCAAACCTCCCTCCAACCGTGCCCCCTCCACCACTTTGACAGCTCTTTATTTGTTGGACGGACCTCCAGGGCAGGGCTTTTCAAAGCTTGTCTGGAACCTTTCTTGGAAGAAAGCTCTGACTCAGACTAATTGGAGAAGTAAAATGAGGTTGAATCAGGGGTCTTCCAAAGCCCTTCTAGCTCTACGAGACTTGGAGCCTCAAATGTGTTAGGCCCCAGCGTGAGTTGGCTGCTCTTCCCCTCACGCACACCCATGGTTGTGATTCTCCCTTCCCAAGAGTTAAGAAACCCTCAGGAATTGATGAGCTTAGCAAAGCAGAAGGAGGAGAAATGCTTACCTGGGTATAGAGCTGCCTACTCGCTAGTGGCCTCCTGGGTCACCAATATGGGCTCCTTCCCCTCTTTGAGAGTCATCTTAGCCCAGGGATGGCTTGGTAGCTAAAGCAGGGTGTGGGGGCCTCCACCACATGCCCTCTGCCATGCTATAATTCTTTCCACTTTCATCCCACCATGCCCTATCCCTACCCCTTCAGAATCCTGTGGTGGCTCCCTGGAGCCTTATGTGGCAGGCTGATATTGGATGGTCAGTAAATGCTGGTTTGGTCAAGTTCCAAACCCAGTGCCTGGCATTCAGAGCCATTTATAGTCTGGTCTGGCCCTACCATTTCATTTTATTTCCCCCTCCTCTCTGGCATACATCCAGTGTCCCCCTCTGATTGGGCTTCCCCATGCTATCTCATCCACCTCCATGTCTTGGCTAGTATGGAATCCCACATCCGAATCATCCTTCCTCTCCACGTCTCCACCCATGGATCACCTACTCTTCAATTCCCAGCTTGTGTTCCATTCCCTCCGTACACCTCTCTCTACCTGCCCTTGCCCAGTGATCTTCCTTTTCTCTGTGGCCACCACACAGTTCCCTAGTGCCTCACACATGACTGTCTGACGTTGGTCCATGCTGACATAGATGGATGGATGGATGTACAGAGGGTGAATCTTCAGAGTGAACGATAGCTCGGTGCAGCTCTCTCTTGCATGTGCTTCTTATGCTAACAAATTTTGCAAAGTATGTGCTCACTTAATATTTGTTGAATGCCTTTATCCCTTACCTACATCTCTGTTCTTTCCTACTCAAATGAGCATTTGGTGAATGCCAAACAAATCGAAAAGTGTACAGCTCAATGAGTTTTCACAAAACTAATATACTGGTGCAGTCACACCGAGATCAGGGAAGGGAACATTGTCACTGCCCAAGAGCTCCACTTCTGCACCCTTGTCCCCAAAGGGAGCCACTAGCCTGGCTTGTGTCACATCGTAAAGTTTATATCAATGAAATCATTTTCTCCTGTGTCTGCTTCTTTCACTTAGTGTTATGTTCAAGTGATAGAATATGAGTAAATCATGGGTCTTGGCTTTCAAGGAGCTCGTAATCTAGTGGTGAATTCCTGGAATTTAGTCCAAACTCCTTCACTATTTTCAGCATCTGACCTAAGGCCACACATCCTTGAAGTACCCTTCTTTGGGTCTGTTTCTTTCCCCACTCCTTTTATGGAGTCAGAGGACTGAGATCCTGTGAGCCAGGTCCTTGGACTATCCTCAGCATGTCTTACCTTTATTAAATACTGAAATCACCTCAATGGGTAATTTAATATCAGAAGTCTTCAAAAATGTTATTCAGTTCTTGAAATTTACATTTGAGATTATATTTACCAACTGCCTCCTCTCGCTCCCAAGATTTTCTGTTACATTCTCTGTAGATTTTTTGAATTACAGTGTTTTCCTCCCACGGGGCTTAATGGGACAATCTAGGGGGAAGGGAAGGACAGTGCGTTCTTTTAGGTGAGACTGGGGACTCTGATGAGGAATTAGCCTCCCCACTTCCATTTCACTGCTCTCCTTCGACTGGCATCTCTGTGCCTGCTCCGGGAGCTTCCAGAGACCCTGGTGAGAATGTGGGTGTCCTGAGGGAGTTTCTGCCCGTCATGACATTCTTCTGAGAAGTGAAGGGGCTGCCAAGGCTGCCTCCTCCCCAGCCTCCCCTGCTCCACCTTTCTGAGCACTTCTGTCCCCTCTCCCTCAGCGAGTGCCTGCAGAGGAGATCACCTATGAGACACTAAAGAAGGCCATTGGTAAGTGGGAGGCCCCAGGGGCCTCCAGTTGGAGGGGAAGTTTGGATGGGAGGTCGGGTGGGTGCTGGGAATGCGTGTGGGTGTGTGCAGCCCCATCTGCTGCCCTCCCCAGTGTGTTTCAGCACAGATGTGAGGGGAGAGCTGGGTGGCTTCCTCTAAATACATCACAACTACCAAAACTGCAATTAAAAATCCCGCTGTCCTGATGGGGATCAATGTGTATCCTGTCAGGCAACCCTCTTTCTACTGACAGCTGCCTTTAAAAGGAATCCATTGAGGGTTACAGTCAGTTAGGTAAAAAGCAACTTTGTATAAATACTTTGACTATTTTGTGGTAGATTTTGATACAAAAGAACAAGTTGGCCAATGAAAGATATTAAAAACAAATCGTATTAATATTTATTGCAATAGATTTTAAAATGCAGAATTACTTCATCTGTCTGGGTTATTGGGCAATGAAAATTCCAAGTAGAATTTTTCTGATAACTGATGAGAAATTGTGCCTTCAAATGCCAAACCTTTTTATTTTTGTTCTCTTCGGTGGTACTCTTCCTGAATGTGCACACTGTTTTGCCTTCTTTTTTGGTTTTTTAAAGATTTTATTTTTCCTTTTTCTTCCCAAAGTCCCCCAGTACACAGTTGTGTATTTTTAGTTGTGGGTCCTTCTAGTTGTGGCACGTGGGATGCCACCTCAGCATGGCTTGATGAGTGGTGCCATGTCCGCACCCAGGATCCGAACTGGCGAAACCCTGGGACACCAAAGCGGAGCACATGAACTTAACCACTCAGCCACGGGGCCAGCCCCTGCTTTGCCTTCTTGAACAAAGTGTGATGAACATACTTGACACTCCCTGTTTTTTTTGCTAGCTCATTTTGGATACCAAGAGGAATATGTAGAAGCCTTAAACTAAATGACCTCAGGCTGCTCTGCCATAGGGGTTCCATGTTGGCATTTCCATTATTGATGTCCCTTTTCGAATTACCTCCAGAGTACTTTCTGTTTCAGGAACTTCCATTCAAGCGTCCTAGCGGCAATGCAGTTTCTTGGGGCTTTAAAAGCTCAGCTTAAGGGTCCACTTAACTAGTTCTCAAATGCTTACACAAGGAAGGGGGCTGAGCGCTCAGGCAGAAGTCTAGCCCTCCTGGGGCCAAGTGATGGCACCACACCTTCCATGCCACCATGCCCTGCTCATCAGCAGAGGGAAGGCTTGAGCTGCAATTACAGACAGTGCTCCCCTTGGGGAGTCCACCCATCTTTCCGTCTTCTCAGTCTGTGCTCCAGCCTCAGTGGGGCGGGACCTCCGGGCTCACCCAGCTCTCTGTGCTGCAGTGGACAGTGTGGCAGTGGAGGAGCAGGAGCGTGAACGGCGGAGGCAGGTTGTGGAGAAGTTCCAGAAGGCACCCTTTGAAGAGATTGCAGCACACTGTGGGGCCCGGGTAAGTGAGGCATAACAGGGGCGAGTCCTTGGGGACCAATGGGACACTGAATTTGGGTCCAGGGCAGGACTGAGTTTCTAGGAGATCTTGGCACTTTTGTCACCCAGAAGTTAGGGTTTAGATCCCAACAGTGCCCTGGCATTACATTGAGCCAAATGAGCCAAAAGACTTGGCTATTAGTCATACACTCCTCCAGACCTCACAATATTCACAGAAGGAAGAAGCCCTGACCTCGGGAGCTTCTGTATCAAACAGACAGATGAGGAGGAGGATGATGATGATTATTAAATTTTGCTGAGGAAGATTCGCCCTGAGCTAACACTTGTTGCCAATCTTCCTCTTTTTTTCTTTTTTGTATGAGCCACCACCACACCATGGCCACTAACAGACGAGTGGTGCAGGTCCATGCCCAGGATCCAAACCCAGGCTGCCCAAGTGGAGCACGCCAAACTTAACCACTAGGCCACTAGGGCTGGCCCTCAAACAGACAGATTATAATAATTATAATAGCAAGTTCAAAATAGCACTTACTGTGCACCAGAGCATCTTACATTTATTAGCTTATTTCATTCTTGTGACAACTCTGCGAGGTTGGTGCCATTATGATCACCATGTTACAGAGCGATGGGGAAGGAGCCATGGCCAGTGTTTGCAACGGGGCATGCTTCCAACCAGGGATCCTGCAGGAGAATGGAACAACCTGGCTTGGAAAAGAGATCAAAAAGAGAGGGTGCCAGACAAGTAGGAGGAAGGACACAGGTCTACACTTAAGGGAACAGCACAAACATTTCTTGAAACTGATTATTTGCCAAGATGTGTTAGTCACAGTTTCCATCTTAGCAACAATGAAACATAATTGTAAACATCCAAAACGTACAAATAACTTTTATTGTACTTTTTCCTCTCAATAAAAATACGTGTAATTTTCTTTTCTTTTACATATACAATATATATATTTCCAATATATTTCTTTTTCTATTGCAGTAACATTGGTTTATAACATTATACTATACATATATTTCTAATATATTATAATAATTATCTAATAATATAGATAAATACACGTAAGTGTAATCCAGATTTTTCTGGGCCTATAGTGTCCTAACCTCTTGTTCCATCTTAAGAGGTAGACACTGCTCATTTCCTGAGCTCAGAGTTGAGGTCCAGTTACTGAAGACACGCACAGTCTGACTCTCCGTGTACATGGACTTAGTTGGAGCCAGAAGGACCAGAGAAAGCATCTTCCCTAACCCACCAGTTTTGCACAGCTGCTCTTTGGGAGTTAAGGAAAGAGCTGGAACCAGCTGTGAGCCTCCTGACTCCATGCCCAGCAGGCCCTACTGCCCCACTGGAGGAGCTGAGTGGCTCTGCCGGATCTGAAGCCACAGTCAGGGTCCATGGATCAATGCTGGAAAGGAGCTCACAGCAGCTCCCTTCCGAAGGCTGCAGCTGCCCTGCACCTCCAGCACGTGCCCTGGCCAGGCGGGCTGTGAGTCAGCTGGCCGAGGTGCCGGGAGCCCCCAGCTCACTTTCCCTCTGTTTGTGTCTAGGCATCACTGCTGCAGAGCAAACTCAATCAGATCTTTGAAATCACCATCCGGTAAGTGGCAGCCCTGGGCAGGGGACCCCTACCTCTGTGGCCCAGCATTGGGAATCCTCCTGAATCCTCCCCTCACACCTGTTTCAGTCCTTCCTCCTACCAGCCCCTGTCTCCAGGGCTGGAGTCAGGCACCAACTCTCCCCAGACAAGGAAACAGAAACTAGAGAGAGAGAGAGCCTGGAAAAGAGCCAGGAGTCCTTGTGTCTCAGGCTTGTGCTTTACCTTCTAAAGCAACAGTGTTAATGGAGAGCCTGCAATGAAGCTTGATGTTCAGCTGTAGATTCTAGAACTTGAAACCTGGGAACCCACAGAGTGACAAAGTCTCTGGTCCCTGCCTAAAGAGAAACCTAAATCAGCTGCTCTGTTTGGTGGCATGGGGTGGGACCCCAGAACCCCCTTCATGTCTTTCTCATCCATATGTTCCTGCCCCAGGCCCCCCCCAAGCCCATCAGGAACCATCACCGCAGCCTACGGCCAGCCCCAGAACCACTCCATCCCTGTCTACGAGATGAAGTTTCCTGATCTGTGTGTATACTGAATTTCAAGAGACAGAGCTACTCGGAGGGGTGGGGTCTGAGGGAGGGGCTCGCCCTCACACCTACCCCTACAACATGGAAATCTAACTGGGATCTCAGAGAAAAAGCACCTGGGATGGCAGCACCTCCCCAACTTAAGCAAGGTGGAGCCTCAGGCCCCCCTGGGCCCTCTCGCTTCCTCCTCGTCTTCCCTGAGGGAGAGCCGGCCACCTGCCCCTCTGGGGCCAATAAGCATCTCACCTGCACCCTTTGTCTCCTCCTTTGTGTCAGCCAGGGGCCAAGAATCGTGGGGGCTCTCCAGAGAGAGGCGAAGGTCCCAAGAAGCTCCTACTTTGTGTAGCAAGTGAAGGGCTTTCGTGGGGATGTGACAGGGTAGGGGGCACCGCTGCCATTCTCCCAAGAGGGAACTAGACGGACACACAGTTGGTCAAAGGAAGCCACAGATTGCCATCAGAAGGAAGCAAGGCAAGCTCCTCTTGTAAAGCAGTGGCGTCTGAGAGCTGGAAGATGGACCGGCTGCTCTCCTCCAAGCATCCCCTCCCTCCTTCCCCACTGGAGGATCCAAAGGCCCTTAAGTCTCTGGTGTCTCTTCCACTCTCCTGCTCACCCTACCAGTTGTCTCTCCGTGATTCTTTCTATTATTAGTTAATGGTGAGCCCTTAACACAAGAGCTGGCATAGAGACACCATGGGGGACAGCGATAAAGGGGGCTGGCTCTCCACAGGCTGGGGGCTGGGTGGCTGGGCCAGGGAGCATCAGTGTGGGCCTGCCTCCTGTAGAGGAGCAGCAGGCCGGCAAGGCCACGTCCTTCTGTAGCATCTCCTCACCTCCTTTGTTCACAGGGAGCTGGTTGGGCCTGCCTGTGGTTCTCTCCCTTCTAGATGTTTCTCTGAGTTGAATTCTCTCTCTCTGATGCTCTGATTCCTGAGGATCCCAACTTGTTTCTACAGCCTGTGGGTTGAGGGAGGACAGCACAAGGTAATCTGGTTCTAGATGACTCAAAAGGAGGAGGAGCTGCAGGGGCCCCAGGCCTGCCCACATCACCTCCTATGGAAGAGGCTTGGGCCTGGTTGGGTGGGGAGCTGGGGAGGAAAGCTGGGGGAGGAGTAGCTCTTTGTGGCTCAAGGATGTCAGAAGTCAACCTTTTGGATGTCTCATTCGAGGAAAGAAGGATCCAGCACCTAATACCGGAATGATCTCTTCACTCTTTGGACAGAGCCTGGACGTCTGTGCCAACTCTCCAAGCTTGAGGCCTGGGGAGAGGTGGGGGAGACCCTGTGGGTTCTGGGTTCTCACTCTCCCGTGTGCCGTCTGCCCGTGTGCGGAGGAGGAACTCTGGCAGAGCCAGAGGCCTTTTGCTGCGCCCTCTCCGCTTCCCCATCTCATCCCCGCTCCGGGGGCCTTTATGCCTCCAGAGCCACCTCCGGCACAACCTCACCGGGGCCTCCTCCCGTGGCAGCACCCTATGGTCCAAAATAGCCCTTTTCCCCTTTTCCAGTCAGACTTCCCACAACTTTTCTGAGCAGACATAACTCACAGTAAGGTGTGAATGGTCAAATGATTCCTCCCTGGGGAATTTACTTTTTAAAAAGCGGGAGGGTGAGTAGAATTCTTGACCCAAATGATCCCTTTTGAGGATACAATTTTTGGCAGTGTGGGGTGGGGTCAGAAGCAGGCTTTTCTGCCAGGGGGAGGGCAGGCTTCTTGGGACACCTGGGGTCACACTCCTGCACCTGGCCCTGCACAGATGCACTGTGAAAGCCTGATTATTAGAACAGAGAGGGGTATTTTCCCAAACTGGGAGAACCTTAACATACGCATTTTCCCGCTACATGTTCAATAAATTTCTTGGATGGGGGGCTATCTCACCTTTGTTCCTGTAGTTCCCACTCTTGGTCACTGCCTCTGTGCCATGGGCCTGTGTCTTCCAGATGGCCTGCGTGACTACAGGGCCCAGGGAGCCCAGCTCTGTGCTACCCCCGCCCCCCACTGACCCCCAGCTTTTTGCTGTGCTCTGGCATTTGGCTAATGCTCAACCCAACTTTACAAGCATGAACTCAGATTTCTTTTTACTTTAATATCTCTTTATTAAAAAACCAATTTTAAAATAATTTGAGACAAACTTGAAAGCAAATAACCTCTGGAAGAAACGTTACAGGAAATCTAAATCTTGAGCCACAAACACGTCTTTCCTCACTGGATCTTTCCATCTTTATCCCTGCCTGGCTTTGATGACAAACCCTGTTTCTTGTGCCTACTTGACTTTAGGGTCCACCCTATGGCAACTGCCCCCTGACCACCGCCCTCGGGGCCCAGCTTCTGGGACTTGAGAGTCATGGCGCTGGAGCCTCTTTCTAGAACCAGAGACCTGCAGGTTCTTTCAGCTGTCTCCCCCTCAGCCCCACCCTGGGAACCGTGAGGAAAGAGGTGCAGGATTCCCATTCTTCACACGCTCAATGCTGGCTCCTCTGCTTCTGTCCAGAGCAGCTCTTTCTTTACATCACGTTGCTTAGCAAAGATGTGCTTATTTTGGAGAACTGGCTATTTTTTGAGCACCCACCCTCTCCTCAGTTTCAGCTTACACTCGGTAGAATATTAGGTTGCCTGCTGACATGGAGTAGAACCTGGGTTCTGGCTAAATGTGCCTCAGAGTCAGAAAGTTTAAGGTGCATGTTAACGTGAACAGACATTTAGATGATAGGTTAAGCAGTCTCCTTCACCCGCCACAAGTCCTGGGAGAGAGGCAAAGCAGAGTTTGGTGGGTGCCCAGGCCCCGGTCCAGTGTCGCTGCTTCCTGCTTTGCATGCCGTCTGGAGTCTGGCAGCACTGTGCAATGTGACTGACCCTTTTTGCTCCCCTTCTCTGTTGTGATTTTGAGCTCAGAGGAGCCAGCAAGCCCATCCAGATCAGCTGCTCCCCGAAGCCACTGAGGACTCTTGCTTCATGGGCAAGGGGTAGGGTTGGCTAGTGCTCTGCTGAAAGAACTTAATAGGCATGAATGTATTTGAGATTTGAAAGTTCTATTAATTTGGTTGAGTCACCTAAGTGTGTAAGAAGCAGGTCAGCAGAAGGCACCAATGCAATCCTGGAGGCTCCTTCTGTTTTCCTTGCAGTGGGGTCACCAGTGCCCTGTGTCTCTTCACATTTCCTTTCTCTGAAAAGTAGAAATAAGTGGTTTCTTGACTCCTAAACACCTCCTCGCCAGAGAAGGAGCCTGAGCAGGTCAGAAGAAGAACTAGAAAAGCCCTCAGATGCTCTCCTCTGTCCCCCTCCATCTCGTACACAAACATAGATGGAAGAGCAGTGAAAAGTGGGGCTGGGACTATCTAAAGTGCTTGAAGAGGCTCAAGGGTCATATACGCGCTGCCCTTTGCTTGGGTGTTCTGGGTCCCAGAGGACATGTTCCAGCTGGCCTAAGAACCAGAACAGCCTTGGGGTACCTTTAAATGGCTCAAAGGCCAGACCTCTTGGCTTCTTTGGGGTCCCCTGGGTCAGAATACCTTCCAGTTACTCTTCCATTGTCCAGGCCTTCTGACCTGGGTACAGAGAGTATCATTGAGAAGTGAGGCTGTTTCTCCCAGTTCCTCTTCATGACCATAAAATGGCAGCTGGCCACCTAGGGGCCTGTGGGAAAGGACTAGACCCGAGCTGTTAGGCTGAATATTATGTTTGAAGGTAGACAGGGAGATCGGCTCATGGGGCAGGCCATGCCACTTCCCTTGACCCATTGACCTTGCTGAAATAAGGCATTTTCCTTCCATCTGGGGAGACAGTTTAGGGCAGTGAGTTGCTTCTTCATCCCACTAACCCTAGAAATCTTCAGGTTAAGGTGACCCCTTGTCTCAAATCTGGCATAGGTCTGAAGACTGCAGAAGGATGGTCACAATAGGCCTGGCCAGCTGGGGAAGTGGGGAGAAGTCACGGGGGCTGTGGGAGAGGCTCTGTGGTCTGTTGGAGCCAGATGGCAGTTCTGTGTGCTCTCTTTCAGCTTCAGCCAGGTTGACCAGGTCTTTTCTCCTTCAGGGGACCTTGAGGCCTCAGCCCATCATCTTCCTCTTTAAGCTCTTCCTCCGTGACTGTTGATTCCGGCCTGTGGAGTGCAGAGCTGTAAATCCACAAATGCTGCAGCTCACACCTTATAAGTTGTCTGTGTCCATTTAGACCTTCATGACCTGGCTGAGCGTGTGTGTGCCCGTGTGTGTGCATGTGTGTGTAATGTAGTCCATAGTTGACGATGTATGTATATAATAGCTGACGTATTTATATGGGAGCGCAGAATTAGTGCCTGTGGCTGTTTTCTGTATTTGAAACTCATTGAATCAAATTAGTTTTAAGGAAGGGGAAAGAGGTGTGGGGGAGTGTAGGAAGAAGGACTCTTAGTAAGATCATTCTTCACCGCTATTAGTCGGGATTTCCCAATGAGCCTTCATGATGCCCTTTTCAAATAAATGTTAATGTTGTCACCACATGGTTGTCTCTTTTATTTCTTTAGAGTAAATGGTTTTTTGAGATGCAAACAGGATCTGAAAATACCAACATTAACCGCTGACATTTAGCCACCCCCTACCTGCCATTACTTCGCTTGCCTCAAAAGGAAGGATGGTAGGGAAAGGATGCTACCAAGATGTAAACTTGAGGCCCAGTGTTCCCAGCATGGGAGCATCCTCTGATGGGAAGGCCTGGGCCATTTCGTCACTGTAGTGGCTGGAATCTAGCCCCATTTCGTGTGACCCACACTGGGGGAGACTTATCTTAGGAGTCTGACTTTCTGATTCAGGACTTCCCAGGGTGCACTCCAGTTTTCTTTAATTTTGAACTCATAGAGCATCAAGATATGGGGACATATATGTAAGTGCCATATACAGGTGTTTCCCAGCTAGCTTTGATCTATACTGTCCACTGGTGTGTCTAATGCAGTTGACATGTATGTGTGCATGTCTGTGTATATAAGTATCTGTGAGTCTCTTTTGAATTGTGTGTGGCTGCAAACCCATGACCCCAGCATTGTGAAAACACCATAGGGACATACAAAAGAAACACAACCCCTGGTCTATGTGCTTGCAGAAGGTAGAGTTTCCCAGAGAGGAGAGCAGAAGACATATGTGCAGCAAGAAACTGTGTCCTCCCGTCAGGAGGGCTGCCTGCAGAAACACTGAAAATGAGCAGGCTCAGCTGGAAGAGATCACAAATTTCCCAGTGGAAGTGGACTTGAGCCTAGGCTCATGTTGAAAAAAGGATGACATTCACAATGGTGGGGGAAGGTGGGGGATTCCAGGCCGAGGATGAGACAAGAAGAGTGAGCAAGACCAGTAGTGGAAACAGGGTTTGGAAAGAAAGGTGAACTTTGTTGATAAAGGCCCTGCATGCCATGCCGTGTAGTGTTGAATTGATAGAAAATTGGAGTTGGGTGACTTTTTTTGCTGAGGAAGATTCTCCCTGAGCTAATATCTGTTGCCAATCTATCTTCTTTTTGTATGTGATCCAGTACCAGCATAGCGTAGGTCCACACCCAGGAACTGAACCCAGGCCGCCACATGGAGTGTGCTGGACTTAACCACTAGGCCACCGGGGCTAGCCCTGGGGTGACCTTTTTGGCTCTTGAGCCAGGGAATGTGGAGAAAGCAAGATTCTGTATGCATTAATATGAAGAATTTATGTCCGATGGGTTATGGAGGAGAGTGACTGGAAACAAGGATTGTTTCCAGTTGCTTAAGAAGCTGTTCGATAGTGGAGGCCTGAGCAGGGAGCACTGAGGATGAGCAACACCAGGAGAGAGCTTGAGAGAGCAAGGGGGAAAAGATAGAGGACTTCAAGACTTGAGCCCAAGGGACTGGAAGAAGCATCTGTGTATATTGCGTTGTATTTACACAGATGTGTCTCCATGGCTGTGTGTCTGTGTGGGCGAGAACTTGTGTTTGAAAATACTTGCCAGTAGCCTGGGAGTGCAGTCAAATCTGAGCTAATGCCAACCCTCGGCTCTCACACACAGCTTCTCAGTGATAAAAAAGATCACACCCATTTTCTCAGTTCTCACAATAGCCCTCATGCTGGGGAGGGGTGGATGAGAGAACTAAATCTTGGAGAAGTTCCTTCAGAGACTCGCCTAAGGTCACAGATAGCTACAGATGCAGGGAGGCGTCACCACAGCTCGCCACCTCACAGCCCAGAGAGCCCTCCCAGTTGCGGGTGGGCTTCATCAATGTTGGGCTGGCTTTTGGAGCTGGACCAGAGCCAGGGTGGCTCCTGTAGGAATCCTCCCTACTGACGCATCTGCTAGCTGAGCAGTCTTCCCACCCAAGGGAGGGTGGGAAATGTAGCCACCCTGAGCCATCACCCAAACTATTTGCCCCCTTGAAGACCCATTTATGGGAGGGGAGTACATTTTCCTTCCATTCCTACTATGTCCCATGTGACAGACTCCCACTGGGTCACATGGAAACCATTATGTCTCGCCTCCAATATATTTTGCTCTTTGTCTGACTCATATATATTTTAACTGTATTCACCCAGTCACCATTCAAAGTCAGAGTCAGATGTGAAACTTGAAAGGTTTTATTTACTAACTACACACAGCTTAAACAGGCCGAGTATCTGCCGCTGTCACCGCCCGGGCTGCGAGGCGGCAGGAGGGCAGGCGAGGAGCGGGGACTTCGGGCCGACTTCCGGGGAGAGCAGCCCGGGCCCGCCGCGCCCTCACTGGCCCTTCTTGTGGGCGTTCTTGATGATGGCGTTTTTGAACAGCGTCACCAGGGGCGTCTGGCTCTTCTCGGAGCTCATGAAGCCGCCGTAGCGCTTGTCCTTGCGCGGGCTGCCCCAGCGGAAGTGCTCCATTTTATAGGGCCCCTCGTCCTTCTTCTCCGCCGCCTCGGCCTCCGCCACCAGGCTGTACCCCAGCTCGGCGCGGGCCGCCGCGCCCTCGGGCCGCTCCCCGGCCAGCTCCCTCTTGAACTCCAGGGGGAAGGCCTCGGCCGACTCGTCCTCGGCGCCGTTGGGGTACACCTTCACCGGGCGCCGCTTCTTGCCCACCGGCTTGCCCCAGCGGAAGTGCTCCATGGAGTAGGAGCGCTTGCCCTCGCGCGGGCCCGCCTCGCCGCCATCGCCGCCGTCGCCGCGGGGCCCGGGGCCGCCCAGCACCACCACCTCCTCCTCCTCGCGCTTCTGGCTCGCGCCGCCGCCGCTGCTGCTGTTCCGGCGGCCGAAGCGGTCCCAGCGGAAGTGGCCCATGACGTACTTCCGGGGGTTCTCGGTCAGCGGCTGCTCCTCGCCGTTGCCGGGGAACACGGGAGTCTCAGCGGAGAGGTCGATCTTGCAGGCCCGGATGCAGGCCTGCGGGAGAGCGGGCGCTTGAGGGCCACCCCGCCCCGCAGCCCCCGCGTTGCGCCCGGGCCCTCCGTTCCCCGTGCCCTCTCTACGTGCTGGCCGGGAACGCGGGGCTTGGGCTGCAGTGGCTCCTCTGCCCAGGCCGCCGGCTGTCCCCGCCTGCTTGGCCCTCACGGACATCTGAGACTCAGCTTGGGCATCGCCCCCTTTGTCCCCTGTAGCCCTTGACACTTCTGTCCCGCAGCTACCACAAAACCCCCCTCCCACTCCGTGGTTTCCTTGGCCCATAGCTTTTGTGAGCAGGGTCACCGTCTTCCCGTTATACGTCTGATACATGGGAATTAAATGGCCAGTGGGTGCTGGTTGTTGGGACTTAAGGAATATTGAATAAATAAATATGGTTCAGTTTGAGTCTGGGAGGGACACTGGCCTGAAATTTGGGGGAGAATCTCCCCAGGTGGGAGAAGTAGAAGTCTGGCTTCTAGGACCTGTATTTTCAATAAGGCCTCAACCTTACCCCAGTGATCTGCAAACCTACCTCATGCCCTAGCCCAGCCGTCTCCCTGTACCATGCCTCAAAACTTTCCCACGCCCATCCGGCACTTTCTCTGGTACTTTCAAGACTTCTGAGCTGATTCTGTACTTTCCCCAATCAGTGAGCCCTGGGAGGGGGTGGTTTACTTCCCTGTCATCTCATCTCATGACTCTCAAGAGTCATCCAAGAGTCTCTTGGATCTCTCTAAACTAGAACTCACAGAAGTTCCCTGGCTTCATTGTTTCTGTTTCATATTCCACCTGCAACCTGCTCTGTGTTTTTGAGAAAGTCTCTCTCTACACCTTAACTCAGGCTCTCCAGTGACAAAAAACAGAATGTAGCGATGTGTGTTCCACCCTCCCTAGGCAGGTGCTGGCAGCAGGATGGAACTCAGTCACTAACACCAGCAGTCTGTCTTTTAGTCCTTGCTTGGTATCATTGCTCATTTATGCCTCCCAATACGCATGTGCACACACACACCCCGTCGTGACCTGGAGGGAATTCCAGCCTGGCACAAAGGGCCTTTACATGCTTCTGGAAAGGCTGCAAGAAGGTCAGTCCTCCAGAAGAAGCATGAGACATTTGGCACCAGTTAGAGGAAAATGGCACCTGGGTTTTCCTTCTCCCTCTAGGGGTGATTTGCGGTGCTACCTCGCTGGGTTTGTAACTGGTAGTAGATAGAAAGGGAAGAAAAATGGAATGAAGATGGCAAGTGATATGAGGTTATTTAAAAAGGGATAATTTGGGGGCTAAAAGATTGAAAATGTAAGATTGAGGGATAAATTATTGTCATTACTGTTATTAGTATTGTTATTATTATTTTTATGGCACTATCTCTAAATAGCTTAAATGGAGTGGGGTCTCCATACAAGAAGACAGGGCAAGAAGCAAAGATAATCACGCAGAAATTGTGGACCAGACCCATCTGGTCCTGCTTCCTGAAGCTGCTTCCTCCCCTCCTTGACCTAATTCTGACTTCACCCTAGAGGTCTGTTCCTGCCCTGGGTTGAGTTATCCATGTCTCTGGGAATGAATCCAAACCCATTTCTCTTGTACTGTCCCAGCCCCAGCCCCAGTCCCATCTGATGCCCAAACAAGATGGCACTCATGGCCCACATACCAGCAGGTTACTTTCCGTGGTGAGGTCCTGACACTGGCTGGTCTCCAGGCACCAGCCACGCACTTCCACAGAAGCCTGAAGCAGCAGGGCCAGCAGCAGGGCCCCCGAGCGGCTGCCGCACGATCTCGGCATCTTGCAGGCAGGCTGAGGCTCTGCAGAGGCAAACAAGATTGGTGGGACCCCTGCAAGGAGCAGAACAATGTTGGCCACTCACCAGGAAGGACTGTGAGCCAACATTAACAACACCCTCACTTGTGGAGCTCAAGGCTTTTTGAGGACAGGAGCAGTTCAAGAAAGTTGGTGTTCAGGGTGGTGGTGTGAGCTGTGGTAGAGAGGAGGGAGGCGGGACCTGGGTGAACTATGCGCAATTTCCCCCTTATCTCATGTTAAAAATCAGATCCCAAAGGAGATTAGGGCTGGAAGCTATTTTGGGGGTCATTTTGTCCAGCCTGTTATTTAAGAGATGGGGAAACTGTGGCCCAGAGAGAGACAATAACCTGTGTGTTCATGACAAGGGAAAGCTAATTTCTCCTTTTGCTAGCACACAGCTTTCCTACTTCATCACCGTCATGAAGCTATAGTTCTAACGCTCCAGAGCCAAGCAGTAACTTGGAAAAGATAAAGGATTCTGAAGCTCCTGCTCAAGATGGTCTTTTCCCTCCTCCTCCCCCAGGACCCTACCATTCCTCAGAAACTCTTATTTCCTATAAATAGTAGGTTTGCATGAAGGCAAATAAAACCTCTGACCAGCTTAGCCAAAACCTCAGCCAACCTAGTTTGATGTCCTGTACACAAACCACTCAGGTAATCACTATTTTCCACACCCCTGCAAATTTGGAGAAATTTATTTGTAAAGCAGACTCTCATTCTTTTAAAACTGGCTCATCTTCTAAACATATTATATGTCAGACCCCTTGTTCTCTGAGTGTCTCAAATGTAGTCTGAAATAGCTGTACTTGAAGATGCGGTAGATGTGGAAGGGAAGGAGACACAGCAGAAGGGAATTACCTCCCATTGTGGAGAAGTCAGGAAGTACCTCTGGGCAGCTGCTGCAGTCAAGAGGTCAGGAGGAGGTAAAGAGGGGTGCCAATGCTGCCTATTGGCCCCTGTGCCCAACCCTTTCCCCAGCCCTCTAGCTCTCACACTGCCATGTCCCCCCTCACCCAGGTCAGGCCCCTGAAGTGACCCTGAGTTCTGTCATCAGCTTACCACCAACCTCAAAATCATTTTGGATTTCAGAAGATCTCAACCAGCTGTTAGGAAGAAACGTAATTAGATGAGAAAAGTAACTTACATTAATGTGTGGAAGACTAATTGTCTCTCCTAATGGAAAATTGCATTTTAAAATGTTTGCCTAAAGGAATCTTGTATTTGTGGAGGCATGGGCCAAATCTTTTTTTATAGGGAAGCCTTTAGAAGTGAAAGCTCTCCTTGGATCTCATTGTCTACTTCAGGCAGCCACTTCCTTCTCTCTGCCCCACCCCCATTCCTTTCCCCCAAAGCTGAGCCAGCTCAGGGCTCCCTTCTGAATGCTTGCCAGGCACCACCTGTTTTCAGAACAGCCGTTAGATGGCACTGGCAGCCAGTGAGCCGGCCCATCAGTATCTCAGGCTGAAGGGGCGTTTGGGAGAACATTGGTCAAACCGTGGTGTCCAGTCATGATGGGGGACAGGCTGCTCCTGTTGTAGACATTTGATTCTCCAGTTCAAGTATGAAGCCTGAACTTGGTGGACAAGGCAATTTACATTAAAGCTCTGAGACCACATGGCACAGAAAAATGCCAATTTACAAGAGAAGCAGAAAAAATGCTAGTTATATATCACTGTTGACAAGTGTACAAGAACATATTAGTAGAGAAAGAAGTAAAATCATACAGGTCTGACAGTTCCCTCAACTATATTTCAATTCTCAAAATTGGCCATTCTGAAGTGATCATTTTCTAAAAACCTACCTCATGATTTCAGGCCTTTCTGAAAAGCACCAGAGAGCATTTCCTCTCCTTCTGCCCTACTGGCTGTGTTGCCCAACATGGTGACATTCTCACTCCCCACCCTCTCAAAGCTCCATTCTACTGCTAAAAAGTTAGGTAGTTTCCAGAAAGCAACTTGTTTTCTTTTTTCTTATGTGTATTTTCCATTTTCCTGCAATGAACAAATATTACCTTGTGTCATTTTTTAAAAGTAGTAACGTAATGGGGAGATGTCAAATATTGGGCTTTTTGCAGGTAAGGAGAGTGTTATAACCCAATAATTGAAAGCCTTAGAAAAATAAATAGAAATTTGTGATTTTTTAATTGACTAACTTTATAATACAACTACATTTATTGGAATTCATATGTGTAGGTGAATTCTCTATGAGCTAAACAAAACATTTCATGTGTTACCCTCACTGGCCACGCCCTTCTGTCAACATTAGAGGAGCAGAGGTGCAGAGTTGTGTCCTTGCACATGATCAAGTCCTAAAGCATAAGTGTCAAAGGAATATAAACTCCTTAAGTAAACCATAATCTGTGCATATCTTAACAATTGACAAAACAAATGCACGCTTTTACTTTCCTTGGCTCCTTCTGGCCATTCTGTGACAGCCACCACCTTCCCATTTATACTGAAGAATCTGAGGGATCCAAATGCCCTGCAGACTCTCCCTTCTTCCTTGGAAACGCCCCTTGCCCGAGCCTCTGTGAGCTCAGACGGCTGCCTCCGCGCTGCGGTCTAGCGTCTGCGGGATAGGAAGTCCACTCTGCGGTCCTACGGAGGGCACAGACAGGGCGGTTCAGGACCTTGGACAGTTCCCGCCCGGGCGCCCTCTTTCCACCCTGGCTGAATTTTGTGGAAGAGGAGACCCGGGTCGCGCCGTGGCGCAGCCACGTCGGGTGCTCCAGAGTGGGCAGGGAAACGAGGATTCAGGGGTCTGGATTCCAAAAAGCCTAGACTACAAGGAGTTTATTATGACTTTTAGCCTTTCCTCTCCTGCCCCCTTTTCTAACGTTAATTTGAGCTAGAGTTATATGGTATCTTGTAAGAAGTTACACCTACCCAGGAAATGGGGAGGAAGAGGAGCCAAAAGACCGGGCTGTCCCCAGAAGGCGCTAAGAGTTTCCGGGGTCCTAGCAGTCCCACTCCCCGGGGCAGACGCGGCCGCCAGCTCCTGGAAGCACTATCTTCAGCGCCGCAGCCGTTCGCTCCGCGGCGGGCGGCTTCCCACGCCGCGCTCAGTACAGAAAGTTTTCAAAGAGCTCAGGACCGAGGCGAGCCAAAGGCGCCTCGAGTCCGCTGTGGGAGCTGGGCGAGAGCATCCCGAGGCAGGGCTCCCAGGGTAAGAGCGGGGTTCCGCGCCGCTGCGCCCTTACCTGCCGCGGGGATGCTGCTCTCTGGGAGACTCCCGCTGCGCCGGGGCGAGGATGCTGGGGGCCTCTCTTGGTCACTTTTCTTCCTCTCTTTCTCCTCCTTCGCCGCCGCCTGGTCCTGGTCGCTCTCCCGGTCCTTATATATCTGCCGGGCTCGCCCGTGTGGGCTCTGGAGGAGAACTTCCCGGCAGGGCAACGTAACAAGCAACTCCCCCATCCATGGGAAGGGGGGCCATGGGGAGGGGGGTTTCCACGTAGGAGCTGAGCGCAAGGGCAGACGTGCACGGAAAGGGGGCTGGATCTCTGCCCCCGGAGGCTGGAATTAACACTGTCCCGCTGAAGGGCGCACCTGGCAGCAGTCAGGAAAGAACTTAATTAAGGTCGGTTTTGGGTCTCCAGTAAGGACGAGCAGGCGGCTTAGCACCCTGGTGTGGGGCAGGCCTGGCACGCCTGCTGAGGTCGTTGAGGAGAGGGTGAACTTACCTGTGTGCGTGCTTGGGCTGGCATCTGCCTTGCTCACACCTGGAGGTAAACATCACGGCACAGGCAGTACACCTGTAATGACTCAGATTTCCCCAACGTTTGGAAACTGATGTGAAGATGTCACAGGGAATCACAAGCCCTCTGTTCCAGGCTGGGGAAGCTGAGGGCAGAGAAGGTCAGGAGTCATTCCCCTGAGGCCCAGGACAGGTTGTCTTCTGGGGGTATGAAGGTGAGTTGCACTGTCCCCCTGGGGCCTGCTGACTGACAGCTTAGCCCAGGACAGGTTCCCTCCTGTGCCCCAAACCCCAAGGAAAAGGTGCTGTTAACCTTAGATTACTAATGGGGGAGGAGAGTTCTCTGTGAAGAGCAGCTGAAGTACTTCCCCTGTGGCCTCTGATCCCTCCCTGTGGCAATGAGCTGGCAGAGTGGTCTGGGGACTCTCGATCTTCTCCAAGCCTGGCCTTGGAGTTCTGGCTTGGTTCTAGTCTCAAATGCCAGGCCAAGGAGGAGAGGACAGCACTGAAACCTGCAGTGGAAGAGACTATCCCTCAGCCTGGAAGAAAGAAGCAATAGCAAATTGTGAGGAGTTGTCGGGGTAGGAGAGAGAGTTGGAACAAATATGAACTTCAAATCAAGGTGCTTGTTTAATCTGCCAACTGCAGGAACTTTATTCCCAATCAGATGCTCCTTTTTGGACTCCAACACTCCCTTGAGAATTTCTGGTCAGTGGCGTTGGCTTTATATTCAACAGTCCTTGCCTTTTGGGCCACAGGAGAGATCCAGGCTCCTTAACAGTAAACACAGTACTTTATCACCTGGCCTACGCCTCTTCCTAGGTCATCTCCCACCTCCCCGTCTTGCATCCTGGCACTTCAGCCATCCACAACATTCACGTTCCTATGAATACTACTTTCTCAAGCCTCCATCTCTTTGTCCACGCTACCCGCCCAACTACAACACTCTTCCTCTTTCCAGCCACCCATGAAAACTGGACTTGTGCACTAAGATTTAGCTCATGCATCATCACTTGTTCTCTGAAGCCCTCCTTGGCCACTTGTCCTACCTAGGACATGAAACATAGCTTTCTCTGTTCTCCAGAGAACCCCATTCCCATCCCATTACACGTAGCCTTCATTGCTGAGACAAATTCCACTCTGTCTTCCATCTTCCTTCTTCCATGCACTGTTGCTCCTCCCACTGCCAGGTATGTGAGCCTTCTAAATCAGATGGTGATTTTATTCTATTTTTCTTTGTATTATTTTTATAACTTCAAGGGGCAACTGGCGGTAGCAGAACAGCCAGACCAGGAAAAGTTCATATTGACCCAACTCTGTCCTCTTCTGTCAGACAAGTTCTTAATTACGTGCAGGAAAACTGAAAGGCCATTGAGCCACATTTAGAGTCACTAGGCAGGTTGGGGAGCCAGGATCCAAAAATAGGCAGGGACAAAGGTGGCTGGAATTATGACTAAAATCAGGTCATTGATTGGATCCAATAAGAAAGAAAACTAGACCACTACTGGGAACAAAGCCACAAGTGGCACTGTCACCCTGCAGGCATTGGACATAGATGTCACTTCTATCCCCAGAATAAAAAAAAGTGAGAGGTTGCCATTCCCACTTTGGCTGATGCCACCAGAAAGGACTGACCACTGCCCTTGCTTCCTTGTATCACTAGCTCCTCTCTGAAAGACTGGAACAGGTGCCTCTGGTTGTCTGGGATAATAATATGATTTTTCCCCTTTATTCTGATAATGTGATGAATGACCATTGTTGATTTTTAGTGCTACACCTACTATGTATTCCTCGATAGAGCCCAATTTATGAAGTCTTATCTTTATATAGCACTGGGTTCAAATTGCTAATATTTTATTTAAGATTTTTGCATCCATGTTTATGAGATTGGCCTGTAATTTTCCTTTCTTGTAGAATTCTTGTCTGATTTTGGTACCAAAATTATCCTATCTTCATAAAACAAGTTGGAAATCTCTCCTCCCACCCCACCCCCATTTTTTATAGTTTAGTAGAAGAAATCTGTGTATAATGGTGTTTATCTCTTTCCTAAATGTTTGGGATGATTCATCAGTGATGCCATCTAGGTCTTTAAGGTTGTTTGTTTGTTGAATGATTTTAAATTAAAGATTCAATTACTTATTAGCACTATTTCAATTGTCTATTTCTTCTTGTGTCAGTTTTAGTAAGATGTGTATTTCTAGGAATTTGTCCATTTCACCTAAATGTTTTAATTTATTGGCTCAAAATTGTTTCTTATGTCTTCTTATTGTCTTCTTAGCATCTATGGAATCTGTAGTTATGACCCCCTTTCATCTCTGATATTGGTAATTTATGTCTTCTCTTTTTTCTTGATTAGTTTTCTAGGAGTTTATCAATCTTATTAGTGTTTTTAAGGAATCAATTTTGGTTTTGTTGATTTTCTCTATTGCATGTACACTTTTTTCATTTCTGAAATTTCTGCTGTTATTATTATTTCTTGCCTTCTGATCTCTAATTAGTGATTCTTTTTTTATCCGCTTGAGTTGGACATTATATAAATGCTTTTACTTAGATAATTGATATTCAGCCTTTATTCTTTTTGATATATGTATTCATGGCTATAAATTTGTTTCTAAGTATGGCTTTAGTTGTGTCCCACAAGTTTTGATACATAGTATTTTTATCATCATTTAATTTAAAATATCTTCTTATTTTCAGTGAGATGTCTTGACTGCCCTATGGGTTATTGGGAAGTGTTCTGTTTAACTTCCAAACATTGGAGATTTTCTAGTTATGTTTTGAAACTAATTTTTAGCCTAATTCCTCCGTAGCCAGAGAACATTCTCTTTTTGCTTTTAGTCCTTTGAAATTTGGGGGGCTACTTAATGGATGAACTTATGGTCCATTTTGATTAATGTTTCATATGCAGTTCAACAGAATATGTGTTCTATGGTTGCTCAAATATTCTATATCCTCTCTATACCTGCATCCGCTCTGATTATTTGTCATCTTATTCTTTTAGTTACTGATGGAAGTATGTTTTTATTTTTTTATTTGTTAAAGATTGGCACCTGAGCTAACATCTGCTGCCAATGTTCTTTCTTCTTCTCCCCAAAGCCCCCCAGTACATAGTTGTATATTCTAGTTGTAGGTTCTTCTGGTTCTGCTATGTGGGATGACGCCTCAGTATGGCCTGATGAGTGGTGCCATGTCTGTGCCCAGGATCCAAACTGGCAAAACCCTGGGGCACCAAAGCAGAGCACACAAACTTAATCACTCAGCCACAGGACCAGCCCCGGAAGTATGTTTTTAAAATCTCCCCATTATTTTTGTGGAGTTGATTACTTCTCCCTTTGGTCCTGGCATTAAAACGACTATTTCTAGAAATCTAATGGTGAATGTGGGGCGGTAGTGGCGGGTAATATAGGATCAAGAATGAAGACAGCAGAAAGGTACTAGAGCGTAGTTGCATGCTGATAGGAATAATCCAGCAGAGAGAGGGAAATTGCTGCAGATGAGAATGGGGAAAACCAAATATCCAAGGCTTAAGCGGAAGTGAGATGGGATCCAGAGGAAGTACCCAGCCTCCAAACAGTGGAGGACTTTCCATACTAGGGATGGAGGAGGAGAAGGTGCAGACACAGGTAGACTTGTAGGATAAGCCACGGGGCGAGGAGGGGACTTCTGTCTGTACCAAAGCCTTTACCTTTTCATCCAGGCTTTCCTGGGAATTAACCTGAGGAAATTATCTAGCAGTTACACTAAATGCTATTCAAGACTATTCCTACAACACCATTTACAGTAGCAATAAAATGAAATAAACTAAACATCTATAGTACGGTATGATGATAAAAATTATGGTAAAGCCATACAATGGAATAGTTTACAGCCATTAAAAATAATAATGTAGACATTTATTTCTAGACATAAAAAATGACCACTATATACTTTAAGTGAAGTATGATAAGATATAAATATAAATGAGATAGAGATAGAAATAGAGATGAAAGATACCAAAGTGTCAATAATGGTTGTTCTGGTTATTTAACACTATATTACAAACCACCCCCAAAACTTAGTGGTTTAAAACAACAACATTTATTTTGCTCATGAATTTACAGTATGATCAGGGCTCGGCAGGGCCGGCGTGTCCCTGTCCCGCATCAGCCTGGGCAGCTCAAAGTCTGGGGTCTACAATTCTCTAAAGTTATTCACTCACATGACTGGTTCCTGGGCTGGGAAGACTCAAACAGCTGGGCAAGAAGAGCTGGGGCTCCTCAGACACTCTCTCTATCTCTGTGTGGTCTCGCCAGGTGATCTCTTCAGACTCAGCTCAGAGTCCCCTAAGTTTTAGGGAAGCCGGACTTCTCCCACATAGGCTCAGGCCTCCTAGGGTTGCATCTGGAGGTGATTTGTGTTGACAAGAAGAGGGGGTGGGTGGTCAGCAAGGGCTTCCCAAAGAAGGGGATGCTGAGCTGGGCTGAGCCTTGATACAACACGTCACCAGGATGAAGAGAGGAAAGGCATTCCCAACAGAGGGAACAGCATGTGCAAAGGGCTAAAAGCTGGAGAAACCCTGCTACGTTCATGGAATGCTGGATGCATGTGGTGGAGGGAGAGAGAAAAGACTGGAAACAGTCAGAGGTAAGAGGGGAGGAGGTGGAGGACCATTTAGGGATTGAGTCAGAGAAGCAATAGGACCAGATTTCTGTAGCAGTGAGGAGGATGGTCAGAGCGGAGAGAGCCTGGGGACAGCAAGGGATGACCAGAAGCCCAGTGCTCTGCTCCAGGGCCTGGAGGCCAGTCCTGCCAGGAGTGGGAACAGGGAGTGGGGAGATGAGGCAGAGGCAGGTCCATGAAATACTAAAGCTGTGGCATCAGCATGGGGGAAGGAGTCACGGACACTCCCCTGTCTGAGATTGGCATGGCTATGTGCATGGTGCAATGCGGTGTTGTGGTTAAGAGCACAGCTCTGGGGCCAGACCGCCTGGTCTTAAGCCCACTCAACCACTGCCTCGCTGTGTGACTCTGAGCACATTCCCAACTTCTCTGTACTTAGTTGTCCCATCTGTGAAATGAAGGAAATGATTGCACTAACCCCTGTGGCTGTCATATGGATGAAATGAGGGAACGTGTAAAATCTTAGAGCAGGGCCTGGCTTCTAGTTAGTCCTACACAGTGCTAGCCTTTATCCTTGTAACTATAGAAGTGCTGGCACCTGGAAAGCCCAGACTAGAGCGGAAAGAAGGAAGGAAGAAGGGAAGGGAGGAGGAGGGGGAGGGAAAAGGGAATGAGGGAAAGAGAGATAGAAGGAAGGAGACAGGAGCAGTCGCGGGGTCTCTGGACAGAGTAGCTGAGTCTGTTTAGAGACCTGAGTGTGAGGATTCCTGGGCTGGGCTGGTGCCCTGACACCTGGCTGCTCTCGTCATCCCAGCTTTTCACCTTTGAAGGTTTAATTGGAAAAGCGATGTCACCGGGGTGTGAGTGCGTTACAAAGACAGGTGTAGAGGCAGCCTCTGCAGGGGAGAAAGAAGGGCTGGGAGGACAGTAACAAGGATAGGGTGGCTGAGAGCCCAACACGGGGAGGGGGTGCACAAGGAGGGCGGCCTTGCCCTCAGCCTCCACACACCCGGGCTGGGCGGTGGGGGACGAGGCTGCCATGTGCCTGCGTGCTGGAACAAGCACTGGCTCGAGCCCTGAGGGTCGGAGCGAGGATGAGCAGGACGGAATCCCAGCTCCCTCCTGCCCGCCCTGCTTCACTCACTCTCCCCAGTCCCCATGGACAAGCGGGGTGGCTGCCAGCCCTGCCTCATGTCAGAACAACCGTCCCTTTCCAGCTCCTCGGCCCAAGTGGGGCCCCTGTTGGGAGGGGCACTTCATTCCTGCGGCTTCTGGGCCAAAGGGGCCTCATCCTGCTCAGCTGGTGCCCCTTGTCTGCAAGGGAACAGGTCCCGTGGTCAGTGTGTGAAAAGTCCCTGGCAAGGTGCCTGGCACAGAATTGGTGCTCAAGAAATATTTGCAGAGAGAGGGTTGGAGGGAGTGAACGAGGAAGGGAGCCTGATGAAGCCTCAGTTTACAGAAGCTCATGATTCTCTAAAACCCTCTCTGAACTTCTTCTGCAGGATGTGTGAACCTAAAACAGAGAGTGGTCCCCCTCCTCGCATGGCGTCTGAATTAGAAGTAGCCAGCATTCGCCCCTTGATGTGTGTGTCTAACGGGGATGTGGGGATGGGAGGGGAGAGGCTCCGCCCTCCCTGCTTGCAGCAGCCCAGGAACCAGGGGCAGCTTTGGGGTGGCTCTGGCTCTCCATGATGCCGACCTAAGTCACCGCAGTCTTATTGCCCTCCAGTCACTTTCTCTTTCAGAGATAAGAAGAGAGGACACTGAGCGTCCTTCTGCAGGCAGACACATGGGGGTGACCTGCCCGGTGGACTGTGGATGCTGAGCAGAGGGGCTTTCTGGCGAGAGAGCGAGGCGGCTGTGGAGCCTCTGGGTACAGGACAGGGAGCAGCATCCAGCCCAGCCCCGGGCAGACCATCCCTCACCGCAGAGAGGAAGAGTGGTGGTAAGCGCACAACAGGGCGGATGGGGTGACCAGGGCTTTGGGCAAGGGCTCTCTGCCCCAGGAGTCGGGGAGGGAATGAAGGGCAAAGTAGGGAGAGAGACTGGAGAGGAGGGGACAAGCTGAGGGACCCTGGGGAGGAAGGGTCAGAAAAGGGCCATGGCCAGGCCTTGGAGTCCAACTGGATGCTGGGGAGAGAGGAGAGAGAAAGAAGCCAGCAGGACCTTGGTGTGGGGCTGGGGAGTGGACTGGGAAGACTAGAAAGGGGGGTGGGGAATCGCTGAGACATGTAGCCTTTGAAGCAGCTACTGTTCAACCTGTTCTCCACCCAGGACCAGCACCCATGGGCGCTCACACAGTGCTTACTGGGAGGCCACGACGTGTGTGTGCGGGGTTGGGGAGTGCCTGCTCGGAGTGCCCAGATTTGGTTCCATCATTCATTCACTCAACAAATGTTTACTGACCTGAACATGTGCCAGGACAGACCAGGTCTGAGGTCCCAAGGGCACTTCAGCTCTAGGGAAACTGATAATAAAGCAGTCAACAAATAATTACAAACTGTGATAAATACAATGAAAGAAACAGAATGTGAGAGAGGAGAGGAAAAGCTTCTTAGCAGAAGGAACAGAGAGTGCAAGGGCCTTGGGGCAGAGAAGAAAAGAGGTACCAGGAGCTGCTGGAGTGGGAGCAAGGGGAGGGGAGGAGCCCTTGGAATGCAGGGACATGAGGGGTCAGGTCTTGGAGACTGTGAGGGTCATTAGATGACAACTTAATTTTATGCCAGGAACACAGGGAAGCCATTACTGGATTTAAGCAAAGGAGTGGCAGGATCCGGTAGAATTCCTTTGAAAGATGGCTCTGGCCGTTGTCTGGAGAACCCCTCAGAGGGCAAGCGACCAACAGCCTCCTTTGGGGAGTCAGAATCAATAGGACTTGGAGCAGATGTGGGGGAGGCAAAGGAAGGGATTAATTGTGCATCTGGATTTCTGGTTTGAGCAGCTGGGCGATGCCAGTCAGGGGTGTGGGGAAGGCTGAGGGGCTCATGGGTTTGGAGGAGGAACCATGAGCTCGGGGACCTTGGTCAAGTTACCTAACCTCTCTGAGTTTCTCTGAGGACATTCAAAGTCCCACGTCCTGAGGCTCAAGAGGGTTCTTGCAAGACTCAGGAGCAGCTGCGAGAAATCCTAACTACCATTCGGGCTCTTGTCAATAGAAACACCAACTACAACTTTCTCGGCCAGGGAGCCTGATTGGGGGGGCAGGCAGACGTAGAGCTAGTCCCCCAGAAAGGCCCCTGAAGCCTGGAGCAGGGAGTGGGGAAGGGTCCCACCGCCCCTTTGCCCCAGCAGCACAGCACACACACTCCCAGCCGGTGGCCCCTCCCAGCGCCCCCTCCCCCGCCCCTGGGCCACTTTGCCGGCCTGCAGCTTGACCCCAGGGGCAAAGAGGAATCAATTTGCGTGACGAATTGGAATGAAAGTGATTTCAATTGACCTTTGAATGGGGTTTTAATTTGCTTTATTACAGCCAGAGGGGCCTCGTGAAGAGCCCCTCGAGACTGCTTTTATCGACTAATGTGGGCATTAGTGCAACAGCCTGGTCTCAGCTAGCTAGCCGGGCAGAGCAGAGAGGCGGGGGCGGGAGAGTCCACGCCCCTCCCGGAACGGTCTCCAGCAGCCTCGGGGGCTAAGCAGAGTCCGGAGCCGAGGGAAAAGCGGTGGCCTGTAACCGGCCTGGGGTCCAGTCCCACCATCTGTGGCTGGATGGCCTTGGGACCTGGACCAGCACCTCCCCTCCGGCCTTAGTCTCCTCATCTGAACGGTGGTGGGAGGGGAATGCGGACTAGATGGGCCCTCGGTCCCTTGCGGGCCTGACGTTCTGTGGTTTAAGCTCAGATCTAGCGTCAAAATCTGTGGTGGACGTGGCTGGTCTTACAGAACGTGGCCTAGAGTAGGGATGGCAGAGCTAGCTGGGCTGAGGGGCTAAGCTCTGTCCCTCGGTCCCTTGGGGCTCTCTTATGCGCTTGTTTTTCTCTAAATTTCTTCTTGAGTCCCCTCAAATGGGCCAGAAAATTCTCTGTTCTCGTATTCCAAATCCAGAGGAAGCCAGTGGGGTCACTTGACTGATTACCTTCTCTTCTCCTGGGCAGAGCCCCGCAGGCAGCTCCCTCTGGGGTCCACGCAGCCCAGGGCAAAGAGCCCCCTGCAACTACTGCTCTACACAGGGCCAATTTCAGTGTGACACCCTGGGACAGAGGCCTGTGAATTCGTATTTACAGTCCTGTGTTAGAAACGTCAGGTTTTCTTCTCCTGTGGTCTATACATGGGTGTACGGCCACATGGACGCACATGTGTGTTCTTTTAGAACCACTCCGTTATCCTAATCCCCTTTTTCAAACTGAGGATTTGTTTCTGTGCAATCAGAGTAGACATCCTGGAGGTGGGGTCTTGCTGAAAATGTCATGGACATCAAGGACACACTAGGCTCTCCTATATGACGTCCCTGCAGCCACTTGTCCCAGACAGAGCCCAGGTGCCAGCCACAACCGTTCTGACGTTCTGATGCAGTGGTGGTCATAATGAGCCTTTTGTGGGGAAATGCCTTTGTTAGGGCCTTTGGCATGACAGCCACTTTTTCAGAAGAATGCAGAGTTCTCCAGCCATGGGTTGAGGCAGGGAGAGTGACGTGATGCCAGGAAGGATGCTGGTGATGTGCATCCATTAGCGCATCGCAGAGAGGCATTCAGAAGCCCCGGAACCGTCCTCCCTCCCGCAGACCCAACAATGGCTGCGCAGAAGGGGCTTGAAGTGGCCTTTTTACGGGCACTCAGCTCCGTCCCTATCTCTGAGCCCCGCCTGTTGGGTGACCAGCTTCCATTCTCATGCCCCGCTCAGAGGGTTGGAGCAGCCAGGACGGCAGATCCAAGCAGCCGGCCTGAGGCCCAGAGAGCCCACGCCGTGCCCTCAAGGCCCCTCGCCCTGGGAGAGGGACGCCAGGCCCTAGCAGAGCCGGTGCATGGTGACCTGCTCTGCATGCACGCCCAAGTGTGCACATGTGTGATGTGATGTGCATGGGGCAGGGACATGTAAAAGGTGGTTTAGTTTGGTGTTTCGTTGGGCTTTTTTGTAGTAAAAAGCTTTAAAGTCAAAAGACATTTTCTTTTTTAACAAAATGGCACATGGAAGTGATTCCCTTTAAATCTCCCTGGGGCAGCTGTGCTGGACGCCTGTGGCAGACACCTGCGGGAGCTGCCCCCAGGACCAGTTTCCAAGTCACCTGAGAAGGCCAGTCTGCTGACTCCAGAGGCACCTCTTTAAAATGTATCAATTATGTTCCTTTTGTTTCTCCTTTCTATGGTAGTTAGGTCTTTATGTTGAAATACTTTTAATTCACAATGGGAGTGGGAAGGTTTAACATTCTATATGAATTTCATTTTGGGATGGTAAAGAAGATCTTACAGAATATTTGCTCTTCAAAGGGAATTTTGCTGCTGGCAGGAATGTAAAACAATGTAGCCGCTTTGGAAAACAGTTTGCGGTTCCTCAAAAAGCTGAACCTCGTTAAAAACAAGACAACAGGGGCAAAATGGAGTTGCTTATGCTAAGCCCCACATCACCAAACCGAGACTTAACTACAGACTCAGCTTTGCCAGAAATGGAATCCTAGACCAGCCACCCAGGAACCCCCTGACCAGCACCAGTGACGTCACCTACCTGACAGACCCCTGCGGTCCCCTAAAGGAAAGCGACTTTGCAATAACCAACTGCTTTTTGCACAGTATAACTTTCTTGTTCCCGCTCCCTTTGGCTTATAGAAGTCTTTCATTTTCAGACAGCTCCTCGGAGCTCCTTTCTATCTGCCAGATTAGATGCTGCCCAATTTAAATTGATTTTTGCTCAAATAAACTCTTAAAATTTTTAATATGCCTCAGTTTATCTTTTAACAACATAGTTACTATATGAGTCAGTAATTCCACTCCTAGGTATCTACCCCAAAATGTATACACCAATGTCCACAGCAGCATTATTTGTAATTGCCAAAAAACGGAAACAACCCAAATGTCCATCAGTTGAGGACTGGATAAACAAAATGTGGCATATCCACACAACGGACTATCATTCAGCAATAAAAAGAAATGAAGTACTGGGGCCGGCCCGGTGGCTCAGCGGTTAAGTTCACATGTTCCGCTTCGGCAGCCGAGGGTTCGCAGGTTCGGATCCTGGGTGCGGACATGGCACTGCTTGGCAAGCCATGCTGTGGCAGGCATCCCACGTATAAAGCAGAGGAAGATGGGCATGGATGTTAGGTCAGGGCCAGTCTTCCTCAGCAAAAAGAGGAGGATTGGCAGTAATTAGCTCAGGGCTAATCTTTCTCAAAAAAAAAAAAAAAAGAAATGAAGTACTGATAGATGCTACAGCATGAATATGTTGAATAAATAGTAAATTCATTATGAATTTATGAATATATTAGTTAAATCATGTATGAATGTTAAAACATTATGCTAATTGGAAGATGTCAGACATGAAAGGCTACATACTGTATGATTCCATTTATATGAGATTCCCAGAATAGGCAAATCTAGAGAAACAGAAAGTAGACTAGCAGTTGCCAGGGGCTGCGGGTGTTGGGAGAAATGGAGAGTGATTTCTGATGAGTGTGGATTTCTTTTCAGAGTGATGGAAATGTTCTAGAAAGGTGGTGATGGTTGCACAGCTCTGTGAATGTAATAAAAGCCATTTTATTGTACACTTTAAATGGAGAATTATGTGGTATGTGAATTGTATCTCAATAAAACTGTTATTAGAAAAGGGGTGATTTTTTGAGAGACAGAGTGGCAACAGAGAAAGCCAGGTGTTGAGTCTTTCAACATAACAATAGAGGAGGGAATCCTCTGGACAGGAAGCTGTGAAAACCATCCCACTACCCCTCAGTGTAAGAAAACCCCACCCAGTTTCTCCCTCCTGTGTCTTTCTTTCCTGTGAGCCTCCTTTACTACTCACAGGGCACACTTCACTTCTGCTCTCCAAAGGTGTGAGGTTTTCCCCACACCAAGTGGTTCTCCACGACACCAGCTGGGTGTCCTACAATTTAACTCTATTCTGACACTGCCTGGAGAATAGTCTCAGATCCCACAGATTAAGCTCTCAGTCCTACAGGACTCCTCCCACACTGCCTCAGCTGCCAATCACAAGTAGTAGGTCCCCAGGTCACCCACTACTTCTATCCGATATGGCTACACATTGGAGGGTCCCATCCTCCGCTTTGATCAATTTGTTCAAGCAGCTCACAGAACTCAGGGAAACTGTTGTTTACATTCACCAGCTTATTAAAGAATGCGATTAAGGATACAAGTGAACAGCCAGAGGAAGAGATACATGAGGTGAGCTCTGGGAGGGTCCTCAGCACAGGAGATTCTGTCCCCGTGGAGTTGGGTATGTCACCCTCCTGGTGTGGATGTGTTCCCCAACCTGGAAGCTGAACCCTGTGATATTAGGATTTTATGGAGCCTTCCTTACGTGGGCATAATTGATTGTTAACTATTTCTAGCCCCTCTCCCCTGGAGGATGAGGGGTGGGGCTGAAAATTCCAAGCTTCTAGTCATGGCTCGGTCTTTCTGGTGACCAGCTCCCACTCAGGAAACCACCCAGAGTCACCTCAATAACAAAAGATGCTCCTCGTGCTCTTATCATTTAGGAAATTACAAGGGTTTAGAAGCTCTGTGCAGGGAACTGGGGACAGAGACTGTAACAACCGACCCCGTCTTATCAACAGAGTAATTTAGAATGGTTTTTCAGGAACTGAGACTTCTCGTCCAGTTCAAGATGATTGAGACCACCAGCCTATCAACTGGGCCTGCGCAGATGCTTGGTGAGTGAACTTTTTGACTTCAAGGAGCTAAAAACGCCACCCTCAGATGGTGGTAACACTGCCATTTTGTGAACATTCACCCTGGGAAGAGGCACGAAGCTTGCCAATGCTTGCACAGATCATCAATTACCTCATTTCTCCTCACCTCCAATCATCTGTCTCCACACTGCAGACCGCCCTGCCCTTCATCCCATAAATTGCATCTCAAGCCCTGGATCACGGAGACAGATCTGAGAGTATGTGCCCCTGTCTACTTGCAGATCCATCTAGCAATAAAACTGATTTCTTTCCCCAAAAGCTGATGCCGTAATAATTGGCTTTTTTATGTGCATCAGGCAAGAGAACCCCAATTTTGTGCAGTAACAAGACCAATATATATTTTCTATTATCTCACACCCTTCCGTAGGAACATCCTTATAGGAGCCCAGGAAAACCTATCCCATCAAAATCTGAAAGAGAAGGGGCTGGCCCCGTGGCCGAGTGGTTAAGTTTGCGCGCTCCGCTGCAGGCGGCCCAATGTTTCGTTGGTTCGAATCCTGGGCGCGGACATGGCACTGCTCATCAAACCATGCTGAGGCAGCGTCTCACATACCACAACTAGAAGAATCCATAACGAAGAATATACAACTATGTACCGGGAGGCGTTGGGGAGAAAAAGGAAATAATAAAATCTTTAAAAAAAAAAAATCTGAAAGAGAAAAAAGGGATATGATCGACACCTTAAGGAGTAGTACAGGGAGGGGGGGACAGAAAGATGTGAAAGAATGTTTACTGAAATAAAAAATGTATTAGGAAAAGATGACGTTTCAGAGATCAAGACTAAATTAGAAGAAACACAAGAACAAATAAAACACAAGAGAAAATAAACATAATTAAAAGCAGAGAAAGGAATAAAGCATAAAAAGACATGTAAAAATCATCACATAGAAATGAAAGGCTTCTAGAGAAAATAACAGATAGAGAAGGTAGACAAGGGAGATCAGATATATATTTTACTGGAGTTCCCAGAAAAGAAAACCAAAGCAATGGAACAAATATTTAAAACTATAATTCAAGGAAGTGTTGCTGTAATAAAAGACTTGAAAACATAGATATATGGCTAACACCTGCCGCCAATCTTCCTCTTTTTGTATGTGAGCTGCCACCACAACACAGCCACTGAGGGACGAGTGGTATAGGTCGGCATCTGGGGAACTGAACCCCAGGCCGCGGAAGCAGAGCATGCTGGAACTTAACCACCTGGCCACCGGGTCTGGCCCTATATATTAATATTTATATTGAAAGCATACTCCATAATTTGAAAAGTTGACTCACAATGTTCAATACCAACAAATATTCCAATACAGTCATTGGGCTTTTGTTATAACGAATATATTCTTTGGGCATAATGCAAAAAGTCCAAATCCACATAAATCAAAGAAAATCAGATTGGCATCAGACTTCTTGTCAGTGATATTTAAATTGAAGCAACGTTCTCGTGGAAAAGTGTGAGCCGAGGATTTAATCTTTAGCTAAACTATTGTTCAAGTACGAAGGCCACAGACACCAAGTTATGAATAAGCAGGAATCTACCACAGACCAAATTTAAGGAAAGCACCAAATTGTTTGAAGCTTCAGCATAAGTCGGGATGGGGGTTCATATTAAATGTAAGTAACGAAGAACTAAAACTAAAAGATGGGAAATGGACACAAAGCTATAAGTGAGTCATGTGCTCTGACAATGTAGAAATAATTCAATTAGTGAAACATGCAAGAATCCGAAAGGCAATAAGTATAAATGGAATAAGGTCTCCAATTGCCTCTGGTTATTAGGTGAGAATAAAACAATATCACTTGAAACTGAAAAATCAAGAAGCAGATGTTTATTTCAGATTACAGAGATGAAATCCTGAGCAACAAATTTGTGGGTAAAGGAGAGAGAGAGAAGTAATTCATAATGAACGTCTGTGTGGCTCATATTAGGAAACCAAGAGACAGTATCTAGATACTAAATAAAGCCATAACTAAAGGTATTATATAATGAAAGTATCCATTAGTGATAATCACTAGAACAATAATATACATGTTCCTAAATACCACACAATGAGAAAGAAAAAACAGTCCATCTAGAGAAAAACTTTATTGGGTATACATAACATAAAGTATGTACTTATGTCATGTATGAAATATAAAGCAGTATGACAAACCAGGACCAGATAAATCATATTCATATATGTAAATGGACTTGAATCATCTATAAAGAAAAAATATTTTTAGGCAGGTTAACAAAATTCAATTCAGTGCTGTATAATGAAACACACATAAAACAAAAAACGGGGGGGGGGCGATTTTGGAAGAAAATTCATAAAAAATTGTGGTACAGTCATAGAATAGAATATCCATAAAAAAGAGCAAACTACTGAAACATGCAACAACAGGGACAAATTTCAGAAACATGACACTGAGTGAAAGAAGGTGAAGAGTTCACACTGCGTGGTTCCGTTTATAGCAAGTCCTGGCTCGGCAAAAGTTATCTAGGGGGAAAGAAATCGGAGGAGTGGGTGCCCCTGAGGATGGTGAGGAGATTGACTAGGGAGGGACACGAGGGAACTTTCTGGGGTCAGGAATATGTTCTATATCACGATGGGGTGTGGGTTACACAGACGTATGGATTTGTCAAAAATGAACAAAAGGTATGGTACCACGTGTACAATTCCCTCTAGGTAAATTATACCCCAACTTAAGAGAAGGGAACTGCCATGTGTGCCCTCAAAGGGTCTCTGAACTCTTTCACAGCCAGAGCCGGGCAGCCAGGCCTGCACATCCAGCCGCCTGCAGAGCATGTGGCCTCCACCTGCTCGGGCCTGTGGGGACCACTGCCCAGGGCTGCCGGTGGCCTGGTCTCAAGAACACGGGCCCTGAGACAGGTGTCCCAGAGGAAACAAATGTCATCAAGGGGCCCCGGCTTTTCAGCTGGTGCCAGTGGGCAGGGAGAAGGCCCACGGGGTCCTGTCTTCCCATAAAAAAGCAGGGGCCTTTCCAGGGCAGTCGCTGCCTCCATCTCTCAGGCCTAAACGAGGGGAGGGGCCGGGGAGGGCGGGCGGAACAAAAGGGAGCAGTCGCATCCCCATCTTCCCTCTGTGCTTTTAGAAAGCTCGAGGAGTGGAGAGGGGACGCAGTTTGCTTGGGCCTGGGTTGAAGAGGGAGATTTCGCAGACGGAGCGCTGGGGAGACAGATGAACTGGGGAGGAGAACGGCTTTCAGGAGAGCGCAGCCGGTGCATCCGGCGGGCAAGCCATTTGCCATTGTGCCCACGGCCTTCAGCCCACTGCACTCCGGTGAAGTGGATGGAACACAAAGGCCCCAGGGCTGGTGACTCGCAGCCCCATCTATGTTTTAGACGCTAATGATGGCCAGACCAGGGTAATGGGTTGTGAAGGGCACAGGGGATGGCGGAGGAGAGGACGGAGGCTGGGGGTGGGGGTCTGTCTCAGAAGTTCTTGGGGGACCTGGGGTCTCTCCTCCACGACAGCCTCCCCTGCTGCCCACTCAGGGGCCTGCTTGGCCATCTGAAACGCCAGACTCAAAACCTCAAGGCTCACACGTGGTTGGCATGATTTTGTCATTCATAGTCAAGGGAGGGACAAGGATGCACACTGTCCTTCAGTCCTAAGACTGGCCGGAGCATGTGGCCCAGAGGGGTCAGCAGGGACCAGGGCCAGGAGGGGGTTCTCTTATCCACCAGCCTCAGAGCAGAAGTCAGGGCCAGCATGCACAGCTGAGATGCACGACAGGGTTGCTGCCAACGTGAGCACCCAGAAGTCTTTCCCTCAGATTGATTGAAGTAAGTACCTCCATGTTGTAGAAAAACAAGTAATGATGTGGAAAGATGTTCACACCATTATTAAGGGATAAATAGCAGGTCATAAATCAGTATCTATGGTGTGATCCCATTTTTGCTGTTTTAAAAGAGTGTGTATAAGCAAATTAGAAACTCTGGAGGAAGTGCATCATGTGCTAGCAAAGCTTCTCCAGGGATTACTGGGAATTCTTCTCTTCTTTTTGCTTGTCTCTACTTTCCATATTGTCTAAAATAAGCAAATAGTCCTTTTGTAAAAAAATTTTTTATTAACAATTTTAAATGAATAATAAAATCAATAGATACAAAGCTCCCTCTCTCCCATCCTGCCGCCGTACTGACACCCCCACATCCCAAAATAATCCTTTAGGTCGAGGCCTCGTCTTAAGGAGTAAAGGACGAGGCTTTGAGGGAACTGAGTACGTGCAGTTGAGTGTCCCATCCCGTCGTACTTTCAGACTTTGACATGTAGCTTCTCCACCAAAGGCACCTCCATGAAAGTGGGTCATTCCATGAGAGGGAGTGTGTGGTCATGAACAGGAAGCTGGCGTGACAGCGAGATGGAAGGGCTGGGCATCAGCCCAGGGTGGGGCTCTCAGGGGTCTGTGCGAGGACTGGTCTTTCGAAAGATTTTAGTCCATGACCTTGAAGAGAGGGTACCAAAGGACATCAAGGCTGCAGGAGAGTGAAATTCTGAGATGCTGGGGACAAATGCACAGCTGGGAGGATGGAGGGGTGGAGGGAGAGTCCCAAGGGGGCAGTGAAGCAAAGCCTGAGGCTGTGTGTTTACCATGGGTCGGGCTCCCTGTTAAGACCGGGAAAGGAGTCGGAAAGACAGTCCGTTCCCTAATGGGACAGGTGGCTGGTGTGTCCAGAGAGACCAAAGCACCGGTAGGCACCAACAAGAGGAGTATCAGAAAGAAAACTTGACTCTCTCACTCACGGTTCAGGGAATGTAAACTGGAGCGACTTTGCTGGATGGCAAACTGGATTTATGTGTCCATGTTGTCAATGTGTCTGCCCTTTACCACAGCACTCCCATCTCTAAGACTTTATCCTAAGAAAACGCATGAAAAGGTGCATGAAGACACATGTAGAAGGGCTTTTGTGTTTGTTAGAGGAAGAAATGGAAACAACATAAATATCCATCAACTGGGGATTGGTTTAATAAATCATGGTGCTTCCACATGCAGAGTGACTGCAAGCCTCATGAGGGCAGAGCGGCATGTGTTTCATCAACACTCTACATCTAACACACTGGACAGTGTCTGGTGCCTAGCAGGCCCGTGTTCGATGAAGGAAGGAGCAAAGGAACAAACCGATGACAGCTATGTCATATAGCTCTTTAGAAGGAGGCTGAGGTCTGGTACAGCTGATATGGAAAGAGAGCTGCAATATGTTGTTGCGCAGAAAGTGGGCGTCACGGCCCAGCATCATGGGTCTGTTTGTGCATTTGTTTAAGTCTGAGGGAATTTACATGAAAACAAAACACAGAGTATTTGGAAAGGACACGATGGAGGTGTTAACAACGCTGACTGCTAGATGAGCTAGATTATGGAGTCTTTTCTACTTATTCTTCTATATTTTCTGACTTTTCTGTAATAACCATGTTTCAATTTTATGAGAAGAAACACAAAGTTATGTTAAGATTTAAAAACAATAAAGTGGAGGTAAATTCTTGACCCACAGAATCCCTGAGCGTAATAAAAGGGTTACTTTTAAGCTGCAAAATTTGAGAGATTTAGCAGCAATAAGAACCAAAACAGGGGCCGGCCCGGTGGCTGAGTGGTTAAGTTCGTGCACTCCGCTTCGGTGGCCCAGGGTTTCACCGGTTTGAATCCTGGGTGCGGACATGGCACCGCTCATCAAGCCATGCTGAGGCGGCATCCCACATGCCACAACTAGAAGGACCCACAACAAAAAATATACAACTATGTACTGGGGGGCTTTGGGGAAGAAAAGGCAAAAAATAAACTCTTTAAAAAAAAAAAAGACTATACAACTATGTGCCGGGGGGCTTTGGGGAGAAAAGGGGAAAAAAATAAAATCTATAAAAAATAAATAAATAAGTAAAACAAAATATGCAACTGTGTACTGCGGAGATTTGGGGAGAAAAAAAACAGAAAAAGAACCAAAACAACAATGAAACGGATGACCATTCAGTCTTTAGAGCTCATTGTTTCTAAATGCCGAATCCTAGTCCATTAGAGAGAAAGTCTGCAACTTGTCCAACCAACCAGGCGTTGCGGGTGTACGTGTTGCCAGATTTTACTGTTCATTTATTCAACAAAGATGTATTTAGGATCTATTATGTGCCAGGCACGGAGTGAGGTGACAGGTACTGGGAATGCTCTGGTAAACAAGGCAGGCTTTGTTCTAGAAGCTTCTGTTTCAATGAGAGACGTTTAAGAAAGTAAACAACCAAATAAATGTATAATTACAAATTGTGATAAGTATCATGGAGAAAAAAAACTCTAAGAATCTCTAATATGGTGCAACAGTCGAAAATTATCAGGATTATGATAATAATAATAATAAGCATTGCAGAGAATGACACAGCAATCAGAAGCTGTGGAAGAGCAAAAAGCTGTTTAGGAAGGAAGTATAATCAGAGTGCAAATTTGTCTGCAGCGAACAATATTTACATAGTCTTAATGATTTAACTAAATGTAAAGTATCAGTTTGGGGATGAAGGAGAGGCGGCAGCAGGGTCAGAGGAAGTCAGTAGATGTTTAAAATGGATAAATCAAAACCAGCAGCAGCAGCATGTTATTCAGAGAAACTGAGTTAACTAACAGAAAAAGCAATGACAAACAGTCACCTCTGAGGAAGAGCACTGGAGGCTGGGAAAGCGATGAGCTGCTTTTCATTCGTTTACTTATTCATTCAACACGTATTTACTGAGCTACTTTGGTGCCTGGCCTTGTTCTAGGCACTAGGGATACAGAAGCAAACAAAACAGCCCCAGAATGGAGTTTATATTCTAGAAGGAGGGACAATAAACAAGTAAAACCCATACTATGTTACAAGTGGTAAGTGCTATGGGAGGGGGGGAAGTAGGAGAGAAAGATGGGATGGGGAGGGGAAGGGAGGTTACGATTTTAGACAGATGAGCCAGAGATGGCGTCATTAAGTGACATCCAAGTAAAGAGGTGAGAGAGGCAAAGGAGAGAGCCGCGTGAATATCCGGGAGAAGAGCATGCCAAGAAGAGGGAAGAGCAAGTGCAAAGGCCCTGTGGTGGGAGTGGTCCTGGTGGGTTGGAGGCACAGTAAGAAGACCTGTTGAGGCTGGACCGGAGTGAGCCAGGAGAGGTGGCAGATAGGCCAGGGAGGTAACCGGCAGTAGATCAGGGAGGGCCTCGTGGGCCATTGTACCTTCGGGTAATGGTTGATTCTTTTCACCATGTGTATATATAACTTTGATTTAAATCTTTTAACATTTATTTTCAAGAAATAACTCTGCTGGAGAGTAGATTGGAGAGAGCAAGCCTGGAGGTGGGACCCCAAGAGGAGACTAGGAAGGCAGTTCAGGTGATCAGTGTAGGTGGATGAGGTGTTGGCAGTGGATGTGGAAGGATTGACAGGTTTGAGATTTATTTGGGGGGTAGAATTGGGCGGACTTGTTGATGGATTGGCTGAAGGAGTCAAGAATACAGGCGGTTTGAATGGTCCCCAACTGTCCGGCTTGAACAATTGGGTGCCATTTACCAAGACAAAGGGGAGCAAGTGTTCAGATATTGACACACTGAGTGTGAGAGCCCTTGAAGGCCTCTCGGGAAACCTCAGGAGGCGTCGGTTGGAACCCTGTGTGCACACTGCTAGAGGGGATGTAACATGGTGCAGCTGCTTTGGAAAACAGTTTGGCAGTTCCCCAAAAAGTGACACCTAGATTTACCGCATCACCCAGTAATTCCACTCCTCAGTATACATCCAGGAGGAGTGAAAACACACTCACACAGAAACCTGTACATGAGTGCTCGTAGCAACATTATTCATAAGAGCCAAAAGATGGAAATTACCCAAGTGTCCATCCATTCATGAATGGATAAACAAAATATGGTTTAAATTTATGGTATACAATGAAGGTTTATTGGACAGAAAGGAATGAAGTTCTGATATACGCTACGACATGGATGAACCTCAAAAACGTGCTGAGGGAAAGAAGCCAGTCACAAAAGGCTACCTATTGTATAATTCCATTTACAGGAAATGTACAGGATAGGCAGATCCATAGAGACAGAAAACAGAGTCATGGTTGCCCGGGGCTGGCGGGGGGGGGGGGGTGTGACAGGGAGGGACTGCTTATGGGCACAGAGTTTCTTCTGGGGGTGATGGAAATGTTCCGGAATTATACAGTGGTGATAGTTGCACAACCTTGTGAATATACTAAAACCCACTGAAATACACACTTTAAAGTGGTGAATTTTATGGTACGTGAATTATATCTCAAAAAAAAAAAAAGGCAGTTAGCTGGCTAAGACTGGCACCATTGGAGATTTAACCAGGAGAAATTCAGCTCAGAAGTCACATTTAAAACCAAGAGAATGGAGAGTCACACCAAGATAACACACAGAGAGAGAAATGATGGAAGGCTAGTACCCAGAGAAACAGCCACATTTAGAGCTTGGGTGGCAGAGGAGGGGCCCATGACAGAGACGGAGGAGAGGCCAGCGAGGGAGGGAATCAGGGAGTGGAGTCCCAGGCTGCAGGAGTCACTTCAGATCCTGCTGTTTCAAAACACGGTGCACTGAGCAGTGACTCGTGGGCGTCAATCTCTGTATGTTCCATAGGATAAATCCTAGAGGCAGGACTGCTAGGTCAAAGGACACGGGCACCTATAATTTTGATAGACACTGCCAATTTCCCCTCTCATCAGCATTTCATGAGAGCATCAGTCACAGATAGAATCTATTTCTATTCTGGATTGGGAGTGAGAGAACCAATGAGCTGCCAAATGGAGGAGGGCCAGAGCCAGCTCAGGGTCCTGGGAGAACAAGGTTTGGGTCGCTGGGCATGAGCTGGCCGAGCTGGCAAGTGGTTGGAATAACCAACAGACCTTGCAGAACCTGTGGGGGGAGGCGATCATACTGTGGGGACAGACAGGGCCCCATCTGAGAGCCTGGGACAAGGAACAAGGCAGCAAGAGATACACAGTACATGGCAAGAGTCCTTATTCCGGAGTCCCAGGTGGCCGCTAAGCCACTGTGAGGTGAGGTCACCTCGGATGAGTCACCTCACCCTCCTGGGCTTCAGAGAACTCATCTGTTAACTTGGAGATCTGGCCAGGATCCTTTCCCCTTTAGAGCTCTGTGGATCCTGTTTGAGAATAGGAACAAATCTTCCTTTTAATGCCAACCACCAAAATCGGGGCAGTTTTTCCTTGGGAGGTCTTGTTCCTATGGTGGTTTTTCCATTCCCTGTACGGGGTCAGGAGGTCATGATTTTAAGTGAGCTCTGACGGGAACAGCTCAGTTCAATTCAGCAAGCATTTACCGAGTGTCCCAGGTGTGAAGGCGCCACCATCATCTCGCCTGGGTGACCAGTCTCCCAGCTGTCACCTTGCCCCTACAGACTATTCTCAACTCAGCAACTCACTCCAAGCAAAAGGCAAAATCTACAAGTCCACAGGATCTGTGGCATCTTGCACCCCTACGGGACCCACCCCCTCACACACACACACATATTCCCATGTGAGCACACTCCTGCCTCAGGGCGTTTGCAAATCCTGTCCCCTTTGCCTTCTCCCAGATGGCCACTAGTCCTGCTTCCTCACTTTATTAAGGTCTCCACTCAAAATTAACCTCATCTGAGAAGACTTCCCTGACCTCTTTACACAAAACAGGACCCAGCCCATCACTCTCAATCCCCTTATCCTGCTGGTTTTCCTTCATAGCCCCTGTGGCCACCTTCACCTCCTGTACTAATTTATTTGTTCCCCCATTGCCACAAAACTGTGAGCTTCATGGAGCAGGGTCTGCTGCCTCTCCAGCGCCTGGAGCAGGGCCTGTGCAGAAGAGGTCCTCGGTGCAGATTTGGGGGGAGTGAACGAACCCTCCCACAAGCCCCAGCCACGCGAGTCAGTACCACATGCCTTTTGAATGGACACACAAATAAAGAAGATAGGTTCCGAAATTAAGCTCGTGACTATTTTGCAAGGCTTGGTATCTCTGCAGGCCTGAGTTTTCCTGTGTGAATCTGAAGCTTAGCAAGCCCGGGACGAGCTCTGTGAGGGCAGGAACCGAGTCCTGTCCACTGCTGGTCCCAGTTCACTGCTCAGCACCCAACAGATGGTTGGTTCAGAGTAGGTGCCGGCCCGATGGGACAGCTTGTGTTCCTCACACAAGAGCAAACCAGAGATGCTTTGCCCCTGTCTGGGCTGCTGAGATCTAGGGGAGGAGGAAACGGGCTTGAATCCTGTCACCAGGAAGGTCCCAGGCATGTTAACTAGCCCTCCACGTTGCTTAAAGGCTTTAGAAGAAACTTGCTCTGGTAGTTCCAATCCCCGACCGCAGAGCAGCCCTGCCCTCTGGTGGCCAACTGGTGCAGTGCCATCGCGGAAAAGCTTTGACAACAATTTAGGAAAAAATTTTGCTTTATACAAGTTGTCTGACTCCAACGTAGACAACTGGGAAGACAAAAAATAAGGAAATAAAATGTAATAACGTGACCTTAATACCCTTGATGCTACTGGAGCTCCCAATCTTATGCCTGTTTTATACTAGCTCATTCATTCAATCAACTATTTGCAGAGCCCCTCCCATGCCCCAGGCACCGTTCCAGGCACTGGCCGTGAACAAGTGAAAGTCACTGTATTTGTGCTGCTTGCTTTCCAGCTGTAGGCACTCTTTGTTTTTATCCTGATATCTTCACTTCCTTCATAACCTATGTTGCCACATACTCTTCATAAAAATCACTGCTGATGGCTAGATGGCAGTCCAGTGAGAGAATGTCTGCAGCCTATTGTCTAGTGTACCAGGGACATCTTCAAAGCAAAAGGAGGCAGATAAGAAGGTTTTGATCACTTTCTTTACAAGAGTGAGGTGCAGCTGGCTGAGTGGACCCCACAAGCCGCCCACATGGATTTTTCCTGTCTCCCTGTCCTCGGTCCTGGACGCCGGGATGCTCCAGACCTGAAGTCAGGGCACACACCTTCTATCGAAATACCGTGCCTTCACTCAACAATTACTACCTGCTGGCATTATTCCAGGGACTGAGGCTACAGCAGCGAACAAGGCAGGCAGGGCCCTGCGTCTCCTGGAGAACAGCCTTGTGGGAAGGCAGCGTGAAACACTTCATCACAAAATCAATTGTAATTCCAATGTCATGTGTGAAAGTACTAAAGAGGCACCCCAACTTAATCTGAGGGGTCCACGCCCCTGAGGAGGTCTCCTTCAAACTCCGAACTCAAGGACACAGGAGTAAGGTTGGGGCCAGGCAGAGGGAGGGCAGGTGCGACACCTGCAGCCCAGACAGCAAGAGGGCGAAGGAGGGAAGCGGGTGGCGGCCAGATCTCACAGGACCTCGGAGGCCACTCAGGAAGTGTGGGCTTTCTCCTCAGGGCAACAGGAAGCCACTGCAGGGTTTTGAGTGCTTTGAGCAAGTCTGGCCCTTTGGAAAGATCCCCTGTAACAAACAAAACCAGCTAGAAAATACACTGGAAGAAAAGAGGCATTCATAAGAGTGATACAAAGAACAAACTATTCAGAAAGTCACTTATCAAGAAATATGTAATACGTTTCTAAAGAAAAGCTGTAAACTTTACTGAGGGGGAGAAAAGAAGACTCAAATAAATGGAAAGACACGTTTTGTCTTAACAAAAGATAGTATTGTGAAAATGTGAAGTTTCCTCATATTTACCTATATGTTTGCCACCTGCATAGACTATTACCTTCTGAATTGTAGGGCCCCTGTTTTATACTTTCTCAACTCCCGGTACTTTCCCTCCTTAACACATGTGACAGTGTGATTACATTATTTTTGTAATTACGTGTTTCAGGCTGCCTACCCACTCCACTGATAAAAAGAACACTAAAATTCATCTGAAAATATATGAGTGAAAATAGCCAGTAAATTTCTTAAAAAAATCTTACCAGGTAATAAAAATATGTTATAAAGCTGGAGTAAATACAGCCATTTGGCACACATACAAGAAGAGGCAAAAAGATCAAGAGAACACAATAGAGAAACCAGAAATAGACCCAACTGTAGGGGGAAATTTAGAATATCATAAGGTGCCACTCCATCAGTAGAAGAAATGGATTATTCAGTAAACAGCATGGGGAAAACAGCTGGCCATTTGGAAAACAATTAAATGTGCGTCTGTACCTTTCTCCTTCACACCCAAATAACTGCAGGTGGATCAAAGGTTTAAAAGTAAAAATTGAACCATGAAAGCATGAGAAGAAAGCATGAATATAATTCTTTTGCAATTGTGGCTAGAAAAGCATGATATTAATTCCATAAACCGTGAAGGAAGAGACTAATTAATTTGATTCTAAAAAGTGTAAAACTCCTTTGAGGCAAAAATACAGAAAGTCAAAAGACAAACGGAAAATTAGGAGAAATATTTGCAGGAATATGAGAGACAATGTGACAATTTCCTTAACTACAAAGAATGCTTAGAACTCAAAAAGCCAAAGATAAAGAACTCAGTAGAAAGAGCAGGCAAGACAACATAGAGCAGAAAAAGAGATTCGTGTGGATGACAGATATATTAAAAACAGCCTGGGCGCCAGCCCATGGCCGAGTGGTTAAGTTCACGCACTCTGCTCTGGCGGCTCAAGGTTTCACTGGTTCAGATCCTGGGTGCAGACATGGCACCGCTCATCAAGCCATGCTGAGGCAGCGTCCCATGTGCCACAACTAGAAGGACCCACAACTAAAAATATACAACTATGTACCGGGGGGCTTTGGGGAGAAAAAGGAAAAATAAAAATCTTAAAAAAAAAAAAACTCAGCTTGATTCATAATTTTTAAAATAAGTTACCATTTTTTACGTATCAGAGTGACAAAGCTATGGGCAGGTGTTGGTAAAGGTGAGGAGAAACAGCAGACTGTGGACATGGAAATTGGTAGGGCCAGGAGGAGAGGCAAAGAGGCAACAGCCATCGACCTTCTAATTGCCCGACCCCGTGAAGCCAGCAATTCCACTGCTAGCAATTGATTTCACTGCAGCCGTATTTCTAAGAGCAAATCACTGGGAACAACAGGGGGCAGTCCTCGGATATGGGGACAGGCAAAGAGCTCCAGCATGCACTTTCAAGTGAAAAATGCAAGGTGCAGACGTCTGGGTGGTGGTGGTTGTTGTTTTTTCTTCTTCTTCTCCCCAAAGCCCCCCACTACATAGTTGTATGTTCTAGTTGCAGGTCCCTCCAGTTCTGCTATGTGGGACGCCGCCTCAGCATGGCTTGATGAGCAGTGCTAGGTCCGTGCCCAGGATCTGAACCCATGAAACCCTGGGCTGCTGAAGGTGAGCGTGGGAATTTGACCACTTGGCCACGAGGTGGGCCCCTGGCTTATTGTTTTTTAATGTCACATGCACATATGTATAATTATGCATGAACATGCAATTTATGTATACACACATAGATAAAAGCATTTATAAGCCTTGAACAAATTTGGAAGGATACAGGAGAAACTGCTTGCCGCTGGGAAGTAGACCTGGAGGTTGGGGGTGGGGGAGGCGGGGAATCTATCTTTGACTTTTCACCTTATTTTCTTCTTTGTCCTTTGAATTTTTCCCGTGAGCATGTATTGCTTTTGTAATAGTACCAAAATTGTCACTGCTGTTGTCGTTGTTGTTTTAAGATCATTCAGGTTTCCGTGTAATGAACTGACCACAGAGGCCAAAGTGGCTTGTGGAGACTTTGGCAGTCCAGATGTGACATGGCAGTGGCTGGGAAGGCAGCCGTGCAGCCAAAAAGAAACAACTGGATTCCAGATTTACTCAAAAGGCAATGCTGACAGGAAGGAAGGCAAGAATAGCATGCTCTGTGCCCCCACAGCCACTCTGCCACCCCATCCTTCAGCCCTACACCAAACGTCATCCCACACGCCACTAGACTGCAGGCTCCGTGAGGACAGAGCCACATCTGTTCTGTTCTCCACTGCTTGGAACAGGGCCTAGAGGATGCCAGGAGACCAGTGGGCACCAGCACTGGCTCTGAGAGCTCTGAGCCTCAGAGTGGGAGGCTCCCCATGGGACTAATGCAGGGAAAGGCAGAGAGCAGGGGAGATTCAGGGATGACAGCAGGGTTTGAGCTGGCTCTGCCCACTGACCCCATCAACACCCCCTAGACACCCTCACAGGTATGGGCCTCAGCACCAGGTAGGAGCCTGCTCAGCACCTGCTGAACAAGTATTTGAATGGGTACCACCCACCCAGATCCAGAAGGGTGTGCAGGTGGGGCCCCTTCCAGAAAGGTGTACCTCCTCCACCATTCACAACCGCCTGCTCGAATCCCAGTTCCTGCCCAGGAGGAAGCATGACAGACTCTTCCAGGTGGACGGAGTGGATCCAGGAGGAAGGCAGCTCAGCCTTGGCGCCCACACTCCTTGCCCTGCCCTTTGCACCTGTTGCGTACAGGAAGAGATCCTCCGCTGACCTACCCTGCTGCCCTTCCCGCTGGGCCTCCCTCCTACCCTCAGCACCTGCAGACCCCAAACCCACTGAGTAGGGAGCCGTAGATTTGTCCTAGAACTACCAAGAAACTCGGGATGGCTTCTCAGAGGAGGCAACATCTGAGCCGGGCCTTGAAGCATGAAGAGGAACGAACGTCTGCCAGATAAAAAAGGAGAAAAAAGGCTGTAGGTGTGCACCAGGGAATGATGGACCCGGCAAGCTTCTTGCAGGATGGGAATGAGGGCCTGACGGGGCTGGGTTAGAGGCAGCCAGATTGTGAAACGCTCTAGGAAATTACAGTCATAATAGTAACCTCATACCTCGCTGGACCCCCAGGCCCGGGCACGCTCCCTCCACGTGCTGCTTCTCACAGAGGTATGTGGCTGGTCCATCTTCTCCACCAGACTCCAAGTTCCTCGAGAGCTGTGGCTTTCTTCTCTGTGTCCGGAGTGCCTGGCATGCCCTAGGGCATAGGTGCTCAACAAATGTTTGTTGACCTAAAAAAAGGGGATATTTGTAACTGTGGTGACGACACAACTGTAAACATAGGTCAAAAGTCAGCGAACTGGACACTTGAACTGGGTGAATGTTACCGTGAATTACACCGCAGTAAAGCCGAGGAGAGAAGGCACATGCATATCATAGAGTGCTTTGTCGTCCACCACTTTCCCATCACTCAGCTTGTGTATCCCCCCAACAGCCCCATTGCACCGATGGAGAAACCAAGGTGACCGTGGCCAACCTGGGCCCCACCCTTAGAGCTTGTGGATCGCCGGATATGAGCCTGAGGGACACTTTCAGAGGATGTGGGCCAGTCGTGGGTGGGAAAATCTAATTTGCAGAGGTCACGCCTCCCTCTGCCGAGACCAGTTGGTCCCCTTCTAAAATCCGGGGGACAGGAACAGTGACACAGGCTGGTAGTGGGTTACTGCTGTCTTGCCCTGGGGACACTTGGCCCCCCTAGGGCAGTTTGGGCACATCGTCGGTCCTGTTCAGCGGGGTCCTCAGGCCGGCCTGGGAGACGCTGGGTGTCACACTCCTGCTCCACCCCCAGCTCACACGAACAGCCTCACTTTCGCTGTATAGGATAAGAGTGCTCACTCAGATATCCTACCACAAGTGGGATTGCCAGATTTAGATAGAAATACAGGACAGAATATTTGGGACACACTTATACCAAATAGGACACACTAAACAGGATATACTTGTGCTAAAAAATTATTTGTTGCTTATCTGAAATCCAAATTTAACTGGGCATCTTGTATTTTGTCTGGCAATCATAAATGCAAAAAAAATTAAATTAAATTAATAAATTTTAAAGATTAATTAAATTAATCGAATAAAAAAATCATAAAAAAAACCAAAATGATAAAATATAAAATAAAATAAGATAAAATTTTTAAATAATATAAAAATATAAAATTTTAAAAAATAAAATAGCAAACAAAAATTAAAAATTTAAATAATAAAATATTAAAAAGTAAAATAAAACATAGACTAATACACCACCAGCGGGCGGAGGCCTGCGCTGGCCCCAGTGCCTTGGCGGTCCAGCAGGATAGCGGGCATCCCCGAGGGCACCCCAGCCCAGCGTCCCAAGCGCTTGGCTGCAGCCTCCACGCGGCGGGGCGCACCCCGGGAGAGTGATGCAGAGGCCCGTAGAAAGCTCTAGAACAGCAGCAGCCCACAGCACCCCTGGCTGTGCCTCCCGGGTGGCAATCGCCCCCTAGCAATGGGGGCCTGTCACCCAAGGCCGCCCCCCACCGGGAGCGCGAAGGGCGCAGCGGTTTCTCAACTGCTTTTTAACGGAAGCCAGTGTGTTCTAGAAATGGCTTTCTGCCGCTCTGAAAGGAGCACCCGAGAAGTGAGCAAACGCTGCTCTGTGTTCAGGAAAGGCACGCTCCCCTCCTGGCCTCTGCTGCTTTGTCTCCCTGGGGAGAAGGTCGTGAGCGCCACCTGTGTGCGTGAGGTCCCAGGACGCCCACCAAGGCCCTGTAGGAGGGTGGGGTGGTTGACAGCTCCTCTAGCTGAACTTTGCTGCCCCTGCCTTCTGCCACTCAAATCCAGGGTGACATTGTGTAGGCAGAAACAGGTGTGGGGGGGGGGTTCCCTATTTTTTTCCTACAAATCTGAGTGCTGAAAGGCACAGCAGAGAGTTTTTGCTCGCTTGGGAAAACGCCAACCTATACGTTAGAAAAGGCAATAATAAAGGTATCATAATATTAAATTAATAACACTAATACAGCCATAAAGCTCTAAAACTTCATGCCCAGTAACCCTACTCCCTGGGAATTTATCCTAAGGAAATAGTTCAAAAGAATAAAAGTGCTATATGCCTAATAATGTTCACAATGGCGTTACTGACAGTGGCTGGAAACTGAAAACAACCTAAAGCCCAGTAAAGGAGAAGGTTAAGTAACGATTTTACACCCACAGGATGGAGTGCTGTGCAGCCATTCAGTGACTATGGCCAGGGCCATAGAAACATGGGGAAATGTTTATAATATAATCTTAATGAAAAGCCGTTTAATATAAAACGGTACATACTTATAGATCATAGCCCCCTCAGAATTGCCTTTTTTAATTGAAGTTTTATTTAGATAATTGTAGATTCACATGCAGTCATAAGAAATAATACAGAGATTTCATTTTTACACAGGTTCCCCCAGTGGTAACATCTAGCAAAATCAGGATATAGACAGTGATATAATCCACCACCCTCGGTCAGATTTCTCCAGTTTTACTTATACTCACGCGTGTGACTGTGTGTGTGTGGTTCTATACAATTTTATCACATTGGAATGGCTTTCTTTTTGTTTTTTGAGGAAGATCAGCCCTGAGCTGACATCTGCCGCCAATCTTCCTCTTTTTGCTGAGGAAGACTGGCCCTGAGCTAACATCCATGCCCATCTTCCTCTACTTTATATGTGGGACGCCTACCATAGCATGGCTTGCCAAGCGGTGCCCCGTGCGCACCCAGGATCCGAATGAACCAGCGAACCCTGGGCCGCTGAAGTGGAACCTGTGCACTTAACTGCTGGCCCGCACTGGGCCAGGAATGGTTTTTAAAGTACACGTGAATATGTAGAAGTGTGTGGGGAGGCCTGGGCCAGCGGGGCAGAAAGCTGAGGGGCCCGCCCAGCCAGGCCGGCCTAGCTGTGGGATCTTGGGCAAATGGAGGAACCTCCCTCGAGGTGCGGTTTTCAGCAGTCACGTGGGGACCAGTCTCCTGCCCCGTCTTTAACAAGGCTGCTGTTGAGGTCATATTTGCCGAACGCAGGCACCATCATCCAGGCCCTGAGCACAGGCAGTTCACCAAGCAGCCAGAAGACAAGCCCGGGCAGAAGTGGGGGGGGGGGGGGGGGGAGGGGCGGGCTGGGTGTGTCCCTCGGCCCTCCCACCACTCACAGCTGGGCTACTACCAAAATGGGAGGTCACTCCACCCTCCCTCTCTCCACCAGGCAGGAGATGGGACAAGGGGCTTCCCAAACATTTCCAGCTGCAAGAGGCCTGGTCTTGAGAATTGGACCATCCAGCTCAAAAATGACTCCCTTTGGGCAGCCGGAGGAAAATGGGATCTGATAGGGAAGGAGCAGAGAAAACAGTGCCCGCTGGCCTCCTTCTGCTGCTCCCCAGAAAGTTGCCTGACTGTGGCTTCCTCTCCAGTGGGATCGGCAGAGGTCGGGGAGCAGAGGCTCCTCTCCAGGCATCTCCTTCCAGACACGCCCTGTGCTGCTGGTGCAAAAGGCTGTCAGTTCCCACCCTGTCCTCTCCACCAGGAAGAAAAAACGGAGGCGTGTTTCAACTGCGTGTTTTAACTCGAGCCCGTGAAGGGCCTTCTTTGTGGGAGCTCCAGGATCACAGCTCCCCAGGAGCACCCCCAGCTTAACCTTCACAACAACCCCAAGAAGGAGGTCATTCGTTATCCCCATTTTACAGGTGAGGAAACTGTCTTTGAGGAGGTTGAGCTGATGATCATACAACTAGTAAAGAGTAGGTTTCGAACTCGGGCCTGTCTGCTTTTCCTGCTTTGCCGCACTGCATTCTTAATTAAGAATTAATTCCGTTTTTCTAGATTTGATCCCAAGCTGCTGTGGCCCTGGAAATGTGAGTCAATTGGCTGTATAATAGGGGTGTCAGTGTTTGTAGTCTAAATTTTCCAAGAGCTAAGCAGTCTCACAGTGGTCTGAGTATAGCCAGCCACTAGTATTTTCCGATGACCTTTGTTGTGTTTCTGTCTCCCTGAATAGACTATGCGCTCTTTGCTGGAGGCCTCTCTGCCCTCTTCATTTTTCACTTTATCCTGAAAACCACGTGTGACAGCATCTGGTTGTTATTGGTTTTGGTTGACCAGCCCCTTTAAATACAATTCCTTCTAGAAGCAGAGGCCACGCCCCACGCTCTTTGGCCATATCACTCTGGCCTGATGATCAGAGTACCCAGCTTCCTTGGGCACAGTGATCGTATCCAGAAATGAGATGGTACAGGATTAACCAGGACCAATCAGAATTCTTCCCTGAGCTAGATATAAGGCTGTGGGGAGAATTCCACCAAGGCTGTGAGCTAAGAGTATGTAAATTCAGGGCTGCCAGCGGCCGGCCCGGGGCCCGTCAGCCTGTTTACAGAAGGGAAGCCAGGCAGAGCCAAACAAAAACAAAAGCTGGAAGTGGAGAGAGCACGGGAGACCTAGAGCGAGCACGAGAGAGAAAGCAAAGAGAGAGACAGAGAGAGACCAGAGGCATCAAGCCTTGGTGTCAGGTCCTGTGGTCTGTTCAATTCTGTGAACAATTCCGCATCCTCCCTAACTCTGAGCGGCACTGTTTCCTATTTGTCAAGCACATGGTCCCCAAGCTTCTGGACATTCTCACTTTAAAGTCGCTCGGTCAGTGTTGCCTCCTCCCCCAGGCCCATCCACAGGCCTAGCACCTCCTCGGCCCAGGGGCCCCAGGCCTGGGAGGCCTTCCAAGGATGCCAACGCAAGAGGCCTGGCTGAGTCCAGGGAGAGCTGCTCTCGCCAGGCGGGCTGGGTCCCCACCCCAAGTGACTCTGGTTCAGGTGGCACCGTGGCATGGACGGGGGTCCAGTGTGCACAGCCCAGTCCCATAACTAGGGGTGGGTAAGGCCTCCTGAAGGTGGAGAATGCCAGATGGAGGCCACGTCTACAGAAAGTCTCAGTTCACAGACAGCCCACACATCATGGTCCGTTTTTATTTAAAAAACAAATATATATATATATATATACAAACACACACATACAATTAGAGTGTTTACAGTTTGTGTACATATATTTATATATATACACACATTTACATATGTATATATAATATATACTATATATAAATAAAATCTAGAAGTAAATATACTAAGACATCAATAATGGCAGGAGTTTTAAAAATAAAAACTTTATTGAGGTATAATTTACATACAATAAACTGCACCTATTTTAAGAGTACAGTTAAATGTTTTGACAAAAATATACACTCATGTAGCCACCATGTGATATTTTTATTTTTTCCCTTGTGCCTTTAATTTCTAATGTTTTTAATTCAGTGGACAAGTGTGACTTGAGTAACTGGATAAAAACATGTACTGAGAGGGAGAGAGAGACATCCTAGGTCTCTGGCCTTGCCCTCTAGCAGAGGCAGGCCCCTTAGACAGGGCAGGTTGACCAGAGGTTTCAATAACCACCGCCTGGTGGGGCTACCCACAGCCACTCTCCGAGGACCCGGCTAAAGCAGACCATTAACCTAACTTGCGAGTGAATAAATGGCAGCTCAGGGAGGTCAAGTAACCTCCCACTCAGTGGGGAGTTGGAACCAGTAAGGGAGGGTCTTGGACCTCAAGCCCAGCGCTCTTTCCACAGCCACACTCAACAAAAGGCCAGTCACCAGGTGGAGGGAGCCTGACCGCACTTTCTCCAGACCTTCGGGAGTCCCTGGCTCCTCGGAGCTGCACGGAATGAGGCCAGAGGGCTGTTCAGGCACACCAGCCTCAAAGCCCAGCCCTCAAGGACAGCAGCCCCCTCCCTCTGGCCGCCAATTTGATTCAGGAGGGGGATAGTGGAGTCTGGCTCAGACCGGGAGGCCTGCTCCTTCTGGGGACCTGCTGACACCTCATCCACACTCAGAAAGGGTGAGCACCCGTCAGCAGGACCCTTCTCCTGCCCTTGTCTCCAGCGCGGCCCAAACTCCCCTCTGTAGCAAGCTAGGACAGGGAAGCAGCACCCCTAATCCCACACACACTTCCGTGCACTTCCAGGAAGGGATCCCACCACAGCTGAGTCCCCTGAGGCTGCAAACCCAAAAGACATGGAGCCTCCCTCATCTGACTCAGTTAACCTAGAAACCCGAGTGTTGAGGACAAACACTCGGGAAAGCACACGGAAAACGGAAGAACTTCACAGCCTCGGTCTACCGCGGGAGCAGGCTGTGGAGCGGCGCCATCTCGTGCACGGCCCAAACCTGTGCCCACCCGCGGACCTACCGCACACACGCGCGCGCGCGCACGACCGGTACAAACGGCGCTCACTGTGCTCCTCTATAGACCAGCCCAGCCCTGTGCTGACCGTTTACACACCAGTTCACCCGGAATTCTCACAATGACTCCGTTATCGCCCCCAGTTTCCTAACTGTGGAAACCAAGGCTCAGAGGGTGAAATAAGCTTCCTAAGCAGGGGGTTGCACCCAAACCCTCTGGGGCCCCTAACCACTATACTCCCGCAACATCCGACAGTCCCCATCCCCAGCACCAGATGCGGCGTCATCCCAGAGTTCTTCCCCGGAGAACCGCATACAGACACCCCCAGGGTTCCCCCAGGTAAAGGTGAGCCCCTAACCCCTTCCCTTTCTCAACCTGCCGCTCCACCTGCCACACAAACCCGGAGGGCCGGCCCCGCGCGCCCTCACTCGCGGCAGACGGGAGCGCACAAGCTTCCTGGGGCCAGTTTACCGAGACAGGTCCCGAGCCCTTCCGCCCGAGATTACACTTCGACCGCTGATGCCAGCGAATGGTCACAGACAGGCACCAGGCCTAACGACCGCCCCCACTAGACTGTGCGCTCCTTGCAGGCAGGGGCGTGTCTCGGTCACAAGGGACCGGGGTGGTCATAGCAGAGGAGGGCTCTGCCCAGGTGGGCAGCGACCTCCTGTGTCCACGGGACCCCCAGCGGGCGGGGGAGGAGGAAAGGACAGCCCGGCGGCTGGGCCCCCTCGAGGACCCAACAGAAGACGGTGCGCGCGCATGCGTGTGGGGCGGGAGGCACCCCTCCCCCAACCCCTCCCCCATTCCCCTCCCCCACCCCACCCCCACTCCCCCCCCACCCGCCCTGCTCCCCGCCCGGCCTTAGAGGGAGGCAGCCGGGACCGCAGGAGGGACAGCCGTGTCCTGATCCGTCGCGTGGCACGGAGAACAGCCACCCAGCCAAGCTGCAGCCCACCCCAGCCCACCGCACCTCTGCCATCACACTCTGCTGCTTTTCTCCTCACTATGCCATGTTTTTTTTTGGTTTTTGGGTTTTTTACAAAAATATATGTAAAAGTATGATGATTAGTGAAGGAACATGATAGAATGCTCACTCACTTCAGCACAGTTGATAATAGCACCCTCCAAATAAAAGACAAGAAAAGAATCTATATCCCCCAAAACAGGATGGATTAAATAAATTATGGTACATCTATGGGATGGAATAGTATCCAGCCGTTAAAAATGATGTTTTCAAAGAATATTTAGTGATGTGGGAAAATGTTAGAAAAATAATATCTGGCCCACAGTGAGTTATCAATAAATGTTAGCAATTATTACAAAACAGTATATTAATGAATAATACAATTTTAAATTAGTAAAGTTGTCTATGTATCTAATGCAAAAGAAAAATAGAGGAACAAATTCCACCAGCAATTATCCTTGGGAGGTGGGAAGATGAATGATTTTTTGCTTTTTCTGTTTTTTGGTTATTTTAAAATTTGGTGCAATTAATATAATTTTAGGCTTGGGGGAAAAATTCATATTAATTTTTTTTTAAACTCATGGTCCACTCCCTTCAATGGAGAGGCTGCCCTGAGGGCATAGGCCACCTGCTCTCTCTGAGGAAACCTGGGGGGTGGAAACAGCCTGGTGCGCTGGGATGTCAGACAGCACCTCTGTCCATCTTCCACCTGGAAAGTTACATAATTTCATGAGGCTCAATTTTCCCATCTGTAAAATGGGCACAATTACCTGGGTACCAGGCCTTTGCATGGGAATTAATGCATGTGAGATAATGCATGTAAAGGACTTGGCACAAGGCGGACCCAGGGGAAGTTCAGTCACTGTTGGCAGCTGTGGGGTAGGATTCTTTGTATACAGCAGACAGTCAATAATGAATGCTGCTTCCCTTCTCCTTGCCTTTGTACACTGTGGACATAAGCTAGGCATTTACGCAGCTGAGTAGGAACTAACAGTGGCCCCAGATGTTTTAAATAACTCCCTAAACCCTGCTCAGCCCAGCAAGAGGCTTCCGAGACGGGGAGAACCACTGTCCTAGAGATCCCCACAGGTGCGGGGCGGGGTGTGGTTACCCATTCATTCAACAAACATGTAATTTGCTTCTGGGGACACAGTACAGGACACGACAGATTCTGTTTCTACTCCCCTGGATTTCCATTTTAGTGAGGGAAATACAATAAATGAGTACATGAAATGATTACCAATCGTGATAAGAACCACAAAGGAAACAAATCAGGGGCTGAAACAGAAAATTAGGGGAGAGGGGATCCAAATCTGAGCCAGAGTAGCGTCTCTCGGGGAGGCGGGACCAGCAGGAGTGTCTGCACAGAGCAGGAGCTATAAAATAGGAACTCTCCTCCTGAGGCGCCCCAGGCCTGCCTTCCAACTCCTGCATGCCCCCCACCCCGAAGAAGAGGCAGCCCCCTGGGGTGGTAGGTGGAGAAGGAGCCAGGTCTAAGCCCGGAAGGGCGAGGAGCCACACACCCAGACCCTTGAGAAGGGAGCGGAGAGCCACCACAGGGACCCCAAGGGACCAGCCCAAGATGTGTGAGAGGCGGAGTCGGGGCAGGTAACTAAGGCTGCAACCTGCAGCCTTGCAGGGTGCAGACAGGTTTTGAAATTCAGGTGTTGCCCCTGTGTGCTCAGTGACCGTGGGCAGAGTACGTATCCCGCCTGTAAGATGAGGTAAGAGTATGTAGCACAGAGGGTTGGGACGATTAAATGAGTGGATACAGAATGACTTCTGGTACAGACTGAGCACTCAATACATGTTAATTATAATAATGATGATAATTACTATATAACGATGATGTACCAGACCTGCTCTGGACCCTGGGGATACTACAGAAACAAGGAAAATTCCCTGCTCCTGCAGATCTTTCATTTTAGGAGGGAAGATAGGCAATAAACAGGTAAGCAAAATAATGAGTAAGAATTTCAGAAGGTGATAGCTATGAAGACAATGAATAAAGCAGAGAAGAGGGGGCACAAGACTACTTGAGATGGAACAACCAGGGAGTGCTTTTCTGAGCTGAGATCTGAACTAGGGGAAACAGGCAGAGGAGGCAGATGAGCAAGATTTCCAGGTAGATGGTACAGCATGTGCAAAGGCCCTGTGATGAGAAAGAGCTTGGCATATTCAAGGGAAAGAAGGCCAGTGTGGCCGGGTTGCTGTCTGAGTAGGGAGGGGCTTTGTAGGCTGGGGTAAGAAGGGTCTATCCTTGCAATAGCACACAACGGATGGAGTTTTCTTTAACATTTGATTTTTAATGAGATTATTATCTGTAGTAAATGGGCTGGAAGGGACAGGAACAGAAGCAAAGAGCCCTGTCGTGGTATGATAGGGACAGAGACCAGTTAGGGGACAGATGACAGGGAGTTGGGCTAAAGCTGCAGAAGTACGATAGTGAAAAATGGCCAAACTGAGGATGTATTTAGAGGTGAGTAGTGTTAGAACAAGCTGGTGAACTGGATGTGGGATGTGGCAGAAAGAGAGGAAGCAAGAATAAGTCCCAGGATTTTGATACCAATTAAGCACCAGTTACCAAGACGGAGAAGACTGGGAGCAGGTTGGAAGGAGACCAGACACGATGTTTTTGACAGGTCACATTTGAGGTGCCCGTTTAACACCCAAGTGGGGAGGCCGAGCGGGCAGTTGGCTACGGGAACCTGGGCCTGTGGGAGAAGCTGGGGGTGGAAGCAGATGTGGGAGCCCTGGGGCCCTCCAACGTTCAGAGAACAGGAAGAGGAAGGGGCCCAGTGGGATAGGAAGACGCGAGGTATGATGTCAGGAGCCCAGAGAGAAGGGGTTTCAGGGAGGAGGGACGTCACCTGAGAGGCTCCTGAGAGGTCACGTGGGACGGTGGGGTGAAGGCCCCGCTGGGGTGGGTGGAGGAGAACAGGAAGTGAGAAAGCAGAGCCGGCAAAGACAGGGAGTGCTTTCATGTTTTGCTGTAAAGTGAAGCAGAGAAATAGAGCATCTGGAGGGGGGTCAAGGGACAGTGTGTGTTTAAGATGGATGGGTGCCATTAAGGAAATGCTCCGGGAGAAACAGAGACATGGATGGTGCCAGACGGAGGGAGCCGCAGCCCAAGCAGGAGGGCGGAGTGGGATTCAGAGCCGGGAGCCAAGGAGCAGGGCAGCTCCCTCCTGAGACAGGCAAGAGGGGTGGGTTGGGGGAGGAAGGACAGAGAGAGCGGAAGTGCTCACACTGGGCCAGGCAGGACCTAGGGGATCAATAAGGTTCACGTCGCTGTAACATGAGCCGAGTCAGGGCCGGGCAAGGGATGGATAGGTGGCGGTATTTTTCCTACCCTCTCGAGGAGTGGGGACCTTGTGATTCCATCAGGGCCAAAGCTTCGCCGGAGGCCCGGAGTTCCTCCCTCCACCCAAGGACACTGACTTTGGCCAAAGCCCTGGGCTCAGTGAGGGCCACCTGGCGGTGCATCTCCACAGGCAGGGCTCCTTCGGTCCCCAGGCCCAGCAACTAACCCCACACCCTGGCGCGGGAAGGGGACACCAGAGGCTACATCCTTGTCAAGAAGATAAAACCCAGGTTTCCAATGAGAGGACCAAGGCTCCAGACAGGCAGCTAACCCTCCCAAGGTCACACAGGATTTGGATCCTCAGGTCCTAAATGCTAAGGTCTTTCTTCTGACATAGTTCAGGGCACCTGGGGCTTCGGGGTTGAAAATGAGGGGGTGGCTGGGTTGCTCTCTGAGATTTGAATCCAGTTCTGAAAATTGCTGTTTCAATCGTCCCCCTCTCAGAGGCCTCTGCCCATAATCCCCTAAACTTCCAGGCACTTTTCTCCTAACCCAGCTGCACCCCCTCATAGAACCCCAGCTGCAGAGGAAAAGGTGCCACTGAAGTGAATGGGCTCTTTCCTTTAAAGTGTATTGGAGCCAAGGAGAAAGGGTGCTTTGGGGTGATGCCAGGAGACCATCTCGGGGAGCCCTGATACTCTTGGATGTGACTTCCTTGTGCCCCCACCTCCAACATAAGCTTTCTTCCCCTTACTGCAGCCCCTCACCTAACACCCACAAACCCCAGGAATTACACCACTGTCCATGCCTGCCACCTCTGGCCTGTTAGTTATGGCTTTGGTCTCCCCCCAGCCAGCCCCCAAGCAGTCTCTGTCTCCCTCCCTCCTCTATTCCCCCCCAGATCCACCAGGTCAACCCTGCTGAACCCAACGAAGCTTCTCTGGAACCCATAAGCCTGGCCCTGGTGGTGTGCAGCCTGTCCTCTCCACCCCGACAGACCCTCCCCACCCCCTGGGCAGTCTCAGTGGGCTCTGGCCCCCGTCATTCATGACTGCCTTGACTCCTGCCCAGCTCTGACGCTCCCCTGTCCCTCCCTATCATTGATTGACACCTTGTTCAAATCCAGGAGCTTCACAGGACAGTTTTATTAAGGAAATGGCCCCAGCAGCTCCCTTCCGTAGGCTCTGGCCAGACCTTGAACTCCCAGCTCACGACACTGGGGTGCTCAGGCTTGGCTTTCAGAGCTAGGGGGCATGGATGACACCCTCTCATTTCTCCTTAGCCTTGAGCTAGAGTCTCTAAGGTTCAGGGTGAATTCCATCCCCCACCAGACTTCTGCCAGGTAGGCATGCCAAGTGAACTAATATTCAACATTTAGTCACCAAACGGTGGTGTTCCCACCTCTTACTTCTCAAAAAAAAAGTCTTAAGTCTTTACTTCCTCACAGGTATTAACACAGATTTCTGAATTGGCCAAACTAAGGACTATATTTTTTTCTGAACCGAGAGCCTCAGAGCTGAACATACACTCTGTTTGCTGACCACTGGGAGGAAATCCAGGAGTGGGCATCAGGAGCCAACCAAAATGTTCATCTCCTTTACCCCAATAAGTCTCATCTCTGGGAATGTATCTGAAGGAAAAAATACAAAATATAGGGGGGAAAAGCCAACACATAAAGATATTTATTGCAGCTCTATTTATAGCTAAAATAAAATGCATATATAAAGAAACAAACATCCAACAAGAAAATGCCATGCAGCCATTAAAAAAAAAGAATTCTACATCAACACTGAAAACTATTTATAAAAAAGTAGGATAAAAGTTAAATGTACATTTACAATTTTGTAAAGAAAAGTGCCCATGAAAAAAGCCTATTTTCTCCTTTTTCTCAAATTCTCCCCTGATAATTTCTTTCAAAGCTGCCAGCAAAGTGGTGCAGCCCTAAACCTCCCCGGAAGTCTAATGCAGAAAAGAAGGTTCGAATAACCCTCCCTTAAGGGAAGAAACCATTGGCTGGACCCGCTTGGCACAGAATGCCAGGGGTCTTAGAGTTGAGATGTGGCGGGAAGATCCCAATTCTTAGATGTGTTCAGATTCAGTCTCTTCGATGGTGGGGACAGGGAACTAGTGACTGCCAGGCAAAGAATCATGAGGATGAAGGGAAGACTGTGTGAACGGCCTCTTCAAACCACAAGGCACCGCCCACTTGCAAGACAGTTTTGAGGAGGCGCCAGGCAGCAAGAGGAACCCAGACTTGGGGTCTCAAGGAAGGCCAGCAGTATCCCCAGTGGCTGTCCAGCGCCTCTTCCTGACCAGGGCTTTACTGCACTCCAGGCAGCCCCTTGCCCTGCTGGCCAGGGGTGAAACGCTGAGCTGAAACAGGTCAACTCCTGCCGACTGACCCCACTTCTGCCTGCCTTACGGAACTACCCAGAATCATCCCAGCCCCTTGGGCCTGCCCTCTCAGTGTTTGCAAACATCTCTCAATTCTCCCTTTTTTAGGCCAAGGGCCTCAATTCGTTCCAGGGTTCCTTGCAGAGTCCAGACTGTCTAGAACCCCAGCTGCTCTCCTCTGGGCACCTTGTGTGTTGGAGAAACCCCCCAGAGAGGGGAACAGTGCCCGGACCAAAAGCCCTCAGGCTCACCTGACCAAGACACTGGCACGAAACCATCTCCTCTCCTGGCTCTACTCTGAAAACTTCTATCATTCAGCCCAGGACAAAATTTGCTTTTCCAGCAAACCTATCTCACTACAAGTTATTTTTTGAGCTTCAAGTCAACCAAACTGTCCTTTTTCTCACCCAGTTTACAGTCCCTACTTAATGCTCAGATAGGTGATGTTTTACAGGGAGGAACTACGTCGTCTGGACCCAAAGCTAGTCCTCCCACCTGGGCACTCAGCCCCTCGGGAGCAGGCTGTCAACAGTCATGTCAGGGGAAAGGAGACGCAAGACAAAAGGACATTATTACGGTGCTTTTTCCGTTTTTCTTTTTGCACAAAAACAGTCCATTTATTCAAGTGTTCTCCAGCACAAGTACATTAGAAAGGAGCTTTATTATATTCTTCTGGGCACAAAAAAAATGTGATGAAGGCGGAACTGACAGACTTTCTACATCTGCTGTACGCACTGACCTCTTTAATTTCATAAACAGCTATGTCACGAGCATCACTTACACAGAGATACAACAGAACACCGGGGGGCGGGGGGACCCCCTCAGGGCCCTCGCACACGCGCCCCTCCCTGGATGTCCCAGAACCAGACTGTGAAATGTACATTATTATTGTCAATAAATAGAGAAGCAACCCTAAAAAAATACAGTGGTGAAAGGATGCTGGAACCAGGAAAAAAAAAAAGGAAAAAAAAAGGAAAAAAGAGGAACTGAAGAAAAAGGAAAGAGGGGTGGGAGGGAAGGATCTGGGGAGTAAGTCCTGCATTTAGCTGCGTGGAATGTGGAGTAAAGTGCTCTGCCGCCGGGGTCAAAGCGAAATCGTCTGTAACAGTAAAAGTTATTACCAAGTCAGCTACGGAGTTTATTCTTCAGTATGAATACATGATTTCCCACAAATAAGTAAGCACCCGCTACTTCAATGCCTCAGCTAAAACACATGAAATCGCTCATTTAGTTTTCAAGTACAAAGTTAAAATGCCTTTTTAATAATAATATATCAGAGTAAAATAATAGTCTCTTTTAAACTCCACTACAAGAAAACAAAACAAACAGTCATTGTCCAGACAGCAGACTTAATTTAACAATATATATTTTTAATAAAATGTTTTAGCACCTTGTTGAGTCACCTCCTCCCTCTGCGTATTCTAAGGAATTTCGGCATTTTTGTTGTTGGTTGAATTCTAGGGCTGTGCAACCAAATCAGTCTGTGAAGCAAAATGGGACTCAGGTGGTGCTTTCGATCCCTGCTCATCTCCTCAGGCACGGGACTGAGGCCGCCGCAGTGGGGTTCAAGAAAACTGCCCTCCCACGGCCCTCGGGTGGAGCAGACTGGGGGAGTTTTCCAGTTAGTGGAGTTAACAGGAGTCCACCGGCCTCTGTTTGGGCAATTTAGCCAGTCATGACTAGCAAAGGAACTTTCCATCCTTGTCCTCACTGCTTTTTCCCTGCTTGTGTCTCCCTCCCCCAAAACTCCACTGCCTGGGGTCAGGGATAAGCAACAGGTCACCAACCAAAGCCGGCCTGCGCTGAAACACACAGGTGCACGAGGGGCTGCGGCCTCCCAAAGACCCCAGCCTTCCCCGACCAAAACGTAAAGGTTCGAGAGCTTCTGCTAGCACAGTGGAGTCCATCCTTTAAATTAATCTCTTCTCTCTCCTCCTAGATCCTCCGAACACTTGTAGTCAATCCCTGCCTCGAGAGAGAGAACGGCCGGGAGGGCCACGCTAGCTCCAGCCAGCTCTCCACAACACCCTTCCCATCCTGGGGTCGGGGAAAGGCTTCAGCTGCTCCCTGCCAGACGGCAGGACAACTCCAGTGTCGCCTCTAATCACAAGCACTGGGAGCAATCAGACTAGACAATGCCCGATGACAAATCCAGACTCATCACCTCCTGGGATCAAAATGGGGCCCGGCTAGAAACTCAGTGCTCACCAGAATCTTGGCTCTGCTGGTCCCCTGACCAAACGAAACAGCCAGCCCTCTTCAGATTACAGTGCCAGGCAGGCACCAGGGCCCAAGCCACAACTCGAGGGGCCTCCTGCAAGTTTCCTGAAAATGACACCTCTGAAAGACACCAGGGCCACAGCAACTCCGCACCAAGTCGAACAGCAACAGGAATTCAAAGCCGCCTCCAGGATCCACTTTATGCATACTTACATAATCAAAGATATGAAGACCGCTGACTGCAGTTTTCCTGTAGGACATTTCCCAGATGGCTCTGCTGAAATATTCCTTCCCTTGCTCCTGTTACAGACCTTCCTGTGCTGGAGATGGTGAGTTATTCCCCTCCAGGCTTCCCCAGAGCTGCCAGCTGAGCAGTAAGTAAGGGGAGCCGGCCCTCATGGAACCAGTTCAACGGGCAACAGCCTTACTGCCTGCTGGGTCTGCCTGTCCCAGTCCTCACCCTAGCGACTCACCAAAACTCACACGGGCATCTCACCAGCCAACCACTCCCAGGCCTGTCTCAAAAGCTAAGAGGTCCTGGATGATCTTTTGGGAAGTTTGCTTTCTAGTAGAATGTTCAATAGCAGGAAGGTTCTGGGCTCTAGAGAGAAAAACAGATAGTAACACATCCATGTCGTCAGCTGCCGACAGAAGCACCCCGCCCCCCCTCTAATCCTCACCTGCAGCTCCCCTAGCCTGTCGTTCTCCAGCCAGTCCCGTGGGGAGGGGGGTTAGCACCAGCCAGCTCGAGGCCCACGGGGCTCAGCAGCCACCTGCTGGGGACTAAGTTCCTCCTCAAGCAGGAGACCAAGGGCTCTTCGACCTGGCATGAGCCCCCGCTACCTCCCGCAGACCGGAGCCACAGATCTTTGGCACCACGCCTCACTTGGCACCTGCAGTTAAGTAGGGAGGCATCCTCCTCAGTTCCTAGAAGCCCTCCTTTCCAGGGGTAAATGGGCCGGCTCTTTACAAAGAAAATCCCGCTGGCGACACACTCCAGAATTTCCCCTAGGCTGCCTTGGTTTCTCCTGCTCCAAGGCCTCTACCCTCAGCCTCACCCACAGCAAGTGTAATGATCCCCCACACCTTAATCTTCACACAACCCTACCTCAGCCTGTCGAAGCACAGCTCCCCTCCAGAAGGTGACCCGATACCTGGCCCCCAGGGTTGGAAGCAGATTGTTAAGGGCACCCCAGCATGGCCATGTTGGCACATTCCCAAGGTCCCCTGCACTCTACCAAGTTCTACCCATAGGTTGGGCTGGAAGAAACGCTGGTGATTAACTCTCATCCGTGCGAGGGGGCAGCTGGCCCGTTCTGGGCCCAGTCAGGTTGCTAGATTGGGAGAAACAAGCGCTCTGAAGTATCAGCCACAACAACCAGGCCTCCTGGGAGCAAGCTGGCCAGCCCACGCTAATCCCTCAGGCTTGCCACACATCCTTGGCTACCAAGTTTCTTCCCCACACCAGCCCTTGGGTGGAGCTTTCGCTACTAAGAAAGGCAAACTCCTTCACTTAAGCAGTGGACAAAAGGCCTAGGAGAGCCATGAGAGCTGGAAAGTCCTTTTGCAGAGGAAGGCCCACGGGGACACTGTCCTGACACCAGGGCTGGGAAGACCGCAGCGATGGCCGGCGGGGGAGGGAGCACCTGGGACTGCCTGAGGCAGCCCTCCTCCCCGCAGCCCTCCTGGAGTGGTGCTGGTGGACTCCAGGCCAGGAAGATGGAGCCTGGCTGGAGGAGGAGGGGACAGGCGAGCACCACAGTTAGGTACAGAGACTCCAACGAGGGAGGGGCAGAGGGATCCTCCCTCCTAGCTGCTCCAGCCCCACGAGGGTCCAGCATCACCACCTGCCATCACGTCACAGAGCTGGCAGGAAGCAACTGGATGTGATCTTAAAAACCAATCCAACAAGGAAATGAGTAGCTTGGGGTCCAGAACTAAGCACCCCTAAAAGGAGTGGGAGACTGCGGCCACCGGCTATGAGCTTACTCCTGAGCAATGAGCGAGGGATTCAAAGCCTTGGTTTAGTTTTGTCACCAATTACTAATTTGCTTTATTCAAAAGATGAGGTTTGCTGTCCCATTTCTTTCCAATGGAAGCCCCCTGGCCAAGACAGACCTGGATGTCAATTTCATTTTGGTTGGGGGAGAATAGGTAGGGGGAGTTGAGGGCTGACTTTACTGGTGCCTAGAGTTGCAGGTCAGTATCACAGGTTGCTAACAGAAGAATCTTTTGACATCACCAGGGGCAAAAGAGATAGAACGCTACCTGCTAGAGGAGAGCACCTGCTAAAATGAAACCTCCTCCTTTTCCTGCCTTCAGCACCTAGCAACTTCTGGGATTGACAGTCTACCTGCAATCAGGGCAACAGAGGTAAAGAGCTGCAGGGCCGACTCCACAAAGTCCTGAATCCTGGGGAGAATCGCGCTGGGAGCTCCCTGGCTGTGTGTGAGTGAGTGCATTTATTATGCATCGGTAGAGAAATATGTTCCTGTGTATGTGTGTGGAATTGATTGATTGGTGTGGGGCTTATGTCTGCATGGGGTCTGAGGATCAGCATTCTGAGTCCCCTTCCCCCACTCCCCACTACATAATATTTCTTATACATGACCCTATCTATGTATTTATATAGCGCCTATCACCATAGGCCCTATCTTTCTAGGGATGCGAACTTGGGACCATGTGCTTGACAGCACACCTCCCAGCCCTGCCAGTCCCAGGAGGTGCCATCCCCCCTCCCATTATAAAATATATATCTCTATATGCCACATATCTACACCCCATCTATCCAGGCAAGCATCTGCCCATTGGCCCTCACCCCGGAGCCACCAATGCTGTCCCTGCCTACCGTCAACGCCAGGCTGCCCGCCTCGGTAGGAAGTGGAACCAAGTGTCTGCACTTGGGGCTCCAGGTGCTGCCGACGCGAGGTAAGGGGACAGCTATCATCAGACCAAGTACTAGAAAAGAAATACACACCACTCCAACCACACACACGCGGAGAGAGATGCCCGGCCCTCCCTCCAGCCCTGACACACATGACTTGAGAGGAGGGGAAGTAGAAGAGAAGAGGGACGCGCCGGAAGGCCGGCCTTGGGGGGACTCCCCAGTTGCCCAGCTGTTGCTGCGCCCGGTGGCCCACCTGGCCCGAGGGGTAGGGAGCCAGGGCACCAGGGCCACCACTAACTTAGAAGCACCCTGCTCCCCGCACCTTGGTTTGAAACCTAAAGGGAGGGGGGGTTGGGTTTTCGTTTTCTTAAAGAAAATCTGAAAACAAACATAATTATAACCAGAACCATAAGAATAATTATAACAAAAGGTGTCATCAGCCTCCCAGTATAAAACTGCAGCCTTTGGAGATGACCAAAAACATCACATTCCAGGGGCCGGAAGCCGCCTTGTGCACAGAGGGTGGATGGTGGGGGCCTCATAAAAGAACACACAAAAGGCGACTTAGACAGGAAAGCACCAGTACGTTTTGTATGTTTTTTTATTTGCTCCAGGTGGGGCTTGAACTGTCACTTTCCCCGCACTCTGGATCACCTCTGATCCCACCACAAGGAGCCCTCGAATCGGCTAATGTGAGAAATTGGGAATGAGACCCCTTAGCCTGCCATCTTGCCGAGGGAGTCTCCTTTTCGAAAAAAATCAAAAGGTTATTGCGTGAGCCTGGATGAATTCCACCTCAGCTTTCCACCGTCCCGACCACTTCATCTTACCACCCCCCTTTTTGGCAGGGAGAAATGGGAGGATGCTGTTCCCACATTCTCCTCTTTCACCTTGTTAAACACCAAGGGGAAAAGAACCCACATGACAATGATCCACCTTCAAGCTGTCTCCCTCTCTCCATCCTCAGTTAAAACCCTTTGCACATAAGGCAACGTGGAAGCTGATGTTTTTACTCATCTCGCTGTTTTAAAGCACCATTATGAAGTCAGGTTGTACAGTAGTTAACAGTACCTTTTATATATATATCTCATATCTATCATATATATATAAACTGTAAACAAGAGGTAACAGCGGCTTCTAGAAACTGATTTTCTTCAAGGTTTCCTGTGTGGTAGGCACCTGAAATACTGTATAAAAGGGTCTTGTATGGTGGTCTCGTCTCCCTACTGCTGCTGGGTTCTGTTCTGCATGACCAGGAATGGTGCTGGCAAGACAGCTCAGTGGCTGGGAGGGAATTCTGCCGCCTGAGTGTCTCTATTTTCTGTCCCCTGCTTGTGCTCCTATCTGATCAGGCTAGAGACAACAACAAAAAAGATATATAGTAAAAAAAAAAAAAAAAATCCAATATATAGATTTTTATAGTATTTCCTTTTTTCCTCTCTCTCATCTTTCCTCTGCAAGGTATTGTTACTATTTTCTGTTACTGACTTTTGCTGTAATAAACCCTCTTGTTTCAGTCACAGCAAGAAACAAAAACCCAAACAAACAGAAAACCCCTCTAAAAAGAGTAGAAAACAAAATGTTTGACCAAAAAAAAAGGGTGGGGGAGATTGGTTTTGTTTTTAAATAGGACTGAAGGTTAACATTGAAAAACCAGGAGATGATGTCCAACCCTTTTGCAAGGCAAAGCCCTCCGGTATCTCCGCTTCTGTGGTTTTGTTTTAAATTCCTTTTTCTCTTCTGGGTGCTGATACTTCTCTCCATCCTCATGTTCTTGGTGTTTTGTTGTGTTTTATTTTTTTTGTTTGTTTGTTTAAACTTCTGTCACTACCTCAGTTTGCCCTCATGTCCCTTACACACAAGCAAAATATTCCTTCAGTGGAGCGAAGAGGTGGCGGATGACCGGCACGCTCCATGACCGGCCCAGCAGTCTCTGCCTCGCCAAGCGGCTCATGTTGGAGACGTCGGTATAGTGGACAGGGAAGCCAAATACCCTGGGGAGAAAAGGCAGAAAGGGCAGGGGTGAGCGCTGGCCTGTGTGGCTCTGCTGAACCTTCCGTCCTTTACAACCAACTCAAGCCTCGGGCACCCGGCTACTTTCTGTGGAGTTGAAGGTAAGTACAGGCAAACCTTGCTTCATTGCGCTTCGCACACATTACACTTTTTACACACTGAAGGTCTGTGGCAACCATGTGTCAAGCAAGTCTATCGGCGCCATTTTTCCCCAACAGGATTTGCTCACTTTGTGTCTCTTGTGTCACATTTTGGAATTCTCACAATATTTCAGATTTTTTCATTATTATCATATTTGTTATGGTGATCTGTGATCAGTGATCTTTGATGTTACTGTTGTAATTGTTTAGGGGCACCACAAATCACGCCCATATGAGACAGCGAACTTAATCGATAAACGTTGTGTGTTTTCTGACTGCTCCACCAACTGGCCGTTCCCCCGTCTCCCTCTCCTCCGGCCTCCCTATGCCCTGAGACACAACGATACTGAAATCAGACCAGTTAATAATCCTGCAATGGCCTCTAAGTGTTCACCTGAAAGGAAGAGTCGCACGTCTCTCATTTTAAATCAAAAGCTAGAAACGATTAAGCTTAGTGAGGAGGGCACGCTGAAGGCCGAGACAGGCTGAAAGCTGGGCCTCTTATATCAAACACTTAGCCAAGTTGTGAATGCAAAGGAAAAGTTCTTGAAGGAAATTAAAAGTGCTACTCCAGGGAACACACGAATGATAAGAAAGCGAAACAGCCTTATTGCTAATATGGAGAAAGTTTTAGTGGTCTGCATAGAAGATCCAACAAGCCACAATGCTCCCTTAAGACAAAGCCGAATCCAGAGCAAGACCCTAACTCTCTTCAATTCTATGAAGTCTGAGAGAGGTGAGGAAGCTGCAGAAGGAAAGTCTGAAGCCAGCAAAGGTCGGTTCATTAGGTTTAAGGAAAGAAGCCATCTCCATGACATAAAAGTGCAAGGTGAGGGAGCAAGCGGTGATTGTAGAAGCTGCAGCAAGTTATCCAGAAGATCCAGCTGAGATAACGAACGAAGGCGGCTGCACTAAACAACAGATTATCAATGTGGACAAAACAGCCTTATAATGGAAGATGATGCCATCTAGGACTTTCAGAGCTGGAGAGAAGTCAATGCCTGGCTTCAAAGCTTCAAAGGACAGGCTGACTCTTGTTAGGGGCTAATGCAACTGGTAACTTTAAGTTGAAGCAAATGCTCATTTACCATTCTGAAAAGACTAAGGTCCTTTAAGAACTATGCTAAACCTACTTTGCCCGTGGAACAACACAGACAAAACGGAACAACCAAGCCTGGATGACGGCACATCTGTTTACAACATGGTTTATGAATATTTTAAGCCAGTTGTTGAGACCTACTGCTCAGAAAAAAGATTCCTCTTAAAATATTACGGCTCATTGACAATGCACCTGGTCATCCAAGAGCTGATGGAGATATACAGTGTGATTAATGTTTTCATGCCTACCAACATTAAATCTATGAAGAAGGACCTGGCCACCCATTTCCGAAAAAAACCGGCTATGAAAACCCTAGAAATAGCAGCAGAGCATTGTCTGATATAGCACAGAAAGATGAGAGGACGGCGCAAAAAGACTGAGCAGGGTTCCTCTCTACTGTACACAGGGTCACTAGGAGTTGGAGTCAACTCGATGGCATTAACAATGAAACACAACATCCATTCTGCAGCCCATGGCTCAAGGAGTAATTTCAACTTTCAAGTCTTATTAGTTAAGAAATACATCTCATAAGGCGATAGCTGCCATAGATGATGATTCCTCTGATGGATATGAGCAAAGTAAATCCAAAACCTTCTGGGAAGGATTCACCATTCCAGAGGCCATTAAGAACACCTGTGATTCATGGAAAGAGGTCAAAATATCAACATTAACAGGAGTTTGGAGGAAGTTGATTCCAACACTTGTGGATGACTTTGAGGGGTTCAAGACTTCAGTGGAGGAAGTAACTGCAGATGTGGTGGAAACAGCAAGAGTTAGAAGTGGAACCTGAAGATGTGACTGAATTGCTGTCATCTCATGATAAAAGTAGAATGGATGAGGAGTTGCAAAGAACGTGGTTTCTGGAGAAGGAATCTACTCCTGGTGAAGATGCTGTGAAGATTATTGAAATGACAACAAAGTATTTAGAATATTACATCAACTTAGTTGATAAAGCAGAGGCAGAGTTTGAGAGGATTGACTCCAATTTTGAAAGAAGTTCTACCGTGGGTAAATGAACAGCATGGCATTGCTATAGAGAAATCATTTGAGAAAGGAAGAGTCAGTTGATACGGCAAACTTCATTGCTATCTTATTTTAGGAAATTGCCACAGCCACCCCAACCTTCAGCAACCACCACCCTGATCAGTCAGCAGCCATCAACATCAAGGCAAGTCCCTCCACCAGCAAAAGGTTACGACTCACTGAAGGCTCAGATATGGTTAGCATTTTTACCAATAAAGTATTAGACATAACGCTATTGCACACTTACTAGACTACTATCACGTAAACATAACTTTTACATGCACTGGGAAACCAAAAAATTTGCGTGACTCGCTTTACTGCAGTGGCCTGGAACAGACCCTGCAATATCTCCGAGGTATGCCTGTAACACAGTCACTGCCTGGAGACTTACCATACAGTAGAGGCAAAGTTAGTATTTGTGAAAGACACCTCCAAGACATGCTCCACCAGAGACTTGGATCCACAGTGGGTATCTGAAGTCTGTATGTAATAAATATCCATCCCTAGCATCTTCTCCATGAGGAGCGAAAACTTTACAAAGGAGCTGAACGCCTGCCTGACTTCAGAAGTTCCAGGGGTTCCTAATTGCTCTGGCTGTGTAATCGGTCTCTTTGTCTGACTACATTGCAGTTACACCAAGAATGAGAAGGCAATCTAGCCCATGAGTCCAGTTTGCACCAAATCAGGATGCTCAGGCTGTAAGGCCCACCTGTTCCTACACTGTCCTTGTTTGAAAGGTACCCAAAATTAGCAGCACGAGTTAAGGAAGCTCCTGCAGCTGCAATGTTTCCTTGGACTTCAGCAGGACCTCTGGGAGCCAAGGCATCGTGGAGTGTTTCCTAGACAACTCTTACTTTGGGACCAGCCTTACAATGCACAGGAGTCCTCCTCAAGAATCTGCCCCGTGGGGAAATGCTTGGGAAAACCCACTGCTCACATGGTATCTGTGGAAGAGACGAGCCTGGCCAGGAGAGGCAGAGATCCCTCCCTCGAGCACAGCAATCAGAAGACACCACACACCCCCATGACACCAGCACATGGCCTTGGGTACCTTTCCATTTCAGTGCACCATAAGATGTCCTCTTTCTCATTCATGAAGACGGGGAAATGCTGGTCTTTGCCCTGCTTTATGGAGTTCGACCTAGTAGTAATGGTCCTCACTTTGCTGAACTAGAAAACAAGGAAAGGAAAAGAGGAATGAGCACTCATTCGCTGGTCATGCATCTACCGCGTGTGCCAGGCACTTGCCAGGGACTGGTGAGTCGAACACTGACAAGGCCTGGTCCATCCAGGGGCCAGGGTCAGTAGGGAGCCTCTGCAGACCCCACTGTCTTGCTCTTCTTCCCACTCTGAGGTCACCCGGCCATCCTTAGTCCAATTCCACTGGCCGAGGACTTGAGAGGTAGCAGCTTGAGGCAATGTCCTTCTTAAGTCTTCTAAGACTTGGTTCTTTCACAGGTGTAGTGATTTGCAGGTAAAAGGATGGCAAATTACTCAGGGGCTTGAAGACACTGCTGGGGTGCCAGCAGTCCCGAATGGAATTTCTCCAGGGAGAAACGAAGCTTCCACATCACAGGAGAAATCTCTGCTCTGAAGGCTTGTGCAATAGGTCCTGGCCAAAAAATTTAAAGGCCCTAGCAGATCCAGGGACCTTGGCAAAGACTTCTATTGTCTGCCTCCCACAGGACTAGTAGGCGATGATCAACGAGGAAGGGCTTCAAGGCCAGCAAGCATTTCTGATCTCTCCCTGTCCTCCAGGCTTTCCCCTAGGCCCTCCCCTCTGGCCAACTGGGTACAGGACCCCGTGCGACCTCCTCAATTGCTGTGCCCATAGGGCCCTAGAGGGCACGTGGGATGCAGCCCTGGGGGCTGCTCCAGCTCATCCTGCCCTCTGCCCTTGCCCCTGACCCCACAGTAGAGACCTTTGGCCCTGGGGCTGACCTTGGCTATTCTGCCATGCTCCAGACACTCCTGCAGCTCCAGCTTATCATTCACAGTGGATGCCAACGGCCTAGGAGGCAGAAGAGAGAAGGTAACAGCAGAAACCAGGAGAACACCAGGGACGCACCCAGCAGCTATCTGATTAACACGGGAAAGCAAAAGAGGACCTCTGTCACCCACACATGTTGTAAACTCCTTCAAACTCCCCCAAAACACATGCACACCCACTGCAGCCATCCATGGACACAAATCCACAAAGCACTAACCCTTAAAGGTAAATTCAAAAGTGGTCTCAAACTACAAACACGCAGAGAACGCCAGCCCAGAAGGGGAGAAATCCAATTATTTTTATATCAGTTATTTTAAAATATAGTGAGTTTCAAAAGTATCCACCATAAAGCAAGCTTTGGGCGTGACAGAATGTTCTGTATCTTGACTATGGTGATGGTTACATGGGTGTGTAGACTGGATGAAATTCACTGACCTTCTGCGCAGGCCCTGGAAGACTAAAATTCTGTGGTAATCAACATGTCACTTCTCAAGAAGGCAGACCAGATCACTGAACATCACCTTTGCCACTGGCCTTTAATGAAGGTTTTTTTTTTTTTTTTGAGGAACATTAGCCCTGAGCTAACATCTGTGCCCATCTTCCTCTATTTTATACATGGGACACCTGCCACAGCATGGCTTGATAAGCAGTGTATAGGTCCGCACCTGGGATCCGAAATCAGCGAACCCTGGGCCGCCAAAGTGGGGCGCATGAACTTACCCACTGCGCCACCAGGCCAGCCCTAATGAAGGTTTCATGTAGCAGTCCACTATCTCAGCATGGGAAACGTGGGGACCCGCAGTCAAACCACGCCCCTCCCCACTCCTCCCTGTTTATGCACACACACACTCTACTCGGTCCCATGTGGTGCCTCTGCTCCTCTCGGAAGCTCAGGGTTCTACAATTTTAAGAGTTGGAAGAGGCAGGTGAGAGCAATCCTACAGGGCCAAGGTGTGTCAGGAGACACTGAGTTAGCGGCTCCATGAAAATACTGGACTACATAAGCCAGTCCATTTTTCCAATACACACACTCACCTTGGGAACTTCAGGGGGAAACTGAGACAGTTTTCAGGTCGGCTGCCCCACTGACCTGTCTCTTTCCCATCAACAAGCCCTCACAAGAGATGGCAACTTTGCCAAATGGGTCTGAGACTGGGGAAGCTCCTACGACTTCATGCTAATGGCAGAGAGGGAGATTAGACCACTGAGGCCAGATTAAATGATGTTTCCAATTTACAGGTATACCAAGGAGGTTTAAAATTCAGACTCCAACCTTCTGGAAAATATTTCCCTCATCATAGGATATCTAAACTGAGTGGATGTCACTCTGCTTTTCAACAGCTAACTCCCAACAAGAACTCCTTCCTCCTCATAGGCCTTTTTATAATGCAATCATTACACTGAAGAAAGGAGACCGTCCTCATTCCTGGATACTAAAATCTCTCTCTGTGTAACCTAAACGAACAACATCCTTCCAACAAAGGACCTGAAGCCAACAAAGCGTGTGGTTAATAAGTGAAGCAGGACTCTCCGACCTGCGTGGTGCTGCTTCAAGATTCCCTCTCCTGGAGCAGGATGTGGCCCGGCTGTGGGCACCACTCTCTCTTCCATCCCCAACTCCATCCTCCACAGCTTTGCCTCAGGATGCTAAGGACCAGCTGACTTAGATACATCACCGATGCAGGTGATGCATCACTGATGTAGGAGAACCAGCTCCAGAACTCAGCGGCGTGCTGGTTCTCCTTTTGTATGAGGAGTGCACTTTTAAAGGCCCTGCCCATTTTTGATCACCACTACTTGGTTTCTCAGGCAAGTATTTTCTAGGCCTGACTCCCTTTCTTCCTCAAGGAAAAGGAAACAGAAGAACAAGGCAGAGCAGCAAGCTGGTCAGCAGAAGAGGCTGGCCTGAGAGGTTCCACTCAGTGACCCTCCTCCTTAGGCCATCTTGCCGCTGCCCTGCCTGCAGACACCAACCCGTGGCCACCCCAGGCCCGGGAGTTCTCACCAACCTGTTCATACCAGGAAGGTTCCCCCAGAAGTAGCGGGCCCTGTGTGCGGCTGACACTTCTTTGGCATCAATCATCACAGGGTTGGACTATAAAATAGGAGAGAGATTAAGGATGAGCGAGAGGAATATTTAACAGTGCCAGGAAATTTTGTTAGTTTAGAGCCTTAAAGCCTCAAAAGCTCTTATTTCTCTCTCAGGAGGCCACACACCGGGACAGCCTGAAGCCTCTGGGAAAAGCCAGAATTAAACCTAGCTTCATTCCACCTGCTCTCACTGGAACATTCTAGACTAGCACAGCTCAACTGAACATTCTGTGATGATGGAAATGTTCTCTACACTAGCCCACTAGCTGCCGGTGGTTAATAAGTACTTGAAACGAGGCGAGTGTGGCTGAGGAATTTTAATGTTAATTTAAATACCATGCATGGCTGATAGCTACCATACTGGACCACACAGCACTAGCTCACCCAGAAGCTTTGAGAAAGTAAGTGCCAATGAATGTGGATGTGTTCACTGTACGTTCAAGATTATGAGCCAAATAGACACCTGCTCACATGTAAAGTTAGATGGCCAGCCTGAGGTGCTACTGACCCCAAGACTCAGGAGCATGGGCTCGAGCTCGCAGACTGCCCACCAGAGAACGCCTCTACTGTGGAAATCCTCTGTGCACAGCTCACACCTGGCTCAGAGCCCAGATGGGACCCATGTTATGGGGAATAAAATACCATATTTTCTTCCCAGGTACCATAATGCATCTGTCATGGTGCCAGGGAGGGAGGATAAGCCATTCTGGTCGAGGAAAAATTGATTTTGGTATCTCAAAGGATTCCCCAGCGAAACACCACACAGAACCCCAACTCCAGGAGATTGGCACCCCACCCTATTCACTAACAGTCAGGTCCTTAAATCCTGAGGCCCATACCCATACACCACCTCTTAGAGTGAGACCACGGGTTCCTTCCGGGGCGGGCCTCTAACAGTGCTTCCTCCCTGTCTAATTGGGAAACTCTGAGCTTCCCGAATAGGCCCCTTGCAAAGCAGAAGTCACCAGTCCCCAGCTCCACAATGCAGATGAGACAGCGATAAAGCAGCAGTCCAAGGTAGAAGCCATTAGTGAGCTGGCCAAACCAAGGTTGCTGGCTATACCTCGAGAAATCGCGAGATGTCCCTCTTGTCACTAACGCCCATGGCCACCACATTCTCAAAGAGCCAGAAGAAGGGGCGATCATCTCCCTCCTTGGGCCGCGCATCATGCAGGAGGCGGTAGAACTCAAAGAAGAGCCGGCCAGTGCCCTCTGAGAGGTCGGAAGAGAAAGCCATCAGCTGGGGCTGTCTGCACGAGACGGCGGTGTGGCTCGGGCTCGGGCTCGGGCTCGGGGAGGGCAAGGGAGGACAGGGTCGTTGGGAGTAGCCGTCCCAGGGCAGAAATATCCAAGTAGGAAACCTACGTGCGGAAGCACCAGCTCAGAAGGTGGCGGGGTGAGCATTGCACCTACCGTAGAGTCCCTTGCGGGCAGGATTGACGATGGAGAGATCATTGCAGGGACTGCCCCCAATCACCAGATCGAACGGGCCCCACTCCTGGATCTGGGAGGATAAAGGTAATGTGATGGGCCTGATGTCCGGGGACAGAGGCAGAAAGGAAGAGAGAAGTGATCTGTGAATTTGGCAAAAAGTTCTTCGGCATAGGAGAGAGGAGACCCAGCTGCTTTGTCCGCTCGCTACATGTACACACGCATACAGAGGACATAGATATGACATACACACACACTGTGCAGCCACAGGCAAGTCACTGAGGCTCTCTGGGCTCAGTTTCCTAGACAATCCAGTGCAGACAGCCGAACTCGATCATCTCTGAGGCCAGGAGGGAAACCAGTGTGCTCCCAGTAGGACAAGCAGCTGCTCAGTGGGAAGGCAGTCCAGGCTGGACAGCCGAACATGGAGGTACTTTGAGCTCTGCACACTTTGGGCAGTGTCTGGCCACCTGAACACCCTCCAAACACCCTTCAGCATTCCTGAGGGCCTACAGTTTCAGGGGTAGACACAGAAAACTGGAAGGGCAAAGGGTCATTTAGACAAGACCCCACCAGAAACGGAGGCTAGTAAAGCCGTCACCAGAAGTACTGGGGGGACAGGAACCTCACTGCACTTCAAAGCGCTCAACTGAAAGGGCCCTGACACTAGCCAGGGGGCAGCCCAGGCCTGCAAAGGCCAGTGCCCCAGTCCCGTTTTAGGCTGCCCATTACCTCCTGGAGACGAGGAGGAAAAAGGTAGAGGAGGAGGAAGAGAGGCTGGGAAATGGGAGGAGAGCAAAAGAGGAAATGAACAAAACGAAAGCGGGCCGGCGCTGCCCCCACCCCCAGGAGCTGAGCGCAAGGGATGGAGAGAAGGTGGACAGGCCCCCCGCACTGACATACATGCTTCTGCGTGACGCTGCGGACGTCCCCGACGTACATGATCTTCCCCTGGTGCCGCACCATGCCCACCGTGATGGAGTCTTCGCACACCTCCGAGGCGATGTAGCGATCCACCTGAATGCCCAAGTCCTTCAGCACCAGAAGCCCTGCGTCAGCCAGCAAAAAGCACTGTCACCAGGTCACCTCCCCGGCACCCTGGTCCTTGCAGGGGAGCTCTCTGGCCAGCTGGACACGTGGGTCAGCGATAGGCCCAAGCCTTACCCTGCCCAGAAAGCTGCAGGATCCTTCCAGATCAAACTGCAATATTGATAACAAGGACACTGAGGCCGTTTCATGCCTAGTTTGATCTACTTCGAGTCAAGGCCAGGAAAGGCTGACTGGACAGTAGCTGGTTTCAGGAACCAGGGAGAAGAGCAGTTGGCTTTGGATGGCCTTTCTTTGCCATTTCTATACTTTGCATATACTGGTCCTTCCTCACCCGTCGTCCCTGTTTCACCTCCTGCTGCAATTCCACCCATCCTTCAAGACTCAACACAATTGCCCCCTGCTCTAAATAATGCCCCACCCCACCCTGCAGCCCCCTGGAATCACCTCCCTGCCTCTATAAGCCCCCAGCACCCTGCATCTCTCTCCATCTCATCACAGCAGCGTGTATTCCTAGTTCAGCCCTTCTCTTGGGTTGCAAATGGTCATCAAGACAGAGTAGGAGGACTCATTCACATGTTTCCTCCCGTGCTAACTACACTCCCTCCCTCACCATGAACCCTCCACGAACGCTTGCTGAACTGAGACAAGGAAACAATGAGAACAGAGCCTGAGAGTGTCAAGAGAAACAGGGGACCGTGGCACCATCCCCATTGGTCCCCACAGACTCCCCACCGAGGAGCTTTTACAGCTTCTTGGGGTGTGGCCTGGTTTAGGAAGGCCTCAACGTTCCAGCCTGGGAAACCAAAGCTATAGATTAACCTCTCTAGGTTTATATAACATCAGCACTGAGCTGAGAACAGAAAACAAACATCTGGCCTGGGACGCCTTCCCCACCCTGGCCCTTTGGTCAAGGCCCCTGGGCTCTGACTGCCCAACTCCTTCTGGTCACGTGAAGACAAGTTCTGAGGGCTATTCCTTTCTTAAGAACTGAGGAGTGCTCAGCCTGGGGGCAGGGCAGAGGGCTGGATACAAGTCAGTGCAACCTTCCAGGAGAGCTTCTGGCAGGGTCAAGAACCACATGAAAAAAACAGTGCCTATACTGTGGCTCAGCACTTCCTAAAAGATAATGGTTTAAGTATATAAAGATGTATGTATAGGATGCTGGTCATAGCACTGCTCGTAATAGTGAAAAAAACAGTAAACAATCCAACAGAGAGCTCATTAAATAAATTATGGTACTTTCACTCACAGGGATCCTATGCAGCATTTACAAATAAAGAAGGAGCTCTACGTTGGTTTACATGAAAAAGTAATCATAAGATCATAAACAAAAAGGCAGGTTACAGCACAGTGTGCATTTGCTATCCTTTTATTTGTCTATCTATATATGATTATATAAACACACTCACATATATGCACAGAAAAAAATCTAAAAGGACATACACCAAAACACTAATTATAGGATTATGGATGATTTAAATATTCTTTAGATTCTCGTTTACAGTTTGTTTTTTACTGTGACTTACAATCAAATCACAACAGAACTGCCTATGTTTCTGTTTTGGTCGCTGAGCCTGTCCTTTGAGGCTTTGTGAAAATCTCCAATCATCTCTAACTATCTCTGTCCTCTGCAGCAGAGCCCCCCTCCCTTAAGAAATGTGCCCACCAGACAGGCTGGTTTACCACTGATTTTACTTTTCACTAAGCATAAAAGTTGCCTCTTTAAGCCACTACTTTAACAGCTGTAATGTTGATTATGGTTTGGTTTTGCCAGAGTTACACACACATGCGTGCCCCCAAGCAGAGCTCTCATGTCCCAGGACGAGGATGCCAGCACCTCTGGAGACCTGTGCCACTCTCACCTGTAGCAATTCCATCAAATAGTGACAGCACCCGGATGGGCTTCCTCTTCTCAGCTGGGACAGGTGGGTAAACCTTCGGAGGGTCCTAGGCAGTGAGCACAACAGGCCAGGTGAGTGTCCAGGAATGTTCTATAGCCCTGCACCCAGAGCTGGCCCTCCCGGCCAACTAGGGTCCCCTTGGCGGTGCAGACCTACACACTCCATGTGCGGCTCAGACACCTGTGCTCGTCGCCCAGGCCCCATGACCAAATGAAGCCCTCTCTCGTTGGCCGAGCCTGCCCTCTGGCTCTGCCAGGTAGCGAGTGAAAAGAGATGACCTAGGCCCAGCACTCACAAATTCCTGGTCGTGGTTATTGGCGAAGAACATCTGGAGCCGAGAGGGCCAGTCGTCCCGCCGCCGCAGCAGCCCGTAGGTGCCCTTGTGCCCACACATGTAGCAGTTCCAAGGGTCTTCCTTAATGGCTGCCTGGGCAGCCCCCGGCCCCACCAAGAGGTCCACACATTCCACGCAAAAGCACCTGGAAGGAAGCCCAGTGTGCAGAGAGGACTCTCAGCCCCAGGCCAGTCCTGGATGGAACACGGCTAGAGCCCCAGGGCAGGATGGCCAGTGCAAGCCGCAGTACCAGCCAAGGAGAGGGGAGGGCCGCTGCGGTCTGGGGGCCCCCTCACCTGCAGCAATTGTTGTTCCCGCACATGAGCACCTCACGCCCCCCACAGCAGATGGTGCAGTAGGACTGATAGCCGTCGTCATCGTACTGGTATGCGCACTCCAGGAAGCAGTTCTAGAGAGCAGGGTGGAGGGTCAGAGACCACCTGGCAGGACCCAGGACAGCCAGGGGGAAGGCAGGCTTTGAACTGCCTTGGAGAGTTCTCACCTTGGATCCCTGACTTAGCCCTGGAGACATGACTCCGCCATCTGTCCAGCCCAAACTACAGATCTGGGAAAGGGACAGCATGTCTCCCACCCCATGGCAGCGGACAGAACGTAGGGAGGCACAAGAGGAGGCCAGGGAGGGAGCTGCACCAGCCTGTGTCTTGCTGCAGCCCTGAGCTTTTCTCCTGGGGCCCCTGAGGCCACAGCCTGTCCTCCTGCCTTCACAGTGATGACTGTGACATTGTGAACCCACATCAGGGGACTAGAATGGGCTTTAGAGGGAATAAGAATCTTTTAGGAGAAAAGATAAAGGTAAGTCAAACTCTTGAAGCCCAAGGTCCCATTTTATCAGGACTCGGCTCCCAGAGCACACCTTGGAGTCAACCTCACAGCTACCCAGGGGCCGTCCTCCAAGCCCACGTAGGGAAGAAGGGGCAGTCAGCCAGGGGGTTGCCCCCAACAACGTCTCTGCTGGAGGCGCCCCTACCTTGCAGTTTTGGCACATTCCTCCGATGAAGAGAGGGTGTTCCAGGGTGACATTGAGGCTCCCACAAGAGATGCAAATGTCTGGAAAGCAGAGAAAGAGGAGTAAACGTCACCAAAGGGGCCCCCTCCCATCTTGGGTCAAAGCCTAGCTCTAGAAAAGCTACAAAGAAGGGGCGTGCTGGAGCAGCACCCAAAAAAGAAGGCAGAAAGGAGTCCGGGAGGTGCCCAGAGAACAGGGAGGCGTGTGGCTCCAATCTCGTAGCACTCATCTCTCAGAGCAGCAATGCTGCCATCCGGGAAAGGCATAACATAAGGACAAGAACCACCAACAAGAAAAGTCCTGACCCCGGGCTACTCTGGAGATAGTCCTGGCAGAGACCTTACCCTTAAGTCCTAGGTCCCTGCCCCCATTCCTCCTGACCCCGAGGGCCCCACGTTGGACACACCATCACTAGGCCAATGGTGACAGACATGAGATGCTGTGATGACCACTGAATGGGAGGTGAGTTAACATGAAGAGCCAAAAGGTCATCTTCAGGCAAGTTCAATCAAACTAAAGAGGGGCCACCCTTCTCTGACCCAAACCGTAATGACCAGCCCACGCCATTGATAGGAGAGTAAGACTCTGGCACCAGGAAGACAGATGTGTGTGTGAAGCAGGCTGGAGCTGGTGGGACATGCAGGACAGACCCGTCACAAGTACCAATGTTCCATGTCATTCAAACCTTTCTAAGTGCCCACGCTACTCTGTGTCAGCCACCATAGCAGGCGCCAAGCCCTCCTGTCTGCCACAGGGGAATAGACTCCTGACTCCCCAGGGAGTCAGTGCCCAGCTCTCTCGTCAGGACTCACCTTCGATGTTCCGGCACTTTTGCCGCACCTCGTACACGAGCCGCTCTGCAGAGGGGAGGAAAGCCCAGCATCAGAGGAGGCTGTGAGGGCCACACCCACTCCTCTGAAGCCACACTCGCCATGCCACTCGCACTCGCCATGCCACTCTCGACAGAGGGCCAACTACCTCTTGTGCGTTCGTCAATAATCTCCTTGACCTTGGGCTTCTCAGTTGTGCTCTTTCGGGGCTTTTTGGCTGGTGGGGGTGGTGCATAAGCAGCTGCCTCGGGTTCAACCCACATGTCTGTGTAAACTTCTTTGTAGGGGTTCTTCTCCTCTGGATCGGGAAAGTAGGTGCCGAGGTCACAGTTACCAGCCGATAAGGAACCCCAGCTCCCTCTCCCTTTCCTCTATTCCACCCACAGTGGGGTGCAACCTGGTCCCCAACTTGTTCGAGCTCCCGACTCTTCAGTGCCAGAAAGCCACTGGGGAGCAGGTTATTCTGAGTCCCCAAGTGGCGCTGCCCCTACCCTGACGCCAGTGAGAGGGAGACTGTGACCATTCCCGCTGGGCCCCTCGATGGAGGCCTTGGCAGCTCTCCCTAAGCATGGCTTTCCCAGCCCAGGGATGGAGCTGCCTGGCTGGCAGGGGTCCCAGGAGGCTGGGCTGGGCACCTGCATTTACCTTCTGGTGGCTCCAGGCCCTTGGGGCCAGAGGGCTGGAACCCTCCAAGGGCCCACTCAATCATCTGTTTGTTCTGCACCTCCACAGCCTTGGCAGTGTCGCTCTCATCGTTGTCATGGCATGCTGGGAACAGCTTCCCCGCCCGGCTGCTGGCCACCTGCAGGGCAACACGTGTGGGGAGGGTGTCAGCAAGGCTGCAGGGCAGACTCTAAGAGTAGTGAAGGTGGACTCAGGCAAGAGGTGGGAGAAGGTGCAAGAAGAGAGGACTGCAGGAGAACGTCCAAGAGGAGGAGTGCAAAGAGTGGTAAGTAAGGCGGGGAGAAAAGGAGTCCAAAGGGCCCTGCAGGCAGACCCTCTGCCCAGGCCTAAGCTCTGAACCCCAGCAGCTAGACCAACCAGTGGGCCCTGCCCTCTAAGCTCCCTCTCAGACTTCCTCAGAGGGGCACTCACCTGCAGGACTTCGTAGATGGCTTTGCGGTACATGGGCTGCTTGTTGTAGGTGGCCTGGTGGAAAGCACTGCAGAAGGAGCTCAGCGGCATCAGCTTCTCAACACACACCTGGAGGGACAACCACTGCCCTAATTTGCTCCTCTTTCTACACTCATCAAGCACCCACCGCGTGCCTGGCATTGTCAGGGGTTGGGGGCATTAAGACTCAGCCTCTGCCCTTGAGAGGACCAGATGCATCAATAAACAATTACATGATGCAAAGGAGTTGTCCAACCCAACAGTGGGGGAGGACCTGAATGCAAGCGGGAAAGGAATTCTGGGGACAAGGTTCCAGGAAGGCAAAAATTCGGCAAGCATCCTAGCTCTCTGAGTGCAAACTAATAATCTCTGGGACTTCTGCCACGCACACAAATGCAGAGTAGGGGCGAGCAGAGCCCTCTTCTACCACCCCAATTCCAAACCATGCCCCCAGCCAAAACCATAGGCCCTGGGGATCAAGAGCCCTTCCTCCCCCAGGCTACCACCAAACCCCGTAACTCACCACTGAGAACTTGCCGTCTCCGAACCACATGACCCAACGGGTGCCTTCAGCTGCTCGGCTCCGGCCCGTCATCCACCAAGACACAATCCGGCCTGGCCACCAGGAGAAGCCCCGCAGTTTCCCCCACACCAGCTCCCCAATGCCAAAGCCCCGGCCGTCCTGGAGCCCCAAGGAGCAGAAGTCATTACACGGTGGTCACGAGGCCCTGCCACCCTGATCCCCCCACGGCAACCCCAGCCCTGGGCATCTGAGGGTCAGGACAGCCAGGAGGGAGCTCCATTTGAATGGACCAAGACAGAGCAAAACCGGGGAGACGAAGAGGCCTGGGGTCAGGCGTAGAGAGGAGAGCAGGACAGGAGGAGCTGGCAGTGGAAGGACCCACTGGACGAGGCAGGTGAAGAAGCAAGCCGCTCACCTCGTACTCCGGTTCATCATCGGCTGCTTTGGTGACATTCTTGTCGCCAGCATCGGCCCCCACAGGCTCAGGTGTGGTGGCCACAGTGGGGGATGCAGGGTCAGTGGGCTGCTGCACAGCAGGAGGGCTGGCCTCCTCCACCTTCTGAGCCTCGCCCGAGCCCTGGTTTTCTTCCACAGCATTCATTACTGCAATCACCTTGGCTTTCTTCTCAGCCTGGGGAAACAAGGAACAGGAGTTACCTTGACCTCTCCAGGAATTAGCAAGGCCACCTGATGCTCAGTGGGCTCTTCTCAACTTCTCTGTGGTCTGGAGTGAGTGACGGAAGGTAAAGGGCTGGAGGAGAGAGGAGTCCTTCCCTCATCAACCCAACTAGCTTGCCACGGAAAACAGAAAGATCTGAAGTTGAGAGGTGAACTCAAATCATTTAAGCTCAATTCCAGCCTTCTCTTCTGCCTCCCTGGTCAAATCTTTCTCAATCTGTCAGCATTATCAGTTGCCCACGCTTCTGATATAAAAAGGTTAATCCTATTCAGATATTAATCATGCACCTGAGCTTAGGCACAGACCTTGGCTCCATCCTCTCCTCGCATGTCATACTTCCCAATCAAGAACTGGATCCTCTGGTCCTTTTTTCCACATTTTCCTGGGCAATCAACTCCTTCTATTCCTGGTCTTGGCTTCCAGACCACAATCCTGGTTCTGTTGTGATGTCTACTGATGATGAAATCCCTGCGCTGTGTTTAAAGAACACGTCTTCTTCCCCATCTGCTCAAACACCACAGAAAGCCCTGTAAGAGCTTGCCTGCTCCCTTGCTCACACGCCATTCTGGAGATCTTAGGATTACGTCCAATGTACACTCTGTTACCAGTTCTCCCCTTTTTTTCTACGTGCACCTTTCAGATCCATAAATACATTTATCCTTTCAACAACTATTTACTGAGCACACATTACAGGTCAGGCATCCTCTCTTCCATCCCACCAACAAAATAATTCAAACCCAATTATTCTCTCAGTTAGCAGCCTCCATCCTTTCACTGTCTCACACTCGTCTTTCAGGTATGACCCACATGCCCACTCCTTCTAAAAAATCTGCTCTTTTCCCATCTCCCTACAGAAGAGAATGAAATTGTTCATACTCAGCTCTGAGAACCATTCAATCTAACCTCACCCCAGCTACTGAATCTTGCACAGGTGGCCCTCAAACCCCATGGCTCTGCACCCATTTCCACCACACCAGACTCAGAGGGAAAAATCTCATCTTCAACATGCCATTCAACATGAGGCTTTCCCCAAGAGCTCAGAGCTGTGAATGCAAACCCATCCTCAACACTAAAAAAGAACATCAGAAAGCAACCTGGAGTGTAAGCGCTCTAGGCTGGAAGGCACAGCCTCTACATTCCTGTCTTAGTCTTGCAACTAATTAACAGCTGACTCTCGAGCAGCCCCTTCTCTTCTAAGTTGCTCAGAAGGCATTAAAAGTTGCTTAAAAAGAAATTTGAACTGAAGGATTTCTGTTAACCTTTTCTGACCAGTTTAAGAATCTGATATATGCATGTATCAAGAATTCCAAGAACTGTCCAAAGCCTGTCAATGGACCTTCAGATCCCAGAGTCCCCAGGCAGAGCCTTTAAGCTCAATGGTCTACTGTCTTGTAGATCCATTTTACTTCATTCAACCTTCAAGTCTTTCCACCCAACCACAGATCAAATCTGCTTCTGGTGGCGATTCTCAAAACACTGAGGATGGAAGTTCTAGTTCTTTCTTCGACAACAAATTCTAAAATGGGATAATATATCCTTTGCCCCCAGCCCACAATCAGCTGAGAATGAGCTCCCGGATCTGGAGGTGGAAGAATGCAGAGTAATTGCTCACCCCTCCCAAGCTCCACTCTCACCTGGTGGGGACTCTGCCTTGCCTTTCCTACTATCAATTACTACCACCTCCTCCCCCACAAGAAGCTGCAGTTGGTACACACTCCTCTCTGAGGAACAGGATTCTCTCCTGGACCCTTCAGGCAGGGCAGCGCCACCCCAGCACCAGATGCGCTCACGGCGCACAGTTAAATACCATGCCTAGCTGTCTCTGCTCCCTTCCCTCCACCATGCCTCCTCCAACTTCAGGTGTGGATGACTCATCAGGGCCAGGGTGCTGCCTTGGCTGACCCAAAGACCCCGTTTCCAGGGGTGATGAGGCCCCTCAGCCAGAACAAGGTGTGCCAGTGGTAGAGGGAAGGAGGAGGAGAGGAGCATTCCGAGGAGAGGAGCTGAAGTCACTCCCACAACAAGTAGCATCGGGTGGGTGCCGGGCTCCCCCTCCCCACTCCCCAGGCCTAGAAGGGAGTCGTGCCTGACACCACCCTCCTCACTCCCCCACAGCCCCTTTGTCTCTCTTCTCCACCCTTCTACAGTGAGCTCCTGAACATTATTCTGCCCCCACAACTTCCCCCAGCTTGTCAGATGCTGCTGCTGACGGCTGTTAAGCGCCCTCAACCCACTAGGTGCAGGAGAACACGCACCCAGCACGGTTTTGGCAGGCGGAGGAGGAAGGGGGCCTCCATCAGGACCAGACCAGCAGGGGTGGGGAAAGGAAGAAGGGGGTGGGTTAGCAGCAGGCGGCAAGAGGAAAGGGGAAGAAGGGGCAGAGACGGTGGCTGGGTGGGGGAGGGGCCTCATTAGAATAGTCAGCCTAGGGCAGTGTGGCAGAATGCCTTTTTTTCCACTTTCACTCCAACCCTGCTCCCCAGGCGAACAATAGGAGAAAGAGGGGTTAACTCAGGGCTCTGGCATTTGGGCTAAAGGCTCCTACTCCCAGCTCAGAAGGTTCCACCCCAGAGCGGCCAAGAGATTGGGCAGGATCAGGCAGACACTACACCCACCCCCCCATCACTGCGGCTCAAGGAAGCCGCTTCGCCTGGAGTTTGTCCAGCCTGGAAAGCCACTGGTAACTCCACGCTGGTGGAGGCAAGGCCTCGCCGTCAGTCCCATCTCCTTGGGCAGCTGTCCCGCCTCCACCTCCCTCTGTGACTCAGGCTGCTTCCGGTTCCAAAGGTCAGAGGTCTGGGAGCCCATATAGGACTCCCTGCTGGTGCTGGTGCAGTAAATCGCGGCTGTCCCAGGCACCTCTCCCATCACAGGCCGGCATCAGGCTGCCCCCTGCGGCACCCGCTGCTGCGCCACAGCCCCCTGTCAGGGTCGCACTGCTCCCTCCCACCCCAGCACCACTTCTTTCTGGGGACCTGCCCGGTTGCTCCCAGGGACACACAGGAGAGGAAACTGTCCCTCTCAAGAGGCCGAAAGGTTGGCATGGCATGAGGATAGTGTGGTCCACCAGCCAGGAACACAGGTCAGCAAGGAAATGCCAACCACCCATCTGCCAGCAAGCTCAGCAGAAATACTGCTTCCAGCCCAACTCCTGGTCTCCCAGCTCCACTCGCTGGGGCCTGCCCCCCAGTCTTCATTGACCATTGCCCCAGGCTCCCACGCAGGGGCTGCTCTTCCTGGCCCCTGAACCACCAGGTCCCACCTGAGCGCTAGGAGGAGTGGGGCTTGGGGCTCCTGAGGAGGGAGTGGGTGGGACAGCAGTAACTCAGCATCTCCAGAACTCAGGCCAGGCAGAGGAGCCAGCTCCTGCGGGCCGGGGAGGCATACTTGACTCTTCTCAAACCCAGAGATCCTCCCACCGGCCCCTGCCGCCTCCCCGCCCCCAGCCTCCCCAGGGCTCCGTCCAGGAACCTACCCATAAGGCCAGGTGCAGCCCCTCTGTGGTCCGGCTCAGGTGTGAGCCCCGGCCCTGAAGCTCTGTAAGTAGCTGCCCGTCTGGGGGGAGGGGAAGGGGGCGATGGGGCTGGGGGCGGAGGGGGCCAGAGAGAGGGGGAGGGGGGAGGTGGGGGGGAGGGATTGAACATTTTCTTTGTCTAGAACTCCAGGTCACGTGGGCCCCGCTGGAGTGCCTGGTTGGCTGCGAGCGGGCCGGGGGAGGGGGCCGGCTCTCAGACGCTGGCAGTGGGCCAGCCCCTCTCCTCCGGTCCGAGGGGCGCGGGCCGGCGCTGGGGCCTGGGGGCGCGGCTGGGCCTCCGCCGGTTCCCAGGGCCCCGCCCAGGCCAGGCCGGAGGCGGTGCCCGCCCCCTCCTCCCGGGCGGTCCTTCCCCGCCCCTCTCCCCCAACTCTGCGAGGTTCGTGCGGAGCCGGGGAGCCCGTGGGCAGCCGAGGAAGGAAAGGAGGGGACCGGGAGGGAAGGGGTGCTCTCCAGCTGCGGAGGTAAGCTGGGGGCGCTGGGAGAACCAGGCGCGCAGGCAGAAGAAAGGAGGTTTCAGACAGTCTGGGAGAGCCAGGAGAAAGTTGTTAAAAGTGAGTCTCTAAGAAGCACAGCCGAAAAGAAAAAAAAAGAAAGAAAGAAAAAGCTCACAGCTGAGCGAGAGGTCCAGGAAGCTGTAGGAAAACTCAAAGCACAGAGATGGCCAGAAGGCGCCTGCACAGAACTTGGGAGCGCTCCAGAACAAGACGTGTTGGGGCAAGGGGCTCTCCCCTCACAGTACAGGTGGATAGCGAGGGGCACCTTAGAACGCTGGCTGGAGGAGTTCAGGCTTTGAAAACATTTTCCTGGCCAAGTCCCTGGGTCCCCTAGGTCACTCGGGGTTTGCCCTGGAGGGCTCATTTTCCTGTTGGGGGCGGGGGCTGGTTCAAAAGTATAGCAATTTCTTCATTCCCAGGCACAAACATCTGCAGCTCAAGAACACATTCCTCTTCTAGAGCCTCCAGGTGGAGCCTCCAGGTGCAGCCTCAACCATTTCAAGGTCCCGCCTCCTGAGCAGAGGCTGCTCCCCCCAAGGAGGACACACTGGGGGGGACACACACACAGTCTCCACCCACATCAGATAAAGAAGTAGACACTGTTGGCCCTGCCTTCAAGGAGTTGACAGCGTCAACTAGACTTGGAGAGAGATGAAAAGATCACTGAAAAACAAACATCTGTAAAGATAACTATACCACAAACAAGCAGCCCAATGGGCCAGGACTGCTTAGAAGCCAACAAAAGATGGGTAGCATGAATGATAAATGAGGTTAAGGAGGTCAGTGCAGAGCAGAGAGTGGACCTGAAAGATGAAATCAGATTTGGAATGAGGTAGGATAGGTAGGAAATAAGAAATGTTAGGCTGGGAAAGGAGGACAAGCCTTGCTCACCACCATGTCCCACTCTCCAGCAAAATTACAGCTAAAGGGTGCAAAGAAAGATGTCACTGGATATATCCAACAGCAGGGAAGAATAACTGCAGGTTTTCTGACGAGAGGAATGGGTATTTTGGAAAGATTAGCTTAGTTTCTGTTTGCAGGCTGAATTAGGAGGAAGAGCAGAGAAACCGAAGGTAAACGTTCCCAGCAGTGGAAAGCTGTTTGGACAGTGGCCCTTGTCAGAAGATCTGGACTTGGGTTCTGGTTCCATCACCATGACCTTGAACAAGCCACTTAACCCCAAGAAGTCTGTTTTCTCATTTGCAAAACAAAAGTAATGACATTTACCCACCCAGGCCCTGGAGTACCAGCATCTCTTAGGGAGATAACACCCCAGGTGCCTGGCTTCCGGCCGCAGTCAGCTGGAGCATACCAGCTGGAGCAGGTGCTGGGATAATGACGTCAAGAGATGTGCTGTGAAGGAGAGCCCACCATCACTCCTGGTGGTCAGCACCCTTCCCAGGGCCATCAGAGCAAGCAGGCCCTGCAGAGGGAGGAAGACTCCAGATCAGAGAGCTTTCTCCAAGTAATACTTGGGGAATACAAACTTCCCTCCCCAACCCCAACTGAGACCCAGAATCCATACAGTAAGGAAAAGAAGCCATTCCAAAAAACACAGGCCCTGTTCTGTTCCAACCCATCTGTCAACCCAATCAAGGTATCAGCTTCTACAGATTTTCAGGTGACCCCCAAGCAGGGAGGAGAAGCCCTGAATTTATACCTCATGCCTCCTCCCACCCTTGAAGGAATGTCATATGACTGGCTTAGCTTCTTCTCTCACTGATGCCTCTCTGGATCCAGGCCCTGTCAACAGGCCACTTTAGACTTCACCCCAGGCCTCCTCTCAAAATGAAGTTTCTGATCTGGCTTGGCCAGCTCTTTTCAAAAATGCTCCATCTCTTCTATGACACCTCCTTTTCCGTTATTACGTGGCTGAATACCTTGCACTCTACACTCTGGCTGTGGGAGTTCAGACAGTAAGTACCGGCGCCCATGCATGCAGCAGGACTCAGAACGTCATAACAGACCAGGGCCATCAGTTTCACTTTCTTGTGGCCTACTTATAAAGAAGCCTCTCCCCTCTAGCTGCCAGACTTCCTTATTCTCATCCTTTAAAATCAAACTCAGATCTTACCTCTGCCAAACAGCTCCCAACTTAAGCAGCACAAGGAAGCCCAAACTCAAAGGTACCCCCTCACCAACCAAGGGCATTGTCCCTCTCCTGTAGCTATGTGGGCAGGAAAGGTTAGCCCTGTCTGTGTTGTGAGTCACTCAGACAGCAGTTTGAGTCTTCTTTGTGCTCAGTGGACAGAGAGAGACCCCAAAGCAGAAGAGGCCCCAAGATCTAGGGCAAGAGGTGACTTTAGTAAAAGGTCAAGAAAAAACCAAGGCCGCTTTCGAGGATCCTCAGGCCACATATGTCCTCCCCCTTCCAAACTAACCCTCCCAGCGTGGTTACTGAGATCAGTCTTTTGATTGAGATAAAGATAGTCAACCTAAAATAGCAGGGTCATGTAAAACAAGCCAGGTTCTTGGAAATGTTATAAAAGTATGTTGAAAGGAGGAACTCCTGGATGAAAAGAAGATATGGTGGATTTTGAGAGCCTAAAAGAAGTGTTGGAGAGGAAGTATCCAGCATGGTCCAAAAGGGAGTGTGACCTCAAAGAGAGGGCACATTTCCTGTTTGGCAGGCAGATGGCAGTGATTCAACAGGCTGCCAAAGCCTGATGAAAATACCCCTTAAGGACACCTGACTCTCTTAGCCCTGATCCTGTATTCATCAAGCAAACTTCTAATTTTAATTACATTTTCCAGTGACTCTGATAACAGTAAGTTGCCAGAAAACAGCAGGACAAGTACAAGGATCTGTGTGGCAAGGGCATGTCCTGTTATAAGTCAGTAAATTTAACTTTCTGATGTATGTCACTCCCCTGTGTCTTTGAAGAGCATGATCAGAAGTGCAGTTCACCTGAGTTTTTCGTGCTCACAGAACTGAGACAAGACATGAGGCCACGATCCCCACCAGAGAGCAGTGACTCCTGCAGGCCCAGGTGGGAATGCCACACCTGCCTGACTGGTTTCACCCACGTCATCATTCTGTGGCATGCTTTGTCATAAAATCCAGTGCTGGCAAGATGTGGGGGAGGTTACGTTGCTTCCATCAAACAGGACATTTACCACCTGAGTCCCTTTACTCAAAACAGAGCAGCCACAACCCCTGTGAAGCCATCTGCAAAGCAACACATTGGGAAGCCACTGCATATTTTCTGCCACAAACATCCCCACTGACCCTAAGGCCAGGGAGACCTTATCGAGACAAAAGGCCATGAGATCAAGATAGATGTCTATTCTAATCCTGTCCTTCTCCCACCTACAGCTCCTGAGACTCAGTGCTACGCAGGAGACCTCTGACTACCTGCTGATTACAGCCAACACTCTTTGCGTGGCATTCAAGGCCCCCGCAATCTGGAGGCTTCCGTGTTACATCATGCAGCCCACCCTCCTACTTGCTCTTCCCCAAATAGGCATTTTCCCTGCCTCTATGCCTTTGCTCATGCTTTCCTTGCCCCTCCCCTTCAACTTCCACCAGCCAAAATCTTACCCATCCTTCTACCTCCCCCTCCCCCTCCTCCTCCTCCATCCCCTCTCCCCCTCCTCCTCCTCCATACTCCCATAGCACTTTCTAATCCTCTCTTAGTACCTGCCAATCTTTGCCTGTACTAAGGTGATTGTGTACTCATCTTTCTCCTCCACAAGATTAAAATTCTTAGAGGGCAAGGACTGGATCTTATTCAGCTTCATATGGAAACAGTGTGGACCAGAACTCCTTGCACATAGTAGAGGATTAAAACAGTGTTTGCTCAACTGAATTCAACATTGTCTTAGGAGCTTCATCCAGAATCCACTGTCCAAGTTCCTAGGTGGGGACAGATGCTTTCCATAGCAAAATTCTAATAGGTGTTAAGAGAGCCAGGTCTACTCCCCAAAGAGGCCAGCAATCCTTGTTTTCCTATTCCCCTGCAATCCATATGGAGGTTGCAAGCAAATGACCAGGACTGGGCTGCTGGCAGTGAAGCTAAAAATAGCCACGCAGCCAACAGCAAGGAGTTAGCAGGACTTGTTGCTAGGGAGACCAGTCGCAGAGAGAGCAACTAAGCAGGGAGAAAGTGTCAGACCTGCACCCAGACAGCAGAGGCCATGGTGGGGAGGACTCGAAGTTGACAGGGGTCCAAGGCTCCTACCTAGAGATGTTCTGCCTTCTGGCAGCTCCTGACTAATGCTCTAAGTGGGGCAAATGTTCCCCCATCCCTCAGTAACGCATCTCCATGGAAACCACCATTACTGGGGTGAAGTACCAGCCCCTGGAAGGGAGGCCTCTGCCTGGAGCTGGTTGTTATGGCAACATCCCCCCTTCCTGTCATTCTCTCTCTCCTGGTGTCTCCTGTGGGGAAGAGGTGGGGGCATGGTCTTGGCTTAGCCAGCATACCCAGGAAAAACTGGCTTCCTGATAAGGTAACCTGCAAGGGACTCTTCAGAAGCTCCTGGGAACCCAGAAAGGCCAGTCAGTCCTCAGCACAGGGAAAGCTTCCCTTTCTTTCCATGAAGGCCTCACAGATCATCTTACCGGGAGAATCCCAGACTCACTTGGATTTAATTGTATCAGAATCACTCAAGGAGGTTTTTAAAAACACAAATTCTTGGGCCCTACCTCTGGAGATCAGCAGGTCTGGGGTAGGGTCCAGGAATCTATTACAACCTCCTTAGGTAATTCTGATACCAGCCAGGTGTGGAAACCACTAATGACCCTGGCTATCCCTGTTGCAAATGAGGAAACTGAGGCCTAGAGGCTTCCACTCAAAGGGTCAGAGCCATTAATTGAAGAGGAAATTGTCTGGAGAGGGAAGAGGTAGGTAGAAGGAGATGCAGAGGGAAGCCCCCTCAGTGACAGGGGCAGGTGAGCTGCCCTATCTCCTGGGCCTGTCCCTCCTGCTCCCCGTTCAAGCCAGAACATGGTATTGTCTGATACCTGATTGTGATTTAAAACAGAGCCTCTCAACAAACTGCCCCCTATGGCAGAAAGTGGAAGGCAGTGGGGCTGGGCAGTCTGGTTCCCAGAGTGTACAGAATGGTGGCAGCCCGGGCAGATGATCTGGGCCGAAAGAGAAATCCATCCTCCTTCGGAAGGAAAGCAAAAGGGTAACCACGGCAACCTGCAGCGTGCTGGCCTGGTTGGGCTCTGTGCCATCACCCCAAACCTGGGCCCAAGAGAGGCACAGCATTTCGGTAGACCCCACCCCCCTTGCCAGTTCAGTTTTAGAACCCATAAGGAGGCTGTGCTTTACTCTGGAGCCAACCTCCAAGCCCGCCTGAAACACACCTAAACGCTAGGATCCAGGAGCACTAGGTGTCCTGAGCACCTGCAATAGCTAGGCAGGAGGAGGACACCACGGAGGTGGGGGGGGATGGCCTCCACCCTATGTTACTCACAGCCTAATTGTGTGCCCGAGACCCACCACACATGAAACCACAGCCCTCATTCAAGACAGCATGCAATTAGACGGTAAATTATGTGGTAGAGATGCTTTCTCCATGTGCTGAAGGAAATCCGAGGAGGCCAGGATCAGTAACGGCAGGAAGACTCCAGGGAAGATGAGAGAGGGTGCACTAGGACCGGGCACAGCCTCCCAGGTTTCTCAGACAGGAATGGCAGGACCTTTGTGGGTATCTGCAATTGCATTAGCGTCCTGGCAGGTGAAGGGCAAGAAGGAGAAGCAGAGCTGTACGCATGTCTGTTAGCGAGGGGGACCCACTCAGAAAAATTCTTCTGATCCAGAGAGTAACATGCAGGGTCGGGGAGCCACTCCCTCACTGACCCCCTCCCTTCTCCCTCTCTCCCCGCCTCTCTTCCAAGCAGCGCTCACTCCACCCGGGCTCCCTCATTCTCTCCCAGTCACCGCTACACTTCCCTGACGGTGTACATTTGGAAGCTCCAACTCGCCCGACCTGCCATTGGGCTTCTGGAGATTCAGCTGCTGCCCCCTTCCTCACTGTGCCCATCTGCCTTCCCCTCCCCGACAGCTCCGGGAGGGGAGGGTTTCTCCACAAACCAGGCTCTGCCCTCTGATCCCTTTCGTCCCCTAGCCTGGAGCTGCTGCGGCTGCACAGCTCCACCTGGGAGTGAGTCAAGATCAGGGTCTGGGCTGGGAGCAGAGGTGGGGGTGGCGGTGCTGCAGGTCCCCAGACCTCACCTGCCCCTTACCAGGGAAATCAACAGAAGGAGCGAGATGTGAGGTCTTAGCCTGAGCAGGGGATCATAGCTGATGACAAGATCTTTAATAAGTGCCTAGATTCTTTGGGTCTTAGTTTCCTAATCAGTCTAATGGGACCACAAATATCTGCTGAATATTACAGATAAGATCAAAGGAAGTTAGGAGGCCGTAACATTTGAGAGGTGGAAAGAACCTTATGACAAGTTTGCTTGAGGACATGCTGATGTTGTCACTTTGCTTTAGAAACCAGACCCTAGAGAGAAGTGTTAATTTTATACCTGGGGGGTGTGGGTCAAAAGGAATGCAGTAAACCCAAATGGCCTGGGCTTCTTTCCCCTTCCCTCCCCCACCCCTTCTCCAGGCTCCGCGGCTCAAAGGGAGGGGCCTCAGGGACCACCATTCAGATTCAGGCATGCAGACCCTCTCAAGTTTCAGGGTCCAAAGAGAAGATCCAGGAGGAGCCCAGGCATTGCAGTAAACTATTGCTGAAAACAGCAGGACCGCCTACCATCTCCATCCCAAAGGAAAAATTTGAATTCCTGTACCAAGTCCTTTCCGGTCTTCTCCCCCCCACCCCCGACTCATGTTTGGAAACGGTTCCCTAGCTCTGCCTGCCTTAGAGCCCATACTTCCTCAGCTCATTATTCAAGTTTAGAGAGTCTCAGCCCCAGCTGTCCATCAGAATCACCTGGAGAGCTTTAGAAACTATGTGGGCCAGGCCATCCCTGAATTCCAGATGCACTGAGTCCAGAGGAGGGGCCCAGGCAGTGGTGGTCAAAACAAAACAGAACTCCCAGGTGATCCTCATGTGCAGTGACCCCCCGATGGGGGCCATAGGACAGTGGGTAGTACAATAGGTTGCCAGCTGCTCCCAGAAGCCCCCAGCCCCTGTCCCTCCCTCTCCTGGTCCTCTCCAGGCAGGGCTGCTCTCTGGGCCTGGAGCTCTTCCCTCCCTGCTCTCCAGCCCGTGCTTGCCCTCCACATGGATGACTCCTGAGTCTCGTGTCCAGATCCACCTTTTGAGCTGCCTGCTAAACCTCTCCCCACGGACAGCCACCCTGCTGGCTTCTCAAAAGCAGCTTGTCCAAAACCTAACTCAAAAGTCCGCCCCTCCTAAGAGAACGTCTTCATGACCTTGGGGTAGGCAGAGAATTCTTAGAGATCACACACACCCCCACACACAGACCAATAAAAGAAAAAAATGGACATACTGAACTTTATTAAAATTAAAGGCTCCTGCTCATCAAAATACATCCTTTCCTGCCCCAAACCTGCTCTTCCTCCAGGATTCTCTAGTTCAGATAATGACCGACCCCTCGCCGCCGGCCCCCAAATACCAGGCAGGTTTCTCCATTCCCTCTAGCCAGAGACAAGTTCTATCCAGTCGGCTTCCCATTACCTGGACCCTCAGTTGAAACCAAACGCAATGCCGTGCTAACTGGGCCCCCTTACACTGCGGTGGGGGTTATCTTCCTAAGATACACATCCAATTCTCTCACATTCCCCCTCCCTACTGCACAATGAAGCCTAAATTTCTCACGATGACAGGAAGGCCATTGATGATCTGACCATCTTCCTTTGTAATTTTCTCTCTTCTTACACGTCCTCCCCAACTCCCACGCCTTAGTAAAAAGAATATATATACATTTTTATAAAGATTGGCACCTGAGCTAACATCTATTGCCAATCTTCTTTTTTCCTGTTTTTTTCTTCTTCTCCCCAAAGCCCCCCAGTACATAGTTGTATATTCTAGTTGTGAGCGCCTCTGATTGTGCCATGTGGGACGCCACCTCAGCACAGCTTGACAAGCGGTGCCATGCCCGCGCCCAGGATCCGAACCAGCAAAACCCTGGGCCGCCAAAGCAGAGCACACAAACTTAACCACTCGGCCATGGGGCCAGCCCCAAGAATATTTTTTGTTGTTGTTTTGTTTTGGTGGGGAAGAGTGGCCCTGAGCTAACACCTGTTGCCAATCTTCCTTTTTGCTCGAGGAAGATTGTTGCTGAGCTAACATCTATGCCAATCTTCCTCTATTTTGTATGTGGGACACTGCCACAGCATGGCTTGATGAGCGGTGTGGTGTGTAGCTCTGTGCCCAGGATCCAAACCTGCAAACACTGGACTGCCAAAGTGGAGTACATGAAGTTAACTGCTACGCCACCAGGCAGGCCCCTCCCACACCTTAGTTACTAGATCGCTTACTGTTCCCTAAACAACCCAGAAGCTTCATGCCTCCTTCTCTTTGCCCTCACTGATTCCTCTCCCTGAAATGCCTTTGAACACCCCTGGAGCCCCTTTGACAAATGGTCTGGTCTTTAAAGCAAAGCAGAGAGAACACCATTCCATCTTCCTCTGTCTGCCTCATAGAAAATGCTATGAGAATGCTTCTAAAAGTTGACCTAAATACACAAGAAATCTTGAGATGCTCTAAACTCCAAACTCCCAGAGGATTTCTTGGACCACCTACCTTAGGATCCTACTCAATGCCCTTCCCCCACTGTCCCCATCAGGCAGACTCCTATTCCAGTGGAGTGCCTGCCCCATCTCTCTTCTTTGGCAAGCCTTCCCCGAGGTCTGGGGGCAGGCTAGCTGCTCCCATGGCCCCCTTCCTCATATTCCTATAAGAGCCCCTACTGGGCTGCCGCAGAATTTATTCACTTGCCTGCCTACCTCTCCCAGGGGAGGTGGCATCCACAGTAGGATTCTGACTTTCCTTTGAATTTGTTTCCTTAGTATCCAGAAAATGTTGGAACATAGTAGATACCCAGACACATACAGTGTTATCTTCAAGCCTGAGCCCACAGTATTTGCTCAGTTAAAGTGCGACAATGCCTTGAAATAATGAATGAATGATCATGTGGTTAATGAAAAGAAAACTAGCATTAAGGGGCAGATCTAGGTAGATGGTGACCAAAGCCAGAAGCAGGGATGTGAATTCCTGAGTTAAGGAAACGCCACGGGAAGATGTGCGTGTCAGATGGAGCACACTCTGCAATGTCTTCACCTCAGCCTAGGTGTCTGAAGATGAGCATCATGGTCTACATTTCTGATCCAGACAGGTGTCATATAAAACGTCAGAGGGGAAAACGGGAACAGGAGTGAAGAGGAAAGGAAAGTTAGACTCAAGCACCAAGCAAGCGAATTCTATGAAAAAAATTTTAGGGACATATTTGCGAGGTCTGAGAATTCACTCAAATATTTAATTTAGAATTTATGCAGAAGGTAGTCTAGGAGACAAGGGGAGATACAGATGATGATTCCAGTCTCCCTCCCCACAAATTATTACATTTTAGAATCTGTGGGGTCATCTCGTTTATTTCTGTCACGTTACAAACAAGGAAATTAAAGAGTGGAGAGAAGAAAGACCTCCTCAAACTGATCAGGGGCAGAAGCTGAGACCAGAAACCAGGCTCTGGAATCTCATTCCAACGTTCTTTTAATCCAATTTCACAACGTCAAACATACAATCATGAGAAAACAGCAGTTTGAGGCCAAGGGCTCAGGACCAAACGCGTGCAACAGGGGGCCTGTCCAGAAGGCTGAAAAGGACCCAAACCTGGCAAAGATGCAATGGGCTGAACACCTGCAGCCGATGAGGTGGGGAGAGGAGGTGGCTGGCTGAGGGTTGGGCCAGCTCGCTCCCTCTCACCTAACCCCAGAGTTTAATCTCCTGAGAGGCCAACACTGAAAACCAGGAAGACATGGTTCTGGTTGAGTCATTTGGGTGCAAAACTGAAGCAGCCTGAGATCTGGAGTCCAGTTTTGCCCAGTGGACCTCTCCACAAGGAGAGCCATGTGGCTGCTACCTACTTACCTAGGGGAATCTTAGTTTCCTAGTAGTAAAATAGAAAGAAAAATAGTTCTCATAGTGGGGCTGGCCCCATGGCTGAGTGGTTAAATTCGCACACTCCGCTTCAGCGGCCCAGGGTTTCGCCAGTTTGGATCCTAGGCGCAGACATGGCACCTCTCATGAGGCCATGTTGAGGCGGTGTCCCACATGCCACAACTAGAAGGACCCATAACTAAAATATACAGCTATGTACTGGGGGGATTGGGGGAGAAAAAGCAATAAAAAAAAATTTTTTTTAAATAGTTCATGGAGCCGGCCGGGTAGCACAGCGGTTAAGTTCGCACGTTCCACTTTGGTGGCCCGGGGTTCACGGGTTCGGATCCCGGGTGCAGACCTGGCACTGCTTGGCAAGCCATGCTGTGGTAGGCGTCCCACATATAAAGTAGAGGAAGATGGGTATGGATGTTAGCTCAGGGCCAGTCTTCCTCAGCGAAAAGAGGAGGATTGGCAGCAGCTGTTAGCTCAGGGCTAATCTTCCTCAAAAAAAAAAAAGTTCTCATAGTAATTGCGGACATCTGTCAAACAACAAAAATAATACAATTTAGTAACGAGTCTGATGTCCTTTATCCAAGGGAGAAGATTCCCTGCACTGGGGGAGTACAGGGCCTCACGAGCCGAGGAGCACTCTTCCCAAGGGATTTGGGGCAAGAGCGAGTTCTACAGAGGTTAGAAGAAGCACTGTGGAAATGGGGCACCATTGGCTAGGAGCTGGGGCATTTCCTTAGAAGGCAGCAGGTCTTCCTTCAAGGGTCAGGTGAGACAACTAAAGCTGAGTTGGAGGATTGTGACTTGTGTACATTAGGTTTCCTTGTGTTTCTGGTAAGTGCAGGCTGATTTAGGGTTAGATTTGTGATGTGGGGCGGGCCACTGGGGAGACCTCCATTTTGTGGGTCCTGATAAACGAATTAACTTTATCATATCTTAGCATTGTGGTGAAAGTTAATGCTCTTGGCACGGTGCCTGGCATGAAGCAGGAGCTTAGTAAAATCCAACCCCTTTTGCCTCATTCAGGCTGTGCTGTGGCCAGCTGCTGGACCCCGGGCAGGTTAGTGCTGCCCCAGCTGCCACTTGTTTTCTCACCACTAAAAAGTGGGGGTTTTTCTAAGAGCTGTTCCTTCTGTGCCCCCAAAAGAAGTGAACACTCCAGTGTGCAGACGGCCCATCCACTTAAGAGCCTCTATGACAACAATTTCACACTCTATTCTAAAGGCCAGTCCTGGAAGTCACTACTGATCACAGGCTGTCACAGGAGCACTCTTAAAATGTGTTCAGCCTTTTGGTAAAGTATACTTGTCATGCCTGCTCCAAATGGCACTATCTCCTTGCAGTGTGTCATGTTATTTTTGAGGCCATCCTGCAAAAGTTCAGGTTTTCATTAGTTTGTATATGGTGAATAAGCGAGGAATGTCTGCTGATCAGAATAACCTAAAACCGATACCCACATACTTTGCAAATAATTTGCTTTTAGTCCTTAATGGTCTCTTTTGCGTTGACATTTCTCATATGCCTGTACTAAAGCCCAGGAGATCACACTTAATTTGTCTCCTTATTCCCAACGCCCCCAGCACAATGCCCCCCTACTTAAGTAGGTGCTTAGGGATTGCTTATTAAGTGGAATATAGCACAGCAGGAGAGGACCCTCTGGACACGCACAGGCGGCTCTTCCCAGGGCGGACAGGAAGCACAGTCTGTTGAGACTTCGGGGTTATAAAGCAAGAGGAAGCAACATTTGCTAAGCTCCCAGAAGCAGCAGCACAAACGGCCAATAAACATATGAAAGATGTCCAACCTCACTTATTATCTGGGAAATGCCAATTAAAATCATAACAAGACACCATTTTCCCACCCATTAGATCAGCAAAATATTGATGTTGGCAAAGGTGGAAGTCTTCTCATACCCTGTTTACGGGAGCATAAACTGGCGCTGCCCTTCTTCCAGGGCAATTTGGCAGATTTTACAAAATGCAAAATACACATTGCCTTCGACCCAGCCTTTCTCTTTCTAGGTATCTATCTTAGAGGAACACAGATGCCAAAGAGGCACGGCCGAGGACGTTCACTGCTGCCACGCTTGTGCAGCAACAGACTGTAAGCCACCCAAGTGCCCACCAAGAAGAGAATGGTTAAGTAAAATCATGGTCGCCCATATGGTGGAATATAACAGCAATTACGTGGCTAGATTGCCCAGAGTTATTCTAAGTGAAAAACCAAGCTGTAAAATGAAACTATGGTGTGGTTCCATTTATATAAAAAAGGAAAAGGGAAAAAAAGCAACTGTGAAGCAAAATTATACATTTACATACATACATCGATGGACAGAAAAAAGTCATGTCGTATATACGCCAAACTGACAGCATCAGGCACCTCTGATGCAGGAACTAAAGTCACGGAGGAGGGATGGGATTTTTACAACAGGATTGTATTTGTGTAATACTTACATAATTTACAAAATTATCAAGCTCCTATTACATGCTAGCCCTGTGCTAGAAGCTTAAAAATACGTATCACTTTATTAACCCCCACAACTCTGAGGTTAGAATTATTTACTCATGCAGTAAACCTTGACCCAGTCCCTCCCGAATGCCAGCCCTGGGGGCAGGGGTGCCCAGAGAGCCTGTTGGACAAGCTGGGGCTGGGGAGAGGCAGAAAACAAACTGGTGAGTGCTGCTCTCATGGAGATGAGACACGCCTGGGAGAGCGGAGTATGGCCAGGCCTAGCCACAGTGTGGGGACCTCAGCGTGGTGTGGTGACATGATGCTAAGGTCCCACATGCGGCGAGCCAGCATGTGCACTGCCCTCCAGAGGCACCCTTCCCTTCAGGAATGTGAGGACTGTGCCCTTGCTGGGCAGCCTGGGGGAGGGGATGGGGGTTGTGTCTGAGTACAGGAGGGGGAGGGGAGGAAAGATGATGATGTTAGGGTCACAGATTATTTGTTATCATCACTATTTGATATGTATTAAGCATCTAAACAAGTGTTAAGATGCACGAGTCCCTCCCTTCAGGTTGGAAGCCAGGGGAGAGACCAGATCCTAGAACATCAGGACATGGGACCCTGGCCTTGAAGTAACTTAGAATTGGGTGGGGGTGAGGAGATTAATGAGAGAGTCGTAACACCCCCCCAGCTGTAACTGAGTCTGGAACCATAAGCAGTGACACACCTGGAGTCCGCAGGCCTTCCGGCTGGACGGCTGCTCCAGCTGCTTGACTGGGCCTCTGCACCCTTCAGACTTGCAGTGGGGAGAACGAACGAACTAACACCCAGGAAGCCCTTCCTCAACCTAACGCGCTCCCTCGGGGTCATCTGTTCCCATAATTAGTAGACAGAGGAGCCCTGGACTTGCCCTCCCTCGGGAGGAGGAATCGCCTCACCTCGGCTCTCCACTGCGCGCCCGGGCCGCCTCTGCCAGGCCAAGGAAGGCTCTGCAGCGTGAGCACAGCGGAGGCCCAGGAGGAGCAGCAGGAACACAGGGTGGAGACTCGGGGCCCCACCTTCCCCGGGGGAGCCTGCCCACGCCGGTCCCCTGCTTCCATGCTGTTCTCCAGGCATACCTGCCAGCACCCTTGGAAAAACCACCTGGAAACCAAGGGCTTGGGTCCTCAAGGCGGGAATCCAAGAGCCTGAGCTCCCTGAGAGGGGTCCTATGTTCACCAATTTCCCAATTGCTTTGCCAACCAACATGTATTCGTTGAGCCTGTTTCCCCTGCCCAATAAATACCAGGTTTGGCATGATGGGGAAAGACATGATTAACACGTAAAAAGTAGTGACTGAAAAATACTCTATGAAATATAACTGAGTGCTAAATCCAGCAATATTAACAGTAAGGGCTACAGGGGTACAGAGAAGGGAAGAGGTCAGTGTGGACTGGAGAAATCCTGGAGAGCTTCCAGGAAGAGGCAGCAGCTCTTGGACTCAACCCTTAAGAATGGATGGGGAAAGCACAGTAGGAACAAAGGCAGAAAAGAGGGAAGGGGCGTGGCAAGTATAAAGGGGAGACTGGTCCTCACAGAGAAGCTTCCTGTTAGAGAATGGTAGGTAGGCGAGGTGGGGCAATGGTGGAGGTCACAGTGAGGGTGGGAGCCTTGAGGAACAGCCAGAGATTTTCTGACATGATGGGGGAGACAACGGGGAGCCACTGTAAGTTCGATAGCAGGGCCTAGTCACGATTAAAGCAGAGTTTAATCCTTAAAAGGATTAGTAAAGAGATGCAGAGAAGAGGAGATGGGACGGACAGAAGACAGCGCCCAGCTCCAGCAGGAGCTCCCACTTCACCCTCAGGGAAGAGGAAATGCCCCATTTTCCTCATTCACTTATTTTAAATTGCATTCATTTTGAAATATTGTCAGTCTTAAATTTGTTTTTGGAAGGGAAAGCCTAGGGAGGTAGGAGCCTGCACGGACAGAAGAGTGAAGAGGAGACCTCACTCAGTGACTTCGACCTACTGACAAGGTGGTCGTGGGAAAGAGGAATGAAGCCCAGGGGGATCTTTTGAGGGAAGAGGACCCCGCAGGCGGGGCACACGGGCCAGGGAAGGGGCAGGTGCAGATGAGGGGCTGGTGGAAGCCCCACAGCAGGGCACACAGCCCTCAGGCCCTGCTGCGGCCCCGCCCACCTGCCCAGCCACAGTCCTGCCGCTCTCAGCTCCCCACCCCCCCTGCGCCCTGTGCTCCACAACAAACTTCCATTCCTGAGAAGGCAGTGCTGTCGTGTGCCTCGGAACCTGTGCACGTGTTACCTCTTCCTGCAATGCCTTTCCTCCCTCTTCCCTCAGTTCCAGTTCACCCTTTTACAGCCAAAACCACCTCCTGCTGATGTGTGGCTGGCCCCAGGCAGAATTAGTCCAAGCCCCTCGGGGCGACGCTCTTCCCGACATGCCGCACCCTCATCCTATCATGGATACGAGGAGTCCTCTAGGCTCCGGGAGCCCCAGTATCTAACACAGCGCTCAGACATGGAAGGTTTCTGTAGTCAGCTCAAGAATGGTGCCCCGCAGGAGCTTTTAAAGAGCAGGTGTCACATTCTGAGGTTAGGAAATGCTGGCTGGACCCTCACTGACACTGCCTGGGAAACCGCTAATGGGCAGGAGGGGAGGTAGGAGGATCCACGAGAGCACTCAGGGCAAGGAGACTGGCAGAGGGGAAGGAGCAGAGCCCTGGGGAGGCCACAGTTAAGGGACAGAGGAGGATGCTGCGGAGATGGAGGAAATAGGGAAGAATCTTAGGGACAAGGTCAGGAAGGCCTAGGAAGGCAGTTTCAGAAGAAAGGGTCAAAGGCCCGAGAACTAAGATGAGACTGCGAAAGGAGGAAGGATTCTTGACCCTTGGTAAGCCATTTAGAGAACAGGGCTGATGGCCAGTTACTCCTCTGTCGTCTGAGGGGCACTTGGGAGTCTTGAGAGCTACCTGTATTTCCCCAACACTCTTGTTCCCTGCAGCCAGCCCTCCTTCGGCCCCCTGGCAGAGCCCCAGAGGGGCGAGTGTGGTATTCCCACCAGGCTCCAGGTGCAGCAGGAAGACTAAATTCTAATTCCTTTCAGCCCCATTCCCTGGTTGCTTCGTGAGCTTGTTGCCAGCACGTACTCTGTGGCCCTGGGTCCCGGGTCTGAAAATGGCCTCAGCGGTGCTGGCACATGTATAGGAAGCCATGGAATTTTCCACAGACATCTTTAGATGTGTCATATGAATAAGCAACAGCTTTACTAGCAGAAAATATATTTTGTGTGCAGGCCTATACATCTCAAGTCACACATACCTAAAATATTTTAAACTAAGTCAACTTTTAAAGATTTTCTGTTAATGGTTATTGATTACCTTTATTGGTTAGGGGTGAGGAAGCAGATGCCAAAGGTTCAAGGTTTTCTAGGAAAGCTTTTGGTGATTGTTGAAGCTTGGTGATAGGTACATGGGAGTTCATTATACTACTCTCTCTACTTCTGCGCATAACCGAAGAGGTTGAAAATAAAAAGGTCTTTTTAAATTTTAGTAGAAAACTTAAAATTGAGAAAACGTATGTATTATCTTAATTTTCCCTATCAGTTGAGAAAAGACCCCCTTTTTTATTGCAAGTGAGGGCAGGCCTCCATACTGCTTCTTCAAGGGAGCACAGTTTGAGGACCACAGAATTTTCTAGAAGCTCTTCCTGGTCTAAAAGTCATTGTGTCTAAGCTTCTGGCCCCAGGGCTAAGGGAGAGCAGAAACAGCACACGCATAACAAGGGGCTAAAAGTTCCAGGGGGCAGGAGCTGGGCGACTGACCAGATGGAGAGAACAGCCCCAGGCCTTGAATTTCCATCCCAGAGACCACACTTCACGCTCAGGGTCAAGTGCCTGTCTTCTCCCAGACCTGAGACAGGCTACTCCTTTTCCCAGGCTCTTCCAGGAGAGTAATTTCTGCCTTCCTGGATCCCAAAGGAACTGGAAACAATCCAATCAAGTAGCCAAACCCCCACCTTGTTCTGAACTTTCTCTAGAGCCAGCTCACACGATGTAACGGGGATCCGGCCTTCCTTTGTGGGCCTGGGGTAAGGACTAAGTGAGAGCGATGTGAAATGCCCCAGGTGGTGGCAATTCACGCATTTCCAGTGGGAGGTCAACACTCGCTTCTCTACTAGTCAAACACTGGGAAAGCCTGGTGGATTCCTCTGAGGGAGGGGGGCTGCTGAAGCCCTCCACAGGCTGGCTTCCACCCACACTCAAGACCCCCACGGAAGCTTCTCTTAGAAAAGTCACCAGCTACCTCCAGGTCCTCAGATGCACTGGGCATGTCTCAACGAATTCAGCTTCCACACAGCTGGGCGGCCACTCCCTCCTGAAAACCCTCTCCTTTCTGAGACACGGCTCTTCTTCCTCCCAGGACCCTCTGCTGTCCCCACTGCTGGCCACCCCTCCTGTCTACGTGGCCCATAAAGGCTGAGGTTTCTGTGGACACAATCCTAGGACCTGGCCTCGGCCCTCCCCGTCTCTCTCCCAGGTGAGCACGTTGGCTTCCATAGACTTAAATGCCAGCCCCTGCTCTTGACGCGCTCCCACCTTTACATCTGCAGCCAGGACCTCCCTGTGCGCCAGGCACCTCAGCATCTCAACCCGAACTCTTGATTCCCAGCGGTCCCAAACCCATTCCCTCCCTAGTCTCCCCATCTGAGGAAGTGGCACAACCATCACGCAGGTATTCAGGCCAGACCTCTGGAGTCATCCTTGAGCCTCCCCTCCAACAGCAACCCTTACTGATCCCATCTCCAAAACACGTCCCGAATCTGTCTTCTCTGTCTCTATTGCTGCCCCTTTAATCCACATCAAATCATTCCTCTGCACAGAAACCTTCAGCGGCTTCCCAGTGTATGCAGAATTCAACCAGCTTCTGGCCATGACCTGCCAGGCCTGCATGACTGGGCCCCTGCTTCCTGCCCAGCCTCGTCTAGCCTCACTTTCTCCTTTGCTCATCTCACCCTGGGCATACTGGTCTCCTACTTTGCCAAACAAGTCAGGGCCTTGCTTGTGCTGTGTCCTCTGCCTAGAACATTCTCCCCACCCCGTTCCTCATAGAGCTACCTCTTCTGTTCCTGTAGGTCTCAATTTAAAGGCTACCTGTTCCAAGAAGCCTCTCCTGACGACCCCACCTAAAGCAGGCCTCTGTTATCCTGCATTTCAGCCCCTTGTTTACTTCTTTTCTGCCTGTCTCCCCTATCAGAATGTCACTCCAAGAGGGCAGGAATTATACATGCACAGAGCCTAGTACACTGCCTGGGACACGGTACCTGTTCAGCACACATTTCTTGAAAGAACAACGCAACCAGGCACTGCCTAGGGATTAAGCAGTTCCCTGTAAGTGTGAGAGGTTAACCTGAGGGGAAATCGAGGTTCAGCCAGGGCCTGATGACAGCCCCAGAGGGTGGCTGAAGCTAACTTCTGGTTTCTGGTTCTGCGGGACGGGCTGCGGCCCAGGCAGAAGGCACCTCACCTCCCTTTTCCAGCGTGCCAGCCACTCGTCCCGCTTGCGCTTGCTGATGTAGTAGGGGTCCCCCGCCTGGAAGGTGAGCCGCGGCATGGGCCGCTGGCGGAGGCTGGACTCCCAGCCCAAGCCACCCCGCAGCCGGCCCCGGGAGCCCTAGGACAGAGAGACGACAGAGAGACAGACCGGCATTAAGATGGGCACTGACAGGCCCGCCGCAGGGTTTGTTCCTCCTGGAGGGGAAACTGAGGAGGCACTCACCTCGAACAGAACACAGGAGCTCTGACTCCTGGCTAGAGAGGTCAACCCTGCGAGTGCTGGGCAAGCCCATCTGGGCTGGAGAAGTGAGGGACTGGGAGGGCGGGGGGCTCATGGATAGAAACCATAAGGGGAGGTGCTTGGTCTTGGAGGGGAACCAGCTGGCTGCCTTTTTGGGGGACTTCCGACCTCCACACCCACTTCCTTTCCTCCTCACAGAGGGGCGGGTAAAGAAGCGGGCAGGGGCCACCTCAGGCTCCCCTCACACACACTCGCCATAGTCGGTCAGAGCGGTGGCTTTCTTCTCCTAGCATCAGGATCCATAGAGCCCCTGGGGACTGAGGAAAACACTTGCCTCCATTTTCATGGATTCGATGTTGGTCTCCTTCTGTTCTTTGCCTGTAGAGAGGGAAGAACAAAGGGACTGTCGGCGGAGTTACAGGAGTGGCTCAGAGGCCCCACCTTGTGCCTGGGGTCCCTGCCACGGGGGTCCTCCAACCATTTAGTTGTTCATGTATCAAACCTGATGGCCCACCATGTGCCAGGCACTGTGCTGGCCCCAAGGACTCAGAGCAGGGCCAGAGCAGAGAAAGGACTGGGGCAGGGTTGAAGGCCCAAGTCCAAAGGAACAACAGAAAAGCCAGGGCTGTGGTTTCTGGCCCACTGACTCTGACTCAGGCACACAAAAGAGTGGTCTAGAAACAGCCCCACTCAGTTCCTCCCAGTCAACAGAGCTCCCTTCCCTGAGGAGGGGCCAGACTGCACAGCCTCGGCCAGCACGCTGCCAGAAGGGGGCATTTCCTTCCATATGTGGGGTATGGCAAAGATGCCCTAAGGGTTGGTGGGGCACGGGGCGACTGGAGCAAGACTCTGCTGAAGCAACACAGTCTCTATGAGACTCAGTTTCCTCATCTGGAAAATAAAGTTCCTGGAGATGATTTCTAAGGTCCTCCTGCACTTTTCAATATTATGGTTCTATTATGACCATCTACCTCTGTACCCCTATTCTCCACCCCACTCTCAGGTCCCTGAGCTCAGCCTTTATTCTAGAAGATTTGGATTCCGGAGGTCTCCGTGTGACCTCTGGAACCTTTCCTAGCCTAAATCAAGGCCGATAACCACTGTAAAATCTCTAGGTTACTGGGAACATTAAGTGCCTAGAGCAAGGCTTGGCATACCATAGCTGCTCAATAAACGTTATTTTGTTCCCCTTCCCTAAGACAGCCTTTCCCTGCCCCCTTCCCCGCAGTTCCTGGAACGGAGGGCTCAGGGGACAAAAGCCCCAGCAATTCTGTCTCCAGGACCACCTCTCCCCGTCCTTCTCCAGCCGCAAGCAGGAGGGCTCCTCCGGAACATCCCTGCGTTCCCACGGGCGCTCGCCTCCCGACGCCCTCCCTGGGCCTGCCCCCGCAGGCTGCCCCTTGGCTGCGGGGCGCCGGGTGCATGACGCCTTCTTGAGCCTCCCGCGGGAGGTCGGGGGCGGGGGCCTTCCTCTCACCTGGGCCCCTGAACGCCTTTGTCTGAAGCCAAGAGTATCGAGCTTGGGCCCAAAGCAGGAAGGTCACTAAGGCTGGCTCACAGTGGCGAGGGGGTGGAGCGGGAGGGGGGCAAAAGCGGAAAAAACAGCCCCTACTTCATCTCCTGGCTCTGAAGCGGAAACCAGCCGCGGCACTGAAGGCCCCTGAATCCTCGGCCCCCCCAGAGGAGGTTTCTTGCCCCCTCTCTCAACGGAGCAGACCTGGGGCTCTTCCCCGCGTCTGCCCCAGGGGCCAGGGCAGCCCTAGGGCACAGCCACCCGGAGCCTGGGGAGGGGGAGGCAGGGTCGGCGCTCGCTCGCAGGGCGCCCTGGAGGCGGGGACCCCGGGGACTTCACGTGGGCGGGCGGCCCCGCCAGCGCCGAGGTGGCCGCCGAGGGGCGCGCGGGGAGGCGGCGCGAGTGTCCGGCGGGGGCGCGCGTGCACTCGCCGACTTGTGCACGACAGGCCTTGTAAGGTATGTCTCCCCTGGACTTTCTGTCTCTTCGTGCTTCCTTTAGGCCCTGTCGTCTCACCACAGCCAGCTCCCCCTCTCTTTCTCGGGCCTCGGAGAGCGGGCTCCCCCTTCCGCCGGCGAGGCTTTGGGCTGCCAGAAGGGGGCGCGCGTCCTCGGCTCGGGCGGCGGCTGGGTGAGGGGCTGGGAGGCCTTTGGGCCTCAAACGTTTCCTACCCGGGACCCTCCATGGCATCTGATTACACTTATGGGGAATCATTTCTTCATTAGAACGAAAGAAAATCAGGGCTGAAAGGAATTGTAGAGATGATGGAGTGCTTGTCCAGCCCCTAGATTTTGCCGATGGAGAAACTGAGGCCAGGGGAGTAGGGGGCTGAGGAGAAACAGCTGCCAGGGCTGAGGTCAGACTTGAGGCTTCCTGACTCCCAAGCCAGCTCATTTACACCGCACCACCTTGATGCTCCCCCAAACAGAACGACTTTTCCTCATGCACTTTCCAACTGGCTTCTTTCTGGAATTTTCTCCCTGACAGACTGCGCATGCCCACTTGAATGCTGTCACACACACACTTTCCAGCCGGGCCCAGCAAAACAACAAACTGGGCTGCCTCAAGAATGCCGCACTTGTCCTGAGTCAAGGAGGGTCAGCTGCTGGCGCAACACTCCCTCTGCAGTCCATCTGCTCCTGGCCCAGACCCAGGGTCACAGGCAGGGCCAGGTGGCTGTGTGCCTTCCAGGGTGGCCCTGGCAGGTTCGCACATGACCCTGGGCATTTCAGGTCCTGGGGGCAAGGGAGGCCAGGGTGCTTCTAACACTTACCTCTTGGTCTGAGACTATACTCAGACGGGGGCTACCCAAAATTCCCTTTAAAATAAACCCAAATCTCAGCCACATGGCTGAGGCCAGGCTTGCCTCAGAGGGCAGTCACTAGCCCAATGCTGGGTGCTCAACCTAAGCAGAGAGGAGCTTTGTGCTGACCCGAATCTGGTCCTTTACTAGTTGTACAATCTTGGGTAAGTAACTTAACCTCCCTGAACCCTCAGTCTCCCCATCTGAAAAATGGGGATGATAAGAGTCTTCCCTCTGTGATCACAAAGATTAAGCAAGAGAATACATGAAGACTAGGGTTTCTCTAACTTTAATATGCATCGAAATCATGAGGATCTCTTTAAAATGTAGATTCTGATTCAGCAGATCTAGGGTGGGGCCTGAGATTCTGAATTTCTAACTTCCCAGGTGATGAAAGGTGACACTGTTGGTCCGTGGACCCCTCTGAGTAGCAAGGCTATCGAACACAGCACAGTTGGTATTCAGTAAAGGGAAAGCCACTTTACCATTGTCCCTATTGTCACCATGATGGCATCAATGCTAGGAGTGCAGGAGCAGTCCCAAGCCACCACCTGCCTGTCCAGGTGGCTCTTGTCCTTATTACTCATCATCCCCCTGTCCCTCCTTCTCCTGGCTGTACTTTCAGGATCTGGAACTCCTACGTACACACAGGAGGGTGCCCAGGCCACAGGAACGCTGCCTTAAAGTCCTTCCTTTTTCCTGTATAGGAACTAATAAGAGGGGTTCCAGGAGAGACAGATGGAACCCCCTAAAAGAGGCCTGGAATGAAGGGAACTGAAAGGAGACCACAGCCATGTCACTTCCTCCCTGTGGCCTTAGGCTCCTTCCTCAGAAACAAGCAGCCGAGTATGCATTCTGAGTGGCTGACTGCTGAGCTGTGGCCAAACCTCCAGCAGGCCACTCCATCACCTCACAGGTCTCAGCGTCTGGGTGATTCACAGAGGCCTTCAAGGATCCCACCAGCTCTGATCCCGCCAGCATCTCCCCTGCCTGGATGGCTGGGGCCACACACGAGTGCTCCGAGGCCAAATTTTGGAGATTAAAGAGACTTGGAGCACTTTTTCCCCACCATGCTCAGCACTAAGATTCTGAGAAAGATCCACCCAGTGTGTGAAAGTCCCAACCCCAGGAGGCACCCTTGAACCATTTCCCACCGTGTCCCTGGCAGCAGTCCACCTCTCTCCATCTCTGCTGTCACCTTGCTCCTCAGATCCACCCTCCTCCCCTCGGCGCCTGCAGCAGCCTCGTAACCGCTCATCCTGCTTCCCAGCCCCTCTGCTCCACTCCAGATGGCAAAGTGATCTTTTCAAAACGCAAACCAGATCATGTCACCCCCTGAGAGGGCAGCCTCAAAGGCCAGCTCTGGTCCTGTCTGCTGTCCCCCTCATCTCACACCCCTGCGCTCTCTCCGCTCCAGCCCTGTGCAGCCTTTGCATCAGGTCCCTGGGTGCCCTGCTCCCTCCTATCTGGCAGTCATTATAGCTCCTCTGACTGCCCCCCTGCACCACCCTCACCAGGTGAACCCCAGCTCATCCTTCAGTTTAGGGGTAACAGCCCAGGCCTGATGGGGTTTTCTATTATACCTCCTCATAGCACCATGTTTATTTTCCCTTCAAGAACTTATCTCTGTATATAATCACGCACTTTTATGTGTGGATTTCTCATTAATGTCTGTCTCTCCAGCTGACTGTGAGGTGTCTGAGGGCAACAATCAGGTTTTGGTATGATGGTTTCCCCAGATCCTGGCACCCACCAAATGGGTATTTAATAAACACCTGTTGACCAACTGAAGAAGGAGCTCCTGAGAACAAATGGAAATGGAGACAGGGAAATCCCAAACCGAAAGCAAACTCTCCAGGGTTAAGAGCAGCCTTGGAGCTGTGGTTCCATCCTGCCAGGCAGGAAGGACTGCCCTGGCCCTGGGCAGCAGCTAGGCACCAGTCGTGGTGGGGGTCCCAGGAACCCGGGAGTCAGCTGACACCTGTCCATAGGGAGCAGCACATTTGATAGGAGGGCCTGGCAGGTTCCCAGGTTCCGCTCTTGCACACCTGGCCTTTTTAATGGGAGGATGGTGTCATCTCCCTTTCCTCCTCTCTTTCACTCCGCTCAGGCCCCTTGAACACCCCCTCCAAGTGTCAGGACTTCCCAGGAGGTGCTCAGGTGAGGCTAGGCATCTGGGATGGTTCAGAGTCCACTGGCCCCAAGCCCCATTCCAGAACAGCAGGGGATGGTGGCAGGGCACACGGACTCTGAAACCAGAGATGAGGATGGAATGAATCCTGGATCTGGCACTTACAGCCGTGGGGTCCTTGAGTAAGTCATTTCATCTTGTTAAGCCTCAATTTTTTCCCACCTTAAAATGGGGATAATAATACCTCTTGAAAATTATTCAGAGGAGTAAATAAAATGACGAATGCAGAGTACCTCAGAAAGTACTTTGCACATAGTGGGAGCATCATAAATGGCAGTTGAATAATAAATGAATGAAAGATATTTTTTAATAAATTTGGAAATCTCTTTTCTGGAGATGCTCGCTATACTGCATGAATATTAGGTTTGGATGCATGCAAAATAAGTTACGCCAATTAATCGATTTACTCATTCCATCATCCACACTTGGAAGGAAGACTTTCTGAAATTAAAATGCACATATGCAAAACAACCTGGCAGGGCCCTGGGAGGATCAAATGTGATAATGTATGAGAAAGCGCTCTGTAAACTGTGAAGCCCTGTACAAATGCTAGTTGTCCTCATTACTAACATGTTTACAGCTTGGTTGGCCCTGAAATCTCTGGCTTAACCTGAAAGAGAAAAGTGGGCAACTTTCCAGGACTCCAGGACCGGGCCAGAAAGTCCCCAGAGGAAGAGGCCTGGGCTGGGCAGTGCACAGGCCACCAGCCCCTCTCCCAGCTCCTCCCCACCCGCCTCCACCACAACCAGATTTTCAGTTGAATTGACTGAATAAACTACGGTGGGCTCAGGACATCTGCCCTGGGGAAGGCTAACTGGGCTTTTAATGCCCACATGGGCATCTGCTGCCCTCGGGTGCCCAGGCCGTGGGCTATAAACAGATGATCCCTGAGAACCACGGGTCTGTGGGACAGTAAGCAGGCCAGCTGGGGGCTGAGGGAAACCAAGGTGCACAACTAGCCTATGGGGGCGGCGGGGGGTGTGGGAGATAGCTGTCACCCCCGTCCAGCAACCGTTGGCATCTGCAAACCCACTGTTGCCAGATCTAACTTTTTTGTTTTTCCATGAGAAGCCAAAACTCCAGATTTTTATGCGAAATTTCTTGATTTCTAAATACTGGCAACTAATTTTTCTAAATGTTTAAAACACTATGTGGGCCAAATAAAGCATGTGTGAGGGCGCATCCAGCCAGCGGCCTCCAGGGCACAGCCTTGGCAAGTGGATCTTCAGCTCCCATGCCCAGCCCAGCCTCCTGGGACCTGCTGGGCCCCACATCTCTGGCCTTCAGAGGAATCCCGGCGAGCCCGAAGAGGCTGCCCCTTGTGTCAGGGACTCACCCTCTTCTGCGGGGGCTCCTCGGCCATCCTTGGGGGTGCAGCAGCCATTCTCCACGGCTCTGGAGGCTTCGGTCGGGGTCTCAGCTGCACCCTCTCCCTCGGCTGGGGCCCCGCCCTTCTGCCCCCCAGCGGGGCTCCCCTCCTCTGGCTGGGGCTCACTCCGCTTCTCCAAGTCCCCGTTGGGTAACAGCTCTGAGGAGCCTGAGTCCTGGGCCATGGACGGGGACTTGGAGGTCACCGTGGGGTCCTTCGGCGTGTCACTGCTTTCCACCTGAAAAGATGAAGAAAGATAACGTGAGGGGACGATTAGACCAGTGGTCTCAGCCTCTTGTGGATCACTGACCCGTCTGAGCGTCTGGTGAAAATTATGAACCCACTGTTTGGAAAATGGAGTTCACATAAACGTTCATGCAAACAAACACACTCACAATTTTGCTCTCAGTTTCAAGGGGTTCATGGGCCTGACCCCCTGACATCAAGGGGTCTGTGGACTCCAGCTTAAGAAACAGGAGAAGATTCCGAGCAGGTTTGCCAACCTGGTTCCACTGCCCAAGCTGCACCCAGCCCACCCCACCCCTCACTGAGGTGATGCAGGTTCTCAAGACTTCCCTGCAGCCCCTCTTGAAAACAGACGCTCCTCACTACCCTACTTCCGCTCAGGACCCTCCTCAGAAGATCTCGTAACCCTGGCTGACCTGACTACCGTGTCAGAGCCCTCCTGGCTGTCCCCTTGGTCTCTCAAGGCCCAGACCCAAACGGCGACTAGCTGCCTGGCCGAGTGGAGTGTGAGGGTCAAAGGGGGCCTTCCACAAACAGCGTCCGTTCCTCTGGGCCGCAAAGCCTAGCACAGGTCTTTCCCTCAGCTTTGGCCTCCACAGGTTTTCCCAGGCATGCACACCCCAGCAGAGCCACGGCCCCAGCAGGCAATCTGCAGTCTGCGGAGGGCCCTCCCTAGCACATGGTCCACGTTCTTCCTCCGAAAGGCAAGGTGCTGTTTTGTCCCCAAGAGTCTAAGAACTGAACTTGTACAAGAGTTGCATCAAGAGTGATCATAACTGGCCGTAAGTGTCGCTGCGCAGTGGGCAAACCTCCTTCTCACTCGTTTCCCCCTTAGAGCCACCCAACCTCCCTGGGCAGGATTGCAGAGAATTTTGTGATTTACTCGAGGTCACACACTGTAAGGACAGAGTGAGCACAAGAGAGCCTGGTGAGCACTTTGTCCTTGGCCATACGGGGGCAAGCAGGCTGGGGCATCTCAGGAGGAATGGAGGTGTCCACTTGGGGCAGAAGAGGCAAGTGCCCCCTGTGCTCAGCGTTCTGCCACGCCCATGGGCATGAGGCCACCCTCAGCAGCCCTGCCCGCTGGCTCCATCTGCAGAATGCCCACCCCAGGGAAGGGCAGGGGACAGCAGCTCAGTAAACACATTGCTGGCCTGCGACCTCGGGTAAGGCACTGCTCAAGGGGGTGCCTCAGTTTCCCCACCTGTAAGGCGAGATGATTACGCTAGGCCAATGGAAGGGTTTTCCTTCTTTTTAAGTCTTTTTTTTCTATTTATACAAGTCAGACGTATATATTATAAAAATTCAAACCACACAGAAATGAGCAGTGTTAAAGAGTGAAAGCTCCTATTTCAATTCCCTGCCTCCAGAATCACTCCCCACAGGTAAACCATTCTGAACAGTTTGGTGAGTATCTTTTCCAGACGTTCTTTCTATGCAGCAACAGTCATGTGTAAGTTACATGTTTGTACATACGTATTCACACACACATCCAGATCAAGAATTTTTTTCTAATAGGGTATCATACTACTCATACTGTTCTGCGACGTGCTTTTTCATTTAACAAGCAGAGTGGGCATCTCTCCATCCCAGTGCATATGGATCTGTCTCATTCTATTTCCCAGCTGCTCAACAGTCTATTGAACGGATGTTCCATCATTTACTCATCTGCTCCCTATAGGGGGCCTTTGGGCTGATTTGGTTTTTGCTCCAACGAACCCCCTGCACTTAAAGCTCTGTGCACTTGTGGATTTCTGTAGGCCAAACTCCCAGAAGTGGACTGGCTGGGGTAAAGGGCCTGCCCACCTAAGTGCGTATATTCAGCCAAATTCCCTCAAAAGTGTTGTACAACTCAAGCATATCCCAACACTTGAGAGCACAGGTTTCCCCAGGCCCTCCCTGCACAGCCCAACAATCTCCAACCAAGACTGCTTTTGCTCCAAGGGTCTATGACCTCAACTCGGATTTGATGAGGAAGCCCAGAGGTGGCAAAAATAAAAATAAAAAAAATAAAAACTAGACTGCTCCCTGGACGAGGCTCCAGAGTAAGCAGAGGGCCTGCCAAGCTGTTCTCCTGGCTGAGGGGGGTGGCGCAGGGCAGGCCTGCTTCCAGGAGGAGAATCTCCCGCGGAAAGCAGCAAATGCATGCAGTCCTCAGCAGTTGACGGGTGGAGGGGCTGCAGCAAGGGGAAGGGGAGGCCTCTGGCGGAAGCAAGAAGTCCTCCACTAGGCTTGGCTGCTGAGGGTCAAAGCCAGCAGAGTCAAGAGGCCCAACACAGGAACAAAAGTGAGCAAGCAGGCCCTGTCTCTCCTCAGCCTCCATCCCGCGTGTCGGGACCTATAGACTCTGTCCGGGACTCTGATCTTTCCAACCTCCCTGCTCAAGCCAATGGGGCTCCCTGGCCTAGAATACCCCTCCTAGGTGTACGTCCCCCCACCCCGCAAGGTTCAGTCATGTGTGTGAGAAAGTCAGACAGCCCAGGCAACCTGGAGAGGGGGGCACACCCGGGCCCGCACAGCTGCCACAGAGCCCCAAACAGGGCACTCCCAGGGAGGTGCACGTGAGGGTCCTGCTGGCCAACTCGGGATGAGGAGTTTATGTCAGAACCAATATCTTACCATGGCCGTGTCCTCCTTTCCTCTAGCCACTTGCTGCCCCACAGACACTTCAAGTTAGGGCAGGCTCCCAGCCCCACAAAGCTGTTCGAGACAACTCCGCTGTCACTCACTTCCTGCCTGGGGACCACACGGCCTCCTCTCACCCTGGGACTCACTTCCTGTTGACTGCCAGTTCCATAGCATAGAGGGCCAGGAGTACCTGCTCTGAGACCCAACACAGCCCCAGGGTCCCAACCCACACTGATCCAGCACCCCTCCAGGCCTGCCCTGGAGGACCCCAGGCTGCAGCAGTATGAAACACAGCATCCTTCCAGAGGTGGGCGGATGAGGGGGAAGGGGAACACTCTGCACAGCTACAGCCCCAAGGTCAGCTCAGCTCAGCAGGCTGAAATCTCCCTGATCCCACCAATCCTCCCCCTCCTCTCTTCCTGACCGGGCCATCCTCTCTTGCCGCCCGCTCTGGTTCTGCATGAGCCTGAGTCAACCAAAGCCCTGGGATTAGGGGAGCTGCTGACCCCTGCCATGGTCAATCCTCCATCCATCTTACCCATCAAGAGCCTCCCTGAGCTGGCAGTGGGCCCTCACTGGCCCTTTCTGTGGGGCCCTGAGTTCCTGGGGAGATCAAATCTCCACCTATAAGAAACCACTGAGGGAGGAGGGAGAGCCACAGGCAAAGGGCCAGAAGCAACACTCGTTTTCTGGGGAGGGGCTGGGTGCTCTCCCTCAACTAAGAAGAGCATAACCCACCCGTGGAAGCCGCTGGGAGAGGCTACTGCAGCCAGGCCTGCACCCTTCTGCCCCCACCTCCACACCGTAGGCTCAGCGCCCTCCTCTCCTCTCCCCTGCCACCATTAGCTTGTCGCCTCCTAGAGGCAGGGCCTTCGCTGTATCTGGTTAGACTCAGCCTGGAGGAAGGCAGCTGGCAGTGCTCAAGATTCACAATTGATTCCTAATGCCAGAGACTAGGTTAAGAGTGAGAACATCCTGCTCATGTGCTTACAGGGAGTTTCAACTTTGTTGCATGTTAAAAAGTCTGCTTTTGTTTGCTTTTATTTTTACAGTTGCCTTGAAAGGAGAAACAGCACACTCTGAGACGCTCGTTTTTCCCATGGGGCAGGGGGTAGCAGCAGAAGCCCCTGACCCTTTTAGAAGGCACCCCAGCAGCTGTAGGTGACAATTTCCGCTTCCTCTGCTTCTCACCTGTGGGGTTGGGCGGAGGGGGGAGGGGTAGGAGAGGTGGCAGAATGGGAATGGCAGTGTGAGCACCTGTCACTTCTCCCTAGGGTGGGGGCAACAGATTTGAGTAAAGCTCAATCCTATCACCTACTGTGTGCCACCCACGCCCAGTAGGCCTCCTCCTGGATCTTCAGACCCTGCCCACCACTTCCTGGGGTCCCTCAGAGTTGCTCACCTTTGCCTTCCTTCCAGGCAAGACTCCACCCTGGGACACCTGCCTCCTGCTTCTCTGTTGCCCATCACCCCCTCCACGGGCCTCTCCTGGGCGCAGCTTATTCTAAGCTGGTGAAGGCAGCGGTTCTCAACTGGGGGCAACTCTGCCCCCCAGAGGACATTTGGCAATGTCTGAGACATTTTTGGCTGTCACATTGGGGTGGGGGGACTCCTGGCTTCTAGTGGGTAGGGGCCAGCAATGCTGCTAAATGCCCTACAGGATATGAGACAGCACCCACAACAAAGAATTACTTGGCCCAAACTGTCAATAGTGCTGTTGTTGAAAAACTCTGCCCAGGGTAGGGACACTGACCAGGGACTGCCTTTTCTGAGAAGCATTGTTTTTAAAACTTAAAAAAAAAATTGTGGTAAAATACACATAACGTAAAATTTACCATTGTAACCATTTTCAAGTGTACGATTCAGCGGCATGAAGTGCCTTCACACTGTTGTGCAACCATCACTACCATCCATCTTCAGAGCTTTGTCACCATCCCAAACTGGAACTGTTCCCATTAAACAAAAACTCCCCATCCCCTCCCGCCCCGGCCCCCGGTACCCACCAGGCTACTTTCTTTCTTCTAAGGAACACTTCAAAGTTGCCTGTCTCTGTTGTTCTTAGACACACATGAACCTGGAGGGATCTGTACTGGGCCTCGATCCTTGGAGCGATTAGCCTCACTGCCACCCCCGAAGCCCCCGGGGGGTTGGCAGGCTGAGGGTCCAGCCCGGGCCTGAAGGAGTGGGGGAAAGTCCACCGGGGTCCACTCATACCCCCGGCCCACCGCATGCCACACTTGTTTACAAAGTGCTTTCACACCCCATCTCATTACGCACTCCTCACGCTGTACCTAATTATTTGTTTACTGCATGTCTCCTTCCTTGACTGTGAGCTTTGCCTTATTTATCTTTTTATTTCTCTCCTTTCCAACCACTCCACCACGCACAGGATCCGGCATAAAGATGCTTATACAATTAGTAAATTTAATTATCACAATTATCCTGATGGGTAGCGTTACCCTCACTTTTCTGAGGAAAAGGGCTCCCAGCCTTGCCTCGGGTCACACACCTTCTAAGTGGTACAGCTGCCAGAATGACTCAGGTACATGAGAGGCATTTGAGAGCCGGCTCCCCCTCCGGGTTGAGTCTCCGGAAAAGCCCAACCTCAAATCCCAAGGGTTCCAGCGAGGAAAAGGCGGCTTTGATGTGCCCAAGCAGGGCCAGGGAGAGGCTGCCGGCTGTTTCCTTGGCAGCAGCCATGCAACGAAAAGCCAGAGGCGAAGCAAGAAGGAACTTTCTTCAGGAAACCTGTCCAGGCCAATGCCAATTCTCCGGCCCCCTGGCACCTTGTCCCTGATCTCCCCCTTTGCTTGAAGTCTGGACCAGACCCCAGAACTCCCGCCCCCATCCCACGAGGTGAGCCTTGTCTCCTGAGGTGGGACAGAGTGCTGAGGCCCCAAATAGGGAAGTGATTCTTCAGAGTTCCTTTATTGTACTTAGAATGTTTACAGACAAAAAATAAAAACCTGGCACACAAGGGGTGAGGGAAACAATTCAAGGGAGATGGGCCCCAGGCATCTGCAGGTGCAGGAGCCCATTCAATGGGGGCGGCCAGGGCAGCCCCATGTGCAGGCTCACCTGCGCCTGGGGCCGCTCCAGGAGGTGTGGAGGAGAGAGGCCCGGGGCAGCTGCCTCTCCCTCTGGAGGCCCCTGGAGGTTGGAGCCAGGGTTCTCAGCTGGCTCTGGGTACCTGCCACGCCCTCCCCTCTGGTGCCAGGAGCTGTGGCTGAAAGGGGCCTTCTCCCCTAGACACCTAGGTAGCTCTGGGGAGGCAGGCCCAGAGGCTGGCAGATGCTGGGCGGCCTCACCTCACCCTCCCCTGCCTCCCCACCACCACCACCTGACATCACCGCCATTGTGCCTTTCAGGCCCTTGGTGGCACTGAGCTCCATGCCAGCCGGGAACCCTGGCGTCTGGCCAGTCACAGCGTCTTATGTTAAAGACACACAGACACACAATCACACAAGCAGACACACAAGGGGTGTGCCACTGCCCACAGACACACACTCGCCTGCCTGCCGGAGACAGAGATGTGCGCAGATGCTGCCAAGCAATGTCAACAAAAACAAATAGTCCCCCTCCACTCCTCAGCTCCTGCAGGCCCGTCAGCCCCCCACCAAGCCCCGGACTTTCCCAGGTTGACTCTAGTTTCAGGAAAACAGCACACACGTCCACATAAGCAGGGCAGTCCTGCCCCCCAAAGCATTGGCACTGGGCCCGGGCTCCCCCCTTTCCTCTGCTCCAGGCCTTCCTGCAGCCCCTTCGCCTGGCAGCCCTGGGATCTGAGCAGCCAGAAGTGGCCTTCAGGCAGAAAGAGCCAGAGAGGTCCACCCCACGCCCACGCCCAGGAGTTGTCCCCAAATACCTCCCTGCTCAGCCTTCCTGGGGTGAATGCAGTCAGGCTCCAAGACTCCAATTTCCTTCTCCCTGGCAGAGCGGCTGAAAGGGCCAGCAGCGAGGTCAACGCACAGCCAGACCAGAGGCCAAAGAGAGCCAACTCTGGAAAGTCTGGCCTCAGCCTGAGCACCCACCTGTTGGTCCCACCATTTCCCTCACCACTGAGGCTGGGAGCTGCCTTCCCTCTCTCCTCCTAGATGGGGTGTGTGTGTGTGTGTGTGTGTGTGTGTGTGTGTGTATGTGACTCAAGCCCGAGGAGCGAACTTCAGGGTTCAGCAAAGCCTTAGTGGTCACTCAGTCCGTGCCCCTGTTGGCCATGGCAAATGGATGTGAGAAGGAACATGCCTGGCAAGTGGCCAGCCCGCGAGGAGCCTTGCTTCCAGCAGGGACCGCCAATGTACCTGGAAGAGGGCCTGGTGGTGCTCTTTGAAGTGAACCTCGAAGGATTTCAGGGTGAGCTGGAGGCTCCCTTTAAAAAGCCATTATATATAGAAGACCCACGTATTTAAGTAAATCTCTTTTGAAGTTATTTCCATTTTCAACCTCTACCATCCACGTGTAGGGTGACAGGTTTGCTAAGAAGGGAACCCACCATGGAAAATGGTGCTTTCTTTCCGGTGCCTCATTACCCTTTCTAAAGTTTCTAATGGGTATCTCCCCACCCCCACGGGGTGTGCTCATCCTGCCCCACCCTACATGACTTCATAGCTTTAATCACATCCCCTCTCAGGCTTTGTCTCTCCAGATTGGAGAGCATAATCTCTTTAGCCTGTGCTCACTTGGCAGCCCTGCCTTCCCCTTGATCAATTTAGCTGCCCTTCTCTGGAGCTGTTCCAGCTGGGTTATCTCTTTCTTGAGGTGGCAAAACCGAAACACACCAAATTCTCTAGGTGAAGATGATGAAAGAAAACCAGTGTCAACAGCTCTGCCCAGATGTGTGTGGCTGGCGAGTACCTGCAGCAACACGAGGAGTGCAGGTGCAGCTCGGGCTCCCGAGAACCCCCCGGAGGCCGGAACCTGACGGAATGAACGACTTGCTGGAGGTGGCCCTGGAATGTGTGACTCTGAGGAAGAGGCCAGGAGGGATGAAATAAACAGAGATTTTTAGAAAAACAAAATGAAGATTCTAGGACTGCACCTAGACACTCTGCCAATAAGACCAGCTATCTAGAGTGGCCTCCCTAAGGGCCCTGCCAAATCCGCTCCCCTCCAGAAGTCTCGGCCTCTGACAATAACACTGACGTTGTCCCTGGGGCTTGTGACGTCTTTTGCCCCCACCTCTCCCTCACCCTGCCAATCCCGTCCCACCACTGCCTCCCCTCAACAGGCTCTCGGGTATTTTCTGCCCTATCTCCCTGCATACTCTTATGTTCAACCCATCATGCTCAGGGATGCCAGAGTGAGCTTCCCAAAACATGACTCCCATCACTTCACACCCCCACCCCCTCAAAAACCTTCCAGAGAAACACAACACATTTTTGAGAGGATAAAGTGTAAACGCCTCTGGCTGCCTGCAAACTGCCTCTCCAACCAGGATGGAAGGCGTTCACCCTCGCCCACTCTGCCCGGCCAGTCTGCTCTTAGTCCCCGCTTTGGACATGGACCATGGACACATCCTCCCTCCACACCTTTGCTCAGGAAGGTCCTAGGAAGGTCTCCCACTGCTCCCTTAACTTCTAAACATTCCCTCCCTTCTAAGGCCCAAGTCCAGCCCCACGCCCCAACACGTCTTTGGCACTTGAAGTCCAGCCCAATGGCCAGGCTCTCGGTGCTGGATACCATTAGTGGGGGCCGAGTTGACTGATCTGCTGGGGGAACGAGCAGATGAATCTGCAGGGCACTGTTACATGAACAATCTCTAACCCCTATGTGAGACATGCGACAGCCCTATTTTCCTCACACCTTCAACGGTGGGGGAGGGGCAGCAGTGTGCTGCGGCAGGCCCACAGGTAGGGAAGCCCCCCCCCCGGAGGTCTGGGCCCAGGAACGGGAGAAAAAAACAGGGAGCACCGGGTCACAGAGTCAAGGTTCTAGGGGTTAACAAGGAACCATTCTGACTTGGACACGGAGAGGGTATTTGGGTTCCGTCTTAACTTGGAGAAGAATCAAAAGGTCCCATTAGGTTGGAAAAGGGGCCAACACTGCAAACTCCCAGCAGCCGCGTTCGCCTACGGGCTGGCTTATGCGGGGGAGCGGCTCCTGAACTCGCCCCAGCTCATCCCCGCGTCTTCTGCTGAGCGGGCAGTGCTGCCCTCCTGAACTCTCTCCCTCCGGCGGCGCCGTGTCGGAGGTTCAGCCTCCAACGTGGAGCGAGTACCGCTGGCTTTGGGCCGGCCTGGCTGAGCTCAGCGCCCGCTCCCAGCCCCCCTCTCCTCCTCTCCCTCGCCCTCCCTCCCTTTCTGGGTTATTCTTAGCAAGAGGTGACCTCAGAGTGCTCCCACTGAGCAAAAATAACCCTGGAGGAAGTTGGTGGGTATAAATCTTCAATGAATAAATACATATGGCTAGTAAACAGGGTATGGAGGCCCAAAGGGCCGGTCACCCCTCTGGACCCGGTGGGCAAGGGCAGAAACTGTCCTTCCTAGTGCCCCAGCTGTAAGCAGCAGGAAGGACAAAGGCGGTTGCAGGGCTGTCGGGCTTGTGACCAGGCAGGAACCAGCTTCGGACACCCTCACTTGTTACTGTGCGGCGTCATCGGGAGCTGGTGAACAGGAAGATGCCTCTTCCTCCCACTCCCACGCTCACACCCACACACAGGCTCACACTCTGTCCCCTCCTCCCTGTCATGGGCACTGGCCAGCCAGTAGGCCCTGGGCCCAGGTGCCAGCTCCCTTCCTAAGCCCCGCCCAGCCCTGTGGCCGGCTTCCTGTTTCCTGTTGCCGGCTCCGGCTGCAAGCATCCTGGCTCAGAGGCCAGTGCCACAGACCAATGCTGCTGCCCGGGTTGAAGGGGCCCAACTCTCACTCCTTAGCCCACTGCAGCCTTCCCCACTTACCCACAGACTCCCTGGTATTTGGCTCAATCACCCTGCTCAGTTATATTTTCTCTGTATGCTTTTTCGACTAGGTCTACACACTTTTTCAAACAGCCCTGCATTCATGTATTAACTTAAAGGGAATTTTGGATACCCAGTCTTCCAGATCACATGGCTGGAGTGGTGAGGAGGAATGAGCACTGTCGGTTTTGTAGTGGAGAAGTGTGGAGTCCAAGTCCCAATCATCCTCTCTGAACCTCAGTCTCTTCATCCGAATGTGGGAATGGTAATGACAGCACCCTCAGCCTTCCTCACACAGATTTGTTGTCAGCATCAAATGAGGTCATCATTGTGGAAGCCCTTTGTAGGCAATAAAGTGCTACACAACTCTGAGCCTTTATTCATGGTCTCTGTCCTCAGTGGTGTGAGGAGACAGTGCAATGTGGAGTGGTACTAAATATCAAGTCTAGTGGAGGAGACAAGCTCTCTCCACCTGTTTTTCCAACTATCTGGGGTGAAAGGCCAGGTTTTGGTTTTTGTTTTTCTAATTCCCAATCCACCAAGAAATGCTACTTTCATAAAATACGAAATCATGCATGTGGATATGGTGTCAGTATCAAATTGATAGAAAAGTTTCTAGATACTTATTCTCAAGTCCTGTATAGACAGGTAACAATCATTTCACAGGCCGGTGCTTCTCAAAGGCAGGTCTGAGACCACTGCTGGCTTATAGCTGGTCTTTTATTTCTTAGTGTTCATTTTGATTAATTTTACAAACAGTTCAAAAGGGAGAGCCAGTGTGGGTCAAGATGGCTGACCTGTGATTCGCCAGACAGGCTTTGATGGGCTGTGACAGTGACACTGGGGGAGCAGCACGTGAGGCAGCTGGAGAACTGTGCTTGGTGAGTTCAGGGAGCAGCGAGAAGACGGGGCTTCTATGGCAAAAGAGGTGATGCTGAGCACCCGTGTGGGGCAAGAGATCATGTGGTGAAGAGTGGACGGGGTACTCCAGATCTGGTCCCATAAGATGCGGAGTCCCTGGAGAGTCTTGAAGAGAGATGTGCCACGGACTGTACTTAGTATGTTACGCGTGGCCTCCTCTCCAGCACACTAGGTTGGAAGATAAGTCTTACTTATCTGTGTGGCCTCCTCACCCTGGTAGGTGCTCAGCGTCTGTCGCTGAGGGGAGGAAGGGCTGGGTGGGGTAGAGAGCTTACTTGGGGTGGGTGGGGTCTGGTCTGGGTGAGGATACAGCCAGGAGGCGGATGCAGAAGCAGCTAGGAGTGGAAGGTACCCGGGGACAGATAGGCCTTGGGGGCAAAAGGAGGAGAGAAAGGATGATTTCTTAGCCTTGGGGCTGGGGATGGAGAAGACACTAGTGGATGTAGCTCGTCCCTCCCTGGCCGGTGTGGGTACCAGACATTTGCCCAAACACAGACCCTGGCCTGCAGCCAGGTTTTCCTCTCCTGCTTCCCAGCACTGCCCCCTCTTCCACCTGTCAGGATCTGGGCCATGCTCCCTCCCGTTTCCAGGCTTAGCTGGATGACACACACTCAGCTGCCTTAAAGCTCCCTGGTCAATCCGTTCCCAGGGCCACAGCTGCACCAGGTCCCCAAGAAGCCCTCCCTGTTGTGTTCCTCTGTGGAGGAGGGGAGGAGGCCAGGACAGCACCTGCTTGACAAGTGAACCAGATGGCCTGTGGGCCAGGGGACCAGGGGCTGACCCCCAGCTGCAGCACAAACTTCCCCCATGTGGGCTCCCTTGGGGGCACGGGGCCTGCTGCCCAGGAAGGTCTGCTTGCTGCTTCCTCAGGGGTCAGTCTTTCTCTGTTCCCCCAATATGAAAGAGGTCCCCTTCACAATAGCTGCCCCCTCACTCAGTGTTGCCTTCCCTACACTCTCCCTTCCATCCTCAGGCCTCTCTTGAGAGTCCAGGTGGCTGCAGGTGTCACTCAGGACATGGGCTGGACCACATCCAGACTATGACCTGCACAGGATGTACACTGCCTCCCACTGGGGCTGCTGAGAGGCCCATGCTAGGCTCCCACCAGAAAGATCTTGTAGACACTGCCTCCACTCTCCCCTGCAGGGGACCAGGTTTATTATACTGCCAGCCCTGCACATTTGGACTCCACTTTGCTATTTGCAAAGCACCCCTGGAGGTGGACAGGGCAAGTAGTACTGGCAGCCACATTTTACCAATGAGGAAGCAGAAGTTCAGAGAGGTGCAGTAACTTGCTCAAGGTCACACAGCTGGGAAGCAGTAAATTCAGTGCTATTTCTTCTGTCAAACTGAGGTTGCTGTGGCTGCCTGAAGAGGAAAGGTTTGGCTGTGCAAGGGCAGGACCGACCTTTGCTGAGCACTGGCTCTTTGGTGCTTGAACTCATTTAATTCTCACCGGGTCTAGGAGGAATGCATCCTTATCATCTCTATTTTTCAGAAGGCAGAACCCGAGGTTCAGGCAGTGACTTGTGCTCATTGGTGGAGCTAGGATTCAAACCCAAGCCTGATGGACTCCAAAGACAGTGCTTTTCCTTCCATACCTGTCTCTGATCTCCTTGAACCCTCTGCCTGGGGCTTCACCCCTGCCCCCCACCCCCACCCCCGACTGCTATGCCCTCCCTCTGGTTTCAGGGACACAGCAATGAGTCAGAGGGTTGCTGGGTCTTTGCTTCCTATAGGTGGTGACTCCTGTCCCCAGCACCCAGATGGGGAAAGGCAGAGTTTGCTCTGCAGATCAGATAGAGAATTACCCATGGGCCCTGGCTCAGCCTGGCTCCCTTCCCACTCCAGCCTGCACTGCGCCCCCAGCTTCTCCCACAAGGTGCCCTGTCTGCCGGGGAGGAGAGTGGAGGGCACCCCGGCGTGGAGTGGAGGGAATCTGAGAGAGCAGCCTGGAGTCTGCTGCAAGCTGGAAATTCCTTTGAAGTCCCCTGTTTTATCTTTCAACTTCATGTGAATTTTTCATTCCAGGCCATAAAATATCCATGTTTGCTTTAATATTTAAAAGTTTAAAATTACTTACCAGTTAAATGACTTAACTTCTGCCCCCTTCCCCTCCAAATCTTCAAGCAGAGTTGGCAGGGGTGCACTTTAGGACCCAGCAGGTTCCCATACCTCCTGGCTCTAAGAAAGCCCCTCCTCCTCCGCTGTCCCCTTTGCTTCACCCCACTCTCTACCCCAGGGAGACAATCCCGCCCTGCTGAGAGAACATTTCCTTGAAGGGGCAACTTATAAATCCCAGCTCCTGGCTCCCCCTCACCTTCGTGCTCCAAGTTCTCCATTCTCAGCTGGAAGGGGCTAAAAGGGAACCAGCTGCCTCTGGGGCTGGCAGATAATTACCTTTCTACCCCTGAGTTCAAGGCCTAAGACAGGCAGGCTCCTACAGCCCTCAGGCCTCGTCCTCTGGAGCACTCCTCATCACCTTCTGGAGCACTCCTCATCGTGGGCAACCCCAGGGCTCCCCCTTGACTCAGAGGAGTGGCAGCCAGAAGCCTGGGGCTTTCAGCCGGCCCTGTGGTCTGCACCTCCACGGCTGTACACAGCGACCGGCTCTCCTCTCTTACAAAGGGACTCACCCTACATCTCTTCCCTAGTCACTCTAACCAGACTCCCAGACCTCAGGTCCCTTCCTCCAGGTTCTCCAGGGGCACAAAGGCCCAGGGTGGGCATGTGGAAGGGAAGGGAGAATCAAGTCCTGCCCTGTGAAAGCCACGGGCTCGGCCTGGGGGGTCTGCAAAGCTCTCTTGCTGCCCTTCCAGAAGGAAGCCGGGAGTCAGGGGCCTGGTTCAAGTCCCAGCGCTGCCACCACCCACAGCGCAAGTCCCCTGGCCTCTGGGGGCCTCCAGTTTGATGTAGAAAATAGGGGAGTTGTAGAGTGGTGGTGGGGTTCAAAGAATGGGGAATGTAGACAAGCTCTGCAGCTCGAGGGGCGCCCCGTCACCTAGTCTTACTGCCCCCAAGTCCCTGCAGGACACACATCACCGTGCACACACATGCGCTGGGAGGATGCCGTGACACTCACCGGGGGGTGCTTGCGTTTCCTCCCAGGCCGCCCCACCTTCCGCGCAGCTGTGCTGGGCTCCTGCCGCTCCTCCTTGCCACGAGCCTCCTCCTGCTCCTCTCCCTCCTGCGGGCACAGACACAGCCTGTGAAGCCAGGGCTGGACCCAAGAGGCCTCCTCCCCGTCCCTCCCCATGAAAGCCTCACTTCCAGGGCTGTGCCATGCTGTTCCCGGGCACGGATGCTCTGCACTCCCTTCCTGCCTGCGAAGCTCGAGCCACCCCTTAGAGCCCCACTTAAATACACCCTCAGGGGGACTTCAGGTCAGAGCCTACCGCCCCAGCAGAAGGCAGCTCTCCCACCCGGTGGCCACGTTTTCTGAACAGCAGAATTATAACACATGCTCTGACAAAGAATTTGTTTCTAAAATATATGAGTTTATTTATATGAAAAAATCTTACAAGTACAAAAATTAAATGTTATATTTTTAATGAATCACCTTTATTGAAAAGAATAAATTCACAAGAAAAGAAATCTTAAACTTAGTAATGTATATTAGAAGTACACGCAGCCTTTGGAACGAGGACTATCACAGGCAGTGGAGGATTTTACAGTCTCTGTAAATACACTTGTCCTAAAGCGTTGGCCATGTGGCACCAGCGTTCATATGCCTGTCAACCTCCAGGAGTGTCTCAGGTACCGTGTCTTGGCTCATCTTGATCCCCCTCATTCACTGAGTTCAGGAAGAGAAGTTGGTTTTGTTACCCACCTCCTCCCCAGTACCAGCCTGAATGGGGCCATGCTGGTCTCATGGGGCACAGAGACATAAACCTAGAAAGTCCTCCTGCCTCGCTGCTCCAGCCCGGCCACAAACCACCCACAAGTCACTTCTGACTCAGCCGACTCCGGCATGACTAATCATGAGCAGAAACAATGTTGGGGAAGGAAAGAGAAAGGGACCCTGACCCAGCCGAGGGACCACAGGCTGCTCATCAGGCCCTCATGATATCAGTACCCAAAGACGGCTTCATAGTCCTCCCTGGGGAGGGCGTCAACCCAGAGCAGTGCTGGTGCCACAGAAAAGAAAAAGAAGGTGCCCAGGTTCCCTGGGGATTTCATCAAGATGGCCCTCAAAAAAAAAAAAAAAAAGAAAAAGATGGCCTTCAACGTCCTACTCAACTTTCACTTTCTGTGATTTCAAAATAGCTTGTGGTTTGCCACATTAATTTTCAGGTGATGGTGGGACATGCAGATGGAAACCTATTGCGACCAATTGTAGATTATCAGATCAATAGGAAGAGTGGCACCAGCCCCCCATCCATCCGTCCATCCATTCGAGGCACGCCTGTGGGACAGACTGCCCAGGAGGCAGATTTAGGGGAGTCGCAGCTGAGGTTCCAGGGGTCCTCTAAAGAGATGCAAGTGGAAGATGAACAGAGGACCAGGCCTTAGCACCAAGGGGAGGCCATGGTCAGGCTGGAGGGAAAGCAGAGCACATAAAGGAGAAGGAGAGAGTGAGCAGAGGAGCAGGAAGAGGACACGGCGTATTGAGGGTACAAGGACAAAGACAGCTGCCAACCCAAGGGGTTAAAGTTGCCAGATGCACAGAAGTCGAGGACAGACTGATTTGGCTAGGGGTGGTACCAGCTGACCTCAGAGAGAGCACTGTCCACACGCTGTGCAGAATGACATGGCAATGAGGACCGAGGGGCTGGAGAGACAATTCAAGGAGTCCAGCCGAGGAAGAGTCTGGGAGAGAAGCCAGCCCTGTGCCCATCTTTGGGTGGTGGGGGGAGGGTCCGGGATGGAGAAAGCGCACCCTATAGGAGGCTCTTTTCAGGAAAACACTGCAGAGAAGCCATGAGGGCAGAAAGGCCGAAGGGGGAACAGCCTGGTGGTGGGAGGCCTCCATGAGAGCTCTCGGAGGCCTGGGCTGAGGGTGGGCCAGGGGCACATGCCCCTGCTAGGCCAGACCTGCTGGTTCTAAGCTGTCTTCTGAGGCCCCACAGACACCCCCTTTGGAGAAAGGATCACTTGGATCACACAGAGAGGAAGTATTACGAATGCAGCTTAACATCTGGGAAGGTTTCAACTGGATCTGCACCACTGCAGGGGACTGAGACGGTGCTGTTGATCTGATTCCACTCCAGGGGTGGGCACCGTCTCCACCGTTCCGACCAGGGAACTGAGCATTTACAACAGAGTCAACGCAGGTCACAGAAAGGCACAGCGCCAGAGCAAACCAACGCGAGCATGTCCCAGCTTGTCCTCTTGCTAGTTAGAGGACCATCCTCTCTGAGCCTCAGTTTCCTTATCCACAAAATGGGGTTATGAAGCTGTCCAGCCTGCCTGCTTCTCAGGTTTTTAAGAGGACAGATGAACATATGGTTTGGAGCTTCTGCTGAATCCCCAGAACCTACAACAGGCCCAGCGCTTAGTAGGTGTTCCACGCGCCCCTAGATGAGAGGGCTCAGCTGTTCCCTGGCAGCTGGAGGCCCACCCAGCCCCTGGACTCACCTGGAGAGCACTAGGCCAGACCTAGCCTAGCCTCTGACCACTCTATGGCCAGGCCCGTGGGACTGGAATGCACAGGGCAGCAGACAAGAAGGGGCTAAAGTGGATCAGGATCAGCCCGGGAAGCCATAGGGTCTGGAAAGATTCCTAGTGCGCAGAAATTCTGGGCTCTGAACTATTTCTTTAATAACTGCGTTTCTTACTGGGGGATTCATTTGCTTTTCTAACTTTTGTTCTGAACTAGTCAGAGACATGAAAGATGACCAGGGCCTCCAGTTAGCAAAAAAAAAAAATAAAACAGTTACCATGCTGCAATGACCTAAAACCAAAGATACTTGACATTTAGGACAGCCTGGCTTCCATGAGACATGTGGGGAAAGCCTTCGGGGTCCCAGACAGGAAGCCCTGTGCCATCTGGAGATGTGCTGTCATTCCTCACCTGCAGCCACACCTGCTATGTCTGATCCCAGGAGACACTCAGCACGGTTTCCCCTGATGAATTCAACCCAGTGAAACACAGCCCAGGAGGAAGGGGTGGAAGGCCCTGATGCCACCCCCTGTCCGGGTCCTGACATGACAAGAACGTGGTGATCACCAGGGCAGGCTGCCGTGGATGAGCCTGGACCTCAGGCCAGTGCAGGGCAAGGCACTTTGCTCCCAATCCAGCATTCAGGGCTCGGGCATCCCCGGGAGGTGCTTTAGGAAACCAAGTCTCTGAGCGGGTCTGAGTGACTCCTGGCCTATGCCCTTTCCACCAGGCCCCAAAGTATGGCTTTGTGAAAGGCATGTTACTTTTGGCCAACATATCATTCTTCCACGCTGCAGTCACAAGTCACAGGGCAAAGAGGAAGGCGATACCTTTCTGCTCTGGGCCTGCCTGAGTTCACACGGACGGGTCAGGGGGATAATACGTGAGAGGGGTGAGCAGATGGCGCAGGGCTGTGCCCCTCGGGGAGGCGAGCAAGTGGTTCATTCTCTCATCTGTCACGGGGCCTGTTTCATTCAATATCTTTGCTGAGGGGCTGAGCAAAGGAATTTAAAATATGCTTATCAAATCTGCAAGTAGCCCTGAATTAGGAGGCATCGCTAATACTCTGAGAGGGAAGAATCTGATCCACGGTGCCTTGGAGCAGCTGGAAAACAGGAACAGATTTAGCAGGAACAGATTTGAGCCCAGGTTGGTTTCCTTATCTGTCACGTAAGGGGACTGAATCAGTCAATCCTTCCAGTGGGAGGGGGAGACGGGAGGGGGCAGGAATTCTAGTTAGGTGGGCTTTGGGGAAGGCAGAGGGGGCTGGACTTCTTGCTCTGCTCTTTACTCACTAGTAATTTCTAGCTATTTAACCTCTCTGAGCCTTGTTTTCCTCACCTACAAAATGGGGATAATAATATCTACCTCACACAACAACTAAATAAGATAATACATTGAAGGCTGTCACGTGATATCACTCAAGAATTGCTAACTTCCTCCGCTCCACACAGACTGACCAGAACTATTCAGAAAAGTGCATCACTGCCTTCCCCCGCAGCCTCCCTCCCTGCCCCCATGCAAATCCCAGCTCGGGGCCCTGCAGATGCAGCCATCACTCACTGCTCCAGACAAACCCCAACATCTGGCTGGTACTGCTACAGTGAGGTACTCAGGAACGGGGGCTCCGTGATCTTTCCAAAATGCAGAGCTGATTATGTCACTCTGCAGAGCTTAAGCCCTTGCTGAGGGGCTCCCAGGGGCCTGCAGGATCAAGCCATGCTCCTTAGCCCATGTGAAGGCAGGCCTCCAGGATCTGGCTGGCCTCCTTGGTCTCCTCTCCCCACTGCCTTCCTGCACAAACAGACTGCACCAGGTGCAAAAGTGGGCTGCTTCCCTTCCCCCAGTGCCTTGGCATAGACTCTTCCTCCTCTCCCCACTACCTTCTCCTCAGGTTGACCATCAAACGCTTATTCTTCCAGCCTCACTTCCTGGGTTCCCTTCCCCTGGGCCTCCTCTTCCCATGCTGTCCTCGGCAGGTCACAAGCTCCTTCAAGGGACGGTCTCTTATTCACCCTGGTGTCCCCACTGCCTAGACCCATGCACCTGGCACAGGGCAGGAATTTGTAAATACTGGGTGAGTGACTGTCACAAAGTAGGTGCTCAACAAATGAGTCCATGTACACGGAGAGAGCATACACACAAATCCACAAACCTGCACGAATACCGTGTGCATGAGGCTCCAGGGCCACTCTGATCTTTATGACTCCAAATCAGGAAACAGAATGACTAAAACATACTTTCTAGGCTTAATCATGTCACTTTACATTTAGGCAGCTCTTTACAGCTTTCAAAGCACCTTCACATTTGGTGGCCTATTAGATTAGGTAGTTACCATCAGCCTCTCTAAACTTCTGAGGCTATGACTTGACCTACATTTTCACAAAGCTCACTGGATGGATTATTTTAAGCCACATACAACTTCTCATTCTGATGAGCTGGGCGATGATGATAATAATCTTTCGCATTTGTATAGTACGTGGTAATTAACAAAGCATTTTCACATACGTTATTTCATTTTATACTTACACTTTACAGAAAGCAGAGCTGGTATTATTTTTTTCCATTACACAGGCGGGAAATCTGAAGCTCAGAGAGGTTACCTAACACGCAGAAATCAGAGAGCCAGGAAGGAAGGCCTTTAGAACCAAAATTTAAATCTTGATTCCCGGCCCATGAGTCTTTCCATTGCAATATGCCATTATGCCCTACTATGCTGTGTTACTGACACATGTGCGCGCACACACACAGTGAAACCATGAGCATGCAGGCAATCCAAGTGTAAAGGTACACACTGGCTTCACACACATTATCCATACAGAGCTCACACCTAGACATAGGACCCCTCCCCCTAAGAGAGACACATCCCACAAGGCCCTCATGCAGAGACAGCCAGCCAGATTGTACGTGCTCCTTCGGAACATACACCGGATGCCACTGACCCAGCATCCGTTGAGCAGATGTCTCAAGTTGGTGTTTGAGTCGAGGGGATGAACTTGCCGGATCCAGCCAGCCACTTGCCTGCACCCCCTGGGACAAGAAGCACGTACAGCCTTTGCCAGCTGGCTGGCCGGCCTCCCAGGGCCTGTCTGTGGTCATGGAATTCAGTGAAACAAATTGGCTTCTCCAGCAGGCAGAGCCCCGCTCTGAGCCACCAGAGTACCAGGTCTGCAGAGTTACAGCCACAGGACCTGCACTGCGCACACGTGCGCACGCACATGGCGCTCACACGCACATGCGCTCACAAGCACTCACACGTAGGACATGCCTAGGCCAGGCCTGCAGAGAGGTGAGCCTGAGGAAGTGCTGCTGGAGCACGGGCGGGGAGGGGCAGAGGCTGTCGGGGTGAGCGGCCACGCAGGGGCACCAGGAATTGCTGTGGATGCTCACACTCCCACACAGCCCTCCAAAAGCCCCTGCTTTCACTGATCTCAGTCACCTCCCAAAGCTCATGAGCCCTTTGTTTCAATTATTTGACAATATTCGACAAATATTCAGTGACTGCTTAGTGAGCTTCATATTGTAGCTATGGATGAGAGCCTCCCATCCCGCCCACAACGCCCCCTCCTGGGGAGCAGCAGCCAGGGACCCCACAGCTCTGGGCACCTGTACACAGCAGGTGCTCCATAAACGCTGAATGGTTGACAATGGCCGTGCCTGTAGGTTTCCCAGGCCCTCCTTCACACCCTGTGCGCCATACTGGGGCCTCACTGCCTTCCAGAATGGAGACTCCGCTAAGCAACACGCCAGCACACTGCAGCCCAGCCGTGCTCACCTCTGTGGTCTCAGGGCCACCGTGAGGCCAGGCCTGAGGATGGGCTCAAAAACCTTTACTGAGCACCTACTGTGTACTGGATATAAAGATAAGCAGACAGGGACCTCAATTTAGAGGGAGAGACAACACGTAAACAAATAAGTACCTGCCCCTGTGCTGAGGGCCAGAGGGGAGCGTGCCCTCTCTCTGCTAGCACCCACCTCTGCAGACCCCAAGCCCACCACCACATCCCCAGCCCACCAGGCATCCTTGCTTTATGGAGGGAAAGAATCCAGATGAAACGAGTTCATAGCCACATGGCCTTTGCCAAGTTTCTCTACCTCTCTAAGTCTCAATTCCTCTTCTGTAAAATGGGGATAACGACAGGAGGTGGCTGCTGAGTTACCGGGAGGATTAAGTGAGTTAATTACCAGGTAAAGGAAGCTCCTTTACACGCCTTTCCACGCTGTGAAAATGTTTCAAGTGGGACGGTCATAAGCAATAGCCCTGGCTACCCTGTGGCTCTCTGCAGAGGCAGCTGCGGGGCAGGACCAGGCCCCGTGCCCAGTCCAGGTGCCAGAAAGGAAGGGCATCCCCCCCATTTCCCAATCGTCCCGGGACACCTCTGCCAGCTCGGTTCCCCGCCTGCCTTCCTCCCCTCTGCAGGGCTGAGCTCAGCATTCCCAGCCCAGGCCCTGTGGGACCCGCTTCTTGGCAGGGATGGGCTTCGTCCCCAGCCCAGTCATGTAGGGCACGGGGGACCCCAAGGACCTTGGGCCCAGCTGTGGCCCCTCACCAGGGTCCCTGGAGGCAGCCACAGCCCTTGCCATCAGGAGTTAGGCCTCTCTGCCACTTGCCTCAGTTCTGCTTCTGTTCAATGAGTAAAGGGAGAAGGGACTTCAGGCCTGTGTGTGCCTACGGCCCGAGAAATCACCTTGCCTCCACAGGCCGGGCTCTTAGCGGACTTTAAGTCCGCACCACTCACACTCCCATCTGCATTTTTCTGCACTCTTCTTCCTCGATGCCCCTCAGTCCTTCAGGCTGCAGTGGATCCACACCACAAACGTGCAGATGGATAAATACGTAGGTAGGTAGATAGGTAGGTAGACAGAAAGACAGATAGATAGGTAGGAAGGTAGATAGACAGCTAGTTAGCTAACTAAAATAAATTATAAGACTAACTCAATATGTGCCAGGTTCCTTTGTTAATCATTCTCACACCTCTTCTCAGGTAACCCTCTCATTTCTCTGCTCAGAGGTCGCACAGCTGAGTCCAGATTCAAACACAGGTCTGTCTGCAGAGTCCAACTGACCCCCACCCAAGACTGTACTGACTGCAAGGGTAACCAAACCCGACACATAATAGCATCTACAGAGAACCCAAAGCCTCAGACATGGGTCCCCATCAGCTCAGGGGTGGGCACTGTTTACATCACACGTCTGCTCTCCACGTCCAGGTATCTGATTGACTCCACTGAGCTAGAAATGGATGCCCCATTATTATTAGCTGTGTTCCTGAAGAGGAAAGGGTAGAGTTGCCTTTTCTGTAACTGTTTAAATGTACTAAGAGGGATGCTATTTAAACGACCCCTATAGTGAATATTATAAAGCAAAGAGCCAGCCCTAAGTGACCAAGTGAGTATCCGAGTGCCATAAAGGCAGAGCGTGCCTGGGGTGGGCAACAGACCTGTGGGCCAGCAAAAACAACTGAGTGTGGAGCTGGGAGGAATTTCACCCTAGGATGCCCTTGAGCTTGGGTACCAGAGCACAGGAAGTGCTCGGTGCCCGAGGGAAATCAGTACGCGCCAGGCCTCTAGGCTGGACTTAGGTGGGAAGGGAGGGCCTCCGGCACAGCTCTGGTCATACATGCATGCCACACACACACACACACACATACACACACATGCACATACTCACTCTTGCTGTGCTTCTTGAGCACAAATATGCACCCCCTGTGGCTGCTTCTACTACCCAGCAGGAGAGGGCATGCTCGGGGCAAGCTGTCCAGGAGGGCCCTCCCTCTTCCAGAGGGTATGCATGGCTTACCCATTCTTGTATCTTCCTATCCCCTTCCCATTACTAGGTCCTCCAGTAATGTTTATTCAGTTCGTCTAACAGACCTGTGGAGCCCTACTATGTTCTAGGTACCTGGAAAGGTATGTAAGTCTGAAGAAAGAAAGAGTGGGAGAGCAGGAAGAAGAGAAGGAAAGAGAAGCAATGTGGGCAGAGAAGAAAGGAAGTGAGGGAGGGAGGGAAAACAGGAGAGAGGAAGGAAGGGAGGCAGAAGGGAATGCAAAGAAACAATGTGCCCACAGCAGTGTCTTCCTTGAAGAGTATGTATCAGGGGTGTGTGTGTGCACGTGCACACCCACAATCATGAACACTAGCCTGTGTATGTGAGTTCCTTCTGGAGATGAAGTACTCCCAACATACTCCTCTGGGCAAGAGCGCTGTCACACAGAGGAATGCATTCTCTGACCATCCGACTTTCAGTCTACATAACCATAATTGAACCTGCAGCAGAAGAAACGTGGGTAGGACTGTGGAGCATCAGGGCGGGGAGGCACCATTCACTCCACTCCCCTTCGTGCAGGAGGCAGCCGCAAGAGTACAGAAGATGACAGCACAGGCCGCCTGAGTTCCAATCCCAGCACCATCACTTACTAGCTGTGTGACCTCAGGCAAGCGACATAACCTCTCTGAGCATCAATTTAGTCTTTAATAAGATAGAGTGATGAATACTAGAGCCTACTTTACAGAGCAATTGTAAGAATGAAATAAGATAACGCAAGTACAGAGCTTAAAAGAGCACCTGGCAGACAGTCAGCACTCAGTGCATCTTGGCTGTTATGTGACTGAGGCCAGAGGAAAAAGAGGAGTGGCAAGATCAGGGGCCCGGGCTGGGGCCTGGACTCCTGGCCAGGCACTCATTGGTACCTGGGGATCTGAGGAGGCCCTTCCAGCCCCAAGGCTGGGAATGCTCCTGGTCCCCTTTCTTGCTCCCTCTGCCCCTCTCCCACCCCTGCAAGCAGGGCTTGGCACCCTACCTCCATGATGCCCTCTAAGCCAGGACTGAGGCTCCTGGCATCCCTGCCCATCTCCCATAAGGCCAGCTCCCCCCCACCCTGCTGTGGCCACATTGACCCAGGTGACCCACCCTGGCCAGCACCCCAGAGCTCAGCCCCCAAAGCCTGCCTTCTCTCAGCTTCCCAAGCAGCCGCCTCCATGCCCAACATATGGATGGCAGGGTGGGAGAGGCTGCAGGAAGAAGAGATGCTGGGCAGGGGCCGGGGGGACACCACACACACAGACCTCTCTTACACTCCCAGCCACAGGCATGGCCACGTCAGCCCATCACCCACAGCTCTGCACCTCACCCGCTTGAGCCGGGGCTCTGGAATTGTTCTCTTGTGCAGGGGTCTTATCTAGTCTCATTTTCCTTTCTATCCTATCCACAAAATATTCGCTGAGCACCTCCCCTGTGTGAGTCAGCCCTGAGGATTCACACGGCAAAGACAGTGGCTCGGCCCTGCACGCCAGGGGCAGCCGTGGGGCTGGACAGGACCCACACCAGCACTCCCCAAGTCCCTCCGAGGCTGATTAAACACGGAGTGCTGGGCCCCGTCCCCAGAGTTCCTGATTCAGCCGGTCTGGGGTGGGGCCCCAGCTTTGGCATTTGTAACCTTTCCAGGTGCTGTGGTGCTGCTGGCTTAGGAACCCCATTTTGAGAACTGCTGGTCCACTACAAACTGTAGCTTACGGCAGAGTGAAGCCAGGACTTTGACCAGCGAGGAGGAGAGAAAATTGGAGAAAGGGCACACCAGGCAGAGGAGCAGCACGAACAATGGCCTGGCACTCCAGGAAGTGCTGGAGCAAAAGGTGCAGGAGGCGCGGCCGGCAGGAGGCTGGAAGGGCGCGTGGGGCCAGGCAGTGAAGGGGCCAGTGGGTGGCCACACCCCTTCCCTCTGGCTCACCAAACAGTTCCTTTGTGCCAAGCGCCCCTGGCAACTCCGCACTCTCCTTGGGCTGCAGCCCAAGCCCATCTTCCCCCTCTGCAGCTACGCGGCACCCCTGCCCCAGGCCTGGCTTTCACAGGCTGCCCTGGGTGGCTGTCAGCCTCTCTCTCCCCGCCCTCCACGGGTGGCTCCCTGGAGCTGGGGAGGCAGCCCTGAGGAGCCAGGGAGGTGTGCCAGGTGAGCCAGCATGCGCACTGTGGGTGTGGGCGGCTGGGAGGAGCGCCCGCCGTGACCCAGCCCCCGTCTACCGGCTCCCTCTATCAGCACCAGGATCTGGGGCTGGGTGTGCGTTTGTGGCCACTGGAGCCAGAGCAGTTACTATGGGTAGATAATAATAGCAATCGTAATCCCTCATAATTGGACCCGACTTTGCTGTCTGCAGGGCACTTCCATGCCCATGACCTCATCTGACTTCCACAACTGCCCTGTAAAACAGGCACCGCTAGAGTTACGATCCGCATTTGACAGCCGCGCAAACGCAAGCCCAGATGGCCTGAAGTCACATCCCAGTAAGTGGCAGACTCAGGCCTGGGACCTGGGACTTCTGACTCTTAGTCCAGTGCTCTTTTTCTACCCTGAACTGTCATAAAACAGAGCTCGACCTTCTGCTCTCCATGGGAGGTGGCCAGGGGCTCTGCTGCCCAGGGCAGCACAGCCCAGTAACAGGAGGAATTTGGCCTGGCTGTCCCCATCTTCCCCACCTTGGGGGGCAGCTGACCACCAACTGCAAGTGCATGGACATGGAGCTGTGTCAGCACCAGTCAGGACATGGGACCAGGGGCAGGGAGTCAGGGTCACCTAAACCAACAGAGGAGCAAAGCCAGGCCCAAGGTGGGGAGGGAATTATCCATGGTCATAGCTGCCACTTGAGAGCACAGGTGGCCACAAGAGGCCCCAACTGCATGGCAGCAGTTTCTGGGTCTGCTGCTGCCCGAGTCCTGGGCAGGAGGAGCCCAGAAGGCCCGTGGGACAACCTGAACCACCTGTTCTCTTTCCATGGGGTCAGAAAGAAGTGAGGACTGACCTGTAGCCCCCAGCAGCCTTGCCCTGTGGGCCACAGCATACGCTTTCTCCCCAGCTTGCTGGGTATATAACGCACCCCCCACCCCCCACCGCCCCCAGGGATTCTGCAGGATTCCAGGCTAAGAAGGCAGGTGTCTGGGCTTGGTGCACGCACGTGTGTGTGTGTGAGTGTGTGTGTGAGCGCATGTGTGTCTATACCAGGACTCACGCAGGTGGGGCAGTGGGAAAGGCTCCAATCCAGGAGGCAGGAGACCAGGCTCTCATCCGGACCCACCCTGAGTAGCTGGGCTCAGCTTCCTCATCTGTAAACTAGGGCCATCTGTCCTTGCCCCACTTGTTTCATGTGTTGTTCCCGAGGACCAAATGGATGGCATCTACCCAGAAAACAGAAACACGCTCTAAGAATGAGTGAGCCCAGAAAGGAACTGAGCAAGCGTGGAGAAGGGTGAGCAGGGAGCGGGTCTCAGAGCTGCCCTGCTGGCGGGCTAGCAGAGCTCCTGAGAGTGCTCAGGGGCCCCATACCTGGTGCCAGGTGTGCACCCAGTTCCAAACAGTGCCTCACGAACACGCCCTGCTACTCCCAGATACTGCCAAGCATCACCACCCCTCACCCCTGCTCAGGGAAACGGGAGCAGGCAGAGGGCACAGCAGATAGGGTGCCCCAGGAAGGCCCGTGGCCAACAGCACTTCCCCAGAAGGGTGGCAGCAGGGCTTACATTCCACTGAGAGAAGGGGCAACAGAGTCCAAGTGTCGGGGTTTGGGCAGCTTTGCCGACACGTAGACACAGCTCAGTGAGGTCCCTAGGCAGCCTGTCGGGACCCAGCAGGGATTCTGTCAGTCTGCTGTGATCTCCTCTAACGGCTTTAGGCCCCTCCTGGAGGTCAGCACAAGGGTAAAGAGGTCACCCCTCCTGGGGCTCTCAAAACAAGGTCACTAGCTCCATGGCCAGAAGTGACACTTGCGTGGAGCCTGGGGTTGGGGTGGGGAGCAGGAAATCACATCTCCATGATGACTGGTGTCGCCCGAGCACAGCACATGGCGCGAGCCTGACTGTCTGTGCGGGAGGGGGAGCCCTCATGTGGCCTCACACCCCCGAGCCCTCCCGAACTTGTCTTTGACCTCCCAGAAGCTTCTGAACATCCTGGGGAAAGAGAGGCAGCTAAAACAGGTGAAGTGACTCACCTGAGGATGCAGAGCTAGTCAGAGGCTGATCCAGAAAGGAATCCAGGTTTGGGGACTATCTGTAATGCTGACCCCTAACGACTGCACAGACCTAGGGTTTGAACCTGCTCAAACACACAGGGGTGAAAAGCGTGGGCCCTGGAGCCTGACTACTTGGCTCAAATCCAAGGATTTAACTTCGTCAAGCCTCAGTTTTCTCATCACCAAAACAGGGCTATCTGTCCTCACTACCGCCTGTGTGATGACTGAGCGACGCGGTCCAGCGCTCAGCACACCTGAGCTGTCATTCCTGGGGACGGGCCCTCCCTCTCCGGTTCCAGCCAGAGGGTCCCCGGCAGAGCCAGCTGCTCACCTTGCGGTCCTCCTCCCGCTCCGGAGCGGAGCTGCTGGTGTCCCCGGGGCCGCTGGAGGGCATTGCGGGCAGCTGGGCGGTGGGAGGCAGGCTGGGGCTGCGCGGGGCTGGGGGGCTGCTTGGCTGTGGGGAAGGAATTATTGTGGTCTTTGTAAGCAAGAGTTAAAACTTGGACATAGATCCCGGTGCCGAGCGAGACTCCAGTGAAACTCTGCCCCAGGTTGCCTGTGGGTTTGGGCTTCCAGTGGCTCCACCTGTGGGGGAAGAGGAGAAGGGTCAGCAGGGCAGGGCACCCCCAACCCAGGCCCCACCTGACCCCCGCCCCCTCCTCAGGGCTAGGCCCTTAGCCCCAGGGCCAGGCTGGCCTGTGAGGCCTGGCCCTCCGACCTCACTCCTCTTCCCAGCCTCACCCTCAGCTCGGGCCAGCCTAGCACCCCAGAGAGTGGGGAAAACCGAGGCCAACTCAGCTCGTGCGGCACTGCCTGGCTTCCCTCAGGGCCAGCTCCTGCCTCCGAGGCGGCAACAGGCTCCCTGGGCCTCCGCGTTGCTGTGGCACAGTGGGCGCCACTGCTGGGACTTCCAGCTGCCTCCCGCCTCCTCCCTTCTCTTCATTCACGTCTGTTCTTTCCTTTGAAAGCTTCCCGCACCCTCCCACCCACCCCAACCCGCCCCTGGGAAATCCCAGAGGTCCCCAGCCCAACTACATTTTCCTTCTAATCTGTCCTCCCCACACGCCCCCACCCCCACACCGCCCCCACCACGTGGAGGAAGTGAGCGGCAGTCACAGGATGTAGCGAAATGAATGTCACCTCACTTCAGGACCAGTGCCTGGGCCCAGAGAAAGCTGAGGCTGAACTCAGGCTGCGGCCAGGCTGAAGGCCTCGGTCTGCAGTGCTGTCGAAGGGACACCCTGGTGGGGAGAGGCCACAGCCATAGCCACGCAGAGGGAGGATGCGAGGCTGCTCTCCCCCCCACCCCGTGAACCGGTCCCATTTGCCTTACGAAACTGGTGGGCTTGAGGGGGGCCCTCTGAACCCACACAGCTCAATCTTAGGGGCTTTTCATCCTCCCTGCTTCAGGTGTGGGCCTCAAGCCAGTGAAATAACAAAGCCTTGCAGCAGGCCTCCGCTGGGGGTGGGGGTGCTGTGGCTTCAACCCTCTTCACTCAGAGACACAGAGTTCTCCTCCTCCCCACCCCCCAGGAGGAGACAGGGGCCAAGCCCCTGCCTCCAGTGCGCCAGCCAGGCTGGGGAGGGGATTGGCAGGAGAAGGAAAGTGGGAGGCAGGCTGGATCTGGGCCCACCCACACCCTTCCCCTTCCAGTTCCCAGTTCCCGGTTCTGCTTCCCCCGGCTCCCCCTCCCTCTTGGGCTGCTTCTCCCAACCCCCTTCAGCCAGGGCTCCCTGGAAAACCAGGAACCGGAGACAGCACAGGCTTCGGTCTCCCACGGGCGCAGCCCCTTCCCCAGGGATGGGTGCCTGGTTGGGAGGTGGGTGCCCCAGTCGTGGCTCTGCCCTGGGTGTAGATGGGAAGCCGATGCCAGGAGGAGCCTCCTAGGGCCAGGACAGGAGGGGCCCCATAAGTTAAAACCCAGACTGGCCGAAGGCGCTCCATACCCCACAGGTGAGCCCTAAGGAACCCCAGGTGTAATGACACTGCTCAGCTTAGTACAGTGTGGGACTCAATGAATGTCTGCGGCCCAAGTACACGAGTGAGGGGATGGCAACAGTGAGAGTAGCTCCATGTGTCAGACGCTGTGCTGAGCACGTGACAGGCAGTCCTCCTCCGGGCAGCGACAAGTGCTGTTACTATACCTAGTCCACAGTTGAATCTGAGGCTCTGAAGGGTTAGGACTTGTCCATACTCCAGTGGCAAAGGCTTGAATCCAGATCTCTGAGTCTAAGGCTCTGAGGGGGTCTCTCTGAAGCTCCACCCCCCGGCTTATAACACCCCACAGAAACAACTCTTAAGAGCCCATTGGAGAACTGGTCCACCCCAGAACTCCACGAGGCTTCCATGCACTATCAGCCAGTGATTGCCCCTCAAACCCACTCCCCGTTTCTTAGCACACACATCCCCAATCACCCCCACATCAAAACCTTCAAAAGGACGTGGAAGGGAAAGGAGGCAGAGTCTGATTGGAAAGAACGCTGAACCCCGAGTCAGCAGATGTGGGTTCTAGGCCTGACTCGGGTTTCTCTGGCCCTCAGTTTCCTCATCCATAAGATGGGAGAGTCGGACCAGGTGATCTGCAAGACGTCTTCTAGCTCTGCCTTGCCAAGCTGTCGGAGGCCACAAGTGCAAAGGGAGGAGCACACAAGCCTGGAACGTCTTCAGCAGCCCCAAGAGCCCCAGAATGGAGTCCGTGGAGACCCAGGCACAAAGTAAGTAAAAGGCAGATAACCATTTGTCTCAACAGTGCCCTGAGGCCTAGAAACATCCAGCGGCTTCTGTGAGAAAAGTACTTTCAGAGAACCTCTGGTTGCCAGTGAGAAGCAAGAGGGAAAAGCAGAACATCACAAGGCATTGACCCCGAGGGCAGACACCCCGGAAAGGAAAGGAAATGCTCCTTCCTCCTCCCCCTCCTCCAGAGAGCCCCTGACCTCTGAGCAGCAGACACTGTCCTCGCAGCAAACGCAGCTGACCTGGGCCAGTCTTCAGGTTGCTTGGTGTCACTCACGGGAACAGACCTGTCAGTCAGTGTCCCTCAGAATCACCCGGCACCATCTAAAACCATCCAGCCCAAGGCCGGGTAGCCCATGCCCCGCGCAACTCCAGGGAGCCTGGTGGGCGGCCAAGGTCCAGGCCTTGACACAGCACTTCCTGCCTTCGCTCACGGGTCCCAACACAGCAGCGGGTGTCCACCATGACAGTCCCTCGCCAAGCACGGCCCTGCCGCTCCTGGCACTGAAGCATCTCCCTCACCCATGCCAAGAGCTGCACCACAGAAACCACCACCAAAGGAAAACGCTTGCCAGGAACTCTACCACCAGGACGGGCAGCTTTCATTTTCTCCTTCACACTTCTAACGTCCACAGTGGCCATGAATAGCATTTATTAACGACAACTTAAAAAAACTTTTTTTTTTTTATTAATGTTATGATAGATTACAACCTTGTGAGATTTCAGTTGTACTTAAAAAAACTTTTTATAAGGAACCCTACCATGACAATGTCTTGGTATTGTGACTGACGTGGTCGCCGTCACCACCACTCCTTCCGTTACAAAACCACTGTGGAAGGAGGACTGGGATTTTCAATATACCCACCAAATTTCACTACTTTCTCAATTCAACTTAGTAAAAAGATGTTGTAAAGAAGATGTCAAGTCACAAGACTGGGCTGAACAGAGAAGAGACACCACCAACATCATTCTGGGGTCTGGAAAGCAAACTTGCGATAGCTAAATTTCAAACAGCACATGAAAGCTGATTTATAACCGAGACCTTAAAAGACATTTGACATGATAGCACTAGGTCCCTCCAGGACGAGGGTGAAGAGAGTGCACGCATGAAAACAAAGAGGACTGAATGAGATAAGTAAAACCCCTGCACCGGCCTCCCCCGGCAGTCTGAGGGTCTGTTCTCTGCAGCGCACAAAGCAGAGGGTCTTCGCACAGAAAGCTGACCAGCACAGCTGGAGCAAAGGTAATATACCAAAGCCAAGGGGCTGAAGGCTATTTTAAATGCTGAGGTTGGGTCTCCGCGGCTATTCCCCCACTGGGCTCCTAGAACACTGACAGCCAAACCCTGACCTTCTCTGGAGAATCTAATCAGTCCCAGAATAAGAGCTGAAGGATACAGATACTGACACCAGAACCCAAATGATGTCCAAACGGCTTGTTCAGGTCAACCAGGGTGGATCTGTAAGTCAACAAGCCCCACCATCATGCTCAGAGCTTCTAATCAGCTTTTTAGTCTCCTGTTCTTAATTCTGAAAGGACAACCAAGGGGCACCAGACATCCGAGGGAAGCCTCTAACTTGGAAGATAAGAGACTAGAACAAATAAACCAAACCAAACACAACACAACTTGGAGGAAACAGACTTTATGCACAGAGAAGACACTACATTCATGAAACAAGAACATGATGCTATTGAAAAAGAACATTCAGAGAACAAAAAAGAACTCCTAGAAATAAAGACCAGGCTAGTAGAAATGCAAAACTCAACAGAAGGGATATATTAAAAAGAAAAATAGAAAATAGGAGAGGATGGAAAAGAGAATTAGAGAAATTGGTCCAGAAGTTTCCACCTCTGAAAAATAGAAATTACAGAAAGAAAAAAACAGAGAGGAGAAAATTACCAATGAAATAGTTCAAGAGAATTTCCCAGAACTGAAAGACAGGAGTTGCCTGAATGAAAAGGCCCACTGAATGTCCCACACAGGGGATGAAAACAGACCCACACCAAGGCACATCACTGTGAAATTTCAGAACACCGGGACAAAGAGAAGATCCTACAAATTTCTAGAGCGGGAGAAAAAAGTGACACAAAGTTTCAGGAATCAGTATGGCTTCAGGTTGCTCAACATTAATATGGAACACAAGAAGACAAAGGACCAATACATGGGAAATTCCTTTTTTTTTTTTTTTTTTTTTTGCTGAGGAAGATTCCCCCTGAGCTAACATCTATTGCCAATCTTCTTTTTGTATGTGAGGCACAGCCACAGCATGGCCACTTACAGACGAGTTGGGTAGGTCCGTGCCCGGGAACCAAACCCAGGCTGTGGAAGCAGAGCATACCAAACTTAACCACTCGGCCAATGGGGCTGGCCCTGGATATTCTTAAAGTAATTCTCCAATTAGAATTCTTTACCCAGCCTAATTATCATTTAAGTGTGAGAGTAGAATAAAGATGTTTTAAGGTACTCCTTTCTCAGAGAGCATGGGATATCCTCTAAGACACAGGAGACAAGAGAAGGAAATCTCCAGGACGAGGGTGAAAAGAGGCCAGATGAAGCCATAGAAAGCCACTGTTCAGATCTAGGCAGTGTGACTCAAGACTCAGCCATGTTGAGTGCTGCCATCACCACGTCCTCTACCACTGAACCATCTTTTTAACCTGACAGAACTGCAGGTGTCACTCACTGTTCGTACTCTGCTATCTGAACTGAGGAACTGAATGGATTACCATATCGACGGATATCTGTCCTGGATGATGTGCTCCAAATGGGAGTGTAACCCAAGTAAGAGGAAGACATGAGATCCAGAAAATAAGAACTCCAGCCAGAAGGAAGGCAAAGGGAATGCCAAGGATGACCACAAAAGTAAGGTACAGAATGGCAGCTACAACGTGCCACACACCCAGAGAGCAAGAGAATGGATAACTCACAAAATGGAACTGAAGCATAGAATACTTGATATGACTGCCTTGTGGAAAGCTAAACTAACAGCTATTAGAAGATGTGGCAGGAATCATCAAAGGTACAACGAAAATAAGGCAGATGAAAAAATAAGGCAATTCTTAACTTCAGGGAAAACAAAGGAAACTATTGTAGCACACTGTTAAGGCTCAGCTGTGCAAAACAGTTGCATTAGTTGAATTAAATACGTGTGTGTGTACATATGTACGTACATATGCAGATGTGTATATATACGTATATACATATTATTACATAGTGTATTAATTTCCTATTGCTGCTATTACAAATTACCATAAAATTAATGGCTTATAACAATAAAAATTTGCTATCTTGCCGTTCTGGAAGTCAAAAGTCCTCAGTTCTCATCACTGGGCTAAAATCAAGGTGTTGGCAAGGCTGCATTCTTTCCTGGAGGCTCTAGGGAGAATCCATTTTCTTGACTTTTTCGGCTTCTAGAGGCTGCTCACATTCCTCGGCTCGCGGCCCCCTTACATCCTCAAGCCAGCAACAGCCAGTCTTTCTCTCATCACGCTACTCTGGTCCTGCTTCCCTCGCATGCCCTTCCTGCCTTTGTCTTTCACTTCTAAGGACCCCTGTGATTCCATTGGGGCCGCTCAGATAATCCAGCATAGTCTCCCCATTGCAAGATCCTTATCTGCAAAGTCCCTTTTGCCATATAAGGTACATATTCACAGGGTCAGGGGATTAGGATGTGACCGCCTTTGGGGGGCCGTACCCTCTCTACTACGTGCATACCTACACATAGATTAATACATACATGAAACACCTTTGAAAGAACGCTGGTAGGGTACTGTGAGTAGTATGCCTACGACAAGAACAATTTAAGAGGATGGCTGGGGAGCAGAAAGGTTGGCCACGTAAGAGAGCTAAATTCTTATTTACTAAATAAGAAACGAATGGGAAATGTCTAAAATGGAAGAGTCAAAAATATGCACATTACTCAGAAATATGAGATGTAAAATTGCTAGAAGAAACAGCTAAAAGTGGTTGCCTCTGAGAAGAAGAGGGTGGGAGTAGGCAAGGAAGACTGCATTTGGTAAAGACATGTTAGTACTATTTGACTTCTTAAATTATATGCATATACTACTGTGAGGAAATAAAACATAACTTTTAACAAGAGAATGGGGGTAGGAATGAGGGCTTACATCGCAGCTGCAACCATTGGTTGGCTTTGGCCCCCATCCTCCTCTGTAAGAGTGCAGCTAAGCCCCTCCACCTCTGTTGTTCTATGAAACCATCACGGAATAACCATCATCAGCTCCTCACACCCACACAGAGTTCCATCACCAGCTATAAAAGTGGTAGCTCCCTCCTCGCCCCCCAACCCCGCATGAAATGTTTAATTCTCCCAACACATCATTTCCACCAAGTCCAGCCCATGCACAGCATGGTACACCTCCCTTACATTCCTCCCAATTGCACCTGTGCATGCCATTGCTGCCTACATCCCTAACCACGACTCAGGCTCACTCATTAGCCCACCTCAGATCAAAGACCCACAATTCGACCACCTCCTGGAGCTTCCAGATAGTCCCTGCCACCTCAGCTCCCTACTCTGTCCCCAGCACCATTCCCACCTTCCTCACCAACCCATATCCCATCAGCACCGCCCCCCAAGCTGATCACCCCAAGTCTCATCTCCAAGCTTGCTCCAACCAGCACCAGCTAGATTATCAGCCCACAGTCTCACCTCAACAAGGGCCTGCCCAGAATTATCCTCTTCCAGAAACAAGACCATAATTGCCCACAAATCTAAACCCTTGCTCCATCAAAAACAACCCTAATGTTATGGCCTTACAAGCCCGTTCCACGCCACCTCCAGTCCTCTATCTGAACTGCTGAAAAATATTTGACCCTCTCTGTGGCAGATCCTCTGCCTCCCTCAGTCTGAAGTCTACTTTTCTCATAGTGGACTTTGCTTGTTTCTGTCTATCTAATTAACTCCCCTCCCACCCCTAGTGGGGTTTTAGTTGTTTGCATGACCCCACCCCTCACCCCAGTCACAGAGTGAGCATGTGACCAGGCTCGGCCAATCAGAGGTCTCCCAGGAAACTTTTGGTGCAATGGAAAGATGCTAACATGGTAGGACGTGAGTCAGGAGCTGCTGGCTGCCGTGGGGAGAGCTTGCCTGAGAACAAAGGGATGAAGATAGAGGGGACAGACACTGAAGCCATTGTCTGGTCCCGTGGATCTAGCAGTCCGTGGAGGCAGGGCATCTCTGAACCTCCCTGTGTGGGAGCCTTTCCCTACTTTGGTGTGATGAGCCTGTGCTTTGCGGGTGACGGTCCTGACTCATCTGCTAATCTCAACCTCCTGGAGTCCCTCCCGGGAGGCTGAGTAGGTTCAAATCCTGGCCTTACTAACTATCAGCTGTGTGACCTGAGGCAGAACTGTGTCTCAGTTTTCTCAGCTGTAAAGTGGGGAAATAACAGTAGCCACTTCACAAGGCCCTTGAGAGAATTAAAACGAAATGCATTAAAAATGCTTACAAGAGTGCCTGGCACAAAGAAAACTCAGTAAATTTTAACAATTATTAGTCCCTGACTAACCCAGCCCACAGTTTTCTCTGCTTTGAAATCCCTGGAGTGCCCATGAGTGTACATCACTCAAACAAGAGCTCATACTTATTAAGCTGCTACGACATGCCAGGCCCTATAAATAGAGCTGTACAACTTCCACATCTCGTTCATCCTCACACCTCACTCCAACCCTCTGAAGTGGGTACTGTTTTTATCCCCATTTTCCAGATGAGAAAAATGAGGGATAGAGAGGTGAGTAAAGCTGCCCAAGGTTGTACAGTTAGTAAGTGGTGGAGCCAGAGACAAACCCAGGCCTGTCCCACCCTGAAGCTCGGTTTTCCACTCCAGCGTGATCTCTTACAATTAGCATGTGACTGTTGCAGACATATTAACTTTGGGCACAGATTGGTCAGAAAACAAAGTTTGGAGCCAGCCCTGACGGCTTAGCAGTTAAAGTTCGGTGTGCTCCACTTCTGTGGCCCAGGTTCAGTTCCCGGGCACGGAACCACATCACTTGTCTGTCAGCAGCTGTGCTGTGGTGGTGGCCCACATAGGAGAACCAGAAGAACTTACAACTATACAAAATGATGTACCGGGGCTTTGGGGCAGGAAGGAAGATAAAGGAGGAAGATTGGCACAGATGTTAGCTTAGGGTGAATCTTTCCCTGCAAACAAACAAATAAACAAACGGCGTATTTAAAAGAAAAAGAAAGAAAACAAAGTTTCCAGTTAGTCTCCCTTTCCTGGTTAGGCCTGTCTGCCGTGGTGGCAGGGGAAGGGATGGGGGTAGAAAATGCAACCTTTCAATCATAGTATTCAGTGCGCTGCCCCATGCGGGAGTCAGTCACTCATTTATTCATGCAACTATTTAGTAAGCACCTGCCATGTGCTGGGCACTGTGCTAAGGGACATGCGTTGTCTCATTTCATCTTCATAACAATCCTATAAGGTCTACAAAGTAGGTTCTAGTGTTATTCCCATTTTATAGGAGGAAAAACTGAGGCTTAGAGAGGTTTATTACCTCTCTGAAGTAGGAGAGGTAGAAAATCCCAGGGCAGGATACTAAATCCATGTCCATCTAACTCCCGGGTCCTTACAAACATGGCTGCACTCAGTCATGGATGAGCAGGGACCCCGGACCAGCTATCTGTGCCCCTGGTGTGACACCAGCCCACACATAACAGCCTCATGGCTGAATTTCCTATTTGAGCTTGGGAGGAGGAGCAAATGGAGCCTGTGAGTGAGAGAAGGCAGAGGACATCTTGTGCCCCACGCACCCAATCATCTGCCAGGGTTGCGACAAGCTCTGGGCCTGAAAAGTTGGGGCAGCAGACGGCTGAGGCGAGACAACAGGGCCGCCGAGACGGGGATGTCTATCTGCCAAGTCTTCCCTCACCTGCCACAGCCTCTCTCGGTCACAAGTCTGGGGCTGCACACGGAGGAGGGGGAGGTCCCAGGCTTGCTGGCTGCTCGTTCTTTCTCAACACGAGTGAGATGCACACCAGCATACCATTACCCTGACTTCCAAAACATCCCTCCCACCCAAACCACCAGCTGCCCATAGAACACCAAAAGCCACTGGCGCCAGGCCAACAGTCCCGCCATCCTGTCCCCACTTCAAAGCCCATCTGTCTGGCTCTGGAGTCACAACAAGATGACTGGTGGCTCTCACACCACCCTCGAGGCCAGGGCACCACGAGTGTGAGCATTTACGGTTACATGAAGCCTGCTGCCACCATGCTGGCCACATTGACAGAGATGAGTCGAATCAGACTCCTCTGCTCATACTAATGGTTACCATGACACAGCCCCAAAAGCAGGGAGAAAAAACGGGTTATACCCAAAATAGACGCTGGTGAGGAGCTGAAGCTGTTCTCAGGAGTCGAACGAGCCAATACAGGCTTCCACTGAGGAGCACGCGTTTCCGAGTGTGGTGAGCGAGAGCCCCGTCGGGGCCTGGTGTGCTGTGGCAGTTAGATGGGCTTCCCACGCCCTGGGAGTCAGGGACACAGGGTTCCAAGCTGAAAGTCCACGTGAGAATCGGACATGTGGCCTCCGGTGGGGCCTGCTGCATGAGGCAGCCATGAGCATGGGTCTGATTCTGTCCTCCCCTGGAGGTGGCCCAAGGTCCACCCCCAGGTGTTTCTTTGCCTTTCTGGCCTTCTGTAGAGAATACTCACACTTGCCAGCTCCAGAGCCTCTTCACTTACTCTCCCCTTGACCCCTGCAGCTGGTCCCCACCCCACCCCCTATCTCTGAGCCCTCTAGGGGCGCTGAATGTTGTAATCTCCAAAGGGGACACCACAGTGGTTCCTGTGGAAGGTAAGCCATCCGCCTGGCTTTTGAGGACCCCTGATGCCACTGAACCAACAGACAACAAAATGAGTTACCCCACTGGCTGGAGTGATTGATCCCGGTTACCAGGGAGAAATTGGGTTGCTGGTACACAACAGAAGCAAGGAAAACTCGGGACCCAAGTTCTCTCAGAACTCCGTGCCCAAAAGTAAAGGCTAATGGAAAACTACATAACTGAAAGAAAAAAGGCAGGACAACTGAGGATTCCGATCCTTTGAGGATCAAGGTTTCGGTCACTCCACCAGTAAAAGAAGCCTGACCTGTTGAGGTTGTGGCTGAGCGCAGAGGAAATATGGGATGGGCAATGGAGGAGGAGGCCACACGCGGCCTTCTGAGCCAATGTGGAAATGAGGGCTGTAGGAGTTTTCATATTTTCTAGATATGTGTGTTTATCTGTATACGGTAACCATTTTCTTCTTTTTCCTCCTTCTTCCCATCGTTTTATATACAAGTTGTTGAAAGTTAACTTTATAATTTAGTCTTTTTTTTAAAGCTTCAGTGCATAGTTGTGTATCCTAGTTGTTAGTTTTTAGTTCTTTATGTGAGCTGCCGCCACAGTATGACAACTGACAGACGAGTGGTGCGGTTCCACGACCAGGAAAGGAACCCAGGCCACAGCAGTGAGAGCGCAGAATCTTAACCACCAGACCACCAGTGCTGGCTCTGTAATTTAGTCTTCAGGTGACAGAATATCCAGTGGGACTGTGACTGAATTTGAGACGTTATTCCTGTAGACAGTCATTGGCACAATGAGTGTTGGAACTCCTCATTCGCAGAAAAGGCCAAGAATTCAGTAAGGACAGCTGTGTCTTGATAGGTAGAAATATAGCTGTTTTGTTGCTCGAATGTGTGTAAAACGGTGCACATGGAAACTGTGTAACCAAACGAGGAGACCATGCCAGTGAACTTATTCACCCTCCATTGCCTGCTCTGTGAAAATGGAGCTAGGCCCTTTAAATATTTCTCCTTTGCCAGCTGGCGTGACATTAAACTCTTGTCAGTAGAGTAGTAGGCACTGGAGAGACACTGAAGGAGGAGGTATGTTCTTTCCTGGATCCAGTGCGCTCCCTCTTGCTCCCTCTCCAGGGCTCCCGCGTTGTATACAACTTCTCCAGCAGCCAGATCCTGCTGCCCCTGTGGCTTCCCTGGTGCCCAGCCCTGTCCCGCTGCAGCTTCTCCAGCACCCTCCAGCACCATGCTCCTGCAGCACGCAACTTCCCAGTGCCCAGCTCCGGCAGCGAGGATGCTTCGCCAGCACCAGGCTCCTGAGCACAGACAGCTTCTCCAGCACTGGCTCTAGCAGTACGACAGTCAGCAGCAGCTAGCAGCTTCACCCAACACTCCCCCTCGGGCAGTTTAGTAGCAGTGTGCCTCCAGCAAGATACTTCCTCAGGAACAACTTTCTTTGGGGCCCAAAAGGATGGTTTCCAGTGAGTTCCAGAGGGCAGGTTTCCAGCACGTTCTGCAACAAGCCACCACAGTAACTTCTCTGTCATCCAGGGAGCCATGGTCATGCCCTCTCTGTCAAGGTCAGGATCTCAGCCCTGGAGGGCCTCTTCCTTCGGCACTCCATGGCAACCCCAGAGGTAGTGGCTGCTCTCATCTATGCTATTTCTGTATCCTTTGCATTTCTTTTCACTTCTTACTAGCCAATCTCTCATTACTCCAATCTCCTGTTATAGTTAATAAGTCTTTATATTAAACTTTTCCTGTCCAAGTCACTATGCGGTTTCTGTCTCCTGAATGGAGCCTGACTGACTCAGTAACCCATGGCCTCAAAGGGCCTTTTTCCATCCTCATGGTCCTTGAGCTCAGTTCAGCATCCTTGCCAGCTGATCATTCCCTGCTTCAAGCCCTCACTCAGCAATCATTTATTGAGTGCCGCTGCTGAGCCAGGCACTGGGGTGAACAGAGACCCCTGATCCTGGAAGTTCACAGCAAGTGGGTTCTCTGGCTCTCTCTCCCATCCGTGACTCTGCTTGGCTCCACACTCTTGGTTCTCTCCCACCCCTTGGCTCCTCTGTTCTGTCTCCTGGGCTGGCTGGGGTCCCGCTCCCACTACTGCACGCTGGGGACCCCTTACGGGTTGGTCACACTCTGCCTCAAGCAGTATTCTAAATTCTCCTCCACTGAGATACCTGGGCTTAAATTAACGCACACTTCCTACTGCAAGGCCTCCATCTTTATCTCCTGGACATCCCCACCTAAAATCCTACTCTTCTAGAACCAGATGCTTCATGCTTCCTCTGCCTTCTCTCTCTCTGTGGAAGTGGCACCACCGTCCCCTCAGCTGCCAAGGCACAAAACCCCGGAGAGAACTGAGGTCTCCCCTTCCCCTTCAGTCCCCACACTCCACCAGGCACCTGATCCTCGGGCCTCCATTCTCCACCCCTCCCCCCAGACCCTTTGTACCACAGGTCTAGACCTTGGCGGCTATTCCGTAACGGGTCTCCCTGCCTCTGGTGTCCCACCTCCCACTCCAGCCTCTCAGCAAAGATTCTCCACACATGCCTCCCTCAGCCAAAACCTACGATGCCTGATGAAAATGTTCTATGATCAACTGTGGTGATGGTTGCACAACTCTGTGAATGTATTAAAAACCATCGAATTGCACACTTTAAATGGATGAATTGTATGGCATGTGAATTATATCTCAATAAAGGTGTTATTTAAAAACCCCTATGATGCCAATGATTTTTACACAGGGTAAACTCTAAACTCTGGTCTGGTCCAACACTGATGGCTCGCTACAGCACGGCCTCAGCCTATTGCTCCAACCTCGCCCTCGCCTCTCCCAGCTGGCCAGTCACTGACCCCCAGCTTACATCCCCTGTCCCCACACTTGTGTCTACTCACACATTCTCCCCTCTAAGAGAGGGACCCTGCCAGAGGGCTCACCCAGTCCCCCTCTTCCCCTCCCTCAGCACCCGTGAACCCCCACTGCTTCTCCCTAACCACCCACCCAGGGGTCCTTCATCAGTTTCTGCTTTGTGGTCAAACAGCATTGCACATGCACATGGACATGTATGTTTTCCCAAACAGACGAGGTCAGAGTTCATGTCTTGCACCTTGCTGCCCCCCAAATCAGCCCACAGCTCAGTGCCTCTCCCTCTCCCACCCTCCCTGTTCCAGGTGACCCTTGAGGCAGAGAGGACTGTGTGAAATCACTCCCAGGCAGCTGCAACATCCCCAGCACAGTGCTGCGGTGCCTAGAGTGACCCCCCACAGCCCCCATTCTAGGGGTCACTTGGCAGAGTTCCACGAGGCACTGTGCCAAGGGAAAGGCCCTCTGCGGGGCCTCCTAGGTCCCTGCTCCACCTTTCCCAGGCCAGAACATACACCTGCTGTGGGGTGTGCAGGCCCCACCAGCCCCTAGATGCCCACGGTAAAGTGGGTGGTGAGGGCCCAGGTCAGGGGGCCAGTGAAGCACAGGAAGCAAGGGGGGCTGGCCTCCCGCGTCTCCACACCCTTGCAGACTGAGTCCCCGGCTTGCCTGTGGCCACTCTCTCCCCACACCATCCATGCGCGCACTTCCTCCACCTGCACTTCTTCACCCTCTTCCCACACCAAGCGACACCAACTGACCACCCAGCTGACCGCCTCCCAGGCCCACACTAGGAGGTCCTCCAAAGGGTCTTCAGGGCCTGGGAGCTACGTTGGGAGCACAGCCCCTCACCACCCACTAAAGCAGGAAAGAGCCCCTGGTCCCAGGTTTGCCTTATCCTCACCCTCTGCCCAAACCAAAACCAAACCCAAACCATTTGTGGAGGGGGCCAGGGGCGGAAGAAGAGCCCCTGGAGTCTGGGCAGCACATCCTGGAACCACTAGCCCCTAGCCCAGCAGCCCTGCTGCAGTGCACCCAGCCCTTCAGCCCAAAGGAGGCTCAGCCGGACCCCACCTCAGACCCTGCCTCTGCCACTCAGAGACCCGGGCCTCACTTCCCAATGGGGGCAGCAAGAGTCCGTGCCTCACAGTCTACTTTAAGACACGAGAGAGGGGCTGGCCCCGTGGCCGAGTGGTTAAGTTCGCAAGCTCCGCTGCAGGCGGCCCAGTGTTTTGTTGGTTCGAATCCTGCGCACGGACATGGCACTGCTCATCAAACCCCACTGAGGCAGCGTCCCACAGGCCACAACTAGAAGGACCCACAACGAAGAATATACAACTATGTGCTGGGGGGCTTTGGGGAGAAAAAGGAAAAAAAATAAAATCTTTAAGACACGAGAGAGTGAGTCGAGTGTTGAGCACAGTATCTGGCACATGGTAGGCACTCAGTAAATATTAATTTTTTTAAAAGTATTATGTGTTTAATCAGGGCGAAAGGCCAGTAAAGTGTCCTTAGGAAACCTAGACTCCAGCTTAAGACCATATCCTGGAGCAGCCCTTGCTCAGTGGCTGCAGCCTGACCCAGAGTTCTCTCTCCCAGCTAACACCCAAGTCTTCCCCTAACCCCCAGCCCAAGGCCCCTCGCCGCCAGAATGGGTAACCTCTTTACCAGAGCCTCAGGAGTCTGTCCCAGCCACACTCACACAGACATGCACACACAGACACAGACATGCACACAGACCCACAGAGACAGATGCATGTGCACACACACACAGACACCCACAGACAGGCATGTGTGTACACACAGACACAGTCACAGAGACAGATGCATGTGCACACACACACAGACACACACAGACAGGCCTGTGTGCACACACACAGATACACATACAATCACACAGATACATGTGCACACAGACACACACACAGTCACATAGACAGATGCATGTACACACACACAAAGACACACACACACAGATGCACTCACATAGACAGACACACACAGACACAGACACACAGACAGATGCACTCACACAGAAATACATACACTCATAGACACAGACACACACACACAGTCCTCTCACCCTCCACGCTCCAAGAACCTGGAACAGGAGGGTTCAGGGCGAGGCCACCCCCGCACATGTGCCACACATTTCACCTACAGCGTGGGCCAAAGAGGCATTTGGAAACCAGCTTGGGAACCACACAACCATTCACAACATTGTTCTGAGAGAAAATACAAAACATTGCCCTAAAAACAAACATTTGCAGTAGAATTCCTCCAAGAGCTAGGAACTGCCTGTGCTAGAAAACTAACAGAGCAAGAAGAGAAAAACCACATAAACTTAGTTTGCCTCTGCAAAATTAATACCAATTACAAAAACATTTATGTGAACTGCTTACCATTTACACCTAATTACCATGCAGCACAATTACGCATACCATTAAGGGCATGCCAGATTAATGATGCTGTATGTTTCATCTGATCTCGTCACCACACCTTCAGTCCACGGATGCCCAGCTTCCACAGGGCACCCTGTGACGGCGGCACATGTGCAGGTTGGTACAAACCAGAGAAATGGTGGCTTCCACACTCAAATCAAGAGTGGTCCCCCACCCCCTGATCCGGGCAGAGACAGCCTGACTCTGGCCCAGGCCTTCTTGCCAACATGGCCAACATCGCCACCACTGGAGCCCCTGCTGAGAAGCCATCTTCCCACCTGAGCCTCCTCCAGAAGGCAGAGATGCTTCAAAGGTCTCCCCATGGGTGTGGCCGAGTGTCATGGGGGCCATGGTACAGCCCAATGGCTACCACATGTGCCCGCTCACAGAGGAAGCTGGCCTCACTGTCCAGACGAAGGTCACCCCAAGCCATCTCCCACACCCCACTAGGGCCCTCCACCCCCTTCCCCAGCACACAGAGCGGCCCAGGCCCTGGAGGGTTGAGCCCTCCCTCCCGTGCCCTCTGCTCTCCACACAGCCATGGCAGCTCTGCACAGATCCCCTCCCCTTTAGTAAAAAGAGAAAAGGAATGGACACCGCCCCTGCCCCCAACTCCCACTTTGCTCAGCAGAGGCTCTTCAAATACACTGGGGGACCCAGGTTTGGGAAACGAGAGAGAGTCAACGGAACAAGATAAACGGACCTTCCCAGGAACAAGGTTGGGGGGACTGAGGAGACAGGCGGGACACGCCTCCCAGGAGGCAAGAAGCAGCCAGCAAGTGAGGGAGGGGGAGAGGGGGCGTGCACGTGTGCATGTGCCTGCTCAGCGCCAGACAGGGAACACGCATGGCTGAATTTTAATCCTCAAACACCTGGGAGGCCAACTGCATAAGGATTCTTTTAGAAGATGAGTGACATAAAATATCCAGGTTTAACACAAGGAGTAGCGTTTGAAACAAACAAACAAAAACACAAGTCTGTAAGGTCATCTCCACTTTGCAGATGGCAAAACTGAGGCTAAGAGAGGTTAACTGGTCTGCCCAAGGACGTGGCAGGGCTGTGGTGACACCACTGGCAGTGCCGGGTCTGGTGGCCTGGGCACAATGCCATGCTGCCTCTTGCTTCACTGATGCTGACCTGGCTCACGTCATTTTTCTAGAAATTCTTTGACGTTGCCCTTCCTGTGACACGTGACAGACTCATTTCTGTTTTAGAGAAACAGCTATTGTCCGTTTTTTTTTTTTTTTGCTTGCTTACCAAAACTGCCGTCCCCAGCTTACCCCCACCTACCTCGCAGACCTGCCCCTGAATAGAGGGTGGATGTCAACTTTGCAATTCACATTCCATTCACAGAGGGCGACAGGACTTACGCCAGGTTGTGAGACCAGGGAGTCAAAGAACAAGGTCTAGGCCTTACAGCACACCTTCTGGGGGAGCTCCCGAGAAGCAGAAGTCCCCACTGAGGCCCCAGAGAGCAGCATCCCCAACGCATGTGGTACGAACGCCTGGTTAAGTCACCTCCTCAGAAGTCTCCGGAGCCCGCTACCAGTTATGGAACAAAGTGCCCCTGCCTTTCTCAACCATCACGCTGGACCCTGGCCCTCCCTGGGCCCCCACCTCCAGGCCTTGTGCCACAGGATCTTTCCCCTTCTGCAAGCCTGGCCCAGCCCAGGCTCCACCTGGGCCAGTCCCAATCCCCCTTGAGTCCCAGCTCCAGTCCTGCCTCCCATGTGAAGCACTCCCAGGTCTCTCCCAGACTCCCCGAACCTGTGCCCTCTCAGTGGTTGGCATCCCCATCCATGCAGCTGGCTGAGCCAGAAACCAAAGGGTCACCCCTGGCTCCCCTCACCCCCTCCGTCGCTCAGCCGTCCCTAGCAGCTCTGCTCCCTAAATGCCTCACAAAGCACCCCTCCTCCAGGCCCACACTGCTGCTCCCCTGGACTTCGGTGCCAGCCTTCTGCCTGGGCTCCCTGCACCCATCCTCACCTGTCCAATTTCTCCTCCGTGATGCCCCAGGATGATCATTCTCAGGTACAAATACTGGCATGTCACTCCAAGTCCAACACCTATGAATGGACAACATCCCAGCCTTCCATGGTCCAGCCCTCCAGCCTCGCACCCCATCATTCCTCATCATTCCAGCGACATCAGATCAGAAGATGCCCGTGACTCCCTCGCTAACTCCTCCCCGCCCTTCGAGACTCAGCTCAAGCTTTAGAAAGCCATTCCAGATCTTCTCTCCCTCCTGAATGAGACATCCCTTCTCTGAGCCCCTGAAATGCCCTAGGCACATGCTGCTAGAGCTCTCTCCACCCGTCTATGCTGTAATGGTCACCCTCACCAGACTCCACCTCTGCTGAGGGCTCCCTGTGGACCAGCACAATCTCCTCCATCTTTGCAGCCAGTGAGTGTCTGGCACATGGTAGGTCTTTAATAAATGAATGGATGAACATTATTTGTGGATCTGAAGCAAGGGACCTCCAGGGAGAAAACTCGAGAGCTGCCAGGCCTGCCAACTTGGGGCCCAGGCACCTCATCATGCTGAACCCCCGCTCTCGGAGTCCAGGCTGTGCGGAGGGTGTTGACAGAAGAAAACGCAGGGGCAACTGCCCGGCCCCACTGGGCTTCCCAGCTGAGCTTCCAGTACCAGGCAGGCCCTCAGGCCACCACCAGTTGGGCTGGGAACCACGGCCTGCGAGAGGATGGCAACAAGCTCTACATTGTTGCTGGTAATAAAACCATTAGGAACCATGGCTTCGTGCCAGCTGCCAGGCCCCGTTGTGGCCTAGACCCTTCCATGCCTCCAGGCCAGGGGGCAGAGCCAGCCCTGCCAGCAAGCCCAGAAACCAGAGGAGAGGCCACTGCCTACTCTGGGCCCAAAGAGACTAGAGGGCAGGGAGGGAGAGGGCCCCAGGCTTGGGGGACCTGCTGGGTCCTCAGTGGGCACAGACAATAAAGAGATGGAAGCATGTCAAGATTAAAGGCCCATAGATCAGCCGGCCAGGGCTGGAGGGCTCAGAGACCATCCAGCGAAATTCTGGCTTTACAAAGGAGGAAATGGAGGCCCTGAGACCCCTAAGGGGTGATGAGAACGACAGGCAACATCTGTCAGGTCTTACGCTGCACCAGGGCCTTCTCGGGGTCATCTCACCTGGTCCCCATAGTCACTCTCACGCAGCCCTGTCATGAACCCACTTAAAGGAAAGGAACACCTACCTCCTGAGCACCTACTATGTGCTGGGCGCAGTGCTGGCTGTTTTCATAAAATAGTTCATTTGATTCAGGCAACACCGGCAAGATGTGGATACTATTCTTATCCCTGACTCACAGAGGGAAAAGCTGCGGCTCAAAGACGGTCAGGGCTTGTGGTAACTGAGTAGCCGTGGGCCTGGTGCTGGTCAAGGTCTGCCCGCCTCCCGGGTCTCTTTGCCCAGGGCCCAGAGGGACCAGCTCTGAGCTTGCTTCCAAGTTACTGTCCTTTCATTTATCTTCCTGCCTTATTCCAGGGGAGGGGCAGGGCCACAGAAGCACATACAGCCTTTCTCAGGCCCTGTTTAACAGGCAGCCTCAGAGGGGGAAGCGGGCTGCAAGACAGCACCCATGGCGGGGGTGGGGGAGGGGGCTGCGGAAGGGAGCGGTGGGCACTGTTGCCAAGCAACAGGCAGACGAATTTCTATCTGGCCCTTCTCACCTTTCCACCCTGTCACCTGGGTCACTGCCACCTGCTCATGGGCCTCCAGATTACACCGTTGGGCACAGCTTGAACCCACCTGCTCAGACATCCCTTCCACCCCATGGTGGGGCATCTTGAAGCCGAATTTTGTTCTTGTTGCGTGTGGCTGCCCACACTATGCCAGGGCTGGGTCACCTGAACTCCTTACTGGGCCCCGGCACTGGTTATAGCTCCAGTTCCTAGGCACCATGTGGGCCACAACAGCCGCCAGATGGAAGCCTTCTGGGAAGATTCTCAAGATTTGTTTCCCATCCTGCGTCAGAACTGAGAGTTTCAAGTCACCTTTCTATAAAGCTAACTTGGTCCACTGCCCCTGGCATGTGCCACGGTGCAGCCAGCTGCCTATTTTCCACTCTCACCCAATCCCTACTAGCCCAGGCCTGAGCTGGGAGGCCTCAGTGTCTGCAATATTTCTCCCTGCAACCTTTCCAGAAAAAACAAGTACCTGAATAACCCTACCCTTTGCTGTCGGTCTCCAAGCCAGCTTCTTATCCATTACAAAAAAAGAGTCCATCCTTCCAGTCCTAGGGTGACTCAAATTTTTTTCATGTTTTTATCCAGAAGCTTTCAAAAGTGTGGTTTTATTTTTGCTGTCATTAAGAAAGTAACACACGTGGGGCCAGCCCCGCGGCCGAGTGGTTAAGTTCACGCGCTCCACTTCGGCGGCCCAGGGTTTCGCCGGTTCGGATCCTGGGCGCAGACATGGCACCGCTCATCAGGCCACGATGAGGCAGCGTCCCACATGCCACAACTAGAGGGACTCACAACTAAAAATACACAACTATGTACCGGGGGACTTTGGGGAGAAAAAGGAAAAATAAAATCTTGAAGAAAAAAAAGTAACACGTGCATTTACATTTTTCCAAAGATTATAAAAGTATATAAAGTAAAAAGGAAAGTCTTTGTTGACAGGTTTGCTGTTTATCCTTCTTGAATGACTTTTTCTATGCCTGTACAAGCCAATAAATGTGTACATTTGTATATATTTTAAAGGAATTTTACCAAAACGAGATGACACTCTGCCACTGCTCCCTTAGGGTGACCCAACACCATATGGTGGACATCTAACACTTCAGAACAGACAGCTTACTACCTCATTTCAGAGGCTTTGGGGGAATCTAGATAGTTTCCCCTTTGTCCATAAATTGATTTATCCTTTCAGAATCTATAAAATTAATCACACAGGACCATTCCTTCAAGAAGCCCCTTCCCAACAGGTTCTGCTTGCTGGAGCGCTGGAGGATCCCACGGCCCTGCAAGGGCCCGGGCGCCCTCGCCTGCCCCTCCCATGATCCTCTGGGGAAGCTCTGAGGGGAGGCGTGCTCCCAGGGCCCCCAGCCGCCCAGCCCGTGCGTTCCCAGACATTTACTATGACACGGCCCACATCCAACCCATGGCTCAATAAACCACAGATGTGACCACCATCCCATAATGTCCCATCTAAGCATCCTTTAACCTTTTCAAGTAAGAACCACTGGGATCTAGCTGATCTATTAGATCTGGAACATCTGCACGGACCCCCAGATCCATCTACAGTAGCACAGACGGAAGAGCACTCGACGAGGAGTCAGGACACCCAGGTTCTGGCCCTCTAGTTACCAGCTGTGAGAGACTGTCCTCTGGCCCCTCTGTGCACCCAGACAGGGCAGCTAACAACTGGCTCAGAATTAAAAATGACCTTGACATTTGAAACAGAAACAGAGAGGGAAGATCAATAGGGATGACAGTGAGAAGGGCCATGCCGTCAGGAAAGAGAAAATAGGAAGCTGGTTATAGATGTAAATAAGGCTGGAAGCCTTACAGGTCACAAGGGACCACAGCAGGATGGGGCAGTGCTGAGCTATGGCTGAGAAAACATTCCACTCCCTACTGGGATTCGGCTAGGAAAGCCCCAGCGTCCACACCTCCTCCCCCTGTCGCTGTCCTCCAGACAGGGCAGTGATGTGATCAGCAAGGGAGATGTGCTCGGCAAGCCCTGCTCACTGGCGGCTTGGCTGGGGGCTGCCAGGCACCTGCAGCCACACCTGGGGACACCACCCCCCGCCCGCGGCACCTCCCCTCTGAGTTGGGGGCTCAGTTCTGCTGCGTGTGGGGGAGGGTAGGGGGATACTCACATCCCCTTGCAAGAATGTTCTGGATACTGGGGCACCTCAGCCTGAGGGAGGGGATGCAGAGGGGGACACGGAGACCTCTGGGAGGCCAGGCAAGGCACCCTCCTCCCCCCAGTCACACCACTTTTTGATTGCCATCACTGGCATGCAGACCTCACCCTGTCTGGTGTTCCCCTTAATGGCCACAACCCCCTGGGGTTGGTGTAATTCAAACCCTGCTCTGTTTCTCTCCAAGTCTGAGCTCTTAAGCTCTAGTCTACGGAATATAAAGGAATCCTCCAGATCCTATACCAAATGAGCTCGGTTGGCCCCTTCCCCTCCCTCCCTTCCATCCCTCCGTCTGCTCCCCCCTCCACAAAGCCACCACAAGCAGGACAGTTCAGAGCGATTCTCCACAGGCCACACAGGAGTTACAGAGCACAGGGGCCCGCTCTCCGCTCTCCCCAAATCAGTGCGGGGCCTCAGCCTAGCCCCAGCACACCCACAGCCCTGCTCCACCTCCCCAGCATCTCCCCCACCCTCTAGTCGCCTCATTCCTGACAGCCTGGCCTCCCCTTCTCGGCCTGGAAGCCCCACCTCTGCGCTCTGAGACCCATCTCGGATGCCACCTCCTCCAAGAAGCTTTTCCTGATCCCCTCAGTAAGTTGTGACCTCAATGTCCTTTGAGCACTTTATTTCTCCCTCTCCTGCAACCTTGGTCTGTGGTGATTCATTAGTTGGGTACATCCTAAACTCACTCTGCGTCCCCTCAAAGGCCAGCACACGACGTTGCCCACAGGAAATGCTCAGTAAGTCTCTGGTAAATGGCAGCAAATATGCTGCAGCAGGACAGAATGGGAATAAAGAGCTGAAACTGCAGTGTGAGGGATCCAAGGCAGAGAGGGAGACAACCTGTTGACAACGCGATTTGTTAAACTCTGCAACAGACTGCTCCACGCCACGGAGGAGCCTCCCACCTCCGAAGATTTTTCAATCAGAATCAGCACTCTCCTCATCTGTCCAAGATTTTGCAAAAGAGGCAGGAAGGCGGACAGGCCTTCTCAGAGCACTTCCTGCACCGCCAGTCCCCACAGGCCGCCCAAACGAGGAAAACGCTCACTGCTCACCGCTCGCCAACGCCGGGCACTCACACTCTGCTAAGAGCAACGGGCATCATCTCCTTTAACCCCCACAGCAGCCTGTGAGCAGGGCCTAGTCTTATTTCCACGTTACAGGGGAGGAAACTGAGGTTCAGAGCAATTAAGTCAGCTGCCCCAGCTCCCCGGCTGGGAAGCGTCAGAACGCCGCTCCGTCTGACTCCAGTGCCCTCATTGCGGCTGCCTCGAAACGACTCATGTCTAAGCAAGTCGTATCTGTCCCCACGTGGCTGCACACAGTGTATGCAGAGATACACAGAGAGACACGTGCACCACACCCTGTCTTGCCCACACACTTAGCCACGTGGAGGCAGGCTTGGACACACACAAATCTCTGACACTGCGCTGATCTCAGATTTGGTAGGTTTTTAGGGAAAAAGTCAAAAAGAGAAATGACTGAGAAGGAGCCCTCCAGACTTGGGTGGAAAGGAATCTGGCACCTTTAGCTCACTATTAAAGGCCTGTTCAGGAGCAGCAACACGCACAGGCCCACGGAGCCGCCCGGCCTCAGGCGCAGGCGGGCTTCTGACTGGCTCTGCTATCTATTAGATACCAAAATGGAAGTGGAAACAACTCCCGCGGGGCCGCGCCTTGGTCCTAACTGTTGCCTGTTCCCAAGCCAGAGGCCAGAGACACACTTAGCTATCAGTGGGGCACCGGGGGAAGGGGACACAGGCACCAGGTCAGGGACCCCAGGTCCACACAAGCAGAAAGCAGCGGGAAGTGCCGCGGGAGAGAAGCATGTGACAGGCACACAACTGGCCCTCTGGCCTCAGGCTCTGGGCAGCACTTCCAACTCTGGAAGAAACAGGGCCTGGCGCCACACCCCAACAGCCCCCAACCCAGCACCAAGTGTTCTCAGAGCTTAAAGTTCTCTTTCAACCCTAACTCTAAGGCTTGGATTCTAATGGTAACATTTCAGGCCCAAGGATGGGGAGGGTGGTCTGTTTCTAACTCACCCATTAGAGTCTGCAAGCCTGCTCTCAGAGCCCCCTTTCTATCTGCTTCCCAGAAAGACTCCCAGACGCAGTCTGGGCTCTTGCTGGGGAAGAACTTGGGGCTTTCAGAGGGCTTGAGCCTAAGGAACTGGCCTAGAAGGAGGTGATGGCCATTCAGCAAAGGCAGAGCAGCAGCGAACAGAAGAGGGCCCGGCCACCAAACCTGCCGCCAAGGAGAGGACAGAGACCGAAAACGCAGATATGCAGCAAGCTCCCCCGCCAGTCAGCAGACACCCACGGAGGCCCCTCTCAATGTCGGACGGGGGACCTAGAGGCAGCCAAGGCCAGGTCCCCGTCCCATGGAGACCACAAACTCAAAGGAGAGACCAACACAGAGAGCAGCAGCCTAGGAGAGCTGTAGCAGGGGACAGTCTAAGGTCCCCATAAAGCAGGCCTGGCCGCACTTCTTCCCAGCCAGGCCACCCTGGGCAAGTAATTTATAGCTTGTCCCATCTTTCCTCGCAGGCTTTTTCAGAGGACCAATGGCAGTGCTGTGTGACTGTGATAGTAAGATATCCATAAGGCACTCAGGAGCTTATTGTGAACTGGGCTCACACAGGAAACCTCAGAAATTATGCACACACATGGATTTACACTTCAACCTACAGAAGGACACATAGGTGTGCAGGCTTAACCAGAGGCTGTACTTTTACAGCCTCTGTGGAGTCAGATGTGACAAACCTGTCTCCTGCAAGACACCCCCCTACACACACACCACCTTCTCCTTGCAAAGGCCCATCCCCCGGGAGGCCTTGCCCTCTCTCAGACCTCCTCTCCTCAGAGACCTTCCTGATTACCGCTGTGTGGCGAAAACCAGACCACCCCGCCCCCATTCCTGGGTCTGAAATTCCACCGCTAGAATCAGAGCCATAGAATTTAAAAGTTGGAATGGACCTTCAAGCTGCAGGCCAACCCCCACCCGACAGAGGAATCCTGTCCGCAGACACCCTGACAGATGGCCCCGGTCATCCTCCCCTACGCTTCTCCAGATCTCGAGGGCAGCCCTCGCACTGTGGACCCATCACTCCACCGGTCTGGAAGGAATTCACCTTTTCTAAGGTCGGCCTCCTGGTGCAGGCCCACGTGACTGGGAAGAACAAGGAGAGCCTTGGTCAGCCTGAGCCGCGAGCTGAGCATTTGATGAGTAGCTGAAGACATGCACCCAGGAGCTGGACAGGAGGCTAGAGAGGGAGCCAGAGCACCAAGACGCGAGCCCCGGAAGGGAGGCAGGCAGGTGCCAGACCCGCTGCGCAAGTTTGCCTTGGGCTCCTGCCTGTGTGTAGCACATGTGTACACATGCACACACACGCAGACTCACACTTTCACAAAGTTGCCTGTCAAACAGCCTAACCAGGGCCTCAATGGGACCTGGAGGCAGAAGAGGACCACCTTGTCCCAGAAAACTAGTAGGAACTCCCGACAACCCCAGCCTGGAACACAGGCAGCTCAGGAAAGCACCAGGAGACGTCCCCGCCAGCAGAGAAGACAACCCGAGAGGGTCCGCCTGACAGCTGGGCTCCCCAAATCCCACAGGCCAGTCCTAACACTCCAGCAACGCCTAAGGAGAAGAGCTTGCCTGGCTGCAGCTGTCACATCTGCCTGGGAGGGAGGAGGCACAGCGGAGCAGCACCTGATCCCAGGATCCCTTCGCAGCCCGCCAGCCCAGGAGGCCGGTTCAGCCGCTGGCAGCCCAGGGTGAAACATGAAGACGGAACAGTCCCCCAGGGATGCTGATGGCAGTCTCTGGGCACGGCAGTGAGGGGCACGCTGGGTCACAGGGCGAGGACGATTCTCCCCGTAGGCTCCTGTCCCTCTGGTTTGGGAGGGGGCGAGTAGTGTGGCTCTGGGGCCCGGGCCCTTCCTCCCCGCCTGACGCAGGCCGGAGCTGCCCAGCTGGGTGCAGGACGCCATCTTGGGTCAAGGTGCAGCCGCAGGGGGCTCCCCTCGGGAGCTGGGCAAGAGAGCCCCTGAGAACCAGCGAGCCCCCCACTCCGCGCCCAGGGCGCCAACACCTACTCAACTGGCTTTGCCGTAGAGAGAGAGGAGGAAGGACGGAGAGGATGGAGAGAGAAGGGGGAAATAACAGAGGGGTGGAGGGAAGGGAGTGGGTGCCCCCAAGAAGGGAGGCTCCAGAAAAGCGAAATGCAGTTTGGCAGCCCGAGGGCCGCGGGCCCCAGCGACGAGGGGCTGGGGGAGGCCGGGGGCGGGCCCTGGACCCACGCCAGCTCGGTCCGCGCCGAGAGGGAGGGAGGACTGGGCAGCTGGGGGAGGGGAGCCGGGGTGAGGGCGGGACACGGACTGCGGCCGCCTGCGGCTCCGAAGCTCGGGGTCTCCCGGGGCGCGGGGACGCGGGGCCGAAGACCCCGATTCGCAGCCTTGGCGAGGCCTCGTCCTTCACTGTACAGATGCGAAGCTTTCAAGGACACGTCTGCACCGGCCCAGCGGGGGTGCGTGTGCGTGAGTGTGTCCGCGTGCGTGTGAATGTGTGCGGGGGGGGCGTGCTGCTGCAGGGGGCGACCCCGGGTGCCCCCACCCGCACCGCTCCCGGCCCGGGCCCGGCCCCGCCGCTCTCACCCCCGCGTTTTCCGGCCCCCGCGGCCCCGGCCCGGGATCTTCGCCCGCCCCCGCCCCGCCCCCACACTGCGGCGCCGCCGCCACCGCCGCCGCCGCCCCGGCTCCCACGGCCCGCGGCGGGGGCAGGGAGGAGCCAGGCACGACGTCCCCCCCGCGCGCCGCCTGGCCCTCCGCGCGGAGGTGTGCCCCCCAAGTGGCACTCTCCCCACCTCCGCCGCCCCTCCCAGATCCGCTGGCACCCCGCACCCCCAGCCACAGGTGGCCGGAGGAGGATCGCTACGCAGCGCTCCCCGGCCCGGCCCCCAGATCACCCCTTGGCCCGCCCCCGGGGGCCTCCCGGGTCCCCCGCCCCGCCGGGCCGAGGAGGGCCGGGAGCCGGGGGGAGGGGCGGGGGGCCGGGTCGTGCCAGGCTGCCATTTTCTGCCGCCGCCGCGGAGCCTGCGCGGGGCCCGGCCCCCGCCCCCCTCCCCCGCTCCCTGCGGGCCGCCGCGGGGGCCGATTATTCCGGGTCGGGGTCCGCGCCCTCCAGCGCCCCGGCCGCAGGCCCCAGGCGGGGCCCCGGGGCGGGGGCAGGGCCCGGAAGGCGGGGGCGGCCAGGCCCGGGCCCCTGCGGCAGCGCCGAGCCGGGCACCGCGGCGGCGGCCGGCGGTGGAGGGGGCCCCCCGCGGCATTGTATAGACTTGAACTTGAGCCCGGAGCCGGGCGGGGGCGGGGAGGGGGCTCCGCGCCGGGAGCGGGCGGGACGGGAGGGGGCGCCTGCCGAGCCCGCGGGGACATAAACAAACCCTCAAATCCCCCGCGCCGCCCAGGCCAGCCCGGCCCGCCGCCCCTGCCCGCAGCCCTGGCCCCGCGAGCGCCCGGCGCCGAGTTGCAGGGGTCCAGGAGCGTGCCCCGCGCCGGGCACTGCCCGCCGCCGTGCCCCCCGCCCGGCCTCCCCTCCTCCGCGCCCGCCTCCGGGCCGGCCTCCCGGGCCGGCCTCCCGGGCCGCCAGCAGCGGCGCTCATTACCGTGTGGCCGGTCGGGTCGGGCCGGCCCGGCTGCGCGCCCTAGTGCCGCGGCGCCGCGTCCCGGCTCGTCCTCTGCTCTCGCCGCCGCCGCCGCCCGCGCGCCCTCCCTCCCTCCCGGCCCGCCTGCCTGCCTCGCTCGCTCGCTCCCTCCCTCCGCTCGCTGTCGCGCTCCCTCTCTCCGCCTCCTCCGCCGGGTCCCCCCCTCCCACCCCTTCTCTCCGCCTTCCTCCTTCCCTCCCTCCGGCCGCCCGCGGGCCCAGGCCTCCGCCCGCTGCTCGCCCCCCGCGGCCGCGCTGGCCCCGGCCCCGGCGCTGCGGAGCCGGCCCGGGAGGCAGCGCCGACTGGGGGGCCCCGGGGCGCCGCGGCGGGAGCGGCCTGGGCGCGCGGCCGGTCCTAGCGCCCTCGGCCCGACTGCCCGGCCTCTGCGGCCCCGCCGGGGGTCCCGGCACGCTGCGAGCCGGAGGGCCGGCCTCGGCAGCGCCCCGACCCGGCGCCGGGCCCGGGCACCCCGCCTCGGCCGCGCTCCCGGCCGCTCCGCCGGGGGCTTCGCTCCAGCCCTCCCCTCGCGGGGCGCCCCGCTACCTGGCGCTGCCTCTGCGCTGGGTCCCCGCATCCAGCACTGGCCGTAGGGACAGCGGCCCCTCCTCTCCCCGGGCCGGTGTCAAGTGCCTCCCCCCCGGCAGCCCGCGGAGCCCCCGGCGGCCTTCGCCCTGCAGTTCTCCCGACCTCCACCAGAGCCCACTGCACTCTGCCTGCCTCAGCACTGGGGCTAGGGACAGCAGCGCCGGCCCATCCGCGCCGCAACCCCCACCCCACCCGCCACCCCTGCCAGGTGCCGCCGCCGAGTGGAGGCCAGCTCACTCCACAGGGCCGAGGTCGGGGCGCCAGGCCCATCCAGGCCGTCCTGAAGGTTTGAGCACCTCTATAGGATGATCCCCCCCCCTTGAAGGGAGTGAGCTCCCCGTACCTTGAGGTGTCCAAGTAGAGTGTTCTCAGTTGGGCAGTGAAAGACTGAAAGATTTCATGGGGTGGGAGGCCGAATTAAATGACACTGAAGATCCCTTCCAGCTCTAAGATTCAGTGCACACCTACACTCCACCCGCATGCTTACTCACCCCTTTGCCGTGGGGGTTGTTCTCATTTCCCATAGAGTTCTGAGGGCTCCAGGTTTCTGACTTGGGGCATCTCCATCTACCTCCACCAGCACAGCCACCCTCCGCTCATCACTCTCCTCTAACCTCTAGGACTTGGTGCTGGGCCTTCTGACCCCCAGCCTGGCTCCCCATGTCTGCCTATACCTCCATCAACCATCTCCACCGTGCAACCCCATTCCACCCATGGCTTCAGCTACGTGACAGTGCCCTGAACTCTCTCACCCAGGCCCCCCCATCCCCTGTGGGTGGGGCTGCTGAAGCCAGTCCTACTTTTCCATTTTCCCCACCAGCCTCACCCCTTCCAGGGTCTCAAGAACAGTTACCTAACTCTCTGGGACACGGAGCTGACCCTTCATCCAAGAGTGGTTTTCCTTTAGGAAGCCCTCTAATGCTTCCAGGTCCTTCAGCCTGCCCCACTCCCGGAGCCTCAAGGTTGGAGACCACTTTCCACACAACTGTCCTGCCCTTTTTCAGTGTCACCTTCACTCAAGTCACCCCATGCCACTGATGATAGGCCCTGCTCTTCGTCATCTCCACCTGGCCAGTTCTGAAGATTCATGATGTCTTTTCCATGAGGACAGGGACCGTGTCTGTCATCTCTGTAGCCCAGCGCTTGGAGTGTGGTCAGTTCTCAGTAAACCTTGATTGAATGAATACGTGCACTGCAGGCTCCTGTGCACTCTGCTTTCCGCATCAAGATGGGCATCCACAAACACTCTAAAGCTTGGCTAAGGGGAAGACCATGTTTGGAAAGATGGCTGCCATACCTCTCCCTTCCTCAAGGGCTTATATAACACGGCCCCCAAACAGCAGCGACCGTTTACTGAGCGTCTCCTGTGTGCCAGGCACCCAACTTGGCGCTTTCCCTCGGTCCTCGCCAGCCCTGGGTGGTGGTTTGTATGATCTTCACTCTGCAGATGAGGATGCTGAGGTGAGCCTTAGTCAAAGCCACACATTTGGGAAGTAGCAGAGCCAGGATTCAAAGCCTGGTTCATGTGACTCTGAAATCATTCTAGTTATTTCAGAACATCATAGTTACTCTTAACAAGCTGAAATTCTCAGGGTCAAAATGGGCAAATGTACGTCTCTATTCAGTAGAACTGTTCATGATCAAATCACTGGGAGCCCGTGGCCTGTGACCTTGGATGTTTGTGTTGCTGGGGTCCAGAGGCCCAAGGTGCCCATATTAGGGGTTTGTGTCCAGTAAGAAGCAATCTTGTGGCCACAGGGTTGGTTCTAGAGCTTGGCTCCGACGTCTGTGGCATGAGGAGGACCCTCCAGGCAGTCCCAAGAAGAGGCCAATCAGTGCTGGCTGAGCCTCCGGGGCCTCCTCACCACACAGCACGCTGGGTCCAGCTCGGTGGTTTAGCCGCTGGGCTCCTACCTGCCTCACTTGTGTCTGCCCCACTGTGGCCTGAGCAGAATCCCGGTTGATCCTAGAGAATCTGGGGTGAGGGGCAGCATCCGGCAGGATGGGCGAAGTCATCCTGCAATGACTCACAGCCCTGAGTCTTGGTGACTTAAAACCACAAAGGTTCTGTGGAAAACAGTAAGGTGATTCCTCACAAAAATTAAACATAGAATTACCATGTGATCCAGTGTTTCCACTTCTGGGTATATACCCCAAAGAACTGGAAGCAGAGACGCAAATAGATATTTGTACACCAGTGTTCATAGCATTGTTCACAACAGCCAAAAGGTGGAGACAGGCCACATGTTCATCAGCTGATGAACAGATAAATAAAATGTGATATGTGCATATAGTGGAATATTATTCAGCCTTAAAAAGAAGAAAATTTTGACACATGCTACAACATAGATGAACCTTGAAGACATTATATTAAGTGAAATAAGTCAGACACAGAAGGACAAATATTGTATGATTCCACTTATATGAGGGACCTAGAATAGTGAAAATCATGAGACAAAGTAGAATGGTGGTTACCAGGGACTGGGCGGAGTGAGGACGGGAAGCTAGTGTTTAAGGGGTACACAGTTTCAGTTTTGGAAGATGAAAAAGCTCTGGAGATGAATGGCGGTGCTGGTTGCAAACTAATGTGAATGTACTTAATGCCTTTGAACTATACACTTAAAAATGGTTAACATGGGGGGCCGGCCCTTTGGCCCAGCGGTTAAGTTCGCACGTTCCGCTTCGGCGGCCCAGGGTTTGCTGGTTTGGATCCGGGGCATGGACCTATGTACCACTCAGCAAGCCATGCTGTGGTAGGCGTCCCACATATAAAGTGGAGGAAGATGGGCACGGATGTTAGCTCAGGGCCAGTCTTCCTCAGCAAAAAGGGGAGGATTGGCAGCAGATGTTAGCTCAGGGCTAATCTTCCTCAAAAAAAAAAAAGTTAAAATGGTAAATATGATGTTGTATCTATTTTACCACCATAAAAAAATAGAGCATAGTACACCTGTCAATTAAATGTATTAAATATATTATAAAAATACATAGTTCCTTTTCTTGCTCCTGTTGCATGTCTGTGGCAGGTCTCATTGAGAGGGGCAAAGTTCATTGAATATTCAGGGAGCCACCATCTCAAGGAGAGCACTGGAGGGTATCACATTGACAATAGCCATTTGTCACTCATTGGCTAGAACCATCCATACAGTTCCATTCAACTACAGGGAACCAGGAAGTAAATGCTACCACGGACCTGAAAGTGGGGAGAACCAGACATATTTAGCAGCCAACACCAATGACTACCACAGGGCCCTTCCAACCCCTCACAGAAAACATGTTCCTCTAACATTCTCCACCCAGCACCAGGGACACCTGCGGAAGACTTGGTTCCCACGCTCTTGACTCAGATAAGTGGCAGCCTACCCTTCGCCCCAACACCCTGCTAGACCTTATGTCCTCTCCATGAGTCTGCTTCTGAAACCATCCCACCTGCCTTTGCCATACCTCCCCCATGACTTCCAGACCTGGGTTATCTAGCACCCTGCTCGGTGGTTTCAGCCCCGCAGTGACTCACCACTCAGGTCATCTAATATCCATTGCATGCCACACCCACCAGGAGAGCTAGTTCTTCACCTATAACAAATGGTAATGCTTCCACCTATCCTCCAGGTGGGGTTATTATATAGTCATGACTCTCAGTCGTAAATGACAGAATCCCAGCCTAAACTAGCTTAGACAAACAAAGGGACTCAGTGGTTGAGAGACTTGCCACTCTGTTGGCACTTTCCTTCCTACTTTAAGCAAACGCCACACAGCTTTCAAAGATGGCAGCCAGCAGTCTCAGGTTCACATTCTCCCAGCTTAGAATCCTAATGAAAGGATATCATTTTCCTTTCCTTCAAGAATCCCCCTAATGCTTCCAGGACATGAGACTCCACGTCCTTTAACAACATCCCATACACACAACCCTGAGCCTCAAGATCTGAGGGACATAATTGTCCTGTTTTGTTTTTCAATGTCGCCCTTACTCAAGGGGCTGTCCTTAGTGGAAAAGTCACAACGATTACTTCAATTGTTCTGGCTTTGGTCACAAGCCCACTTTGAACCGGGTGCTACATACAGTGGGACAGTCTAGATGACATGCCCACCCCAGTAAGTGGGTGCAGGAGGTGGCATTGGGGCTGACAGATCCAGCCAGCACCCCAGGGAGTAGGAGCAGGCTTGTTCCCCGAAGCCGGGGTGCTGGGCGAACACATTACACTCCACCTGCTGCCGCCCAGCATTCGCATGTCCCTTCTTTTCCCCATTACGCACTTTCAGAAATGTTGTCACTACTTGATAGGAGTGGTGGTTGCACATCGCGGATGTGCTAAATGCCACTGAATGTGCATTTTTAAATGGTTAGTTCAATGGTATGTGAATTTCACCTCAATAAAAAAGATGTATTTTTAAATGTTCCTGCTAAAATAAAGAACCCACGCCATCTACAACTAAAAATGCACTTACTCTCCTTCCCAAAGGAAGATGATCCAAGTCATGACCAGCCCTAAAATCAAGACCTCTGAGTAACGTGCATTCCTCTAAGTGAGGTCTATATGTGGCTTCTTATTATCCACAACCAGCGGCTACATTGTAAATGTAACCACCCCAAAGCACCAAATATATGCAGGGGGAGAGAAGATAGATTATCCACAATGAAGACGGACTTTGGAAGAGAGGGGAAGGGAAGGAGCAGCAGAGGTTGTCGGTCCTCGGCCTGCACCTCACCCTGCTGGTGGGGCAGCCAGGCCTCCCCTCTCTGCACTGGAGCCAGGTCCTGGCTGGCTCCTGGGAGAGTCTCCCCGGTTCGGTTCGTTGTCCTCCAGAGCTGCGCCTGAGGGCCTCAGGGGAGAAGTCCCCTTTGGAGAGGGACAGCATCCTATTGGCATGGTCACAGTTTCCTGGGGATTCCTTCAGAGCTTGAGCAACCGCTGAGTCTGGGGATTGCAATATCGCTTCCTTAAAGCCTCAGCCAGTTGCCAGTCAGCTCATTTCCTGGGAACTCCAGAGACTAGTAACTCGCCCCACAAAGGCCCCAGGGCTGCTGTGTGGATTATTCTGCATGCCCACCATGGAAGTTGTGAGCATTAAAACAAAGAGTAGATATGAAAGTGCCCATATGAGTTATTTTGTATCACATAAAATGTCATCATCCTCATTCACAGAGAAAATCATAAAGACATAATTTCATTCTGTATGGTTTTACATGTGCTCGTATGCAGTCCTTTTATTCACTTCTTTTTTTCACTCTCTTTTTGGATTTCCTGCAGTGACTGCCACAAGTGTACCCCCATATCTAGATGCTGGTTCAGCCCCTTCCCCTAAGAGACACCTCAGCCACTGCCTCTCACTCCAGCATGAGCCTCACCCTGTATATTGACAGATATAGAAATAAATATAGATATAAAATGTGTGTATATATACACGTGTGTATGTATGTATGTATATACGTATTTTCCCTTTTTCTGTTCGCTGAGAGCACCTACAAGCAATGAAACCTCAATAGCAATGAGTACACCTCATGCCCAGATTTTGGTTTCTAAATACCATTCTCTATTAAAAGGAAGTGGACCTTCCCAGAGAAATGACAAATTCCAGAGCTGGGTTGAGCAAGGAACAAGGTGAGCTCAGAACATGTCACACTTCAGGATAAGGAAGTGCTCAAAGCATGATGGGACACAGAGAGGGCTCCCACTGGAGAAACATGGGAAAAGTTGAGCACCAAAATAAATAATGATGCCAACAGATTATAACTCACTCAGTAAAACAGGAATCCATGAGTCCATGAATAAATTGTAAGCTTAATGAAGAATAGGATATTTGCATAGTCTCAAAGTACTTCCTGACAAAATACTTCCCAATTACAAAGGGAAAAAAGAGTAACTTTACAATGGAAAAGCCTGACACATATCCATTTATTCAAGCAATCAAAGTCAACAGCATCAGTAATGGGCCAAATTGAAACGGTACCCCACCTAACAGGATGTGAAAACAACACATCATTTCTATGCTAGCCCCGCCAAAGATGCATCATCTAATCTAATCTTGAGGAGACATCAGACAAACCCATCTTAGTCCGTTCAGGCCACCATCACAACGTACTATAGAGTGGGTGGTTTATAAACAACAAACATTTATTTCTCACAGTTCTAGGGGCTGGAAAGTGCAGGATCATGACGCCAGCAGAGTCAATGTTTGGTGAGGGCTTCCTGGTTCATAGACGGCGGTCTTTTTTCTATGTCCTCACATGGCGGAAGGGACAAGCTAGCCCTCTGGGGTCTCTCTCTCTTTTTTTTCCCTCCCCGAAGCCCCAGTACATGGCTATATATCCTAGTTGTAAGTCCTTCTAGTTCTGTGTAAGCTGCCTCCACAACACGGCACTGACAGAGGGCTGGGTGGTTCTGCAGCCAGGAAATGAACCCAGGTCACCTAAGCTGTGAGAGCACCGAACTTTAACCACCAGGGTATCACAGCTGGCTCTGGGTCTGTTGTTTTTTTTAAAGATTTTATTTTTCCTTTTTCTCCCCAAAGCCCCCCGGTACATAGTTGTGTATTTTTAGTTGTGGGTCCTTCTGGTTGTGGCATTTGGGATGCCGCCTCAGCATGGCCTGACGCGAACCGTGCCATGTCGGCACCCAGGATCCAAACCGGCCAAACCCTGGAACTCGCACTTAACCACTTGGCCACCGGGCCGGCCCCTCTGGGTCTCTTCTATACAGACACTAATCCCAATCATGAGGGCTCTGCCCTGATGACTAGTCACCTCCCAAAGGCCCCACCTCCTAATACCATCACCTTGGGGGCTGGGTTTCAACATAGGAATTTTGAGAGGACGCAAACATCAGATCGTAGCAAACCCAAAATGCGGGATACTCTGCAAAATCACTGACTTGTATTTTTCAAAGTGTCAAGGTCATCAAAGTCAAGGACAGGCTGAGGAACTGTTCCAGATCGAAGGAAACTAAAGAGACAGGACAACTGAATGTGTGATACTGGATCAGATCCTTTTACTATAAAGGACGTTGTTGGAGGAATTGGAGAAACTTGCATGGGGTCTGAGGATTAGCTGGTGGTGCTGGGTCAGTGTTACTTTCCTGATTTGGATGTTTGTACTGTGGTTATGAAAGAGAATGTCCTTAGTTGTAAGAAATAAATACTATACTAAAGTTTTTGGGAAAGCAAGTGGGCATGATGTTGACAATTATTCACAAATGGCTTAGAAAAAAATAAGTTCCTTTACCTTATTTGCATCTTTTCTGTAAGTCTGAGATTGTTTCAAAATAAAAAGTTAAAACAATTACCCCAGGAGTTGTAGCATTTTGCCTTCCCACCAGGACTCTTTATGAAAGAGGACGTTGCCTGTGGAGTATGTCGTCAAACTCGGATGTTCGCCCCTCTGACGGGGGAGCAGTGAGCTCTCACTATATGTTTTGTTTTGCTTTTCTCTCATTATGAGTAAATGGAACATTTTCTCACATGATTAAGGACGATTTGCATTTATAAGCTATCAGTTTATCTTTTGACCATTTTTCTTTCAGGTTGTGGGTCTCTTTCTTCCTGATTTTTATGACCTTTTCATAAATTGAGGAGGTTATCCCTTTGACTGTGCTATAAACCAACAACTATTTTTGTGCTGTGTATTCTGTGACTAGCGCTGTGCCAAGGAGCCTGGTGAGATGGTCTCTGACGGCGACGAGATTACAGGTGATGCAATCCAGACCCACGGTAGCCAGTTAATCGTGAGCTGAATTGTGGAGCTCAGACAAGAAGGGATCTGGGCCGGAATGAAGGTGTCTCTGAGGAAACAGGATCTGGGCCTGGGCTGGAGGGGGGTTGGGTTTGGGTAGGCGAGGGCGTTCTGGGCTTAGAGGGAAGAAAGCACAGTAAGGGCAGGAACTTGATCTGCCTGTGGTCACTCCCCCTTAATCTCTCTCCCTCTGCTGCTGGCCCGACCCTCAGACTCGGTTACCTGCCTTGGAAGACTTCCCAACTCTGCAGCCTCCCTTCACCTGAGTCCTTCCTGCTGTTCGCCGCTCCTCCAGAGGGAAGGGGATGGGAGCCACTGCCTACAAGTCAGATCTGATTTAATCTGTACCAAGCAGCCGTCTCAGGGGAGCAAGGGAACAATCCCACGGTCCACCTAGCTTTCTGTGGGGTATGCAACTCAGCATCAAGATAGAAGATTAGAAACCTGTGGTTGTGTGACTACTTTTCAGATACGAACATTTTAGCAGGTAAAAAGTAGTGATTTTTTTTTCATTCATATTCTTTTTTTGGTATTGTACCTTCTAGGTTATAAATTAAGTTCCATGCAACTCAATAAAGGGGGCATTTTTTGAAGAAGAAGAAGAAGATTAGCCCTGAGCTAACATCTGCCGCCAATCCTCCTCTTTTTGCTGAGGAAGACTGGCCCTGAGCTAACAACCGTGCCCATCTTCCTCCACTTTATATGTGGGATGCCTGTCACAGCATGGCTTAACAAGCGGTGCATAGGACTGCACCTGGGATCTGAACTGGCGAACCCCGGGCTGCCAAAGTGGAACGTGCGGACTTAACCCCTGCAGCACCAGGCCAGCCCCAGGTGGCATCTTTTTTTAATTAAACTTTTAATTTTGAGATAATTTTAGAGTCCCATGCAGTTTTGTTTTTTTTAAGATTTTATTTTATTTTTTTTCCCTTTTTCTCCCCAAAGCCCCCCAGTACATAGTTGTATGTTTTCAGTTGTGGGTCCTTCTAGTTGTGGCATGTGAGATGCCACCTCAGCATGGCCTGATGAGTGGTGCCATGTCCGCACCCAGGATCCGAACCCGTGAAACCCTGGGCTGCCAAAGTGGAGCACGCGAACTTAACCTCTCCGCCACGGGGCCAGCCCCTCCCATGCAGTTTTAAGAACTACTACAGGGAAATCCCCTGTACCCTTTACCAACTTCCCCCAATGACAACATCCCTCAAAACTTAAGTGTAATATAACAACCAGGATATTGACACTGAGCTGTCAAGGTACAAAACATTTCCATCACCACAGGATTCCTCGTGGCTCTTCTACAGCTGCACCCACTTCTCTCCAGCCCACCGCCCCCAGTCCTAGGCAACCACTAATCTGTTCTCCCTTTCCACAGTTGTCTTGTTTCAACCTGTTATAGAAATGGAGTCATACAGTGTATAACCTCATGGAGTTGGCTTTTTTCACTCAACATAATTCTGTGGAGATTCGTCCAGGTTGTCACATGTATCAGTAGTGCCTGCATTTTCATTGCTGAGTAGTATTCCGCAGGACGGATGGACCAGTTCAACTGTCTCCCTGTTGAAGCACATCTAGGGTGTTTCCAGTTTTCAGCTACAGGTTAGAAAACTGAGGCCAGAGAGGTGAACCGACTTGCACCAGGGTCCACAGACGGAATCTGGGAGAACTAGCATGTGACTCTAGGCCCGGATCTGTTTGTTAGAGTCACATAAGGCTATTCGGGGGAAATGTCAGGCCGGTTCAAGGGGAAATGTGGAGACTTGAGAGTCATTGATTATCTGCCATCTTCAATGCCGTGTTTAAGGAAGGTGAGTCCCAACTGGAGAGAGGCAGCTGGGAAGCGAGGAGATTTGTACTCAGTCCTGGCAGGGGGTATGGGGCAGCTAGGAGCCACCTTCCAAAGGCAACATCTACTGCTGACTGAAAACAGATGACGAGAAGGGACATATTAACTGATTTGGGTTGTTATAGTAACATCTAGATAAAATATATACTCCGGGGCCAGAGGAGAAATGGAACCGAACGCAGAAGTGCTGGTGGGATGGAGGAAACAACTGGAAGAATGTCACCATAGACGCCATACTCATTACTGAAGCCATGAATGGCTGGGCTCTCTCTGGGGGGTGTGGAGCCAGAGATGCTGGGGCAGACCACAATCTGGGGATGAGAAGAGATGACACAAGGGAGACAGAATGAGCCTCATGGAGGCAAGGGGAGAATCAGGTGAGTGAACGAAAGCCAAGGACAAAGAGACTTGGCATTGATGAGGCAACGGGGTCAAGGAGAAAGGAGTGTATTTGTTATCTATTGCTGCATAACAAATTAACCCAAATCTTAGTGACTTAAACAACAACATTTATTATCTCAGGTGTTTCTGCATGTCAGGAACCTGTGGGTGGCTTAGTGGGGTCCTCTGGCTTAGGGTCTCTCACAGGCTGCAATCAAGGTGTTGACCACACTATACTCAAGGTTTGAGACTGGATCCATTTCCAGGCTCACTCACATGGGTGTTCACAGGATTCAGTTCCTTCTGGGTTGTGGGACTGAGGGCTTCCATTCAATGCTGGCTGTTGGCCAGAGGCTGCCCCAGTTCCCTGCCATGTGGGCCTCTCCACAGGGCAGCTCACAAGATGGCCACTGACTTCATTCGAGTGACAAGCAGGAGGGAGTGAAAGAGTGTGTGCGGGCAAGACGGAAGACAGCCTTTTATAACCAGATCTTAGAAGCATTTGCCCTCTTCGCTTCGTGAACAGCAAGTCACCAGGACCAGCCCACACTCAAGGTGAGGCGATTACACCAGGGTCTGATTACCAGGAAACGACTTTAGAAGCTGCCTACTACAGGGGGCAAAGACAAGGGGGCTGGATTTGAGCTCAGACTTCCCCAGGTGGCCCCCGGGAGGACAGCGTCAGGAGAGTACGAGGGCAGAAGACCGAATGGACGGAGACAAGTGGTGATCCCAATCCCAGCTGCCCCCAGCCCGTCAGGGCAACATGGACAGACTAGGGCCTCCACCCCTCTTTATGCAGACAGAGCCACCACCAGTTCCCAGACGATCCCAGCTCCCAGCTCAGCTCATCTGCCTGGGCCTGCTTCCTCCACCCACCCTGGGCCCCCAGCAGAGCAGAGCCACCCAAGCAGGCAGAGCCTGGCTCACCGTCTCTGTTTCACCAACTGGCACTTGCCATCGCCATCGAGGCACAGGAACCTCTTCAGGATGGGGGGGTTGGGGGGGGACAGGAAGCAGTTCCACATGCCAGGACTGCCACCTCTCAGACGCTGCAGCCACCATCCACCAGCCCCCTGTCCTGTCTGGGGAGAGATCCCCCTTCCCCTGCTGAGGCTGGCCAGCAACCTGGGCCTATGTCCTGGTCCCCCGCCAGTTTGGAGCTGTCCAGCCCAGAAGTGATGGGTCCACTTGTGGGAGGGACGCACAGAGAGACAGGGAGGCAGGAAATGGAACCAAGGGGAAATGCTCAAGGGACGAGGCTGGGGCCGGACACAGACTCTTTAGGCAGGCGAGTAGAAGAGAGTAGCAGGTACATATCTCAACCCACATCTCAGAGGTGCAGGAAGTGTAACTATTTTTGGAAGTCCCCTGTGGGACGAGGGGCATGTGGTAGGCAGAACCACGCCCCGAAGATGTCCACGTCCCAATCCCTGGAAGCTGACTATGTTAGGTCACATGGCAAGGGGAATTCAGGGTGCAGATGGAATTAAGGTTGCTAATCAGCCGACCTGGAGATGGGGGAGAAACTGGATTATCCTGGCGGCGCCGACGTAATCACAAGAGTTCCTTAGAAGTAGAGGAGGGAGGCAGAAGAGTCGGCGTCAGAGTGATGCGATGTGAGGACTCAACCCACCATCGCTGGCTTTGAAGATGGAGGAAGGGGCCACAAGCCAAGGAATGTGGGCAGCCTCTGGAAGCCGGCAAAGGCAAAGAAATGGATTCTCCTTTAGGGCTTTTCGAAAGGACCGCAGCCCTGCAGACACCCCTTTTCTTGTTCTTCCCCCTCTGCTCCGAGCTGGGGCTGAGAGCAGCCTGTCAAAGGGTGGGGAGATCTGGATTCCATCCGACTCTGCCTCTAACTTGCTCTTGACTCCGAGAAGTCATTTTTCCTCATTGGGCCTTAGTTTTCTGAAACATGGGCTTGGTAACAGGCTCCCTGAACACTCCTGGGTGGTTGAGTCCAAACCACACATAGGGATGCTCAAAGACTGGGGAAAATCCCGAGGCCCACTTTGGGGCCCAGGCTCCCCACTCCAGGTCTGACTCCCTTTTGTACTTCTATTCCTTTTCTAACTCAACATAGGATCGGGAGAAGTGATGGCAGAAGTGACTCCCAAGGATCTGACATCTGACATGACACAATCCCTGGCTTAACAAAAGAGAGGATGGGAGGACCAGAGAAGTTAAGTAAGTTTCCCAAACCCACACAGTGAGCTGGGGAAGAGCACCAAACTCAGGTCCGACTTCCAGCTAAGGCGCTTCCCCAGGCCAGGGGGCTCCCTCAGGGAAAGCTTTGTCCCAGGATGGTGTCAGGGCGGAGGGCAGGGGCCTCGCTTCAGGCAGGCCTGGATTCGAGTGCCAGCCTGGCCACTCACCAGATGCTGTGAGCTTGGAGTAATATTGAAAGCGATGATCCTGCCTGTTTCATGCAGTCATTGCAAGATGAAATGGGAGAATGCTGAGCACCTGGTACAGCGCCTGGCAGGTAGCAAGCACTCCACAAACGCCAGCTGACAGCACTTTTCTTAACTGCCACGCCCCCTTCCCTCTGTCCCCCGTCTCACACGGGGAGAGGGGAATGAGGAAAATCCCCTCCACATGACACAATGTCTACAACAGGCTTTCAGAGCGAGCTCTCCTTAGACCCTAGTCACAAACCTGGAGGCCAGCGATGGCTATGCCAGTTTTGAGGACAAGGCCACAGAGGCCCAGAGAGGCCTCTTGGCAAGTCAGTGGCAGAGCAGAACCAGATCTGGACCCCCAGCCCCACTCTGTGCCCACATGGAGTTTCCTGAGGGACCGGGGCTCCTCGGAGCCTGTAAGGATGGCCGAGGCAGGGGCCCCAGCTCGTCTGTCCGCTCACCTGCTCCCCACCGCGTGTGGGACTTCAGGCTCAGAGCTCTGTCTAACCCTAGCCTCCACCCCTGCCCCTTGCAGTATCCTCCCCCCACAGCATCCCAGCTTCCGGCATCTGAGGAGCATTTAGAAAACTGGCCTGCCCCCAGACATCTTGAAATTTCTTTACTAGGAGACCAAGCCTTTTATTCCGCACTTGATGCATTCCCCGGAGCTGCCTGTGACCTGCAGCCCCGGGGCCATGGAGGCCATGGAGGCCATGAGCAGGGCAGGAGAGCAGTGGAGGGAGAAGAGGCGGCCTGGGAGAGGGCAGGGAGAACGCGGGCCTCAGGGGCCAGTTTTCCTGACCCAAACTGGGGTTAGCATGTTCCTGGGGACAAGGGAACAAGGAGGAAATTGCAACTAGGAGGGGAAATCGAGGCTACCGCAGAGAGGGAAAGGACAGGCTTCGGCAATTCTCAGAGTCCGGCAGTGCCTGCCTCAGCTCACCCCCAGCGCAGGCACCTCCCTTCAGTGCCCAGGGACTGCAGGCTTTGGGGCTCTCACTCAGGGAGTGGCAGGAAGGGCCCGTCTTAGGTCCTGGGGTTGCTGCTGGCTCTGCCAGGGCTAATGGGGGTGCCGGAGAAGCCAGTCCTCTCACCACCGTGGTGGTCTTGGACAAAGTGGCTCCCCCAGCCCCCTGGAGTCCTGACTCAGCAGATTTCGGGATTGGGGGGCTGACAGCGACCCTCCCTTCCCAGCAGCCACTGGGAGCAGGGCCCCCGGAGCTGCCCTGTCGGTTCCCCCTTGACCGGGCGCAGCCTGCTGGAGTTTCCAGAGCCAGTTTCTTCTGAGACCACGAGCTTCTTCCTCACCCCCCAGGGAGAGGCCTGGATCTGTATTCCCAGTTTTCACAGTTGCTCTGGCACTAACCTCATCTCCCTTCCCAGGAGATTTGGGTGGCATACCTTGGCCTTTCCGTTCTGTACCCACTGACTCCCACTTTTTTTGGGCCACAGACAAGAGAAGCAAGGCGAGGTGGTAGAAAAAGAGCCCAAGGGGATATTCTCCTTTGTGTAAAATGAATGTGACATTCAATTTATACATTAACATACTTTTTAAACCAGATTTCTTGGGCCTTTGTGAGGAGGCTGCTGTCCTGGTCGGAAATATAACATGATGCCTGGCATTTAGTAGGTGCTCAATAAAATGAAAATGCCTCTTTCCCACACTCCCCCCTCCTCCACCTTCCCCATTTCTGGGGTCCCGGGAACACCTGGACTTCCCAGATGGTGGGCTGCCTGCCTGCCACCCCAGCCTGACTGGACCCCTCCTTGTGGAACAAACCTCTCCTGCAGTGGAGAGCCAGCAGCGCCCAAGGGACCATCCTGAGGGCCACTGATGGACGTAAGGGAAAGACCCACCTTGAGCCAAACAAGTCTCCAGTGTCCTCAGAAGGGATACTCCTTAGACCTCCTTTCAAATTAGGAACAAGGGGCCAGCCCTGGTGGCCTAGTGGTTAAGTTTGGTGTACTCTGCTTTTGCGACCAGGTTCGGTTCCCAGGAGCGGACCTACACCACTCGTCTGTCAGTGGCCATGCTGTGGGGGTGGCCCACATACAAAAAGAGGAAGATTGGCAGCAGATGTTAGCTCAGGGAGAATCTTCCTCAGCAAAAAAAAAAACTAGGAAAAAGGACTGTGAAATAAATAATGATTACTTTAGTTTGTGCCCTGACCCGGTGAAGGAGGCCCCCAGTCAGGCGCATTCAGAGATCTGGGAGCTGAAGATGCCTTGGCTGTCAGACATGAGGTCGGGTGCAGTGCCAGCAGCCTGGGCCCCTCCTGGGACCTCCGGGCCACTAGCTGCAGGGAGGGGAGCAGCCCATGCACCCTTGCCCCACTGACTGGGAACCAGGTCCCCTCTCCACATCCATCTGCCCAAAAGAGATGCTATTGAAGTATTTAAAAATCACTACTGTGTCACTTTTCTGAGCCACTTTTCCCCATCAAACCCATTCTTCTGGTCAAGTAGGGATAATCTGCAACAGGAATTAGGGGAAGGTTGTGGGAGAAGTCACTTGAGTAAACAGCAGAAATGTGCCTGTTGACATCTCCTCGGAGGTTCCTGTCTGAATCACCCCACAGCGGGCCCCTAGGCGGTCTGACTGCGGGGGCGGGGGACCCGAGGTCACATCTCTCTGGCCACAAAGCCCGGGACAGGTCGGGGCAGACAAACCTGTCTGCAAGCGCCGCATTTGCACGCCTCGACCTCCAGGTGGCGCTAGACTAGGACGGAGCATGCAGTCTGTCACCCGTGTGCGGGGCGGGGCCTTGGAAATGCTGACTTCTGATTGGCTGGGCTCAGTCTCGCTTTCTTTTCGTGTCCAGAGCAGGTCTTGGGGAGGGCGCCCAGTCTCGGCGCCTGAGCTAAGCAGGAGGAAGTGTGTGCGTACGTGTGTGTTTCATGTTATTTTTTTTCTTTACAATTAAAACTGTTTCCATTTTTTCATACTTTATAAGGCATCTCATAAATTTACACACCAGGGAACATCCCTGGTTGGACCTATTTATAATAAACATCATTTATTTATAAGGGAGCCAAGGTTTAGGGCCTACCACTCAGCCAGACCTTCCTTTTTGGTTTCCCTAGTCTTTGACTGTTGCACGTGCATTACCAATATAACTGTACCTTGGATGTCTTTTATTTGCACATTTGACGACTGCTTGTTAAGCTTCCACTATCTGCCAGGCGTTGGGCGGGGCTTTGCGGAGTCAAGGCGAGCAGAACAGACCTGGCCCTGCCCGCAAGGAGGTCGCAGACGTGAACCAGCAATCACAGACACCTCAAGGTTAAAAACTCCCTGCGGCAATACGTGAGAAGAGGGGTTGGTGGGGGGGGGGGGGCCGGGGAGGCACTTTGAGAGATGAGGAGTGTGGAGGAAACTAGGGCTGGGCATAGCAGAGCCACTCCCGCAAAGAGCTAACAGGGAAGATAAGCTGATCTCATTTCTGAAGACCTGGGGGCTCCCTTCTGAAGGTGGGGAAGCTCGAGAGGAGTAGGAGGAGATCTGAGCCCGTCTGGGGATACCCTGGGACAGTCAAGGTGGGCTATCTGGCCTCCTGTCTGGTTGGTGGGGAGGAAAGCACTGGAAAGTACGTAACTTCCAGAATATCCTTTTCGTGCTCCAGCTAGAAAGCCATCTTCTGGGATTGGATGTGATCGGGGGCCCATAAACTTTGTCACTGGAGAAGGTGGCCAAAGAAGGAGAACAAATTAAACAAACAAAAAACACTGGTCTGTGAAACAAAGGCCTGGAGTCCAGAAGACAGTGTAGACTGCGGAGGGAAGGAGGAGGCGAACAGGAGGCAGGAAGGTGCCAGGCCAAGGCTGGCTTAGTTGCTCAAGTCTGGCCCAGGGGGCTGGCAGTGGTGGCAGATGACCCAGAGGGTCATAAACTGCTGGGGCAAAAATGTTTGTCCTTGATGGGAGACCTACCTGAGGAATTTCCTGCCAAGCGTAATCGTGTGTTTTCTCTTTGTTCACCTAAAAAGTTGCCAGTAACTGCACAGCAGGGGGAGAGACCGAGAACACTGAAGAGCTCACCCGCCCTCCACCCCATGACTCACTCTCAGCTTTCAGCCTGCTTTTTCCCCTGAGCATTTACCACCTCCGACCTTACACAGTTGTTGACTGTCTGTCTCCTACACTCGAACCTAAGCTTCCTGAGGGTGGGCACCTTGTCGTTGGCTGTATCCTCAGGGCCTAGATTATGTCTGACACAGAGTAGGTGCTCCATAAGTATTTGTTACATGAATGAATGAAGCAGATTCTTCTTGGTCTGTAGAGAGCTCCCTCGGTCTAAATGCAGAGTGCGCAGAGCCCAGGGTGTCCAGGGAAGGATGGATTATTCTGAGAGGGCTCTCTTTAGGGTACACTGGCTTCTCTGCCCTGAGAGAAGGCTGGGGCAAGACGCTACTGCTCCAGAGCCTTGAAGAAGCTGCCTCCCCTACAAAGGTGGCAGTTGGTCACTGGGGAGGGACGTGCATGTACTTGGTGGTGGGGGTGAGGTCGTGAGGTGGCCCTTCCCGTCCTGTCCTGGTCCTTCCTGGCACTCCTGGATCAGCTCCCACCCTCAGAAGTGGTTTTCCCATGAGGTGAAGGCTGCAGTAGGACGGAGCTTTGGCTCCGTGCTCCAGACCCCACCCCTCCAACCTCCATGTGCGGGTGCAGGGGAGGTGAATAGGCGCCCCAAGCCTGAGCAGTCCTCCCTGGCGCTGGGGAGACTCCACTGGGGTGACTCCAAGCCACCTGGCACCTGGCATGGGGTCAGGCCCTGGTGGCACCGGGTTCCTACATCCCATCCCTGCAGCCTCTGGCCTCCGAGTCCAGGAAGGGCCTGGCCAGCATGGCCTGAGGGCAGCATCTGCAGTGTCAAGTGAGTGCTGCGCTTGCTGTCAGAGGAAGGAAGGAAAGTCATGGCTGTTGATCATCTGCTATGTGCCGAGCACTGTTCCAACTGTCTCACGTGTTTTTGTTTTTTTGGGTTTTTTTGAGGAAGATTAGCCCTGAGCTAACATCTGCCACCAATCCTCCTCATTTTGCTGAGGAAGACTGGCCCTGAGCTAACATCCGTGTCTCATGTGTTCTAATCTAATCCTTATAACAAGCATGCAGGTTGGAATTCTCTCTCATTTTACAGATGCAGAGAATAAGGCGTGACCTGTCTGAGGTCACACTCTAGAAAGGAGCAGCATCAGGACTCAGATGCAGGTGTGTCTGCCCCCCAGAGCCATGCTCATTCCACTATACTTCACGGCAGCCAAGGAAGACAGACGTGGGGGCGGGGAGCCCAAGGAAGGCCTCCCCAAGGAGCAGTATCCAGCCAGGCCTCTGAGAGAGAGAGGAGGGGACGATGTCAGAGAAGAGGGCAGGGCCCTTGCTACTGAGGGCACTTGGGAGCAAAGACGTGGCAGAAGGAAGAGCCTTAGCAAAGGACACGCAGGGTGCAGGCTCACAGGGAGAGGGAAGAGAGAAGATGCAAAAGGATAAACTGAGGCATGAGGCAGCAGGTCTGAGCCAGGTCTGGGGAGGTCATGGGGGAAGCCCAGTGAGCCTGAACTATCCTAGCAGGACTGGGTGACTCGGGACCAGGTTGGAGCAGAGGGCAGGAATCACACATGTGAATACCTCCAGGAGCTGGGCTGGTCACATCTATGGGCAGGTGAGCTGGAGGTGGTGAACAGACAGAGCAACAGCGGAGGCAGACAGGATGCTAGAATTGAGAGAGCAGGGGTCAGGGGTCAGGAGCCCCCAGCACCCGGGGCAAGGCGGGGCTACAGGCAGCCTGTCTTCTCTAGGCAGCAGAGAGAGGACACCGGATGGTCAGCAGGACCGGGGTCAAGCGTTGGCTCTCAGCTTCCTTGTGACATGATCCTTACCACCCATTTTAGCCTCCCTGAGATTTTTCTACAGGTGGAAACCCTCTGAATCATCTTAAATGACATACTCGTTAACTGCGCCGACAAGTAGTCTTTTACCCATATTAGTTAGGAAGAGTCTACACAACAATTAGCTTCTAATCTAAGTCTCATTTCCAGGCCAGGGCACCCTCTGGGTCACCACACATCAGCCGTTTGCCTGCTTAGAATCAGCACCCATTATGCACCCAGCGCTCTGTCTTCTAGCCCCTTCTGCCCTGTTTCAAGTTGGTGGGTGTGTCTGGGAAGGTTCTGGGAGTTCCCAAGTGGGCATATCCTCAGTGGTCATTGCCACAGAGTGAAAAATTGCTTCCTGTGGGCTGGGGTAATTGGACTGTCTGCCACCCGCCCAGTAAGCACCTCCAGGCAGGAGCCGCTCTATAGAATCCTGAGGAGCTGACCAGGCTCCTCTAGGGGAAAGCGTCCAGCTGTGATGCTTTAGCTTTGGGACGGGGCTGGGGGCTGGTGGAGGAGATCATTCAGGAAGGAGGTGATGGGAGGTGGATTTTTCTTTTTTTAAAAAAAGGAGTAAAATAGCAATACCATTTGTAAACTTTGTTCAGACACCACCCTAGCATTTCACGAGTGTTGAGTGATGGGCAGAAATTGACTGCCATTTCATGAGTGTTGACTGATGGGTAGATAAGTTTAATTATCTACATATATCTGTCTATATTTATTCAATCATTTGCACTTTAGGTATTTGTCCATAAGCACTCATCTTAGTCACCAGGAATGTTGGGGAACACAGTTTTACGTGCTGTGAGGAGACCTGAAGAAATATGTCACCCTCCCTGCCCTCAGGGAGCTTACAGTCCATCCAGGAAGAGGAGAAGAGCACATGTCAAAAAGCTTCAAGGTTCCAGGTCGTATGTGTTGAATGAATGGAGACATGAAGCATAAACGTTTCAAGGAAGGTGTGCGTCTGGGCTGGGTGGCTGCTAACTTCATGACTGGGACAACACTGAAGACTCTTTCCTGATACTCTTCAAGTGCTTGTTTCTCTAAAACTACCACTCCTTTCTGGTTTATAGCCCAGGGCCATCCTGGACAGTCGCCACCAGGCCTGCCATCACTATGGGGTGGCCCAAGGCCATGTCTGCCAGGAACACCACCATTTGGTATTTATCTATGCAAAATTTACATTGACCGCTGATGAGCAAAACAGTGCGCTCCACATATAGATTGAGGGTGTGGGGCTTTTGCCACTGGAGTTCCCCCTGTGTTGAGTCACGGTGGCAGAAGGCACAGTGACAGAAGTCCCTGGGAGCTGCTGACTGGCGCTTGGAGGACTGAGTGATTCAGCAGCGAGGCCCCCCTCTGGCCCTCCTGCCCCAGAAAGCTCTGGATCTGCACGGAAGCAGCACGGTAAAGGGTGGACGAATTGTGGGTGTGGATGCTTTCCCACAAGTCTGTGCTCCCCAGTTCAGTTGTCTGGGCTCTTATTAAAAGGGTTCGTTCTCCTCCTTAGAGTCAGACGGAGGCCCCCTGTGGGCTGCTGCTTGGGAACGGCCGGGGGTGTTCTCTGGCTGGGGCTTCAGAGGATGCAAGGACAACCCCACAGAGCAGGAACAGCCTGCCAGTTCCATGCCCGCAGCGGCCCCCAGAGCAGCTGCCCCAGGACACACGGATGAGAGGGGAGGGTGTCAGAGGGGCTTCGGTAGACTTGTTGCCATGGAAGAACTGTGGGACCAGTACAGCCAGACATCCTAACTTTTCCAGAGAAGCCATAAATCTGGATTTTCCTGTGAAGTCTTCTGACATTTCACCCTTTGCAACCCATTAAATTGTTTTAAAAACACCTCCTGCGTCAAAGAAAATGACTTTGGGCCACCCTCTTATGCCCTCCAATTTAGACCCCAAACAGCAAGCAGAGTGTCCACCTCTTTAGTCCAGATGATTAGCACCCAGCACCTGTGGTGACGTGCTCCTCAGAGCGCTCCTTCCTCAGGGGGCGAAGCTGGCAAATGCGACTGGGGCAGGCGCAAGTGCTGGCATCAGTGTGGGGTCACCAGCTAACACCCACCCCAGGAGGTTTCAGCCTGACGTGGGGCTGAGCAGGGGCCATCACCCTCCCTGCCTCTGATGCCCACGTGCCTGAGGGCCAGACACCTTTCCTGGCCCTGTGTCTGCAGCAGGCAAGGATGAGGAGGCGGGCGACAGCAGGTGAAGTGGATGTTCTCTCATTAGCTTGCCCCAGTCCTGGGCCAAGATAGGGAGGAGACAGGAATCATCCCAGGCCCGAGTCCAGTCTTTTTGTTTATTTTTGTGTGTGTGTGAGGAAGACTGGCCCTGAGCTAACATCTGTTGCCAATCTTCCTCTTTTTGCTTGAGGAAGATTGTCTCTGAGCTAACACCCGTGCCAGTCTCTATTTTGTATATGGGACGCTGCCACGGCATGGCTTGATGAGTGATGTGTAGGTCCGTGCCCGGATCCGAACCTGTGAACTGCAGGCCACCAAATTGGAGAGCGTGAACTCAACCACTATGCCACAGGCCCAGCCCCTCCCAAGTCCAGTCTTAACCACCCTGAGGCCAGGACACTGGTTTGTGCTGACATTTCTTTGCCTCCTAATGTGGGGAAACCAAAATAGATCCCTCTGTCCTGTGGGAAGCTCTGTGGTCCCTCTGCATCTTGCTTTGCCCTTGTAATTTTTAAGGTAAATCTGCAAACAGATGTATTTATTTACTTTGTGTTTTAGGTTGAGTTGATTTTGTTTTGACATGGTTCAAAATAAGATTGACCCTTTGGAAGATCAACTTGCTAAAGCCACTTACTCAGCTTGAGGGGTTTAATTGAAAACAGCCAAGGACCTGACACCCCACAGGCCTCCAAAGGGAGAGACCTCAGAGGAGGGGCGCCGCCTCCGAAAACAAGGGCCAGTGAAGGCAAGTTTTATCCTGGGAGGAAGGTTTTGCTTCAAAAATAGTTTTTAGTATGTGTTTTTACAAAATGAAGATGCTAATGGAGCTGACCAGACATATTTAAGACCTTACAAGAGTAGGAAACAGTAACAGGACTCACTGGAACTTTGTCTGAAAGGAGCCGTGGAGAGGCTGTGTGCATGCGAGTGAAGGCATGAGTTCATGCAACGACACACGGCATGTTCTCGGGTCTTTCACATTTTGATACTGTTTTGTTTACCTATGGCTGCACTCTCCTTCCTTACCTGATTCCCTTAGCACTTCTCTGTACCATGTGTTTGGTAGTTAACAAGCATCGCTTTGTATTACCGCCTTTTTATATCTAGGCCCTCCTGCCTTGGGCTGAAGCCTCTTGAGGGCAGAGACATTTTATACACCCAGCCAACTGCGGATGGCAGATGAAGAACTCTATTTTAATGCAATACCTACCTATTTACCCAATTTTGCAGGGGACTTAAAAGCAGCAGAGAAGAGGGGGGTCCCCTGTGTTTGGTCAGATTAGTCCAGGTCAGTCACTTTATGACACGGCTCCAGGCAGACCTTCCTCGGGCAGGGTGGATGTCGTGTGTGGTTGGCAAAGCCTGGTGATTAGACAGAAGCATCGTTGTCAGTTAATGAGGATGCTCTGGGATGAGGCTTAGGCAGGAGGGCGGGGTGAATGCTCATTTAGCCTAAGACCAGGACTTAAAGTGAGGCGTACAGTGATTGGTATGTTCTCATGGAGGAGTGTCCCTAAATACCCAGCCTAAGATTCAGGATGATCCTACGCAATGGAACCACTTTACTCGATGCTCCTTAACAGAAAGAAGCCTGGAAGGACCGGCACATTCCTCCAGGAGCTCCTCCACCACCTCCCTGTGTGGCCCTGAACCATTTGATTTCCTTGGCAGCAGTTTCCTGGGGTATCAAGATGGCTCATTCACATTCGAGAACTCTCTGACTTGCCCCGACCCTCAATAGCTGTGGCAACATCACAGCGTCTCTGTGGGGTTAATGATTAAATTCCTGTTGATACCCCATCAACCGCGTCTACTGGGGATTCTGCCACCCAGGGCTGACCCTTTAGTGCAAGGCCTGGTCAGGGCTGAATGTGACAGGTGGATGGGGGACCTTCCAGTCCTGCCCTGCCAAGTCAGTAGGCCCAGACATTAATATTCGTCCATGCGAGTGAGGCTTCCAAAATGCAGAGTGGGCCTAGTGAAAGATCACACTGCTTAACCACAGGCCAAACCTCCGCCTCTTCCTCTCCTGCATGAGATGACCTGCAGAAAGCACAGCCCAGGGCCAGGCACAGAAATCTCTCTCGTCAACATCTGCTAGCCATAAAGGCAGCACACGGTGGTTAGGCGATGCCCGTGGAGACAGCTTGCCTGGATTCAAGTCCCCGACACTTGCTACCCCCATGTCCCTGGCAAAAACACTTCTCTTGTTCCAGTTGCCTCATCTGTGACAGGGATGACAGTGCTAGCAGTATCTTTCAGGAAAGTTGTGGGGATTAAGTCAATGTGCCTAGAACAGTGCCGGCACATGTGTGTGCCACGTATGTGCTGGCTCACGCTACCGTTCCTGCCTTCTCTTCTTGCCGGGCTTAGTCTCATGGAGCCTGTACCTGCGGGAAACAAACTCAACTGTCGGTGGCAGGTGCAGGTCGGGTCCACATTACTGGGGAGCTTAGGAGAAGGGTATGCTCAGGGGCAAAGGTGGCAGTAAGAACTAGAGAGGCTATCTTGGTTAAGATTAAAAAAAAAAAATCAGCAAATCTGGGTGATTATTTTTCCATTAAGGATTTCAAAGCAGGTGGACCAGGCTCCAGTCAAGTCAGTCGACTCCACACTCCACTTCCCTCCCCTCCCCATCTCTCCGCTCCTCCTCCTATACTTGGCATGTTCTTCCTCTTCCTTGAAATTTTGCTGACGTTTGTCACTTCAGCAGTCTGACACAGGGGGAAGTAGGGGTGCCCCACTGTCAAGCAGTCAGATGGGCTTGCCACTTCCTCACTGTGTGATCTTGGGCAAGTGACTTGACCTCTCGGAGCCCTGTTCCCCTGTGAACTGATGATACCTCTATCACAGCTTTGTTGAGTGGCTGACACTGAATAAGAGCACACATGTGAACACACCTGGCACAGAGTAGGCACTGAACACATGCTTGTTCCCTTCCCTTCAGAACAAAGCTCTCTTGAAGAAGCCCACCTAGCTCTCATCACCCAGTGACATCAGTACACAGCACAGTCATGCTTCCTACAGAACAGCTACATGGACTATGCGTGTAATTCTCTTGCTGTTGTTTCTGTTCTAGTATTTTCCTTCCTGTACTCCCTCCTAGACACCTTCAAGCAGCTCTGTTGGCTAATTTCTCCAGGTAGAGTTCCATTTTCTTCGTTTGTGCCGCGTCATAGTGCCTCAACAGTGCAATCGACCCAGGGGCTCGGGGCTGACTGTGGCTTCCGAGTCCCTCCGGGTCCCTGCTGGAGTGAGTTCCTATCTTGGGTGTGCCTGGGTGTGCTGAGGCCTTTTTGAGGGTAGCTGTGTGTGTACAATACAGCTAGAGAGTGACCTTGTCCAGGGAGCTGTCTCCCTTGAAAGAATATGCAGGGGAAGAAAGACCCAATCTCTATCATAAAATGGGGGCAGGAAAAGACCAGTTAGGAGCTGGGTGAGGTGGGCTGTGGGCAGGTCAGGGTAGGGGCCTCAGTAAACAGAAATGTTCAACAACAGCCTCTCCCTGCTCCACCCTCGCTTTAAACCCCACAGTTCGCAAAGTTTGGCTCCAGAGGCCTCCCGATGACCCCAAGCTAATACCAGACAACCCCCAGGGAAATTCCACCCAACCCCCTTTGAGGCTGCACCTATAAACCAGGCTGGGGTCAGGGTGGGGGGTGGAGGAGGGAGGGGCCTGGAGATAAGGCCTCTGCCTTCTGGGCCCGGCCTGTGCCTGGGGCGGGGCCATGCTAGGGATCCCAGGCGAAGCATGTGCAGTGTGGTCTCACCCTAGCTAAGGGTGGAAGGCTGGTGGGGATGTAATTAGGGGAAAATCTCGGGCCCTTGAGCTGTGGCAACAATAGGACAGGAATGAGATACCCGAAGCCTGGGGCTCAGGAGTGAGCAGAAGCCACCCAGCCCTGCCTCCTCCCAGCCACTCTTCTTCCTCATCTTTCTGGTCTCCACCTGCAGTCCAGGCTCCTGTCTCCGAGTGTTAAACATTCCTCTCCTCACCCTGACCTCTGCCTCTCTTGCCAGCCCTTTCTTCCTCTTCCACACTCCTCTCCCTGGTCCTTCAGCCCATGTGTCCCTCGCTTCACCTGCTGCTCTCCCCATCCCTCGGTCTGAGTGGGCTCCCAGGGTACGCTGGGTGGCAACGGATGAACTCAGGACAGCTGCCTAGGCAATGAGGAGAGTAGGACAAACACCAACCAGCAGTCAAGGGAAGAGGGGAACCTCAGAGGATCCCAAGCTTGGAGGCCCCCCTCCTCACAATCACCCATTGTCCAGCCTGACTCCCATCTGAGGGGCTGGTCCAGAAGGAAGCTCAGGCTGTCTGACTCCTTCACAGCCAACATCTGTGCCTGGCTCCTGCCCTGCCCTGTCCCGGAGCTGCACCCTGCCTCCCCAGCTCTCTACTTCCTCTCTGCATGGCTTCCTTCTCAGCAGCCCCAGGGGCATAGTCTTTCTTCTGAAAGACCAACACTCTCAGGGGAGCCCCAAAGAGGTAATACCTCGAAGGCCAAGGGGCCAAGGCAGGCAGGGCGGTCACCCAGGCAAGTTCCTCAGGCTGTTTATGAGCTGGTGAACAAGACACACCACCCATCGCCACCCAGTGGCATCAGGCTTTGTGGAGAAGCGAGAAGGAGCCACAGGGCTTGCTCTCAGGGAGCATGGGGATGGGGCCCCGACAACCAGACTTCAGATCCTGAGGAGCTGTGGGTGGGGAAGACTTCTAGAGGGTCTGGATCCAGGATCCAGACTGAATTCTTCCTCTTAGGGGATGGATGCCTTGCGTACAAGGGTGTCATCTCTGGTGGGGAGGGAAAGAGACTAAGTGACAAAGTTCTTGGAACTAGACCATGGTGGAGAAGGCATGACCCATGAGCTGGGACCTGAACGAAAAGCCCACCGGGTACAGGTGGTCTTCATGCCTGCTGCTGTTGATGGCCCCCAGACCCAAGAGTCTGGCGCTGAGTCACTTTGCTTCCTCAGGGAAAGCCCCAGGACCTTCGGCCTAAACCTTGCAAGCCAGAGGGCCCACTGTGTGTGTGGGGGGCGGGGGGGAAGGTGTACAGCAATGGCGGTAGGCTAACTTCCTCACAAGTTCTCCTATTATCTGCTTGAGGACTCTTGCTGGGGCTGAAGGGGATTCAGGCTACACTTTTCTTTTTTTTTTTGCGTAAGATTAGCCCTGAGCTAACTGCTGCCAGTCCTCCTCTTTTTTGCTGAGAAGGCTGGCCCTGAGCTAACATCCGTGCCCATCTTCCTCTACTTTATATGTGGGATGCCTACCACAGCATGGCATGCCAAGTGGTGCCATGTCCGCACCCGGGATCCGAACCGGCGAACCCTGGGCCGCCAGGAAGTGGAACACACGAACTTAACCACTGCGCCACCAGGTTGGCCCAGGCTATACTTGATTATGAATTATAATTTATTCCTCATTATTTGGCAGTGAGCCTGGGCCCCAAGGGGCTATAGGGTTTCTATACATGAATCATGATCCTTTAACTGGTGAGGACACTCTTCCCAGTCTTCTCTCATATTCACGGGCCCAAAGATCAACATTTCTAAGTGACTAGAACCGACTCTCAGCAGTGACCATTATGCCCCCCCCCCCCACTCCCCAACAGTGGCCTCAGTTTGCACCCCTTCTCCCCAGTCTGCTGGCCTTCAGAGGACAATGCAGTGCCTCCAAGCTCACCCCTCGCTCCCTAGTTATGAACTCAGACCAGGCTTCAACCTTAACCCCGAAGACCCTGCATTCAGTGAATCCTGAAGACCTGCAGAGGGGGCCTAGAGGCCCGCACATAGTCCTCATCAAGTATCTTCTCAAATGAATGACAGTCCCACCATACGCTACCTGTGCCTTCTTAATCTCTGACCTTTAGTAGTGCTAGGCTCCATTTACTTCAGAAATACAAGGATGGCTATCTGGTGTCTGCCTCTTCACTCACCATCCATCCAAACCTTCACAGAACTGGAAAACGAATATTGCTTTCTGGAACTGGTAAACTGACTCGATGCCCACTTCTTTTATGCCATGGCCCTACGCTAGCTGTCCTGCCTTGGGGTAGAAGGTAGAAGGCAGATGGTGCCAGTGTGCTCCACCTGTTTGCAGACATGCCTGGGCAGGAGAGACACCAAGCCCATCACTACAGAAATCTGGTTTTCCTGGTGGGGCTCTGTGTGCAGAGAAGGCATCAGAATCCTTGGCATCTGCCATTCATAACTGGGTAGGCCTGCAACATTTATCTTAGGTCCTCCAGTAAACATTGTTTCTTAGGAGAATACTACGCACGGAAGTTGGAGCTTCAGGTAGGGTAAAAGGAAGCAGTCTAGCTGGGGCCCGAATATTGTTTAGTGTGGAATATCGTATTTGCATTCTGGGGAAAGCATCTTGGTGTAACAGCCCAACTGTGGGGGCTAGCTGCCTGCGACACCCCTTCTCCTCTTCTCCCTCCTGAGCCACACAAGCCGTTGGCCTCCATCCCCGCTAAGACTCTAGACTGTGCACCACCCACTCAGCCACTAAGCTCACGATGTTGATCTCCCCTAAGTTCAAGGCTTCACTGGTGATGCTGCCCCCTCCTTCACATCTTGGGGACAGGTCTTTGTTTACTGATTGTTGGGGATCAAAAAGAAACAGTGTAGGACCACCAGTCCCAGCATGTGTTTCCCAGGGCCCCTGGCCATGGGACTGCAGAGGCCCTCCTCTTTCTTTCTCTAGAAGAGACAACTGACTCTGGCCCTTCTCCACCTGACTGGCGATGGCTTCTTGCATTCACGTGGATACTTTTCTCCTCCTCATAAATGTGTACAGTGGTCCTCACAGGGTGGTCTTTGGATCAACAGCACCAACACCACTTGAGAGCTTGTTAGAGTCGCAAATTCTCTGGCTCCACCCCAGAGCTACTGAATCAGAAACTCTGAGGGTGGGACCCAGCTATCCATAGATTCCCAAGCCTTCCAGGGGATTCTAAGTTTAAGAACCACTGGTATTGTGTCTTACCTAAGAGCTCTAGGTAGGCAATCTCAGTTTCCTGATCCACACCTGGAGAACCTGTCCAGGTGCATGGGGCTTGCAGCTATGGGGAGTGTCTTCTCCAGCAAGAATGGACTACCTACCTGCCACACTTCAGTCTGCAGCGGGCATCTGACCCCTGACGGAGGAGAGGAGAGGCCAGGGAAGGCTAGATTTGGAATCCACCAAATGGTTCTTCATAAGCCCTTTTCTTCAGAAGGTGCAGCAGGAATTCAGATGGCTCTAGGCATTGCCATAGCAACATACCTTTCTGAAGCTGTCACTGACTACAAGAGCAGGGAGTAAGCAATGCGGAAGAGGGGGAGTCTGCCAGTAGAGAAAGCACAGCCAGCAGATGACGGAGCTGTGAAAGTACACGGAACCTCGGCATGGCTGGGATCTATGGACCTGAGCTTGGTGCAGCCACAATTTCCTCAAAACCCAGGATGCCTTTAGGACCTCTCTAGGGTTCTTCACAGTTACAAAACAGCACCAGCCCAGGCGGTCCGTGATGCTGACAGTCACTTCTCTCAAAAGATCATCTACTTAAATTAGACTCCTGAATGGTCATACAGCAATTAAGCAGGAAGTGCTCTCTATAGGATGGCCACCTGTATCCCAGGTCAGGGTTGAGGAAAGGGACTCGGCTTTCAGCTTCTGACATGGACCTGTGGTCTAAAGCAGATGCCAAGAAGTCAGGAGTGGCCTTAGCTAATGGTGGACATTCCAGCTCTAAAAGAAACCAACTGTCAACAAGAATTTATATATAAATGGGACACTCCATGCACTGCCATGCCGGCATCTGAGTTCATCCCTGTGGTTCCCTCCAGCCCCCTTATCACCCTCCAGGTGCTGGTAAATGGCGAGAGGTCGGGACTTCAGAGCCTCTCCTGGGGCTGAACACAGTAAGGCTACTCCTTTGCAGAGGCCAGCAGACAGCAAGAGAACCTGCTGAGTGATCAGCCTTGCGGGCCGGGCAGCCTCCCAGGGTGGAGTGGCCCAGGAGACATGGGGCCCAGGAGACACTGCCATATGCCACGTGCACCTCAGCACATGCACTCGGCTGTCTGGAGCCACTGGTGCTTTTACTCTGACTGTTCCTTTGGCTCTTTCTGCTCCGGAAGAAGCAAGCAGTTCACAGAGTGTGAGCAGTCAGGATGGTGGAGGGAAGCACAGAGTCACCTAACAGCGTCGTGATCTCCAAGAGCTTGCTGTAGCGCCCCCACAACGAATCTCACCATTGGTTGGCACCGAGCGTCCCCTGAACTTTCACGTGGTTACTGTCACTCTTGCCTCTTCTGGCCTCCAGGCAAGCCCCAAGCCCTGCTTCCTGGGAGTGTGGGAGCTCCTTTCCACCAGTGTTTTCCTTTTACCAGAGCCCCTGCTGGCTCTCCAGGGCCTCAGCTCAGTGCTGGTCACAGTGTGGACCTAGGCAGTGCCCAGGAGCTGCTGTGGGAGGCAAGCCCTCCACTAGGTGTGGGCTTCTCCTGAGGCTAGGAGGGGAGCGCTCTCACACCTGAGGGGAAACCAGCTTCCGGGCTCCCGCTTTCCTGCGTGCTCTCACACAGCTGGAGCAATCCAAGTTGCACCGGCCCCTCATACCTACTGCTTATGACTCTGGGGACTTGGGCCTAACAGAGCGTCTTGACGTCCGTTAGACACGGGAGTAAATGAGGGAGAAGAGGCACGTGGAGAGGAAGGACGGACAGAGCTAACCCGCCCCTTCTCTCTTACCCAACAGCTCCCTCACGAAGCTTCCGTGGGACTCTATCCGTGGATGCCTATGGGTTGAGCCCACTGGCTCTGCACAGACCTCCTCAGGCAGCGGGCAGAGGTCTGCAGAGGTGTGTATGTTGGGGGGATGTGAGAACCAGCTGTGGGGCCTCTCGCTTCATTCCAGTCACTACCCTTTATAAATATTTATAGCAGTTCTTCTACTAAAAATAACATCCTGGAGCCCAGGGAAGAGAAAAAAATAAATGAAAATCACTGGGAATTGGGATTGATTATCATGAGTGCAGAGCAGAATGGAACCCTGCGAAGGGGAGAGGCCGCGTGAGCACAGCACCCTGGGGTTAGTGCTCCCTCTGGCGGTCAAGGGTCAGTGCTCCCTGCCCGGCAGCCCCTGGCCTGGCTGCACAGAATCCTCTCATGGCTGGAGGTGGAATCGCCCAGGGCTGCAGTGCTGAGCTCTTTGCTCCCCCTTCCCGCCTAGGCTGCAGAGCAGTGGCATCAAACGGGGCGGAAGCTAACCAGTGTGAGAGAAAGGAAGGAGGCTATTTTTAGCACTGTGGCCAGGGTGTGAATGTCTGTAGAACTGAGCAAGGCCTGAAGCTGTCTTTGCACGACAGAGGGAAGAAAATCTGTTGGTTTTTAAAGGTCAAAAGTAGGGAGGAAACTCGTGCCCCCACTCTGGGGAGCACCCCATGTGCTGGCAAGACACCAGCAAGAACTCGATCAGGTCACACACACTGGAGATTCCTGCTGTTTCTTTTCTCTTTTCAACCTCCTGGTAAATTCCTGTTGCAGAGATGAGACCATGCCCCAAGGGGAGTGATGAAGATGCTAGTTCATGCAGGACTGCGCCAGGGGGAGGCCCACCAACAGCAGCATCTGGAGGGCCCTCCCACGTCCCACGGGCTCGGGCTCTCCTCTCCCTGGCGGGGTGACGTCTGGCAGCCTGCAAGCCTGGTCCAGGTGTGCACTGGAAAGATGAACAGGAATGCGCCTCTGGGGGAGGACCTCGCCTTCCTCATGTCGATGCCAGCTCGCTCCACATCCCCTGTGCCTGTGCAGGACAGACACAAGTTACTCACGGGCACTACCGAGGGTCTCGGAGCAAACGCTAACACCTGCTGGGGATGAGACAATGTACCGAGATGGGCTGTTGGGATCCTTCCCTTCCAACTCAGGAGACGCAAAGAGCTCAGGCCCCCTTTCAGGGAAAGGGGCATTGTGTTTTCTGGGGGTACCTAACCCAGAGTCTTTGAGAGTGACTGCTTAGGCCACAGGGTCAGGCAATGTTTCCAGGGAAGAGAGAAAGAACTGGGTTCGCAGTGTAAGGTTTGGAATGTGGTGGTTTCTTGGGAAGAACTGTGGGTGAGGAGAAGCGCAAAGAGGTTGGAGATGTGTCCATAAATCCTGAGTGGCAGGGGAGAAAGCCGTAGCTTCGAGCTGGTGGAGAACGGAACTCGACGGTCCATGGAACTTTATGCTTTTCATGACTCTGCTGTTGGTGAGAGTCTCATAGCTCCTGACGGGGTCAGAGGACAGGGTCAGGAGCAGACCCAGCTCCGACTCCAGTTCTGGCACCAAGCTCCTGGTGGTGAGCCTTAGTGTCCTCACCTGCATGAAGAGGGGGCGGGGGGATGGCTCTACCAGGCCCTTCCTTATCCCCCAGTTCCGCTGTGCCCTGGGGAGAGGGGCTCTGGCAGGCTCCCGAAGGGCAAGTCAGCTCCTGACTCCCTCGTCTGCCATGGCAGCCCAGGCCTGCCGTCGGGAAGGGCCTTGTCTGAATGTGCAGCGTGTAGGTAGTACCTGCCCAAGCCCCGGAGGCTCTGTCATTTCCAGGGCAGAGAGAGCTTCTACAGCTTGGGTCTGCCCACCTGCAGCCCGCCGGATCCCTGAGTCAGCACAGCCTCAGAGGCGGCAGGTCCCGAGTGAGAGCGACCAGAGCTGCTCCAGGGCCCGGTGCAGATGAGAGGGAGGGCTCAGGAAAAGGCCTGGAGGCTGCTCCAGGAGGAGACTACTGGGGGAGGAGAAGGGGGTGTCTGGGAAAGGTCCTTTTCTGGATCATGGGGCTGCAGCCCTGGCTCTTCCGGCTGGAAGATCTGTAACTGAGGAAGATGGCCTAATTTTTAAACACAAGAAGTGGAGGGATTGGGGGGAGAAAAGATTGAAAAATAAAACAGAAATCTCATGGCTGCACCAAAGGAATCTATCCTTGAAGGAACTCTTCTCCAGAACTGATAGGCTGTCCAATTATTTTCGTCCCTTCCTTTTAGTGAGCATGGCCAGAGCTGCAATATCTTGGAACCAGGACTAGATAAGAGTCAAGGTCTTGAGATGGAAAAATGTGAAAGACTAATTCCTAAGGGCAATGGGCATCTGCCTGTGAGGAGAACTGTACTCTTATTAACTCTGCTTTAGAAAGTGAGAAGGTGCAGCTTGGCCAGGCACCATGGGAAACGGCCTGGTCGGCTTTATGGAGTCTGCATGACCCAGCATGACACAAGGATGCGCCTGTGGTCAGGTAGCACAGCGGGTTGGCTCTGGATGATGGAACCCCAGGGGCGCGCTGGCTGTGGTTTGGATCCCAGGAGAGAAATGACAATGACTCTGGGAAATAAGGAGCAAGGAGGCAGAGGCAGCCCCGGGAAGTGGGTGGCTCTCAGCCAACCTGGGACGCCTGCTCCCAGGGCCCGTTTCAGCCAGCAGTGTCTGGTCTGCCGGTGCATCCAGACACAGGCAACACCAAGCCCTGCCTGAGGCCCAGGCCCAGTGCAGCACAAGACGGGTCAGGACCTGGAAACTGAGCCAAGCGGGTATGCTGCAGGGCTGGGAGAGGGAGAGGTGTGGCTGGGCTCTTTAAAGGAAACCCTAACTCAATCTCCACTTGTTAGGATGGTTCTGGCTTGGGAAGTGTGACTGAAGAGGAGGGGAGGGAAAGAGGGCCGTGGGGAGGACAGAGAACACTCTACTTACCGTGCTTCCTCTCTGTCCCGGCTCCTCCGCTAACCTGTGCAGCAAACAACACACCAAGGTCACACCCAGGGTCTTCTCACCACCCCCGATCTTCTCCTGGGGCCTCCCTGACCCACGCACCCATGGGCTTCTGCACTTGCCTCTCTCCTTTGTTCCTCACAGGCCGACTTTCCCTGACCAGGTGTGAAAACGGGGAGAGTCATGCTACCTACTACCAGCAGCCACGACTGACATCAAGCAGCCATGGAGACAAGGCCTCTCAGGAGAAGGAAAACAATAACACTGAAATGGAAACGAAGCCACCTGAAGTCTAGGGAGCAGTTACATCAGGGGCGCCGCCGTCCGGTTCTGAAGGTGAACAAGCGAAAGTGAACCACACTTCAAGAAGGGCAGGATTTCCTTCCTGCAGACTTATCTGTTGGGAACACTCAGTCACACTCTGGCTCACTCTGGAATCTCGAACACTGCCTGGAGCCTCAAAAGCCAGTGTCTGTTCTCATAGAGCACTCCTGTGTCAGTCTACCAGACATGCACCAGCGTTCCTTAAGTGTGCAGACCGGACTGACAGCTCCTAACACCGTGGACGTCAGATTCTGGGAGAGGCAATACTGAAGGACACAGGAGCATAAGATGAGGCTCTGGAGTAGCCAAGAGGCACTGAGGGCTCTGAAGTCATATGGGGACATCTATGCTTCACCTGTGCAGTCTCAGTTACAAGTACTCACCATTCAAGGGAAGAGGTGAGGGGGTGCAAAGGAGGAAGGGGACCCCAACCCAATGCAGCAGAAGCTTTCCCCAGGATGCAGCCAGACAGAGAGCCAGGGCAGGGCAGGGAGAGGCCTGAGGTAGGGACGAATGTGGCTGGCGTGTCCAGCTCGGTCATGAATTGTGCAAAAGTGTCCATTTGCCTCTTACAGATTTTGCTTTGAGCAGACTCTGTTTGCCTGACAGGGTGCTGGCCAGGTTGTGTTTATCTTATGTCAGCACTTCAATCCAAAGAAGCGAATCTTCCCTCTCTTTATGGTTGACAGTTACTGCTCTCTAATGTCTAAGTGACATTCGTTACTGCAATGTCAGTCTACAGTGAGATCGCATGCCCAGATCACAGAGAGAATCAGGAGGTCCCTGCATAAAAACGCTTGGTTTGATAAGCACATCCACAGAACAGCTACATTTTAGCTACAAGGATGTGTTCTAGGACCTATGCAATGTTGAGAGTTAAACTTTTTTTAAAACTCTACCCAACTCTTGCCCCAACTCTTAACACTCTTCTCCTCGGAGACAATACACAGGAATAGAAATTCAGGCATTCTCACAAAAAGATTTCACATAGACATACAGAAACTCTGCTATATGCATTGAAAGAGAGATGAGGAGATATTAAGAGCAAGAGGGACAGAAAGAAGAAGTGTTGACAAGGCAACGCAGGTGCAGAGGCAGAGGGCCCCTGAGGCCAGGAGGCACCAGGCAAGGGAAACCATCCCAGTCCATATATGAGATGGGGCCTACATCCAGACTTAGATGAGCCCGGACTAAGGGCTGGCGTCCATGTCAGGGCCAGGCCCAAGTGGTCGGGCAGAGTCCTCTGTGCCTTGGAGGGAGATGGAGCAGAGGCTGTAGGGAAAGCTACTGGGGAAGGGAGGGCATATGGGAAGGGAGGCCAAAGCAGCAGCTGTTACGTCTTCAGCCAAGAACATTCCACACAAATGCCGGGATCTGGCTGGATTGCGGGTGTGCGTGTGTGCCTGTGTGTGGAGCGTGTGTTTACATAAGTGTAAATTTATCTCTGTGTTATCTCCTCTTCTTTTCGCCTCTTGCACTACAACCCTCCTGCCTTCTTCCTAGTCCCCTACTGGCACAAGGAAATCAGTCTTCTCCACATTTCTCTGTAGCATTTCTAGATGCTTCAAACACTGCTGCCCTCTACTTCTGACCTTTTGACACCCATGCCAAATATGTCATTTTCATCAGTTCATCACAGCTATTGTCCACTTTCTCCCAGGCCTCGCTCTGACTCACTAGATGATTTCAGCACCTGGAGTATGTTTTTAATCTTCTCCTGCTTTCTTCCTTGGCAATTTTAGTGTCCTTGCTGACAAACTGCAAAGACCTCCCTCTCTCATCCACACCCCCTTCTATGGGCAAACATCGCTGCAGACCCCCATTCCAAGGTGCTTCCCCTTCCCATCACAGCTGCCTTGTCTGTATCTCCGTCTTGACTTCTTTTCACCTTTCCTTAAGACTTTTTTTCACTTCACTTAGTCTACTAGTCAGCTCAGACTAAAGCACGGGAAGTGGAGTTAGAGATACTTGGGCTGAAACCAGGCTCTACCACTTACTGCCTGCGCAAGTTATTCAACCGCTCTGAGCCCTGTCTAGAACCCTTCCCTCCTGGGGCTGTGAAATCAAACAGGAAGGGTGTGTGAACTGCAGGGCATCCAGCAGGGACCTGAGCGAGCTGGTGTTGGCTCCTTCTCTCCTTCCATGCCTTTGCCTCCTCACAGCAGCCACTCCATCTCCACCCCTGACAAAATGCTCTCGAGCTCATCCCCGTTTATTTCCTTATATTTGTTAATTTATTGACATCCCACTATGGGGCAGGCATTGTTCTAGGCACTGGGGACAAAATCTGAACAAAACAGACCAAAATCTCTGCCGTGTGGAGCTTACATTTTGGAGGAATCTGGCAATATACATATTAAAATGTGATAGAAATAACAGCTAACTCTCAAATGTCCAAAGAGAATTTTATCTATTCATTATAACAGAGAAACATAAAGATTAAGACTATGAAGTTTGAAGTCAGAAAGATCCAATTCAAATCCAATCTCTGCTTCTTAACATTTGCACGATCTGTGTTTCTCTGAGCTACTTCCTTATTGGTAAAATGGGGGATATTATTATGTATCCCACAGGGTTGTTAAGGATTAAATGAGATCACACATGGAAATCATTTAGCACAGCTCTTTGTACAAGTTATTAAGTAGGTTTTATATGCAATAAAACTAGGATGGCGTTGCTGTCCTTCACTGATACCTTGCTTTATCGCTCTTCATTCTTCCATGAAGCCACAAAACCATTTGGCTATTCTGCCCAGAATATTCCTTTGTAGAAATGCTTCTTGTATTTATAATCCTACCGTCAAAGTTTGATGATTAACTTTTCCTGCCACTTCATTTTCTCTCCTATTTATTTTGCACATCTTGGTCTTGTTTTCCTAACTATATTTTAAACTCCTTGAGGTGAGGGGGCGTGATTTGTGTTTCCTCTGTATCTACTTCCTGTATCCCAAACATCTATCATAGCATCAAGAAGTCAGAAAGCGTCTGTTGATTGACTGACACTATCATCTCTAGGGAAAACTTGATGGTCAGTTGGGAAAAACAGGTGGAAGGACTGTGGGGTCTGAAAGCCTTGGGGAAAGGTGGCAGCAGGAAGGAAAGCAGAAACGAAAGGCCGCGGGGTCTCCCTCGGGGGCTATGTGGCTCTGCTCCCATTTGGACTGCGGTCCCGTGGAGCTGCCTTTACCTCTGTCTTTCCCAATCTGCATCTTCTCTTCTTCTTCCTCTGCACCTTCCTCTGCTGTGAAAACAAGTCCAAGGAGGCCAGTGATCCTTCAGCACAGTACAAGCATAGGAGGAGGATGAAGGGAGTAACTGAGGCGCTTGGGATGAAGCCCCAGCTAAAGGCTCACGGCTGTAGGCCTCCAGGGGCTGACACGCACCTGGTCTGCACCGTGTGTGTCCACGCCCCAGCACTGCCTAAAACGAGCTGCCCATAAGCCCTGAGCCCACAGAAACAGAGCAGCCTGATGTCACCCACGCTGCTGCTGGCTCTGTCGCTGGCCTCCCTGGTGACTGGGCTGGGGAGCTGCCTCTTCTCTATGCCTGTTTTCCCTGAGGTGACGACATCTGCTAGGGATACAGCTAAGATCTTGTATTCAGGGTCAAGAACACAACCATCCAACGGCACAGTGGGGAACACCTAGCTTAACACCAGCTTCCAGAAAAAAAAGAAGAAGAAAAAATCTAGAGGTTTGAGCTGACAACAAACTTAAAATGACTAACAGGGCAGAGTGGCTGTGTGGGAAAAGCTAATGCCATCTAAGGTTGCTTCCCCAGGGGCCTGCTCAGGGAGGCCACGCTCACTGTGCCCTGCAGAGAGAAGTGTGCTCAGCCCCGGGAACCCGCTTTGAACTGGGGCCTTGAAACACTCGGCCACATCCCAGCACAGGCAGACAGGAGGACAGTGACAACCACGTCACACGAGGAATGCTGAAGGAAGTACGAACAGTTAGCCTACAGAGAAGGCTTAGGGCGAGCCATGCTCTCCGCCATCAAGCACCTGAAAGGCTAATGTGAAGGGGTGGGAATGAACTTACTCTGGTAGACTTTGAGGGAGGAACAAGGACAAATTGGTTACAGAAAGGCTGATTTTGGCTCCTTGAGATGGAAGAACTTCCCAATGATTCGAGCTGGTCATGAACGAGCTCACTGGAAATATTCAGAGAACTTTTAAACTGGGAAGCAAGCTGGATTAAATGACTTCTAATACCCTTTCCAACTCTAAGATTCCATTATTTGTGAAAATATTTCAAAAAAGATGAGGAGGGCAAACTATGGTCATGAACAGTATGTCCACACTGTGCAGAAGATATTTAAGACAATTCGAGTGTCTAATCTCATCCTAACAGAAACCTCAATAGTAACAGTAAGAATGTGTTGGCGTTGGGCAGGGCTCTCCCAGTCACTGAGAGACTGGCAGCCACGCATGTAAAGGCAGTTTGTTTCTGCATTTCACAGGGATATGGTGCCACAGGTGGACTTAGTCCACATCTACCTATGGGTTTCAGGGCTTGAGAGTAGAGCCTCGGTGAAAGGGGCCCTCGAGGGACTGCAGAATTGACGCCTTGTCCTGTGTGGGGATATGGCGGTCTGGAGGTACGAGAACCAGCTTCATGTTCTTAAGACCTGAGTTCTAGGACCAGTTTGTTCCTTCAAGCTGCACAGCTTTAGGCAAATCACTTTTCTGATAACCACTCACTGCATTTCTAAAGTAAGGGGACTGACAGGACAACACGATTGTGAAGGTGGTACCTTCCAAATTATATTACCTAATTTTGTTAAAATCATCCTTTCCTGCTACGGGAGACGGCCAAGTATCGCCAAAAACTTTTTGTTTTTGTGAAGCTGTTTGGTCTCCATGCGTTTTATGTTTAATGATGCACAATAACCTCTCATCCTAGTGTGACAAGCTCATGAACCACTTATTTTGCATAAACTCTAAAAAGTGGCCATGAGGCACAAGTGTGCTTAATTTCCATGGTCTGAAATCCCCTAAGAAATTCCCTCTAAAAGTGGGATTTCTGGCATCTGTGAGGAGCTATATTAGGGAAGGGACTTTCTAATCACCTATGAAATCATCTCAAAGGCGATCGCTTCTTCTGATGGGGATTGGGAAACGGGACCAGGAGAATGGAGACAACGTCACCATAACATTCTCTGCACAGGAGAATCAGCATCTTATCTTAACTGCATTAGAAAACCCAACCTAGGCCACAAACTTACTCTCTTCTAAATGAAAATAGGCAGATCTGAGAGCAAAGTCATGGCCCAGACCTTGCTCTGGTCCCGTGACAACACTAAAGGCGTACGCTTCCTCTGACAAAGGTCTGAAGAAATACCCAAGGCTTGCCTTCCCTGAGAGCATGGACTGATGATTTCAATGTATGTGTTGGAACAGTCCATGGAAATACTGTTTTATATTTTTATCTAATAACCTTGTTAAGCCACTGCAAGGTATTTAAAAGCACTACATTAGGCGAAATGAAAAAAGAGGGCCATCTGTATGAGTGACCTATAGCACTCAGGAAGGGAACCTGATTGTTTAAGATAAAATGTAGGAATCCAATCACTGTAAAAAAAATTAGTAACTATCTGACAGCTATGTGACTCATGCAGTCATGGGGATTCTTGAAGATATGATGACATGTGAATGGCCTTTTATCTCTTCTCTTTCCTGGGTTTTATGGAAGGGGAAAAATGCCATGTGGTAAGGGTCTCTGGAAAATCACTGAAACAGCTAAGGAATGGAGAGACTGAGAAAGAAGAATTAGATAAGACTGAAAATGAGGAGTGAAGGAAGCAACAGACTCAGGTCATGAACTTCAAGTGAAATGAGAGCCTAGGCAAGGACAAAGAGAGAGAATAGGGTTTCAAAACCAAATCAAATAGGAGAGAGCAGAAAGGCAGCTGGGAGAGAGTCCAGAAGCTTCTGTGGCTGATTCGGTTCCAGTCATCCAGGAAAGCTTCAGAATATGATCGGTCAGACCTAGGAAAGAGCAGCTGTGGATGGAGCACAGAGGGAAGACAAATTAGGAGTGAGGAAGGGGCCTAACTGTACTTAAAGATTTAACTGTCTTTAAATTCTGAATTGTGTTTGCTCCATAAGGCATCTTCTTAAGATAAACCTAAATGTGTAATTATCTCTATGTGATCACACATGGGAGAAAGGCTCTCTGGAGAAGACATCCAGTGTGTTCCTAGAAGGCAAAAAGATTGAGTGGTGAAGTGAGGAGGTGTGTGCTACGTGATGACATTTTACCACGTGGAGAAGTAGTGAGGAGGGCGTGGGTACAGAAGGGGAGGCATGAGGCTGGCAGCCGGGAGCTCTGGACTTCACCTGAGTGGAGCTCCTTTACCAGGGATGACATGGTGTTGGTGATGGAGTCAGCGGCCACCAGCAGGTCATTGCGGAGGTTTCTCCTCGTACCTGAGGAGAGTCAGAGCAGATGGCGATGCCAGGTGGGTGGGCACGGAGAAGAGAGAGCTGAGCAAATGCCTCAGTCTGCCAGGCCCTTGAACACAGGGCAGAATACCTAAGGGTAAAGGGGGCCACAGCAGCTCCACCCGCTGCCAGGCACATCGGGAGCATGAGGTACCCAAGTCCATCGTTCTCCTCCCTCTTCTTCTCTACCCGAACCGCAGAACCCTGTCAACTCCATGCTTCTTAGCTGCCATACGATCAAAAGAGTTGGGTTCCAGAATAAGCATTGCTCCAAGGCGCTTCTCAGCTTTAGGCAGGAATTTATTCTCCAGCACCACCCCCTCCCTGTTCTTTGTCTGCACCCCAACATGACCTCCTTAGCCACCTCATCTTCCCCCAACTACGTAACATTGCTGGGTGCTAGCAACCACACACAGACAACTGTGGCAATCATATACTGAATGTGCCTTCAGCAAGACTCTATTTAGAGTTCCACTCTTCCTCTTGCTTGCTCTACAGACTTTCCGGGCCAAGCAGATGACTTTAGGAATTATGCCATCCATTTCCTCTGGAGGAGGCAAAGCCCAAAGGACAAGGCACTTCCCACAACCCAGAAAAAGACAGAGCACAGAAGCCCAGAAACCCTGTTCTTTGCACACATACAAAGCCTGCAGACCTCCCACTGGAAACCAGCCCATCCACAGAGAGGGGGCCAGCACTTGGCTTATTTATACTGTGTATGAAAGTCTGATCATTTAAAGCTAAGTGCACAAAAGAAACCAGAAAAATCTCAGTAGGAATCTTGTCCATGTTCCCAAACCCCTTCAGCCCCCCATTATACTCTGCTCCTGAAACTCACCTTGTGCAAAGGCCTCCTGCATGTCTCCCCCGACTCCGCTGAGTGGGTCCTGTGGACAGTGGGTGGGGGTGGAGCCAGCCGACGTTGAGCGGACAGGCATAGGCATTGAGCGGCTGCCTCCGTGAGTGGGCGACGTATGTGGCGATCCTGTGGCCTGAGCCTGGGAGAGTCAAAGAGATAAAATATGTTATCTCAGGTATCTTACCTCTTTGAAGAAGGGGAGAAGTCCTTTTCCTCAGTCAATCTGAGCCAGCCAACAGGGCTTCAGTTCAGTGGTGCAATGCACTGCATGACCACACTGGAGAGGAAGGAGTCAGGCTGCCACCAGGACTGCAGAGAGGAAGAAAAGGAAAAAGGAAGGGAGAGGGGAAGAGAATGAAGGGTAAGGAGGGAGAGGAGGGACCAAGAACACAGAAAGAATGGACTACAGTGGGAGGGAAAGCAGAGGCTAGCACAGAGAGGTGGAGGCCTTTCAGCTGGACAGACAGAGCAGAGTCTCTGTGTCAAAGATGTGAGAGGGGTTGGGGTCACACAGTTGGGAAGTAACAACCAAACACCTTTCATTTTTGTTTGCAACCTCATTCACGGACATGATCTCATTTGATCCTCGCAAGAACTCGTGCGTAGAAAGGGTATATATTTTTGTATCCATTTTAGAGAAGAAAAACAAGGATGAAAGAGTCAGAGTGTTGTGCCAGGCTACACAGCACGTCAGCAAGAGATGTTGGAATAACCCCTTCTACTCCAAGGGCAACGCCCCATACTCCGCACCTCTGCAGCTCCCAGACCACACGGAATCTGCGCCTGAGTGTGTGTGTCTGGAGCTCAGCTGCAGCCTGCTCCCCGGGAGCCAGGTCATCTGGCTCGTCACACTGTGCTTGTCGAACACACACACAGAGGTCTTTTGTGCGCCATCCCAAGGAGACTAGGTAAGAATGGACACATGCTTAGTAGAAACTGAACTTTCATTGTGAAGGCTCTGGTATAGTTTTGGAGAAAGCGTGGAGCAATGGGATAAAATTTAAAAACCCTAGTTAAAGGGAGCGCCCTGGGATCTGGGCTCTGCTGTTCTTCTGAGCAAGGGAAACTGAGTGTGACATATAGACTGGGGTTTTCTGTGGAAGCAAAACTGGAAAAATATAAGCCAAAGTGTGAGAAAGAGTTCAAATGAAGATAATTATCTTTCTGAGATCTAGCTCAGGAACCCCACATACGGAGAGGACCTGCCTGAGCAGGCTGACAGACTGCATGCTCGAAGCCTCAGCTCGATGCTGCAACCAGTGTGGGTGTGAACTAAGCAGAAATGGCTTGTTCTCCACGGTTCTTTGAATCCTGTGTGTATTTTAATTTCAGAAATTTAAAAAATATAGAAAGAGAAAAAAGTATAACATAATAAACCACTTTGAATTGATAATTGTTAATATTGTCAGATTTATTTCAACCTAAAAACATTGCAGCTAATTCTGAAGACCCCTTTGATCACCAATTCCTTCTAGTTCCAGTCTCTTCCTCCTCTTCTCCTTTCAGAGGCAACCATTATCAAAGATTGTGGTGTGAAACTTTTTACTGATGTGAACATGTGTAACTATGAATAATAAATGATATTTCATGCTTTTAAATTTTGCATGAATGGTATCATGCTGAATATATATTCTGTAATTTTCTTTTGTCACTTAGCATACTTTTTGAGATCTTTCCACGATACAAGTAAATATGAACTTAGATCCTTACCTCGCATTATACACAAAAACTAACTCAAAATGGACCATACTAAAAAATAAGAATAAAACTATAAAACTCTTAGAAGAAAACATAGGAGAAAAGCTTTATGACTTTGAGTTAGGCCATGACTTTTTAGATATGACACAAAAAGCATAAACTACAAAATAAAAAATAAATTAGACAATCAAAATTAAAAACGTCTTTCAAAGGACACATTTGGGTAAATTTTTGCAAATCATATATCTCATAAGGGACTTGTATCTAGAATACATAAAGAATTCTTACACTCAATAATAAAAAGACAAGCAACCTAATTTAAAAATGGGCAAAGGATCTGAAAAGACATTTCTCTAAAGAAGATACACAAATGTCCAATAAGGACATGAAAAGATGCTCAACATTATTAGACATTAGGGAAATACAAATCAAAACCACAATGAAATACCACTTTACACCCATTAGGATGACTATAATAAAAAGGCAGATAGCAACAAGTGTTGACAAGGATGTGGAGAAATTGGAATCCCTATAAGCTATTGGTAGGAATGTAAAATGGTGCAGTTGCTTTAGAAAAAGTCTGGCAGTTCCTCAAAAGGTTAAACACTGAGTCACATATGACCCAGCAATTCCACTCCTACATATATACCCGAGAGAAATGAAAACATTTGTCCATATCAAAATTTGCACATAAGTGTTCACAGCAGCATTATACATAATAACTAAAAAGTGGGAACAATCCAAATGTCCATCAACTGATGAATGATTTTAATAAAATGTGGTATATTCTTACAATGGAATATGATTGGCAATAAAAAGGAATGAAGTACTGATACATGCTACAAGATGGACAAACCTTAAAAATATTATGCTAAGTGAAAGAAGGCAGTTACACAAGACCACATATTGTTTGATTCCATTTATATATTAAATGTCCAGAACAGGCAAATCCATAGAGACAGAAAATAGAGTAGTGGTTGTCTGGAAGGGGTGCTTGGGAAGAATGAGGAGTGAGTATGTGGTTCTTTTGTGGGGTGATGAAATGTACTAAAATTGATTGTGATGACAGGTGCAAGACTCTGTGAATATATTAAAAACAACTGAATCATACTTTAAAGGGGTGAATTGTATAGTATGTAAATTATATCTCAATAAAACTATTATAAAAAAGACACCACTAAGAAAAATAAGAAGATAAGCCAGAGACTGGGAAAAAAATATTTGCAAATTATACCTGATAAAGAACTCATGGGTTTTGGCAACAAATTTTTGGATTTGACACCAGAAGCAAAGGCAATAAAAGCAACAAAACAAAACAAAAAAACTGAAAGCAAAGAACACTATCAACAAAATGAAAAGTAACCTATTGAAAGAGAGAAATATTTGCCAATCATATACCTGATAAGGAGTTAATATCCAAAATATATAAATAAATCATGAAACTCAATAGCAACAAAACAAACCATCCCATTAAAAAATGGGCAAAGGCACTGAATAGACATTTTTCCAAAGAAGACATACACATGGCCAACAGGTATACAAAAAGGTGCTCAGCATCGAGAATCATCAGGGAAATGTAAATCAAAACCACAACGAGATATCACCTCACACCTGTTAAGATGGTTATGTTATAGACAAGAAGTAACAAGTGTTGGCAAGAACAGGGAGCAGAGGGAAGTGGAGAAAAGGGAACGTGCGTTCCCTGTTGGCAGGAATGTAAATTGGTCGGCCACTATGGAAAATAGTATGGCGGTTCCTCAAAAAATTAAAAATAGAACTATCATATGATCCAGCTATTCCACTTCTGGTTGTATATCCAAAGAAAATGAAAATACGATCTTGAAGAGATATCTGTACTCCCATGTTCATTGCAGCATTATTCACAATACCCAAATGCGGAAACAACCTAATTGTCTGTCAATGGATGAATGGATAAAGAACATGAGATATATATATATATACCCACCCACCCCCGCCCCCCCCCACACACACACTGGAATATTATTCAGCTAAGAGAAAGAAGGAAACCCTGCCATTTGTGACAACATAGATGGACCTTGTGGGCATTTATGCTTAATGATATAAGCCACACAGAGAAAGACAAATACAAATACTGCATGGTATCACTTACATGTAGAATCTAAAAAAAAAAGTCAAACTCAGAGAAAGGGAGAGAAGAAAAGCAGTTGCCAAGGCCTAGGGGTTGGGAAATGGGGAGAGGTTGGTAAAAGGGTACCAACTTTCAGCTATAAGATGAATAAGGTCTGAGGATCTCATGTAAAACATGGTGACTATAGGTGATAACACTATTGTATAATTGAAATTTGCTAAGAGAGTAGAACTTAAATGTTCTCACACACACACACACACAAAGATAAGCATGTGAGGTTAATTAACTAGATGAGGGAATCCTTTCACATACATATATGTATATATATCAACTCATCATAATGTATACTTTAAATATCTTACAATTTTATATGTCAATTATATGTCAATAAAGCTGAAATAACAAAATTAAACCAAAAAGAAAAAAAAGAACTTGTGTCCAGAACATAAAAAGAACTCTTACAATTGAATAAGAAGAAGACAAACAACTCAGTTACAAAATGGGCAAAGACTTGAACAGACATTTCACCAAAGAAGATGTACAAATGGGCTAATCCTCACATGAAAAATGCTCAACGTGAGTAGTCCTTAGGGAAATGTAAATTGAAGTCACAACGAAATACCACTTATCCGCAGAAATAGCTACAATCAACAAGACTGACAAGGATGTGGAAAAACTGAAATCCTTGTGTGTTGCTCAGAGGACTGTAAAATGGTACAACCACTTTGGAAAACAGGTTGGCAGTTCTTAAAACGTGAAACTTACCGTATGACCCAGCAATTTCGCTCCTGACTATGTATCCAAGAGAAATGAAAACATATGTCCATCTAAAACTTGCACACAAATATGCATTAGCAACAGTTTAATAGGCCCAAAGTGGAAATAACCCCAAAATCATTGGTGAATGGATTAACAAAATGTGGTCTATCCATACAATGGAATAATACAAAATCTCTTTTTGCTACTTTTACTACCAATTTTTCCTTTTTGCTTGAGGAAGATTCGTCCTGCGCTAACAGCTGTACCAATCTTCCTCTATTTTGCATGTGGGTTGCCACCACAGCATGGCCACTGACAAGTGGTGTAGGTCTGAGTCTGAGAACCAAACCTGGGCCACCAAAGCAGAGTGTGCCTAACTTAACCACTAGGCCACAGGGTTGGCCCCTACTCTTTAGCTTTTATAATAATTTTCCATTGACAATTAAATATGTTCTATCTTGTGAAATATTCTCTCCTATTTTTGTCAGTGGTTATAAAACTATTATTTTTTTTACTTTTTAAGGGTATATACCTTTTCTTCTCAACTAGTTTATAAACACCTCAGGAATGCTATTTTGGCTAGATAATATTATGACATATGAATCACTGTAATTTGGGAAACCCCCTTCATCTTTTACCCTGTAATTACCATCACTCCCTGGTTTTTGGCCATTTTTATTGGGGGTGGGGCAAAGAGAAGGCATAAAATTCCTTCTAGTTTGGAAAGTGCATATGAACAGCCAGGTCTAGCTGTGTCAGCCCCAATTCAGACTAGATAAGGAAGCTGAAGAGAGGAGACAGAATCTGCAGGGAAGGCAAGAAAGTCCAATGCAGTGGCCTGGCTTTGCAGGAAAGTCCCATGAGCCAGCCCAGTTTGGGATGCAGGAGATCACAGAAGTGGTGGACACTGGCAAAGCCCAGGGTCTTTCCTGGGCCTCTGAGGGCGAGGTGGAGCAGAACAAAGGTTGCTGCTTAGGTAGGCTTAAGGATGGACCCCACAGACCCCAGTAGCCAAAGGTTTTCCCACAGGCTGATACAGTGGGAATGATGAGCCTACAGCTGTCTCAGTCACGGAGGAGTTAAAGCCTGGACGAAATCATGTGCAGTCCTTGGATGCTGGTGGAGCCCATGAATTCAGATGCCTCAGCCATGGAGTGGGGAGTGCTGCCTGTGAGAACCAGGCCTGCCCACAGGATCTTGGTCTCAGCACAGATCAAGGTGGAGCCGTGGACACTCCTCCACTGATGCCACAGCACCCAGCATAAATCCCCAAGGTGTAGTGTCCATCTTGGGTGCAGGAAGGGGGATAAGAATCTCTGAAACGACTGGCTTCAGTTTGCCTGGAAATGCCCAGACCGTGTCAAGCTCAGATGGTGAGTACGCAAGAGGGAAATTAAGCCCAGTTAAAGAAAAAAAAATGTTTTTTGCTTATTTATGTGGCCTGTGAACTTCAAGATCACTTCACTGTACGACAGGTATCTGTTGTCCCCTCAGAAGGCCAATCCAGCATTAAGCACGTGGTAAATAATAAATCTTCCCCAGGGAGATATGGGGCAGGCACTGCTGCCTGAGGACCAAATGCCAGAGTCGCGAGACCCGAGATGAACAAATAGGCTGCTTTTTAAGAATATGAAATCGAACATTTGCAAATATTTTAATAGGAAAATGATGACGAGGATGAGGCAAGAGGAATGGACAGGGGTGGACAGCCACATGTGGCTAAAACTCTAGGATCAGGAAATGAAATCTACTGCCCACCATCAGCTTGAAAATAATCAGGGCCTCTTCCTGGGATCATTGCCCAGTACATGCCTTCTGATGAAGATAAAAACCAGACTCCAGAAGTTGTCTTTGTTCAGAGCAGCAGAAGGAGAGAAGCTAAGACTACTGGGAAGGCATCCTTTTCCCCATGGATCTCAAACTCCAGCCCTCAGCTTTAGAATCATATTAGACTAAAACAATGCTAAGATGGAGCCATCAGGGACTCTATGTGAATTCTGGTTCCAGCAGAGCAATACCAGTTTGGCATTCTGGGTAGGTCAGAAAATCCCAAAGGTCCTGGGAGAGGCAGGAATCATAGCCAATTGATATACACATACTTTAGCCAAGCCCAAGGCTGAGGGTTCAGCAAGGCTGAGAGGCTGGGGTTGACCTTGGATGAGGTCTACAATGGTGCAAGGGATGTTAACTGACTCCGCTACTGGGTGGTTTCACCAGAAAAAAACAAAAAGACTGGCAATAGTTCTTTCAATCTATCGAAAGGACTGCACTTTCTCTTGCCTTCAGGCCTCTACTTACTGTCTTCTCTGCCAGGAGCACTAGTCCCTTCCTGTTGTCTGACGAGATCCTTCTGGTCCTCTAGGTGTCTGCTGCATTGCCCCCTCTTCCAGGATCAGATTAGGTCTTCCTGAGATGCTCTCACAGAACCCTGTACTTCTGGTCACAGCATTTATCTCACCTCTCAAATTTTGTCTTCTTCACCATTGTGCTTAGCATGTATAAATGCTTAATTAATAAATATTTATTAAATGACAATGAGGTGTATCAAGTTTCTGACCCTTTTTCTTCTGTAATGGAAAGTGGGAATGTAGCCAGAGCAGGCCATAATCTCCAAGGAGTACTAAATCTATCAGTCATTGATAAATGAAATGACTTTAAATGAAATATTTAACTAGACAACTCAATGTGGTGGGCAGACCTCTGAGATGGCCTCCATGACTCCCTCTCTATGGTCCACCCTTGTGTAATCGCCTCGCCTTGAATGTGGGCTGGGCCGAGTGACTGTCTAATGAATCAGGTGAACGGGATGGCACTTCAGAGATCAGATTATAAAAGGCTGTGACTTCAGTTTTGCCCACATACACTCACTGTTGCTCTCTCGCTTGTGGGCTCTGATGAAGCCAGCTGCCATCTTGTGAGCTGCCTTGTGGAGAGGCCCCCGTGGCACTGAACTGAGGGTGGCTTCCAGCCATCAGCCAGCCCTGAACGGAGGCCCTCAGTCCAACAACCCATGAGAAGTCCTGCTAACAACCATGTGAGCTGTGGAGCCTTGAGGTGACTGTATCCTTGTGAGAGGCCCTGACACTCAGCCTGTGAGGATCCAGCTAAACTGTGCTGGATTCCTGGCCCGCAGAGGCTCCAAGGTAATAAATACTCGTTCTTCTAAGCCACTAGGTTTGGGGTAATCTGTTATGCAGCCATAGGCAACTCATATGCTAAGGTTGATTTTTTTCTTCATACATTATTAGATTAGTCCCATCTGCAGGACGTTTGATTGAGGGGGAGAGGGTGGGGCATTGGGGGATTTGAGAGACCAGGCCCGGAGGCCCTCTGGGAGAGGCCACAGACCAGAGCAAAGAAGACCATGGATGAGAAGAGAGAAGCAAGGATATATAATCAAGAAAAGTTTTTCCAGATCTGAGAATGTGCCTAAGCTGCTGAGTATATTAGTTTGTCCTGACACTGGAAGTCTCACCCTCTTTACTTTGTCCATAATTACAGGACCCAGAGGCAGTTCTCTGTGGCGAATTCAGTGACTTAGAAGAGGAGGGGAGGTTGCAGGCTCTGAGATGGAACCCCAGCTCTTGCCACCACTTTGGGATGAACATTTAAGGAAGCGGTGTAGTTTGGCAGGAAGGGCACGGCTTAGAAGACGGAGACCTGGGATTTTCTTTTGACCATGCAGCACACGCATCTTAATTTTTCTGGGGCTCAGTCTTCTCATTTACAAACTGAGCAGAGTCAACTAGACGATCTCTGAAATATTTGTCAGATATAAAATTCTATGATTCTCTGACCTTCGCCAAGTTACCTCAGCTCAGAAATGCCGAGGAATCATGGCTTTGCTTTGGTCACAACCACAGTCAGCGCAGGATCTTCCTCTGAGCAGCAGACATCTCAGGGTCACGCAACGGCACGTTCTACATCTAACTTACCTTTCTCACGAGTGGAGTCAATGCCAGAGACGCTGCCCGTTTAGGCCGCATGCAAATGAAACAAGTGAGGAGGTGCAGGGAGCAGGCTACTGGACAGAGGATGGGGCTATCTCAAGAAAGACAGAGTCTGAAATAAGGTCCTTCTAATTAAATAAGCACAAATAAGCGTACGGAGCATGTACAGCGCGAGACAGTGCTTTCTGCATAGAGCAACACTCTCAGCATGCCAAAAATCACCTATGAACCCAATCAGGGTTTGTTCATTCTCTGCCCTCTTGATAGGTGTGGGCCAGGCAGACAAATGGCAAATCACTGCAGACTGGGCACTGCATTGTGCAATTGCATCTTGTCTCAAAAGCACAGATGGGTTTAAAGGTCCAAGAGGCAAGTCCTCCCCATGGGGACTGCCAAGTCCTCCATTCAATGCAAACCACGTCTAGAATAAGTGGCACAGTAGGAGGCTGGGTGGAGCATCACAGGTGGAACCTTGAGATTATGGGGAACCTGAGAATCACACAGAAATCAGTAAAGGTGGAGGAACTAGTCAGGTGGCTCTGGGGGATGGGGACAATGAGGGTACAAAACAATCAGGTTTCAGCTGCCAGGAGAGGGGCGGTTAGCCTGGGGAAGCTAGGGAAGCTCTGCAACAGCCACTTGGTGTTTGAAGGTTTCCTGATGCAAGGACAGTGGGATCTCGCTGGAATACAACCTATAACAAAGGCTTGAATACAGCACAGGCCAGTCAAGTGTCTAAGCAATAACTAAACACAATAAACGCCCTGTAACTCAGGTTCTCTGAAGACAGAGGTCCCTTGTAGTTGAAGGCAATTCTGCTGTAAAAACAGAGCCAGAGAAACGTTACAATCTGACAGCCTCCCTAGTCTGCTGCCTCGTCATTTCTTCTAAATCAGCAAAGACTCTGAGACCCTGAGGAAGCTATGTATCACGTTCCAAGAAAAGAACTCAGAAATTATGCTTATAATTTCAGAGCGTTCATGACCCCAGGAAAACAGCTTCTGTTTTAGTCCAACATTCATCTTTTATTTGAGGAGAATGAGGGCTAGAGGTCACAAGGTCACAAATAAATTAGCAGAAAGGCTAAGACTGGTACCTGGGTCTTCTAATTGTCTCAGACTGCTAGAAGAAACCAAAGGATATTGGGATCATGGCACAATGTTTCTGAGGCCAGAAGGAACATGGATCAGTCAAGACTTCTCATTCTTGAAGCTAACCACAATTTTTGACAGGACACAGTTTCCAATAAGAATGAGAAATGCGAGAAAGAGAATGCAGTGATTATGACTTAGTCTCTTGTCTAGAACACAAATCTAATATTGGAGCCAAAACAGGTACAGAGAATGCCAGAGAAGGTGACCTGAGGACACTGTGATCTGTCCCCACGGCTGGCATGTGAGCACAGAGAGGGACTCATAGGCAGAGGCAGAGAGAGCTGGCCGCACAGGGAGAAAGGTGCTGTCTTTAGGAGGAAAAGGATTTGCGCCATTCTGGGCCATGTTTGGGTATCCTCGGCATGGTGCCTGGCACACAGTAGGGACTCCATAAATACTATTTCCTCTTACAACAGGTCTGAATTTTTTTTTTATCTCTTTGCTACACATTACAGTCAGGTAATCAAGCCCAGGGAGGTTTGTGGCAAAAAGCCTGATTCTGAGAGTTAATGCCCTCCATGGAGCACTGGTAACTGCGTCCCCCTCCACACACACACACACACCTCCAGCTAAAACTCTGAGCTAAGCTGTTATCATGGTAACAGAAGGAGACACTTTAGTCTCCATTTCTCTCTCTCTGACTCATGGATACCTGCCAGGGAGCAGATGGCCTGCGTGGACAATTACCTTCATTTTGCTGCAGTGTATTTAAATAAACAAACTGGCCTCTTTGCTGCTGATTTTCAGAGACCCTCTCAGAAAAACGAAAAAACAAAAAACAACATTGGGAGACAGGAGCTGCAAGTCTGAAATTTCAGTGAGGCAACTGCGACTGTATAGTGAACTGGACTTTGTGTATTTTTTCCCTTGGACTTTATACACAAAGAATGGACTTTGTATATTTTTTTTCTTCAAGAAAAGGTAAAACAAACAAGAAAGAAACACAACTACCCACATACTATTTTGAGCTGGTGCTGGTGGTGGCTCTGCTGGGAAAATGCAGCTGTCTCATCAAATGTGGAAGTAGCAGGAGAGAGAAAGGATTATCTGACGCTGCACTGGCTGTCCTGCTGCAAGGTTTGAAAATAATTGCCTAACCTGACAAGAGTTCAGACGGCTGGGAGTTAGGACCGGGGATGGAAGGAAGCAGATGATGGAGAACAAGGATTGAAGAGAGAGAAACACTGTCACTTGGCAGTGAACAGAGAAGCAGGCCGTGGCTCCCTCTGGGATGAATTAGAAACAGGTAAAGAACATGCCTGGAGACCTTTCCCATCTTAGCAAAGGTGCCTAACTGCAAGCTTAAGTGTGCAATAGCTTTTAAAGACAAACCTGGCTTTTCTTTTCTTGGTGAGGAAGATTGGCCCTGAGTTAACATCTGTTGCCAATCTTCCTCTTTTTGCTTGAGGAAGATGGTCCCCTGAGCTAACATCTGTGCCAATTCTCCTCTATTTTGTATGTGGGATGCTGCCACAGCATGGCTTAATGAGCGGTGTGTAGGTCTGTGCCCAGGATCCGAACCTGCAAACCCCAGGCCGCCAGAGCAGAGCGTGCAAACTTAACCACTATACCACCAGGCCAGACCCTCAGTTTCTATCTTTAAGAGGTAGGACTGAAGAGTTTTAAGATGGCTCTCTTAGCACCATTAATACACATTTATCTATAGTGTATCTGTTGGAAGGGCAGAGCCACCAAAAAGTCTGCTATGAGGTCCCTCTGCAGGGGTGACCTGTTTGTTCCCACATCACTTAAGGAAACTCTGGGCTCACACATAACTTGTCTCTTGCTGTGGTGGCTCGTGGGCTGAGCTGCAACGGACAGGAAACAGCTATTGGAAAACTGCTGGACCTCTTGTGATCACTGTGTTGGCAACGGGTAGAAGGTCATGGTTTTTAATCTTCACAATTCTGTCCCTACTCAAGTCAACCTAAATCACATAGAAGACAAAGCTTACCCCAAGGCTTAAAGCGGGGGGGCAAGGTGTCTAGTTATCTTTCTGAGTGGAAGGAGGAAAGCGTATTAAATTCCTGAGACAAGAACAACCTATTAAAACTCACCATAAACCCAAAGATCAAAAGAAAGTTGAAATTTTAACTTTTAGATAGGGAAGCTCATAAATTCCAAGACTAGAATTACCCTCTTTCTGTTTGTTTCTCCTAGTTTGCCCAGCTCTGTTTGAAAATGGTATCCCACTAGTTCTCAATACACAATTTCAAAGCCAGTTCTCAGCAAGATGATCAAGGACCTCAGTGAGGGAAAAATCCCTATAAAGTGAGTACTAAACACTCAGATGGCATATTAGAAACAAAAACAGGACAGGCTCCCAGGAGAGCGTGGTCCTTATTCAGATGGCTAAATCAATGAGCAGGCAGGCAGCCAGCCAGAGCCTACCAGTGATATCTTAAAATCCAACGAGTCAAGTTTAAATGCTACTTATAGGTAGGCAAAACTTGCATGGTGATACACGGCACCCTCATCCAACACCAGCTCTCTTTGTTGAGTCCCTGTTATATAGAATACAGAGGTTAGAGTTCAGGCTCTGAAGTTGGATGAACCCCGTTTGGATACCAGCTCTGCCATTTACTAGCTGTGTGATCTTGGGCAACTTAACCTCTCTGCATCTCAGATTCCTCCTACGTAAAATGGAGATAAGAATATCTTCACAGGGGCTGGCCCCATGGCCGAGTGGTTAAGTTCGCACGCTCTGCTGCAGGAGGCCCAGTGTTTCGTAGGTTCGAACCCTGGGCGCGGACATGGCACTGCTCATCAAACCACGCTGAGGCAGCATCCCACATGCCACAACTAGAAGGACCCACAACGAAGAACATACAACTATGTACCGGGGGGCTTTGGGGAGAAAAAGGAGAAAAATAAAATCTTTAAAAAAAAAAAAAGGAATATCTTCACAGGTTGGTGAGGATAAATATAAACTGCTTCACAAACCAGCTCAATACAGTACTACCTGCCATTAGTTTACTTTGAAAGATGCTAGAGGGCTATGAAGGGGCAATGTCTCCACTCACAGCTTCCTGAGGCAGCTGGGTATGGTATGTACACAGCTGGTAAAAAAGGGGATGAAACAAGCGCCGTAGTAGAGGACAAAGGAAAAGGAGCACGGAAGTGAGAGGGTTTAACTGTCTGGAACGGGGTGAGGTTTCCCAGAAGAGGTGGCAACTGGGAGTATCTCGAGGGGTATGATTTCAGGAGAGAAAAAAGGCTTGGGAAGGGCATCTAGTGAGGAAAGGGCATGGACGGAGGCCCCGGGCCTGAGACGAGGCTATCTATGGGGGAGAAGGAGCTGTACGGGGAGGCTGGTATATAGGGAACACGGAAGATACATGGTGGGAAGAGTAGTGGGGACCACAACCATCATGAGCCATAAATAAATGGTCATCAAGTTTACTTACCAAGCCCCAGATGGGAAAACTACAGCTCATGGCAAAACTCAGCTGGCCACCTGTTTTCTTACAGTCCATGATCTAAGAATGGTTTTTACAGTTTTAAAAGGTCATATTTTAAATGGTTGTATAAGCATCTACATAGTATCATTGATTTAGCTCATGAAGCCTGAAATATTTACTATCTAACCTTTTAAGAACAAGCTTGCTGACCTCTGCTGCAGGCAATGGCATAGGGAGCCGGCGGGAGTTTCCGAGGAGGGAATGATGCGGTCAGGGCTGTCTGTATTTAGGAATCTGGCTCTGGGGCAATGTGAAGGAGGGACTGAGAAGCAACAGACAGGAGACAGGTGACCTATTAAGAGACTTTTCCAATGGAGCTGGTGACAGAGGCTGGAGGCTGGAATGATGATAGGAATTGAAAGGAGAGAGATACAAGCAAGCTTTTGGAGAAAAAACTGACTAGACTTTGGGCAACTGAGTGGGACGAGCAGAAGACTGGAAGAGAGCATGCGCACAGGGAGTGCTGGCAATGACACCAACAGAAGCAGGAAATACAGACAGAGGAGTGATTGTGGGGAAAGGTGGCTGGAAATCTTTTACCATCCATCCCATATCTAAACCTCACAGTAAGGAATTCTGAGAATGCCTCGGAGGCTCAGACTGGTATCACAGAGAAAAGTTCTCTGGGCTCAGGGCAGTGCTTCCTAACTGGGGGCAATTTTACCTGCTAGAGACCTGGGGGGGGGGAGGACTACTTCTGGAATTTAGTAGGTAGAAGTCAAGCATGCTGCTAAACATCCTGCAATGCATAGGACAGCCTCCCCCACTTCCCTCTGCCAAAGAGTTATCTGGCCCCAAATGTCAATAGTGCTGAGGATGAGAAACCTGGCTGAGGGTGACTCAGAGTCATGACTCAGAGGACAGCCTGTCCAGGGCTCCTTTTTCCAGGCACTGAGCTACTGTGGAAGGAAGGGCAGGCCACCAGTAGACTCAGATTAGGTTAGAACCTTCAAGGGGCCCAAGAACAGACTCTCATTCCTTTTGTACATTTGGGAGATGTCCCGGGGGCAGCTATAGGCCTGAGAGTCTCCTAGATTCTCTCTTGGCTTCCTGAGGTCTGAGTTGGTTAAATACAGGAGTTGAAATTTGAAATGTGAAAGCCATGAATAAAAAGCGAATGTTATATATATATATATTTAAGTTAATAAGAACACATAATAACGAAAGCACGGAAAGATTTATGGTCAGCTAGCTTTGTAAAGCAGTGGTGAGTTGGCATGGACTTTTATTAAAGGTACCACTTTAGCTGCAGTTAACTGTCTCTCTTCCTTGCCTTTAATTTTATAAAAATGCTTCCACTTTTGTTTCTTTCTTTTTTTTTTTTAAAGCATTGGGGCATCTATGCTGCAGCTCCCAATGAGAGTAATTCTACTTGTCAAATTATGATTAGCAGCAAATGGAGAAGAGTGCAAAAGAGTCTATCGAACCCTTCATTACATGCTTCTTCTAGCTGACACTAAGCAGATGTCCATTTCAGTTAAGGACTCTAGGCTAGGAAACTCATACCTTAGCACTGTTGTTCATATGGAACATCAGAACTAGCCTGAAGTCAGCTATAAAACCCTAGAGACTGACAGCATCAGGATTTGAGGAAACACCTAGAGACACTCTCAAAGTGAAGGGTCACAGATCGAATCCTATGTCAAGAGAGGATGCTGGGATGAGGTCTAACAGAAAGGGAATGGTAGGGATTCCCATCCTTCTGTGGGAGGCATGGTCAAGAATCCCAGAGGCAAGCCAAAGGAGAGGGTTATGGAATCAGCTTATGTTTTCTTAGGATGCTTTCTTTTGTCTGGAAGAGTGGGAGGTATACAGATGGCATGAATAAACCCTGGGGAAGGAGGTGGTTACTGAAATAAAGCCCAGACATGAAGTGAGGGCTAGAGGGCTTCAAAGTCACAAAAGGAGACACCAGTCAAATGAACCCAGTTGGACTTCCGTAGACCCTTCTTGGTTTATAGCCTTTCCCCTATATACTAATTGGTATCAGTGACAAAAGGATCAAAGAACTGTGGAGTCGGAAGTTTACAGATGAGGAAACTGAGGCTTGTAAACGTTATGTACATGTTTATATAGAAAAGAAATGAGGTCTTGTCAACAAGGTTGTAAGAGTCAGAAGAGCAATCCATTCACATGTAATTCAGTAAGACTTCCTTCACTGAGGCGAGGTTACTCAATGCGGGTGGGGCAAGGAGGGAGGACATGACAAAACCCACTTTTCAGAGTCGTCTGCAGTCTACTACCTTACTGAAAATTTCCTTTCCAAGGTTGCTGATAACTTCCTTATTGTCAAATTGAAAGGCTTCTTTGTCTTATTAACTTTCTCCTCTTGCAACTTTCTGGGCTTCCGTGAGACTCCACAATCCTACCTGTTCCACCTCCTCTTTCTTCTTTTCGTCTACTATGGGTTTCCCCTAAAGCTCATGTTTATGGTTTCCACTCTAATTTTATGTTGAAGACTTCCAAATCTATAACACTAGCCCTGTTTTCCCGCTGAAATTCCACCTGCGTATCCCCGAATATCTGGCAAACCATACAAAAAGCCTGCCTGCCTGCCTATTCTCTGTAACTCAGTATATTCAAAATCAGACCAAAGTTCCCATCCGAGAACCACATCATCTCCCCATTTTCACTCTTTCAGTCCGTGGTACCCATCATTTTCCCAGGCTCAAACCTAGAAGTCATCTTTCACTCATTCTTTTCTATTGATGCTTTGCTGAGACTCAGACTGCTATACAGGAGGTACACGTCCTAGGAATTCAATATTCCTCCAGTGGAAGGTGAATTTCTCCAGCTTGGTGTGTAGAGGCTTTTCCTGGAGACCCTGGTGGATAGTTTTCATATGTTGTACACATTCCACTTAGGAGAGGAAAGACAGAAATATAGTACAGGAGGAAAAAAAAAAAGCAGGTAAGGAAATCTCTCAGCTTGTCATTGATGAGACTGACAAAAAATATTGGGGGTGCTGCAAAGACCTGAAAGCAATTTCCCCCTATAACCTCAGATTGTAAACTCCTTGTAGGTGTTTAAGGAGTTTTGGGAGAGTGAAATACAAATACCTGTTTTTAATATTGTAACAATATCTACTCTTTTGGGGAAAAAATCAAATCAAAACAAAACGACAAACTGCCAGGTTCCTATAGTGAGTACAGGAGCCGAGACTGATGAGTGAGCACACTCTGCAGACTTTCTCGAGGCTGTCTACGTGCAGCTGGCACTGGCAGACAGTCCACGTATGAAGACCAGGACTGGGACCCAGGCTGAAGCTTTGTGGCATAGCCATACAGCACAGCACACTGATCCCTGTTTACCAAAAGACATCTGCGGAATTCGCAAACTTAGGAGGGCAGCAGCGGTGCCTAAAGCTCAGGATATCAATGACCTGGCTTGTGTTTCTGTATTTAGGGCACCATGCCAATCATGAAATAATTTTTATACTATTTGAGGGTGGGATTTGTGTAGGATTTCTCTTGTTCTCCTCCAAAAGGTCAAGCTCACTGCCTTGAACGTACGTAGTAAGACATTGCTGAATAAATAAACGAATGGCAATTCTCTGCCTTCCAGGAGGAAGGAGACTCAGGTGTCTATTTCAGAGTATGGTGGAGCCAGAGAGTCTAGAAGATTTGAGACGCATGTGAATCTGAGTCACTTCCCAGTGAGATTGTGTCCGAAGGTTAAGTGATCCAGGAGGGGAAATGAACCATGAGCACAACAAGGGGTTCACCAATAATCTCTTTAACGGACAAAGAGGAGGTTTTTATTTGCTGTTGTATAGGTTTGGTTTTTTTAATACTTTCTCTTAAACTTACAAAGTGAGTATTCCTGAGTTTTATTGGAGCCCTCATGGCTCAACCATGGCTAACTAAATATTGAGTGCCCTTCCTCTGAGGCATACTTGGTGGAGCTGCGGTCAGAGATGGGACCACCATTTCTTTCAAGAGCCAGCCCACACTATGCTTTCTTTGGTGTATTTGCAGTGGGTTATTTGCCTGGTTCTAGAAATTGAAAAGGGCATAGGGCAAGATCCCAACTGATATCCCTACTGAGTGAAGTAAAAAGGGAGGTCCCAAGTATGGCAATGTTCTCTTAGCAGAATTCCAAAGATTCCTCTGATTACATAATTTTCAGAATGACACTCTGGACCATCACCCTACTACTAATCTGGGTCAAAGGTAATACCTGTGAGAGCCCCCGTCCTTAGAGATTACTGTCTAAAGTTACAGTCTTTAAGTCTGATGTTGATCTGGATATAAAAGGTAACGATCTTCTACTGGGAGGATTCAGAGAAAGGTTCAAGGAAACACATCCTTCATGAGGAAACAGAACCCCCTTGCCTTAGATAGCTCATCTTATTTGGTGTTAGTGACCCAGCAGTGAAATTTTATGGTATATTGAGTCATTGGGGAAAATGGAACCCTCAGATGTCCCCAAAATGAATTTACGCAATCTGAAATCCCTCCAGACCAGGGTTGGGATACCGTTGGACCTAGACTGGAGTAGCCCACAGCTCAAGTATACCAGTGGTGGTACAGCCCACCGCCACAGAGTCCTCATCAGTCTGTTGCCCTCATGTGCCCCTTCGTAACATGCTGCTAAATCCCATAACCATATTTCTTACTGCAGGCATTGGGGTTTTACTGAGCAATGCTCAAAATATTTTCAAGTGTTACAAATAACTGTAGATATCCTGCATTTTACAGATTATCTGCGTTTAAAAAAAAAGGATGATTTTATTTCACATAATCAGTATCTGTTCTTTAGACAGAAAGAATAATAGAGTTAATAATAATACTAATTTATTAGCTTGGTGTTCTTATTCTTTTGGTAACACTGAGATTTGTCTTTCTGATTCCTTTCTGTAAAGGACAATTCTGAACCACCGTCGAGTCTCCTGAATGGATCTACCTATTACACAGGAGTACCTTGAGCAAAATTACTCCCACAGGTACTCGAACCAGTTACGTCCCTTACAATTAGGAATTCACACTGCTTTTAAGTCAAAACCTTGTAAATTTGGTTAATACTGGTTTTCATTTAGCAACTATTTATTGAGTATCTGCCGTGTGGCAGGCATTGGGCTGGCAGCTGGGGCTGCAGTGTGAAAAAGGCAGATGGCGTCCTTTAATTACAGTCTGATGATTATCATGGGCCTGATTAACCCTGACTCAACTGATAGAATCTAATTCCTGAGGCTGTTAGACTGTAGGGTATATCGTGCGTTGAACAGTCACTCAGTGAAATCTTATCTGAAACAGCCAGGCAGTTCTGCCCTTAATTATAACCCTTGGGTCTGAGAAAAGAGAAGGGAAGGAGAGAGGGAGGGAGAGAGGAAAAACAGAAGAATTATCAGTTGAGGCACTAACGCCACTCAAAGCCCTGGAAAAGCGGCTGGGGCTGCAGGCAGAAACAACACCAATGCTCACAAAGTCACAGTTACTACCCATTTCTCTCAAATTCCCCCTAAGCCAAAATTATCCCTCAGGGGGAAAGAAGAAGACAGACTATATGAAAATTTCTCTAAAATGGATTTACAGAGCCAGTTTTTAGAAGCATGTCTAGTAAATTCTTCATTTTTTTTAAAAAGATTTTATTTTTTTCCTTTTTTCTCCCCAAAGCCCCCCAGTACATAGTTGTATATTCTTCATTGTGGGTCCTTCTAGTTGTGGCATGTGGGACACTGCCTCAGCGTGGTTTGATGAGCAGTGCCATGTCAGCACCTAGGATTTGAACCAATGAAACACTGGGCCGCCTGCAGTGGAGCGTGCGAGCTTAACCACTCGGCCATGGGGCCAGCTCCATAAATTCTTCATTTTAAAAGTCTTTTACAATTATTTTATTACCCATATATGGTAATACATTTTGATAGAAAAGAAATTAAACTATACCAGCCAGAACCCAGGAAGAAAGGGTTACAACTTAGCTTTGTGTTAAATACCTTTTGGTGTCTCACTCAGTAATGACACAGATTAAAGCAGAAGGGCTAGTTCTAAAGCTTTATAGTCTTTTCAGCTGTACGTGTTAAAAATATTGTTGAACTATGTAAAGCCATTCAGTTCAAATTTGAGCCTCAGAGCTGAGCTTTAGGTTGGTCCAGTTTAAAGCTGTGATATGGACAGAGGATATTTCTACCTACATTCACAGAGCAGAATGTCTTACCTCATACCATAGCAGGGAAAGATGAAGAAAAAAGTTTGTACCAATTCACGCCATGGATGTCCTATGAGTCTGTAAGGACTGGCTCACAAGCTCAGAACCTTGGCCAAGGAGAATGCCCGAGACATGCACACAGGTGACTCATTAGTGGCAGGATTCAGCAGTCTGCATCTAGCTTCTCATTTTGCCAACTTCAAGGGGGTGATGATCTTGCACAGAATCAAAGATCACTGAAAGGAACATGTCATTCAATCCCCTTTCTGCTCAAGGTCACCTTCAAAGTGATCTGAGAAATAATATACCAGCAGAGGCGATTTCTGGTTCTTGGATTATACAATAATCCATAAGATTTTTAAAAAATAAAATGTCTCTTCGAAGCACTACTGCTACCATTAAAATGAATATCCATAATGTCTGCCCTCTTCTGAAAGAGAGTTCTCAGGTGAGGTGTAGGGTGGACGTGCTTCACTCTGAGCTGGCACATTCAGAGAGGGCTCAGAAAAAGCTAGTCTGGGCGGACTGTGGGAGGAAGTTCCCAGCAAGTGGTTTTAGCTGTGAAGCACATCTCCGAGGTGTAGAGGGGTGAGGAGAAGGAGAGGAATGCTGGTGGTCAGCAACTACAGGTGAGGTGATGCCCTGGACCAGCAGGAAGGGTCAACAGCAGGGGGATGAGACTGTCAGGGAAGGAGCGGGAGAAGGGAGCAGGGGGATAGAGGGTCTCTCTCCTGCCCTCCAACACAATCTTACTCATCCTCCTACTTGTGGTAGGCATTACCAGCACCGGCTTCTCTGCTTCTTCTAAGCAAATGGAGGATTATACTTCCCTGCCCCCTTGAAGTTAAGTGTGGTCATGTAACCTCCTTTGGTTAACGAATTGGAGCGGAAGTGATGTGTATCACCTCCTGATAGAAGCATTTAATGGCTGGGCTTGACCTTCCATCCTGGGCTTCTTCTGCTTTGCCCATGTGAATGTAACTATTGATATGGAAGTGCTATAAAATCAAAGCAATAGGGGCTGCCCTGTGGCCGAGTGGTTAAATTTACACGCTCTGCTTCAGTGGCCCAGGGTTTCGCTGGTTGGGATCCTAGGCCCGGACCTAACACTGCTCATCAGGCCATGCTGAGGCGGCATACCACACAGCACAACCAGAGGCACTCACAACTAGAATATACAACTATGTACTGGGGGGCTTTGGAGAGAAGAAAAAAAAAAAGGGAAGAATGAACAAAAACTATTAAAAAAAAATCAAAGCAATAAACTATGTGTGAATGAGGAGAAAAACAAAAGCAAACAAAGCCAAAACAAAACCAAACTCTTGTTACATTTAAGCCACTGAGATTTCTGAGTTGTTAGCAATCCTAACACCAGACTCCTTTCCCTCTTTCTTAGAGTCCGCCTCTCCCTCACTCCTCTTGCCTCCTCCCCTTATTATCTATCTCTTCCTTCCTCTCCTCTCCACTTTATTCTATCATTCCATTGCTTTCCTACCGGGAATAATAAATAACAATGTTTTATGTTCCTATTCTTAAACTAAAACACAGATAAATTTGGTTTTGGGGGAAAAAATGAGTAAATTTTTTGAATTAAACATTTCATTTTTCTCTTTTTAAAAAAAAGCCCTGAGGTAAATTAAAAATCAGCTTTAGCTTGTGTAAAAAATATATGCTTTGAAAACCTTATTACGTTACATAAGCATATGGTGTTACCATTGTGCATAGGCCCTCAATTGATTTTCTTGTGCAGGTTTGAGGCTATCAGGAAAAATAAAAATAAACATAAACCTTCCCTAAACACCATGCAACAGGCATGCAGCTCAGAAAAACCAGAGCTCCCTCTGGAGTGGGCTCTGAACAGGAAATCACTTACAGCATAATCAGTCACTTAGTTTTCAACAGTAACTTTGTTACAAAGGCTACTGGAGCTGGAGCACCCAGAAGCCTGTTCAAGACTAAGGGACATCCAAAGTTACCAAAAGAACTACTCATTTTCATGCACAATCATTCATGACACAGTATATAGACCTGAGGTCACCCCCACCACCCTGAAAATTGTTTCAAGCAATTGAAGTCACTTTAGACACATAGCAGCAGAGAATGCAAGAGCAGGAAAATGCAATTGTAGCCTGGCTAATCATGCATATTTAAATAAACACAACAGATGTGTACTTTGAAAAAAAATTTAAGCTCTGGTTTCAAATAAGAACATGCTCTACTAGATAAACATGACATGGACTTTTAGGCCATTTTAAAACACCATGGAGAGCACTGCTGAGGGTTTTACACATAACCAATTCTGCAGAGATGAACTTGTGCAGGGAAGAGAGGAGAAAGTATATAACAGTTATATGAGGAAAAGAAGGACATGCAAAAGGAGCCAGAGTCGGGTGGAGAATTCTGAAGTTCACTTACTGCCTGCTTTTGCTCTTCCTCCTAGAGGTGTCGAAGATGAAAAAAAGGCAGAGGGAAAAAGGAGAGAGATTAATGCCCATCACCACAAACATTTGGAAGAAACGATAGAAGAATTGGGCAAACCAGGCCAGGCCCATGGGTTCAGAGATCAAAGGCCCTGATCACCATCAGAACATCATCCTCTGGACAGGGCAAAGGGTAGGCCTCTGCCCCACGCAATTCATTAAGTGCTAACTTCTAGAGTTGCAAGAAAAGAAGCTTAGAAACCAGCTGGGCCAACTTCCTCATTTATAGATGAAAAAGGCCTAGAGAGCCTGCTTGCCTAAGGTCACATAACTATTTAGGGTAAACTGAAAGCAGCAGCTCAACCATGACTCAAAAGCCCAATAATCATTGTATTTCACCATTCACAACATTCACACGTGTTTATATGCATTTCTCTAAGCCAGTGGTTCTCAAAGTGTGGAACACAGACCAGCAGCAGCAGCAGCATCACGTGGAAACTGTTGAGGCACAAATTTTGGGTCCCACCCCAGACGAACTGAAACAAAACTCTTGGGTGGGGTGCAGTATGAGCCTTTCAGCTGATTCTGACGCCTGCTGGTTGGAGAACCAGTGCTCTAAGAACTTCCCAACAATCAGCAATTCCACCTGACCACAGATTCTCTTGTTTAGTCCCCTCCCCTTCACTGCTTTTGGGCTGCTTTGCGTTTTTTTCCAAGGATCCACTGGCATCCCCATTCCTCCAATAAACTGGAAACTGCTTCAGGGCCCCTGAGAGGCCTTTCAAAAACGAGTTCTCGACCTCAGGTTTTCATTAATTCAATACAGCTTCATTTAGTACTTCTTATGCATAAAGCACTAGAAACACGAAGACAAGATATGGTCTCTGTCTTTCAGAGCCTTACAGTGATGGTGTGCAGTCAGCTATCAGAACGCACCACCAGGCACTGCAGAAAGCAGCACGATGAAGATGAGATAAACACTTCCGAGTTTCTCTCTCTTTGGCCCTTTGCTCCGCAGCTACTCTGTTTTAATGAGTCTCTTCACTTCCTCTTTCTGTGCCTTATGAATAACCGTGGTCATGGAGCCTCCGCTTTTTGCCCCAAGTAGGCAAATCTAAAAGCTGTTGCAAAGGTTCTATTTAAATTGGACCCATCCGCACAGGCAGTCTTTACTGAACATGTGTGTAGGAAGTCTTAGGAATGGATGAGTACTTCTCAGTCTGCAGATCTGGGTGCAACGGTGAGAATGATTTCAGAAAAGCTAGGAAATTACAAAAGGGAGAAGGGAAGTAAAAATTTGGAGAAAGTAATTTTATTCCTGCAAGGAAGAGACATGGACTAGAAAGTACATGGGCACCAAGAAATCTCTTGAGGAGACTCCATCTCAGTGTAGGAAGATATTCTTCATAATCAAAGCCAGCTGCTAGATGCCTGACCAAACCTAAATGCACAGGAGCCCAGGCAAAGAGGGCCCTGAGCATCAGCTGAGTTACCCTGAAGAAGTCAGTGCCTTTTCACTTTTGTATCTGCATGCATAGCTCCGGGTGGAAGGGTTAGAGTTTTGCAGGTGGGAAGCGATCACCCTTCCTAGCCAGGCTTCCCTGTGGGGCCTAACACTTTTCCTCCATTCACTAAGCAGGCAAACAGCCATGGAAGAGTTATTAAACAATTTAAAAATGTGTTTTTATCGCTAGCCCTAAGTGTTGAAATGGAAATTGAAATGGTAGGGGAGGGATGGGGCAATCCCGACAGGCTGAAATTGCATCTGAGGTCAAAAGACCAGGATGTAATTTCTTAGAACTGTTTCTAAGACACCTTCCTACTTCACTGTTCTCTTCAGGTTTGGTATTGGTTCAACAGAATAGGGAAATCTCAGAAAACGATGTTTCACGTTTGCACATTTGGTGACTCTGCTATAGTTTGTCCAAAGACATGAAATCATGATAAAGTGCGGTAGACACACGTGTCAGGGTAGGTGGGGAAGGTGGACAGGGCAGCGTTTTCAGGACTTGGAGACCTCCGATACGCAGGGAATGGGAGAGTGTGGACTCTGGCTAAGTGTTACTCAGGATGGTGCTGTATAATTTAAACTCACGAAAGTTATTCAGATCAAGCCTTAAAGGCTCTGTCAACACAGTAAATGGGTCAGATATAAGATCTTTAGAATCTTTCTGTTATTGATTAGTCAGCTGGGATCAGTACACATCAACTGACGACAAAGCATAGAAGCCAGCTTGATTTAAAGGCGGTAATAATACCTTACTCATAAAGTGCAAATTTAGAACTGCTTATGTTAACTGAAAACATGGCAGACTCTTCCACATGGGGGATGTCTGGCTAGGTGGCCAAAGCAAGGCCACAGCCACTGTAGTCATCGCCATAAAAATTTACATTCAAAAGCTCATTTGCAAATAAGGCTGAAATTCAAAACTGCAGAATTCATCTGGCAAATGTGTTTCAAAAACGATATTGGAAAAATGGAAAATGAGGCAGAAAAATATTGGGAACATGATTTAGAAACTGAAACACCAACACATAACCATTTTCAGATTAAAAAAGTTTGAGGCAGAGGTTATCCACATGTTCATTAATCAGGAAAAAAAATGTAAGAAAAAGATGCATGCTAAAACACGGATGCCTGAGTATCAGTCAATTACATCATTAAAAAAACCCCCAAAATTTGGGCTGGCCCCGTGGCCGAGTGGTTATGGTTGTGCGTGCTCCGCTTCAGCAGCCCAGGTTTGCAGGTTTGGATCCCAGGCGCAGACCTACTCCATTTATCAGCCACGCTGTGGAGGCATCCCACATACAAAATAGAGGAAGACTGGCACTGATGTTAGCTCAGGGCTAATCTTCCTCAAGCAGAAAAAAAAAAGATGAAGATTGGCAACAGATGTTAGCTCAGGGTGACTCTTCCTCATTAAAAAAACCCAAAACCAACCAAACAAACAAAAACCCAACAATTAGAAGGTCCCTGATACTCCTTGGTGACAGAGACTGAATCTTATTCACCATTATACACCAAATACTTAAACATGACACTCAGGAACTCAATACTTCTTTGTTAAATAAGGACATGATTTTTACCCTGCTTTGTGTCTAAAAAAAAGGATTTAAGATTTTTGTTGAATGAATTAATAAACAATGGTGACACTTCCTATATATGCTTCTTTAAATTACCATTTTCAGATAAATACACAAAGTATATGATATTTCACTGAAGCAAAATGAAAGAACTCCCCATGAAAACGGAAATTTACTGTGTGGTGTATTTTAATTTGTGAGTATCCCAGACCATGTGGCTTGATTATCCACTTGACTAACTGCTTACAGCTGTTTTATGAGAGAATTAAACGTTAGCAGACCGAACATCAAGGAAAGCAGGGGACACTCCTTTGAAATTAAAATTAGGATTCTTATGGGCACTTTTATTATGGGTTGGTGAAGATATTTTTTTAATAGTAGGAAAACATCTTTGAAATTTTAATAGAAGTCAATAATTCCTATGTATGATCTTTCAGGAGTGCATATAATACACAAATTAAGATTATGCTGAATCCTCTAAGGTGGATACTAAAAGCATGAGATTTCAACTGTGAATTCGAATCACTGGATAAAAAGACAACATTCCTGGTTTGTGTTCACAAATTCTTCCAGTCTGAAGGGCCTCAGGGTGTCAGGTGGGTGAATGACAAGGATTTAAGAACCTGGCAGGGGATCCTGCAAAATGGGGAGGCAGGGTTCTGCTTATTTACTAAAATTGTAACTGTAAGACAACAGCTGGAAATACATAGAAACTCCAGGTTTGGGATTAGAGTTCCAGCCATCAGCTCATTCTGCTTAGCTGTTGAATACAAGCGTCAGAGGTAAACGACAAGGCCCTGGTAATTCACGTGGGGCTCTGAGGCAGGAACTCGAAGGAACACGGAGGGCAAGCTAGCTGACGGGAAAGCCCACCGTGGTACTTAGGGGAAATGCACTCTGACTTCCCTTGAGTTTGCATAAACCTTTTGCCTTTTTCAAAAATCACCCTGGGGTACCTTCCCATCTACGTTTGAGTAATGTTTTGAGAGCATCTTTCTTAAAGGGAGGTTTGACACAGGCAAGCGGTGGGTGGATCCTCTACTATCTCCTGTCCTACAGGTAAACTAACCCCACCATGGCAGGACTTTTAAAGCCCCACGTGGCTCCAGATGTTACACAGGCCAAATGTGTTTAAGGACATCTCTGCTGTCTTGAGTGGGTGAATGGGTTGCTTAGCAGGATACCTGAAAACTATTAGAGGGATCTGGGCCAGGTTTTATGCATAAGGTTTTCTTTAAACAAGATCCATTTAGACATAAGATATTTCTCACAAGAAATCCTGTTAACAGGGTTAATGCAGAAACATATCCATGCAAAAAACCCAAATATCCAGGGCCAAGCTGGAAAAACTCAGCTCAAGGTTAAAGAAGTGATTGTCTTGAGCAAGTCAAAAGTCAGTTTAAAACACAAACACCACATTTACCCAAGTTGCTAATCCCACTAGCTTTGTTATTAAGGGACCGGTTTAGAATGCAGAAGTTGAAGAAAAGTCTCAACGTTGCTATTTTCTTGGACTCCACTCCTAGCCGAGATCCTTGTCCCTTTGGGCCTGGATGATTTCATGAGTCTCCTAAAGTCTTTTAGTTTCTCCTCTTTTTAACCTATTCTGCCTATTTCCCTAAACTATTGTTTTCAAAACCTTCAATGTCTCCCCTTTACCACAGGATTAAATCCAGCCCCTCAGCCTGGCTCTTATTTCCACTCTGGCTGAGAACTCTGTGTCATACTACAAAGTACGGTGGTTTCGCATCATCGACAAAAATGTCCCAGGAATTAACAGCACAGACAAAGGTGCTCTGCTATTGCTGCTCCACAGCTGGCTAAATAGTGTGCAATGCCAGTAAAATTGTCCAGGTGAGGACATTTAAACACCAAGCATGCCTTTCTCTGCTCTGGAGTGTAGGGGCTGTAATATATTTTTCAACAAAAATAGATAGTGAGACCTGAATTATTCCTGATTTATTCAAGCCCTAATATACAAAACCTAGAGCTAATAATGCTATTTTATTCCTCCTAATAGAGTTATTGATTAGGTTGGTTTGCCTCTGTAATACTTATTAAAATAAGACACTTAATATTTGTTAAATATTTAGGGAGAATATCTGAAAACTTGCCTTAAAAGAAACTTTAAATAGTTGAGAAATATTCATATATACATAGCTAATATCCTATTTCTAAACATTTTTATTTATTCATAAAAGCGACTATTCAAGGACATTACTCTAGTTCTAGTTATTAGTTTTTTTATAATCAGGCTTTACACTAATTTAGATGGCTTTTGTACCAAATTAGGCTAACTTTATGGAGGTTTACCTGAAAACCCGGTCTAGGTAGCACTATTTAAGCCTTTAGTCATATCCTGTTCCAACATCACAGGGGAGGCAGAAGCTGAACTGGTGGTGGAATACAAACGAGAACAGCTGGGTGGTGGGAGGAGGAGACCCGAGAGTTGGCCAGGGCTCTTACCTTCAGCAGCTTCATCAGCCCTTCCAGCTGGACCATCAGCTCCCGCCTGCTCTCCTGCAGTGCCGACATTCTCTGCTCCAGTTCATCTTTCCTTTGCCTATCCGACAGGAAAAGCCCATCAAAAATGAAACTTTGAAGATAAAGGGACCCTCAAAGAAGGGTCTAAAGCCAGGTGAAATGGGTCTTAGGTCTCATTCTGCTAATTACCAGTGTAAGAGATGCTGAGCAAGTCATTTAAGCTCCAATACCCTATGTATAAAGTGGTCCTAATATCTCTTTTGCCCAACTTTCTTTATGTTCTGAGAATAGCATGCAAAAATGCTTTGGAAAGTATACATGGCCACAGAGAGAAAAAGTATTATTAATACCATTAAAGTGATTTTAAAAATTCTTCTTCAGGAAGTTCAATACTTCACTTAGAAAAATACATAAAACCAGTCCAAATTTAAGTTAATAGTGGAGAAAATACACAAAAACTGCTCAGGGAAAATAGGGTTCAGTAGCCAGTGCTTCTAGCACCAGACATGAGGTTCAAGAAGTGTGACAGACGTCACGATGACTCTGTGTCTGAGAGAATTCACTTTTCCCCGAGGACGGATTTCACATCAACTCTAGCTCAGTATGTCCAAAACCAAACTTAAGACTTTCCTCCCCAAAGGATTCTCTTTTCCAATTTCTCTATCTCTGCCACTTTTTCCTCCATATGTCATAGCTGAAAAACTTAGCCCTTTCTGATACTTCCCTGTTTATATCCTATATTCAATCAGTCACCCAATTCAGATGATTCTCTCTTGGAAAGTTGTGTCTTTCTATTCCCACATCTCTCCCTTTATCCAAGTGCTCCTTACCTCACACATGCAATTGTCTCCTAGCTTGATTAATACTGATTTCATCTGTTATGGTGAGGAAAAAGCACTGGAATATAAATCAAGAAACTTGAGGCCCACCATTTACTCACTATGCAACCTCGGACAAGTCACTTAACCTGAGCCTCAATTTTCTTTTCTTTAAAATGGGACTGATAGCAAATAACAACAGCAATATTTTGAGGATCAAATAAGATAATGGATACGGAAGTGTTCTGTGAACTTTACAGTGATGCTCAAAGGATCATTGTAAAGTGTTCATTTTGTCATCCTATGTAATAACGTCAACAACAGAATTTCTAGAATCACTGACTCTTGCCCTGCATGGTCTAGACCTCTGCTGTCCAGTATGGCAGCCACTGGCCACACGTGACTACTGAGCACTTGAAACGAAGCTAGTCTGAATTGAGATGTGGTGTAAGTGTAACATACACACTGGATATCAAAAACCTAGTGTGAAAGAATGAAAGTTAAATATCTCATTAATAATTTTTTAATGTTGAAACGATAATATTTTGGATACATCAGGTTAAGTAAAAGACAGCATTAAAATCAATGACACCTATTTCCTTTTGGTTTTTCAATGTGGTTGTTAGAAAACTTTTAATTACATACGGGGCTCACATTATATTTCTATCGGACAGCGCTGCTCCAGATCCCACCTACATTCCTGTCCTTAGTACCTCACCTCTTATTCCCTTTCATGTCTGGACCTCCAGCCAATGGTTTACTTTTCCCTAAACAGACCCCATCATTTTATGATTCATAGTTATTCTCCCCTCTCTTCCAAATGTTATTCACTCTAATGTCCATTCCAAATGTCATTCTTTCTAGGAAGCTGCTCCTGATTACTTCAGCAGGCATCAGGTCCTGCTTAATTAATCACTATAGCAACTGGTGCTTCTTGGGGCACTTAATTTATTTTACCTTACACTGCTGTCATTCCTACCACGATGCAAAATCCTTCAGTTCAGGGGATGAATCTTACTCATCTTCGCAAGTACTGAATGATAAAGAGAATATCACACATCCAGTATGTACTCAATTTATATCTAGTGAACGTAATAAAATCATCATCTGAAACCCTCCAAGGATTTCCAATGACCTATCACTTAAGGCTCTCCAGAATCTAGACTCAATTATCTAACTAATGTTATCTCCTTTATCACTGGTACGCTAAAGATTGACTCAATGGGTGACTGAAAACAAATCCTTAGCTCTAAGACTCCTTCCCATCTCTCAAATGTGTTCTACTTATTTAAGGGATCATGCTGAACCCTAGTTCCACTTCTAATCTGAAACGTTGTCCCACACTCCATCCAAATCAGACCTACTCGTCATGGTCTAGCTCAACTTACACCACCTCCATGGGTCTAACTGCTTCTAGCCTACATATATATTTTCTTCATATATTCATACATATATTTTCTTCCCTGAACTCCCAAGACTGGATGCAGTACTCTTTCTCTGTGCTGTGCACGACCAAATAATTGTAATGGTGGAGATGCATGAACTACAGCTAGCTATATGCAACAACAAGGAAGGATCTTAAGGAGTAATATTGAGGGGGGAAAAGTTCCAGGAGACAGAATATAATAACATTTCTATAAAGCGCAAAAAACAAAAGCAAAACTAAACACTTTATTATGTGGGAATACGCATATATTAAGTAATACTGTTTAAAAAGCAAAGGAATGACAAACCAAATTCTGGATGAGGTCAGCTCTGTGGGGAAGGTGGAGACAAGGAGATGGGACAAGGGGGCACTTCTCCAGATGGTTCTAGCAACACGTGAGTCCTCAAGTAGAATGTGGGTTCATGGGTGCTCATTTTATCATTATGCTTCATATCTAACACATTTGTCATATATATTATCGTAACAAATATACCATTAAAATTAATAATAAAGGGGGAAAAGACAACCCCACTGGTCAGGATTCATAATCACTAATCCTAAGGATGAAATTCTCTATCTTGTTTTATTATTCTAGCTGAGTATTGACAGTTCCTGGATTCACATATATTGATCAAAACCAGAAGGGTGTCAGATACCTACAAATAAATGTTGCCCTTTATGTGTTTTTTGATAAACAAAAGTTCTTAATATTAATATAGACGAATTTACCAACTTCTTTTACAGTTAGTAATTCTGAGAGAATTATTTTCTATTCCAAAATCCTAAGGAAATTCTCCTACATTTCCTTCCAGAAGTTTTAAAGTTTGTCTCTATGTTTAATCCATCTGGTAGTGTTTTTTATATATCATGCGAGGTAGAGAGGCACTATTTTTGCCCATATGCATAACCATTTGATCCAGCACACTTATTAAATAGTCCTTATTTTTTCAGTGATGTAGCAGCTGCTTTTGAGATTAAATATTTTCTGATTTCTCAGGATTTAGACCTTCCTCAGACTTAAATTCCTGCTTTTACTGCCTTATGTGACATCCCCAGATCCAGCCCTTTGCCTACTAACTCTATGATATTTTTCAGATCCCTCCAGCTTAACTAAGCACTTAGCATTCCCAGTTCCAGCAACAGTTACACTCAAGTGTGACAGTTTTTTGCTCTTCCAGATACAAAATAGTCACTTGTGCCTGAGCTGTGGTGGAGAAAGAAAACAGTTGTATCTTATGCTGATAGCTCAGAGTTATACTCGTCTGAGACAGCACCATTTGTCTTCCCCTCCTTCCTAGTGTAACACCAACTGTGCTAATGTCCCAAATATGCAACAGTGGGCTGCACAGCAACCCAAATCTCAGCCCAACTAAATTTAGAAACTAAAATGAATTTTTAGGAGAATGGGAATCTCTATATCTCTAACAATTTTCTTCTGCACAGTTTAAATTCTTTATGACTTATTTATTGATATTATAAATCTACACAGGATCACCATTACAGAAAAACAATTATCTCCATTCTCTAGGAAAAGAAATCATAGTTGAGAAGTTAAATGATCTAAGCCAAAAGAAGAACTAAAAAAGGATATTCAGCTATGCAGAATCCCAGATGACAGCATGTTAAAAATCAACTGTGGAATGTCAGATGTTACAACCTAAACAGAAAGAACTCACTATTTGGAAATCTGGAGGTCTGGGGAGAATCAAGTCACTGACTCTTTCTAAGATTTATAGGAAAAAAGAGTCTAATAACTTTGATCACATCACTCTCGTGTTACACCCTTCTGGAAGAGTTCTCCTTGCCTCCAAAACAGCATCAGCGTGGGAACTGAGGCTGCTCTCTACCCTCACTCTGATCCCATGTCCTTGGTCTCTCGATCCTTCAGACAGTTTAGATTTATGTTGAAGTGGGAAGGCACCACACCTGGTGCAAGGGATTCCCACGTGCTTTCATGTCGAGGAGGACACGCACAAGAAGCACCCTTTTTCTTCAACAGAGTCCTGCTCTGACTATGAAGCACCAGGAGAGTATACTCATAGGTCAGAGAGAAGATTATTCCTCCCAAGAGCCTCTCAAGTCAGACTAATTAGCAAGATAAGAAGACTGCGTGTAGCACAATGGTCTTCTTAAAGCAATCACAAAAGTATAAACACTACTCCGCTTGTCATGGAGCTGGAGACTGGTGTTTACCTAGTTCTGTAATGAAGGCAGCACTTCTCAGACTGATTAATAAAGGAACCCAAACATCTGAAGCAGCAATGGAACGACTGGAAGGCTTTAGCTGTTGGTTCTCACATGACTAGTTATACCGATAAACAGATTCTATCCCACTAGTTTGGTTTCCTGAGACATAAATGTCTACTGCAGCAGATTACAATGTGGGGACAGTGGTGCAGTCTCCCTACTCACCTCAGCAGCCGCAGCTCTGCCAGCAACGTGGGGTTCTGCTGGGCCTTCTCAGGGGTGGGCTGGGAAGCCTGCTCATGCTCCAGACGGAGACGCTGAATCTCCTGCAGGATCTCTCTAGAGAGGATGGGTGAAAGGAAGATGGCCACACAGTGCTTCAGAGCTCGCTGTGTTTTTCCTGTTAAGTTTGCACTCTAGTAGTGCCGTCTCTATCAATCCTGTTCTGATTGTTCCAAATGACCAGGATATGAAATGGACTCCTTCTTAATACGGCTGCACTTGACATTTCCTCAATGAAACAATCCTTTGTGGTAGAAAAGTCATAAAAATACTCAAGAACTTGGAAAATCTCCACAAAATTAAAACAACAACTAGAATACTCTGTTCCTCTCTGGGGAAAGGAAAAGAGAACTCCATGCAACCTCCTAATGCAGGTCCTACGCTAACTGCCCCCAAGTCTTCCTCTGTCTCCCTTCTTCCCCTTGACCCCCCCGCCCCGAGTGACGATGGCTGCCATTTCTTCTACCTATGTCTGTTACATTATGTCCAATCTCTTTGTCCTGGTTTCTAGCTTTCAGTGTATGATGGTGTGTTGTCTGGTCTCCATGCCTTTAAATGGCTTTTTAGTGAGAGACTGAACAGTCACATGCAGCATAATGGGACAGAACAAGGTGACTAGATAGAGCAAAAGGCTCCTGGGAGTAGAGTGGAGAAAGGAATCTTGAGAGGGGAACTGGTGGGTGGGAGAAAGAATCTACCTGAGAGCACATGAGCAGGGTTTTGCACTACCAAAAGGAACAGCATGCAGAGATATATAAATTAGTGTCCGGGGCATTTACTGGATTTGGTCTGGCCTATATTCACTGAGGTGGGATCTTCCTTTGTGGTCAAAAGCCCGCTAGTCTGCAAGGAACATGAGAATCAGATACTCACGTGATAATCTTGGACTTTAGAAACTGGCTCGATCTCTGTATTCTTACCTGTTTTTGTTTTCCAGTTCTGCAATAAGCTGTCTTTGTTGTTTGTTGGCATCAAAGTTAAAGCTCAAGTCAGTGGGAGGTCGGGTCTACAGTGAGGAGAAAGAAAGTTTTTTTTCCTGATTAAAATACATCCAGAGTCCTAGACTGACTGTTTACTTTTTTAAAACAGATTTTTGAGGTATAATTTACATACCATAAAATCCACCCACTTTAAGCATACAATTCAATGAATCTTAGTAAATTTAAACAGTTGTGCAACCAATCACCACAGTCCAGTTTTAGAACATTTTCCATCACCACAAAAAATTCCCTTATGCCAGTTTATAGTCAACGGCCACTCCCATCCCCAACCACAGTACAGGCAACCACTGATCTACTTTCTGTCTATAGTTTGTCTTTTCTAGAAACTTCATAAAAATGGAATCATGCAACATGTAGTCTTTGTGTGATGTTTCCGAGGCTCATCCATGTTGCTCCATGAATCAGGAGTTCCTTCCTTTTCATTGCTGAATAGTATTCCATTGTTTGCAGCTTTTGGCTATTACAAATGATGCTGCTATGAACTTTCACTTACAAGGCTTTGTGTTGATATGTGTTTTCACTTCTTTTGGGTAAGTACCTAGGAATGGAATTCCTGAGTTACATGGTAACTCTCAATTTGACATCTGGAGGAAGTGTCAAACCATTTTCCAAAGTGGCTGTACCATTTTACAATCCCACCAACAACGAATGAAGGTTCCAATTTCTCCACATCTTCATCAACACTTGTCATTTTCTTTTTGGTTTTAATCATTCTAGTGAGCACGAAGTAGTTAATTGTGGGTTTTAAAAAAAATTGAGATATAATGTATACCATAAAATCCAGGCTTTTAAAATGTACAGTTCAGTGATTTCTACTACATTTAAGAGGTTGTGAGACCATCACCAGTATCCAAATCCAGAGCAATTTCATCACCCCAAAAAGAAAACCCACACTCATTAGCAGTCACTTCCCATGCCCCTCCCTGACTCTGAAAACTGCTACAACTGCTAATCTACTTTCTGTCTCTATGGATTTGCCTACTCTGGATATTTCATATAAATAGAATCATACAATATGTGGTCTTTTACGTCTGGAGTCTTCCACTTAGCAAAATGTTTTCAGGGTTCATCCATGTTGTAGCTTGTATCAATACTTCGTTACTTTTTATAGCTGAATAATATTCCATTATATGGATACACAACATTTTGTTTATCCACTCAACAGTTGATGGACATTTGGGTTGTACCCATTTTTTGGCTATTTTGAATAATGCTGCTATGAATATTTGTGGACAAGTTTTTTTGCAGAGATGTTTTCATTTCTCATGGGTATATACCTAGAGGTCAAATTGCTGGGTCATACAGTAACTGCCTTCCTGTTTTCCTAAGTGGCTGCACTATTTTACATTCCTACCAGCAATGAATGAGGATTCCATTTTTTCCATATCCTTGTCAACACTTGTTATTGTCCAACTTTTTGATCATAGTCATCCTAGTGGGTGTGAAGTGGTATCTCACTATGGATTCAACTTGCATATCCCCAATGGCTAATATGTTTCACATGCTTATTGGCTATTTGTACACCTTCTCTGGCGAAATCACTTGTGGTTTTGATTTGCATATCCACTGATGTTTCTGACCCTTGTTACCTCCTTTAAGAATATGGAAGCCAATCAACACCAACTAGGAAAATGGATGAATAGGTGACGTTTCCCTTTTTTTGACTAACCAGAACGGAAGCTCTCAATGAAAGCTCTGCCGTGGCTGTGCTTCATTCTGCACATTCTTGGTTCAGCCTAAAACATGACCTATGATGAAGGACAAATCTTGTTTCCTGTCTAGAGGTTGAAGATGCAACAAGCAATTCTTTTCATATGGCATTTCCTAAACAAACAGGGGCAAAACTGCATAGAAAATCTGGGTGGGAGGCTTTTTACCAAATTACCAAATATTTTTCTTTCTTAAAAGGAAAAAAAGGGCGAGTTTTCTTCTTCCAGAGAAGAGCGGACCAGCAGCTAATTAAGCAAATTTTCTATATTCGATTCAGAGTCTTGTGAGAGTTTGAGTTGAGCCTCAGAGAAATGGCTTGCCTGAGACTGAACCTGCTATGAATAATACATTTCCAATTCCTGAAAACTGGAGTTAAAACTAATGGCTCCTTATTTCAGTGGGACCAGGGAAAATTATCGCTGAGAAAATGAGCCCTGAAAGGAATCTGCTTCATATGATAGCAAACAAAAATCCTATAGCATTTCACTAGGAATTTCTAAACAATCTTTTCAGTTCTGAGTGTCTGACTGAAATGCTGAGGCATCTTTCAAACAGGAGGTTAATACAGGAATCAAGAGTATTAACAGCAATTTCTAATGAGGCAAGATTCTTTGGCACCGAGAAGCATTGTTACTCAAATGCAAGGAAGGGAGGGTGGAGGAAAATTCAAATCCTGAGGCAGCAGTTCTCCCTGAAGCACCCGCACCCTCGCTGCTCTCCCTGGACGTCACAACAGGGAGAGCCCCCAGTCTAAGTGTAAATGATGGCTCATTTCACCCAATCCAACTTTAATCATAGTTAAGTGCATATTAACAGAGAAACTTAGGGTTTTATTTATTTACTGTCTTAAATACCACAATTCTCCTTAAAAAAAAAAAAAGAAAGCCAAGTATTCCCTCCTAAAATGCCTTCAGGACACTGAAGGGAAGAAGACAGACAGGGAATTATTAGTTCACAAAGACCTAGAATATTTTGGCCAGAAGAGACCTAAAGATGATTTCTTTCAAAAATTAAACAGTTCATTCATTCATTTATTCGACAAACATTCCCTGAGCACCTACTGTGTGCTAGGTTTTGTTCTAGGAACTAGGGATGCATTAGTGAATAAGACAGAGCCCCTACCCTCATGTAGTTCATATTATGCTGGTAGAGAAAGATAAGAACCCCCCCCAAAAAAATATATACACACACACACACACACAAAAAACAGTAGTGATAAATGCGATGAAGAAGTAAAGGGTAATGAAACCGAGTGAGCTGAGACAGAAGACTTTTTACACGAGGTGGTTATGAAAGGGCTTTCAGAGACTCAGTGAAGTGAGGAAGCAAACCAGGTGAAGGCCTGAGGGACAAGTGTGCTGGGCAGAAGGGCAGAGGCCGAGGCCTGTGGTGCTCCAGCTTGGTTTGTTCAGGTCAGCGTTGATGGAGTGCAGTAGCTATGGTAAGAGCGGTACCCATAAGCTGGGAGATGAGGCTAGGGCCCAGATAACATGGGGCCTTTCAGCCACGGAGAAGAGTTTCCATTTCATTCTGAATGTGGTGTGAAGCCACTGCAGGGTTTTGACCAGGGAAATACAGAATCAATTCCAAATAATGTAGGTAAATACCCCACCCTCGAGGAAGTGTAGCCTAACTTCTCATTCCTTTAGTGTGGCCCGTCCACAGTGACGTCTTCAAAAGAAGACAGTGTGGAAAGGGAGGAAAAACTAACTTTATGTTGGAGAAACCAGACAAACACTCCTTTAGCCAGGTGATCAAGGTCAGCATCAACAGTGACAAATGATGTTGAGACTAAGTACCCTTGATACGATGTGAAAAAAACAGCACTTACCTCTTCTTTCTCAAAACCCATAACCCCAGTCTAATCATGAGAAAAACATAAGACGAATCTCAACTAAGGGACATTCTACCATTTTTGACTAGGACTCTTCAAAATTGTCAAGGTCATCAAAAATAAGGAAAGTCAGAGAAACTGTCACAGTGAAGAGGAGCCTAAGGAGACATGACAACTAAATGTACTGTGGTGTCCTGGATGGAATCCTGGAACAGAAAAAGGACATTAGGTAAAAACTAATGACATCTGAATAAAGTATGGGCTTTAGTAAATGTATCAATTATTGGCTCATTAATTGCAACAAACATGCCATACTAATGTAAGGTGTTAATAACAGGGGAAACTGAGTATGCGTTATATGGAAATTCCCTGTACTAGCTTCACAATTTTTCTGTAAATCTAAAACTGTTTTATAATAAAAAGTGTATTAAAAACAAACAAACAACACTGCTTTGGCTACTGGAGTCGAGAATTTACTGTAGTGGAATAAGAACGGAAGTAGGTAGACCAGGTAGGAATCCTAGGTTTTGCTACTTATTTGCCACATAAACCCTGAGTTATTTTATTTTACTATACTTTAATTTTCTTGTCTGCAAAATGGGAAATTTACGGAGAGAGGTGTGAAGAGGATCACTTTCTATTACCTTAGCATTCTCTTAGGTTTACTTAATCTCACAGAGCTCCATCATCTTTAATGAGATGGAGATGCATCTGAAAAGTACAGGATAAAAAAACAAAACCTCTTTGAGTAAAACTGGGCAAATGTTATAAAACCAAGGAAAGCTGACACAGTCAGCAAACTGTAATCTGGTAGTGTGCATTTCTGGAGCCTCCTAAAGGGAGACTGGAGGCTTCTCATCTGTTTGAACTTGGCAGGATGAGTTCCAAAGAGACGAGCCTGACACCACCTAGACTTGCTCTGTATCCTGGGGGCAGTCCTCCCATCCCCGCAACCTCACCTCGACAAACCGGAGGGCTGTGGATTATTAACCTCTCTCTCTCAAAAACCCATGTTTTTAGGGTAGTGGCCCCCAAGCTACCTGTAAATCAGAAGGCTGGAAGTTTTCTTTTTCCTTTTTAAATAAAAATCAATGGATCCTAAATCTGAAGATTCTGATTCAGTAGGTCTGAGGCAAAGCCAAGGATCTATACATTTTTTAAATGCTTCACACATGATCATAATATGTAGCCACGTTTGACAACTATAATTTTACAGGGGTTCTGAGTCATTAAATGTGTGCAAAACACCACATGGACTCTGTAGATCTTTTTTTTTCTTTTAATCCAAGGAAGATTAGCCCTGAGCTAACGTCTGCCAATCCTCCTCTTTTTGCTGAGGAAGACTGGCTCTGAGCTAACATCCATGCCCATCTTCCTCTACTTCATATGTGGAACGCCTAACACAGCATGGCTTGCCACTCGGTGCCATGTCCACACCTGGGATCCGAACTGGTGAACCCTGGGCCGCCAAAGTGGAACACGCGCACTTAACCGCTGCGCCACCGGGCCAGCCCTGACACTGTTGATCTTTAATTCTAAGAAGCCACGAGGATATTTCTGGAATGGTGTGTGCCTGGGGCAGCTGACTCAATGACGAGGCTGTGAAGGTCAGGACTGGACTACCTGAAAAAAACCTTCTCAAAAAGTATCAGTATTAGGTAGGACGACAATTCGGCGGTTTCCCCTTCATTTCACCTTTCTTCCAAGTTTTGCATCAGGAGTTTTAAATTTTTTCATAAGGAAAAGAAAAACTTTAAACATAAACAAACAAAAAATCAGCTGATTATATCGAATGCTGGTGATGTTTGTGATCAAATTATAAGAATTTGCTGTTATCACTATGATTTACCACACACTGTAATTTTTTAAAAAATAAAAAAGGAATTTAGGCACTTCAGGAACACAGATTAGCTCTCCTGGCTCATCTAAACAACCTAGAATTTCTTAATTCAAGGGTCAGACTGAAGAGGTTTCAGTGGCCCTGTTTGCCCCCCAGGGAGATGGGATGGTTCTGACGCTGAAGCACCCTACAGGGTGTAATGCTGGCTGCTAATATGATTTCAGGGTCTTTCTTTGTGGAAGAAGGTTTTTGAAAAAAAAAAAAAAAAGTCAATACAAAGCCTATCTGGCAGGCTATAAATAAATTCTTTCAAGCACTACACCCACTTTATGCAAAGCACTTGTATCAGCGAGAGATCAGCGGATTAGAAATCTTCTGTTTAACAGAAATCTAGTCAAGAAGAATCCTTCCTGAGAGGCCCAATATTTACAAGATAACCACACTTTGGAAAATAAACGGAAGATGAAAGGGATCAGTATTTAGTCTCAAAACCATTCTAACAGTTATCGTTTTCACATGAATTAGAGAATTGGCATCAGAGACTATCAGATGTACACAGACTTATCTTGTTTGCAGTAAAGGAGCACTGTGATCTCCTTTTAGGGTCAAAGGGCTCTGGAGCTGTTACTTACAATATTTTTGAAGTACTATGTAAAGGCAACAAGACCATATAACGGTATTAAATATACCTAATTTTAAAAACTCAACCACAATGCTGTCCATCTCAACAAATCCAACTGATTTTATTTATAAATTTTAATTTCTAATTAACTCAAACAGCTGTGACTGATTGAGGCCACATGTAAGGTTTAACTAATTAAATGGAACTTTTCTGCCTTTTTCTCCGATTCTTTCCCCCCATCATATCCCATTTTATTAACCTTTAGAGTTGTGATGTTAGAGTTAGATGTATGACTTAATTCTTAAGGAAGATTCTCTAGGAAAAGATTTTGAAGTCTGAACAAACCCAAAGGAACAAATTATTATTTTTGGGGGTGGGGGGAGATAGTCCCTGAGCTAACATCTGTGCCAACCTTCCTCTATTTTGTATCTGGTATGCCACTACAGCATGGCTTGATGACTGGTGTGTAGGTCCTCACCCAGGATCCAAACCCTTGAATCCCAGGCTGCTGAAGCAGAGTGCGCAAACTTAACCACTATACCACCCAGCTGGCCCTGGAAAAAATTATTTTTGGGAGAAACAAAAGCAAGAGTCTTCATTGGCAGCTTTCATAACTCCATTTCCCTATGAGGAAATAAAGATAAATTGGTACGCATTTCTAAAATTAAAATACTATGTTTGTCGAATATGGTCCTGAGAGATCTGGGCTGTCTGTCCAGCCTAATTGCACTCCTGACCTGAGCTGTAACCACACAAGCCATCTTTCAGGTCCGAAACTTCCAACCATAGGGCCTTTACATATGTTGAAACCCCCCTGCTGGACACACATTCCATTTTCTTTGCCTGGTTAATGCTTACAAAGTCTGTTGTTTGGCTTCAGACCATTCCTTTTACTTTTGACAGTTTAGCTAGTTATTTTCAGTACATTAAAGATACTCAATTTTCTTTTTTCATAAAGAAAATTCTTAAAGTTTCATTACAAACATTGGCAGCACCAGATATAATCAGATGTTTTGTTTATTTATTTATTTTTTAAGGAAAATTAGCCTTGAGCTAACATCCATGCCCATCTTCCTCTACTTTATATGTGGGACGCCTGCCACAGCATGGCTTGACAAGTGGTGCCATGTCCGCACCCAGGATCTGAACCAACGAATCCTAGGCCACGGAAGCAGAACATACAAACTTAACCACTGCGACATTGGGCCAGCCCCTTACGTATTTTTAAATAAAGTTTTGTTGTTTGTTTCTGAGAAAATTGTTCTATTCTTGTTGAGAAATCTATCAATTCTTTATAGGTAATATATCTTCTCTGGTTGCTTTTCAAGGATCTTGTCTTTGTATTCTGCAGTTTCACTATGATATATCTAGATGTGGAATTATTTTTACTTATTCAGTTTGGGACTGATTGCGGTTTCAATCTGAGGATTCATGTCGTGAATCAATTTTGGAAAGTTTTCAGCCATTAATTCTTCAAATATTTTCTCACCCTAATAGAAAAAAGAAAATAATTCTATTGGTTGGTTCTCTCTCTTTCACATCTGAAAACTTTGTTTCAAATTTTCTATCTTTCTGTGTTGTGTTTTGGGAAATTTTCTTTTCTTTTTTTTTTAGATTGGCACCTGTGCTAACATCTGTTGCCAATCTTTTTTTTTCTTCTTCTTCTCCTCAAAGCCCCCTGGTACATAGTTGTATATTGTAGTTGTGAGTGCCTCTGGTTGTGGTATGTGGGATGCTGCCTCAACAGGGCCTGATGAGTGGCGCCATGTCCACGCCCAGGATCCGAACTGGTGAAACCCTAGGCCACCGAAGTGGAGCACGGGAACTTAACCACTTGGCCAAGGGGCCAGCCCCTGGAAATTTTCTTACACGTATTTCTCAGTTCACTAATTCTCTATGCAGTTGTGTCTAATCTGACATTTAACCCACTGTTTTTAATTTCAATAACTTTTGTTTTAAAAATGTTTAAGTTCTATTTGGTTTGTTTTCAACTCTGGTCTTTTTAGACAGTTTTTTCTTGCATGTGTTTTTAATTCCTTCTTTTAGGTCTTAAGAAATTTTAAACATATTTTATCTTTTTTTAAAGATTGGTGCCTGAGCTAACACCTGTGGCCAACCTTCCTCCCCCTCCCCCTCCTCCTTCTCCTCTCCCGCCCCGCAACCAAAGACCCCCAGTAGATAGTTGTGTATTCTAGTTGGGAGTGCCTCTGGTTGTGCTATGTGGGATGCTGCCTCAGCATGGCCTGACAAGCGGTGCCATGTCCACACCCAGGATCCGAACTGGTGAAACCCCTGGCTGATGAAGTGGAGTACACAAACTAGCCATTCAGCCACGGGGCTGGCCCCAGCCCCCCCTTTTTTAAAATAGTTATTTTATAGCCAATAATTCTAATACCTAAAGTCACTGAGGTCCTAAAATTGCAGTGTCAGCTTAGGAGTTCATGTTTAGTTAGACTCTTCCTGTGGGAATACAGGCATATCTTGTTTTATTGTGCTTCTCAGATATTGCATTTTTTACCAATTGAAGGTCTGCGGCAACCCTGAGCCAAGCAAGTCTATAGGAATTTTTCCAACAGCATTTGCTTGCTTCGTGTCACATTGCTTACTTCGTGTTACTCTGCGACACATTTTGGTAATTCTCACAATATTTCAAACTTTTTCATGATTATTATATTTGTTATGGTGATCTGTGATCAGTGATCTTTGATGTTACCATTGTAATTGCTTAGGGGCACCACAAACCAGGCCCATATGAGATAGTGAACTTAATCCATAAACGTGTCTTCTGACTGTTCCTCTGACCAGCTGTTCTCCTCTCTCTCTCCTTTTCTTCAGGCCTCCCTATTCCCTGAGACACAATATTGAAACTAGGCCAATTCATAATCCTGCAATGGCTTCTAAGTGTTCAAGTGAAGGACGGCGTGCACGTCTCTCACTGTAAACTGAAAGCTAGAAATGATTAAGCTTAGTGAGGAGGGCACGTCGAAGGCTGAGATATGCTGAAGGTTAGACCTCTTACAACACTTAGCCAAGTTGTGAATGCAAAGGAAAAGTTCTTGAAGGAAATTAAAAGTGCTACTCCAGTGAACACACGAATGATAAGAAAGTGAAACAGCCTTATTGCTGATATGGAGAAAGTTTTAGTGGTCTGGATAGAAGATCAAACCAGCCACAACATTCCCTTAAACCGAAACCTAATCCAGAGCAAGACTCTAATTTTCTTCTATTCTATGAAGGCTGAGAGAGGTGAGAAGCTGCAGAAGAAAAAGTCTGAAGTCAGCAGAGGTTGGTTCATTAAGTTTAACAAAGAAGCCATCTCCATAACAAAAAAGTGCAAGGTGAGGGAGCAAGTGCTAATGTAGAATCTACAGAAAGTTATCTGACAGATCTAGCTAAGTAATGAAGGCGGCTGCACCAAACAACAGATTTTCAGTGTGGACAAAACAGCCTGATAATGGAAAAAGATGCCATCTAGGACTTTCAGAGCTGGAGAGAAGACAATGCCCGGTTTCAAAGGACAGGCTGGCTCTCGTTAGGGGCTAATGCAGCTGGTGACTTTAAGTTGAGGTCAATGCTCATTTACCATTCTGAAAACCCTAGGGCCCTTAAGAATTATGTTACATCTACTCTGCCTGTGCTCTGTAAATGGAACAAAGCCTGGATGACAGCACATCTGTTTACAACATGGTTCACTGAATGTTCTAAGCCTGTTGTTGAGACCTACTGCTCAGAAAAAAGATTCCTTTCAAAATATTACTGCTCATTGACAATGCACCTGGTCATCCAAGAGCTCTGATGGAGATATACAACAAGATTAGTGTTGTCTTCATGCCTGCCACACGACATCCATTCTGCAGTCCATGGATCAAGGAGTAATTTCAACTTTCAAGTCTTACTATTTAAGAAATACATTTCGTAAGGCTATAGCTGCCATAGAGAGTGTTTCCTCTGATGGATCTGGGCAAAGTCAACTGAAAACCTTCTGGAAAGGATTCACAATTTTAGATGCCATTAGGAACATTCATGGGGCTGGCCCCGTGGCCGAGTGGTTAAGTTCTTGCGCTCTGCTTCGACGGCCCAGGGTTTAGCCAGTTCGAATCCTGGACGCAGACATGGCACTGCTCATCAAGCCATGCTGAGGCAGCATCCCACATGCCACAACTGGAAGGACCCACAACTAAAAATATACAACTATGTACTCAGGGGCTTTGGAGAGAAAAAAAGGAAAAATAAAATCTTAAAAAAAAAACCATTCATAATTCATGGGAAGAGATCAAAATATCAACACTAACAGAAGCTTAGAAGAAGTTGATTCCAACCCTCATGGAAGGCTTTGAGGGGTTCAAGACCTCACTGGAGGAAGTAACTGCAGATGTGGTGGAAACAGCAAGAGAACTAGAATTAGAAGTGGAGTCTGAAGATGTGACTGAACTGTTGCAATCTCATGATAAAACTTGAATGGATGAGGAGTTGCTCCTTATAGATGAGCAAAGAAAGTGGTTTCTTGAGAAAGAATCTACTCCTGGTGAAGATGCTGTAAAGACTGTCGAAATGACAACAGGATTTAGAATTTTACATAAACTTAGTTGATAAAGCAGTGGCAGAGTATGAGAGGATTAACTCCAATTTTGAAAGAAGTTCTACTGTGGGTAAAACGCTATCAAACAGCTTCGCATGCTACAGAGAAATCGTTTGCGAAAGGAAGAGTCAATCAATGTGGCAAATTTCATTGTCTTATTTTAAGAAATTGCCACAGCCACCCCAACCTTCAGCAACCACTACCTAATCAGTCAGCAGCCATCAACGTTGAGGCAAGTCCCTCCACCAGCAAAGATTACAAATTGCTGAAGGCTCAGATGATGGTTAGCATTTTTTAGCAGTATTTTTAAATTAAAATACATACATTGTTTTTTTAGACACAATGCTATCGCACACTTAATAGAGTACAGTGTAGTGTAAACATAGCTTTTATGTGCACTAGGAAACCAAAAACTTCCCATGACTTGCTTTATTGCAGTTTTTGCCTTACGGCAGTGGTCTGGAACTGAACCCACAATATCTGTGAGGTATACCTCAGCTGCTAGGCCTCAACTGAGAATGTTAACCTTAGGAAAGGATTTACATTTTGCTTCTGTTAGATGCGTTCGGGTTAACTTTATGTTAAAATTTCACCTTGGTGTTTCTCAAACTATGAAGTAATGTAAATCCACCGAACACAAGTATAGACAGACCCAAGACAGTGAATTCCTAGGGGAATCCTCTTCTTCCACTGCAATAGAAGGAGACCCATGAGTCTTCCCATCTTACCTCTGTGTTAGCGGATGGTCATCTTCTACACCACACCTTCACCAGGTTATAATGCTTTCAGGACCTAGCTTTACGTGAGAGCTTCATTTCCAACTCTCCACTCTGCATATGCACAAAGTTTGCCCACTGCACCTCATGATAATTAGAGCCGAGGCCAGGAGTGGCAGCAACAGCAGCTCTTGGGTTGCTTTGGTTTTTAGTCCTTTTCAGTTCCCAGGAAGCTGAATTCTCTTCTACTTATTTTCAGATCCCAACTCAAGTAACACTTTCTCACAGAAGCCATCCCTCATTCTTCAGGATAAGGGACCCGCTCTACATTTTCACAGCTTCCTATATTTTTCCTCCACTGAACTTAATTATTTGTAGTCATGTTTAATAGTGTGATTGTTTAATGCTTGTCTCTCTCACTAGATTGTTAGTTCCATCAGGGAAGGAATCATTTGTTTATCATAGTACCCAATATGGCACATCACAGAAACAAAACAAATATTTGCCAATGAATAAGATGAATGAGTGCGTGGCAGCGAGAGGGGATGGATATTAATATGTATATAACTCTTCAAGGAAAGTAAAGGGTGGAAAACTGAACAGGAAAAAAGGAAACATTTTATTATGAATTATTTCAAAATTGCAGGAAACAGATGGAAAATCCCTGGGTAGCCACTTCCCAACACAACCAAACTCTTGCATATTCACCATTTTGGTTCCTTTTTACTTGAGATATAATGCTCAGATCTTAAGGATGCCATTCAGTTTTGACAAATGCATACACTCACATAACTCATGCCTTTATTAAAATGCAGAATATTTTTATCAGTCCAGAAATTTTCTTCATCTCCCTTTAATATCTCCATTCCCAGAAACAGTCCCTGATCTGATTTCCATGACCATAAATTAGTTTTGCCTATTCTAGAATTTCATATACATGGAATCAAACAGTATGTATCTTTTTGTGTCTGGCCTCCTTCACCCATCATAATGTTTTTTATATAATCTATGTTGTTGCATGTATCAGTGTTCATTCCTTTTTTGTGTTAAATTCCCGTGTATGAACATACCACATTTGTTTACCTAATCTTGTGTTGATAAATCCCTGGGATGTTTCCAGCTAATATGATTTGAACTGCTATGAACATTCTTGTACAAAGCTCTTTCTGGACAGATGTTTCCATTTCTCCTGGACAAATATCTAGGAGTAGAATTCCTGGGTCTTAGGATGATGTTTCTCTCTTTAAGAAACTACCAAATAGTTTTCCAAAGTAGCTGTACCACGTACACGCCCACCAGCAATGTATGAGATTTCTGAGTCCTCCACATCCTCTCCAACACTTGCTGTTGTCAGTCTTTTTCATTTTAGCCATTCTAGTAGGTCATTACGGTTTGAACTGGCATTTTCCTGAGGATTAATGATATCAGCCACTCTTTTATGTGCTTATTGGCCATTTGTACATCGTCTTTTGTGAAGTGTCTGTCCAAGTCTTCACCATTTAAAAAATTTGGTTTGGGGCCAGCCCAGTGGTCAAGTAGTCAAGCTCGCGTGCTGCGCTTTGATGGCCCGGGGTTCATGGGTTCGGATCTTGGGTGCAAACCTATGCCACTCTTCAAGCCATGCTGTGGTGGTGTCCCACATACAAAACAGAGGAAGATTGGCACAGATGTTAGCTCAGGGCCAATCTTCCTCAAGCAAAAAGGGGAACATTGGCAACAGATGTTAGCTCAGGGCCAATCTTCCTCACACACACACACAAAAACTTGGTTTGTCTTTTTATTATTGAGGTGCAGGAATTCTTTATATATTTTGTCCTTTGTCAGACATGTGCTGTAAATATTTTCTTCCAGGTTGTGGTTTGTCTGCTTATTTTTTAATAATATCTTTTTTTTTTGCTGAGGAAGAGTTGCTCTGAGCTAACATCTGTTGCCAATCTTCTTATTTTTGCTTGAAGGAGATTGTCCCTGAGCTAACATCTGTGCCAATCTTCCTCTATTTTGTACGTGGGTTACCACGTCAGCATGGCCACCAACGAGTGGTGTAGGTCCACGCCTGGAAACTGAACCCAGGCCACCAAAGCAGGGCAGGCCTAATTTAACTACTAGGCCACAGGGCCGGCCTCAATAATATTTTTCGATGAGCAAAAGATTTTATTTCGTTTTATTATTTTTTTTTGGAAGATTAGCCCTGAGCTAACTACTGCCAATCCTCCTCTTTTTGCTGAGGAAGATTGGCCCTGAGCTAACATCCATGCCCATCTTTCTCTATACATGGGATGCCTACCATAGCATGGCTTTTGCCAAGCAGTGCCATGTCCACATCCGGGATCCGAACCAGTGAACCCTGGGCCGCCGAGAAGCAGAATGTGCGAACTTAACTGCTGTGCCATCAGGCTGGCCCCTAAGATTTTATTTTTGATAAGGTCCAGTTTATCTCGTTCTTAAAAATGGTTTGTGATTCCTGTAACCCGTCTAAGAATTCTTTGCCTACCTGAATGTCATACAGATATTTTTCTAAGCTTTCTTTTAGTAGCTCTATGGTTTTAGTTTTTATGTTTATGATACGTTTCAAATTGGTTTCTATGTATGGTGTGAGGTAGGGGTTGAGGGTTGAGGTTCTTTTTTTCATATAGATATACAGTTGTTCCAGCAGCATTTGTTAAAAAGATTTTCTTTTCCCAACTGAATGTCTTTTGTGCCCTGTCAAAAGCCATCTGACCTTCTATGTGTGAATCCATTTTCTAGATGATTTATTTACCTATCCTTTTGCCAATACCACACTTTCTTAGTTACTGTGGCTTTACAGTAAGTCTTGATGCCAAGTAGGGTTGAGTCCTCCAATTGGTTCCTTTTCAAGACTGTTTTGGTTATTCTAAGACTTTTGGTTTTCCAAATACATTTTAAAATCAGTTGGCCAATTTCTAAAAAACGTCTGTTGGGATTTTGATTGATATTGAATCTATAGATCAATTTGGGGAAATCTACCATCTTAACAATATTGAACCTTTCAACCCATGAATATAGCATACTTCTCCTTTTTTTTTTTTTTTCAAGATTTTATTTTTCCTTTTTCTCCCCAAAGCCCCCGGTACATAGTTGTATATTTTTAGTTGTGGGTCCTTCTAGTTGTGGCATTTGGGATGCCACCTCAGCATGGCCTGATGAGCTGTGCCATGCCTGTGCCCAGGATCCAAACCAGCGAAACCCTGGGCCACCAAAGCAGAGCGCGCGAACTTAACCACTCGGCCATGGGGCTGGCCCCCCATACCTCTCCTTCTATTAAGGTTTTCTTTAATTTCTCTTAGGAATATTTTATAGTTTTCAGTTTTGAATGTCTTTCATTAAATTTATCTATAAGTATTTGATGTTTTTTAATGTTAAATGGTATTTTTTATAAATTTAATTTTCTACTTGTTCACTGCTAGTAGCTAGAAATACAATCATTTTTTGTGTGTTTACTTTGTATCTTGCAACACTACTAAAAAGTCATGTATCTATTTTAGCAGAGTTTCTGTAAACTCCTTAGGACTTTCTATACACAATCATGTCATCTGCAAGTAATGACAGGTTTACTTCTTCGTTTTCAATATTCAGGCCCTTTTCTTCTTCTTGTGTTGCACGGGCTAGGATGTCCAATACAATTTGGTGGTGAAAGTGGACATCATTCTCTTGTTCTCAATATTAGGTAGGAAAATTACTCCAACATTTAACCGTTAAGGGTTATATTAGCTCTAGGTTTTTTTGTAGGTGTTCTTTATCAGGTTGAGGAAGTTTCTTCTACTCCTAGTGTATTAACAAGTTTTATCATAAATGGGTATCATATTTTGTCAAATGCTTTTTCTGCTCTATTGAAATGATCTTATCATTTTCTTCTTTAAACTGCTAATATGGTGAATTACATTGGCTGATTTTTATATATTAAGTAAGTGTGCATTCCTAGGATAAATCTCACTTGATCATGGAGTATTATCCTTTTTACCTATTGCTGGATTCAATTTGCTAAAATTTTGTTAAGGATTTTTTCATCCATGTTCATGAGAGAATTTGGCCATCAATTTTCTTTTCTTATAATGGTCTTGTATTGTTTTGGCATCAGGGGATAGAGGCCTGATAAAATAACCTGGAAAGTGTTCCTTCTTTCTCTATTTTCTGAGAGTTTATGTCAGATTGTTATTATTTCTTCCTTAAGTATATGATAGTATTCAACAGTTAAGCCATCTGCGCTTGAAATTTTCTTTGTGGAAAGTTAATTATGAATTCAATTTCTTTAACAGATTTAGGACTACTTTGATTTTCTATTTATTCTTATGTCAGTTTTGTTACTTTGTATCTTTCAAGGAATTTGTCTATTTCATCTAGGTTGTCAAAATTATTGGCAAAAAATTTCACAGCATATTCCCTTATCATCTTTATAATGCCTGTAGGATCTGCAGCAATGTGTCTTCTTTCATTTGTGATATTGATAATTTGCATTTGCTCTTTTTCCTTTTTTCTTGATCAGTATTTCTAGGGGTTTATTAATTTTGCTGATCTTTTTTAAAGAATCAAATTCTGGTTCTTTGATTTTCTTTTCTTTATTCATTTTTTAAAGGAAAAGGATACTGTAGATAAAATTAAAGGCCACTGTAATCCCTTCCCTGAACCCACTTCTCCCCTTCTGTCTGTGAGTACCCACTCCCCTGAGTTTCATGTTTACCATACCCCTAAAGTAACGCTAATTTCTGCTACTCTACTGGGATCCTCTCTTCACTCACCATGTTTCCTGCCTCTGCAGCCAGACGGGCAGCATAGCGAGCTATAAGCCGGTGTTCCTCATCCAGTCGGCTAGGACTGTCCAGGACACTGCCAAAGAGATAAAAATTCAACAGGTATCTATTAAACACCCTTTGATATTGCTTCTCTGTTAGAAAGAAGAGATGGGACAAAAGCTTGCAAAAAAGAATGGTAGCAAAGGAAATGGAGGCCTGAGTGATAAATACTAATGGTCTTCTAAGACATGGGATTTAGAGAAACGATGAGGCCATGTGTGTCATTTCTCTTCAGCAGCATATCTCCACTGCTCCTACACCATCAGAAGGGGCACTTCTTTTTGAATGCAAGGGCTGAGAAAAGACAGGGCATTTACAAAATCTGGGAGAGGGATTTCTAATCAAATGCTTTGAAAAAACTCATGACTTTTAGACATAGGTCTTGAATTCAAAAAGTCCAAGAGAAAACCAAAGCATCATGAAAAACAGAGGGCTGAGAAAAAGGACATTTAACATAGCTGAGCAAAACTGAGGAACCTGGGCTAGGGCAGGCCCAATATATGGTAAAGGCAGAGAAGATTCCATGGTATCTTTCAATGCCCCTTTCTCTTCTTTTACCACGCTCGTTCCACAACTACAGCTCCATCTCAGACTGAAATAACGTAGTCTATTACTCTTTAACAGACACTCTAAAAATTTAAAGACCCACCTAGGTGGTCTATGAGATAATTCCGCACCTGGATGAAAGAAGTGTTCTTGGCTAGCTCTGTGTATAGGAGATACAAAGAATTTTTGAATGATTACCGTATAATTGACTCCTTTAATTTAGCATGTTACATCAACTATCCTTTATCCATATCAGGACATTCATAGATTAAGAGGGACTGTGGCTATATAATTATCTTTGTTTAAGTCTGGCATACGCTTTAAGATAACAGTGATAATGATGACTAACTGACCAGAGACAGCTGCTGTGGCTTGCTTCTACATTAGCCCAAGATTCTTGGAGTTCCAAAAACCCCTGACTGAAATTTGGCAATATGACAATTAATATGAAAAAATTTAAAGACATGAGTTCAATACTCATCAAATCTTGTTATAATTACTGAGGGGAATCTGGGAAGGGTGAAGTTAAATCAATAGAGATCTGTCTTACCTTTTCATATATGGAATCAACTGCATTTTCCCACCTTTCTGTATTTCTGTCTCTGTGGGTAATTCTTCAAGCCTAACTTGGTCTTTCCTCTAGGATGGATTTTTTCTTTTAAATGTGCTTTAAGTCTTCCATCTGTTACACTTCTGAATACTTCATAACGCTAGGTGTGCAAATGCCAGTCTCCAGCACGTACAATCACCCCCTCAAAAGACGATCTCGTAATAAGAAGATGCTACCATCGGTTGGCTTTAGTACCTTGGGGTCAAGGCCCCAAGGTGAGGGCTGAACTATAATATGTGCACCTTAAAGGTGTTTGTCTGAAATGAGAAAACTATCTTTATCTTTTACATAAACAACAACAAAAATGAACACTTAACAATACGAGTAGATAATATTATGGAGGGACTGGCAGCCTAAGAAGTAGGACTTAAGTGGCTGGTCTTTTTTTTTTGGCAAGGGATGCAATAGGTTACCCTGTGCAAAAGAGTTCCTCCTTCTCCATCACACTGCATCTCCTTAGGAAGGTTAATCCTATTTGTCATTTATGCCCAAATATGGACGACATGGTTGCTTTAGTTGGCTATGCTTTCCAGACAGAAACTAGAACTTTATGCTAATGAGAGGTTTTAAGGTCAACAAAAATTATGAAGAAAATTAGAAAGGTTCCTTATTCTTCTGCTTGAACTGACTTTCATTTTCAGAATTAGCCAGGAAATTTCTGACTTCTTTGAGGAAGTATGAAGGTCAGTTCCTTAGACTATAAATCAACAAGAGATGCAGTACTCACCCAATCCTCACGTTCTCCCACGGTTCCCAGACACCAATTCTTGCTCAGGGAGCCTACTCCCTAAGCCATGAGACTTGAGGGCCTTGGTTACACCTACCGTAAATCTTCTTGGGCTGAAATATCAGGTAGCAGTCTCTGTCCAACATTGTGCTGCTATTTTCGCCATGGAAACGTTTCATCACCCGGACAACTGCCCTCACTGATAATAAGTAAGCTGTCCTCCCAGGGGTGAGACAACTCTATTCCTGGAGCCCAAGGGGCTGAGACAGAGTGCAGAGAAATCATCTCCTGGATGAGGAGACACTCTTTGTGATACGATGCACGATTATCAGGCCTTTCTTTCCCTCCCATAGGCTAAGCCTATTAAACATAGGTGGGAGGTGAAGAGAGCCTCACAGTCTCCCTAAGGCTTTAGAGATAGGTGAATGCCTGAAAATAATAACACTATTTAGTCACACTGGGAAAACTATAGGAAATGGTATGAAGTATATTATTAAAAACAGTCCTTTTCAAATATATATTTTTGCACGTTGGTTATTAATTTATTCTTCTGTTATTATGGGAAATAAGAGCAAGGTCAAATGACCTTCCCATGGAGCCATGGCACGTTATGGGCAGAACTAAGGTAAAAGTTTAAGGCTCCAGCCTCTCTTACATGTTTAGCTTATAAATTATGGTTGTCTCTCTAAGAATAAGAACCTCAAGCTGTTGGGCTCAGTGACTCTTCTTTGCTGCTACGCAGAGGGGAAGGATGGCTTTAGATTATCTAAACTTTACCTGCCATTCTCCTTGCAGAATGGTGGTGGCGTGGGCATGGAGTGGGCAGGTGACTTTGGGTCTGCCTGAAGGTAACAGCACTTGGTTTGGCATTAACTCTTTTGAAGGGTTAAGTTTGCTGCAGTGAGCAGTTATCAAAGGATCTTCCATCCTAACCTGCTGAGGGATCAGTCATATTCCCATATTAACAGTGAGTCACCACCACAGTAGTTTTCAGGAAAAGGGGTATGTGGGGGCTATTACAATACATATAATTATTATAATATGAGAAGGTATGTATCATTTGGAAAAAGCCCTCAGGTAACGACGATTCAATATCACTGCTGAAAACCAGCCACTTCAATAATCAACAATGATAGATTCTGGGGACGAGATGAAGACGTAACATGTAAAGATGTAACAGGGCGATGTATCAAAGATTAGACAGAGTGAGATATCTGTGGGCTGATCAACCCTACCCTTTGAATGTCAACAGAAAGATTTCATTATTTAGGCAAGAATGAACAGTAGGAAGCTGCACCAAATCTTTCTGAGAATGTACACCTTTGGGACTGCACCTCTCTCTGAGGTTCATACACTCTTTAAGTGTAATCTGAAGGAAGTGAACTCCACTTAAAAGGAGAATTTCTGACTATATGTTTTGGTAAGTGCCCAGGCCTGGCAAGCTTCCTTCTCTTTTAGAAGCTAATGCTTTAGCAATTACTTAACCTCTGCCAAACACAGCTGGTAGCTTCTCAAGAAAAACCCCACATGCAAAGCTTTTTCCCGCTGGCAACCCCGTAACATAGCTCCCCATCCCTTTGATCAGCCCTCGGCGACCCGCCTGCTGCTGCCCTACCACTGACCGTGCACAGTGCTGCAGACGGGCCACATAGGAGGCTATCAGCGCATGCTCATCGGCCAAGTGACGGGGTCTATCCTGGCTATACTGTAACCTAGGAACAACGGAGGCAAAGACAGCAAGCAAGACACAAACACATACAAAGCGAGAAATGAACATGGGTTAAAATGGGCAAACTTCAAAGAAAACAGGAAAAAATCATAAATCATAAGGAAAATCATAAAAAACCACAAAGCATTATGGAATATGGTGTTAGACCATAGGGAATACATCTCACAAATCCTTTGAACAAAAGTAGTCCCCTAGGAGATGGCTTAGGCTGGCTGACACTACAGCCCTTGAGGAGAAACCAAGGAGGGGTCACCAAGGAACTCTGCCAACCAGTCTTGTCCAGGTTCTGGGCTCTGTGATAGATGCCCCTTTAGGGAATGCCCTCTGGCAGTAAAACAGGCAGAGTGGGTCTATTTAACATCACTAAGCGGTCCCCTAATGCTTTTATAGATTTTTCTCCACACGTAAGAGTTTTCAGTGTTACCTCAGGACACCAGTTAAAACTTTCTTTTTTTTTTCTTTTGGTGAGGAAGATTGGCCCTGAGCTAACATCTGTGCCAGTCTTCTTCTATTTTGTATGTGGGATGCTGTCACAGCACGGCTTCATGAGCTGTGCATGTAGGTCCACACCTAAGATCTGAACCTGCAAACCCTGGGCCACTGAAGCAGAGCATGCAAACTTAACCACTACAACACTGGGTTGGCCCCTAAACTTTTTATTTCTACAAGGATACTGTCTTTAGAATCATTCTATTTTCTCCCATAAAATTGGTACTTAAACCAAAATCATTGTCTTATAAGACAACACTGTCTACCTTTTGAATGAGGCTATCTCTCATAGATATATGGAAGGTCCTTACGCATGTGATCTTTTTTTTTTTTTTAACTTTTTACTATAGAAATGGTAAAATATGCAAAAAAATAGAGAGAGTAATCTAAAGACTATCCTTCATGTACCCATCACAAACTTCAACAAAAATTAACATTTTTGTCAACTTGTTTAGTCTGTTCTTCCTTTTCCCAACTTTTTGTGCAGGAAGAGGTGGTCAAAGCAAATCCCAGACTATTATTTCACTCAGAAATACTTAATTTACATAACTGCAATGCTATTATCACACCTAAAAAATTAACAAAATTTTTTTTAATAACTCAGTCCATCTGAAAATTTCCTCAAACCTTAAAAAATATCCTTTCACAGTTAAAAAATCCAAACAAGGTTCACACACCTGACATCTGGCTGATAAGTCTTTAACCTATAACAGTGCTTTCTCTTCCCTGTTTCTTTCATGTCATTTATTTGCGAAGAATACAGGTTATCTTGTAGCATATCCTACATTCTGGATTTGACTGTTTCCTGTAGTGCCATTTGTTTCTCTATCCCCTGGGGTTAGACCTAGATACTTGATTAAAGTTTTTGCTTTTGTTTTATTTTTGAGAAGGGGCTAGAATCCATCATGGGGAATATGATGCACTTATAAGTCAAACAGGAGGCACACAATGGAATATAAATATTGATCAGCGGATTCGATGTTATTGGCTGCATCTCTCCATCTTAAAGTCCCACCAACTTTTCACCCAATGGTTTTAGCATTTACTGATGATTCTCGCCTAGATTCATTATTTCATTAGGGGTTGCAAAATGTTGCTTTTCCAATTTTATCATCTTTTCTGCATTCATTAATTTCCTCTCTTTGTTTATCTTTAAATACTGCTCATTCAGGAAAGGTAAAACAAATGGTGGGTATTTCTTATTATTTAACAAAATTCAAAACAACGAGTTAGTGCCCTAGCAAACTCCAATGGTTTACCAAGGAGTTTTCTTTTTGAGTATCACCGTGAACTCATATGAACTCATAGATTTTTTTTTTCCTTTTTCTCCCCAAAGCCCCCCAGTACACAGCTGCATATTTTTAGTTGTGGCTCCTTCCAGTTGTGCCATGTGGGATGCCGCCTCAGCACGGCCTGATGAGCGGTGCCAGGTCTGTGCCCAGGATCTGAACCTGTGAAACCATGGGCCACCAAAGCGGAGCACGTGAACTTAACCACTCGGCCACGGGACCAGCCCTGAACTCATAGATTTTTATGTATCTGATGTGCTTCAATCAACTGCAACCATCTTTTTTTTTTGGTGAGGAAGATTGACCCTGAGCTAACATCCATGCCAGTCTTCCTCTATTTTGTATGTGGGATGCCACCACAGCATGGCTTGATGACTGGTGTGTAGGTCCATGCCAGTGATGCCAACCCACGAACCCTGGGCCGCTGAAGCAGAGTGCACGAACTTAACCACTACTCCACTGGGTCAGCCCATCTTCTAATTTTTTACTGTACGATGGAAGTTGTGAATATTATACTGTTGAATGTCTGGATTTTGTTGTCTTCCTCCAAAGAACTTGGTAGTCGGTTAATTTACTGTGGACAGCTTCATCCTCTTGAGGCTTGTGTTTAAGCTTCATTAGTGCAGATCTACAGTAACCTTTATGTAGGGCCATTTTCACCTGCTCCTAAGGGGTGGCCTTTCTGGAGTCTTTACTGAATGCCCCAAGTGTTTAACGATGTCTCTCTACTCTGGTTGGTGGGAACTCAAACAACTGTGTGAGCTCAGGTTCTACTTTCAAATATCCAGGAGTTGTTCTTTCCCAGGTAGTTGTTTTTTGCTGGTCTTGTAAAATCTTATTCTATGCAAACATACCTTAGTTTTCAGCCAAAGTCTCAAGGGAGCTCTATGCAGATTTATGGAGCTCTTTCTCTGCAACCTTCCTCCTCTCTGGTATTCTGCTTGGCAAACTCCAGCCTCCCCAAACTCCAATCTCTACGTCCTCATTCTCAGCAAGACTGCTTTGCTCTGCTTGTATCCTGCAATGGAGTCTGACAAATGCCTCCCAGCAGAAAGCCTGGGCAATCATAGGACTCTCCTCACTTGTTTCCATTCCCTCAAAGATCAGTCCTTCCCTACTTACTGTCTAATTTCTGAAAATAGTTGTTATATTCAGACCAATTTTCTAGTAGTTTATAGTGGGAGAGCTAATGTGACACCAGTTACTTCCCCATGACCAGAGTGGAAGTTGTCTCTGTAGTAATTCATTTTTATCATACTTGTGTAAAGTATCAGTCTACTTCAAACTAGAAATGAAAACAAAACAAAACTGCTTCTTTATGGCAGACAGATGGAGAAGCAGCACTATATAACCTCGCGGCCACTGCAAGGGCTTTAGCTTTGACTCTGATAGGAGGAGTTATTGGCGGGTTTCAAGCAGAGGTGAGGTATGATATAACTTATATTTTAATAGGATCATTTGCTGTATGGAACACAAAGTGCCAGAACACAAAGCAGCTAACTTGAAAGCTACTGCAACATTCCAGGTAAGAGACAAGAGTGACTAAGAAAATAGTAGCAGCAGTAGAAGTGGTAAGAAATAGCAAGATCCCGGACATATTTTGATGGTGTTTTTGGATAGAGCTGATCTAATAATCTGACAGGTTAGATGGGAGAAGAATCAAGGGTTCTCACTGAGCAACTAGAACAGGACTGCCATTAACTGAGATGGGGAAGACTTTGGGAGAAGTAGGTGTGGTGGGGCAAGACACAGAACTCACTTTGGAACATGCTAATTGTGAGATACGTATTAAATATCCAAGTGAAAGTACTGATCAGGAGAATATACGAGCTTAGAGCTCAGGGAGAAGGTCTGGGCCAGAAAAATAAGTTTGGGAGTCACCAGGATGTAGACAGTATTACAAGCTATGAGTCTGGGTGGGCTCCCTACAGTGAGTGAGTACAGACAGAAAAGAGAAGTGGTTCCTCCAGCATACTAACATCTAGAGTTCAAAAGGTACAGAAAAACTAACAAAGGAGGCCAAGAAAGAATAGGAGGAAAAACCAGAAGAGCACAATACCTGGAGGCAAGTGTGGAAAGTGTTTCAAGTAGAAAAAAGCGATCATCTATGTCAAATGCCACTGATGGATCAAGCAAGGTAAGTCCTGAGAATTCACCACTGGATTTAGCACTGAGGCAGTCAATGGTGTCCTTGACTTTGACTTTGGTAGAGTAATAGGAAGTGAAAATCTGACCAGAGTATGTTCCCAACGGAATGGAAGAACAGAAATTGGAGACATTTACTATAAAAGCAACAGTCTATAAACTCCATTTTAGCTTTATTGGAAGACTGCTATTCAGGACTAGTGTTGTTTGCCAGATAACTAGATATCTAAGCCCAAATGAAAAACACTATTAGTAGCTGCCTATAGTAGATGAAGAACTTAAGTGTCCATGAATTTTCTGACCATTTGTTTGGGGCACGGGTGTTATGTTGTTCTTTTTTTTCTTTTTTTTTTTTTGAGGAAGATTAGCCCTGAGCTAACTGCTGCCAATCCTCCTCTTTTTTCTGAGGAAGTCTCGCCCTGAGCTAATAATATCCATGCCCATCTTCCTCTACTTTATATGCGGGACGCCTACCACAGCATGGCTTGCCAAGCGGTGCCATGTCCTCATCCGGGATCTGAACAGGTGAACCCTGGGCCACCGAAGGAGAACGTGCGCACTTAACTGCTGCGCCACTGGGCTAGCCCCTATGTTGTTTTACCCACATTCAAAGTTGTACCTGTTATTCCAGATTTCTTTTTTAAATTTAAACTCTTTCCTTTTTTGCTAACATATATATATATATATATATATAAAATGTACTACATATATGTATGCAGCATATATACAACCTCCAACTTACAAATAGCTTCTGCTTTAGAAATTTGTTTTTCTAAAGCAAAGTCAATAGTTTGGAATAGTTTAGAATCGCATAAAAATAATAAAAATATAAAAATAATAATTGTTCTATTTCTAAGCTGTCAAACGCCAATTCGATCCATAAAAGTAAGTGGTTTTCAATATACAACAGTTCTAACAGCACTTCTGATGGAAATTGGGCATTTGAGTCAATGAATAGAGCACCTACTAGGTACCAGGCACTGTGCCAGGAGGTGAGGAAACCAGTCAGCAAAACCCAGACATGGTTGTGCTGTCTTGGCACTAACAATCTATCAGAAAAAGAGATGACTACACAAATAAATGTAAAATTGCAAATGTAGTAAGTGTTACAACGAGAAGGACACTGTCCTCTTCTGAGAGGACATAATAGAATTTTATCCAATTAGGGAAATCAGCAAAAGCAAGGGGAGTAGAATGAACCACAGAGTTAAAAAGAGGAGTGACAGTGAAATGAACTCACCTCTCCCTGGGGTACCCTAAATAGCACTCTTTCCCTCACAAGGCATCCGCCAGCTCCAAACCAATGGTAATGATGAGCAGAGTTGTGCACAGAGGGTCCTGAGGGGACTAGTAGGGTCTAAAGCAGCATTTCTAAAAATGTGTTTCCCAGACTTCCTCCTTCAGAACTCCCAGGCTTCTACTGAATCAGGCTATCTAGGAACAAGGCCTGGGTATCTGTGTTGGAAAAACAAGCTTCCAGGTGTACACTCCAGTATGAGAACTGCTCTTCCAGAGGATGGGCGCTTTGGAGTCTAGGTGACAATATCTCATGGCTTCAGCAGAATCTCTAGGGGCAGCGAGAGGGTGCCTTTGGCAGAAGTTAAGAGGCACACCATGGGGCTAGGCACCAGGGAAGGGATTTGAGTGGAGGAAGCAGGTAAGCAGTGGGGAACAAGGTCAGAAGCAGCACAAGCATGTGGAGGCTGAGCCTGGAGCGACAGTTTGTAGCCGCTGGTAGCAGAATTAATTACTAAGCAGGAAGCAGGAAAGCACAGCAATTGAGAGCATGGCCTTTGGAGTCCGGCAGCTTGGATTCAGTCCATACTCTGATACTTACTAGCTGTGTGAACTTGGACATTAATCTCACTACGCTTTATTTAGTTCCCTCATGTGTAAATGATAATAATATAAAATCTACCTCAAGTAATACTTGCTTTCAGAGAGTACTGAGGAGTAAATAAAATAATGTAGCAGTCATTATTGACAAAGTACCTGTGACCTATCAGACACTTTTATATCTATCTATATCTCTATTTATACTTTTGCTTATTCTCAGAATAATCCTACAAAAAAAGTAATATTGTAATCCTCACCCTTTTCCACTTCCAGCCCTGACCTCTCCCCAGAGCTCCAGAATCATGTATTTGATGGCCTATTCAACATCTCCCCTTGGCTGCCCAACAGGCATCTCAAACTGAACGTACTCAAAATAGAACTCTTGATTCTTTCCATCCCACTTCCTCACCTGCTACTCCCCCAGACTGACCAGTGTAAATAAACAGCATCACCACTCACTCAGTCATCAAGCCAAAAGCCGAAGAGTCTTCCTAATTTCTCTTTTCCTCATGCCTCACATCCAATCCATTAACAAGTCCTACGGGCTCTACTTTCAAAACAGATCCCAAACCAGCCACTTCCACCACCTCCACTGCTGCTCTAACTTCGCATCTGGAATTCCTCACCAAGTGCCACTTAGATATTCCAACAGCCTCTTGACTGGTCTCTCTCCTTCCGCTCTTGTCCTCTACAGTCGATTCTCCACATTGCAGTGACTAATCTTTTAGTAATAAATCAGTGTGGGGGGGTTATGAAAATGTTCTAAAATTGGTTGTGGTGATGGTTGCACAACTCCGTGAATATACCAAAAACCACTGAATCGTTTGCTTTAAATGGACCGATTGTATGGTCTATGAATTATATCTCAATAATCTACTTAATTTAAAAAATAAATCAACAATTCTGAAACTGCTATACATGCTACGAGGACTGAACAAATAAATCCATGGATGGTGGACGACAGGACCCAGGTTTCTCACTGCTGGAGAAGGAAGTTATAGATAACCAATGGCCACAGCTAGAGGGAACCATGGGGTACTAGATTTGAGTCAGATATAACTCACGTCCTTTATTTCTCTGCCCTGAATGAATAAGCAGGCAATGTTATAAGATGTTACATGTTTGAAATAATTGAAGAATAAAATTCCTTTCTTAACAGAAGAAGTACTGATTAAGAGGCAAGCAGCAGCAAGATTTGGAGAAAAGGAGTAAGTTTCTGGATATAGCCTGGTGAGTCCTTACCCTCAAGAAGCTTATAGTCTAGAAAGGCATCAAATGAACTGGTAGTTACAATACAACGATATGTATAAGATGCCATGGATCACAGAGGAAGAACACTTAATCTAGTGTAGGGTATAGGGAAAGCTTCCTGGAGGAGTTGAAGCTAAGTTGAGAAGGAAGAACCAGATGACACAGAGTGAGAATAACAGGAAAAAGAATGGGGAGGCACTAAAGGCAGAAGTGGCATGTGCAGAAACCTGCTTGGAAACTGTAAATGATTCACATAATTCTGAGTGTAGATGCCAACTGGAAAGAGTGGAATAAGGTAGGGCTGGGGAGGCTAGCAAGGGCCAGCTTGGAAATGGCCTTGTAAGCTACACTGAAGAATGTGGGCTTTATCCTGCAGAATTGTGTTGGCACTAGTTGCATGTGGCTGTTTAAACTCAAGTTAATTAAAATTAAATAAAATTAAAAATTCACTTCCTCTGTCATACTAGTCACATTTCAAATGCTCAAAAGCCACATCTGGCTAGTGGCTACCATACTGGTTAGCACAAAACATTTCCACGCAATTGGGCAGTACAGTAGAAAGGAAGAGCTACTGAAAAGTTTTAACTAGGAGAGTAACAATCACATCTGCATTTCAGAAAAATCCCTCTGGGTGCAGAGACAAGACTGGATTGGGGGTGAGGTGAGACGTAGACAAGAGGTTTCTTAATGAGATCCAGGAAAAAGAGTAAGAACTTAGACCACAGCACTGATTTAAATGTCTGCTTTACTAAAGTAAGCTGAAATATTTTAATAGTTTGATGTTAAGAGGAATGAAAAACTTGGTTAAGCATGGTAAGTCTAAGCTGGATCACATAGAACGTTCAACATCGGTACAGGAATTTCCGTTGTATGTGCCAGCCCGTGGCATGCTCCATCATTAGAAAGCAGTACACTGTGTTGAGTCAGCATCCTAGGAGGACATCAAGAGGTATTCAAGTTAAAAGGCTCTAAAGCATACGTAAAAAACGCGTGTGTGTCTTTGTATGTAGGCTCTACTGGTCGCTTGTTGAATCTGAGTACTTGTCTGCCCTTTGCTATGTGAATCTGAGACAGCTGGAAGAATCTGGATGACAGGAACTCATGCTATGGTCTGGTTCCCCGGTGTCCCACAGGCACCTCTAACTCAACATAACCTTGCCATCTTCCTGCCCAAATCTTCCTCTTGTGTCTTGACCAAAGGTACCTAACTCAAGGCAGAAAAAAACCTGGAGAATCATCCAGCCCGTTTCTTGGCCCCCACATCCAAAATCTACAGAGCCTGTCTTCACTCCCAGGAGTCCTTAGGCATCTCAATGTGAACATGACAACACTGAACTCACAATCTTTCTCCCCAAATCCATTCCTTCTTTCTCTCTGCTGACAGTTCATAATGGATGTGATTCCTGATCACATTCAGGATCTCAAGCCTCAGTCCAATGAGAGGAGGAAACTCTTACTATGCTTACTATGTTTCTGTAAGCTTCAATTTTTCAAACTTAGGTTTTAAAGTATGGACTTGGAAATACTCAAGCTTTTTGTTTGTACTAATCTGAGTTGGAACTGCTGAAGGGTTTACCTTAAATGCTTGAATGGAAATGGAATTTAATCCAAACCCAGAAGCCGTTGAAAATTGGCTGTCTGCCTGGGTATCAGATGGACTCTGGAAATCTGCCAAGAGGACCCTGATGTTCCATAAGATTATGTGTTAATTTTCAATTACTCTGCTTTTCTGTCTTTCAAAAAAAGACTGAAGAAAAAAATAATTGTGTTGCCTTGGAGAGGTTCTCATGAAGAATTCACACAAGCTAGTTGTTCCATCACCACGCTGAAACCCTCAATAATTCTTGCTTTTCAACCAAACTCTCATTTTTCTCATTTCACAGGAAGGAAGAAAATCAGTGGCCTGAGTCCACATATGGATAATCTCCGGCTTAACCAGTTTGATTTAGTCTCCTTTCTCAGTTTCCCCAATATCTCTGCTGTTCTCAGTCTAAAAACAGCAGATTGTGGCTTTTGTCATTCTGCTATATTCTGTAGAAAACAAGATAAACACTTTACCTTGGTACCCACTAGAAAGCCATTTTAATACTATGATAGTGCAATTCATCTCTTAATTTGCTCATGTTGCTACACCTAACAAATAATATTTATACTGTGGCATCTTTTGGCTTTTACAAACTGCTTTTCCTTCTTGTGCTGCATGTGTTAAAGTAAAAAAGTTCTAACTCATAAAATCTTGCCTTTACTTTAAGATCCCTGCAATTGGTGACTACTTAGAATTACTGGCTCTCACATTTATCTGTTACCACCGAAAGACGGTGTTATGTCCCAACACAATACATATTCATAAACAGAACAGAATAGAAAGCATTATTTAACCTTTTAGAGAAATAAAAATGAAGTGATAGGGGAAAAAAGGGTCTCCAGAAACTAACCTATGCAAATGGAGGTGTGACGTAATATACATGTACACTTTTTTCCAGAAACCACCCCAGAAAGAAGCCTATAGCTATGTGTCTCCTCAGTACCCCTACGTTCTCTAGGGACAGAAGACCTCCTCTTTTGGAGAAAAGACCCCAACCATTCAACCATGTTATTCTAGGTGGGGCCACCAAACAGAAAACCCCTGGGTGGGTACCATGATCCAAGATGGACCTAATAAAACTTTCATTGGGAGTTTTCAAGTTGGAACTAAGAAAAGGGCAATCCCTGTAGGGTAGTGAGGTTATGAAATGTTAACATGTGAGTCTCATGGCTATATTCCCTGCTGTGTGAAAAAGGTAGTAGTATGAGGGAAGAAGATATGTCGTAGAGAAGAGCAAGGAGAATGTGGGTGGGGCGGCGAAGTGACAGAGGAAGGGAGAAAGGCAGGGAAACACCTAAATGAGTTAGAGTTCCCCTTGCTCTGGTTACACCTGAGGCCCAGCCACACAGAACCCTGCTCTTCCCACAGTTTGGTTACAAAAAACAAAAAAAATTCTTGTTTTCCCTAAGCTTATTCAAACTGAGCTTCTGTCACTTACAACCAAGAGTTCTGACTAAAATAGAAACTGACCTAGAAGTGGGGTGTAACACTGAGCGGAACTAGCTGAGGCAAGTTGAGGTGTAGGTGGCAGCAAAACTCTCCATCCCGGCAAAGAAATACACCAATCTTTGCTAAATGGCTATGGAGCAAAGCAATAGGTTAAACTGTAATCTCTAGGATCCTGGGACTTAGATCTTGCGCCCCCTTATGGCTGGAGTTCTGGGCACCTCGAGAGGAATAACAGAATGTAGCAGTGACTTCTTGAAGTCTTCAGTATGATGTTGCAAGGGAGAGAGATGGGTTGTCTGAAAGCGAGTTGCCTCAGCCCACCAAGGGTGAGATAATTAAGACAACTAGGGTTTTATGGGGGTTGTGTTGTTCCAGAAAACCCAAATGTAAACCTCAACTCTTTGGCAGAAGGGGTAGGGGGAGCTGGCTAGTTATGTAGATAGTCTGAGGCTCTAAGTGCTTCTTACACAGATGACCAGCTGTCATCCTCTATGCTCCTTTTCAGAGCCTTCTAATTCCCAGGGTGGGCCTTCCTCTGGGCTTCTCTGTCAGCTTAGGGTTAGTTTTCTCCAGTCGGTAAAGTCAGTTATCACTCATCCATCTGCTTTGCTCCTTCCAAATTGTTGCTATTGTCTCTTTTTCCATTTTTCTTTGTTCTTGTGGGTTTTTACTTAAAAAAAATAAAAAGTGTTGACTGTCATTTTAGTGGCGTTTCAGGAGAAAACATAGGCAGATGTGGCTTGATATGCCATGTTTTTGTTACTTCCCTTTTCTCCTTTCTATAAATTACGATTATCCTATTTTCAGATCTCTACCTTTGTATACTGGGTATGTGAGTGCTTAAAACTAATCATTTGGTCCATGGTAGAATGGGTTAATGAATCACAAAAAGACATGCATAGACCTGATCTGGACGAATAGACATAACCTTGATGTCCCGGGCCCAGTGCTGTCTACAGGAGGTGGGTAAGACTCCTGAGAAAGGTGTGCAGGCATTTGCAGTCATATATGGAGAGCTGCATTGTGTGAAGAAGGAAAACTCTGGAAGTGGAAATGTGTATGGGAAGGTTGTGTGAGAAAGTGTATGTCAGTATGTATACACTTTTGCACACATCTGTGTGCTGGGTAGCAAAACTGTAGTCTGTCAATGACCTCTGTTATTTTTCCTTCCTAGGATCTCTTTCTTCTGTTCTTGATGGTATAACCTTCTTTTGGGGAAATTCTCCTCCCTCTGTTCTGATGACACAGGTCCAATGGGTGTTGCCTATCACATATACACAGGATGGGCAGTAACGCAATCCCAGCCAGTAAGGAGCCTTCCTTCGAGTTCTAAGGGAGGAGAAGCACAACCTCTTGAGTGACAGCCCTGTGACGTGTGTCTGAAGCCATCGGCAGTATTGAGAAGCAGCAGTTCTGCAGCAGGAGGAAATGAAGACGGCTCACTGAGAGAAGCCCTGAGATGGAGGGCATCCTGGTGGCATTTCAGTTGCTCTGGTGATCCATGGACACTTCTGTCCTTCCCTTTCTGCTTTTGGCTTTGTCTCTGTGGGTTTGTGCCTTTTTTTTTTTTTTTTACTGTGATAAAACATACAACATGAGAACTACCCTCTTAACAAATTTTTAAGTTTACAGTACAGTTTTGTTCATTATAAGCACAATATTTACTTATTGATTAGAACTTTTTCATCTTGCTAACTGGATTTATACTTTTTAAAGTTAAATTTTAATACGTGAAATTAAAAGAGTTGACACTAATATACCAACCAAATACACAAAGCAAAAAGTTTCATATTGAAGGTTTTCTTTACTGCCATAGTTATATAAAATGCCCACAGAATTGTAAAAGTTAAAGTATTCATAAATAAAGGTAAAGCTTTAGAAGACATTTAAAAAATAAAAAACATTAGCATCATTTTCCACATTGGTCTGAATATACGGTATGACTTAAAGCAGTACACAGTGCAGAGCATGATGCCATAGTCCACATTCTGAACCTTGGGGAAGGAGAGGGAGAGAGGCGAGCCTCGGAGGAAATCACACAGCGGAGGGGGATTCCAAGCGTCTGTTGTGAAGTTTCAAAAGCTGTTTGTTGTTTGTTTTTAAGTGTACTGTTTCGATTATCTTAAAAGAGAGCAAATTTCCAGAAACGATTTAGTCTAAGGCAAAGATGAAATTTCTTTTCAATTACAGAAATACTGATATGGGACTATCAGAAGGATATTATACAGGGCAAATCTCTAGAGTAGAACCTCTCAGGAACATAATTTATAGAATTTCACATGATAGCCAGCATCATTACCATTTATATGGTTTTCTTCTGTAAACAGTAACCCTTATATTTGAGTTCATTTTCTATTTGGACTAATATATTATTATTTTTGACCATTTGGCTATCATTGTTTTTTTTCCTGAGGAAGATTCGCCCTGAGCGAACATCTGTTGCCAATCTTCCTCTTTTTTTTTCCCAGGCAAGATTTTCCCTGAGCTAACATCTGTGCCAATCTTCCTCTATTTTGTATGTGGGTTGCCACCACAGCATGGCCACCAACAAGTGGTACAGGTCCTCACCCGGGAACTGAACCCAGGCTGCTGAAGCAGAGCACGCTGAACTTAACCACTAGGCCACGGGGCCGTCCCCTGGTTATCACTATTTTTATATGCACTGCCTACTGAAAAGGTAGAAATTGGAGATCAAATTTTTCCTGCATTTTTATTACTGGGCCTGTTCTTGTCTGATTCAGTGATTTACATCTTATGCTGAGTTCTAAAGGAAACCTCTTATTTCTGGAGAGTAGCTGTATCCTTTGAGGATTCTCTGCCCCAGCAGAGGAAGGCTCTGTGACTAGGATGATGTGCTGGGTTCCTGGCTTTCATCAGACTCTGGAGAGACAGGTCTGACAACATTCAGAGGAAGAAAGAAAAACTGATGAGTCCTCAAGGAAGTAAACAGAATACTAGCTGGAAATATATACTGTTTGGTAACTGGGGCCATGAAGAGCCAAATCTATGAATTATGCAATTAATGTACACACATTATATCATAATCTCATCCTGAATATAAATGAAATCTCCTAAAATTCCCAGGAGTATATTATTAGGATGGGGGTATCTTGTTCCCATGTAGCCTCCAGCCCAGCAACTACTCTTCATGTAAGTTACAGAGTATTACCTTCCCTTCTGGTCTGCTAAGGGCTTTGGCTGCCTGTGGTCTGCTGGTCAGTCCCTAGAGAGTCTGCGATAACCACCTGTAGGACTGACTAAGTCTATCTACAAAGAGATACTGGCTGAAATGCTAACTTTAAAATAAAATCCTAACCCAGGCTATTCTGTTTTCTCTGAAACAACTTTCAGAAATGGTAGATACTTGTGACTGACAATTGCAGCTGGCCACTTACTATTAGGCCTGGGGCTTCATACAGCAACACCGAGCCTAACGGGTAGTCCTTCTATAGAGGTGGCTGTGATCATTACTGATCCTGAACCCCTTCTTTCAGTCTTCTCAAGCAATAAAACCTTGTCCAGAAAGATGTACTCCCTGTAACAGCCTCTAGCAGCTACATTCAGCTGTGGTCACTGAAGGTCTGGTGCCCTTGGTCACCAGGCACTTGGGGCCCTCAGGAACTCAGGTGACTCAGGGTGACAAAACTAGTAAATGAAGAGAAGAAATCAGATGAAGTGAAACTGTAATAGCTGGTGTTGCTAAAACGAACATACAGCCTACAAGCTGACTTCTTTCACTAATCCACTCTGTCTTCCTACTTTTGAAATGGAAACATCCTTGAGTTGATATTTAGATTCTGGGTCTGGCTCTGAAGGCTATGGGTGGTTAACATAAAAAGCTAAGGACTAAGCCCAGAAAGGGTTATTGTAATATCTAGGTAGGTGGGAGAGGTTTAATTGTTGTGTATTCTTCTGCAAGCTTTCAGCTCCTCATGAGAGGGCATTATTCATAAATTATTCTGTTACTTCCCCTACCTGTTCTCTCATCATAGTTTATTTCTTAAATAATGAAAACAATATAAAATTCTCACACAAACCTCAGAAGGTAGAAACTGTTATTGTCCCCATATCACAGATAAAACAATAAAGATAAGAATCTTGCTCATGGTCAGGTGAGAGCCAGGGCTCAAATGCAGACGGTCTGGCTCAGAAGTCTAAGCTCCAGTACAGGGTACCACTCAGCTCTGCCCCAACGAAGCGGCTGGCTGTGCCCCTGCTAGGAGCAACTTAACAGGGCTGCGGGCAGGTACCGTCACCCGGCCAGGGTCTTGAGTCTCCACACAGATAACACTGTGTCAGCAGGTCACTGATTTATTGAGTCCGTAAATCCTCTATTCCAGGGTAGCCCTACGGTTTACTCCTTCCCTTCCTTCTAAGGCTATTTCCTAAACTTGCTTGATAATAAGAATCACCTGGAATACTTGCTAAAAGCATAACTTCTCGAGATCTCAGGATCCATTTGGTCTGATGTGGTCGCAGAAATCCATATGTCTAACAGGTGGCCCAGGTGATTCTTCCCATCAGCCAAACTTGGGAAACACTGCTCTAGGAGTTTTAGCCAACGGGAACAAACATAGGTGATCTTAAGTATATATTATATATTAAGTCAAAGTATTATTAAGCAGATGGCACTTCTACAGCTGAATTAATCCAAAGCCATCAGTACACATGGCACAAAGTGGTTTTCTGCAGGAAAGACTTGAGGAGTGGGTTGGAATGTCTTTGTTGCTTCTTCTCTTTTTGAGGGATGACTGCTAGAAAGAACTCTTTAATGGTTGTGCCCTTGAGGGAGTTTCTGCCTTGCTCTAGTCATTGAACAGCTTAAATCAAATAGAAAGTAAGCCATTTTATGTAGTTCTTTTAAGTCCTGCCTAAGAGAATTTTGGAGAAGGGTAAATTAAATAAAGAGGAGAAAGGAGTACACAGTTCTAGTTCCCTGAAGGACCCTAAAGGAAGCTCCTTATATAACGAAGAGAGGGACTCAGGCTTTTCCACTTAAATGCCTATGAATCATATACAAGATGATTTAGGAGACTATAAGAGATTTCAATTTACACAGTCTAATTAGGAAGCAGAAACAATATCTGACACTCAAACAACTCAAATGCAAAACTGTTGAAATTCATGAGTATCAAAATATTGTTCAATGTTAAAAAAGGATCCCAAACATGCCTAATCGGCTTTGACACTATGTTCACTGCTTGTCACAAATGGAGACTTTCCACCTCAGGCACCACTCAAAGGCAGACTCCTTCAGTTGCTATATTTATGAGTTAGTAGGAAGAAAAGGAAGATAGAAAATAATATTAAAAGACAGTCAAAGGAGGAGAAAGCAAGCCAGTCCTTTCTGCTCTGTGGAATGCTTTGATTCCCAGGCCAGAGGCCTGTCCCCAACTCTGAGCAGGACCGACGCAGAAGTTGTACATACCTCTTGGTGGGAGTGGGCACTCCAGAGGACATATGGCTCACCATGGTGTCATTCATATTAGTCAGAGGGCGAGGAGGACTGGAAGGAAAGACATTTACATTATATTAATAATTACCAACATGATTAGGGAAGCAAACGAGAGTGATAAGGGCAAAATAACCCATGATCATTCAGGTTCTTTTGTGATAAGCACATTGGGGCCCCCCAGGGAGTGGACGCAGAAATCAATACTTCTCGCCTAAGCAAATTCAACAAGAGGGTTGCTCGCACAAAGCCGACGGACATCGCTGTGCTGTCCCCGGAGAAGCAACTCATTCTGCACACACTGCTACAGGGATGCAACTCCGTGGCTTCTGTTTTGTAGTTTTAGTACACAAGAATCTGAGTTCTGCCACTTAGCTAATTTCCTGCATTTAAGGTGCTTACAGGATTACTAGGTGCTTGTGGTATATTACAAAGGTCACAACAGCAACATGCATGCCTTCCTGAGATTTAGTTAGAGTTCACTGACTTCCCTCAAACTTAGTTTGCATACTTTTTACCAAAACAATTAAAACATTAAATACTAAATTCTTTTATTAATCCTTTACTAGAATCTTAATAATGAACCCACATTTTATACCTATACTCTAATTAGAATGCTTTCTTTTATAACCTAACCCAAATTTAAATTTGAAGGTAAGCATTTTTGATAACTTCTTTTTAGTTGCGGGTTCTCTGGACTCAAGGTCTATTTCTCCCTCTTGTAAGAGTCTTGAATGAACGAATCCAAACTTCTCAAAAGGAATGATTTTCCCTTTCAGACCCTCTCCCTCTCCATCAGGTTCGGCTACAAAGGGTTTCTGTCTTGCATTTGGAGCCACATGACTATTGCTAAATATTCCCCCTGGGAAATTTCTCACTTCCTTTCCTAAATTGAAAGAAGTAATTTTCAGAGAAATTTGTCCATCAAAAGCAGAAAAGTGAAGCAGAAAAGCCCCTCTCTCATATTTAGCTGCTTGGGAACTACCTCCTGGTTTCTCCTTATCTTTAAGAGCTGAGCTAATTATGTAAAATGTTTTTGTAGAAGTCATACTTCACAAGTCTTGGTGAACAGTAAGGGGTCAGAGCCTGCATGGTTTTGGAGGTTTCACAGTATATTCAAACAAAGGCTCAAGGGAAACTTTTCAGGCCAAGTCAAGGAACTCAGAGGAAAAGTTAAGAGGGAGGGATGGGATGGATGGATGGATCTCTCTCTACAGCTATCTATCCACACACTCCTTTTCCAAAAACCAATTTCACTTCTGGGTAGGGAAATATTTTTAATGACTTCCCATTTAATGGAGAGGATCAAAGATGGGAAGTAATTTGCAGGGAACAGATTAGGTCTCCTGATTTTTAAGCCATAACACTATGCTTATTGTTACACATTCCTCTCTTTGTGTGAAAGTTGCTAAGTAAGACATTCAGGATTAAAATACACCTTTCTAGGCTAGAATTCAATTCCATGTTATTTATCTCACTACCTATCTCCCAGACAGATATTCAATTTTGCCCCCAAACTTTCAAGCCTATTAATACTAGTGGCTGTGCTGAGTTATAATCAATTGTTTTAGGCTGACTAATAAAGAAAGTGAAAGACAGAGATTAGCTTAATTTTAGTCCTAAATTTATATTTTTGCCTCTGGTTCTTTTAATTCAGTTGTCCAAATGGAACAAGGAGACAATTCCTCCGAAAGAAACAAATCCAGCATCATAGCTTTTCATACTTGAGGGCATCAGAAACATTCTTGTCCTGGAAATACAATGGGCTTTCCTTCTGTAATATATTATTATTAGCAATCCATTTCCAAAATAAGATAAGGACATGTCCATGTTGCTTTCAGAATTAACGCAATTACCTAGTATATTTCAACACTGAAGATACTACTGCATTCAATTTCCTTTCTCACATTCTCAGAGGAAAAATGACAACAGAAAAAAATTTTGTTTTAATTCCTCAAATATGATAAAACATCATGATTTGCGGTGTTATGTTTGGTCTGATGCAACAAAAGTCTTTAATAATCATCTCTATCTCTTGGCAGATATAATGCTTAATTATTATCTTATAGCACACATACCACAGCCTCTTCTTTAATATTGAAAACCAGACAGTAATGATTACATCGTAAGCTATAAACTAATCATAATTGCCCCCAAATTTCATATCCTTTTTGAACTTCTAACATGTTTTGCTAGGGAAATAGGTATGCATTTGCAGTCCAAGACGAAAGAGGCATTTGAAAACATACAGGGGGTCTTTACCATAGGATCTACCACTAGACCCACAATTCACTAGGAAAGCCAACAGCTCAGCTGTGGTCTCAGGAGATGTAATACACCAAAAATGACTTCTGGCTTATAAAAGAAAACCTCATAGTTCCTGTAAGACATAACTGAAAGGAATGCTTGCAGGTGTAAGGTAGACATTGATGGTACCAATTATACAAACTTAGAAAGCAGTAGAATTGACACAACTCTTCAGATCAGTTTTTGAATACCTTGAACATGTCACCAGATGTTGTATATCTTCCTTTGGTGAAGATCTCAGCAAGGTATCTTTGGACACTAATGAGTTCCATGGTACCCAAAGGACCACCAACCATCACTTGGTACAGAGATTTGGGATATTCCTTCTTTGTTAATAAGACATGCCAATTTTTTTTTTTTTTTTTGAGTTGGAGATAGAAGGCAATTTGCTAGTCAGAAGAGGTAGGTGTAAAAGGAAGACTTAGAGAATTTGGTAATTCTTAATCAAAGGGAAAGAGGGATTCCTATTGGGTTCCTACTCATAAAGATAAGTAAGACCATCTTTATCTCAATGACCTAACTACCTATCAGTGAAGACAGATATGTAGGCAACTCATCACAATGCAAAGTAATGAGAGCAGCAATACAAGTATAGACAAAGTGCTGAGGAGTCATAGATGAAGAGCGGTTATCCTGCCTGGAGGGATGAGGGGGAAGAGTGCCAGGGTGAAGTACCATTGAGGAGAGAGTTTTCTAGACTTAGAAAAAAAGTTAAGGCTACCCTACCTAGAAGAAATGGTATGGAAAAAGGCACAGAAATCCAAGAGTCCATGGCATATTTGGGTCTAACTTATCTGGCTAGACTCAACGGCGCTCGAAGGGGAGTAGCTGAAAATGCACAGGGAAAGGTAGATTAGGCCTAGGATGTGAATGACAGCTGTTCCATCACAAGCCAAGTTTGGGCCTATACTGTAGGCTGCAGGGGAAGCATTGAAAGTTTTTAAGCCAAAGATGATGTGACTATAATTGGGTTTTAAAAAGACAACTCTAGAAGCTTGTAAAATATTGGTTTTAATCATGGGTGTGCATTGGAATCATCTGGAAAGCTTTTCGTAAAATAAGATACCCAGGCTCTATCCTCACTCTAGTGAATCTGAATCTCTAGGGGCAAGAAGACTCTTTCTAATGCACGCTCTCACTTAAAAATCACTTCTGTAGAATGCATTTGGAAGGAGGAGGGAAAGGAAGCTGGGAAAGGAGGGAGAGGACAATGGCAATTGTCCAGATCAGTGATTACAAGGGTGGACAGTGGTAGTTAAGATGAGGAAGAGAGAAAAGGAAAAATACTGTTGAGGTAAAATAGATAAGATGCAGTGACCAATTAAGTACATGGGGTTAGTGAGTAAAGAATAACTGAAATTTTTACCTTGACTATTGGGTAGGATAGTGATATCAATATCGAAACTAGGTAACACCAAAGGAGGAAACAGGATTTGGTTTTGGGTAGGTGGGGGCAGATAGAAAGAGCAGGAAGGTAAGAGTGAATAGGATTTCAGTTTTGAAATTGCCGAATTTGAAATGGCATTAAGTGCAGGTAAATGATAAAAAAAAGCAGTTAGAAATAGGAGAATGGAACCCAGGTGAGATGCCAAGTTTGAAAATATTTGAGTGCCATAATTTAAATCGTAGCTGTTCATTTGAGTTTTCTGATCACTGTAAAGGTACATTTTTATTTACTGTTTTTAGCTGGAGCAGGATAGCTTTGGGGAAATATCCAGTAAGAGGGTGGCTTAGATAATAGGTACAGAGCTTCTGGTTACTGGTTAGACACAATTCCTGTTATAAATTAAAAATTTAACTTACTGGTACAAGTTATTTTCACGTTACTTCTCTTAAGACCAGACCACTCCAATTCATTCTGGTTGATGCTCTGGAATGTACACTAACTTGAAATTAAAACTACTACAGAATCTCTCTTAAGGTTTTTAAAGCTAAAAATAGATGATGAATAACTCATCATGCTTTTAAATCTTTTAGGACAAATTACATATAACTCTCTATTTCTTTCCTTTATCAAGTATTTGCTGTGTCTCTACCAAGTCATCGTTACTGTGCTAGCTGCTAGGGATAAAAATTAAAAAGATGAAAATTTAAGTATTAGGAAGAAAAAAATTCAGAAGAAATAATTGTAATATAATGTAATAAGTATTGAATAGTATAAAAACTGGTACATGCTATGGGAAAATATTGAAATCACCTCACCCCATAAAGAAAAATGTATTTCCAGGGTATTAAAAAGCTAAATGTACATGCTTAATTATAGAAATTAAGAGAAAACACATGTGTCTATGGACAGAGGATTTTCTTAGTTCAAAAGCAATGGAAAAATTAGGAAAGAAAAGACCAATTAATTTGATATATTTAAAAAATCAGAAAAGACAGAAAAATACAAATTCAGGGAACTCTTTCAATGAATGTGACAGAGCAAGAATTAATAGCCTTAATATATAAGGGATTCACACAAATTTATAAGAAAATTATTAACATTTCAATTAGATAAATGGGCAAAGTGCAAATACCTCCTTAAAAAGAAAAACAAATAACATAAAAATGTTTTCATTATGAAAAAGCAAAGAAATTTGTTAAAATTACAGACCATTTTCCCTTATAAAAATAATGATTCTTGGGCTGGCCCCGTGGCCGAGTGGTTAAGTTCGCGCGCTCCACTGCAGGCGGCCCAGTGTTTCATTGGTTCGAATCCTGGGCGCAGACATGGCACTGCTCATCAAACCATGCTGAGGCAGCGTCCCATATGCCACAACTAGAAGGACCCACAATGAAGAATATACAACTATGTACCGGGGGGCTTTGGAGAGAAAAAGGAAAAAAATAAAATCTTAAAAAAAAAAAAAAAAGATTCTTTTTTTTAAGCCAATCCTTAAGGCTGGAGAGGATTTTCCGACATAGGCCATCAATTTATTACTAGGCAAGAGTGAAAATATAAAATCAAGCAGAATTTCTAGAAAGCAACTGGGCAAAATGTCCATCAAAGATCTTTAAAAATGTTTAAACATTTTGACTCAATAACTTCCCTTTCTAGGAATCTATTCCAAGGAATTAATCAGAAATGCAAAGATAGATTTATTTTAAAATATTTAGGGAAATATTATTTACAATAGGGTAATTTTGGAAGAAATCTAAATGTTCAAATATGAGAGAAAGGAAAAGTAAATCACAGGCCACCCGTAATTATAAGATATTACACTGTCATTAAAAAATAATGCTTGCGGGGCTGGCCCTGTGGCCGAGTGGTTAAGTTCGCACACTCCACTGCAGGCGGCCCAGTGTTTCGTTGGTTCGAATCCTGGGCACGGACATGGCACTGCTCATCAAACCACGCTGAGGCAGCATCCCACATGCCACAACTAGAAGGACCCACAACGAAGAATGTACAACTATGTACCAGGGGGCTTTGGGGAGAAAAAGGAAAAAATAAAAATCTTAAAAAAAATAAAAATAATAATGCTTGGGGTCCACCCGGTGGCATGCAGGTTGAGTTTGTGTGCTAATTTTGGCAATCTGGGGTTCAAGGGTTCGGATCCCAGGCATGGACCTACACACTGGTCATCAAGCCATGCTGTGGCAATGTCCCACACACAAAATAGAGGAAGACTGGCACAGATGTTAGTTCAGGGACAATCTTCCTCAAGCAAAAAGGGGAAGACTGGCAACAGATGTTAGCTCAGGGACAATATTCCTCACCAAAAAAATAACTAACTAAATAAAAAATAATGCTTACAGGGGAAAATGCTTAGCACATAAGAGGTAAAAAAGAAGGGCAAGATAACGATAATGATAGCTTACAATTATTGAATGTTTGCTACATATCAGACACTGTTTACAGCTTTAAATATATTATTTATTTTATCTTCAAATAACCCTATACAATAAGATAAAATTATTTATACATAAACACAGCATGCTCTCAGCTAAATAACATAGTAAGTGTAAAACAAATATCTGAAGGAGGGGGCCGGCCCCACGGCCGAGTGGTTAAATTCACGTGCTCTGCTTCGGTGGCCCAGGGTTTCACTGGTTCAGATCCTGGGCATGGACATGGCACCGCTCAGCAGGCCATACTGGGGCGGTGTCCCATATAGTACAACCAGAGGCACTCACAACTGGAATCTACAACTATGTACTGGGGGGCTTTGGGGAGAAGAATAAAAAGAAAAAAAGGAAGACTGGCAACATCACTAGCTCAGGTGCCAATCTTTAAAAAAAAAAATCTGAAGGAACTAGGTCAAAATGTTAAGAGCAGTGGAATTACGGGTAGTTTTTCCTGCCTATTTATACTTTCCTGTACTTCTCCAATTTTTCCAGTTTAATTTTTCCTGATTTTCAGAGAAAAGATGCTTAATGTAAAGAAAATTAAGTAGAAAAAAGAGAAACAGAAAAAAGCAACCTATATCACCACTGGATCAAATCTTTAAAGTGAGACTGTACTATTTTTGTTATCATTAAGAAAGCAAGCTGAGATGGAGTGTGCTTTACAAACCTAGAGAGAACTCTGAGACTGTAAGAAGAAGGGCCTGTTACATGGCTTGAGTAGATCCAAAGATCCACGCCCCCCTCAGCATCCCGACCACCACATCCCCGAAAAGAAAGTAAAGAAAATCTTTTAGATAAGTCTACATTATCTCCTCTATGAGACTGTAATAAACTTGTGTGATTTTTTTTTAAATATTGGCACCTGAGCTAACATGTGTTGCCAATCTTCCTTTTTCTCTTGTTCTTCTTTCTTTCTTTCTTCTTCTCCCCAAAGCCCCCTAGTACATAGTTGTATATTTTTTTTAGTTGTGGGTCCTTCTAGTTGTGGCATGTGGGACACCGCCTCAGCACGGCTTGATGGGTGGTGCCACATCCACACCCAGGATCCAAACTGGCAAAACCCTGGGTCGCTGAAGTGGAGCACATGAACGTAACCACTCAGCCACGGGGCAGGCCCCATATTTGTGTGATTTTTTTTGAGGAAGATTAGCCCTCAGCTAACAGCTGCTGCCAATCGTCCCCTTTTCGCTGAGGAAGACTGGCCCTGAGCTAACATCCATGCCCATCTTCCTCTACTTTATTTGTGGGACGCCTGCCACAGCATGGCATGCCAAGCGGTGCCATGTCTGCACCTGGGATCCCAACTGGTGAACCCTGGGCCACCAAAGCAGAACGTGTGAACTTAACCGCTGTGCCACGGGGCCAGCCCCTGTGTGATTTTTTATCACCGTATTTTGAGTACCCAGCATACTACAAGACATGGAGTAGGCTTTCAGGAAATATTTGTTGACCGTGAGTCAGCACCATGCCCTGGAGTACACAGGAGTGTAGAGTGTGTGAGGAGTCTTCTTTCTGTTATACTCAGCTTTGGTGAGACTACTCTCTGAGAATGGAATAATGACATTATTAGTTGTTACATTTGGGAGATACATTTGTAGTGTTTGCAGCCACAGCAAGTTTTCATCTGTGACTTAGTAATGGAATCAACAGAGTGGAGAGTGTCTTTAACAATGACAATAGCAATACTTATTGTGTGCTTGATATGTGCCAGACTCAGTTCAAACACTTCCCATGGATTCATTCACTTAAACCTCACAATCACCAATGAGGTAGATACTACTATTATCTTTATTTTACAGATAGAGACACTAAAGCATGGAGAGAAGTAATGTACTGAGGGCAAAGCCCAATCATGGCAGAAGCAGGATTTTAATGAAGGCAGCACAGCTCCTGGGCCTGTTCTTGGTCATGATGGTGCAGTGTCTCAACCTTTGATTGCTGCACTTCTGGGAAAACTTACTTAAGACTGTTTAGTCTGTAAATTAAGACCAATAGCATGATGTTAGATCATAGGTCTTGTAAAGTTGTTTCTATAGGAAGGTAAAACAACAATAGCCCCAGAGTACAGCTTTTGGGTGATTTTTTTCTTTCCCCTGCCACATCATTAGAACTCTTTATAAATGTCATCTGAACTCAACCTATTTGGTTGCAGAGCTCCCATTCTTAACCACCTCTAGGCTGCCCCAAGGAAAACCAGATAAGCTAGCGTGAATTGTTTCCTTCAAAAATATATCACTCATTTATTAGGATGACTTTAAAATCTAATATTAATTTCAAAGATATTTTAGATTCCTCATCTCAGCCTAAAATATATACACTTAATGAGCAAATTATTATATCAGCCAGACTGTTAATTTAAAAAAAAATGTTTAACACTGGGCTACGGACCAACATTGAGTGTAATTACTCGTTTTGGCTTTCTAAGTTGACTTAGATCCAGGGGAAAACACTTTCTGGACAGGACTCTAGCCACGGATGTTAAAGTATAACAGTGTTTCTTTTCCCCCAATCTTTATTCTTTTTTTTTTCCCTGCTTTTTCTCCCCAAATCCCCCCAGTACGTAGTTGTATATTTTAGTTGTGGGTCCTTCTTGTTGTGGCATGTGGGACGCCGCCTCAGCGTGGCCTGATGAGCGGTGCCATGCCCACGCCCAGGATCTGAACCAGTGAAACTCTGGCCCGCCAAAGTGGAGCACACGAACTTAACCACTTGGCCACCGGGTCGACCCCCACACTGTTGTTGGTTAATCAAAATTTCTACTTAAAAATTGAGGGTTATTATAAAGGGGTAAAGGAACAAAGCCCACTCTGAGGCCCGAGAGGGCCAGTGAGATCTTGGGCACCTGTAAGGTCTGTCACTTTTCCTTTGACAGAACCTCTTCTGTACAAAGCCAACCCCTACCCTACACTTTTTAAAGTATTTCTTATTTGTTCATTATCTTGCTGTTCCTCCCAGAATATATTTTAGTCATAGAGGTTAAGGTTACAGTCCTGCAATTCTCTTTTACCTTGACAGCCATCTGCTAATCACACACTTGGGGAATTTTTACCAGATTTTTTGGTCTGTTTATTATTATTAGTGTGAAAGGGAAAAAGATTTTATTATGCCTGCTGCTTTCACTTACTTGACTACTTTTTTGTATTCCCCAGAACAATGCTTTACATACGAGGCACTTAACCATTCTAGTAAAATACATTTAATCACTTATTACAATTGTTGTAGCCAGCAATTTTGCCTTTAATCCTCGATACCTGTGTTGCTGTTGAAATTATCTTCCCTATGCACTTTGATCATACTTTTCTCATCTTTAAGGTTATGCAGCAAATTTCACCATACTGTAAGACAAATCCAAAACCCACACTGTAGACTACTTCATTCTTGTATCTGTCAAAAGACTCAGGACCTTCACATCTTTCAAATAAGTTTTCTTTTGCTTTTTCTAAGCTCCTGCTTTCAAATTTTCTCCTAGGTACCTATCCCGGAATGTCCTTCTTCACAGACTTGCCAAGGTTACACTCTTTCTCCCTTCTCTTATCAGAGAAATGGTTCCTGAAATTTCAGTATCTCCATAAAGCCCTTCTGATCGCTACAAACTCCATTTAAATAAACAAGGACCTTATCGGTACACAAACAAACAAAAGTGATGGCTCAGTCATGCCTACCACCTCCCTTATAGGCTTTGAGAAAAACCAAAACAAGTTGAAGGTTGTCCGTGCCCACAAGAAGTCTGTAATCCAATGAGTCCTCATAATCATCTGTCACAGCAACAACAGGCATTTAAGCTTTAGCTTAACCTATTATATTTTTTAGGTCAAATCTTATCTGACAATTATCATTTACAACCAAAAATGTGTAAAATCACTTATAACAGAGACTACAACTTAATTATTTCAAATTATTAACCAAAGCACAGTACACAAAAAGAACATGACAAACCCTGTGAGGTTAACAGTTGCAAGATTTGCTGTGTATTTTGCTATATTTCTTTACTTTTAGAACACTGGAGAAGGCTGGGAGGGAAGGAGTAATGCACTAACATTTGTTGAGTATGAGCATTGCATTAACATTGAGCAAGGTGCTCAGATACATTATCCAAATTCTTGCAATTACCCATTCTTATTTTACAAATAAAGAAATAAAAGTCAAAGAGGATAATTAACATGCTCAAGGTCACAAAACTAGTAAGCAGCAGAACCAATATTAGAACCTACTTTTTCTTTCTTTTTTTTTTTTTTCCTGAGGAAGATCCACCCTGAGCTAACATCTTCTGCCAATCTTCCTCTTTTTTGGCTTGAGGAAGATCCACCCTGAGCTAACATCTGTGCTAATCTTCCTGTATTTTATATGTAGGTCACTGCCACAGCGTGGCTGATGAGTGGTATAGGTCCATCCCTGGGATCTGAACCCACGAACCCAGCTGCTGAAGCAGAGAGTGCTGAACTTAACCACTACACCATGGGGCCAGCCCCAGAATCCACTTCTATCTGGTTCTAAAGCCAATGAATAGATAAAATCCACAGACTCACCATCCTAACCCAGGCATCTCTGCATTATCCAAATGAACTTTTCAGATTAGAGTTCTCAAGGAAGAATAAATTCTCAAGTTTGAGAAACACTGCCCTGTGTCAGGACCACTGGCTTCAAATCTAACTTGAAGCAGCTAAGGAAAATAAAAAGAGGAATTTACTGAGTATCATAACTAAATGATAACTAACTTCATAATTAAACTTTATGACATGTAGGGGTGCAGCTGGCTTCCAGGACACTAGAAGGTCATTAGGACATTTGCTGTTATCTTTGCTGAGATCTCATTTGGAGTCACAGTCTATACAGATCTCACAGGTTTTACACCTAACATCTTCTGCCTAATATGCTTTAGCTTCACCATTGGAGAACAAAACTTCTTCCCTCGTTCCGATTTGAAATTCCCAGAAAAGGCTCAAAATAACCTGCCTTGAGTCATCTGCCCACTGTGATAGACAGAGGGCCCAAAACTTTGACTGGTAGTCCTCTTAGAACAATATGGTTAGGATTGAGAGAGGACCAATGCTTCAAAGAAGACAGTATTGTTCTCAGAAAAAAGGGTGCTGAGCAAATCAGCGAAAAATAGTCACTTACTTAAAGATGAACTTTCTTCAAAATTAAAGAGTCAAATGGCAGTGTCCAGGATCCAGGCACTTCTGGATCTCTGCTGGGGTGATCACCCCAGATGAACACTGCTTTAGGATGAAAGTGGTGTTTGCTTCTCTCTTCTTAGTCACTATCCCCCAAAATTTAGTAACATATAAACCTATTCACAGACCCCCCACGTTGAAATAATATATGATCTAATAAGAAAGCCAGTTTATTTAATTATTCCATTATGATGAAGAGGATATATAGAATTTACACTGATCTAAAATAATGGTACAGTGTAACCCTGGTGAAACAGCAAGGAGAAAAGATCCTACAATCCATTTAATCTCTATGATTCTATTACTCTCTCAGAAAGCACCCTGCCTCTAGACAACAGTTCTGACGAGGATGGACCATTTGTGTACTCCTTGAGTAGTGTGATGTTTTGCTCTCTATTTATTTCTATGTACCAGATCAACCATCTCCTGTTACTCTACCAGGTTCGATGGTTATCCACCAAAGCAAAGAAGTTAAACAAACAAAGAAAACTGCCTTTTGGAAAACCATAAGGTTAAAAAAATAACCATATGCTACTGTAAATGTAGTATAAATATCATGTTACATTTTTACAATGAGATTTCTTTGACTTCCAGGGAAATACATTTTACTTTATTGGTCATTTACAATTAATTAGCCAACAAAAAACAGTTAAAATTCCAAAACCAACTATTAATCTAAATGCGTTGCATTAATGTAAAAAAGAGCTATCAACAGACACACGTCTCAATTTCTATTTCTAGCAGTTCAACACAGTCATTTGTGGTATAAGACTTAAAATGAAATATTTCTCAGGAAGGAAAGGTTTACCACAAACACATTCTTATATGGAACTTTCACCACTAGACAGCATCTAAAGACACCCAGAGGAATCCAGGTATCTCGCTCTAGCTCCGGAAAAGAACCCAATTATAAAATGAGGCAATAATTAGCAAATTATTTAGTAGTATTTCTCAGTTCAATATTATATTTAAAAAGCAGAGAAAGCGTCTTCCAAAACAGATAACTAAATCAACAAAAATGCACTATTTTATTTCAAAAACCTTTTCAGGATGTGTCCCTCTTTCTTTGTTCTCCTTGTTCATTAAACTTAGAAAGTTGCCAGTACTTTATATAGATATCAACTCCTATATTTCTAGAAAGATAAGACGACAAATACTTCAACAAGTTACCACTCACAGTCATTACTGAAATGTTTTCAAAAATGGAAAGAAATACATTATTATAGAAGACAGGCTGACTCTCATGTATTTTTACAATTAACCAGACAGGAAAAGATACAGCGGGCTTCCCCTTTCTATAATAACTGCCTGGGAAGTTCCAGAGGCTCTAGCATCCTGCCAAAAATAAACACAATCATCATCAGCCCAGCAGCTCAAGCAGCAAAAACATAAAGGCAAGGAAAAGCTAGCAAACCTTTACGTCCTGTGGCAAATGCTTCTTCTTTCTCTATGGATCTGGCATCTAATGCATTACACTGCTGTTGTCTCTAAGGAAACAGAACAATCACATGACGAAGAATCTTCTCCACAAGGTAGTTTATCCCACAGAGCATTTTGGGAAAGAACAGGTACAAGAGAACAATTCATCAGAAGGCAAACACACGTCTGCACTCCGTCAGCAAGTCCATCAAGCAGTCAAATGCAGCCAATGACAAGAAGGCAGATGCAGCACACAGAGTAGGGACCACTCCTTAGAAGCTTAAACATGAAACACATCCTCCTGCAAGAGCATCCAAGCTCTGCTGCACATCAGTGACCCAATTAACCCAGTCAGCAATTCCATTCTGATGGGATGTTAAGGAGCATCCCCCACCTCCTCTCCCAGGGCCTCTCCTACTGCCAACTGCTTGATGAGAAAGCAGCCTGCGGTACTGTATCTGCCAACCATCTAGGTAAGAAGCAAGGGGGAGTAGGAAGAACTAGTAAGGCTTGATTTTTTGCTTCGTTGAAGAGAAGTTAATGGGAATGAAAGCAGAGTGAATAAAATAGGACAATGGTGTCTACCTACCCCTTTGATGCAAAGAGCTCCTCACTTCATAAAGGCAGCTCCTCAGAGGGCCACTGAAACAGAAGGGCTCTACAGCATCACCTGCTGGACGGGCTTTCAGGGACACCTTGAGCCGGGCACTCACATGAGGAGAACGCCCCTGACACTCAGAGTCATCCTGCAGCCTCTCAGCTATGTCATCTATTCAACAGCTCTTACATCTATCTGCTCCTGGTCTCCATCTCCACCGGCATCGTCACATTTTAGCTGCACTTGGCTGGTGTAACTCGAATGTCGGAACAGTTTTCTATTTAGTCCACTGGTGTCCAGAGAACCTTCACTTATTACTCATCTGATTTCTCACAGCTCAAATTACTTTCCTAAGCACAGTTCTCATATCACCATTCTGCCCCAAATGATCAGTTCTTTACTAGTCTCCCAAATTAGGACGAACAACTTCTTCTCTATAGTCACTGCCCGGACACTACAGCCTCAGTCTCCCAAGCCATCTTAATTTTCACTACCTCTTTACACTTCCTAAGTATTCTGGGGATATAAGCTACTCTGGCCCTGGACTTTTCTGCTACACTAAAACAAAAACAAAACAAAATAGTAAAAAATATATACAAGTATATTTTCACTAAAAATAGGGGAAGTCAAAATGCAACCCAGACTAACAACCTAAGTGCCAGGAAAGAATCCTATCATTTGCTTAGATAAATGAGGAGGAGAGAGAAGACAGCCCAACAAATCAGACAGCTAACTAGTTAACACAAATACTTTTATATCAATAATGAAAGTCTGAAGAATAAAATGGATGCATGTGTTCGAATGCTTGGCAAAAAATAAGAGTTAATTTATATGACATATCAGAAATACAATAGGGGTCGGCCTGGTGGCGCAGTGGTTAAGTGCACATGTTCTGCTTCAGCGGCCCAGGGTTCACTGCTTTGGATCCCGGGTGCAGACATGGCACTGCTTGGCAAGCCATGCTGTGGTAGGTGTCCACATATAAAGAAGAGGAAGATGGGCATGGATGTTAGCTCAGGGCCAGTCTTCCTCAGCAAAAAGAGGAGGATCGGTGGCAGATGCTAGCTCAGGGCTAACCTTCCTCAAAAGAAAAAAAAAGAAATACAATAAAAACAAAATAGTGGGATAGGATCTCTCAAGTCTACAAGCTATATACAAGAGGGAGCAGAGCACAGACTATGAAGGGCAATGTGAACAACAATGGGCAAAATTAATTTCAGGGGGGAAAAAACCCCTACAGAATACCAGAAATTGAAATACCTTGGTTTTATAATAAAAACTTACTAAAGGTGAAGAAGAGGCAGTGGAGAGTGGAAAGAATACAAGTTTACGAGAATTGGGTTCTTGTTCCAGTTCTGGCACTAAGCAGATTAAGTGACATATACGACTGTGGACAATGAAGCCCTTTGTGTCTTAGCTAACTGGTCTGTGAAATGGAGGGGGCTGGTTCTAGAACAGTGGTTTTCACAGGTGGCTCCCTGGGCATCAAAGGATTCCACAAAGCGCTTCAGGTAACCTTGAGGAGAGCGAGTGGATTAGGCCCAGCCTCCATTCAATTAGAGCAGCTCCTCTTCTGCTCCAAGACTTCATATAAACAAAATGTTCCACTGCTGTTTTAAAAAGTTTGAAAACTCCTTTCCTCACTACAAAATTTAATTGGAAGTCCCTGCTGTACTCACTCATAGTATCCTGTTCTTTTCTTTTATAGTCCTATCACAGTTTGCAATTGTATGTAATTAGCCTTCACTTTTCCACTGGCCTCATTTAAGAGGCTGTAAGCTTCACGAGAGTAGGGCCCATAGGGTTTATTCCACCACTGGGTCCACACTGCATACCTAATACCATGACTGGCACATGGTGGGTGCTCAACAAAGATTTGTTCAATAATGAAATTTTATGATTCTACTTTCCATTCCAATCTACTTGAAACAATGTATTATCTAAACCCAAAAGTGCAAATTCTTGAGAGGAGTAACAATGACTAAATAATATTCTCAGGAATTTACCTGAACACACGAAAGCAGAAGTACCTCTCATATGTACCAATGCATCAGGCCAACTACGCCTGTTAAATTAGTCTTGGTATTTAATTTCTGGGCCAAAAGAATCTAAAAGTAATTTTAGGTGCCCTAATACAGTAGGGAGTTTTCCAGGAGAATAAAGAACCACACACCATCCATTAAACGTGTATCAAAGCCTCTGCTGAAAAGGCCACACTGAGGCCTCTGGAGATAGTGCTACGACAGTGAATTATAAATCAGCTAAAGTGGCAGTTTAGGGACCTCTGATACAAGGTGGTGAACTGAGCACATGCTGAGAGCTTACCCTCCTGGACCCTCCCCCTCAAATGACTTAAAGATAGAAAGATAAATTGATGCATGCATAGCTAGAATCAAAACAAAAAAAAAGGGAATTCTCTCTAAGCCTAAAAAAGATGAGGCATCCTGCAAGGAAGAAAATAAACAAGAAGCCAGTGCAGTAAGCAAGGGCTGTGCTGAGCTGCCATGAGCCACACACAAAGGCACACACGCAGGCCACCTTTGAGGAAACTGGAAGATCTTAACTGCCTCCCCTCAACAAAGCACCCAAAGAAAACGAGCATCTAAAAAGGTCTTTAAAAATGAGTATATTTAATATACTCAGGCACCTAAAGGACAGAATAGCATCCACAAAATATTCTGAAAAATAACCAATTAGCGACTTTAAAAATGAAAATCATTGAGATTTTTAAAAAGTCCACAGATAGGCTGAAGAAAAGACTGAATACAGCTAAAGATTGATGTGCATTCTTTTTTTAAACTTAAGAAATGTGAGTGATAAATCCAGTCTTAAAGTCTAGATCTCAGAGTTCCAGAGAGACCAAAGAGAATGGAGAGGCAACAGCATCTGAAAGAGACAATGGCTGGGAATTTTTCAGAACTGATGAACAATATGAGACTTTAGAGAGTAAGAATCCTGAGTATTAAAACAAATTTAATTAAATAGAAACAAATTTTTAAAAAGTTCATATTCAGACAGATTCTAGTAAAACTTCAGATTACCAATGTTATAAAGAAAACTCTAAAAGCTACCAGTGAAAGAGGAGAGATTCTATAGAAAGGAAGGAGAATCAGATCATTATCAGCAAAAATGGCTACAAGATAATAGAGGAATAATATTTCCAAAGAATGAAGGGAAAACATCTTTTGGCCAAATTATCATTCAATAGTGAGGGTTACCACAAGAATTAGCCAAGAAAAGGAATAAAAGATATTTGGGGCCGGCCTCATGGCTGAGTGGTTAAGTTTGCACACTCCACTTCAGCGGGCCAGGGTTTCGCAGGTTTGAATCCTTGGCACAGACATGGCACCGCTCATCAGGCCACAGTGAGGCAGCAGCCCACATGCCACAACTAGAAGGACCCACAACTAAAAATACACAACTACGTAATGGGGGGCTTTGGGGAGAAAAAGGAAAAAAATAAAATCTTTAAAAAAAAAGAAATAAAAGATACTCAAATTATAAAGGAAGAAGTAAAATTATTTCTATTTGCAGATGACATGATCTCCTATGTAGAAAACCCTAAAGAATCCACTGGAAGACCTCATCAAGATGGTGGCATAGGTGGACTCTGAATTCACCTCCTCCCACAAACACACTCAGGTTATAACTATTCTTGGAAAAAAGACCCCAGAAAGAGAGCTGCAAACTGGATTAAAGGAACTCACACAACAAGGGACACTCATGAATGAGGTGGTAGAGGCAGAAATTCCTTCTGGAGAGAAAAAAAGCCACCTTCGCAAGCCACAGAGCTTCACAGCCAGCCAGGCAGGAGACACTGTAAGGTACACAGTCTTCCCTGGAGAAGTGGGGACCTTAGCAGGGCACGTTACCGCTATAAGCACCCTTCAGACTCAGCACAACTGAGATGAATGTCATACTATCTGGCTTGGCTGGCTATTACCTGCAGCAGGGAATATCCCCAGAAAACCTATTGACATAAGTGGAATAAAGCCAGCTCTTAAAGGGCCCATGCACAAATTCACCCGTTTCAGCGAACAACCTAAAATCACCAGAAAGAAAGGTGCACAGTCCTTTGGTGAAAAGAGACTCACCTGGTAGGCTCTGGGTGCATCTCAGTGAGAGGTGAGACCTCTCCAGAGACTGAGACATTGGTGGCGGCCATTGTTGTAATGTAGTACAGGCGTGCTGACACAGGCGCTGGGAGGCGCCATTCGAGTTCTTCTTCTGGCCTGTTATCCCAGGGGTCTGCCACACCCACTAGAGCACAGATTTAATCCAGTTCACCCAAGGCAGGCAGCCCGCTATAGGGACTGGCCCCACCCAACAGCAAGCCCTCAGGCTACTTGTCGGCCTGCATAGACTGGGTGCCTTGATCCTCTACAGGGAGGTAAGTGTGTCCACATCTGTAGGGAAGGGCCTGTGTGAGGACCAGGTGATCTGTGGGGGGCACTGGTAGAGAGGTGGGGGCCTCTGCAGTGGGGCGACTGGGTACACTCCAGGGGGTTGGGAAGTGTGCATGGGCCAGGACTGTGTTGATGGTGTGTGTGGACCTGTGGGAGGTGGGGTTATGAGTGGCAGAAGACCTATGCTTCACAAACAGCCACAAAGGGGATTGGCCCCACCTTCCAAAGCCTGAAAAAATTAGGTGCTCATGTGCCTGGGGCTGGCCCCACCCAGCTGCAATCCTAAGAGAGCTGACAATAGCCTTGCAGGCCTGAGGCCTACAGTAGCTGTAAGCCCCTGACCTTAGCAACCAGCTACACTGGGTGCCTACTCATTTAACAGGAAAACTGCAACAGAAGTGTGCTATTAGACCTGTAGCCAACAGTGCTGGGGCTCTCCAAACCTGATTTACAAACAGCCAGCCAGGGAGGGAAAGCCTAGACTCCTGGGTACCTGCGGTAAGAGCAACCCTGCCACAGCAGAACGACACAAGTAGCCCACACAGGGGTCACTCCTGGAACATTTGGACTGGTGATGAGAGGGAAGCACTCTGCTGGGCCTCAAAAGGCACCTCTTATATAAGGCCACTTCTCCAAGATCAGGAGACATAGCTGACTCACCTAATACAAAGATATAAGCACAGAGAAAGAAGCATAATAAGGAGGCAAAGGAATATGTTCCAAGCAAGGGAACAGGACAAAACCCCAGGAAAAGAACTAAATGAAACAAAGTAAGCAATCCACCTGACAAAGAGTTCAAACAAAAATTCATAAAGATGCTCACTGATATTGGGAGAAGATTGGATGAACACAGTGAGACTGTCAACAAAGAATTGGAAAATATAAAAAAGAACCAACCAGTAATGAAGACTACAATACTGGAAATGACAAATTCACTAGAGGGACTCAATAGCAAAGTAGATGATACAGAAGAAAGGATCAGTGAGCTGGACAAAAGACTAGAGGAAATCACCCAAGCTAAACAGATAAAAGAAAAAAGAACTAAATAGAATGAGAACAGTCTAAGGGAACTCTGGGACAATATCAAGCACACTAACATTCATATTATAGGTGTCCCAGAAGGAGATAAAGGGGCAGAGAATCTATGTGAAGAAATAATAGCTAAAAACTTTCCTAACCTAAGGAAGGAAACAGACATCCAAGTACAGGAGGCACAGAGAACACCAAACAAGATAAACCCAAAGAAGCCCAAACCAAGACACATTATAATTAAAATGTCCAAAATTAAAGATAAAGAGAGAATCATAACAGAGAAGAGAAAAGAAACAAGTGACATACAAAGGAAAGCCCATAAGGCTTTCGGTGGACTTCTCAGCTGAAACCCTACAGGCTAGAAGAGAGTGGCACAACTTATTTGAAATGCTGAAAGAAAAAAACCTAGAGCCAAGAATACTCTATCCAGCAAGGTTATCATTCAGATTGGAAGGAGAGATAGAGTTTCCTAGACAAGCAAAAATTAAAGGAGTTTATCACCAAGAAAGCAGTTCTACAAGAAATGCTGAAGGGACTTATTTAAGTGGGAAAGAGAAGACCACAAATAGGGATAAGAAAATCATAAAAAAAAAAAAAAAGAAAAAGAAAACAGGCAAAAAAATCACTGGAAAAGGCAAAAATATAGTAAAGGTAGCAGATCAACCATCTATGAAGATAATATGAAGGCTAAAAGACAAAAGTACTAAAATTACCTATTTCAATGATAAGAGGATAATGGCTAGACACACACAAAATAAGAGTTCAAAACCATAAAATGTGGGAGGAGGGGAGTAAAAGAGTAGAGCTTTTAGAAAGAGGTCAAGCTAAATAGACTACCAACTCAATACAGATTGCTATATACATAGAATATTATATAGGAATATCATGGTAATCACAAACCAGAAACCTATAATGTGTAAACAAATAAGTAAGAGGAAATAAATCAAACATATTACAAAAGAACACCATTAAACCACAAGGGAAGAGAGCAAGAGAAGAAGAAAGGAACAGAGAAGAACTACAAAAACACCCAGAAAAACAAAAGTAAGAAAATGGCAATAAATGCATATTTATCAATAGCTACTTTAAATGTCAATGGACTAAATGCTCCAATAAAAAGGCATATGGTGGCCAACTGGATAAAAAAAACAAGACCCATATATATGCTGCATACAAGAGACACACTTCAGACCTAAAGACACTCACAAACTGAAAATGAAAGGATGGAAAAAGACACTTCATGCAAATAGCAAAGAAAAGAAAGCTGGGGTAGCAATACTTATATCAGACAAAATAAACTTTAAAACAAAAACTGTAATAAGAGACAAAGAAGGGCACCACATAATGATAAAGGGAACAATCCAACAAGAGGATATAATACTTGTAAATTTCTATGCACCCAACATAGAAGCACCTAAATATATAAAGCAATTATTAACAGACATAAAAGGAGAAATAGTAACACAATAATAGTAGGGGACTTTAACACTCCACTTACACCAGTGGATAGATCATCCAAACAGAAGATCAATAAGGAAACAATGGCCTTAAGCAATACATTAGACCAGATGGACTCAACAGACATATATAGAACATTCCATCCAAAAACCACAGAGTACACATTCTTTTCAAATGCACATGGAACATTCTCCAGGATTGGTCACATATTAGGCCACAAAACAAGTCTCAATAAATTTAAGAAGATCGAAATAATACCAGCATCTTCTCTGACCACAAAGGTATGAAACTAGAAATCAACTACAGGAATAAAATCAGAAAATCCACAAATAGGAGAGTAAACAAAATCCTACTCAACAACGACTGGGTCAATGAGGAAATCAAAGGAGAAATCAAAAAATACCTGGAGACAAATGAAAATGAAAATATGACATGTCAAAATGTATGGGATACACCGAAAGTGGTTCTAAGAGGGAAGTTTATAGCAATTCAGGCCTTCTTCAACAAACAAGAAAAATCCCAAATAAATAATCTAACAATGCACCTAAAGGAATTGGAAAAAGAAGAACAGGGGCTGGCCTGGTGGTGCAGTGGTTAAGTTTGAGTACTCTGCTTCGGCGGCCTGGGGTTTGCTGGTTTGGATCCCGGGCGCAGACCTACCCACCGCTTATCAAGCCATGCTGTGGCAGGCATCCCACAAATAAAATAGAGGCAGATGGGCAGAGATAATAGCTCAGGGCCAATTTTCCTCAGCAAAAAGAGGAGATTGGCAGCAGATGTTAGCTCAGGGCTAATCTTCCTCAAAAAAAAAAAAAAAGAACAAACAAAGCCCAAAGTCAGCAAGAAGGAAGGAAATAATAAAAATCAGAGCAGATACAAACAAAATAGAGACTAAAAAAATAGAAAAAAATCAATGAAACCAATAGTTGGTTCTTTGAAAAGATAAACAAAATTGACAAACCTTCAGCTAGACTCACCAAGAAAAAAAGAGAGAAGGCGCAAATAAATAAAATCAGAAATGAAAGAGGAGAAACTATAATGGACACTTCGGAAATACAAAAGATTATAAGAGAATACTATGAAAAGCTATACACCAACAAACTGGATAATCTAGAAGAAATGGATACATTCTTAGAATCATACAACTTTCCAAAACTGAATCAATAAGAAGCAGAGAATTTGAATCGACCAATCACCAGTACAGAGATTGAAACAGTAATGAAAAACCTCCCAAAAAATACAAATCCAGGACCAGACAGCTCCCTGGTGAATTCTACCAACATTCAAAGATGACTTAATACCTATCCTTCTCCAACTCTTGCAAAAATTGAAGAGGAGGGGAAGCTTCCCAACTCATTCTACAAAGCCAACATTATCCTGATACTGAAACCAGACAAGGACAACACAAAAAAAGAAAATTACAGGCCAATATCACTGATGAACATCGATGCAAAAATCCTCAAGAAAATACTAGCAAACTGATTACAACAATACATTAAAAAGATCATACAACATGATCAAGTGGGATTTACTCCGGGGATGCAGAGATGGTTCAACATCTGCAAATCAATCAATGTGATACACCACATTAACAAAATGAAGGATAAAAATCATATGATCATCTCAATAGATGCAAAGAAAGCATTTGACAAGATACAGCATCCATTTATGATAAAAATTCTAAATAAAATGGGTATAGAAGGAAAATACTTCAACATCATAAAAGGCCATATCTGATAAACCCAGAGCTAATATCATTCTCACGGAGAAAACCTGAAAGCTGTCCCTCTAAGAACAGGAACTAGACAAGGATGCCCACTTTCACCACTCTTATTTAACATAGTATTGGAAGTTCTAACTAGAGCAATTAGGCAAGAAAAGGAAAGAAAAGGGATCCAAATTGGAAAAGAAGTGAAACTGTATTTATGCGTGACGTGATTTTATACATAGAAAACCCTAAAAAATCCACTAAAAAACTTTTAGAAATAATAAATGAATACAGTCAAGTTCCAGGATACAAAATCAACATACAAAAATCAGCTGTATTTCTATACACTAACAACGAAGTAGCAGAAAGAGAAATTAAGAATACAATGTCATTTACAATAGCAACAAAAAGAATAAAATGCCTAGGAATAAACGTAACTGAAGAGGTGAGAGATCCATACACCGAAAACTATAAAACATGGTTGAAAGAAACTGAAGAAGACACAAAGAAATGGAAAGATATTCCGTGCTCTTGGGTTGGAAGGAAAGATATTCCATGCTCTTGGATTGTAAGAATGAACACAGTTAAAATGTCCATACTTCCTAAAGCAATCTATAGATTCAATGCAATCACTATCAAAGTTCCAACAACATTTTTCACAAAAACAGAACAAAGAATCCTAACATTTATATGGAACAACAAAAGACCCTGAACAGCCAAAGGAATCCTGAGGAAAAAGAACAAAGCTAGAGGTATCACACTCCCTGATTTCAAAATATACTACAAAGCTATAATAACCAAAACAGCATGGTACTGGCACAAAAACAGACACACAGATCAATGGAACAGAATTGAGAGCCCAGAAATAAACCCACACATATATGGACAGCTAATTTCCAACAAGGGAGCTGAGAATATAGAATGGAGAAAGGAGAGTCTCTTCAATAAATGGTGTTGCGAAAACTGGACAGCCATATGCAAAAGAATGAAAGTAGACCATTATCTTATACCATGCACAAAAATCAACTCAAAATGGATTAAAGACTTGAATGTAAGACCTGAAACTGTGAAACTTCTAAAAGAAAACAGGCAATATGCTCTTAGACATTGGTCTTAGCAGCATTTTTTTCAAATACCATGTCTGACTGGGCAAGGGAAACAATAGAAAAAATAAACAAATGGGATTACATCAAACTAAAAAGCTTCTGCACAGCAAAGGAAACTATCAACAAAATGAAAAGACAACCTAACAACTGGGAGAAGATATTTGCAAATCATATATCAGATAAGGAGTTAATATCCAAAATACACAAAGAACTCATACATCTCAACAACAAAAAAACCAACAACCCAATTAAAAAATGGGTAAAAGATCTGGACAGAGATTTCTCCAAAGAAAATATACGGATGGTCAATAGGCACATGAAAAGATGTTCAACATCATTAACTATCAGTGTAATGCAAATCAAAACTACAGGGAGATATCACCTCACTCTGGTCAGAATGGCTATAATTAACAAGGCAGGAAGAAGTGTTGGAGAGGATGTGGAGAGAAGGGAACCCTCAACTGCTGGTGGGAATGCAAACTGGTGCAGCCACTATGGAAAACAGTAAGGAATTTCCTCAGAAAATTAACAATAGAGCCAACTATTCCACTGCTGGATATTTATCCAAAGAACTTGACAACACAAAGGCATAAAGATACATGTACCCCTATGTTCATCGCAGCATTATTCACAATAGCCAAGACTTGGAAGCAACCTAGGTGCCCATCAAGGGACAAATGAATAAAGACCATGTGGTATATATACACAATGGAATACTACTTAGCCATAAGAAATGATGAAATCTGGCCATTTGTGACAACACGGATAGACCTTGAGGGTATTATGCTAAATAAAATAAGTCAGATGGAGAAGGTCAAATATCGTATGCTCTCACCTATAAGTAGAAGATAAAAACAATGACGAACAAACACATCGCAACAGAGATTGGATTAGTGGTTACCAGAGGGGAAGGTGGGAGGGAGAAGGGTGAAAGGGGTGATGACGAGGTACATGTGTGTGGTGATGGACTGTAATTAGTCTTTGGGTGGTGAACATGACGTAATCTACATGGGATTCAAAATATATTACAATGTACACCTGAAAGTTATATAATGTTACAATCTAATGTTACTACAGTAAAAAAAAAACCAAAAAGGATAAAAAAATTTTTAAATTAGGACAAAAAAAAAGAATCCACCAAAACAAAAACCTATTAGAGCTAATAAACAAGTTCAGCAAAGCTGGAGGACACAAGATCAATAAAAAGAATCAGTTGCATTTCTATACACTAGCAATGAACAATCTGCAAATGAAATTAAGAAAATAATTTCATTTACAATAGCATCAAAAAGAATAAAATACTTAGGAATAAATTTAACCAAAGAAATGCAAGACTTATACACTGAAAACTACACAACATCACTGGAAGAAATTAAAGAAGATCTAAATAAATGGAAAGACATTCCATGTTCATGGACTGGAAAACTTAATATTGTTAAGACAACAATATTCCCCAAATTGATCTACAGATTCAATGCAATTTCTATCAAAATCATAGCTGCCTCTTCTATAGAACTTGACAAGTTGATTTTAAGTTCACATGGAAATACAAGAAACACAGAATAGCCAAAATATTATTCCAAAAGAACAAAGTTGCAGGATTCACACTTCCTGATTTCAAATTTACTACAAATCGATTTCAAAGTAGGCTAGTTTGCTTTATGCTCAAAGGTTCAGGGTGATTCACAAATTTTCCATTACTCTCTCTAGTTACACAGAAATCCCTAATTAACATCTGAAGTTACTCGCTTTGAAAATGTTTCTAAGCTTACACACTGTGTAAGGACTGAGCAACAGATCAAGAAGGCTTTTTACATAGCTGGTATCTCCTCCACGCCATGAACTCACTTCACACTTCATGATCCTGTCTTCATTGTTGTTGGAATGTCCAGAGCAGAAGTCTACCTGACAATGGTACTTTTACAGCTTCTCTACTCAAGGTCTTCACTGTCACTATTTCTCCTCTGTCCTCACATAAAGACTCGGGAAGGGGCCAGCCCCGTGGCTGAGAGGTTAATTTCGCGACCTCTGCTTTGGCGGCCCAGGGTTTCGCCGGTTCGGACCCTGGGTGCAGACATGGCACCACTCATCTAGGCCACGCTGGGGTGGCAGCCCACATAGCACAACCAGAGACACTCACAACTAGGATATACAACTATGTACTAGGGGGCTTTTGGGAGAAGAAGAAGAAAAAAAAAGACTGGGGAAGATGACAAATGGATGCAGTCACTGGAAGCTGAAGAATGCTGCTGTAGACAGGGCGCTGAAAGTGACTTTGATGATTTGTTAGAAGGGGTCTAGGGTATTCTTCGTTTTGAAGATATTAAACTTTTGGATCTACTAGCACTTTTTCATTTGAAACTTACTCCAGTGCACCCAGATCAACAAGACCTTTGACTTCATTCATTTAAAGGTTTACATGTTCAAGTGAGTTTTTAGAGATCCTCTTTTGGGAAACATTACCTTATATTTGGGATCACTTCCTCTATTTTTAAAAGAAAAAATACATCAAAAGCTTGTTGTTGCTTGTACTTCTCCCACTTATTCTATTTCTTTCCTTCCTTCCACTGCTACTTATAACATTTAAGATCACAATAATTTAGAAATACAAATTTATTTCACTTTCATGACTCAATTTCATCCAAGCTCTTTAAATGCATCTTTGACATCAGCATCTTCGTCACCACTAAAGGTTGAGTCATCACACAGTTCTCCAGAGTACATCATGGTCATTTCTGTCCAAACTGTTTAGAAACAATTCTTCTGTATCTAATGTTCTCAATGGAAAATTTACCACAAGCTTCTCCCATGATATTAAGCCAGGTGGCATTTTCATCTATAATCACTTACTGCATTTTTATTTTCAAAATTAAATTGAATCTTTTCTACACACATAATTAATAAGCTTGATCTAATGAGAATAGAGGGAACACTGCACTCAATAATCTGAGAATCTTTTTAAGCATACAGAGGATATTTAGAAAACTTGTTCAGATACTTCACCCTAAAAGAAATCCCAACTCTACCAAAGAATCAGTATCACACAGAATACCACTTCTGACCAAAATTAATAATATCAGAAAGCATAAAGAAGACTCAAAGTCTCATGTGTTTGGAAATTTCAAAAATTGCCTTAATTGTGCATATTAAAAAAAAAAGAATTTTTAAAAGTCAGGTAACTGAATAATCATCTAAAGACGTAAGATACCATTAACAGGGTTTGATCCTTACATGTTTTCTCTTTATCTAAACATCATCGCTAAGTTGCCAATTCCCAAATTTATATTTCCAAACCATATATGTCCCATGAATGCCCTCCAGACTTCTATAAACTACCTATTTGAGTGTCAAAAAATCCTCAACATGTCCCAAATGGAGTTCTCATTCTCCCCAAACTTATTTCACCTGTTGCCATCCCTGTCTCTACCCTTCCAACTGTTCAGGCCAAACCCACTTCTCTCTTTCTCCCACACTCCGTGTCCAACCTGTCAGCAAGATTTTTACGCCTCCCCATTACACCAGTTTTAGATTTTTAAGCTTTCAAAAGGGCTGAGCTCACACAGATAACATCAATGGCAGTTTAATCAATTTCTCAAAATGAAGACATTAAATATTCATCTCAAGAAATTCTATGGAGAAGCTCTTAACAAGAACGTTTTTCTTGTGATAAAATGGACACAGGAAATGAGTGAAGGATAACAGCTGGACTTACACAGAATTAAACATAAGGTGTGACAGCTCGGAAGGAATGACTAAAGAGAAAAAAGCAGCCACTTAAATTCTAAAAAGAATTCTACTAAAAAAGTGGAAAACCAAGGAGGAAGATCATTCAATACAATTTAACAGAGTATTTCCTTAAATTCACGCTTGGAGGCACGGTATCCAGTTTTTCCCTTAAGATGATCCTATTAACATTATCCAAAAGGGAAAAAACATTAAGACAAAAGAGAAAGGTCACTTTAACAAAGAAGATGCCTTATTTTGACTTTATCTTAACCTCTAGGATTATTTCAAGTAGTAAAATAAGAACTTCTCTCCAAAAGCCTATAAATATACAGATTTTTACAATCTGAGGAAACTTTCTTTGACTGCCTTCCAAAGCTTCAGTGGGATCAGCAAAGTCATACTGAATATACAAGCAAGACCCCAAAATGTGACCTTGAAGAGAGGAACTATAAGAAACTTGCCAAATTTAACCTAATTCTACTAGAATTTACTCTAAAAGCACAAGTCAGTATAAAGTTTAGTTCCAAAAACACCTGGAATGTGCCAGGTACTACGGATATACAATCACAGCCCTTAAGAAGTTGATGGTGCAAAGGAGGTGCTTACAATCTTCAAGAAGTCCAGGTCCAATGTATACTCAAGAAACCTTAAGGAAGGAGACAGCACTTTATTGGGTGCCCAAATGACTAATAAAACAATAAGAACTAAACGAACTTAGGAATGGAAAGGCGAGATCCATATGAATTATTAGTTGCCTCTAGGGTTCAAAGGTTCCATGGATGGATGGACAGAATCTAAGCTTGGCTCACGGATATACAAAACTTGGAAAGTCTGAAAGAGGCAAGAAGGGCATTCAGGAAAGAGGGTAGCTGGGCTAGGAGATCATGAGCCAGCTTAGAGGCGGGAAAGGACATAAAGTTTTAAAGGGTAGGAAGGAGGCAGGTCTTGCTAAAGCAGAGGCTTTGTGCTACATAAACTCAGCAGCGGAAGATAAGATTCAAAAAGGAAGGTGGGTCCCGATTACGATCACACAGGGCCTTGAATTCCAGCACGAGGAGTGCCTCCTTAATTCTATAGGCAGTGGAGTTTGGTAAATTTTAAAATAGGGAAGAAATATGACAAAGGCATTGATTCAAGAAGATTAATTTGTTAGAAATATGTAGACAGATTTGAGGTTTAAGAAGAATGAAAAATGGCTAATTTAGTAGGTGCTAAACTCAGGCACTAGTCAAAAGTGGGCAACATAAAGACTTGTAAACATGCTAAGAAATATTCAGATTATTCTAAATTGCAACTAGATCACAGTATACATATTGTATTAAGAAATTCCACTTGATATATAATTCTGAGGTTCAATGTCTGCACAAAATTACATTACAGGTATACCCTAGGTTTGGCTAGGGAAGAAATAAAGCTCAAAGAAAGCAGATTCTCCAATATTAAGAATGATTACTTTTCAAGGACTTTTTAGTAGTCATAATAAGCTGGAGGATCATGCTTCCAGCCCCCAAATGTTGATATTATTAGCTCCAGCACTGTAAAAAACATAGGAAAAAAGCCTGCCTCACCGTATACAAAAGGTAATATACTCACATAATGGGGCATTTTCAGTATTGAAAAAGAATGAACTATCAATACTTGCTACAACATGGATAAGCCTCAAAAATATTATGCTAAATTAAACTATGATATCAGTATCATTTCTATGATATCATTTCTTGTAATAGCCTGAATGCTTCACAAAGATCACTGCTGTTAGAAAGCTGTGAGCACAGATGCATGCATTTATTCATTCTACAAATATTTATTTAAGGTCTACTATTTGCCAGGCCCATTCTATACCCTGGAAATATATAGCAGGAAACAAAATAAACTCTTTGTCTTCAAAGGGCTTACAATCTAGTGGGATAAATAGACACAAAAATGTATAAAATAATGTCATATAATGGTAAGTGCCATGAAGAAATGGAAGCAAGGTAAGAGGACACAAAGGGATCGATAGTGCTATTTTAGATAAGATAGCTAAGGAAAGTCTCTCCGAGGAACATACTTGTATTTTCAAGGAACAATAAAACCAGCATAACAAGAGAGTATAGAGACTAAGGGGAAAGTGGTAGAAAATAAAGTCCGAGAGGCTACCAGAAGCGAGATCTTAGGGGGCCTTGTAGACCATTGTACAGGCCTTGGCTTTTATTTTAAGTGTGATGGGAAGTCACTGAACGGATAAGAACAAAAAAAATGACATGAACTACAATATATTATAGAATACAGATATTATAATGAGAAATCAACTTACCGGATCCTAAATGTTCTGAATTTCCTTTATATACATCTAACGCCGTTTCAGAAACAGTCGATTTGCATTATATGTTCACACAAAAAGGAACATCTTTGAAAAACCGCAAAATAATTTTTCATTAACATTACTATTATCGTCAGGATGTAAAAGTGAATCAAACCAAAGGCAATCTATCCATGGTTGTAGGCACTGCTAAGGATTTGTTAAACACATAAAACGAGTGTGTTCTAGACAAGATTAGCTACTCACATGCAAAAACAGAGGATCCAAAACAAAAAACCAACCAACAAACAAAAAGACCGGGGAGAAGGAGGGTATCGTGGGGGAGGGAAAAGAGGAAGAGAAGAGATCTATAGATTTAATGGAACCCTTATCAAAATCCCAGCAGGTTCTTTTGTTAAAATTGACATTGATATCCTAAAACTTAAATGGAAATACAAAGGACATAGAATAGCCAAAATAATTTTGAAAAAGAAGACAACTTATACTACCCAAATTTAAAACTTACTATTAGGTTACAGTAATCCAGACCAGTGGTACTGGCGTAAAGAACAGAAAGACATATAGGTCAATGGAACAGAACTGAGAGTCCAGAAATAAACCCTTACATTTACAGTGAGTTGAATTTGACAAAGGTGCCAAGGCAATTCAAGGGGCAAAGGACAGTCCTTTCAACAAATGGTGCTCATACAATTGGAAATCCACATGCAAAGAAAGGAACTTAGACTCTTACCTCAAACCATACACAAAAATTAGTCCAAAATTAACACAAAAAAGGATTATAGACTGAAATGTAAGGGTTAAAACTATAAAACTTTTAGATAAAAACATAGGAGAAAATCTTTGTAATCTTGGGTCAGGCTAATATTTCCTAGATATGACATCAAAAGACACAATGCATAAAAGAAAAAAATTGATAAATTGGCCTACCTCAAAATCAAAACTTGTGCTCTTCGAAAGGTCATTAAAGAAAATGAAAACATAAAACATAAACTGGAAAAAATTACTTGTAAGTCATATCTGATAGAAAACTTGTGTCCAGAATATATAAAGAACTCTTAAAACTCCATAACAGGAAGACAACCAAATTCTAAAATGTGCAAAAGAAACTGTCACAGCCCAGAGGAGCCTAATGAAACATAATGAATAAATGTAATGTGGTATCCTGGATGACCCAGAAGAGAAAAAGGACATTAGGAAAAACAATAATGAAATCCCAATGAAGTATGGAGTTCAGTTAATAATAATATCAATATTGGTTCATTTGTAGTTCAGTTAATAATAATATCAATATTGGTTCATTTGTAAAATGTTAACAACAGGGGCAAGTGAGTGTAGTGTATACGAGAACTCTCTGTCCTATCTTCGCAATATTTCTGTAAATCTAAAACTACTCTAAAATAAAAAGGTTATTTAAATATTTTTTAAATGGACAAAAGATCTAAATAGACAATTACAGCAAAGAAGATATATGAATGGCTTATAACTACATGAAAAGGTGCTCAACATCGTTAGTCATTGGGGAAATGCAAATTAAAACCACAATAAGAAACACTATTCACTAACTTGTATGACTACCAGTACAAAAGAATGACAATATACCAAGTGCTGGTGAGAGGTGAAGAAACTGGAACATTCATGTATCACTGGTGGGAATGTAACAGGTACAGTCACTTTCAAAAACAGTTTGGCAGTTTCTTAAAATATTAAACATACACTTACCCTGCATGACCCAGCAATTCCACTCCTGCATATCCATGCAAGAGAAATGAAAACATATGTCCACACAAAGACACAAATATTCATAGCAGCATTATTCATAATAGTGAAAAACTAGAAATGAGCCAAATATCCATCAACTGGTGAAGGGATAAACAAAAGGTAGTGTACTCACATAATGGGATATTTTCAGCATCGCAAAGGAATAACTATTGATACTTGTTATAACATGGATAAACTTCAAGAATATTATGCTAAATTAAACAAGCCAGAAACAAAAGACTACATATTATATGATTCTATTTATATAAAACTTCTAAAAAGGCAAAACTATAGACGCATGTATACCAGTGGTTGCCTTGAGGCTACAGGTGGAAGCTGGGACAGACTACAAACCGGTACAAGGGAACTTTTTCGGATGATGGAAATGTTCTAAAACTAGATGGTGGTGATGGTTGCAAACTATATAAATCTACTGAAAATCATTTAACTGCCACAGTGGGTGAATTTTATGGTATATAAATTATACTTCAATAAAACTGTTTAAAAAAAAGACCAATCAAAACCACAATGAGATATTGCCTCATACCCATTAGGGTGACTACTATAAAAAAAATGAAAGTATTGGTGAGGATGTGGAGAAAACAGAACCCTTACGTATTGTTGGTGGGATTGTAAAATGGTGCAACCACTATGGAAAACAGTATGGAGGTTCCTCAAAAACCAAAAGTAGAATGTCCATATCAACCAGCAATCCCACCTCTGGGTGTATATCCCAAAGAATTGAAAGCAAGGTCTCAAAAAGGTATTTGTATACCCATCTTCAGAGCATCATTATTCAGAATAGCCAAAAGGTGGAAACAACCCAAATGTCCATTGGCAAAGAAATGGACAAACAAAATGTGGTATATACATACAATGGAACATTATTCATTAAAAAGGGAGGAAATCCTGACACATGTTAAAACATGAATGAACTCTGAGGACATTACCCTAAGTGAAATAAGACAGTGACAAAAAGACACATAATATACGATTCTACTTACATGAGGTATCTAAAGTACTCAAATTCATAGAAACAGAAAGTAGAATGGTGAGTAACAGGGATTTGTGGTAAAAGGAGAATTGATGTTTAATGGATACATTGTCTCAGATTTGCAAGTTGAGAAAGTTCTGGAGACCTCTTTCACAACAATGTAAATACACTTAACACCACTGAACTGTGCACTTGAAAGTGGTTAAGATGGTAAATTTTATGTTATGTGTATTTTACCACAATTTAAAAAAAAAAAAGAAAAGAAAACCAAGGGATGGTGTTTGGGCCACGCGAGATTTAGAGTTTAAAAGCAGAGTGCTTTATGGTAGGACAGTGGTAAAGAGAGTGAGGAAAATCCCAAGGGGAGGGTGAAACGAAGCAGACCAAAGTCACAGCCTCTTGTAAACAATTACCCTCCTAGGATTAAACCCTGAGTTTTGTTGTATTAAAATGCTGTTTCTCCTTACTGCATCACAATCAATCACCACATTTGTTGCTCATGTGACCATTTCTCTGTATTACACACACACACAGGTACTACACATATATACTCACGTGTGGGTTTGATAATCTGTGCAAACCTTTCTCTCCCCCCAGCACACACACACACACACACACACACACACACACACACACACACACACTGAAGTTCAGGCAAAAATTTTATCCTATTGCTAGGGCTATCTGACATGACACATGTCCCTTGGTATCAGTGCTCTCTGTGCATGATCCTTCTTTTTTGGAGAGATACACTTCCAGGGCCAGCAAGAGACCCTAAGCCCGGAAGAGAATGATTATCTGGGACCTTCAGCCTGAAATGGAGCCAAACAGACGACGCCCAAACCAGGACTAAGTGAAGCTCAAAGCTCTAGGCGAATCTTGTATTCCTCAGCTGCTAGGTTTTCAAAATCATTCCAGCAAAATGCAAGACAGAATTAGCATCAGATGAGTTGTGACCTGAGAGGCGTAAGAGCCTTCACATTCCAGGCTACACAAATACAACAAAAGCAGCTTCTCTTTTCTCAAAAGGCCAAATTACATAGATCTGAAATTCTAGGTGTCTGATGGTCCACTAGTGAGCAGATTATGTCACCATGCCTAGATTTTTTCAAAATCATTACAGCAAAATGCAAGACAGAATTAATATCAGATGAGCTGTACGCTAAGAGTCAAAGTATAATACTTACCTGTCGGAACTAGCTCAAAATTATAACCTTCCAAAGAGTTTCAGTCTCAGGAGATCAAGATACCCAGAATGAATCCGATACTCCTTTCAAGTGACTAGAACATCAGATTCACCTAGTGATCTAAGAGAAAAGTAGCACCTTGTCTGTTTCCTCAACTAAGACTCTATCCGCAGCACCAAGCACAGAGCCCCACTCACAATACACGCTCAGTAAATACGCGGAAGACAGTAAATTCAAGACAGATCAATTTCACAATGTTATAAATTCTGTAACATCCCACAACTTGTTTGGGAATACAGTAAAGCCAGTTAATAACTCTTTGAAAAAACCCAAATTTGGCTTATAAAAAAAGTCGCAAACGAAGCATTTGGTTTGGCGCAGGCTGATTAGCCAGAAGCACCCTTGTCATAAAAGCCATTTCCAACTCCAGACTCATCTATCATTTTGAAAGAAGTGTCACAAATACATGCTTTAACAACCAAACAACATAAACAAGAAGTTAGACTTGTTTTTTTTACAGAGTTACAAATGGTCTTACGTTATACCTGGTCTGGTGAATTCCTATTGATCTACTTAAAATCATTATGGATAAGAACAAAACAGGCAGAATTATGTTATATTAAAAAGTTCACAAACACTGAAAGTACCATATGTTTAAAGGGTAGTTGTCCAAAGCTTAAAAAAAAAAAAACAAAAAACAGGTCTATAAGTTGGTATAGGAAAAAAACAACCAAGAGGACAGATATGTCCTAATCAAGTCAAACTAACGCACAGATAGGGTCTATGTCAGTACTAAACAGAAGAACAGTTAAAACAGAATAAGAGCTATATTAAAGTAATAATTTAATTATAATTTTATAATTATAAGATAATTTAAACAACAGTATTTTTTTAATTGTCTAGGTTAATTCTGTTTTGATGCAACATGTGGAGAAAACTGGTTGGCTTAGCTGTACAAACGTGCTACACATTTATATCTGCACAGGCAGCGAGGAACTATAAGAAGGCAGTCTGGTTTCTAGGTAACAAACTTTACCCAAATGCTTTGACAGAAGAAGTTACCAATTAACCTTCCCCCTTGGGTGGAAAAAACAACCTAGACCATCAAACCAAAGAAGATGATGAGCATTCAGAGAAAAGAACATCAAGCAGCACAAAGTGCTCTAAATTTGCGGTTATCAACCCCTCCTTAAGAGTAGGGGTTGGCAAATTCTTTCTGTAAAGAGCCAGATAGTAAATATTTCAGGCTTTGAGGATCACATGATCTCAGTCACAAAGACTCACTTTTGCCACTGCAGCCTGAGAGGAGCCAGACAATATGTAGCGTGGCTGTGCCTCAATTAAACTTTATTTATGGACACTGAAATCTGAATTTCATATAATTTTCATAAAATATTCTTCTTTCCATTTCACAAAATATTTTTCTTCTTTTTTTTCTCTTCAACCATTCAAAAATACAAAAATCATTCTAAGGTCATGGGCCACACAAAAGCAAGCGACAGGATGGATTTAGCCTATGGGCTGTAGTTTGCCAACCCCCGTTTAAGAGACTAGATCAATCGCAGGTGTATCCAGTGGGACAGTGGTCCTTGCTGGAACTCAGAGGAATAAATACACTAAGCCAGCATCAAGAAGTTTTGCTTTCTCTCAGAAATAACTAACCATAAACTGAGATGTAATGGTGATTAACCACTAATTAAAGAAATTAGGTATAAGGACTACGTGGTTAGATAATTAGATCCTAAGCAACAGCAAATTGCTTGAATTAGGATAGCTGAAAGTCTATCAGAGACATCAAGAGCCAGACGTTTTAGAAATGTTCTGACCACAAAGAAACAACTAGTTTCTCTTAGAGACTCAGAAGTAAGAGAAGTTGCTAGTGCTGATGATAAGTGATTTGGTTTTGTTTTGAATATAAGTCTTGAGATTTATTTCAAAAACCTTGTTTACTCAGTATTCTCAACTCACCAGAAAAGGAACATAATGAACCAATGAAGAAAATATGCCTGACACCTAGTGCAGGTTGCAGGTACTGCAGGTACATGACCTGCATTATTTTCTGAAGGAAAAAACAAACATAAAAGGGGGGCATAGGGTAAATGTCTGTTTATATAAATGATGTTTAGTGTCACTCATTCACTCAGTGTAGTATTTTAAGTGCCCACCATGCACCAGGCGCCATGTTAGGCACTGGAAACTCAGTGGAGAAGAAGACAGTCCCAGCTTTTGTGCAGCTTACATTTTTGTGATATGATTTACTTTATTCTGAGGAAAAGACTTTACAAGTTTAGAATACAGTATTTATAGCATCCTAATCTCTTAGAAGCACTTTCAAATGCATTATCCTTAAACAATATCCTGACATAATTACGGTAAGTTTTATCACCGTTTTACAGAAAAGCAAACTGACGTATCCTGATTTTTAACCTAGTTTCTCCTCTGTCACATCACCCTGCCTCGCTTCTATTTTTCACTCAACCATGTTACAGCTAAGCAATGCTCTCTTGATTCTAAAGTGAACCCCGGGGTTCAAACAACGGTTTGATTACTGTACATTTCTATAATAACAATTTCTTACGGGGTCAGCATGTTAGGAAAGTGAAGTATAATGGAGAGAAGGCTGGGCATGGAGTCAGGAGCCCCAGACTCTGGCCCCAACTCCATCACTTTGTAGCTGCGTGATCTTGGGCAGGTCATTTAACCTCACTGATACTGTTTCCTGATGCCTTATAGGTTAATGATATTATTTATACTGCAAAGGTTGCTTTGAGGGTTAAACGAAATAAGGTACCTACACGGAAGATGTAAGCAAAGGGCTCAGAACACTTTGGGCACTCAATTAATATCAACAACACTTGAGTCTTGAATTTGTGAGGATGTGAATAAATCTCTACTCTTTGTCAACAATGAAATGTAAGCAATTAACATTAAAACATGCTTTATCTCACAGTTTCAATTCCTGTCCCAAATTTCCATTGGAGTTTTAAGTTTATTTCTGGCCATCCAATAACAGTAAAACTCAACATTTTTTGATGTGTTTACAAACTTTTCTCCATCTCCATTACCACCACCATAGTCCAAACCACTATCATCTCTCTCCCGGCCTATGAGAACAACCCCTAGCTGGCCTCTTCTTTTTCACCCTTGTCCCAATCCCGATTTCCAAACAATAGGCAGTGATTTTTTAAAATACAAAACTCAGAATGTCCCTCTCCTATCTAAAACTCTTCCATGTGGGATAATGTCCAAAATCTCAGTGGCCTTTACCCAGCTCTGCAGACTTCCCCTTGCTCTGTCCTACTGCTCCCCTGTACTGGGAACACTCTGACCACTGCCCTTCACATGGCTGATCCCTAATCGGGCTTCAATTACATGGTGTTCTTGACAAAAGCCTTTCTTAACTGGCCAATAAGATAAAGAAAAAATAAGGTAAGGTAAAAGTATCTTATTAGAGACTCCCTTTACACATATAGAGCAAATATATGATCTATATTATTTCTCAGAGCTTCAAAGTGAGTATCAATTGCTAAAAGGAAGGTAAAATTAAAAGTGCAACAAAATCAGCAGGAAAATAATGGAGTTGGGACAAATGGTATCCACTTTGAAGAAAATAAACTTAACTTCCTCTCTCATGTCTGGCAACAACAAAAAGAGAAAAAAGAAAAAAATCTAGAAGTAAGAAATTTTTTATAGACAGAAGTATTTTTATAATCTTGAGAACATTAATTTTAAATATGAAATGGAAGCCAGAAACTATGATGAAAAAAATTTAACAAATTTGATCTTTAAACTAAAAACTTTAGTCAGCAACATAAAGTTGAGACATTTACAAATTCAGAAAAAATCTGCAGCCTGTTTGACAAAAGGCTACTTATTTCAACAAGGAAAAGAAAACTCAGGTTAACATAGTAAGGAGAAGAAAAATCAACCAGAAATGGTGGAAAAGACAAAATGTAAAATGCTAAGAAATATATGAAAAAATAGGTAGCTTTATTTGCAATGAAAGAAATGCAAATAAACACAACAAAGAGATATCATTCTCACCTATCAGATTACCAAAGACTAAAAAGTTTGAAAATGTCTCCAATAGGTGAAGGTCCAGGGCAGCCGATGTTACCTTTCTGCAGGTCAATTTGACAATATGAATTAAAAGCCTTAGGAAGCACATCTCTTTGACCAACAAATTCAGCTTCTAAGAATTTATACCAAATAACTAACTGGACACAAGCGCAAGTCAGAACAAAGAATGCAAAAAGGTTTTTTGCAGCACTGTTTAATAGCAAAAAATTGGAAACAACCTAAATGCTCTAGAATAGATCATATATAAATTATAATACATTCATGCAATAGAATAACAAGCACTATTTAAAATGATAATTTAAATCTATGTTAACTGACATAGAACAATATGTAAAATATACTGCTTAGTTAAAAGAATGGTTTACAAACAGCAATATCCTGCACAAAAATACATGCGCATGGGAGAAGACTGGGGCTGGAGTGCACGTACTAAAAAATTAATATAGTTGTCTTTGGGCAGCAGGGTTATGCACTTGTATTTTTCTGAATGTTTTTACAATGGACAAGTATTGTTTTTAATCATACAAAAAAGACATTAAAAAACTACTCAACACAAAATATGCACTTATAAGAAGTGTTAGCAAGCACAAAGAGATAGAAATCAGCTTTTGTTTTTAACCTTTATTCTTTTTCACTATGAAGTTACATTTGAAACACTCAGCAACATTTCTGCTAAAAGGGAGAATCTCTCAGAATAAAAGTGTGCTTTGGTGACAGACTCTCTTTAACCAAAGGGTGAACGTTTACTTTACTCCATACCTAGGGAAAGATTCAGCTTGACAAAGTGGAAGATACAGACTTTCCAGAATATCCCCTTTTTTGTAAAAGTTGTCAGCAAACAAGCATGCTAAATAAGAAATAACTATATAGAGAGAGCTTACTTGAAAAGTGTTTAGGCCAGGGAAAGGATCCACGAAGTTGGTCATTCGGTCCTCTGGATTCCACCCCCAGCTCCCAACCCCCTTGGTAGCTGGGGTTCATTTCAATCAGGATTATTGATTTTTAGCATAACAAATATAAACAACTTGGGAGTTTGAAAATAATACCTACAATGTGTAAAGGTTCATAAAGTGCAAGGAAATTGTCTATGTCTAAAAAGAGGATCCTTTTAAATTATTATAAAACAATGACTAAGAAATCATGACTGTAAATTAAATAATTTGCTGACTTAAAGCATTCAAATGTTGGCGCTACCTTCATTTCTAAGTGCAAAAGAGCAACCTTTTTTTCCTAACCATAATGAGAAATGCACAGCAGCCCACTCTTCACAATTTTCTCATCTTTTGAGCTACACCTGTAACTCTTTCCTAAGGAAGCCAGCTGAAGACACTGCATAAAACTGGCTTCCTCACTTGCACTCAAATCTATTTACTTATAAGCAAAGTATTGCATGAACACTGTTTGCACCTTGCATAGTATCTGGAAGGTCCTCAATAAATATTTGCAGAATGAATAGATAATTGAGCATCTTAGCAAGAGTTAAGAATTGCTGTTCACATATTTATATTTTACTTGTACTCTGTATGTACTTTTGGATATTTAATATTGAATTCTTTGCTTGTTGTTCAGATAGCTAAGACTACTTACATTCTAATGCAGTGGTTCCATAAACTTATCAGATTCACTAGGGGACTTTTTTAAAGGCAGATAGCCAAGACACCCCCAGAACAATGAATGCTGACTAGAACAGAAGTAACCTGACAGTCTTCACTTTCTAAAGCTGAGTGATCTGGGTATTAGCCAAGCTTGAGAACCATTAACATGTGGTGAATACAGGGGGAAAAAAACCCCTACAAAACACAGAAACTCAAAGTTGAATGGGATTTTAAAAGTTATCTAGTCAATCCAAATAGGATTAATTGCTCAAAGTTTTATCGGAATCTAAAAGGGTGGTCTGCTGACTATATTCTTGGCTTGGGAATAATTTAGATCAATAAATACTTGAACTATAAAATTTGAGTTCCAGGTAATATTTAGTCTAGTAATACCTAGTAGAGTTGAAGGCAGTTGCGGTACACATTACTAGAGCTGACCAATATTCTGTTTCTCCTCTCCTTCCTAGGTATGCAGAAGACAGCACACACCTGAATTTATGTAAGAGCTGTGAGGAAATGTGTCACATGTGAACCAAAGCACAGAAGAACAGACATGAGCTCTGTATAAACTCTCCTCCTTTGCTGCAGCAATTAATGAGGCCTCCTGTCAAGATGGTAGAGCCAGAGATTGAAGCCAGCCTAAACCACTGAGTTGCTGCCCAGAGTTCAGCTCCTTCCAATCCACAATGGACTTTGTGTTAGTGACAGGTAAACACTCATGAGTTGAACCAAGAGATTTTGGGGCTAATTTTCTACTGTAATATTATCTAGCCTATCCTGATTATATAATATTTATATCTTAGAACTCAATAGTTATACTTCCACCTTAGGGAAATTCTCTGCACGAGAATGCTCACAGCAGCATTGTAGGTTGTAGTCAAAAACTGGAAACAACCTCCATGTCTATCAAGAGGAGAATGGATTACTTGTGGTATGGTTATTCAATGGACTTTTGGATGAATTCAATGGATTTTGGATAAATCTCAAAAACAGACTAATGAAGTAATAAACTTACATAAGGATATACAGAGCATGACTGTTTACATAAAGTTTTAAAATACATGATTTTATGTCTGCATAAAAATCTAGTAAAAGTGAAAAACATGTATAGAGTGATAAATACCAAATAAATGTTAGTGGCTACTCTTTGGGAGAGAGAAAGGGTAATGGGATTAGGAAGAAGAACATAGGAAACCAAAATTTTATCTACAACGCTTTATTTATTAAAAAAAAAAAGATTCCAGGTAAATTTAATAAAATGATAAGAATCAATAAAGAAAAATTCAGGTCCCAATTCTTAGCTGTCAGTCCCCGGCTGAATTCCCACTTAGATTTCTAATAGAAACTGGATATGGGAAGGGCTTTTTTAATGAATAGAGAAGACGAGACCTGAGGTCAAACTTATCCCAAGACGAGGCAAATAGAGCCACAGAAGACCAGGAATGCTCAGGAATTAGAGATGCCTAGCGCCAGTGAAAGAGGAGTTTGGGGGTACATTAAAATTAAGAGGTTTGGTCAAAAGTCTGCCTAAGAAGCAGAGCATCTCCCCCACCCCACTCCCTAGCACCACACAGCCCGATGATTACTTTCTCTTAGGCCTGGTAGGAAACTATAGGTTACTCTCTAGTGAAACTGACCAGAAAGTCTGAACTCAGGCACACCAGCTAGACATGGGGATATGAGCCTGAATTAAATGGACAGATTAACTGAAAGTCTACACTCGACTACTGGATTCCCTAATACACTTCTTCTGGTCAGGCTATACATAACCTTTGACCCAACAACTGTACCCTAGGTACAAAGAAATTCTTAACCAGTTTCACTGAGAAACATCTGAGGTATTTACTGTGGCATTATATGTGCAGGCAGAGATCTGAAGGCAGTGTCTGTCCGTCAAGGGGAGAACGGACAGGTAAAATGGTGTTCGTAATACCACTTACATAAATTTTTCAAAAGGACATACAAAACAATACCTAGTTTTCAAGAACGTATACTAATAAAAAGATATACATGGGGCTGGCGCGGTGGCACAGCGGTTAAGTGCACACATTCCGCTTTGGCGGCCTGGGGTTCGCCGGTTCGGATCCCGGGTGCGGACATGGCACCACTTGGCAAGCCATGTTGTGGTAGGCGTCCCACATATAAAGTAGAGGAAGATGGGCATGGATGTGAGCTCAGGGCCAGTCTTCCTCATTGAAAAGAGGAGGATTGGCAGCAGATGTTAGCTCAGGGCTAATCTTCCTCAAAAAAAAAAAAAAAAGATATACAATAAGCACATAGAATAGTTACCTATGGGTGGAGAGGGTGACTAGAGTGGGATATGCAAACAGAGGTAAATTTTTAAAATATGATAAATAGCACAAAATAAGATGGTAGAAAAAAGTTCAAATATCACAGTAATACTAATTTTTAAAACTATAATAACATAAATCAATTTAAATTATAATAAATGACTGATTACAATAATGATAATATTATAATAATACATTTAAATAGATCAAACTCCCCAGTTAAGACAGGTTGTCAGGTCAGATTTTAAAAATCCAGCTTACAGTTTACAAGAAACATACTGAAAACCTAAGGACACAGAGAGGTTGAAAGTAAAAGGATGGAGAAAGTTAAACTAGGCACATACCAGCAAAAGATATTAAAATGTTACTAGTAGACAAAATAGACTTAAGGACAAACAGAATTATTAGGAATAGAGAGAGTCACTACCTGAGAATAAATTTTCAATTTCCTAGTGAAATGTATCATTTTGAACAAGTCAGTAAAGCTACAGAAGATGTGAGTAACGTGATTAACTTGACCTAATGGACACACGGTCATTCACTGTAAACTCTGCACCCAAAAAGCATAGAATAAACGTTGTTTTGACGCTTACCTGGAACATAATAAAAACTTGGTCATATGCTAGATAATAAGTGTCTCTCAACAAATTTGAAAGAACTGATAAATGCAGACAATTTTTCAGGCCAAAATGAAATTAAACTAGAAATTAATAACAAAAAGGCAACTAGAAAACCCCCATGTTTGGAAATTAAGAAAGTATACTCCTCAAAGAAGAAATCATAGCAGAACTTAGAAAATAAACAATAAAAGACAATTTTAAAAATTACATAATAAAATTGGATACTACTCAGTTAGTGCTTAGAGAAATTAATAGCCTTGAATGCTTAATAGGGGGAAAAAAGCTGAAATGAGTAAGCTAACTATATTTTTAAAGAAGTAAGAAAAAGAGTAGCACAATAAACCCAAAGAAACTATAGCAAAAGAAATAATACAGATTAGACAAACCTATAGCAAGACTTTTCAAGGAAAAAAAAGAGAGAAAAACCATAAATACATGAGAGTAGGAATAAAAATGGGACATTAACACACTTCCTGTAGATAAAATATTATGAATTTTGTACCAATAACTTTGGAAATTTTGATGAAATTGACAAATTCTTACAAATATAAAATGTTCCAAGGTGATTCAAAAAGAAATAAAAAGTGAAAATAGTCTTATAATTACTTTTAAAAATGGAATTAACGGTTAAAAATCTTCCCCCAAAGAATTTGGCTTTGGGCACGGATAGCTTCATTGGTGAGTTTTACCAAAAATTTAAGGAGCAAATAATTCCAATCTCAAACAAGTGCTTCCAAAATATATACAAAGAAAGAATGCTCCTCAACTCTTTGAAGACAGCAAACTGGGCAAACTTTGTCCTAAAAATAAAAAAAGATAAAAAAAAAAAAAACAAGGGAAATTACAGGACAATTTAACTCACAAACATACACAAAATCTAAACAAAATATTAGCAAATGAAATCCAGCAGTGTATTAAAAGGAAGGTCAACTTATGTTTATTCCAGGAACGTAGGGTTGTTTAAAAAAAACAATTAATGTAATTCACTATATTAATAGAATAAAGAAACTCACACAATCATCTCAATTAATGCAGAAAAAAGTCTTTGATAACATTCGACATCCATTCATGACAAAACGAAAGCACTTTTAGCAAACTATGAATAAAAGGGAATCTCTTTTATCTAATAAACAGTTTCTACAAATCCTACATCAAATAACAAACTAAACGAACGCTGAAAGCATTCTCTTTGGGATTAGTAATAACACAAGAATGCCTACTAAACCACTTTTATTCAGTGTTGCACTGGAGGTTCTAGCCGGCACAAAAGGATCAAAAGAAAAAAAGTATGATTAAAACTTAAAAGTATAAGGAGTAGGAGGGAAGAAACAAAGCTATCATTATTTGCAGGTGATATAATTATTTATAGAAAATCCAAAAGAATCTGAGTACAAATTACTAGAATTAATGAGTAAGTTAAGCAAGATGATTAGATAGTGGATTAAAATACAAAAAACAATTTTCATTTCCATATACCAGCAACAAACTGTTAAGACACACAGGTCAAAAAAGATACAATTTGCATGACTGTATACATTTGCCAAAACTCACTGCATTGTACACTTAACGTGGGTGCATTTTATTGCATACAAATTATACCTCAAAAAAACTGTAGGAAAAAAGGCACCCTTTGCAACAGCAACAACAAATCTAAAGCACACAAGAATTAATCTAACAGATACAAGACCTTTCTGGGAAAAAATTATAAAGCTTTACTGAAAGGCACAAAAGAATATTTAAATAAATGGAAAGACATAACACATTTATGGAATGGAAGGCTTAATATTGTAAAGATGTTAATTCTCCCCAATTTAATCTTGAGATATAACGAATCTCTGATCAAAATTCCAAAAATATTTTATGAGGGACTCAATAAGCTGATTCTAAATTTATATGAACAAGCAAAGAACAGACAAGACATTCCTAAAAAAGAAGATTACTTAATCCCTTATAGTAATTAAGACAGTGTGACAGTGGCATAGGGATGGACAACTGGACCCAAAGGAACAGAATAAAGAGCCCAGAAACCAGACGATGTATATTTGGAAACTTCATTTATGACAATGGTGGCATTGTAGGTCAGTGAGGAAATGATGGGTTATCCAATAAATGCCCTGAGACAAGCTATTATTCAAATGCAAAGAGAGAGAGGGAAAGAGAACTGGATATTCTATATTACACCATACACAAAAATCCATTCCAGATGAATTAAAGACATACATGAAAGGGATATCTTCAAAACTAAAAAAAAAGAGAGAGAGAAAACCACTACAATGTTGGGGCAGGCAAGGATTTCTTTTTTTAATGAAAAGATGCAACATAAAAAACACTAACCAAAAAGGGAAAAGGTTATCAAATTTAACTGAAAAATGGATTACAAGCAACAGGTAAAATTCACTATGAAACATAGTAGGGGAAAAAAAGCATATTTTTTCCCAGCAGGAATAAGAAAGCAATGGGAAACTGAAGGACAAACAACAGTCAGAAAGTCAATCCGGTTATAAAGTCGGCAGGCATGATTTTGAGCAATCAGTGGTGTGTAAGAAAGAAGTTCCCATTGAACTCGGATGCGAGAATAACTGCACAGGGATCATGACACTGGAACTAGACAAAAGGATTTACAGAATCGCAGCACACTGTCTGACTTTGTAATGAATGCTATTAACTGCAAATGCTGTTCTTTGGTTTCCAACTTTTAGGTTTAACCCTTAATACATCTCTGAAGACTTAGTTACAGTCATAGACGAGAACAGAAATATTATCAGCTTTGACAATATAAAAGTAATGGCACAGATGACAGAAGTTAGGAGGCAAAAGGAGAAGGGAGAAGTAGAAGGCACTAATTTCTTCAGTTTACACAGTGCAAGTAGAAAGAAGTTACAAGAAATAAAGGTTTAAGAATATTATTTAAAATTACAAAGTTAACCAACTTTAAAAAATGGCGATATAATTATGAAAAACTGGAATGAGTTGATATAGAGTTATAAATGAGATTGGTTCCTTACACCACAGAAGAAATTCAATAATGCCCAGACCTGTAAGTCAAGAAATGGTGCTCTAAATATACTATTTAGAGATCTGGAGGTAACCACTAGTAGATCTAAAACCCAGAGAAAGCACAATGAAGTGTGGGGGGATGTGCTGCATTTCATTATAAGCTCTTCTGCATTACTGATTTGTTTTTTTTTTTTTTGAGAAAGATTAGCCCTGAGCTAACGTCTGCCAACAATCCTCCTCTTTTTGCTGAGGAAGACTGGCCCTGAGCTAACATCGGTGCCCATCTTCCTTCCACTTTACATGTGGGACGCCTGCCACAGCATGGCTTGCCAAGCGGCGCATATGTCTGCACCCAGGATCTGAACTGGTGAACCCCGGGCCACCGAAGCAGAACACGCAAACTTAACCGCTGTGCCACCGGGCTGGCCCCCTACTGAATTTTTAATCCATAGGTGTGTATTGTTTTAATAAATATGACAGTCTTAAAAATTATTGAATGAAAAAAAGAAAGAAAAGATCAAGAACCCTAAGAGCTTGTTTAGTCAAACTACCTACCATTAGGTAGGTAAAAGAAAATGGGTGTCTACTCCAACAGAAAAACTTCTAAACACCTGATAAAGACTAATGATCAGAAAACCTACCAATTTTATCCAGCAGAGTACACTTAACATCATCATTTAATTCAGAGTGAAGAAACCAGAACAGAGACTGAATCTCAACTTTCTCTGTTTCTCTTCCTCCTTACTTTTCCTCTTTCTGTATTTCTCCAACTTTTTTGTTCCCTCTACTTTCCAGCATGAATATTCAACTAAACATAGACATACACACACATATATATATTTATACATACATATATATAAACACTAGTTTTATTTACAGAATATAGTCTTATGCTTTCTAATTTTCTCTCAATACAAAAAGAGCAAATTAGGTTGATTTTTATTTCCATGTTGTCTAAAGTAATTTTTAAAATCTGTGGGCATTACTGCTGTAGAGAAGAAATGATCTCTACTGATTTAAGGAAGAACACAAATAACAAAAGGCAACCTTGCTAAACCCAGCACAATAATTACCACTCTTCAGTGTATTACTGTTTCTGCTGAAGACTGCTGTGTTACTTAGACTTCAGGGCTCAGGAGCTAGGTTTCCACATAGACATTTATGGCGATTTAAAGAGATGAAAGCTTGAAGTCTAAGTTCCCCAAACATAAAGTAAAAACCAGAAGGTTAAAGGTTCATGTTAGGTGATATTTGGTTTTGATCCAAAAGAATTTAGCAAGGTCTCCATTTCAGAATAATCCACATCCACTTCCAGGTACATACTTACACTATATTTGCAAGGTCAAGTGGTTTCTCTGGTTGTTCAGGAAAAACAGGATGTGGAGGTTCTCTGGTGGGTACACACCCCAAAGATTTACTAATTGCATGGCTCAGCTTCTTCGCAGGGGATTTCTGTGTCAAAGTAGAAAATAAGGAAATAAAGAATTAAATCTTCAAAAGAACGAAAAAGAACTTCAAAAGAACTTGGTGACAAGAACTGCAGAAAACATCTTTTCAATACAAACTAAGTTTCATTATAATCAACATTATTGGGTCTTGCAGAAAGGGGCCTACAAATTGGTCCAAGCTCATCTGTGGTCCCTCATTTCTGTGCCTACTCCCTCAGTTCCACTATGCAGTCACACTATCAAGTTAACGTAAACTCTCCTTTTGAACATCTCTATGTGCTCTTTGCATGAACTCCCTCTTTTGATGTTCTGGATCATTTTTGGTAAGATGTTATAGCTAATTCCCCAATCAGAGCTAGAAATTTTTGCTGGGCTAAAATACTAAAAAGCTAAGATGATGCTGAGAGCTCACAGCCTTTGAATGTTAGCAAATCAGCTGACTCAGCCACATCCCAAACATGCCTATTAAGAGAATACTGACAAAATAAATGTGAGGCAGAACATTTGGTGTTCAGGGTCTGCTATGTACACATACAAATGAGTACACGCACAAACACAGGCAGTCAGAGTCAGACCTGTGACTGTAAATTATGATAATGCTCAAGGTACAAAATAAGCTGGGATGCTAATACATTTCTCTGGAAGGTAGAATACACACCAAATCCAAAGACTATCAAGTCTAGGATTTAATAGTCAATATGCGCCAAAGTAAACGGTATGCCACAATTAAGTTACGTAGAACATTCAAATCTAAAACCTATACGTAAAGGAGGCTCTTTATATACCGATTTTATTGTCCACCCAATTCTCTTTAAGTAACACTGTTGTCTGAGATTTTCTTGGCAGGATATTAATTGAAAAAAGTTTAAATATTTCAACCTACTGCCTCGGCAGTGTATTACCACATGTACCACTTTAAGTGGAAAATAGAACTTGTTGGCAGCAGTGTGCCTCATCAATACTACATGTCCACTTAAATTTTATACGCTGCTCTATATTTTTACAGAAAATAAGCAAAAATCTGTTTGCCCTTAAGACTATATAGGCAAAGTTAATTAATAGTTTATAATAAAAACTAAATAATACCAATTTCTTCACAGACTTCATATATTGATTCCACTATCCCCTTCAACACATTAAATCCTGGGAATAGTCTAAATGTAACCCAATTTCCTAAGAATTATATGAAGCTAAACAAAGCAGGAATTCTGAGCTTCCCCTTAACTGCTCTCCATTATCCCTTTGCCCAACAACTAGCTGTAATGTGGCTCTGATTCTTCCCCCTCCAATCCACATTCTACACTGTCCCCAGGCATCATGTCAGTCTTCTGCTTAAAATCTTTCAAAGGCTGAGAATCATTTATAGAATAAGATCTAAATAAACGCCGCCATGTTCCACACAAGCTCTTTCATGTCTGGCTCCCGCCTCCCTCTTCACCTCACTTCACATCAGCATAAATGACCAGCTGCTCAGTTAACCCAACACATATGCTCTCTTGGTTCTCTGCACCTTGGCACATGCCTTTCTGAGGTCCCTCTTTCCCAGTCTATTTCTCTGCAAATTTTCTGATCATCTCTCAAGACTGCTTGAAGGCTCCCTCCCTCTGTGAAGACTTTCCTCACTGCTCCATAAGTCAGTGCCCATCTCTCCAAGCTACCCATTTCTCGTGCACACGTTTCCACAGCTGCACTTTGCATGCTATGTTGCACTTTTTAATGTCTATCCCTGTTAGACTGGTGCTCTTGAGGGGCAGGATCTACAATTCACTCACCTATGTATTTCCAGAACCTGTCCTACAACAGAATATGTTATCTGGACAAATTATTTGCCTGAATGAATTTCCTGGATTGCTTTTTCCTGACCAAACTACACAAGCTTTATTTTCTGAGCATTCTGATACAAGTAAGAGACAATCAGAGAATACCTTAATTCACCTTTACAACTAACTCTACATCAGTAACCCATGTATTAAGTTCATGGTTTTTGCTATATCTGAGAACCACCTGGGCCATTAATTCATGCAGTCTATGTGAGATGGAGTATCATACAGACAACCTGGGTGCATCCTATGCAATAACAGCCATAAAATGACAGGTTTCATGTATATATTTAATAATAAGCAATAAAATAACTACATAGTTAAAATAAAAAATGTTTCCCTTTGTACCACCTAATATTCTCTAGCAGTATGCTTGTTGTGATTTTAAAAATACTGCTGTAAGTCAGGGTTTAAGATTGGACCCAATTTCTGGTCTCAAAAATATGGACAGAAACGTAAAATCAATACATCAAAGTCAATTCCAAATAATTAGAGCACTTCAAGAGAGTTTTCATATGACAGGAAGGAAAAAAAACTGGAAATAAATATATAGAGATAAATTAGAATATTAACTAAGGGCTAAGACCAAACCAGAAAGGATATTACCCTGAAAATTTTAAAGATACACATTCAATTAGGCTGTCTAAATATGTAAATAAATGATTTGTTTAAAAAGATCTCGAAGAGTGAATTATGATATGGACCTGAAGTGAATTTGAGGGTGGAGTTAGTTTAGGAGGCTAAGATTAACGAAAACTGTAAGCAAGAATTTGAAAACTGCTATAAGTGCCAAGACAGGGACATTATCTCTTTGGCTACTTGGCCCCTAGGACGATGCCCAGGACCTGGTGGTTAGTCACTAAATATTCACAGCAGTGAGGGAGGACAGCAACCAGTCCAGGCTTAGGCACCAGCATCTCCCAAGCTTCATTTAAGCTGCCATAACAGAGATGCTTCTTCAGGTCTCTGTGCCTTTCCCCTCCCTGAACTTTAAAACTGGTATATGGAGGGGCCGGCCCCGTGGCCGAGTGGTTAAGTTCAGGTGCTCTGCTTTGGTGGCCCAGGGTTTAGCTGGTTAGGATCCTGGATGCAGACATGGCATTGCTCATTAAGCCATGCTGAGCGGCATCCCACAAGCCACAACTAGAAGGACCCACAACTAAAATATACAACTACGTACCAGGGGGATTCAGGGAGAAAAAGCACACACACACAGACACAAAAAATTGGCAACAGTTGTTAGCTCAGGTGCCAATCTTTAAACAAACAAACAAACAAACAAAAACCTGGTATATGGAGAGGCCTTAACCTAGAAAATTAAATCTCCAGACAGGTGATGATTTCCAATATTTGTGCATTTTCAATACTCTAATCCACTTTATCTAATTTCAAAACATTTCCTCCTATCTCTTAAAAATAATACTGGTTACAATTTTTTTAAAATATGTGAGTGCCTAAAACATGCATGTACAGTTTAAAAAGTTATAAAGCAAATATCCATCTACCCACTCTTCTGCCTGAGAAATAAAACGTTATCATCACTTTGAAGCTTTGCTGTGGGCCCTTTTTTAACACAGCCCACTCCCACCACATCTGCTCTTCTCCTGGTAATCAGTGTCCTGGATTTTATTATTTTAGCAATCATGTAGAAATAATCCATGATTTATTTAATACAGTCAACGTATTGCTTAACTACAGGGATGTGTTCTGAGAAATGCGTTGTCAGGAGATTTTACCATTGTGTGAATATCCTAAGTGTGCTGACACAAACCTGGATGGTATAACCTACTAACACACCTAAGCTGTACGGTACTAATCTTATGGGACCACTGTGGGATATGCGGTCTATCATTGACCAAAATGTCATTATATGGTGCATGACTGCACATGTTTAAAACCTATGCACACTTACCAATATTTTCTTTTTCTGCAACTTGCTTCTTTCCCTCAAAATTATGTTACAATTCATACTTGGTGATGCATGTAGCTGTAATTCATTCACTTTTTTCACCGTTTAACTGCACCTCATTGCTTTATCACATCATAATTTATACATCCATTCCACTGCCGATGAACACTTGGGTTGTTTCCATTTTTCCCTCTCATTCACAATGCTGCTGTAAACTTCTTTGTCCATGTCTCCCGGTGGCCATGTGTAAGAATTTCTTAAGAGTGGAATTATTCGGTCATAAATTACACACATTCAATCTTACTAGGCACTGTCAACTTGTTTTTACAAAGTGGTTACACTAATTTCCACCCCCATCGGCTGTGTGGGAGACTTCCTGACCCTCCACATTCTGGCCAACCCTCGTTCTTGTCAGACATTTTAACATGTGCCAATCTGGTGGGTGACAAATGGTATTGTGGTTTTAAATTGCAATTTCCTGATTACTAAAAAGATTGAGCATCTTTTCCTGCATTTATGGGCCATTTGTGTTTCTTCGCCTGTGAAATGCCTGTTCCCATCTTTGGTGTAGTATTTCACTGGGTTGCCTTTCTTGTGCTGATTTGCAAGAGTTCTTTATACTTCTTGTATTTTAATCCTATGGAAGGTATGTCTTGCAAACATCTCCTACTTTAAGGCTTGTTTTTCACTCTGTTTTTGATGAACAGTCATCTTTAAATATAATGGCAGTCCCAATTTATTAATCTTTTCCTTTATATTTTGAGCTTTTTGTATCTTAAGAAATATTTCCCTCCCTGAGGTTACAAAGATATTCTCCCACATTGTCTTCTAAAGTTTTAACCTTTCACATTTAAGTTTGAATCTACTTAGAACTGATTTTTTTGATAGGTATGAGGAAAGAATCCAATTTTAGCCAATATGGATAACCAAGTGCCTCAGGATCACTTAATAAACAGGCCATTCTTTCCTAAGACAGACATTCTTTCTAGTCCTGCACCAGTATTGTAATGACTTAATTGCCAGAGCTGCTTCTTATCTTTTCAGGTAGCACCACAGCCCCACACTTACCTTCTTCTTTAGGAGAGTCTTCATTATTCTTGACCCTCAGAATCAGTTTATCACTTACCACAAAAAAATCCTGTGGAGATTTTAAAGGCATTGATCAAATCTATAGACAATGTTGGAGAGAACTGAAATCTTTACATACTGAACATTTCTTTCCATGAATGCGTTCATCTCCTCATGTATTTAGGCCTTTTAATGTCTTTCAATAAAGTTATAAATTCTTGTCATAAAGGATCTATGCATCTGTTATTTATTTGAAGTCATTTTGTAGATTTTGTATCCAGTAACCCTCTCTCTTTTTACTTTATTTTAAAAAATTGTGGTAAATTATACATAAAATTTACCATCTTAACCATTTTTAAATGCACCGTTGAGCAGTGGTAAGTACAGCCATGCACGTTATAATGACATTTCAGTCAACAACAGACTGCATATATGATGGTGGTCCTATAAAATCAGTACCATATAGCCTGAGTGTGCAGTAGGCTATACCATCTAGGTTTGTGCAAATACACTCTATAATGTTTGCACAACAATAAAACTGCCTAACGATGCATTTCTCAGAACGCATCTCCACCGTTAAACGACGAATGGCTGTATATTCACATTGTTGTACAACCAATCTCCAGAACTTCTTCATCTTGCAAATCTTCAACATTAAACAACTCCTTATTTACGCCTCCCCCAACCCCCTGGCAACCACCAGTCCACTTTTTGTTTCTATGAATTTGACTACTCTAGATCTCTCATATGCGGAGAATAATACAGTATTTGTCTTACTGTGATTGGCCTCTGTTACTTAGCATAATGTCCTTAATGTTCATCCACGTTGTAGCATATGTCAGAATTTCTTTCCTTTCCAAGGCTGAATAATATTCCATTGTATGTATATATCATATTTTGTTCATCCATTCATCCATCAATGGACACTCAGGATTGCTTCCAAGTTTTGGCTATTGTGATAATTCTGTTATGAACACATGTGTACAAATATCTCTTTGAGACTCTGATTTCTATTTTTTTGTACACATACCCAGAAGTGGAATTGCTGGATCATATGGTAATTCTATTTTTAACTTTTTGAGGAACCTCCCTACGGTTTTCCATAGTGGCTGCACCATTTTACATTCCACCAACAGTGCACACAGGTTCCGATTTCTTTACATCCTTGCCAACAATTGTTACTTTCTGTTTTTCTTTTTCTTTGAGGAAGATTAGTCCTGAGCTAACTGTTGCCAATCCTCCTCTTTTTGCTGAGGAAGACTGGCCCTGAGCTAACATCCATGCCCACCTTCCCCTATTTTATATGTGGGACGACTACCACAGCATGGCTTTTTGCCAAGCGGTGCCATGTCTGCACCTGGGATCCAAACCCTCGAACCCCGGGCCGCCGAGAAGCAGAACGTGCAAACTTAACCGCTGTGACACCTGGCTGGCCCCTGTTTTTCTTTTTAATAGTAGCCATCCTAATGGGTGTGAGGTGATAGGATATCTCATTGTGGTTTTGATTTGCATTTCCCTAATGATTGGTGATGTTTGGTAAACTTTATGTTTGGTAAAGATTTTTTAAATTGTGATAAAATATACATAATATTAAATGTACCATTTTAACCTCTCTGGTAAAGATTTTTGCCCTGAAATCTATTTTCTGAGATTAATATAGTTTCACTAAGTTTCCTTCGGTTAGTTCTTTGCCTGGTATGTCTTTTTTCAATCCTTAACTTTCAACTTTTCTGTGTATATATTTACTTTCTTTGCTGTTTCTTGTAAACAGCATAGAGCCCAATTTTTAAAAATATCCATTTGACAATTGTTGCTTTTTATCTGGAAAACTTCATTAATTTACTGATTACTAATATACTGGGATTTATTTCTGTAGCGTGTTATGTCATTACTTATTATTTCATTTTTTTCCCTTTGATTTTGCCCTTTCTTATTTTTTAGGTTTTCTTTTTCTCATTTTATTTTTATTTTCCTTTTTTGGCAATTATACTCTTTGAGTAGACTCTTCTGGTGGTGGCTTTGTTTTACTGAATTGGAAGTAACATTTATTGCGAACTTAGCGTTAGGTACCTGATAGGTGCTTTGCACACGTACATAGGCTCATTTAACCCTCACAAAGCTCTTATGAATTAGATGTTAACAGTCTTAACTTTATAGGTGTGGAAACAAAAGTTCATACAACTAGGCCCATCTTACTCTTTTCATGATACAACACAGCCCCACACCAGGTAAAGTTACTCAGAGAAAGAACAAAGAGGGACTGGGAGAGACGGCCCAGGACACTGAGACATTCTTGCAACGAGTCAGAAGTAGACTGGGGACGCCAAGTGCCACGTTGGGGGTCATGAAAGAGAAGCTCGGCTGAGACAGAGGTGGACACAGGGGCAGACGCTAAGGTAGGGTGCTGCCACCGCTGCACTGTGTGTTCCTGTGCCAGGGCTGAGACTTCTTATCCTCACATAACCATAGACCGGGCACTAAGACATCCTGAAAATATTTCTGAGTTCAGACGACTGTGTTTTCAATCAGCCTCAAGCTAATTCCTTGCACAGCAGTCTTCAGCTCAGGACACATGCTACAGGCCCTGACACTTGGGAGCACAACAACCCAATGCAAAAAGCTCAGGACTGGTGCCTTGGAGGCCATTCCTGTCATGTTCACTTCAAATTACTGAGTATATCATCCTGAGCTCCAAGCCACCAGCTGAGGAGATCCAGGCAGAAATATAAGCCCACTAAATCCTCAAACAAGTCAGGAAACTCCTCTAAGTATTTTAACATGAACTCTTACCACAATCTTAATCAGCATCTGCACTCTTACCCTTAACTTAAAATCCTTTACTCTAATCATGCCTCAAATGTTCATGTCATAGGTGATTTAAGAACTTTAGCTATATCTTATTTTAAGCCCACCAAAATTAGTCATTATTATTATTTTACACATGGTGCTTATCTAAATTTACCCACATTTACCAATTCCACTGTGCACCATTTCTTCTTGTGTCCTGTTTTTCCCCTCTTGCTTCAATTATTTTTTCCCCTAAGTATATCCTTTATTAGTTGCTACAGCAACAGTCTATTGGTGGCAAACCTATTGGGATTTTTTCTGAAAAGGTATTTCTTCTTTGCTCTTGAACAGATCAGGCAGGTACAGAATGCTAGGTTGATCTTTTCATTCTATCCTTCAAATCCTTTAATCATCTTTCACATTTTCCATTTCCCTACGTCTGTGCTCACTATTCTATATCCTGGTTAATTTCTTCAGATCTATTTTCCATTTCCTAATTTTTGCGGTAGCTGTCTCTAATGTGCTGTTTAACTCCTCCATTGAGCTTCACCTTACTATTCTTTATTTCTGAAAGTTCAATTTTGTTCTTTTTCATATTGACTTGTTCCTTTTTAAAACGTCACTACTACTAAATTCACTTCTTTAACTTTTTAAATGCATCATTTTCTAAAGTTCTTGGCGTACTAACTTAAGTTTGTTGTGTTTCTGATTCTCTCTCATAGTAGATTGTTTTGTAATTGAGTTTGCAATTTTTGAAAAAGAGCTCACCATTAGCAGAGATTGTTTCCTGTATGGGAGTCCCATTGTTACTTCTCTGGGTCAGTGGAGTACTTCTAGCCCCTCTTTCTTAAGGAGGCAGCCCATCTAAAGTCCAAGCCTTTAAAAAAATATCAGTTCTACTCACCTTGAGTGGATCCAAGGTAGATTTCCTATGACATGGGAGCATTAAACCCTAACCACTGGCCAAATCCAGTATCCAGTCTGATAGACCCTGGGACACCACCGTTTTAGGTTTAATTTCTTTTTTTTTTTTTTTAAAGATTTTATTTTTCTTTTTTCTCCCCAAAGCACCCCAGTATGTAGCTGTATATTTTAGCTGTGGGTCCTTCTAGTTGTGGCATGTGGGATGCTGCCTCAACATGGCCTGATGAGCGGTGCCATGTCTGTGCCCAGGATCCAAACCAGCGAAACACTGGGCCCCCAAAGTGGAGCGCACAAACTTAACCACTTGGCCATTGGGCCAGCCCCTCCTCCCTTTATTATCAACTGTTTGTATCCTTCTCTGAAATAGCACATATGTGGTTTTTTGTTGTTTTATTAAATCTGAGAGTTTTTATCTTTTAAATAGATGAGTTTAATTTATTTACATTTAATTACTGATATCTATATTTAAATTTATTCCTAGCAACTTATTTTGTGTTTTCTACCATAATATTCTTTTTTTTACTTTCCTGTCTTCTATATGATTGGGCAATGTTGTTTTTGCTACATGTTTTATTCTTATAGTTTTAAGGTTTTACATTTTATAGTCATGTGCCACATAACATCATTTCGGTCAATGTTAGATTAGTACCATACAGCCTAGGTGTGTAATAGACTAGACTATCTAGGTTTATGTAAGTACACTCTATGATGTTTGCACAACAACGAAATCCCCAACGATGCATTTCTCAGGATGTATCGCCATCGTTAAGCCATGCATGACTGTATATCTAATTCTTCTAGTAGTTACCCTTAAATTTTTAATGCATACTTAAAATTATATTTTCTTACAAGTTAGAATTAATTATCACTAGGAGGTATATAGGTGCTGATTTGTGTTATTTCTTTTTAAGATGTATTTTCCTGACAGTTAGCAGGCTCTCTCTATCTAAGAGCTCATACTTTTTCAGTTCTGGAAAATTTTCAGGCATTATTTCTTCAAACATTATCTGTCAATTTTCATCACTTGCCACTCCCATTAGATATATATTAGAACTTCCACATGGTCCTAAATGCCTCACCCTTTGTTTCATACTCTCTTATCTCTTGATGCTGAGTGTTAGGAGAAGTTCTCACCCCGATCTTTTAAATTCACTAATTCGTTATTTAGCTATATCCAGTTTGTCATGCAGCCCATCCAATGAATTTGTCCAACAACTATATTTTTCATTTTCATTACTGTTTATCATTTCATAACTTCTGCTTCTTGTATTAAGCATGAAATTCTATCCTTCCTTTAAGGAAATTAAATTTACCTATTTTTAAAGTTTCTTTCTGATTGTTCTACTTCCTAGGGTATAGTTTTGCTGTTCATATTTCACTGTGCTGGCTTCCTCTAGGTTTTCATGGTTCTTGGTCATGCAAATATCTCACACAGAACTATTCACTTGCCACCTTACCCAACAGTGGCCTCCTGGCTGGGGGGGCCTCATGCTGAATCTGTTCTGACAAAGTCAGCAGAGCAGCTTCAGGGTCCCTGCAGTAGTGACGGCCTCAAACAGGCAGTGTAAGCAGCTCTTTTTTGCAACTTCTCATTTAAGACCTACCTCCTTTGCTTAGAAACATCTTATGGCTTCACGTCTGGAACATTCCTTCTCTTCTTTTCAATCTTGAAAGGGAACTTACTAATCTAACTTAATGTTTTATCATTTCTATGGGTTTGGTGAAGAAGGGGAAGAGGTAGTATGTGTTTGGTCCACCATCTCGAAACTAGATCTATGGCTTCTTTAGATATCACCTCTCCGCCTTCTCTTTAGCCTCTTTCTGGAACTCTTATTAGATGGTACTCCTCAATCTAGCCTCCATGTCTTAATATGTTTTCTATTACTTTATCCTTTTGTGATGTGCTTAGGAACAATTTTCTGCTCTATTTTCCAGTTCACAATTTACTCTTCAGCTATAAACACTGTTAAGCAGTCCATCTAATAAACTTCTTATTTTGACAATGAAAACTTTAATTTCCAAGGTCAATACGTATTTTTGGTAGATAAAATAATAATCATATTTCTTCAAAGCTTTAACTATACATCTTGTAAAATCTAGTTCTACTTATTCTATTAATTCTATGTCTGAGATAAATTCTTCTGTTATCTCCTTTGTATGGTTGCGTGTGTGTACACGTGTGTCTCTCATTTTGGGAGATTTTTAACAAAATGCTCATCCTTGTGGTCAAGGCTTCCTGTTCAGATAGTCTACGCTGCCTGTGTGTACTGCCTACTTGGAGGGGAGCAATGGGACTTGTTCTCAGTGAGACTGGAGGAGGGACAGAGGTGCCACTTCATGGAAAAGCTTCATAGCTAAGTCTTCTAAGCATGGGAGCTCCCTCAAGCTCCCTTGAATTCATCAAGTACCTGGAACCCAGCCCTGCCTCTCCAACCCAAGCTCCTATACACACTATACCGTCCTGAGACACCTCTATCATCATGCTACAGCACCAGAGTCACTCTGTCACCTGTCTTGAGCCCTTCACAGCTCCCCATATCAACTACTCCCAAGTGGGAACATTCCAGATCTAGCTCTTATCTTTAGCAGCAATACTTTCCTACTCTTGTTTTGGACCAAGGTTTTCTTCTGCAAAATGATCTCATTTGCTTTTCATGGAAATTCTTCACAGTGTGTGGCCTACCATGGGTTTCCCTGCTTTTTTTCCCCCTTCTAGTGTACTTGCAGATTACTCTTAAAATTCTAATCTATCATTTCTAAGTATGTGGGCTAAGATGGAAAGGCTATAGCATGTCCTCAGGTCACCACCTTAAAACAGAATTCCCATTTCTTTTTTCTTAAGTTAATAAAAATGTATTTTTTTAATTATGTAATATCTCTTGTGATATATTATTTTTTATAAGGGCTTCAGAATAACTGCTTTAGAAAGTAAAAAGCTAGAATTGCTAAATTCCAGTTTAACAATTTGTAAAGCTGTAATTTTGATTGATTAATCTATGAAAGAAAGGCAATTCACGTAATTTCTGTTACTCTTTCAAGATTTAAGAGTATTAGCTGTCTGATAGTTATGACAATGTGGCTAGGTAGAATAAAATGTCATCAGTTCACATACGGCTTCTGAAACATACTTATAAATTACAAAAACCCGTTAGCCCACAAAAAGAAACCACTGCTATTCCAAGTGGTTCAACGATAGCCCAGGTGGAAGTGCACAAAGAACAGCAACGACTTGGACTGAGCAACAAATAACTTCAGCTTCCCTTTCAGGGGAAAAAAATCCAAACAGATTTGTTAGAATTCAACATCATATCAGCTTGGCCTGAGCAGGAGGCCTTCACTTTTGTGTGGGAGTTGGCACCCTTCACGGTACACACAACAGGGAAAATGCTGCCCTGAGTATTAGATTGCCCTATAGAACGTCAGTTTGATATCACTGACATAAATTCCTTTCTCTGTAGCTTGAACTGGCAGTTCATTTTCTCATCTTCTTCAAACAATTTGTTAAGAGTTTTGCTGCTCCCGAAGAGAATTAAAAGTAATGTGTTCCCTATAATGAAGACGTGAATAAACTGTAAAGCTGAAGCACTGCTGGTGGGAGTAGAAGGTAGGAAAGACCCCTTGGAGAGGGATTTAGTGCTATCTAGTAAAACTGAAGACAAACATCCCCCTTGACCCAGGGACCCCACTCCTAAAATCATACCCTGGAAAACTCTCCCTGTTGCACAAGGTGACCTGTACCAGAAAATCCACTAAAGCTTTGTTTGGAAAAGCAGAAAATTAGAAACAAGTTGAACATCGATCAACAGGAGAATAAATAAACTGTGGTATATTACTAGAACTGAATTCTCTATGGCGCCGAAAATAACCATTTCGACGTGGAGATCATTTCAAAAACAATGTAGGTGACAAAAGGAAGCTGCAGAAGGATATATGCACTAAGATGCTATTTTTATAAAGTTTGAAAATATGAGCAACAATGCTATATATTTTAATGTCACATAGCTATGTCTAATAAAAAATACAAAAATATGAACAGAAATATTAACATCAAATTCAAAATAGAGGTTATCTTTGAAGAGAGAGGAAAATGGGTGTATGTTCTGGACCTCTTTCCCTATCTGTACATACAGATCTATTTAACTTATTTTGACTGCTACACAGAATTCCACAGTTACAGTCATGTATAAACCATAATAAATTTAACCATTTTGCCACTGTTGGAGATTTTGGCCATCTGTTTTTCTTGGGGGGGGGGCTATCACAAATAATGCTGATATGATATCCTTATACAAAAATTCCAATATACTTGGTACAATGTTTTTATGGGAGAATTCCTATATGGAGAATTGTTGAGTCAAAGGTTATACACATTTAAAATTTTATTTTTCAAATGTATCAATTCACACTACTACCAAGAATCTTCTAGAGTCCTCTTCCACACTCTTGCCAAACAAACTGAATATTATCAATCTCTTACATTTTTTGTAAGTTGAGTGGGCATAACATGAACATTTCCATAATCAAAAATAGTTTAAAAACTGGAACAAGAGGGAAATGCCAACTTGTATAAAGTTCTTTAATAAACACTGGGGTATAAAGGCTAATGACATACTAAGGACTTATGATCTAACGGAACAGACAGACAAATGGACAAATCATTGCAATAGTGTGATTAGTGCTTTGAAAGAGGTGGTCAGTGTGCCATAGGAGAGCATGAAGAGACATGAAAATCAGCTTGGGGGATCAGGAAAAGAGGCAACAGCTGAGCTGAATCTTAGAGGCTAGACTGGAGTCGGCAAAGGAAAGTTAGGAGGATGGGAAGGAGAGGAGATAAAGGCAGCTAGAACAACAGATTCAAAGACATAAAAGCAAGAAAATATGGTGGAGTAAGCAACTGCAAATAGTTCAGTACTGTCATAGTGCTGCCTGTGAGTGAAAGACACAAATAAAAGTCCCAGACCAGAGGCATAACTGGAAAAGCTCTGAAAACATTACCCCACAAGATAAGACTTCAGTGGGTTATAAATCATCTCTGATTTGAAGTTGTTTCTAGCATACATTGAGCAGACAGTTCTCCGACTCGAACAGAGTAACAGATCGTATGTACGGCAGGAAAGAATGAGGAAGGCTAAGTGTGACCAAACTTACCCTTTTAGCAAACAAAGGGTCTTCAGCTAAAACAAATATGAGCAGAGCACACGAGTGCTATGGGGGTAGATTCACAGGCAGCCAGAGAGTCCCAGGAAAGGGAGTGAAGGTTAGAGTGAGCATGAGGGTCAGAAAACCAAGAAGACCCGCCATGTGCCTCCTTATACAGCAGCACTCTACGGGGCCTGGAACATAGCAGGCACTACAAATGTTTATTGAACAAATACCAGGGCAGAGAGCTCTTTGCCTGGCTTAGATTGCGCACCATATGACTACACCTGGGTACACAATATCTCCAAAGCAAGTCACAAATACTGCCACAGGTCAAGGCAGAACAGAGCCAACAGTCAATTCACACTATACATGATATAGATACGCCACAGTCAGGACCAAAGATTACCATCGCTGTTACTTAGCACTGCTCTGAAACAGTGTTTCCCAAACTTGTCTGAAGATTTAAAAATCCCTGGGGTACTGGTTTAAAAAATAAAACAAAAAAAAAACAGATTCCTCTGCTTCAACCCAGACCTATTAAGTTAAAATTCACAGGGGTAGTAGACCGGTACTTCGTATATTTAACATGCTGTCCAGCAGATTCTTTTCAGGCAATTTTGAGAAGCACTGTTCTAGAAGTTCTTGACAACACAAAGAGGTTAAAAAAAAAAAGATTGTAACTATTGGAAAATGAGAAGTTACTGTTTCCTACAGGCATACAGGGATCTAAAGTCCAAGAGAACTGGCTGAAAAATTATTAGACCCATGTATTGACAGAAAAGCCAGGGAGACTTCAAGATGGAAGTGTCCATAAGACCCCTGAAGTGTCAACAGGAGTCCTAAGGTGGACAAGACGCCTGGGCTTGAATTAAGAACTGCAGAAATCTGGCAGTTTCTGGAGGGTCACCTAAAACCTGGAACTATGTGAAAACATTCAGAGGAAGGGCACTGTAAGAGAAGAAAAGAGGGCTCAGAAGAGACTGCCAAGGAACACATATCTGATTTGTCGTGGGTAATCAAAAGGTTTAATGAATAAATAACACATGAAAGTTTCATAAGTGGATACTCTGTAGTGACTAAATGGAGATAAAGTGGAATGAATATACCATAGACATGTATTAACTTTATTTAGAGAAACAGTTCTACCCTAAATCTGTATCTATAGATCTCAGAAAGTACCACATATCTAGGCAACAGTCACTGATGTATTCAAGTTAATGCAGAAAGAGAGAAGCAATTCACACTGTTGGGTCACACAGACCCCTCTAATCCTCTCCACACACGGATGTAGGATATACATTCTCCAGTTCAGCTCTGGTGGCCACCTGAATCAAAGATATTCAAAGAATCGAAAAAGATCAAAGCTGGAGAAATGCTGTGGGTAAGTGATAACTGCGAGAGAAATTCCTCATTTGAAGAACTGCTCGTTTGGGGTTAAGTCATACATTTCTCTGCAACGAAACCCTTCCTGTCATCTCTTTGCTCTAAGAATAATCAGGCTAGCTGAAAAAAATGCCTCATTGTTTCATAAAATATCCATCAATACTTTCTTTGATAAGCACCCATCTTTTTAAACAGCTGGGTCCATTTCAAATGTTCTGCTTTCAAACTCAGCACTTTTGCAGCTGTAAACGGATTTAAGAAGAAATAGTGCATCCAAATACCGCAGTAGAATGGGGCAATGTTCAGATGTTAAAAAGAGCAATATTTAAAACATCCCAATCAACCACTGAAAATGCTGATAAATGCTGTCAGGATACCTCTAGCCTATTCCTTCTGGCTCTCAGATGGCCCCAGAAAGTCCAACCTTGCACAGGCAGGGGCTTGGCCAACAAGGTAGTCAGTTCAGCTGCCAGTCAGGAGAACTTGAGGCCACTTCTCCCCAGCCCTTCACCCCACCATTAACAGGAGTAAAGACAGGAACCCAGAGCTCCACATGCTCCTGGCAAGACTCTCTCCCAACTAACACTCACAGCAGCAGCTCCATGATCTGCCCTGGAAGCTACCTGGGCTAATTCCAGCACAACCTGTATCATAGGTTATGCTTGTTTCATAAGAAAGCCAAGACTCCCACTGGGATTCTCATTCTCCTAAGACTCCAAATATCCCCTCACATGACCCCATCTCCCATTAATCCTCAACTCTCAAATCCTTCTACTTGTCTTCATAGTCTGCCCTCAGCAATAGCTCTTCTCTGGCTGAGGATCCTCTTCTCTGAAAGAGGTGAAAGTGTTACTTTCATCTCTTGCTCCTGAAGAGACCTGGCTTTCCCTGAAGGCTTGGCTTCCCCTGCAGCCATCAAGTGGCAGCTGCTTTCTCTCTCACGCCCCTCAACCTGCTGGATCTCCGGGGGGCAAACATCTTCCTAGAACCTCACTGCCACTCAGATCATTTTCCCTTTTCCTTAAAACCCCAGTTTTGAATGTCATCAGACCAAAACTCTAAATATCACTCTATAGTGGAGTCCAACGTTACCACTGTCATAACTCTTGTTGATTTCAACATCCACATAGTTGACCTTTCCCATACACTAGTTGTAGTGGGCGCCGACATTTCATAGGCGTTTGGTGATTGTGACACCACAGACCCGAGCACACATGGTTTGGACCCACATATCATGCAGGAGAAGGCAAGAGTAAACCACTGCTGTATTTCCCTTTTTTTCCGTCTTTTTCTCTTTCTTTTAAAGTTTTTTGTTTTTTTTTTTTTTTTACTTTGAAAACCCTATGACAAGACAGTCCAAAATGAAATATGAGATAGCGCTGGAAGATGAGACCCCCAGGTTGGAAGACATTCAAACAGTTACTGGGGAAGAGCAAAGAACAAGTACAAATAGGACCATTGCTATTTTGAGTGCTCCTGTGAGGGTGTTTTTGGATGAGATTAACAGAGAAATCATTAGACCAAGCAAAGCAGATTTCCCTCCATACAGTAGGTGGGCCTCATCCAATCAGTTGAAGACCTGAATAGAACAAAAAGGCTAACCCTCCACTGAGTAAGAGCGAATTCCTCCTGCCTGACTGCCTTTGAACTAGCACCTTGGCTTTTTCCTGCCTTTGGACTTAAACTAAAACATTTGCTCTTCCTGGGTCTCAAGCCTGCCAGCCTTCAGGCTCAGACCAGAACTACATTGTCAGTTCTCCTGGTTCTCAGGTCTTCAGATTCAAACTGAGACTAGACTATCAGCTCTCCTGGGTCTGCAGCTTGCTGACTCATCCTACAGATCTTGAGACTTGTCAGCCTCCATAATAGCGACAGCCAATTCCTTATAATGAATCTCTTTACACACAAACATATATATTTACATATATGCTTATAAATATAAATACTAAACATGTTTATCAATCAATCAATCAATCAATCTCCATCCTACTGGTTCTTTCTCTCTGGAGAACCCTAATACAAGTGGATTCTTTTCTAGAGCCTGCAGAGAGGGTATGGCCCTGCTGACATCCTGATTTCAAACTTGCGGTGTCCAGAACTGGGAGAGAATAAATTTATTTTAAGCCACCACATTTGTGGTAATTTCTTATGGCAGCCCTAGGAAACTTACACACTGGTCTTCCCTGAACTCTCCTTCAACAACCTTTCCCCCATTCTACATGGGCCACCAGTTTCACAGTCACATATTAGAACATTTTATTGCCATCTAAAATCTCAATTTCAAGCAACCGACACTCATACCAACTTTTGTCTTTCCCGCTCGCTCCTTCCAGGGCCCTGCCTCCAACAGTACTTGAACACCAATGGGACCTCCACTCCATGGAACCCACCACCTTCACACAGTCCCTTACCTCCCTCATGGCCTCATTGCTCTCTTTAACCAACCTACACTCCATGGTCCAGCATTCCATTCATTTCTTTGCATACTCTCCAACCCCGCTTGCCAACTCTCTTCCTTCTCTTCTGTCAAAATCCCAAATCTATCCACTCTGCTCCTCTACCTGCACACTCAGGGTAGGGAGTAAAATACACAACTATGCTGACTGGTCTGACTTTGAATTCACAATCATCAACCTCAGGTTATTAATTCCAATCTCAGTCTAAATGTCACTTCTCCAAAAAGGCTTTCCCTGACCAGTTTTTTAAAAATAACAGTTTTATTGAGATATAATCCACATACCATAAAATTCGCCCTTTTAAAGATTTTATTTTTCCTTTTTCTCCCAAAAGCCCCCCCGGTACATAGTTGTATATTTTTAGTCATGGGTCTTTCTAGTTGTGGCATGTGGGATGCTGCCTCAGCATGGCTCGATGAGCGGTGCCATGTCCGTGCCCAGGATCCGAAATGGTGAAACCCTGGGCCACTGAAGTGGAGTGCAAACTTAACTACTCGGCCATGGGGCCGGCCTCTCACCCTTTTAAAGTTACAATTCAGTGATTTTCAGTATAGTCAAAGAGTTGTACAACAACTATAACTAATATCTCATTTCAGAACATTTTCTTTACCCCACAAAGAAGTCCAATACTCACTAGCAGTCACTGCCCATTCCCCCCTCTCCTCAGCCCCTAACAACAACTAATCTACTTTCTGTTTCTGTGTATCTGCATCTTCTGGACACTTCATATAAATGTAATTACACAATATCTGATATTTCATATCTGGCTTCTTTCACTTAGCATATTTTCAAAGTTCATCCCTGTTTTAACATGTATGTATGAGTACTTCGCTTCTTTTTATTGCTTAGTAATATTCCATTATATTGAGATACATTTTATCTGTTCATCAGTTGATAGACATATGGGTTATTTCTATTTTTTAGCTATTTTGAATAATGTTGCTATGAACACTCAGATACAAGTTTTTGTGTGGACATGTATTTTCAATTCTCAAAGGAGAATTCTCAATTCTTACCTAGGAATGATATTGCTGGATCACATGGTAACTCTGCTTAACATTTGGAGGAAGTGCTAAACTATTTTTCCAAAGCGGCTGCACCATTTTCCATTCCTGCCAGGAGTGTACTAGGGTTCCTATTTCTTCATACTCTCATCAACAGCTGCTATTGTCAGCCTTTTTTAATTTAGCAAATGTAGCGGGTGTGAAGTACCATCTACTGTGGTTCTGATTAGACATTTCCCTAATGACTAACTACGTTGAGCATTTTTTCACATGCTTATTGGCCATTTGTATATCCCCTTTGGCGAAACGTTTATTCAGATCCTCTGCTCATTTTCCTCCCAAAGTTAATTTCTTTTTTTCTTATTGTGATAAAAAACAATGACATTTACCATCGTAACCATTTTTAAGCGTACAATTCAGTAGCGTTAAGTATATTCACACTGTTGTGAAAGAGATCTCTCCAACTTCATTGCAAACCTGAAACTCTATACTGATTAAACAATAACTCTTTTTTTCTCCTCACCCCAGCTCCTGGTAACCACCATTCTACTTCCCCTTTGCCCCTGTTTAAATTGGGTTATTTGGTGTTTTTCTTGTTGTCACTGAGTTATAAGAGGTCTTCATAATTCTGGATACAAGTCCCTTATCAAATACATGATTTGCAAGATTATCCCCTTTTCAGTGAGTTTTCTTTTCACTTTCTTGATGGTATCCTTTGAAGCACCAAAGTTTTAATTTTGATGAAGTCCAGTTTATCTATTTTTCTTCTGTTGCTTGTGCTTTTGGTAACCTATCTCAGAAGGTGTTGTATACCCCAAGGTCATGAAGATTTATCCCTGTTTTGTTCTGAGTTTCCTAACTTTAGCTCTTACATTTAGGTCTATGACCATTTTGAGTTAATTTTTTCTATGGTATAAGGTAAGGGTCTGATTTCACCCTTACGCATGTGCATATTCAGTTGTTCCAGCCCCATATTTTGAAAAGACTATTCTTTCCCTACTGGTCTTATCACCCGTATTGAAAATCCATCAAAAATAAATGTAAGGGTTTATTTTTGGTCTCTCAATTCTACCCCATTAATCCATATGTCTATCTTCATGTAGCTACTACGCTGTCTTGATTACTGTTGCTGTGAGGTAAGTTTTGAAATCGGGAAGTATGAGTCCTCCAAACATGTTCTTTTTCAAGACTGTTTTGGCTATTTTGGGTCCCTTGTATTTCCATACAGATTTTAGGATCAGCTTATAGGGTTATACAAAAAAAGCAGCTGAGATTTTCAAAGGAATTGCAATGAATCTGTAGATAAAATTGGGGAGTATTGCCATCTTAACGATATTACGTCTTCCAATCCACAAATGTGTATTTCTACTTACTTAGGTCTTCTTTAATTTCTCTCAATGATGTTTTGTAGTTTTCAGTGTACAAGTGTTATACCTCTTTGGTTAAATTTATTCCTGTTTTGTTCTTTTGGATGCTACTGTAAATGAAATTGTTTTCTTACTTATATTTTCGTATTGTCCATTGCGAGTGTATAAAAATACAACTAATTTTTGTATATTGATCTTCTATCCTGCAACCTAGCTGAAGTTATTACCTCTAATAGTTTTTGTGTGTGTGTATTCTTTAGGGTTTTCTATATTCAAGAGCATGTGGTCTTCGAATAGAGAGTTATACTTTTTCATTTCCACATGGACACATTTTATTTCTTTTTCTTGCCTTGCCCTGGCTAGGACCTCTAGTACAATGTTAAATAAAAGTGGTGAAAGAAGAGATCTTTGTCTTGTTCCTGATCTTACAGAGAAAGCTTTTAATCTTTCATCATTAAGTATAATGATAGCTATAGATTTTTCATAGATGTTGAAGAAGTTTATCAAATTGAGGAAGTTCTCTTCTATTCCTAGTTTGTTGCATGACTTTTACGATGAAAAGATGTTGGATTTTGCCCAATTCCTTTTTCACATTTATTGAGATGGTCATTTTTTTTGTCCCTTATTCTAATAATATGTATTATATTGATTGGTTTTTGCACGTTGAACCAACCTTGCATTCCTGGGAAAATATACACTTGGTCATATACTCGATGTATAATCCTTTTCATGTGTTGTTGAATTTGGTTTCCTAATATTTTATTGAGAATTTTTGAGTCTATATTCCTAAGGGATATTGGTCTGTAGTGTTCTTTTCTTTTGATATCCTTGTTTTGTTTTGTTTTGGTATCAGGGTAACACTGGCCTAACAGAATGAGTTGGGAAGTGTTCCATCCTCTTCTATTTTGGCAAATGTGTGAAGATTAGTATTAATTCTTTAAACGTTCAGTAGAAATTTCAGTAGGTCTGGCCTTTTGTGGGAAGATTTTTTATTGCTAACTTAATCTCTTTACTTGTAGGTCTCCTCAGATGTTGTATTTCCTCTTGAGTCAGTTTCAGCAGTTTGTTAACCCCCATATCTTAAGCAGCTACGTAGTCATATTTTTATCATATCATGACATATTACTTTTCCATACAGAATTTATCATTTTATACCTTGTTTATTTATTGTGGGACTTTTGTTTTAAACATGCTTTAATTCATCTGTTCCCTTTAGAATGTAAGCTCCATGAAGGCACAGACTTTGTCCTAGCCTGTTCTGGGCAACCCTAGCACCCAGAACAGCACCTGCTATGTAGAAAGTATCTAATAAGAATTTGTTGAATAAACACATAAACAAGTGAATGAATCTGGTGGCAGGAAGTTAAGGGAATTCTTGTTTTATGGCTTTTGTTTTCTCTATGTGGTAAAAAAAAAAAAAAGAGGTAATCTGCCAAAAGAGAGGGGAGAGTGGGGGTAGACTGTTTTAAAAAAAAATGAAGATTTATTCCTACATGACTTTGACCATTGCAAAGAAGGAAAAGCAAGGTGATCAGAGCATGTAACAGGACTGCAATGCTCAGAGTCAATATGAAGTTGGTGATGGTGAATTTATGGTAATACTAATCTGCCCTATTACATGGAGTTCTCCAGAAGTACTTAGAGAAAGCAGATAGATTAGTTCATCCATGAATTTAGTTGACAGAGATATGGATAAAAAGGCTGCAGGACAATGGAGTTTACGGCACAGGAATGAAGGGCCGTATCTAAAATGGTAAAGAGAGAAGTAAAAAGAAGAGAGGACTGATGGATGCGGAGAGCAGACAGGTCAATGGATGAGACACTGGAAAGAGGTTAAAGGATGATCTTAGTGAGAGTAGTTGAACAAGTCAGCTGGAATGACAATGGGATATCAACAGAGAATGGGGTGTCTAAATCAGTGATTGTGAAGTAGAGCAGTCAGAGGTGGTGAGAAGGTCCAGGGTATAATCGAGGGAGCAGAAGTCTGAGGTTCAGAGGAGGAGGAGACCACCAGAGTCAAGGAAGCCAGGAAACTGTGTGGCAGGATCTTAAAAGGTTTGACTATATAAATACTGAAATCACCCATGAGGTGACCACACAACTGGTGCCAATCCATCCAGGAGTAAAGGCGTAGACCAGAAAGTCAGGAGATAATTGAAGATGAAGGGAGGTGAGACCAAAATGGCATGAGCCTCAAAGCAGTATCTTGCTTTTTTTTTTTTTTTCAATCTAAAAGATTCATGGTTTAAGGGTCTGTAAGTGTCAGGGTGGAAAGCAAGGAGAAAAATAACCAGGGTGACCAGTATATACATAATTTTAAGTTGCCCCTCAATAAACCTCATCCTTGTATAATCCTTTCCCCTTGGATTTTACATGGAACCTATGCATATGATAAGCTATCATTCCTTTGGTTATGTTATATGGCAAAAGGGAGATTATCCTGAATGGGACTGGTCTAATCAGGTGAGCTCTTTAAAAGCAGCATTTTTTTCTGGCTGGTTGCAGAAGAGGAAGTCAGAGGAATGCACTCCAGCTGGCCTGGAAGAAAGCAAACGTCTATGCTGTAAACTGTCTATGGGGGCCACATGGCAGGAACTGCACGTGGCCTCTGGGAGCTGAGAATCATCCCTGGCTGGCAGCTAGCAGGAAAACGGGGACCTCAATACCACAGCTGTAATGAAACGAATTCTGCCAACAACCAGTGAGCTGGCGAGAGGACTCCTAATCCCCAGATGATAACTACAGCCTCAGCTGTCACCTTGATTTTAGCCCAGTAAGACCTACAGCAGAGGGTCCAGCCATGCCATTGCCTGCACTTCTGAACTACAGAAACTGAGGTGACAAATTTCTGTTGTTTTAAACTCCTAAGTCTGTGATCATTTATTATGCAGTAAAAGAAAACTAAAACAGTGACCATAAACATTTTACTCAAGATAATCTCAGTGTATGCATGTTGTCCTTACATATTTAAGAGTATCTCCTTTCATACTCAAGTGAGTCTGATTTAGATGATAAATTATATGGTCACCCTAACAATAATTTCACCTCCCAATCCCTAAATACACATGGGGATATGGGAGAATAAATAGGTACCTCCTGAAAGAGCTACAGGAGCAGTGGAGCTCCTAGAGGATAACCAAATTTCAGTGAAGACAAGAGGGTAAAAGAAATGTTTCAAGAAGTAGCTGAAAATGAGGGCAGCTTGCTCATTAAGGAGCAGCAGTTCTAAAGGGACTTGAAATGTGGAGGACAATGAGAAGACTGGGCACGGGCAACGAAGTTCAGACCATGATGGGAATGATGGTGCCACGCAAGACAGAGAGGCCACACAGATGCAACCACGACACTGACTGTTAAAAACAGTGAGAGACATGAGGGACCCGGTCTCAGCAGTTTCTTTGAGAAGCATGAGACACTGGGCTAAAGGACGAGATTTTCTTTACAATTTCTTCATGTGTTTGACTTACCTCCTGCTATAACTTGGTATAAGTGGGGATATTATCTTATGCCTTTAAGAAAATAACCCTCCTGCCTAGTTTTGCTGTGTGTACAAAGCAGTTCCTTACTCAGGACATGTGACTATTAGAACTGGACAGAAGCACGGCCAAGAAGCATGCCTTTCTCTCACTGAACCCATTATCTTTCAGAACTCTAGGGATGTGAGGAGAGGGATGCTAGTCACACGAGAATTAAATATTGCTTCTGACAAAGGTAAGTCGACAACCTTAATTGTTCTAGGTCTATAACAAGATAATTTGCTCTGATTCCTTAAAGTGAATGGTTTAATATCACTAATACCCAAACAACTACACTAGACATGTACAAGTTGCCCATTGACATTCATTAAAAAAGCAGCAGTGATATTAAGAGAGATTGTTAAACAAATCCAATACTTCCTCTTTTATAGGAGATTTTGAAGAGCAGGATAAGTGAAACTTTGTTCAGAGGTGAAGTCTGCCATCTGCTGGGAGGAAAGGTGAAATTTTCATAGCATCAACAGTTGTGTAACTACCTCCACTGGGGCACTCTACTAACACACTGTATCTGCGGTACGAGTGTATTTTGTGTAAACAAACACACACACTTCCTGCCATGGAGTAACCAAATGGGAACTAGCCAAAGTTCTCTCAGTAAAGTCAAGACCATGGTAAGCAGAGATCTGAGCGTAAGGCACTGGGGGTCGGGAACGGGAGCAAGCTTGTTTATTCCCAGCCTCCTTGCATACCAAGAAGGGGTTATGAGTTACATGTATTTTACCATAATTAATAGGAAGGAAGGAAAATAGAGGGAGGCAGGGACAGAGGGAGGGAGGGAAGGAGGAACAGTAGGAGGAAGGAAGGGGAGGAGGGAGGGACGTGGGATTAATTGGGTCACCTTCGCTGTAGGACCCCACCAGGTCGCTCTCTGCCTCTCACTCACTCCTCTCCCAATCAGACTGGCTGGGTTTACAGAAGGAATGAACATGCCCAGCTCAGCCTCTTCCCCTCCCTTGTTCCTGGGATCTGCAAATTCCACAGAGCACATTCCCTCCTGCTCCCAGAGCCATAAGCTTCCGGGCTCCACTCCCTGCTGGAAAGGCCTGCACTGGGTGGGAGCATATTCAATTCAGAGGCCACTAGCAAGTCCACTGGTTCCTCATAATCAAAACCACTTTCTCAAACAGACTGCCATCTGCCTAAGTCCTGGCTGCAACTGCAAGTGGGGAAGAGCGAAGTGGGATGGACTGGGTCTCCTAAATTCTCAATAAGAACTACTATTAGAAGAAACTGTTACAAACAGATATCCATTGACAGAGTTGTCTATACTCGCTGTCTCCATCTCTCTCCTTTTCCCTTTTGAACCCATTTTAGTCAGGTTTTCACCGCCACCACAGAATCCCCACATCGTTAGACAAAGGGTCAGTTTTCAGTCTTCTCTCTTCACCATCAGCATCACTGGACACAGCTGATCACTTCCTCCTCCTCAAAACACTCTCTTCACTTATCTTCCAAACACCACACTCTCTGGGTTTTTACCCCACCTCCCTGGTTGCAGGTTCTTCCTCTTCTCCCAGATCTCTCAATGTTGGAAAATTCTAGGGGTCAGCTCTTCTCTTTTTTCCTTCTTCTCTTGTCTGTTTTCACTCCCTTGCTTAGTGGTATCATCCAGTCTCAGGGCTTGAAATATCAACTATATGCCAATGACTCCCAAATTGATATTTCCATCTCAGACTTCTGTCTTGAAGTCTAGACTCATCCACAATGGCCCATTCAGCAACTCCATATGGACATCTAATAAGCAACTTAAATTCAACATCTCCAAAACTGAACCCTTGATCCTAACATCTAAACATGCTCCATCCACAGGCTTCCTCATCTCAGCTGATGACAATCCTATCCTTCTAGTTGCTTAGGACAAAATCTTAAGAGTTTCCCTTGACTCCTTTCCTCTCACAAGCCACATCCGACCCATTAGGCCAATTTAGAAGATATTTCCTAACTTGACCCAAACCACCTCCACTGCTAAAACCCTCCCATATCTTGTGTTAATTACTGCAATCATCTCTCCTAAATGATCTCTCTGCTTCTACCTTTTCCTTCCAGTTAACTCTTCACGTGGCATCCAGACTGACCATTTCCAAATATGAATCAAATCATGCTATTCTTGTACTCAAAACCCTGTAACGACTCCTCATTTCACTCAGAGTAAAAGCCAAAGTCCTTACAAGGGCCAAGAAGGCCCTTGTTAACTCTTTGATCTCCCCTCCTCCTCCAATTCTCCCCCTGCTCATTCCACTCTGGCCACACTGGTTTCTTTGCAGTTCCCTGAATTCACAGGCGTGCTCCTGCCTTAGGGCCTTAACACGAAACACTCCTGCTCTTCTCCAGACATCTGCTGGCAGACATCTAAGACTTTGCTCAACTATCACTTTCTCAATAAGGCCTATATGACTCTCCCCATCTCTACTCCCAATTCCTCTTTCTGATTTCTTGCTCACGTCGGAGTCCAATGTAAACTGACAGGGAGGCTCTAATCCATCCATTCAGGTACCCAGCCTATGTTCATCTAAGAGCTTCTCGCTTTGCTAGTTTCTTTGGAGACATTTCCCTTTAGCCAGTGTATACTGGGAGCGGGATGAGTAAAGACAGACAGGATGGAGAAGGCACACCTCCTTTAAAATGCCTTGACCCAGTAGCAACACAGATCAATTCCAAACAAATTCATTAGTGAAAACTAGTCATATGGCCCTATCTGGCTGCAAGGAAGACAGGCTCTACAGTCCAGTTATAGGTCCAGGAAGAAAAGGGAAAACTTGGATATTGGTGAATACTTTTAATCGCTAAATGTCTTTTTGCTCCCTTTTCCTACACATAAAACACACTCAAGCCTCTTCCACCCCCGAAAAGAAAACTTGAAGTCCCATTCAGTCAACGCATCTAACTACAAGTCCAGGATCTCTGAGTACGGCACAATCTTCATGAAAACCATGTGTAGTTCCTTACAATGTAGCCTGTGAACTAAAAAGGTAAATTATCTGCACCCTCCCTCCCCAGTCCCAATATACAATGGGGAAACAAGAGCAGGAGGTTCTTCCTTATCCAGTACTCTCCTTGGCCACATAGACTCTGGCATGCCTCCCTTGGGGGCCACATACAACCTTCACAACCCACCTCCTGCCAGAACAAGTTCTGAGTCTTTAAAAAATGGTTTTACAGCTCAAATAGTCAAGGGCTTATTCAGTCCAGGCTCATGGTTCCCTTGCCAACATAATTCCCCCTAAAACTTAGTAGGCTTTTGTTCTGCTTGTTTCCAGTCAGTTCTGTGTGCCAGTAACCACACATCAAGTTCTTTCCTAGACATAACTCTCAAGCCTGATTTATGTCTTTGCCTCCACGCCTCTTGCTTTCAACTAACAGAAGCCACCTGGAGGCCATATGAAACAATAGGTCAGTGGTTTCCAACTCTGGCTGCACAATAGAATCACTTGGGGGAAGTTTTAAAAACTGTCAGTGTGCAGGTTTCATATACCCTGGGTCCATTAAATCAGAAGCTATGTAGGTGGGACCAAGGTGATTCTGACGAGCAGCAAGAACAAGAACCTGTACCCTTAATCTGATCTTTGCCACAGGACTGAGTCACTTTTTTTCAACTAGAAAGTTTACTAGGCGTTTGTTGCTCAAAGTCTTTCTCAACTCTTACCTCTTGCTCTCTGGGGTCTAGAAGCAGCCTGTTTTTCCTTTCACTGTCTCAAGTCTCAGAACTTTCTCTATTCCCTTTCATTTTTTTCTTGAAAATTAGCCAGTTCTTTCCTAAGCTCATCTCTTTCTTGTAATATCTTACCAATAACAGTCAACACACACTCACACTCTGATCTTTTCCAACATTTGACCTAGAGCTCAGCTAGCATGAGGTGTGCCTTCTGAGTTACCACGGATAACAAATTTACCATATCAGTCACCACCGCAGTCTCTTTTCTACCCCCTAAAATCTAAGCTCCCCAAAAGCAGGAATCTTTGTCTGGCTTGTTCATAGATGTATCCCACATCCTGCTACAATGCCGGGCACACAGTAGGTGCTCAAAAAACCTTTTGAATGAATAATGAATGGCCAGAAAGAATCACAGATATGGTAGTATACGACTTTTTTTTCCCTACAATAAAGGCAAATAAATGGATTGATGACTAAAACAATAGAGAATTATACTGCATAGTTACTTAGAGAAAACATTAAACAGAAACCTTGGGAAAAATCAAAAGAAACTTCCAAGAACCAACACTACATATATCAAATCTACAATGCAAATTCATACACAAGCTGGTTAAATGCACACTAAATTCATCTTCTGGGAACACAGAGAACCAGTCCTCAAAATATTAGTACAAACACAGTGGAAAATCTTCAAAAAAATTACTGTTGAACTAATTACACATCTTTACGTTAAGTGGAAACTTCTTTACACGTTACCAGCCTCAAAATTCACCCACATCGTCCTCAGAGACCACAGGCGTTGCACATATAGAGTCCCAATTCTGAAAACAAGTTACACAGACACACACATACTGCTAAACAACTTTACCAGTACGCATCTACCATACACAATGCATACACCCATCAACATTCAAACTGATACATTTATGATACCAGCTACAAAATTATGCATGCTGAAAATACTTGATTTTTCTTGAATTAAGTCACTATAACAACAGTGAAGGAATTCAGAGAACAGAAAAAAATAACAAAGCTGAAATAAAAATAACAACAAATGGGGATAAGACAGACTTCACAAGAATGTTGTGAGGATCAAATAGAAACACAAGAATTCACTTGTGATCTGTGTATTTTCTTTTATGTTGTTATAACTCAATGAAAAAATTCAATAGAGTACATGAAAAACTGCTTTGCAAATCATAAAGCAATATTCAGTCACTTACATTTAAATAAGTGTAAAATTCCCATTTCTAAAAGAGTTCTAAATTAGCCAAATGAGCAAGTTCAAACTAAAGTGAACAACAACTTCCTCATTCTCCTAGCCCCAACATCTAGAGGGAGAAGTTTCAGCAGAAACACACCAGTGAATCCGATCATTATGAAAGGTAACAGAGGAAAGAGCTATCTCAGTGTAAAGAATCAGACTCTAAGCAAAAAACAAAAAACAGTCGGAAAAACATTAACAAATCAATTAACACAGTGAGATACCTGTATTTTAAGAAAGGGAAAAGTAACAACTTGAAACTACTAGGTTTTATTTTTTTCCTTTGTTGAAAAAATTTTAAATAACGACTCCTCAACGAAAAAATATTGGAATTTAAACACAAGACCCAAGACAAGATGTTCAGTTTAACAAAATTTTACGGTTAATGGTAACTGAAAATCTAACTAATAAAAAAAATTATCTCTAACGTTGTCAGAGATGTAGGAAGTAAAGTGTACACTGGGGCTGAAGTTTGTTCCTTTTTTTTAAAATTAAACCCTGATATGAACTCATTTTCTTTTTTCTTTTTTTTTTTTTGAGGAAGATTAGCCCTAAGCTAACTACTGCCAATCCTCCTCTTTCTGCTGAGGAAGACTGGCCCTGAGCTAACATCCATGCCCATCTTCCTCTACTTTATATGCAGGACGCCGACCACAGCATGGCTGTTGCCAAGTGGTGCCATGTCTGCACCTGGGATCCAAACCATCAAACCCTGGGCCACCGAGAAGCAGAATATGCGAACTTAACCGCTGTACCACTAGGCCGGCCTCTATTTGTTTTTTTCTTGATCGGGAAGGCTAAAGGAGGAAAAATTTTAAAACCTGGTTATTGAAGCTTTCTAATACTCAAAGTACAGTAGAATAACCAGGCTTGAGAACCGACATCCTGACTTTACACTTCTGACTCTCTCTATATTTCTACTCTTTAGCAAACCAACCAAGAAACAAACAAAAACTAGAGGAAAAGGTTTTAAAACAAAGGCTATGGCAACTTCTTGGAAATAAAAGTATGATATTTTAAAAACTCTGGAAATAAATTGAGAGAAGGAAAGAAAAATCATGCTAAGCATATTACATGATTTATAAACACCACAGAAAAATCAGATATTGACCTCCACCCAAATACTGTTATTCAAAAGACTAATTTTGAAGGTAAGGACACCAAAGTGGCAATTCCTCCAACTCCAGAGAGGCAAAAATTTAACTCCTTTATTTCACGCAGCTTTCTGTGCAACATTTAAACCTACAAACACGAAGAAAATCTGGTTGAAAAAAGAACTCTAAATCTTACTTAAAAAGCTCAGAGAATAAGCATTTGGGGGAATATCCCTTTTTACAATTTTAAGATAAGAACTTTTCTCTTTGGAAAGTGAACATTGTAACATTCCATTGTACGGAATAAAGGGACCATCTCAAATGTAATAATATCTTCGTCTCCCAGAACTTTAAAAATTCTGCTTTTAAAATCAGTGTATTTGCAAACTCCGTCATAAATGTCAGTATTAAGATTATATTACTCCACATCCTTATTTGACAGGCATCTATCAGGAAACTGGCCCAAGTGCTGCTTAGTGATGAAATAGACAAACAGTTGGGGACAGACCAAAGCACAAAGCAGTTACCCAAGAGGAATGCTCCTTCATCTGGTGTTGGTTGCTGTGAGGGCCACTGGCATGACCACGCCAAAAGCAATTCTGGCAGAGCTGGTAGTTGTGGCACTGCTGGCATCGGTACCGGAAACCCATCATACTCTCACACCGGCAATAGGAGCACTCCACGGGATGGAAGACTTGGGCAGGCAGAACAAGCAGGGGAGGGAGGAGGGCAAGGGAGGACGGGGGATGAGAGGGAGAAAGAAGTCATTTCATTTGGAGAATAAAGTCAACACAGTGGAAAACCAAATCTAATATAAACGCTAAGGTGAAAACAAAATTAGAACTGACGAATCTAAATTGTCTCCTATTTAGTTAATCTAACCAGCCATTTACTAGACTAAAAGGAAAAGACTTAAGAAAAAATGTTTCAACTTAGAATGCTACAATTCCAATTCACCTTAGAAAACAACTAACCTTTTTCTTTAAAATGAAACTTGTCTCAAAATTTAGACAAACGTAACTAAGAAGGAGAGGAGCCTTTACCCCAAAATTTCTTTTGCAAATCTATTGTTTTTATGTATTATTGGTTGTATACATTCTTGTTTCCTTCACTAACACAAAATCCATGAAGCCAGGAACTGACATTTTACACAGTACCTTGGACTGTAAGGCCTTCAAATGTTTGCAGAATTATATACTACCACATACCTGGGGACAAACGATAACTGGTAAAAAGCAAGGCTAGATACACTAAGACAGCAGTTTTAGGTAAGAGCTCTAAGTAACAGCAGAAAATAAAGTCCTCTAGAACAACAAAGGGACAGTAATCTGGAAGAAGGGAAACCCAGGGGCCGGCCGCTCTCTTCTCCTCCTCATACAGCGTCTAACCTTGTGAAACACTGCCAGGCTGCAGTCAGGACTCAGATTACTGGGGTTCTCTCGCAGCCTGAAAGTCCAGTTCACCGCGTGGGAGGTGGGCAACGCATGACGGTATAGTATAGATTGTTATTTATACTTTTAAATGTTGGTAGTGTAATTGTTTCCTCTGGCAATTCAATTCTGAACACAAGAAATGGAAGTCAATAGGAAAAGGGGACATAGTATTCAAATCCTTTTGAACATCTCCTTCTAGCACTAATGTACACAAATCCAATCTTATCTCAATTATAAGGATTTTTAGTCCTACTTCCAAAAATATACACTAACTAGGGATGATATTAACTATATTATCAAAATTCAAAAAAAAATTTGAGCCCTAGGTGAGGAAAACAATATAAAAGACCACTAATCACTAAAAGAAAAGTAAAATCAGGAATGAGAACTCCAAAGGACATACTTCCTCTAAGAAATTCAAGCCTTTTGTCAACAAAATATTTCTAAGGAATGAGGAAAGTACTAATAAGAGTCTGTGCTCCAAATTAAAACTATACAATCGAGTAGAGTTCCGCCAGGGACCAGACTCCCAAATCAATCTGGAGCTAACACCAATGAAGTCAAGATCTGTGCAGCCAACGTTTATAATTCCTTTTAATAATTTTGGGTTAATAATAAGTGATATATGTACGTTAATACTAAACTAGCAAATATATTGTGATAATTTTGGTTGAACATATACGTCTATGTGATTTTTCTTCCATTCTCTTCTAAACCAGTCAAGAACCAGTGCTTACATGAGTCAGTGGAATGGGTGACCAGGTGGAAAAGCAGAGAACCAGAACGAGGGAAATATCAACAAGTGTGCTGCGTCAATTACAAATAACATCAGGTTTTGGTAAAAGCATTCTTTTTTGGAAGAGTGCATCGTGTGGCAGTTATCTTCTTATATACTAGTCACCTGGATTAGTAAATCGATATAAAAAGTGCAACTTTTGCTTATGCAAATAAATCTTTGCCCTTATGAAGAGTAACTTCATTACAATTCAATTGATGAATTTCACAGGAAGTAAAGGGCCCAAACAATGAAAAGAACTAGAAATACCATAACTTGAGAATTTGTTTCCCATCATAAAAATTAAAATATATAAATACTAGTGTGATGGGTAACATGCTTTATTTCTGGATATTTCAATGATTTCACAATATTTCTCTTTCTCTGAGAAAAATGGTATCACTAACCACATAAGAATGTAATCAATACATAATATACTACATACAAAGTCACAATCAAATGTTCATATGGATAACAACACATCTTGACAAATAAGATGCTCTCTATTGGTATAGCAGATACAAAATGATTTTATGAAAACAAATTGGACATGAAACTACTAAAACATTTAAGGCTATAAAAATATTGCCCTCAAAAGAACCAATAATATTGTAATAATTTAATAGCGTAAGTATTTATCCAAAAATCCTATTAAAAAATTTAGCTATTTTAGGGGCTGGTCCAGTGGCATAGTGGTTAAGTTTGCGTGCTCCATTTTGGAGGCCCAGGTTCATGGGTTCAGATCCCAGGTGCAGACATACACACCACTCATCAAGCCATGTTGTGGCAGCATCCCACATATAAAATAGAGGAAGATTGGCACAGATGTTAGCTAAGCCACAATCTTCCTCAAGCAAAAGGAGGAAGACTGGCAACAGATTTTAGCTTGGGGCCAATCTTCCTCACCAGAAAAAAAAAAAAAATACGACGAAGAACTAAGAAAAACCATAAAACCCTTCAAAGAAAATATAGAGATAAATCTTCATGACCTTGGATTTGGCAATGGATTCTTAGATATAACACCAAAAACATGAGCAAAAAAATTTAAAAATAGATAAATTGGACTTCATCAAAAATTTTTTTAAAATTTAACTATTTTAGTCTAGTCAAGAGATTCAGGACCTTTAAAAAAATAATTCTGAATCTAAGGTACTTGTGAACTAAAGTCACAATTGGGCAAAATGCCGAGAAGCTTAAAAAAAAAAAAAAAAAGGCATGAATAGGAGGGGGAGAAAATAAAAAGAGTACGTTAGCATATTTCATTCTTACAGAGGGAAAGAAAGGACTCTGCCTTTTAGCGCCTTCTCAGCCATCAGTTGTTCTCTGTTGTGGAATCAGGGGAGACAAGTCAGGCCTTGAGAGGAGAGAGGTTACACAGAAAAACCACAGGCTTTCCTTTAATAAACTCAAATAACGTAAACAAGGAGAGAAACTGATAGCAATAGCAGAACAACTCACGACGTTACGAAGAGATAAATACCACTCCAATTCCAAGCGAAACAAAGATTTAAGTCAAATTACTGGGAAGGATACCAAGAGTAGATTCAAGGTAAAACAGTACAGGAAATAACTGAAGATGCATGAAACCCAGTATTAAACTCTATCTTAGCTCTTTTCCAAAATAATTACAGTTTCAGTGGTTGATATGGAAGATATCTAAGTTTATACATCTGGGATTTTTATAAATTAAAGGGAAATAAAGGAAGTCATGGCTGAGTCAGGTGGCTCAAGCAGAAACCAACCAACCGAAATCTCAGGAGAAAAAAGCCTAGAGTCTGAGCCTCAAAGTTTTATGATCTGATATTACCCCTCTTGGTATCCTATCTAAGTAATAAGCTCATTTTCCTTTTTTTTTTTGGAGAAATAAATATTACTCTTTTGAAAGTTAAAACCACAAATTCAAATGATGGAGTGCCAGCAAATGTCCATTATAAATTTTGCTGATAACAGCTAAGGACATTCCAAATAGTATCAGTACATACACTTCCTACAGCATAAGGAACTGAATGACAAAAGTTCTGTTTACCGTTCTCCACATGGGCAAGCCTGTGCATGAGAGGCAGCCAGACAAGGCACTGGGGAGGAGGATCGGCCATCATTGTGTCTAAAAACATATTTAGCATTATCTTTTTCTGTGAAGAGAAGAAAAACAAATATACTTTATATTTTTCAAGCATCCCTGAACTCCAAGATTAAGTTAATTTAGGATTCTCCCAACCGAGCTTTGAATTACATGTGAAATTTTCTACCAATATAAAATTTTTACCTTACAGTAATATTTTACATCACTACGGTTACAACACACTATACTATACACTGCTACTATATTCAAATGCATTTCCACATACATTATGTTAAATGAGTCTTAAAACAACTGTATAAATTAAATAGGTTAGGTATTAGTATCTTCATTTTACAGATGAGAAAATAAAGCATTTAAATGACTTGTAAATGTCCCACCCAAATCAGACACAGAGCCAGGACTAGAACTCAGGTGTCCTTTAAACTACTACGTCGGTTATCCAGCAGGGGAGACAGACCCCACCCCTGATGGTAAGACGTCATGAGAGCAGGAACTCCGGCCGCCTGGTCATCTGCCATATTTCCAGCATCCATAACAGCGGCAGGCACATAATTGGCACTTGGTAAGTAATTGCTGAATAAATACTAAAGAGAAGGGCAAACACTCAGACATCATCCACAACTTTCTCTTTTACAGAAGAGAAGACTGAAGCTCAGAGTGAAGTTATTTGACAAAGTCACAGAGACAGTTATAGTAAGAGAGATTAGAACCCAAATACCCAAATGCCCATCAGTAGTCCCTCCATTATACCATATCCCCGGCTGGACTGCATTTTTCTGTTCTCTTTATTGCTCTCTTTTAAATATGTAGGAAGCTTCCACTGTATGTGAAACACTAATACAATTAAGTCCCACATGGACACAGAAAATTAGAAAACAGTCCAGAAAAAAATAGAGTCACAGATGTAGACAGAACAGGTTCTCAACAATATTTCAAATTAATGAATTTTCCTTTTATTTCCTGTAACACACAAGCACCTTTCCAGCTCCAAAAGGAAAGGAAAAAGGAGGGGAAAGGCAGTGCCATACAACCGGATGTGTGAGTTGTGTAACGACAACCTGGACACCTAGGCCCCCACTTCAATCTTTATTCCAAAAGAAAAACAGAGACAAAAGGGCAAACACGGGAGAACACAAGATGCAGAGCGCAGTAAGCAGCCGTCCCGCCATCCAAAGGTGTGAGGATGGGGCGGGGATGGTTGGGGGGCTGTGTGTGGATGGGATGGGCCTGGAGATTGGGGGCAGAGTGAAGCCAAAAGGCACCCAGCATTTCATCTCACTCTTTCCCAAGTAACAATGTTCTCAGTCTCACCACTTTTGTTGAAGTGAAAAAAATGGTATAAAAAAATGTGGCGTTTCCTCATAAAACATTAAAATACTTTCTTTCAGGGAAAAAAGGTAGAAAAGATAAAACTGGTTAGAGCTGACCTAAAGATTCTGCCCACTGATTACAGAATAATTTTGATTTTTACTATGAATATATTCAACCCAAATTGGAAGCAAGGAGTTGAAGGCATTGTGGTGTTTCTTCAGGACAGCAGGTGCCAGGATTTTCATCTGACCCACCACGACACCTCCCCAAAGATGCCTCCTGTCATGCAAAAAGGAGACTACGCAGACTTACTTCTGTGCATCTTGTTGGCAACTGTGAAAATCTTGATTCTGTTATATGTAAATTGGAAGTCATTCTTATTGAGAATAATCTTTAAAAGAAGAAACTGTAAGTAAGGAACAGAAACACGAGGGAACATAGACGGCAGAGCAAGAAAGAGGCTTTTGCAATAAAATCCTGAAAAAGAAGAAGAAATCTGAAGGAAAGTCAGATCGAGGACAGAGACTGCAGGCCAGCACTGAATGGGGGGAGGGAAAGGTTCTGAAACGTATGCAAGAGAGTGATAACAGTGTGAAGTTACCACCTAAAAGCCCTCTATGCATGGCTTTGCATTGACGGTGAGGCTTGAGAAATGCCTACTCAAATAGGCTAAATAAAGTTTTCCAAAATGCCTTCCATCTCACGCATCCAAGTCACTAATGTTTCTGAGACCTCAGTGGAATCTGGGAGGAATCAGTGAACAACATTAAAAACAAACCCAGAAAGTCACCAAACGTTGGAAGTCCAGACATGGAAAATGCCTCTTACTGTGAATGTGCAAATAACTGCAACAAAGCAAAATGAAATCAAAGGTGTCTGTTTAAAATTATTGAGAAAGAAGATGCCAGGAAGTTTTTCTAGCTAGTGAGAGATGGTAAATAAATATTAAATGTCTATCATTTATTATAAATTTAATGTTTAAATTAGTATTTCTATACCTTCTTCTGTTCAAAATTACATTTTACAAATCCACTTATAATCCTAATGCTCCTTTCTCTAAGAAGTTTTGATTCACCCATGATAAGAGTTTTTTTTAATCTTCTAGATGAAAAAGAACAATCATATTTGATATCTCAGAAGACCCTCACATGTACGCTCAGGATCAGTTTCCAAGACTGTCCTAAGGTCATACTATAATTTGAAGTTCTCCAAAAGCATAAGGAATGAAACCAGAGGAACCGTGTCTTGGTGCTGGGTCTTCCATTAACCATGTGATTTGGGGAAAATCACTTAACATTCTAGTTTCAGTTTTCTCATCTGGGCCAGAACAGTGATTCTCGAAGTATGGTCAGAGGCCCCCTGGAAGGTCCCTAAAACATTTTCAGGGAGTCCATGAGGCCAAAACTATTTTTATAATAATACTAAGATATTATTTGCCTTTTTCAATCTCATTCTCTCGTGAGCATACAGTGGGGTTTTCCAGAGGCAATGTGGCCTATCCACAACCATCTGAAAAAGCTATTAAAATAGTCCTCCCTTTCCAGCTACACAGCTGTGTGAGGCCAGATTTTCTTTCTATACTTTAATCAAAACAATATATCGCAACAGACTGAATGGATAAGCAGATATGAGAATCCAGCTGTCTTCAATTGAGCCAAATATTAAAGAGATTTGCAAAAATATAAAACATGGCACTCTTCTCATTAAATTTTTTTGTTTTGGAATATATGGTTATTTTTCATAAAAATATTTACGTTAACATGTAATAGGTTTATTATCCTTGTTATTTTTAAATAACATTTTTTAATTTCTCAATTTTAATTTTTAATATAGTAATGCTGATAGATATAACCCACATACACAAATCCAACATAAATTCTTTGGGGTCCTCAATAATTTTTACTGTGAAGAAGCCCTGAGACCAAAAAGCTTGAGAACTGTTGGGATAAGAATTTCCAGCTCAAAAATTTTGTCTTAGTAAATAACTGTGTGAAAGATAGGTTGGCTCTTTTTCTCCCTATTTGTCTTGTTTTTGCTCTTGAGTTGAACACATTCTTTGCATTTCTCCTTATTTCTTTATAGCACAATAATATTTATAACAAAAACTATAATAAAATTGCAAATAATGTACATCCCCACAATTCCCATTTTTCCGTATTTCCCTCCAAATGTATATATTTCTATGTAATCCTGTACATAGGGTAGATGAAAATAATCTGTTTTTTCACTTAACATTTTACTAAAGATTTTATTGTTTTGCTACAAAGTCTTCATTTCTAATCATTTTAACAGCTGCCTGATCCACTGAGCAAAACACCATGATTTATTTATGCCTTCCTCTATAAAACACTGAGGCTGTTTCTATCTGTGTGCGAACGCTCATGCTTTTTCTTAGAAACGGGTATTTCTGTTTGTTGCCTACCTCCCTATCCCTTGTTATTCTAATCCTCAGTACTGACGTTTATCACCCTGGACGCCATTCCCACCTCCCTCCATCCATGACTACATTTTCTATGTCTTAAAATGGGGAGAAACTCTCTCAAAAATAGGAAAACAAGTAAAATAATTTAGCATTCGATCATCATAGCTGCAATTTTCAACCTCATCATTTTCATTAAAATCTCCTATTTCCTTATGGGCAACAGGTGAATATTTCTTATCCACTGCCTTATCACTTATTTGGTAATCAGTTAAACAATGTATGACATTTAGTTAACAGACTTGAAAACAACATTTTTACAACTCTCCAGATTAAAACGTTTTTATACAAACTTTTGTGTAGTTATAGAAATATTTTGTCTAACAAGGGAGAACATACATTAACTGGTTATAGGAACAGTGTTATAAGGTCGCTTATAAGGTGCTCATAAATGCTTACAGGCCTTTAAGTGCGAAAGGTCAGCCTTTCGATTTTATGAGACACTGAATTTGTCCATATCACAGATTTATTTTGGACTTTGAAAATTACTTTGTAATAACACAAAAATATAATGTTGCTGTGTTTTCTATTAGAGATTTGTATTTATTACAGTTAAAAGGAAGATTGGAAAAACTTCAAAAATTTTGAAATATATTTTCCTCACTGCAAAGAATGTTTTGAGAAAATCATGGAATAATAATATTGATGAAAACAACAAGGTTGCAAATACGTACATGATCTTTAAGCTTTCAATTAGAATTCAAGCCAAAGATACTTTCTCATGCCACATCTAACTTAAATCATTACTCAATTAATCCAATGAATCTCCAGTAAGCATCAATCATTTTCCAGACACTCTTAGTCACAGGGACATAAAGTTGCAGGAGACCAAGGTACATCCCTTCAGGGCATAAGTGAGCTAGATGTAACATGCCATAGGAGCGCAGAAGAGGGAACAATTAATCCTACATTGAAAGATTCACAGCATCGAAGAAGAGAGGATATTTTAGCTGAGATTTGAAACATTAGGGCCAAAAATTTGTTGGAAGAGAGAGAGAAGGTCAGGGGTTATTGGCATTTCAGTGAGAGCTAATAGCAAAAACAAAGACAAGAAGTGTACTACTTTTGCTCACTCGAAATGCACGTTACTCAAAAGAAGAGAAACGCAAATTAAAACTATATTGAGAACATTTCTCATCTATCAGATTGACAAAAATTCATAGATGTAAGAACATAGCTGCTGGCAAGGCTGTGGAGAAACAAATGCCCGTATACATTGATGGTGGGAGTGCAAACTGGTACAACCCCTGTGGCACTGTGGCAATACAGGAGGCTCCCTTATCCACGGTTTTGCTTTCCAAGGTTTCAGTCACCTGCAGTCAACCACAGTCCGAAAATATTAAATGGAAAATTCCAGAAATAAACAATCCGTAAGTTTTAAATTATGCACTGTTCTGAGCAGCGTGATGAAACCCGGCACTGTCTCACTCCGTCCTGCTCAGGATGTGAATCATCCCTGCATCCAGTGTATTCATGCTGTATACGCTACCCACCCAGGAGTCACTTAGTGGCCTTCTTGTTATCAGATTGCCTATGGTGGTATCACAGTGCTTGTGTTCAAGTAACCCTTATCTTACTTAACAATGGCTCAGAGCACAAGAGTAGTGACGCTGGCAATTTGGATATGCCAAAGAGAAGCTGTAAAGTGCTTCAAGTGAAAAGGTGCAATTCTTGATTTAATAAGGAGTGGGGGAAAAATCATATGCAGAGGTTGCTAAGATCTATGGTAAGAACGAATCTTCTATCTGTGAAATTGTGAAGAAGGAAAAAGAAATTCATGCTAGTTTTGCTACCCCATTTCAAAATGCAAAAGTCATGGCCACAGTGCGTGAGAAGTGCTTAGTAAGATAGGGTTTGGCACTAACCACGATTTCAGGCACCCACTGGGGGTCTTGGAACATACCCTCCACAGATAAGGGGGGACTGCTGTATCTAAAAAGAAACCACGGCACGCTGAGTCTGGGGTCTGTCGGGGATAGGAGCACTCAGGGATGAAGGTGAAAAGACAGGCTGGGGTTGGACTGATAAGCACCACGACGTCCTGCTAAGAACCTCACCCAGGAGGCATAAGGAGCTAGGAAAGGGTTTTTAAGCAAAAGAGGGACAGCAACAGAGCTGTATTTTAAAATGATGACATAAACTCACATTTGCTTACGATTAAAAGGAATAATAAAACAAAAGCAATATCTGAGCAGGAACAGTCCTCTTCTTTAGGCCATAAGTAAAGTGATGAGGAGACCTGGGTCCTCTGTTTTCTGGTGAAGCATTTTTCTGCTTTGCCTGAAGACCAACGAACCACAAGCCTCTGGGTAGGAGGGGGTATCAGAGGTCCAGAGTAGGGGTGCATGCTAGACTGCGCTGCCAGTGAACTCCAGAGAGGGCACTGCACCAACAGCCCCAACACTGCACGCCCAGCAGCTCTCAGCCCTGCCCACAAGCCTCAGGCAGGGAAACATGACCGAACACATCAGGACCTGTTTCCAGCTCATGAGTAATAACTGAGACGGGGGACCTTTCCTACAGTATGTACACAATAAGCATTGTTACCTAACAAAAACCTTTTTTATAAACGAAAGTCTTGGAGCCACTTGTCATTTCTATCTAAGCATCATTTAGTAAGGCACTCTCCTCCACAGACTCAACTGGAACAAAGTTTCACTTTTAGGTCTCTACCATTTTGTTCAATCTAATGCCAGTGATACAGGCTTCCTTACTATAGACCTGATCATAACAAAATCAGTTTTATGCCCTGTATTTCATCCAGCCTAACACACCACCACTTGTAAGATGCACCATTATTTTTTTTACCTCTAAGAAAGGAAAACACTCAGCCAATTAAACTAACTCAATGACTTAATTAACTGAATCCTTCATGACACACGACTCGGTCATACTAGCCTCTTGATGAACTGACGTTTCTTTCATCCATTCAGAAGGATTTGGCAATTTCATCAACTTTCAGTTGCACTGCTTGGTATGACAAGACATTATTTTGGTAAAATCTCAGTAAAAAAATATACAGTTTCATTTATTTGTGGATATCTTCCTTTTAAAAAAATGGTTCTATAAAGCACCTGGTTGTTGATTTGCAGGAAAATATGGAATTCTTCCAATAATAAATACTTGTCTCACTAATATCAAATTTATTTCCCTCTGTTCTGTGTCCATGGCTTTCTGTGTTTACAAAAACTTTTTGTTTAATGCCAAATCAGAGTATACTCTTTCTGAGGACATTTTAAATAACACCCCATGCAGTACCAAAAACATAATTCAGTTGAAGTGACAACAATATTAACAGCTATGACCAAGTTCACACATGTGCAGGAAATGACAACCCATAACCACTACTTGGTCAACTGTAATTGTAGGATGCCATTCTTACTGCTATATGAGGTTATCTCAAATACGAGAGCTGTTAAGATGTGAAAAACTATCTTCAAATCAATGAAACATGGTAATAACCCACAATGGATTATAATGGTAACGAGAGGTTGCTAACGGAGACTATAAAACCTCCATAATTATAGTATCTATGAAATACACATATACACACACTTACATGCCACGTAATTCTTGCCAAACTTTATTCAATGTCCAGGAAAAAAGGTCAGAACATCCAGAAAACGTCTCATTTCAAAGATACAGTGGGAAGAAAAGTCCCATATTTTGGCATATAGCAGAAGAGGACATGCTGGTCAAAGTATCATCAGAGGACATCTCCAGGCATGAAATATTCTTGCCACCCTGAAAATCTACCAGCAGTAACGCAATCCCATCTCCGTCCACTTCCCACCTCCTCTGTGAACTAAGGAGAGTGTGGCACAGCGTCCCACAGAGCGTTATCAGCAGCATCTCCTGCAACAATGATTAGGACGCAGCTATTTTCCCGACTCCCTCCCTTCTCCCTCACTCTCCATGCTACTTATTCAGGTTTCCTTTTCGTAAAGATAGTATCAAATTTAAAAATCCTCTGCGGGGGGACTGACCTCTCCAAACTAAAGTCAATACGAACCTAGAGAATAAATGATAAAACAAGAGCAATTATCTTTCTAAGGAGAAATATAACACATCCCAAAACTCTGAAGTTTGGAAAAATTGGAGAGAAGTTTAAATACCTTCACTGCTTTTTTTTTAAATAACTTTTAAGTCTCTAAAGTCAGTGTGTTAGTTTATAAACACTGAAGAATCTTAATAAATCTGCCCTACCCACCAAAATGTTAGGCTACGTTAACACTGTGCTTTATTCAGACAACAATCACAATCACAAATTTACAATCAGAACTAATTTTTCTATTATTAAATTTTAAAAATATACACCAAAGTAGAGAGAATAGCATAATACGCCTACTACCCAGCTTCAACAATTCTCAACATATGACTAATTTTGTTTCATTTATGCTTTCACTCTCCCTTCAACCTGGATTACTCTGAAGCCAATTCCAGACAAACTGTCTCTTGAATTAACTTTCTTCCAATGTTTTATTATTATGGACACCTCAGATGCTTCTGAGGCTAATAAGAGCATTCTTATAAAAGTCTTTTTATGGGCAGAAGTTTTTATTTCATGTGGGAAAAACTTAGGAATAGAATTGCTAGGTCATCGGAAGGTGTCTGTTTAGGTTTATAAGAAACCACCAGGGCTTCTTCCAAAGTGGCTTGAACACGAGTTCCGGTTGCTCCAAATCTTCACCAACATTTGGTGTCGGCCATTGAATTGAAGCAATTCTAGGAGATGTGTTCTCTTGAACTGACTTAGAAATGTTTTCAATTTTCGGTGTGTTTTTAAAACTACTAAACTACATAAACCCACATCCCTTCTTTTGGGTTAGTCTGTGAAAAGCAGGCAAAATTTTTTTTTTTTCAAATTATACATACAAATTTAACAGCCTTAACATATCCTGACTAATTTTTCATATAATAAAATATGGCTCTATAGTATAATTTTTGGTGAATGTAATCAATTTCCTATATTTGGACTTTCAGGTTGTTTCCACCTTCTCTGCTATTATGAACAACAATGCAATAAACATCCTCATAAATAAATCTGTGATTATATCCATGACTATTTTGTTAAATTACTAGAAGTAGATTTGCTAGACTGGAGTGCATGCTCTTTTTTTTTTTTTAAAGATTGGCAACTGAGCGAACAACTGTTGCCAATCTTCTTCTCCCTTTTTTTTTCTTCTTCTTGTCCCCAAAGCCCCACCCCCCCCCGCCCCCTTCCCCCCAGTACATAGTTGTATATTCTGGTTCTAAGAGCTTCTGGTTGTGCTATGTGGGATGCAGCCTCAGCATGGCCTGATGAGCCATGCCATGTCCACACCCAGGATCCAAACTGGTGAAACCCTGGGGCACCAAAGTGGAGTGCGAAAACTTAACCACTCAGCCACAGGGCCGGCCCCACATGCATTTTCTAAAAAATAGTTAGGGGCCGGCCCGGTGGTGCACTGGTTAAGTGCGCATGTTCCGCTTCACAGCCCGGGGTGCCCTGGTTCAGATCCCAGGTGTGGACATGGCACCATTTGACAAGCCATGCTGTGGGAGGCGTCCCACATATAAAGTAGAGGAAGATGGGCACGGATGTTAGCTCAGGGCCAGTCTTCCTCAGAAAAAGAGGAGGATTGGCAGATGTTAGCTCAGGGCTAATCTTCCTTGGGGGAAAAAAAAGAAGAAAAGAAGAAAAAATACTTAACTGATATCTACAGTATTTGCCTGTTTTGTTTTTTTTTTTTCCTTTCTGACTCCCTTCACCTATTTCTGCCAAGCCCCCTACTCTGCCTCTGGCAACCACCAATCTATTCTCTGTATCTATGAGCTTGTTTCTTTGTTTTTTGGGGTTTTCTTAGATTCCACACATAGAAGAGATCATATGGTATTTGTCTTTCTATGTCTTATTTCACTTAGCATAATGCCCTCAAGGTCCATCCACGTTTTCAAAAATGGCAAGATTTCATTCTTTTTTATGGCTGAATAATATTCCATTGTGTATATATATCACAATTCCTTTATCCATTTATCCACCAGTGGACATTTATGTTGTTTTCATATCTTGGCTATCATAAATAACACTGCAATGAACATGGGGGTACATACATCTTTTTGAGTAAGTGTTTTCATTTTCTTTTCTTTGGATAAATACCCAAAAGTGGAATTGCTGGGTCATATGGCAGTTCTATTTTTAATTTTGGGGGGGACCGCCATACTGTTTTCCATAGTGGCTGCACCAATTTACATTCCCAACAGTGCACAACGGTTACTTTTTCTTCACCTCCTCACTAACACTTGTTATTTCTTGTCTTTTTGATAACAGCCATCCTAACAGGTGTGAGGTGATATCTCACTGTGGTTTTGATTTGCATTTCCTGATAATTAGTGATGCTGAGCATCTTTTCACGTACCTATTCTTGGGAAAATTTCTATTCAGATCTTCTGCCCATTTTTTAATCAGATTGTTTGTTTTCTGCTATTGAGCTATGTGAGTTCTTTATATATTTTGGATATTAGTCCTTATATAATTTGCAAATACCTTCTCCCATTCAGTAGGTTGCCTTTTCATTTTATTGATGGTTTTCTATGCTATGCAGAAGGTTTTTGGCATGCTGAAGTCCCACATTTATTTTTGCTTTTGTTCCTTTTGCTTTCGGTGTCAGATTCAAAAAATCATCACCAAGACCTATGTCAAGGAGCTTACTGCATATGTTTTCTTCCAGGAGTTTTATGGTTTCAGATATTATGTTCAAGGCTTTACTCCATTTTGAGTTAACTTTTGTGTATGGTATAAGATAGTGGTTGAGTTTCATTCTTTTGTATGTGGCTCTCCAGTTTTCCCAACACCATTTATTGAAGAGAATGTCTTTTCCCATTGTATATTCTTGACTCTTTGTTGTAAATTAATTGACCATATATGCATGGGTTTATTTCTGGGCTCTCTATTCTATTCCATTGATCTATGTGTCTGTGTTTATGCCAATATCACACTGTTTTGATTACTATAGCTTTGTAATATAGCCTGAAATCAGGGAGCGTGATGCCTCCAGCTTTGTTCTTCTTTCTCAAAATTGCTTTGGCTATTTGTTTTTTGTTTTGTTTTGTTTTGTTTTAAAGATTTTATTTTTTCCTTTTTCTCCCCAAAGCTCCCCAGTACATAGTTGTATATTCTTCGTTGTGGGTCCTTCTAGTTGTGGCATGTGGGACGCTGCCTCAGCGTGGTTTGATGAGCAGTGCCATGTCCGCGCCCAGGATTCAAACCAACCAAACACTGGGCCGCCTGCAGTGGAGTGCGCGAACTTAATCTATCGGCCACGGGGCCAGCCCCTGGCTATTTGTTTTTTTGTGTGGTTCCATACAAATTTTAGGATTATTTGTTCTAGTTCTTTGAAAAATGCCATTGAAATTTTGATAGAGATTGCACTGAATCTGTAGATTGCTTTGGACAGTACGGATATTTTAACAATATTGATTCTTCAATCCATGAGCACAGACCATCATTTCATTTATCTGTCTTCTTCAATTTCTTTTACCAATGTCTTACAATTTTCAATATACAGGTCTTTCATCTCCTTGGTTAAATTTATTCCTAGGTATTGTATTCTTTTTGATGCAATTGTAAATGAGATTGTTTTATTTCTCTTTCTGATAGTGTATAACAGATTTTTTTATGTTGATCTTGTATCCTGCAACTTTACTGAATTTGATTATCAATTCTAACAGTTTTTTGGTGGAGTTTTTAGGGATTTCTACATATAGTATCATGTCATCTGCAAATAGTGACAATTTTACTTTTTCCTTTCCAATTTGGATGCCTTTAATTTCTTTTCTTGCCTAACCACTCTGGCTAGGACTTCCAATACCATGTTGAATAAAAGTGGGGAGAGTGGGCATCTTTGTCTTGTTCTTGATCTTAGAGGAAAGGCTTTCAGCTTTTCACCATTGAGCAAGATATTAGCTGTGGGCTTGTCATATATGGCTTTTATTATGTTGAAGTACATTCCCTCTATACCCACTTTGATAAGAGTTTTTATCACAAATGGATGTTGAATTTTGTCAAATGCTTTTTCTGCATCTATTGAGATGATATGATTTTTGTCCTTAATTTTGTTAATGTGGTGCAACAAAATTTTTTTTTAAATAATTAAAGCTATAGTAAAATAAACATAGTCATGTGTCGCTTCATGACAGGGATACATTCTGAGAAATGCATTGTTAGGTGATCTCGTTGTTGTGGGAACATCATAGAGTGTACTGAAGGGAAACAAAATTTGCCACCCCAAAATGTGTCTCTCTAACATGAGGATTATTCTAGGCTATTTTTAAGAAACAAAAAACTCAAAGTTTTTCTTGTTACCTCCCCTTAACTGCGTAAAAGAATTCAGATAAAAAATACCTGTCTCAGGAAGCATCATCACATGAACTAGGTGGTAGACAGGGAGGAACCTAGAAAGGCCTGTTTGTTGGGCTCCCCTCTGTGTTCTTCTGTTTCTGTGTGGCCAAATACTTGTTTTCCAAGTGTTTATTCCTTTCCACCTACCTGTGAATTGCCTTCCGTCTCTTTAAAATCCCTGACTCTCCTCACCCCCGACATCTTCTTTTGTCTCTAGCCGAGCATGACTTTTAAGGAGAGGGCTTCAGGCATTTTGGTGAGTTACTCAGTCTTCCTGGGTTTCTCCCATGTATACAAGTTATTAAACTTTTGTTTTTCTCCTGTTACTCTGTCTCATTTCAATTTAATTCTTAGACCAGTCAGAAGAATCTAAAAGGGTAGAGGAAAATTTCTTCCTCCCCTAAAATACCTATGCAAGCCCAGACTGTACAGCCTACTACATACCTAGGCTATACGGTACTAATCTTTTGGGACCACTGTCATATATGCAGTCCATCATTGACGGAAATGTCGTTATGCAGTACATGACTGTATGTAATTCCCTTTATATCATTTTAAAAAATGAAAGTATTTATGCTGTAATATAACACATATATTACTGGAAAATTGTACCTACTGCAAAACTGTGGATTTAAAAATAATAAGGTCTATGAGAAAAACAGGGTTGGAATAAACCTAAAAACCTATGTAGCCTTGTAAATGGAGGACTAACCAAACAATGGCAATACTAACAAGAGCACCAGCACAAATAAATCTCCCCATGCATTTCCACCAAGAGTCACTGTCAGATGATACCTTTCAGCCTTAAATCCTGAGACACTTTTTTCCTTTTTTCCCTTTTTCGTGAGAAGGGCATACAACTTCCAAGATAGATCAGTTTTATCAAAACTATCGGATCCAGGGGATAGCTGACTCCAACAGCTAATTTTTCGGCATGGGGTGGGGGCGGGGCAGGAACGTCTTCACAGCTTCTTCATTTGTACCCACAGCTTCATTAGTGTAACACTCTAGAAAGTGGAGCAGTTCATGAACCCTCCCAACCAGTCACTTGTTTCACTAAAAGGAACTTCTGCAGGGTTTTCAGCTTCTTTCTTAAAACAGTTGTACTTCTCTTTAATTGTGATCATTTCTTTGTTCAGCCCAGAACATTAATATGCTGGGGAAAATTATCTATGAACCAACAACCCAGTCTCCACTCTACATTAACACTGTCCTCTCTCTATCTGATGGTGTATGAGCTAACCCACATTAAGGAAACACCTGTGTAGGAAAACAAACTGCATGGGAAAAGCCCATTTTCAAAAAGAAACCCAAAACTTGTTAAATTTAACTCTTTGTCGAAGTAGTCTCATTTTTGGGGTCATTCTATCAATAGTTCTGTTTCTTTTGAGTCTTCTTTTTTGTCATCTTTATAGACCACAGAAAACTCACGTTTCCTCTAGACTGAAATAAGCTTCTCTGACGTTTTCAAATTTGGTATCCATCAAAACACAGAGAAGAATCTGAAGTAGGTGAAAAGCAACAACCAGGTTGTGAGTTCAAAGGTCTCACAACTATGGCATAAGGTAATCTACAGAATCCTAGACAGCATTCTTAGAATTAACAATTAGAATTTTTCTATACACTTCAACATTTTAAACTGCTATTCCGATAGTAGATTCTCATTATACTATTCACATAAATCAAAGGTTAGTTTTAGTATTCCATGTAATTTTCACCCACTGGTCAGATCTTGTTCTTCACTCTAACTTCTTTGCATAAATTCCCTTTCCCAGCCTGACACTGGTTTACTTAATAGTAGGCACTCCAGAATTTGATCACTTCTTAGCCTAACATCCAAGAAGCTCCTTGTGGGAAAAGTCACATGTACATCATACAAGATTACCCTAGGGTACTGTGGGGCAACCATTTGACGTGGTGGTGCCACTAAAGAAACAGCAGCAGTGAAATGATTTCAAATGGAAAATATCTGCTGCATCCTTATCATGCTCATCCTCACATGTCTCTGAGGGGCATTTTAATACCTGCGGGACAGTCTTGTACCAGGATATGTCTTGACATCCTCATTTCATTGGGAAATGCATATTCAGGGGGAAAAATGCACAACGTGTTAGCATAGATTGAAGCACAGAGATATTTTCAATATGCTAAAAGCTGACATTGCCATTTATGCTAAGAGGAAAAACAACATATAGAGGCTAATATCCACAAAAACTGTTAGCCAATGTGTAGACAAATTCAGAAGTTACTACAAAAACCCTCCAGGCCAGCTCCGGTGGTCTAGAGGTTAAGTTCAGCGCGCTCTGCTTCGGCGGCCCGGGTTTGGCTCCTGGGCGCAGACCTACACCACTGGTATGTCAGTGGCCATGCTGTGGTGGCTGCTCACATACAAAAAAAGGGAAGACTGGCAACAGACATCAGCTCAGGGTCAATATTCTTCAACAACAACAACAAAAATACCTCTCTAACATTATGGGTGCTGCCTTTAGTGCCAAAGTTGAGTAATTGCTAAACAAATTATAAAATATTGTTTGAAAGTCTGAATTCAGATAAATATGAATTCTGAACTTTAAATGTGAAAAGGGGGTGTGTGTGTGTTTACTTTTGGTTCTTTTGTGAATCAAAGTAACACAGGTCAGGAGAATCTAGTTTACAATGTCCTTTCAGTTCTCAAATCTTTAGACTTGTTCCTTTTATATTTTAACTTTTTATTTTTAAATAATTTCAGACTTACAGAAAGACTTTAAGAGGATTACAAAAAAATTCCCATTTACCCTTAACCCTGATTCCTCAATTGTTAACACTGCAGAAGAGCTGCCCCTTTAACCTTTAAATACCTCAGACTGTATTTCTTAACGACCAGGACATTCTCTTACGTAATTTAATACAAATTTCAAAATCAGGAAATCAGTATTCATTGACACAATACTATTATCTAGTCTAAAAAATTTATTTAGATTTTTTTCAAGTATCCCAATAATGTCCTTTATAACAAAAGGAAATCCTGGATGGTGAGCTGCATTCAGTTTTCACATCTCTTTAGACTTCTGTAATATGGAGTAGTTCTTCAGTCTTTGTCTTTAATGACACTGACATTTTTAAAGCGTACAGGCCAGTTTTTTTTTAATTTGCTTTTCTTGCTAAGGAAGATTCACCCTGAGCTAACATCTGTGCCCATCTTCCTCTATTTTATATGTGGGTCACCACCACAGTATGACTAACAAGTGGTATAGGTCCACACCTGGGATCCAAACCTGCAAACCTGGGCTGCCGAAACAGAAAGTGCCAAACTCAACCACTACACCACGGGGGCAGCCCCCCAATTATTTTATCAAAATCCCTTCATTTGGGTTTGTGGGCTATTTCCTCCAGATAAGACTCAGGTTGTGTTTTTCTTGAGAAGTACGACAGTAGTGACATTGGGTACTTCTCAGTGCATCCTATCAGGAGGCAGGGATATCCGTCTATTCCTCTACTGGTGTGAGGGCCTTTGACCATCTGGTTAAAGTGGACCTGGCAGGTTTCTCTACTGTAAAGTCCCTATGTTTTCTTTTGTAATTAATTAACATCTTATGGGGAGATACTTTCAGACTATGTCAATATCCTATTTCCATTAATTTTTTACTTATTAGTTTTAACATAGATTTTTGTTTTCTTAATTTCCCACTTTCCAGAACTTTCTAAGTTTAGCACGAAGCTCCTCTTATCTTACCTCTACCTGAATAAAATGAACGCTATAGTCAGTGTGTGCTCTGCTCTGAGTCTTTAAGACATAGTTAAGATCTCAGAAATGTACCGACACGACCTCTAGAGCAGGACCACAAAAGGACACCACAAATAAAGAGAAACAAATCTATCTTTCTTCCATATGAAAGCGGCAGTGTACCCTCCAGGGATTCTGAGCTGGCAGAAGAGAAGTGCACAGCATTCCGTGGCTTCAGTGCTCAGGAAACAATGATCCAGTATTGTACAGAGTTTTATATCAAAATTCCTGTATTTCACAGTTTAAAGAACTCATTTAGGACAGTAATATACGTCCAGTAGCAGTAACATAAACACAAACATTTTTCTTTAAAATTTTAGTAATTTAAATATGTCAAAAATCATCATTTTTCAGAAGAGGACTCTCCTCCTTCCCAAACAAGAATCCTCAGGTGAATTTTTCATCCCCCCTCTTTTTCACACTCCTCCCACTTAAAGCTCTTTCTCCTCCCCTCCTCAAGACCTTACGTCCCTGGCCGGGAAGCAATCTGGTGAAGTCTGACCCGAGTGGAGGGGCGGATGATGCTCTTCTAGTCCTAGAGTCTACAGAACTGTCCTTACCTGCTGGGGAAAACAGGTGCGGACTGAGTGCTCTGTGTAACCAAAGGACGGCCCTTCAAAGACAGCTGTTGGGAGCTTCAGAACTTCCTTCAGAAACTGGTCAAACTTGCTAAATATCATTAAGCCATTGGAATCTGACATCTGGGAGAAAACATCTATGAGAACAAAACCAAATAAAGTCAAACTATAAAGAAACACCAACTTTTTATAAATGACTCTGTGTCATTTGTACACCAGTCAAAAAGCATCATTAAAAAGTATCATAAAGTTAGTACGACTTTTAGATAATACGTATTCTCATTCTTATTAACACTGTGTGGTTACTTTGCTGACCAGGCCCCTCTCTCCCACCCACTTAATATTCTACCTAAACATCAAATCAAGTAACCATTCATGTACGTCTACCTATGTACTCTTTTTGAGTATGCATAAACGAATGACATATTACTTTTTATTTTACTTATTTATACCTCACTTGGCTCCAAAAAGAATTTGTAGAATATATTTTTATCTCTTAGCATTTATATATTTATATAACACATATGCATGTTGGAAGGTATGAATATATTAGCATATTGGTGATGGGGTATGAAAGAAATTGTATTATATTTCAAAGACTAAGATGTAATGTATACTTGTGAAGAAATAAATTCGAAGGAAGCATAGAGCATGTTTAAAATATTCTACTTAGTGAGTTCCAAGTAGAATAAAAAGAACTCATATAAATTCCAAGATACTTTTATACACCAAGATCTCATTTTTACATAAAGTCTGATCCAAGCAGAGGGGAAAGAAGTTTCCAGTAATACTATTATTTATCTTCTTGGAGAGAGTTTCCTGTCTCCAGTTAGCTACTCTTCTCTTCTTATCCATTGTTGGGGAGAAAAATAAAAATAACCAGGAGCTCAAAAACAGCATGACAAAGAAATGTGACCTAAGCTTTTTTTCAAACTATTGAGCCTCCTTACAAACAAATCAGTGAGGAGGTGAATATGCACAGAAAGACCACTTCCTGAGGCCTTTCCAAACATAGCATTTTGAAAAGTCATATTCTATATATTCATCATGAACAGCAATATTAGAGATATACGTAATGTACATGTATGCTATACTTCAGGTTCAATTTTGGGAATTTATCCTGAAGCACTAGTTATAGAAAAAAAATTTGAATACATTAATCAAAGGAAGATAAAACATTAGATTATCAACTCCACAAGGTAACTTTTAAGGCATTAGAAAACAGAAAACTATCAAAGGAATGAAAATCTGAGTCTATCCTCTCATGATACCTGGTAGTTTGTAGTTGAAGGAAAAATATTAAATACTCAAATGGGGGTGGGGATCCGATAAGAGGCTAGAAGAAGTATGGTCCTAGGGGAAAGTAAAATCAATTAACAGACGCATACTAAGTTCCTACACCGCGGTCCAGGGTGCCAAGCGCTCCACTAGGTGCTTTGAAACACAACAGATTATCGTGCATGGTCCTTATTCCCCAAGAAGCTTTCCATGTAGCTGGAAAAATAGGAAACATACAAAGCAAAGAATTAAGTGCTATACCGAACTCTAAATGGAACAGAAAGAAGAGAGGCAAAAAGATATTTGTTAAGGCTCACTATTTACCAGGTACCACAACAGGAAACTACGGCTGAGTCTGCCTGTAGCCACCCAATATTATCCTCTTCTTCCTTAGTAACAGAACACTAATTTTATTTTGTGCAGCAATGTACCTAACTAAGAGATTAAGATTCACAGCCTCCTTTTAGCAAGTTATGGTTATGTTTCTAAGTACTGGCCAATGGGACCATAAGCAGAATTGTGAGGGACTTCCAGGAAGGCTGGTTAAAAAAGCTGACCTAGCTGGAAAGTAGGCTCTTTTTTCCTTATTCCCTTCCCCCTTTGCTATTTGGAATGTAGTTATGATGGCTGGGGCTCCAGCAGCCACCTTGGATTTTGTGATAATCTCAATTTCAATAGAGAAATCATTATTAGAATGTTAAAAAAAGAAAAACAGAAAAAGCCTGGGTCCCATATGAACATGAAGCTACCATACCAGCCCTGGACTACCTACCCCTGAACTTCTTTTATGTAAGAGAAAAATAAACTTCAACTTTAAGATACCATTATCCTGGGTTTTTGTTTTCATGCAACAATCCCCAAACTAAGTGCACCTATACTTTACTAAACATTACCTCATTTTACTCTCACAAAAAGGTGTGTGCGTGTGCACACATGTGCATGCACACAATTAAATTTTATAGAGAAGGAAATTAACTTAGAAAAGTTAACTTGCTTAAGGTTAAAAAGTCAGTAAGTAGCTAAATCAAGACTTAAACTCACACTTATCTGACTCTGAAGAAATTCCAGTGCACCACACTTGTTCAAAATATAGTTTAGAACAGATATAAAAACAACAGGCAGGAATTGTCAAGAAAATTCTAAAAGAAACGAATTTAGAAGCTAGGCCTTGAAAGGTAGGATCCAGAGTGATGAGGTAAAAACAGGCCAGGAGTGGGGGTCAGGGGACACGACTCGAGAAGAGGCGGATAAAAGTCTACGGCACTGGACAGCGCATCTGTTAGCGGTGCTGAGCAGAAACAGTGCACTGCGGAGAACATTCTGGCCGTGAGACACAGTTTAGATTGAGAAATAAAAGGAAATAATGATAGAATAAGAAAAGTAGCTGTTATGAAAGAAAACTCTGAAAGAGGAAAGCAATTTGGATTTGGTTTAAAAACTCTTAAATAAGGAAGAAACATTTAGAAAGTTAAGTTTCAAACAAATTAGACTGAATGACCAGGAGAATGAATAAAAGAGGGAGAAGAGGCCTGCAGACACCAGCTGGGAAACCTTGTAAAGGATGCACAAATGAGGGAGCGAGAGTGTGAACTTCAGGAGGGATGGTATGTGATGGGGGGAGGTCAACTCCAAGACATTTCAGTGAAGGAAACAGCAGTTGATGGCAAACTGGATTGAAGAATAAATGAATTTTAAAAGTTAGGATTATTCTGAGTTTCTAGCTTGGGAAAATACTGGCAACCATGATTGAAATAAACAAACTGAAGATAAAGATACTTGGCTTTGAACATAACAGTATTTGAACGAATCAGCACATTTCCAAGTGGACCATCCTGCAGGCAGTAAGGAAGAGCACTGGGCCACAGCTCAAGACTGCAGACACGGAGCTCTGAAGGCATTACCAATTATGCGAAACACTGATGCCCTCTGAAGAAGGGAAGAGCATAGTGACTTAATTGTGAAATAGGTGGCTGCTATTCTTATAACGAGGAAAATAATCATCCATTAAATCTGAATGAAAACAAAACCTTGATATGGGATGCAGCAGACGCTGCAAGGTGTCCACCACTCAGTATCTATTTTCCCCTCTCACTCACCAATCGAACCCTGATGGTGCTGAGAACGGCAATGTGCTCCACTTAAAAAATGACTTCCCATTCTCTGCCACACACTGAAACTCTGGAGTGGATTTCTGCAAAAGCTGTTGCTTTCCTGAGAGAGGCATCTCTTTCTTCCTTCTGCCTGAACGGGGCCTGGCGTAGAGCAGTCAGACCTATCACCCTAAGGAGGAAAGCCACAGGGCAGAGCGGGAGACAGGAGGAATCCGAGTCTCTGATGACATTCTTAAGTCATGGTACCAACTTCGAACTCACCAGCCTTTGGACTTATTTTCACATGAGACAAACAAATCTCAATGTGTTTAAGCCACTGTTAGTGAATTTTTCTGTTGCTACTCAATGTATTCATAACATAAACTAGCAAGTTGTTAACTTGTAGCCACTAACTAAATGACGGAAATATTCAAGACCAGAGATTTTAGCTACCAAGTACATAAATACACCTATGTATTAGCTTCGCAACCAAGAAAACATATGTGTATATACCACCAGTGACAAATCTACACCTCGCTCATCCAGAGTAAGAAAAGAAGAGAGTGACTGGATAGGAAAATGACTTACCAACCCACCGAAAAAGCAGTATTTTCAATTATACTTACTGCATCATCTAATAGATTTAAAGTAGTAAATTTTTTTAAAAATCCATTAAAAAACAAACTATAACTTAATAGGACCATATTACAATAGTAAGAGAACAAGAAGAAACCTATTTGTCTGTTTGTTTTAATAACAGAAATACTGCTAGACCCTAAAATTGAAGGCTTAGTGAAATAATCCATTACTTCTTGAGTTACTGGTATTTTTTCATAGATTAGGCTTCTCTTATCTATAAGAAAAACACTGAAAAGTTACTGCTAATTTCCTTTACCTTAAATAAAGTATAACAATGAATCTAAGTTAGTGTGAGTTACTACATATAAAAAGATCTCGCCAAAGAAATGAGACAACAAAATTTAATAAAAAATTAAACTAGTCCTCTAATTAAATCCCTAAACCCTTCTGCATTAAGGGACTAAATTACTTCCCAGATCACTGGTTAATTTCCCCAGTAACTCTTCCTATTTATATACCTCTGAAAGAAGGTATGCTAATTCCCCATTAGTTGTTTCCAGATAAAAATGTAGGCTTTCTCTCTTGTGAAAAACTCACAATCAAGCCCTTAAATACAGATGCGTACACATTTAAAAAAAAAATTCTGTCCTGGGACTGGCCCCATGGCCAAGTGGTTAAGTTCACGCACTCTGCTTCAGCGGCCCAGGGTTTGCCAGTTCGGATCCTGGGTGCGGACCTACACACCACTCATCAAGCCATGCTATGGCAGCATCCCACACGGAAGAACCAGAATGACCTATAACCAGAATATACAACTACATATGGGGGCTTTGGGGAGGAAAAAAAATCTGTCCCTTGTGTAATAGGAAAATAATGCTACTATTCTACCATCACCACATGTTTCAAATGCTTTTTTCTGATGACAATGACCCTGGTTTTACTCGTTGCATCTACCCACTCCTTTCTTGTCCCCACATGACCAGTCATTCACTTTTGCAAGATGATAGTTTACAATAAAGAGTCAGGTCTATAAATGGAGAACCATTTTCTTTTATACGTTAGCTTTCCCTGACAAATGACCCTCGCCTCCTGTCATTTTTCTACCAACTGAGCAACCTAACCCACAGAAACACACACACATTGGCATGTGTATAAATACCTGTACGTAACTAACTCTAAGTGCATACCTTATTCCCAAACTTCGCAAATCATTCGGGAAGTTAGAGTGAGGCTGGAGCAGGGGAGCCAGCTTGCCTCGGGCTTCTAGTGTTCACTCAGCCAGGAACTACCTTACACAAGTCTCCAGGCCTCCCTAGGTTTTTGTTCATTTTTTTCTTATTCATAAAATACAGATTTAGAACTTCTCTCTTTCTTGCTTCCAGTTCTAGAACATTTTGGTTAGATGAGAAATGTAAATGTGGGCATCACTCGCTCAGATTAAACAGTCACCTCCATCTAATGAGGAGAAGGGAAGGTTAACAGAAACCAGATAGGATAAATATGCAGTGACAGGTGGTTAAAAGACTATAGCAGAAGCAGCTCAATTCTGAACAGGTGAAACTATTTAATTATAACTTCAAAAGATGACCCCTCTACAGGCTGTTAATGAATCATCAAGGAAGCAGACAACTGAAATGTCAGTGAGAACTGCCAGTTCTGGGCAGAAACAGATAGAACCTCAGATCATCTTTTCTCTGGCTACTCAAAGTGCGGTCTATCAAAAACACACAGAAAGATAAGCAATATAAATTATTATTATTATAAAACCATTCTTAAGCTAAAATCCAGAGAAAACACCTGTCACCATTTTGTTACATTTCTTTTTCTACGTGCATAATAAATTTTTGTTTAAAATTGTATTACATTTATGCATTTTGGTCTGAAACATATTTTTGAAGACCTTATATTCAATTATGTGAGTATCTTGAAATTTAACTGAGCTTTCATTTTTGGACCCTACAGCTGTTTCATGTTTTCATATATAATAAAAAATTCTGTGACAAATATACATAAAACTTGGGGTACATCTCTGATTAATTCCACAGGATAAACTCAAGAAGGAGACTGAGTCAATGGATACGAATATTTTTACAGCCTTCCTGATACATACTGTTACACTGCCCTTCAAAGGAGTAGGACCAGGTTTTTAAAGAATTTAAAAATAAATTGCATGAATCATCTGCTCCTATCTTTTAGTGCAAGAAATATGGGGTTTGAATAAGAGGAGATTAAGTTTCTTAGAAAACAAACAGAATTAGACAAAGTAAATAAATCACATAAATTAACTGACCAGTATGGTTTAATAAATAATGGGCTTTAGAGTCTGTAAAATTTTGTTCTCTGAGTTATTTTGTGGGTTTCTGACATCGAGTTTTGATCATGCTTATAATTAAAGTCTGTATTCTGATTACAAATCATTGGTACTTAGAATAGCACCCTAAGTTAACTTTGAATCTGGGACACAGTCCCTAACGGCCGCAACAGCAAACCACTTCTACAGACGAATGTTACCTGGGGACAGAAACTCTCTTAAGAGAGATCTGAAAAATCTAATTAAGAAACGTTTCAAACTAAAAGCATAAATGTTGGTTATTTCAAATGCTATCTCGACACTAAAACAAGCAAACAAAAAATACTAAGTGAAAAAGGAGGAGGGGAAAAAATTACAGGAAAAAGATTCTAAAATAAAAGATAAAAATAAAAAGAAGAAAAGTGGAAACACTAAGGCATATTCCACAAATTAGAAAACCTAATTTAACAGGAACATTAAGAGAGGTAACAGCAGAGAGTGCAGTCAGTGGGAGGGAGATGGAAAAACCAAGAACAAAGACAATGGAATAAGTAGGGAGAAGAAAGTGAATAAACGGTCAAATATCATCTGATGTTACAATACAGTGTTCTACCTCACTTCTGTCTACACTATATTCAGCCACCTCAACTAAGCACGACACAGCTGAGCCCTAGAAAGCCAGGGAAACACAGGTTCTCACAACAGCCAAAACCACCAATCACATACAAGAGCTCACGTGCTTCTCTCCTAACACGTAAGTAATCACTTACGTCCAGATGTTAAATAGAATGCTAAGAAGTTTGGTTACGTTTTCTCTGTCAGTAGCATATTAAAACTAAGTCAGAAGCAAAGACAGACTTCTAGAGACTGGTACAGTGATAACACCAACACATTCACCAGTGATAAAGGACACACACACACACCATCACCACCACCACTATGTACCAACACCAAAAAGCTCAAGAACTGAAAAAGCACAGTAGTCTGAAAACTTGAGACAGGACAACCAACCCAGAGCCTCACGATTAGCCACGAATGCATCAGAGAATGGCATCCCTAAGAGATGAAAAATGTTTAAATTATGATCAGTGAGCTCTGCAAAACAGGAGGGACAGACTACATTTAAAGTGGTTTTCACCCTGATGATTAAGATTAAAAAGTGGAGCTAGGCTTCAATACCTGAAAATTTTACTTTTGTTAAATACTTCATTCTCCAGCCAAGATAATTATGGTACAAAAAAAGTAATGAAACAGAGCTACAGATGGTAAAGAAACTATAATTTTGAACACAAACAAGATAAAGAAACCATATTTTAAATGTCTGAATAATATAAACTGATAATTAGTGACCCAGTAGGGCTTGTATCTCATCAACCCATATACGATGTGAAACGACCTAGAATTCTGAGCACACTGACGTTACGTCTGCCTGGGCATGAGTACCTTTGTGACACTTCACTGTTAGTCACTTGCGTTCCTCCAAGAAGTTCAAAAGCCATATATCAAAAGAAACTACCACCTGGATCCCTCCATACTTCACATAGTGCTAGAATTGTACTTCCTCACTAACAGCTACAACAAAAAAATGGCAGTAATTTTAGTAGTCGATCAACAATTTATATTTGGCGAAATTTTGGCACTTACTATGTGGCAGGTACCAATCCAGAGTAAACAGAGCAGATTTAATCATGGAAACGTAAAGATTCCAATGTCATCTACAATGTGCAGTTATATAACCGATTTTCTATTTTTCAACCAGTTTCTCCAGTACTAATACAGACGGTATCATCTGGTATCATCATCATTAAAAAGCAGACAAAATCTCAACTTTCTTTTTCTTTATGTTTGCAATTACATTTCAACCATATTATGGGATCTCCCTCAAAAAAATGATAGAATTAAGAAAATATTAAGAAATTTCAGCCCAAAAGAGTAATATTTTGAGATAGTGTGAAAAAAAAACTCAGAAGAGTATTTACATAAAACTGTACTTTTTACTACCGAAAGTTTGTTTTACATTGCAGCTGATTTTGAAATGAAGATAAGCCAGATGACAGTCGATCAAACATATTATCCACTGTCTTCCTTTAGAACATCTGAATCTACATCTAGTGAGCCATCTAGCTGTCCAACTTTCAATGTCATGGGAAGATGTAAGAAAAAGCACAGAAAACAAATGCACCTATGAAGAATCTTGCCCAAAAGCTTGTACTTGAATCTGATCAAGACTTTATATCTTTCAATTAAAAGAAAAGAAAAAATGTAGGCCACAGAGGAACATCATGGGGATGCAATCATTAAAATCCAGTCTATGAGAAATGCTACAGGACAGATGACCCAGTTTCTTCAATAAATCAATTCACAGGGTATCTCAATGCTTCATTAAAACCCACAGCTTCAACCTCACCTCGCTGAAACCTGCCACTTTCCTACTCTACGGGTGCTTGTATTACCACACTTTGGTCTCGGCAGTGCATCCCGTGTGTCTCCCATTACAGGACTAGTACAACGGAGCGCAACAAAGTAACTGAGAACAGGGCTCTGAAGCCAGACAGCCTGAGCCGCAATCCCAACTTCACCCCCAGCAATTACCTCACCTATATAATCGAGTACATACCACCTGCTGCTCAAAGACATCTCAACAATTCAGTGAGAAAACACAGGCATATCGAGGCAGTTACTAACCATCTAATGAATGAAAAACTGGAAACCATGAGCAGAAAAATTAAACAATTGTAAATATCATCTCCTTTGACTTCATCTAACCACCTTCTTAGAGTATCGAGTGTGAGTAAAATGCCAAAATGGCCAGCAGCAAGAAAAAAACTCAAGGAAGGATAACTGAAAAAACAGGCACCAGTTTCTAAATAACTGAGCGTGACTCTAAGGAAAGGAAAGAACAGTTTAATCACAGGAAATGCCACCTGATGAAAAACGGAGTTATTACGAAAAGGGCTAAAGTTGACCAAACCTCGGGAAAGTAATCAAATTCATTTTCTAACTAAGAGCAATCAACGTAATTATCTCCAGTATAATTTTTAGTAATACGGAAAATATTTTTTAAAGAATTTTTTAAATGTCAACATTACTATTCTGAATCTCTTCAGTTTTCTTGCTTTAAACTAAAAAGATACTAACAATAAATCAATTTAACCAACTTTTCCATGTGAACAGTAGGTGGCATAACTTACATACTCTGAGCCAGCTGCTACAAAGTGAGTGATGTGGTAAAAAACAAAGAAGTTCAATACTGCATCATCCAAAATTCTGAAAACATTCATTTCAAACTGTTTAAAAGTCCTAATTTGAAAATAAAATCTTTCAAATAATATGAAAATACTTACATCTCAATTTGTCCAGCATTTTTCCACCACACATGGTTGCTAACATAGCTTTAACTGAAAATACCGTCAACTTGCCTCGGCCCTCACTGCAAAATAAATTATATTAGAAATAATTGCTATCTGGAACCACAAAAGCAATCAAACGTATCACTAAACATTGGGCAACCAGTAATTTGATTCCTACCCTTCTATGTTACAATATTACCACATTTAGAAACCTTGGACTTTTTTGGACTACAGAGTTATTCAGGCTTCACCTACGCTAGGTGAACAGTGCTAAAACTAACCTGAATTATTTGGAAATGAGTTTAGAAATATTCCGTAAAGCAATTTCCACTGGCTGTATAGGCAGAGGCCAAATGGATGAACCATAAATAAATTTGCTATCAACTTAGCCCATTAAATCCAGACCTGAGGTATTCTTAAATATTCAAAACTGAGGCACCACCTGGTTTGAATAATTATTCAGAAATGTGTCTTTCATCAGGATGCTATAACAACAGTTTGTTGTTATATATGAAATCAACAGGGTGCACACTCCTGTAAAGATTTTATAGTACATTCATCTTTGTTTTTACCGTGACAACTTTTATGTTACCACGTGTTTATTCTACAAAGCTCAATCATATCTGTCTCAGATCTTCCCATGCCACCACCGTGAGAAAAGTGAAGGAAAGAGACAGACATGAATTCTTTCTCAGGAGCTGGAAGGACCAAATGTAGGAGAGCATAAATGAATTACCCACAGTAATGCCGCACACCACCAGCAGAGCCAAGACAACATCAGCAAGGCCCCCTGGCCCAACACGACCCCTACTCCATCCATTCAACTCTGCCCTGGGTTCACAGCAGATGAAAACTTCACTCGCTAGTTTTTAAAGTCATCATATGTAAATTAACAATGGGCTTTTGTGTTAATTTTATAAAGCTTATGCTTACAAAGTTTCATAGTCACTTAGAGTAAAATTTCTTTGCAGTAATGAGAACTACAACATCTTGGTTTTGAAAAGCAAGCGTCATCCTATTTATCTCTACTAATGGTCTTAACAGAGTGTCTCCTATTTTCCAAAACTTCTTTGTATACAGTTAGATCACACCTGAAAAAAGGCAAATGGTCCATTAGCCAGAAGGTTCTCGGTGAAAACATCGCCAGGAAATACCAATGTTTGTTACAATCTGATTTTTAACTACAATGTCTTATTAAGTATATAAGATAAAATACAAATTCCTGCAATTAGCTAAAATTAGGATGGCATTTTTAAAATTTACAGCTCTTTAGAAACACAGACCCTACTCCACGTCTTATACGACAGCTGGCAATATAAGGACTATTCCTATGTCAAATATTCATAGCATAATATGAGCAACATGAGTGGCTATAAAGAGCATCAACTATGTTAAAGGGAATGGACTTCTTAGACTGACACAGAACTTTTACAGCGCACATTCCTTTTTGGTTGCCAACTACCCAAATGCGGAGTCTACACTTAAGCACACCCTCCTTATGAGACAAGTACATTTCTCACCAAAGTAAGAAGAAAAAAAACCCAGATATTTGCTTTCCCATCTTTCCTCGAAACTAAGATATGTCACATAACACAAACTCCACGAATAAGATGCAGCCATTCTAGACTTCAACTAGAAAATGATTAAGTTCTCAGAAGCAGGAACTCCAAAGAATCCACCTGGTGAGGACGGCAGCAGTCAGGGCAGTCCCATCCAGGGTCCTGAGGCGGCAGGGACAGAGATTCCTGTGGCAGCACCCACAGCCCAGCATCCCTGGTGTCTGGAGCACTCACAGCAATATCTGTGCCCAGAGACAGGCAGAGGTGCTTCATGAGACCAGTTTTGTGGTAGATTTTGAGCTTTGTTCTTGGCGCCGTGGTCTTCAAGCATACTTTCCCAACCTTTTCAGAGAGGCTGTGGGGCACCCATATTCTCTTAATAAATTGGCCAGAGACGGTTTCTATTGCCTACAGCTAGGAACACCGATGGATGTGGCTTCTATCCTGAAATAAAGGGGCCTAGAGAAATGAAGCAATGAAAGAAAACATTCCTGCAGTGAGAGTGAGCGTGAGCATGCCTGACGGTCAGCAGAGCAGGAACGAGGAGGAAGTGCTCACTGACCGCAGAGTGGGGCCTGGCTGCACAACTAAGGATGTTTTTTAAGGTAAACTTGCTCAAAATATTTTTTGCACACATAGATTTCAGGATGCAATAATATCCAGTAAATTCCACAGGCGAAAGTAAAAATTAATCTTAGAAGAGATTTCCATAAAAATAAGGCTGTTGATGACCTCTGGGGGAAGAAAGAGGGTTGTAATGCAGAAAGGACAACACAGGGGCTTCCAGGTCAGAGAGCATTCTATTTCTTGGCCTCCGTAGTATGTATGTGGGATATTTGCTTTACAATAGTTTATTAAACTGTACTTCGTTTTATGTATTTTTCTGTAGGTGTTTTCTATTTCTCAATAAAAACTGTTTAAAAATGAATCCTTAGAAAGAGGGTTACCATTACTGGACAAGGCTAATGGTTTCAGGGCAGAAATGATGAAGGGGAAATCTTCAGGCTAAAAGACACTTAAGATATACAAACTGCAAAGTGTAAAATTCTCCACAACAAAATATGTAAAAAGAATAAAAACATCGGGGCTGGCCCCGTGGCCGAGTGGTTAAGTTCGCGCGCTCCGCTGCAGGCGGCCCAGTGTTTCGTCAGTTCGAATCCTGGGCGCGGACATGGCACTGCTCATCAAACCACGCTGAGGCGGCGTCCCACATGCCACAACTAGAAGAACCCACAACGAAGAATACACAACTATGTACTGGGGGGCTTTGGGGAAGAAAAAGGAAAAAATAAAATCTTTAAAAAAAAAAAAAAGAAAGAATAAAAACATAATGGCTAGAATGTAATCTAGTAATTATATTAAAAAAAGAGTAAAAATAATATTCTCATATATTTGTTTGTACATGTATAAACTATCTGTGAAAAGATACTGAAAAGACAGCACTGGTGCCTCCAGGGTGGAAAGCAGGCAGCCAGAGGAAAGCAATGAAGGGCAGGCACTTTTTGCTTTATAAATATTAAATATGTTTATACTAGAAAAGAAGGTTCTCAAGTCAATAATCTAAGCTTCCAACTTAAGACACTAGAAATAGAACAGCAAATTAAACCCAAAACAAGCAAAAGGAAAAAAATATGAGTAAGAGCAGAAATCAATGTAATTGCAAACAGAAAAACAATATAGAAAATTAGTAAAACCAAAAGCTGGTTCTTTGAATAAACCAATAATAGTGATAAATCTCTAGCCAAACCAACTAAGAAAAAAAGAGAGAAGACGCAAATTACCAATATCAAGAATGAAAGAAAGGATATCACCACAGGTTCTACAGACCTTACAGAAATAACAAGAAAATATTACACAAAACTTTACGTCCATAAATTCAACAACTTGGATGAAATGAAGAGACACAAACTACTCCTTGAAAAACACAGCCCGTGAAAGCTCACTCAGGAAGAAACGGACAACCCGAACAGGCCCATGTCCGTTACAGAAACTGAACGTGTGTTTTTAAGTCTTCCAAATAAGAAAGCTCCTCATTCAGGGAGCTGTACTGGTGAATTCTAAACATTTAAAGAAGAAATAACTATATTTCTACACTAACTCTTCCAGGGAATAAAAAAGGAGAGAACGCTTTCCAAATCTTTTATGAGGCCAGTTTTATTTTAATACCAAAAACATATCAATATATTACAGCAGAAGAAAACAAGTCAGTATCCCTCATGACCACAGACACAAAATCTTCAACAAAATATGAGCAAATCACGTGTAGCAACGCATTATGAGGGTAAAAATCACAACCCAGGGGCCTTTATCCCAGGAATGAACACAGGTACGACATCTGAAAATCAATCAATATAATTCACCATATTAACAGACTAAAAGAGAAATGCCATATGATCATCTGAATAGATGCAGATGACAAAATTCAACATCCATTCCTAATAAACACTTTCAGAAAACTAGGAAAAGAAGGGAATTGCCTCAATCTGATAATAGGCATCTTAAAGACAACAATGAAACAGCTAATATCATACTTAATGACGAAAGACTGCTTTTCACCCAAGATGAAGAACAAGTCAAGGGTGACTGCTCTCACCACTAGGGCCAGCGTCACACTGGAGAACACAGCTGGTACAATACGGCAAGAAAAAGGAATAAAAGGCACACAGATTGAAAATGAAAAACTAAAACTGTGTCTACTCCAGACAAAATGATCTTCTGTGTAGAAAATCCCAAAGAATGTACCAAAAAAATCTATAGAAGCTACCAAAAACATTATAATAAGGGACTCAGCAAGGTTGCAGAGTACAAGGTTAACATACAAAACTCAATTTTATTTCTATAAACTAGCAAAAGCTAAATGGAAATACAATAGCACCAAAAACATGAAAACATAGACAAAAAATTGTTTTAAAAACACATTCAGGGCTGGCCTGATGGCACAGTGGTTAAGTTCACACATTCTGCTTCGGTGGCCAAGGGTTTGCCAGTTTGGATCATGAGCGCCGACCTACACACCACTTGTCAAGCCATGCTGTGGCAGGTGTCCCACATAAAACAGAGAAAGATGGGCACGGATGTGAGCTCAGGGCCAGTCTTCCTCAGCAAAAAGAGGAGGATTAGTGGTAGATGTTAGCTCAGGGCTAATCTTCCTCAAAAAAAAGCACATATGTTCAGGGTGGCCCCATGGCCGAGCGCTTAAGTTCCCACACTCCGCTTCAGCAGCCCAGGGTTTCGCTGGTTCAGATCCTGGATGCGGACATGGCACTGCTCATCAAGCCATGCTGGGGCAGCGTCCCACATAGCAGAGCCAGAAGGACCTGCAACTAGAGTATACAACTATGTACTGGGGGGCTTTGGGGAGAAGAGGAAAAGCAAAAGAAGACTGGCAACAGATATTAGCTCAGCTGCCAATCTAAAAGAAATAAACAACATATGTTTAAGATCCGTAGGCTGAAGACTACAAAAGACTGATGAAAGAAATTGAAGACAATGTAAATAGAGAGATACGCCATGTTCAAGAAATGAAAAATTCAGTATTATTAAAAGGTCAATTCTCCCTAAATTGATCAGAATCCTGTTGTGATTCAATGCAATCCCAATTAAATTCACAATAGGATATTTTTCTAGAAATCAACAAAATGATTGTTTGTGTATCCTTGGAGTTATAAACCCATACAAATCTCAATGAAACAGGAGAATAAAGACACTGTTCAGATGCCTAAACCCCATCCTGTTCTTAGTATTTTTAAAAGTTCCCCATGTTATTTTAATTTGCATCCAGAACTGAGAACTACCAACATAAAACTCTGAATGCAATACTGAGACTTCAGCTTTTATTTTAAAGGGAATTTGATAAATCAAAGGATGTAATAAAAAATTAAAGACAATTAATCATACTGTGTTTGTATAACTCTTTCTGGCTCCAAATTCCACATTCTTCCTTCAAAAAGACAAAATAATAGTTAGTCCTTGCTGCAAAGAAGAAACCGATGCCATCTATGCAAACAGGAAAAGTGTGGCAGAGCCCAGCACACCGGCAAGAGAGGCAGGCCAAACTTTCAATCCTGTTCTTGAAGAAAGATTTAACCCATAGCAGCCATCAATAAACACCATCCAACAAGTCTTACTGGGTACTCTGACATCTTTATTTCTAAACAACATTTTAACAGTCAACATAAACAATGCTTTTTCATAATCTTTGAAATGCTTTAGAAACTAATATTTACAACACTTTACATCCCTTACTCAAAATTTCTTTATCTCAACTCTGTTGGAAATAATAGTCCTAGATTCAGAAAGTCTCATACTCAAATACAGAATAACAGATATACTTCTCAACTGATCTGGATCAGCGTTAAACCATCTGTATCCTTTTCCACTCATTAGGATTATTACTAGTCTCAATGGTTGATCTCAGATCAAGTAGCCTGTAGATGCATTAACAGAATGATACATTAACCCCTCAACGATTATCAGTAATGTGTGGTCCCTCAACTCATCATCTCTCAAGTCTACTTTCCAACCATTTTTCCTATTCACAACAGCAACACAGCAATCTCCACACACAATCTTCCACCCAACAAACCATGGATCTTCTCTCCTCTCTGCCTGTATGCTCTCTGGGGTGTGCAAATGTGTGTACGCTTAACACTGCATGCTTTACTGAGGGCAAGGGGAGATGCATCTAAGTGTTAATGTGTAACTCAACAGGATAAAGGGAATACGTAAGTAAGCCTGAGGGAGTTTTAAGCACCAGGAAAGGAGAGGTATTTGAGATTAAGGATCATAGTAAATGTGAGGGGGATGAATTTTCAGACAGGAGACATTTGGGAATGATGCTTAGTGAGCCTTTATGTTTAAGAATGTGTTTATAAGTATGTAACTGTGCATCCTGAGAATGCGGGAGAGGACCCAGGCCTTAATTATCAACTAATCTTCCCCACTTATAATGCTTACCATCATTTACAACTTTAGGTTCACAGTTTCAACTATCACAAGGTTTATTCACCCTTCAAAAGGAAATATTAATACAAACAGTTAATAAATGATACAAAGATACTTATAGCTTTAAAGATACTTATATACAAAACTAAGCATAACTTAGCAGAAAGAAATAATCATCCACTAAAATTAGAGAAGGGGTATTCTCACAACTCTTCCTCAAATCATGTTATTTATATTTTGTGCTTCAAAAGAAAAACACTGGGGCCGGCCCCGTGGCCAAGTGTTTGGGTTCACAAACTCTGCTTTGGTGGCCCAGGGTTTCGCCGGTTCAGATCCTGGGTGTGGACATGGCACTGCTCATCAGGCCATGCTGAGGCAGCGTCCCACACAGCACAGCCAGAAGGACCCACACTTAGAAGGCTTTGGGGAGAAGGAGGAGGAAAAAAAAAGTTTGGCAACAGTTGTTAGCTCAGGTGCCAATGTTTAAAAAAAAAAAAGGCAGCTTGATTTTCTCATAAATGGGGCTAAAATTAAAAAAGAAAGAAAGAGAAACACTTAGCTTTCTCCTCTCAACTATGTGCTTTGCAGGCCAAACTTCAGCATTTACTCCTTTGTGCAGAATGCTTTTCTTGGCACTGAAATCCCCTGGGCCTAACTACAACTTCCCACGACTGCCCCCAAACAAAGCAAAGGGAAAGTGCCACTTTTACTTTTCCAATGTTTCATTAGAAACGATGCTTCTCCTGCATTTTTCCTCTACATTTAGAGGGAGTAGAGAGAAACTGCCATCACTTAACAGCCTCATACCCTATGATTATGTTCTTTATCTAATTGATTCTTTTTTCTTGGAAAAACATTCTTGATCCTTCTCACCAGACATCTGAATGTAATCCACATACACTGGTCAAGCTACATTTAAAAATGAATGTTGAGCTGCCCCTGGCCATGGCATGTATAACTTCACCAACAGTACTTCTCATGGAAAGTCCAAATTCATAACAAAATCAGTTCTCTTCAAACGAGATTTGGAAAAGATATTTAACTTAAAATCTGGTCTATGACAGCTACAGAGTTGATTAGTAGGTCAATATTTAAGATGTAACACAATTAACAGTGAATATGAGCCCCCACCTAAGATACTAAAATGAAAGGATAAACAGGGAATATTTGTTGAGGACGGCAGGAGAGAGGAAACTTATTTTAATCCCACCTAAAAAGAATCTCTCTAGGGAGCACCCTCCCTCAATAAAAAACGTGATGATTCTCTTTCTCAGACTTCTCTGCATGATTCATGTCCATAGACCTACCATTTTACAGTCTGACAATAAACTGTGCACATGACTTCTAAAACGAGTTCTTATTGTCCAACACTGAGAAAACACTGTGACTAGCTGGGCAGACGGTGAGTCACCGTGAACAAACACTGCTATGTCTCAACCTGCAGGCACCTTCAGAAGCCTCTGCAGTCCTCGTCTGCACCCTCGATGGGAATTTCCTCACTTCAGTTTAGTAAAGTCTCAAATTGTGCCTATTTTTTGATATTTAAAGTAACCTAATCTAAATGATGTTTATGGGCTTTGCACTAAGAAGAACTTGCTATTCAAATTAATATTTTTGAAAACAAGACTACGGGGAACATTTTTTACTTAAGAAAACAAGCTATTTCTACATCTTTAGGAAACAATGGTAGATGCTGCCAACCACAAATGAGCACTTCTCGCATGAAATAGACTTCTACTTTAGAAATACTATTACCTGTCCAATTATTGCATATAACTAAAAGTAATAAGAACATTCTCTATGATTTTTCAAAACTCATGTTTTTCCAATTAATCTTAATTTACAAAACTTCACAGGGAATGGATTATGCAATAATCAACTGCAATCAAGAATCCATTTGGCAAATGTGAAACAGCTTAATCAAGTAAAATCAACTTAGAATATTATTCAATTTTATCACAGTCAGAATGCCTGCTAATTTTCATCTCAACCTAACAAATATTTATTAAGAATCTAGCCTTGTATTCAGTGAGGAATCAAAGAAATATAAGGTAGACTCTCTGCTCTCAAGAACTTTCAATCTTATCTGTACCCTTAGGAAGCAGTTAGAAGCATTACATAATTGAAAGTCAGAATAATGACACAGACAAGCACTACAGGTCATTAAAGGGATGAAAACGGGGTTGGTGATAATGAGCAGGGCTACGGAGTAGGGAAAAACTTGAGCGTGGTGTCGGGGAGGGACGACTAGGAGACCAAGCAAAACGCACGGAGGGAGAAACGAGCAAGTCATACCGGAAAAACTGAAAAGTGCCTCCAGTGGTTTAGAGGTTGGTGTGAGCAGGGACTTAAGGGTTGACACCATGAGACCTAACTGAGGAGGACGAACTTCATTCAAAAACCACACAGAGTCTTGGCAGGTTTCTGAGGTGGGAAGTTACACGAAGCAAATAGTGTCTTAATCAGATTAATCTGGAGGTGAGTATTGAACAGACCGGAGAAGTCTCTCTGTTACTAACTCTCTCCTCACTTTCAGAGAAAAATAAAGGCACGGAAAAAGGAACACACTCAGAAAAAGTATTCCTCTTGCCCTTTCTTTAAAAAAACAAAAAACGTATAAAAAGGAAACAACAGGGGCCAGCCTGGTGGCGCAGTGGTTAAGTTCACATGTTCCACTTCAGCGGCCTGGGGTTTGCCGGTTTGGATCCCGGGTGTGCTGGTTCAGATCCTGGGTGGGGACCTACGCACCGCTTGTCAAGCCAGGCTGTGGCAGGTGTCCCACATATAAAGTAGAGGAAGATGGATACAGATGTTAGCTCAGGGCTAGTCTTCCTCAGGAAAAAGAAGAGGATTGGCAGCAGATGTTAGCTCAGGGCCAGTCTTCCTCAGGAAAAAGAAGAGGATTGGCAGCAGATGTTAGCTCAGGGCTAATCTTCCTCAACAACAACAAAAAAGGAAACAATAAAACAAGGCCAAAATAATAAGCAAAAAAATATGTTTTCCTAAAATATTAGCTAATGATCAAACCCTGTGCATATATCCTGAAATCAAGAAGATTTCTCTTTGAAAATTAACACAGATGCATGACTTTCCTTGGAAGAAAAGAAAAGCTACAAGATAAAGAGTGAGTAATGGGAAGAGTAATAAGGGAACTTCAAGGCTCACTCCTTTCTGCTCCCTGAAGAATTGTGCCACAACCACTTAGACTGGGGCTCAGTGAACTAGTTTTGCTGGCGTTGCATCACACATCACATCACGACAGCCACGCAACCGCAGCATCCAGGAGGGCAGGGTACGCAGCGCAGACGCGTGGGCTCCACTCTGCCTCTTCACCAGAGCGGCTGTTTCTCCCTGTCTTGCACTAGCTTCCTCTTAGCATGTCACCTTTTTCAAACATTTGAAACCCCTGGCTCATTCTCCACCATCTCCTGGAAATTTCCTAAAACGGCTATGATCAGATCCTCGTAAGAGCTAAATGTGCTATTACTGAGGCCATCAAAAACTTCCCATTCAGCACTAGTTCTCCCCTATTTTTATTTGTTTTTTTTCTTGTCATCTTGAATCCATCTAAGAATAAGCAGGGATATGAGTAAACACTGTACATAAACACACGAAATGTTTGTGCCTCCCAGGAAATTATGTTTTTGTTTAAAAATCACTAATGAGGAGGACTATAACCTAATATCTTTTTTCAGCAACGTCCATTCCAAAACATACTAGTGGGGCTTATTTATAATTTAAGGAATACATCTGAATTTATTTAAAATAAACTAGGTGGGTTTTTTTGCTTTTTTGTTTCTATTGTTTTGTTTTTAGCATTCAGTATTAATATGGAACTATAGAAACTTTCAAATATATCCAACCTAAACCGCTAAAACAAGATTTAAAAATAGTTCTTAATCATATTTCCAAACTATATAGGTATTTTTTTTCATATAAATCCATCATAAATTAGATATATAGAAGTCTTTACCCTAAGGGAATCTTTAGATTGTTCAAGTTAGCAAAAGTGTTTTCTACTGTTATTTTAGATGGTAAAAAATAACCCTGGGCTTTTCACTGGTATGTTCAATACTGATATATTTTGAAGATTTTATCCAAACCTAGTTTTATTACATATATGATTTTCTATAGGTTTGTTCCATTTAATGTGGGATTTCATCATCTCTCTGAACCAACACTTATGGTGAAGGCCACAGACTCATCTGCAAAACAAATATTGATTAAAAAAATTACAAGAAAAATAAGGTTCAATAGCCAGATAAAGTGTAAAGAGAACTTCTCAGAAACTCACTACAGAACATTTTTCTTTCTTACACAGGGAGTAGAAAACATAGAATACAGTCACTATCCAAGAAGAACGCCCTATCAGGATTAAAATACGAAAAGTTCAGAGCCGCAATTCAAAATGAAATAAGTCTTCTAAAAAAATAAGTCTCTTGTCAGAAATCACTACGGCCCAATCAATAGCTGGCACCAAATTAAAACATAAAAATAAAAATTTATAAGAGATTTAGTGAAATGAGAAAGCTGATATTTCAAGATATTAACAAATATTTGTTAACTTTTAGGTGAGATAATGGCATTGTGGTAATAGTTTCTTAAAGGAACCCCATCTTACAGACTATGTATGTACTGGAGTATTTACACATAAAATGATAACGACATGGGAAAGTTGCCTCGAAATAAGCCAGGAAAGAGGGGAACATAGAGGTGGAGAGCCTTGGGATATAGATTTAATAAGATTGGCCATGTATTGATAATTATTGAAGCTGAGTGACAGGAATCTTAAGTTTTATTACAATATTCTTTCTATGTTTGTATATATTTGAAATTTTTCATTATAAAACATTTTAAGACAAAGATATCTTAAGAAAAGTAAAAAGTCAACCTACAAATTGGGAGAATATCTGTGCAACACACGTAACGAAGAAAGGATTGTTATCTATATTATATGAAGAAGCCCTACAAATCAATACAAAAAGAAAAAACAACACATTAGAATAGTGGGCAAAAGTCAGGAAGAGGCATTTCACAGAAGTAACATATGTGGCCAATGAACACATGAAGACACACTTAATCAAGAAAATGGAAACTGAAACAAAGAGATGTCATTTAGCAAAAACTAAAATCTGCCAATTCCAAGCCTTACAGAATGTGGATCAAAAGGATCTACGCATCAGTACAATTTGGAAAAATAACCTGATATTATCTTCTAAAGCTGAACTTTCACATACCACACACCTCAGCAATTCCATACCTCAGTTTAGAACCAAGAGAAACACTTGTACACATGGACCAGGACACATATAAGAATATTCCAAGCAGTGTTGTTTCTTAGAGCAAAAACTTGGGAAAAACCAAAATGCCATAACAACACACAGAATGTGTTCACTGTTATATTGTTCACTGTTAGTATAAAAGTGAACTACAGCTACATGTGACATGAATGAGTCTTTAAAATAAATGAGTCTTTAAAATAGATTACTAGGTGAAAAAATAAATTAGATAACAGTACATATAGCATGGCACTTTTTATAACTAGTAAAAATAATTAAAATTAAACAATATTCTGTTTATGCCTATATATGTGAAAAAATTGTTTTAAGAAGAAAAGAAGTAATAACACAAACTCAGAATAGGGTTCCCCTTAGCGAGGCAGAAGTCAGTGGGATGTGACAAGAGAGATCAATGTAAGGTATGGTCAATGTTCAAGTTCCTGGGTTAGATAGTGGGTTAATGGTTGTGTACTATTTCTAAGCACGAATGAGGGAAGAAAGAGTATATGCAAAAAAATCAATTAGAAGCAACAGCTCAGGGAAAAGCTGATGTTGGTGGTCCTTGATGGTAGCAGTGGGGATAAGAGAAGCATGTAGATTTGAGAGATAGTCAAGAGATAGAAATGAAAGAACGTGGCAACTGACCGGATTTGGGGGCAGAGGGAGAAGAAGGTATTAAGGTGATTCTCAGGTTTGAGATTTAAGGAACTGGATGGAGAGTGGGGCCATCTAACAAGAAAGGTAACAAGTTTATGACGCAGGGCAAGGCGTTTAATGGTGAAGACCGTGGTCGTCTTCCTCATATCCAGTCCAACAATCCCCAACTATGAAGCAAGACGTGGTGAGGGTGATAATCAAACTACCCTCTGCTCCAGAGGCACAAATCGTGATTTGTTTCAGCTAGAAAGTGCTAACACCCACATAGACACGGCCCAAATGCACATTTCTGGAGGAAGGCTCAGGTACTTTTGTTTGGTGTTAAAAGAAGCTGGCTCTCCCCCATCTAGACTTGAAAGAGGAAGCATTTAGCAGATGCTAGCAGGCATTTTTTGAAGTCAGCATAGGGATGAAGCTGATAGAAGAGGAGAGCAAAGCCAAGACCACTACAAAGAAATGAACCAGAGCCCTGATGCAACAAAGATCAAGGGCGGCCTGCCTCCGGGCTCCTCTGTTACATGAGTCCATATGCCTGTTACTGTACAAGCCCACAAGTGCAGGCTTCCTACTGCTTCCAAGTGAAGACACTGAACTAGCACAGAGGCTGCAATAGAAAGCGGATTTGTAAACCACAAGCCCTAAGTTATGAAATCGGCTCAACTGAAGAAGAGTAAGGAAGATTTTCTGTCCTTCATGCTGGGAATTTCGATATCCTCGTTAGAGGGGAAAAAAAAGAAAAAGTTAGTTAAAGCATCACTTGTACCTTCAGACCAGACCACATAACTACCAACAAGGCAGAACTGAGGACCTGATAAGGGGAAAAATGGGGCTGTCAGAATGTTTGAGCTATTCCTCATAGCTTTTGCTAAGACCCTATACACAGATATTTTAATTCTGTTCTTTGTACTTTTCAATTAAAAATTGGCAAATATGAAATATTTAAAATCTTTAGTATTAAAAATAATTAATTCCTAAGAAAATACACACTTAAGGAAGAAAGTCTTAGATACTATGTTCCTGACTATTGCTTCAGGGTCTTATAATCTATTATAATAATCTGACACCATCTGGTCAAAAATTTGACTTTGAATTTGGAGATGACGGAACTTAAGAATAATTAAATAATTGCTGCATTCAAGCTTTAACTTTAAGAAATTATGAAATACAAAAGCTCTGAAAAGATTCAAATAAGTAAGTAGATATTTTAAACATCAAAGGAAGTCTCCAGCATAAGTAATAAAGTGGCCAACCAATAAAAAGACTACTATTTGAAATATTTAACAACAAAATGCCCTGAGTTTCAAAAATAAAATCCTGATAACCATATCCTTTCTTTTTTCCAGTACGTGAAAGTCAATTTCAAATTTCTGGGGAGCTAAATAAGCTCTTTTCGTATAAAGATTTCAAGGTTAGTAAAGATGGGATGATTTATTCTTATGTCCATGGTCAAAGTTTTAAATAAGATATGACTCAAGAATTACTAAACTCACCACCGATATACTACACTCCTCACTCTCCTTCACTCACTCACTCTTGTTCTTCCTGGTTCTCTTCAGTGAGCCCTTCCACTGACCTGTCTTCACCAGATTCCTGTCCATTTCTCCTCTGTCTCTTTCTGCCCGTGTCCAGCTTTCTCTGAACATGTCCCAGGACACTCCGTACCTTCTTCTCTTCCGTCTGATCTTCCCACCCTCCCTTCTGCCATCTCTTCACTCTTCCTTCTCCTCCCTTCTTTAGCCACGGTATTTAACTTATTTGATATAATTACAGAATCAAAGTTTATGATCTTTACCATCTTTAAACAGTAAGATTATTTTTATTTCTGACTTAAAAAAATACTGTTTCTTGAAGTAACTTATGTTGTGCAACCCTGAACTGATTTACTCAGTGAGTCAGTGTCATGATAAGGTGCTGCTCACTCACCACAGACTAATGGTTTTTACTAAGGTTTTTGGATCAAAACAGTGATTCCTTGGACAGTATAAAATTAGCCTTATGGATTCATTAACCTAAACTGCTAAAAAATGGCATTAGAATTGTGAGACTTATGTCTCATGTACACCCTTGTTTTAAAATTCAAATTGCTTGAAATAATTTCCTATTAAATGGATAGAATATCTAATTTGTAACATCTTATTAAAATGTTGTGAATTTAATGAGTGCCTATGTTGTGGCTTGGCTTTGACACTCGTATAGTTTCACTATTAACTCACAGAATCCTCAATATTATAAAGTACAATTAATAGCATTCTAGAGATGTATGAACTCAAAGTACGTCTACAGAGAGATAAAATGAAGCAGAGAATTAACCCATCCAAATCAGACGGTTGATAATATAGCAGGGATCAGAAATCTGAATGCTTGGTTCCTGGAATATATCCATTATCCTCTGTGCTTCTAATATTCATCATTTCGTTTTTGTTTTTATAATACCAATTTAATTCTCCATGAATACAAATACAGCAACTCATTTCGATTTTAATTTGGAGTATATTTAAATAGTATTCTTCCATTGTTGTAAGGTCTACCAGACAATGTTCTGCACTGAAAAAAATTAAAATAGGTTCCTAAACATAAATAAAGAGAAAACAAGATACTATAGTCCAGGGGCATTTGGTGTTATAAAGAAAGGTTAGGTTTAAAAATCAAATAGAAAGCTTCATAATAAAGCTCACAACTTAGCTATCTTTCTCTGCATAGAGACCAGCTATATTAAGGTGCCTAAAATGTTACCCAACAATATGTCTCAAGTGTTGTGATTCTGCACAATATTACAGAGCTTACCATGTGACATGCCTAGGACAGCAAGGCACTCTGGCACTTCACCAGTCTTTAGAAGAGACTTACACTGAATAATTTCCCTTTGAACTGTGATCCTACGTTGACAACCCTTAGCAAGGCAGTGTGGAAGAAGGATGATTTAGGTAAAACGTTCTTAAAATGAAGTAAGCATGTAAGGTACTAGCCTGTCGTATGCAGCAATCATAAAGTTGAGGAGGAGACTGATGGACTGCTCCACGCTGATCTGGTGAGTAGAAGGCAGGCGCTTGTTCAGCTGGTAGTAGATGGATGAGATGACAGTTTCGAGGCGGGACACACTAATCTCAGTGGTATGGTCCAGCGTATTAAGGCCATTGTCTCGGAAGGCTTCGATCATGTTCCAGATATCAACAAGATGGACTAAGACACAAAGAAAATAAACTGTCAGCAATTTAAAAGTTTTAATTAATCAGAAAGATATAAGAACTTTACATTTATTTCTATCTAACAGAACAGTGGAGGGTGTCAAAATATGTCACCCCAAAATATGACACTTTGGCATGAGGATTATTTTGAGTTAAAAGACACTTAAAAACAGCAGGTGCCAAGAAGGGCACTGTGAACTCCTCATTTCTCGAAAGCAGGAAATAAAACTCCCACGTGAAAGATGCTCTCCCTATTCCAGGGGGAAAGAAACATTCTTATCACCAGAGACAGTGAATTGAGGTCAAGAGACATCTGTACCGACTCTGTTAAAATAACTCTTATCTTCCTTTAGTCACCCATATATTTTGGTTACTTTTCCACAGTTGCTACTCTTTGTTCCCTAGTATATAAGCACTCAGGTCTAGTCATTTCCTTGGGTTTTCATTTTCCTATGGGTGCTCCCAGGTACATGTAAAAACCTGTACGCTTTTCCCCTGTTGATCTGTCCTATGTCAATTTAATTCTTGGGCCCAACCAGAGACCCTAAGAGGGTAGAAGTAAAGTTTTGCTCTCCCTACAATAGCCTCAAAAATACCTAACGCAAAATTTAACAGAAACTCAAAGAGACAAATTCACAAACTTAGTAGGAGATATTAACACACCTCTCTTAGTAAGTGAGAGAGCAAACATACAAAGAAGTAAGTACAGAATAGATGATTAAACTTTACAACACACAAAATAGGCATAATGGGCACTATATGAAGTACTGCCCCCAATGACTAGCATGCTTTATTTTCAAGAATACAAAGAACATGTATAAAAATTGACTTTATTCTGAGTCACAAAGCTAATATCAACAAATTTCCAAGAATTAAAATCATATAAACCATGCTCTCTAATCAAAATGAAATTAAGTTAGAAATCATCAGCAGAAAGACAATTTTTAAAATAAGTCATCTTTAGAAATGAAGAAACAAACTAGGGAACTTCCTTAATCTGATTAAGGGTATCTACAAAAAACTGCAGCAAACATATAACTTAATAGTAAAATGTGGAAAGCCTTTCCTTTGATATTAGAAATGAGATAAGAAATGCCCACTATCATCATTTCCATTGTACTTCAGGTCCTAACCAATATAAATATGCAGTAATTACTGCTATAAGTATTGGAAATGAAGAAATATAACTGTCATTATTCAGAAATGACAAAATTATACACAGATAATCATAAAAATTCTACAGATAAACGACTAAAATTGATATTTCAGTCTAGAATGATTCCTAGATATAAGTCAAGATATAAAGGTCACTTTATTTTTTTTTCTTTTGAGGAAGATTAGCCCTGAGCTAACATCTGCTGCCAATCCTCCTCTTTTTGCTGAGGAAGACTGGCCCTGAGCTAACATCTGTGCCCATCTTCCTCTACTTTATATGTGGGATGCCTGACACAGCATGGTTTGACAAGTGGTGTCATGTCTGCACCTGGGATTCAAACCGGTGAACCCTGGGCCACTGAAGCGGAATGTGCGAACTTAACTGCTGCACCACCGGGCCGGCCCCAGTCACTGTATTTCTATATATCAGTAACAGACAATGAAATTTAAAAATACTATTTATAACAGTATCATAAATCATCAACGACTTCGGGAGAAATCCAATGAAGGATATGCAACATCTCTACAAAAAAACCCTATAACTGGCAGAAATTAAAGTCCTAAATAAATGGAGGGACATACTATGTTCACAGGAGGAAATCTCAACGTCAGAAATATGTCAAGTCTACTCAACTTCGTCTACAGATTCAGCGCAATCCCAACAAAATCCCACAGGACTATACTTTAAAAGGATGAATTTTACTATACGTAAATTATACTTGAAAAAAGACAGGAAAGAAAAAATCCCAGCCGAGTTCTTGTTTTATTTTGTTTGTTTTTAGTAGAAACTGACAAGTTGATTCGAAAATTTGCATAAAAATAAATGGAAAGAGGCCGAGAATGTCCTAGACAATCTTAAGAAGAAAAACGGAACAAAGTAGGAAGACTTCCTCTACCTGATAACAAGACTTACTATAAAGCTCTAATAGTGTTATCAGTACAAGAACAGACAGACAGATCAATGGAACACGAGTGCCCAAGAGCAGATCTTCTCATGTGTGGACCCTGCTAAGAACATTCTTGTATGTTTCCCTCAATGAATACGAGGAAAAGATTTTTTAGCAGTGAAGAAAAAGAATGGTCTTTTCAATAAACAGTGCAGGGACAGGTGAACATATCTATGGAAAAAACTGAAATTTGACTCCTACTTATACTGTACACCCCAAAAAAAACACTTTCAGTTGGATTGAAGAATCATAGGTGACAAAATAAAACTTCTAGAACAACGCATCTTTTACTTTACATTACTAATGCCGCTAGCCTGGTTCAGACTCTCAACACTCCACACATAGACTACAGTTCTCAAAAATAATTACCGTAAGAATTACAAAAACAGTAGCTGTTGGGGCCGGCCTGGTGGCCTAGGAGTTAAGTTCAGCACACTCCGCTTCAGTGGCCTGGGTTCAGTTCCCAGGCACAGACCTAAAACACACACCAGCCATGCTGTTGCAGCGATCCACATACGAAACAGAGGAAGACTGGCCACAGATGTTAGCTCAGGGCAAATCTTCCTCAGCAAAAAAGAAAAAAAAATACAGTAGTTGCCCTAGGACAGTGGTTTTCAAACTTTTTGACCAGAACCCACAGAAATATATTTAAATCAACACACACACACACACCCAGATACATAAAAAACAAAAGTTTAAAAAAATGATTTTTAGCCTTACCACATAAGGTTTTGATTTTTTTTCTCTATTACAAACTAAAAGATATTTATTTCTTTTATATTATCAAGAGCTCTACCCAGCTATTACAGAAATGAGTAGAAATGACTTACGGTTGCATCGTTTTTGTACAAATCGTAATTTGCAAGCTGTTCTGTAAGTTGACAGTCGTATGACGTCAAAATTCTGAGCACCTGAAAAAAGGGCAAATAAAAAGTCCAAGGTGATTTACCATTTAATGTCTAAATGCTGGGAAGTGACTCTACTCCACTGTGTCGGCACAGTCTATACATAACATGTCAACTAGGCCTTCTGATAAAATACAAAGTGGGGAAAAAGGATTAGGCACACTTTTTGCATGTCCACTCCACGCTAAGCACTATGCCAATAATTTTGCCTATGTTATCCTGTCTGCTAGGCTAAGAAAACTCTGAGAGGAGGAACACTCACGATATGAGTGAATGAACTATCCATCTTAGGAAGGGAGGCAAGGTGGTATAGTAGGAAAGACCTTAGCCTACAGTCAGGAGAGCTCAGTTCCAGCCCCAGCCTGACCACCAACCACAGACCATGACTGCGGCCATGACACATACCTCCTCTTGGCCTCAAAGTCTGCATCTGTAAAATGAGGGAACTGGACAAGCTGATCTCTAAGGGCCCCTTCCAGGTCTATGGCAGCCTGTATTTTTCCAAAAATGGCCACAATGGTATTTCCAGACCAGTATTTTATGTGCTTCCTAGGATACTGTCCCTCCTCATCAAGAACTAAAGATTATTTCCCTCTATGTGCATCTGAGCAGGACCTTGTGACTGCCTCAACGAATAGAATGTGCAGAAGTGACACTGCACGATTTCTGAAGATAGGTGATAAAAGGTGGTACAGTGGGCCCTGCTCGCACTCTCTCGGGATGTTGCCCTGGGAACCCAGATGCCATGTTGCGAGGAAGCCCAAACTAGCTGATGTGGAGAGGCCACAAAGAGAGGATCATATGCAGGGGAACTGAGTCCATCAGCCAAAAGACAGCGTCAATTGCCAAACACGTAAGTGAGCAAGTCTTCAAATGATTCCAGCCCTGAGCCTTCAAGTCTTCCAGCTGAGACTTCAAACATCATGAAGCAAAGTCAAGACATCGGCACTGGATGTTATCCTAATTATAGACCCCCAAAATGCATAAACACAATAAATGAGCATTTGGGGCTAAGTGATATACAGCCATAGTAACTAGGACAAATCCTAAAGTAACCTGATTCTATAAATCAAACTTTGTTCTCATTTCAAAATTTGTTATAAACAAAGTCTGGATTCTAAGGGCACTTCAGAGCCCTTTGGCCCCCAACGTAAGCCTTTTATTTCAGCTATGCTGCCTTCACAACACCCGGCAGCAACTTTTGACTCAACAAAGGGAAAGTGAACTGGCACAAGTTACCTTCTACCAATATTTACAGGTATCTCTCATTTCCGCTCGCTTCACAGTATAGAAAAAAAGGGAAGGATTTTTTTCAGGTTTTTGGTGAAAGTAATATTTATTGACCAAAAAGTAAAGCAAGGGTTTCTTACTCTCACTTCAATCAACCTTTACCTTGATGCCATGACTGAAATTATTTCCTCCATCACCTGGTTCTCACAAAATTTCTATTCTTCTAGATATACTATACAGTCCTATTTTCTTTTGTTAATATAACAGCTTTACTGAAATATAATTCACATACCATGCAATTCACCCATTTAAAGTGTACAATTTAATGGTCCTTACAGAGTCGTGCAACCACTACCACAATCAATTTTAGAACATTTTCTTTATCCCCAAAAGAAATCTCTTGCCCTTAGCAGTGATTTTGCCCATTTTTCAATTGAGCTGGCTCTTTATTATTAGGTTCTAAGAGCTGTTTATATATTGTAGATACAAGTCCCTTATAAACAATTTGCAAATATTTTCCCCCATTCAGTGAGTAGTCATTTCACTTTCTTGGTTGTATCCACTGAAACACAAAAGTTTTTAATTTTGATGAAATTCAATTTATCTATTTGTTCTTTTGTCCCTTGTGCTTTTGGTGTCATAGCCAAGATGGCTTTGCCTAATCCAAGGTCATGAAGATTTACACCTATGTTTTCTTTTAAGAGTTTTATAGTTTTAGCTCTTACATTTAGATCTACAATCCACTTAGAGTTAATTTATTACATGATATGAGGTAGGGGTTCAAATTCATTCTTTTGCATGTGGATATCCATTTGTCCCAGCACCATTTGTTCAAAAGACTCCTCTTTCCTCTTTAAATGATCTTGGCACCACTGTGAAAAAAATCAAGGGACCATAGATGTATGGGTTTAATTCTGGACTTTCAATTCTATCCCACTGATTATATGTCTATCTTTATGTCAGTACTACACAATCTGGATTATTCTAGCTTTGTAGCAAATTCCAAATTCTCAAATTACGAAGTGTGAGTCTTCCAACTTTGTTCTTCTCTTTTAAGATTGTTTGGACTATTCTGGGGCCCCTGAATTTCTATATGAATTTTTAGGATCAGCCTATTCATTTATGCAAAGAAGCCAGTTTTTATGAGAATTGTATTGAGTTTGTGAATCACCTTAGGAATACTGCCATCTTACAGTTAAATCACCTGATCTTTTGACACAGGACGTCTTCCCGCCTGTTTAAGTCTTCCCTAATTTCCTTCAACAATGTTTTGTAGTTTTCAGAGTGAAGGTTTACAATTCTTTTTTAAATTTATTCAGTCCTATTTGCTTTTACTCATTTAGTTTAATATATTATATCAACCCAAATATTTTTAATTGAAACTATTAAGTATTAATTATTCAAAAACCAGGGGCCAGCCCCATGGCCGAGTGGTTAAGTTCACGTGTTCCGCTCCCCGCAGCCCAGGGTTTCGCTGGTTCGGATCCTGGGCGCAGACATGGCACCGCTCGTCAGGCCATGTTGAGGCAGCATCCCACGTGCCACAACTAGAAGGACCTACAACTAAAAAAAAAACACACAACTATGTGCTGGGGGGATTTGGGGAGAAAAAAGCAGGGGGAAAAAAGGAAGACTGGCAACAGTTGTTAGCGCAGGTGCCAATCTTAAAAAAAAAACAACAATGGTTTTAAGAAAGAAGTGTGACAAACGTTAAAGGGCATTTAAAAAATAACCAGTCATTAAATCACTGTAGATAAATAATTTTAATGCCTAAACCTTTATCTTTATAAAATATTTTTCTGAGAAAACTAATGTGAATAGCTGGGAAAGTTCCATCCCCAAATGACCAAACAGAAAGATTACTGATCAGATTGATCAGATTGCAGGACATTTATTAGGGCACATCTGCTAGTGGAGAAGTAACTACAGGAAAAAGTCAGTGCACCTGGTATAACGCACTCTCTTCAGACTCTCTCTCCAGTGCAATTAGAGTCAGATTTGGGGGCTGCAAAACAAAATAGAGCAGATATCACACAAGTTCAAAGCCATCTAGTTTAGGAAAATGGGAAACTCCATATGCTTCAGCCCAGTTTGCCAGAAATCTCTACACTGAAGTTTCAGGTGCTAGTCAAGAATCAAGTATCACTCTGCCTTCCTTTGCCATTGTTCTTTGTGAAAATACATCCCTCTAAACCCAGTGGGAAAAAAGGTAGAGACAGCAGTGGGATAGCACAGGATTCAGAAATTCTAGGGAGCCCTGCCACAATATCATTTAAAAAATCTAACAGCACTCCAAATCTCAAAATAATTTCTAAAAGTGAAGACAAAATCAATAACCTTAGAACATTATTAAAATCTTATTGTCCCAACATTCAACTAATCAGGTTCTCAAACTTCCCATATGTTTACCTTCTTCTGAAGCAGTCACCTTTTCTGGTTTCTCTAAGTAAAATCCTTATACACTGCCTCTAAGAATAGCCTTCACTTTTAAAATACTTCCCTTATGTAAGTGTCACGTCAACTTCCTCATCAGAAAACATGGTAGTATGACACATTAAAAAAAGAACAGAAAGCCCCCAGTGAAGAAATTGAAATGATTATATTATCCCATCGGGGATTCTGAACGAGAAATGATTACTCTTCACTTCATCATCATTCATTTCAAGAATAGTTCATTATAAGAAATACAGTAAAATGTCATTTTAATACTAATGTCAGGCAATATGTTTCAAGCTTATCAAGAAATGGTACGAAGGGTCCTAACTAAATTCCCAGGCAGAAATCTGGGCCCCGTTAGAGAGCCCAGTGAAGCTCCTGAACAAAGAGGAGAAAATATGAGGACACTGGGTACCCAAGATATACAGGAGAAAGATGGGGTACAGCTAAGAAAGGATTAACCCTTCTTTCTACATTATGGCTTGCCTCATTCATGAGGATGAGATGTGAATATTCTACGGTATAACCAAATCCCAAGGAAAACAGAGTCAAATGCAAGGGTTTCATTGTATCTGCCTATATCAGAAGCTTGTATCAAAGTATCCAGGAGAGGAACCTGGAATCTTCATTCTAGAGAGTCTTATAATCAAGGTAGGTTTGGGAAACAGAGGACTACCCAACTCAACTAAAAGGTCTGGTTCATGCACCTCTCAAACTTTTCTCTCACATCCAACTCCAGTTAGTGTGACTTCATATAATTACCCAAACATGCCAAGCCCTGGGCCTTCAGAAGCGCTACTTACTGCTCTAGCCCTTCCTTCATCACATCGGGGCTGATTCAGCCTAGACACCACTTCCTCCCATAACCCTTCCTGGACTCCCCATGCTTCCCACGTCACGGCTCCTACTGCCCCATCATTCCTTGTTTCCATTTCCAGGAAACCAAGTTTCACGAAGGCAGAGCCTATTTTATCCTTGTGTTGTTCACTCTCATACGCCCCAAACTGGGACACAACAAAACTAGTACATGAAATATTTACTGAACAAATAAATCACTGAAAATTAGGAAGTCCTGTGTTGCTGCTATAAAAAACTCTGATCTGCTTTCTCCCGAAAATATACCGAGGAAAGTCAAAGCTTAGACAACTATACAATTTTGGACACTAGCAAGGAAAGGCTGATAGAGCGAGACGATAAAAGCAGTGGGGGCAAACTCCTTCTCCTGTGTAAACATGTTGATGCTTTTAGCCTTCTTCAAGTAGGACAGAGAATTCCACACTGCGTTCTACAAAGCCATAGGACTTGGTCTGGCAGCTCAGCAGGCCCATGGGAGGTGTAAGGAAGTAAATGTATTTTGTTGCAAAAGGAATCTAACCGAGGAGATGAGGAGGAGAGAAGAGAAAGGGGAGAAGAGATTAGAAATCTAATAAATGTAAATATAATATTTCTGAATTGTCCAAAACTTTTACAAGGTTTTTTTGTATTTGTTTTTGTTTTTTGGTAAGGAAGACTGGCCTTGAGCTAACCTCTGTTGCCAATCTTCCTCTTTTTGCTTGAGGAAGACTGTCGCTGAACTAACATCTGTGTCAATCTTCCTCTATTTTATGTGGGATGCCACCACAGCATGGCTTGACAAGCAGTGCTAGGTCTGTGCCAGGGACCCTGTGAACCTCGGGCTGCAGAAGCAAAGCATGTGAACTTAACCACTATGCCACTGGGCTGGCCCCTTACAAGCATTTTTAATAAGAAAAAAAAAAAGAAAAACACTTTCCAAAAGAATATTAGTCTGAATAAGTAATGAATATAAACATAACTGACTTCCTTATTTTTTCTTGGCAGTACAGTTAGAAATCCTGGGGATCAGAGATGAAGCCAGGGGTCCCAGCAGAGAGGAAGGTACAAATAAAGCCAAGACCACTGAAGGATGACTCTCCCAGGGGCTGAACTAGGAATAAAAGAAGAAAAAAACCCACAAAGGGAAAAGATAGGGACACGTGCCTGGCTCCACCAAGATTTAGATTTAAATTTTAAAAAATAACGGCGAGCAAAGAAAGTGATAACCAAATAGGTTGGATAAAACAAAAATTGACTATGCAAAATAATAACAAAGTCTAATCTATGGAGTTAAAAAAGACAACACTAACCATAGCATATATTTCATAAAGGAGGTACTCTAAAGCATTCTAATATCCTTGTATTACTATCAACAAAGTTATAAATATTGATAAGCTTTGGACTTCAATTAATTGATGTTAAAATTTCTAGGACAGCCAGAAAAAGAAAATACAACTCACAGCCAAATAAAGGGAAAAAGTGGAATGGAAGGAAGGAAGCTCAATTCGTCTAAGATAAGGCAAGAAAGGGGGCGGGGGAGGGATAGAGAAAAGAAAAATCGAAGCACAAAATAAGACAAACAAAAAAATGAAATATATCAGTATTCATAAAAAAGATTAAAGAGAATAAAGTCTTCAGTGAAAAAGCAAAGACTGTCAGTCACATTGGTTGTCTTTTTTTTTAAATAACCTACCTTACGCTGTTTACAGGAGATACACATAAAACATAAGGATACAGAAAGTTTTTTAAAAGAATGCAAAGATAAATACTTTACTAGGCATGCAACCAAAGAAAGCTGGCAGAGCTATATTAACATATAACAAAAGAGACTTCAAGGCAAAAAAGCATTACTCGAAACAGGACATACCTACCAGAAAAAGTACTACATAATGACAAAACATTCAATTTCCTAGGTAGATATAACATTTTAATGTATATGCATCTAAAAACAAAACCTCCCAAACACTGACAGAGGGGGCTGGCCCGTGGCCGAGTGGTTCAGTTCGTGCGCTCCGCTTTGGTGGCCCAGGGTCTCGGCCGTTCGGATCCTGGGTGCGGACATGGCACCACTCGGCAGGCCACAGAGCACAGCCAGAGGCACTCACAACTAGAATATACAACTACCAACTGGGGGTCTTTGGGGAGAAGGAGAAGGAAAAGAAACAAGATTGGCAACAGATGTTAGCTCAGGTGCCAATCTTTAAAAAAAATTTAAAAAACACTGACAGAACTAAAGGGAAAAAATTTAAAATCTATGATCAAAGCAGAGATTTTTAACATCTTTCAGTAATGAAGCAGTCAAATCAATACGGACAAAAAAAATTTGAATAAAACATGTAACAAGCTTGATCTAAATAATGCAGAAATCATACACATTATTTTCAAGCACTCATAGACTATTTAGAAAAATACATAACAAAAAATGTCAACAAATTCAAAGATTCTAGAATCCCTCATTCCCTGACCTATAGCCCAATTAAGCTAAATATTTTTTAGACAGTCATCTATTTATTTAGTATGTAAATTTTGAATCCAGTGATCTTTCTCCACTCTTTTATTAGACTAAATGGTTAGTTTATAGATTTCTACATAGGTAGGTAACTATATCATTTTTTCAAAAAGACTATTTTTCTAGAGCAGTTTAGCTTCACAGCAAAATTGAGGAAAGTACAGAATATTCTTAGTCCTTTCTGTTTTTAGACAATATCTTTAATTTCCTATTATGAACAGTGATGAAAACAGTTTATTTTTTCTTTGCTTAATATTTTATTTTCTGGACTCTAAGCACTATGAGAATGAGGATCACATCTGTTTATCTTGGTAGCCCCAGTAACTTGATAAATATTTATGAAGAGTGGAATAAATCATATAGAAATAATTTGGTAGTTTACGATTCTTACATGATAGAAAATTACTAAGAAAAATGAAAGATTATAAGTTAGAACAGTAGTTCTCAACTCTGGTGCTAAAATAAAAAGTTCTCTGGATGACTCTTCAAAATACTTGACGCCAGGCCTCCACGCTCATGGATTCCGATTTTACTCTTTCTTTTTCAAAATGTTGTCAGTATTATTGGTTTCTTCAAGGAAGTTTTGGCTTTATCGGTCCTCTCCATGTATCTTTGTTCCCCACTTTATTGTTGTGCACTCTTATGTTTATTATGTTCTTCTTTCTACTTTAGGCAATTCTGTTGTTCTTTTTCCCACTTCTTATATTGGATTACTTAGGCCATTTATTTTCAGACCTTTTTTTCTTTCTTGTGTAAACATTTAAGAGTAAACTTGCCTGTGATTTTCCATTTTTGCATTCCATGTATTCTGATATATACTATTTTCATTATCAACTCTCCATATTTTCTAGTTTCTGTTATGAACTATTTCGAAGTATCCTTTTAAATTTACACCTAGAAGATAGAGTCAAGTAATGAGGCTGGCAAAAGGTGATTTCAGCATCCACAGAAGGTAATTATGCTGGAGATTTGGGTGGGATGATGTTGGAAATAAGAGAATGAGGCTTCCAGCAGCAGATACCACTGCCACCAAGGCAATTCTTCCTATGAAGAAATAGGATAGACTCAAGAAGCCACACTCACCAAACATCTCCCAGACTGTCCAGATCCTTGAGTTTGTTACAGAGAATGGTAATTTACATGAGGTTTATGCGTCAGAATGATAACATTCACTAAGCAGCAAACCTAATTCTTTGAAAAATACCCAATTTCTACCTCAAATATCTACCCTAGGCACGTTCTCTCACTTGCCGGTGTGAGTGCATTCCAGGCATTTCTTATATTGTTCATTTATTTGGTTTCCTATTTTGTCTGCTTCCTCGTACTAAAAGGTAAGCAACATGAGAGAAGTCAGGGGCTGTGTTTTCTTCCTCCCTAAAATCCTAGCATCTAGAATAGTGCCTGGAACATACAGATTCTCAATAAATGCGTTAAAAGTTAAATGGAACAGACGACCCCTACACTGAGTCTTGAAGGGTAGGCAGGAGCCACAAATCAGATGAAGGTGGAGCAACCACGTGAGCAAAGGCAGAGGGACATGGAAACCTCATCTGCCGGAAAGCCAGCTCTGTATTGCTGGGAAATGACACGCAAGACGTGTGAGGGAAATAGGGAACTTGGGAACCAAGGAAAAAGAGGCCAGAAGGGCCTTGTTGGGCATGCTTAGAAGCTTGGGCTTTCTCAGGAAAGTGATGAGGACAATTGAAGGGATTTAAGAAGGAAGTAACATAGATCTATATAGTTCAATCTGGCAGCTTCATAAGTCACAGATTTGAGAGGGTCAAGACCAGAAGAAGGGATCAGAAACTGATTGCTTTAGTTCAGAAAAGTAACAACGATAAAAATATTCATAATAAAGACAGCTCGCCATAGTAAATACCTTCCATCTGTGTCAAGCACGGCATCAAGTGCTTTACTCACATTATCTCATTTAATTCATGATAATTTTATGCAGTAGGTACTGTTCCCATTTTATTGATGAGGAAACTGCCGCACAGAGAGATTAACTTGCCTAAGGTTATACAGCCAGTAAGTGAGGGAGCCAAGACCCAAACCCAGGCAGCCTGACTGCAGAGCCTGGATTCAGAGCCAGTAAGGTAGGAGGACAGATTCGAGACTCACTTATGACGTAAAACTCAGCTGCCCTGAGTGATTTCTTTGGAGGTGGAAGATGAGGCTGAGGGAGCAACTTCAAGGTGTTTGGCTTGGATGATCAGCAATTAGACACCCAGAAGTACAAGAGTCCTTAAAGATCACCCAACCCGACCACCTACCCAATGCCAACAAGTTCTTCTCTGCCACCTCTAACAGTGACCTAGGCCATGCTTGACAGGACGACAAAGATCTGAGGGGAGTCACACTCTGCCTCCCATTACTAAGACTCTAAAGATTTAAAATATCTTGACGGTTGAAGGGTCTTCTGAGAATTCATCCAATGATTGTCACTCTGTGATACGTGGAAATCTAGAATTCTGCAAGTACCTCAGGGGCTATCTCAGGCTGGGCTCCCACCTCCCCTCTCTGTCTTCAACTAAGCAGTACCAATTTTGTGACACTCACATGTTGAGGGTCCTTGTAAAATCTCATTTGGAAAAAAAAAGTAAAATGCTTTTAAAATGCTTCACAATCACAGGTACAAACCAATAACCTTATTTCGTGGCAAAGGGATTTGTGGTGCACCAAGTGTGAGTGTGTTGGTCAAGGTCACATAGACAAGTAATTGCAGAGCAAAACAATCCTTCATATACTGGAAACAGCCTCTCTCCTCTAGGCCATCTTTTTCTTTGTTCGAGTTTTATATAAATACATAATTTTTTAACAGAAGATTTAAAATTGTATAGTAAAGTAACATACCAAAGCACACATTCACACTTTTAATTTTTCCTATAGCCCTAAGGGTTGTCCGAACACTTAGCTCTCCCTCCCTTAGAAAGTGTATCTAGTGTAAGGTAATGTATATAACATATTATTATTTATCACCACTTGCAAGCTCATGGTAACAAAAGAGTTACAGCAAAAGGTCTAAATTGATTAGCATGCCTTAAACTCAGAGAAAATCTAGGTGACGTCCTGCCTTAATTATTTATGACTTTGCTTAAGAAAGCAATTCAAGTCAATTCAATTAAAATATACACTGGCTTGGGGTCCTCCACCCCCATGATTCTTTAACTCCCCTTCTTTCTAAAGCTTGCAACGTAAAACTTCTAACTGATTAAACCTGTGACTTGATCAGGAGAAAAAAAGGCCTTCCCACACATGCAAACAAGGACCTCAGAAGCACTCAAGACTCACGCATTTCTATGAACAGCTGCCTCTTCTCTGCCATGGTCTTCCGCTTGTTCCCACTTTCCTCAATCATCCTGGAGACAAAGACAGATACAATTAACCACTGTACAATCTGACAATTCAACCAAGTGCTCATCACTATATCATGAAGAGGTACAGGAAACCAAGCTGTACACGCACATAGTAAGAGAATATCAGTCAAAATAAAGTGGAAGCCTGGTAAAAGATAAACCATTGTCCCTTTATTTGATAGCTTCCATAATATTAGAAAGTCAATACTTCAGTGAGTTCATACACTTGCTTCCTGTGCTGAAAATACGAGGCTATGTCTTATTTCTAACTCCGATTATTTTCTCTGCAGAGTCCTGGACTAGCTGAGACACATTTCCCACATCCCTACTGCTTCACACAGATAAACATGTCACTAAATATAATTTAGACAATAATTATTATGAAATGTTATAATAAAGAGCATAAGAATAGTTAGCTTATACTAAAAGATATAAATAAAATCTTCTACTTTTATATTAAACAATATTAAACAAAAAGATATTCATCCCCAAACTTCAAGAACTCCTAAATGTAACTTTTTTATCACATGGTAATAGTAGTTTACATGGATAAACTTGGGCTGGGCCAGTCCCTTTGTTAAAGCCCTTGCAAGCATTATCTTATGTAATCCTCCCAACAGCCCTAGGTGCTGGTATTAGTATTATTATACTCATTTTAGACGTGAAGAGACAGGTGCCTTGAAAGGAGCACTAGCTTGCTCAAAGGTACACAACTCCGAAGAGGTGGAGTGGAATCCCAAACCTTTCATTAAATTTCTTACAAAATTGTTGCTTTGAGATGCCTATTTTTAAATCTCTATGCCTAAAAGGCTAGAATACAAATAGCTCATTGCGTGGACTCTATTGATGCAAAATTTGTGACAATTTCAGCTGAACTCTGTCTTACTCTATGAAGAAAAAAATATTTACACAATTAGCATAAGCCAAATAATTTCCCTAAGCAGATTAAACTGTTGTAAATCATGGAGTGATTTACATAATGTATCTCAAATATGTCAGAATCAGAAATTAAATGACTACACAATTTACATATCCATTAAAGCAAGGTGCCTGGGGAAAGTTTAGTTATAAATATATCCCAAAGAAAATTTAAAATGTGAATATATTCCTTAACATTTTGCAATTAATATTTTGATAATTAAAACTGGCCCCTTCCTAGATCATCGAAATGTTACCAAATAGGCTTACACACACATGATGGTTACTTAACAATTTGTCCCCAAGAAGAAAGAATTTTAAACAGAAAGAAAATAAGCCAAACAAAAAGCAACAAGAAACAACAAAAATCTAATGAAATCAAGGTCCTAGAGAAAAAACAAGAGTTGGTACCAGTAGCCTGTAATTACAAAGAAAAAAAGATACTCAAAAGTTGACTCCCTCGTCCCAAAACTGGTCTCTCACTAGGTAATAAAAATTGTAAATGTTAAGCTCAGACTAAAACAGGGAATATCATAACATCACTTATTATATCCTTTTTCTATACTTGCTATTTCCGTACACCACTTTTTCACAAAGTAGGGTCTAAGAATTCCTGGAGATTCCTAAGTTCTTCATGACAATTATCAAAATTTTGTTTTTACTTCCAGATTAATCTTGACAAACACTAATATAAACTAATATAAAGAACTAATATCTGGATCACCTGGAGGACCACCAAACTAGACGTAGTGCCACGCCATTTCAGGGCCCACATCTGCACACGTGATTTACTGTGGCACTGACAGCAAGAGATCACCTTAAACAGGGGACGGCAAACTAGAGAAATTATACTACCCCGGGCCAGATCTGCCCTGCCACCTGTTTTTGCTAATGAAGTTTTACTGGAACACAGCCATACCCATTCATTTATGAATTGTCTATGGATGCTTTCATGCTACAATGACAGAGTTGAGTAGTTGCAACAGAGAGCATCTGGCGTGCAAAGTCTAAAATATTTACCACGCGGTTCTTTAAGAAAAAGTATGCCAACTCAACCTAAAGCAATAGTAATTAATATTGCAATTAGGTTAGCATGTCCCCACTGTCAAAATGACAAAGATCATCCCACATGGGTTTGAGTTCCAGTTGCATTACTGGAAGTCTATCCTTGGGCAAGTGCTTTAATCATTCTAAGATTCACTCCTTATTGCTGAAATGGCATGACTACATATGCTCCACAACCCTTCATTTGACAAATATTCATTGAGCAGCTCTTATGTGGCAGGCACATCTAGATGCACTGGAAATAGTGCAGTGAATAAAAGAGACACAGTCCCCACCTTCATGTAGCTTACATTCCTGTGAGAGGATTCAATGCAGTAACCCATTTAGACAGCGCCTGGCCGAAGGTCAGCAGAGCATTAACGTTAGCTATTCTTATTCCTACCATTATTATTGTTATTTATTACTACTACTACACATGCAGTTTATAAATCTAGTAGGGAGAATCTCATTTGCACTTAATGATACTATGATGGATGTTATTTAATTTAATGTATTTTCTTTTAAGAAAGTCCTGAGACTTGTTGAAACTAACAAAGCACAAAGCACTTTAGAAATTTAATGATCTAAACTGACAAAATAATGGTATCTTTAAATCACGCAGACAATTATTACAAACCTGAGCCAAACAACTCATAAAAACATACACCAGAACAATCTGAGATATCACGAAACGGTCATCACACTGATAAGCCAATAATGCACAAAGAAACTTTCTAAGAAATCTGTCTTATAAATTGGGTTTTAATTTTGTGTTATTGTTGTTAAAACTACCTAGTTAAAAAAAAAAAAAAACTTATAGTGGAGTTGTACTACACTTGCATTTAACTAATATAAACTCAACTACACGAAAGAGAGAGAATTATTTTAAATAGATGGGCAATTCCACACCAGGATCACCTGTCTGTCCCAGGAGCGTGCGAGGAAGAAAGCGAATATGCAGCTCCCTGCTCAGTCTTGGTTCCCTCTGGCCTCTGACAGAGTAAGCACCCCTTTTTCTTCTCTTTTTTCAAAATATAGGCCCTAAATACAAGCCAACTCTTCACCTGGTGTTTAACTAAAGAGAAAGTAACAGCTCCAACATGAAGAAAAAACTGGCCATGCTAGACTTACTGAAAGAACTCTATGTTGGTCTCCACCATGGTATCGCTCCTGAGGAAATTAAAAAGGAATTTTTATCTACATTAGATTTCCCCTGTACTCACTGATTTCAGAAACTAACTCCCAAGATTTGACTCCAGTGTATGAAAGATAATTGAGATATGCACAACCACAAAGATTTGATACTAACACTTCAGAAACAATGTTTCCAATGTTTCAGTTGCTTTAGGAAATTTTATTCATGTATCCATTTTCTTAAAAGTTTGTAAAATTGTTCACAGATACGAAGATTCTAAAAATTCAGAGCTATAGGGTAAGGCTAACTATAATCAGTTCTTTTTTAAAAAATTATGAAATCTAAACATGCTAATCAGCTTATGATGTGTCAATAAAATTAAAAGAAACTGTATCAATATTGCAGTAACAATTATTTAACTGTCATATCTGTATAGGAATAAAGATTAGAAGTAAACCTGAAAATGAAAACATATTTGTAAGGTGTGGTTGTTTTCCTCAAGCTTTAATTTGTCACTATGTTGCTTGACAATTTTTAGAAAGTTGAATACATGTGAAGTTTGTACTTAAAAGAGTTTTACAATGTTTAAATATCTTTCCTTGGAGGAAATGGGAAAACAGACACTGTCATAAACGATTAGTGAATTTATACTGACAAATATTTTGGAGGGCAATTTGGCATTATTTACCAAAATGTTAAATGCATACTGCCTTTGGCCCAGTAAATATGTTTATTTGTTTAAAAAGTAAAAGAAAGGGGAAGAGAGGAGAGAGAAGGGGAAAAGAAGGAAGGGGAGGAGGAAGGAAAAGAGGAGAAATCCAATGTGAAACTGCTAAATAATTTATGGTAGAGACATACAAAGAAATAGCATAGTTCACAGGTACTGAAGAGAATGAGGCAGGTACACTTAACTTAGGAAAAGATACTCAAGACATGAAAGTCAAAAGGCAAGTAACAAAATAGTATTGTAACACAGCAGATACAGTTCATGCCCTGCCCAGATACCCTTACCTGGCCCAGCCTCACAGATCCCCCAGCTGCCGTGAGAGCTGGCTGCTACCTTCTCGCAGATGTAGTCTTCTCTGGAAAATGGCCTTCAGCGGATTGAATTCCCCCTACTGAGAAATGCGGGGAAGTAACTCACCCCGACAGGGGCTGACAGGCAGCTGCAGCTGATGACTGACTGATACAAGGTATAAAACCCCAGCCCCAGGAAGTTCTAGATCCTGGTAAGATGGAGTGAGCACATACCAACCTCACTCTCCCATCGAATACAACTATAAACCTGCACAGAATGGATGCTGGACATACTTGAGGTCTGTGAAAAGTAAATAACAGCAGGTGGATTGGGAAAGAATAGAGAATTCAAAGCACCACTGCACAGGTGGAGTCTACATTTTTTCCCCTCGTATCTCCTGGCTTGAATTCAAACACAGCATGAACCCCTGAACCTGGCACTGTGGGACACACACAGAAATCCAGGAGAAACTCTTTACTTCTGGCTCGAAGAAAAGAAAGAAGACTAAAGCCCAGAGAGAGTGGGAGAAATTTCCCAGGTCCTTTTCTTCATTTTCTCCCACTCCAGCCAAGAAGCCATCCTGTGGTAGAGGCAGTGGCAGTGGCAGCAAAAGCAGCCGGCCTGGGAAACTACAGGAGTCAAAAAACGTGAAGAAAATGAACCCTCTTCTCTGTTGAGTTAGCTGCAGCTCCAAAAGGAGCCCCACTGCTACTTTTTTTCTCTCTCTATTCTTATGTCATTGTGGCAAAACTGCAGAAGCAGACAGTTTCTGGCCAGAGGACAGAAAAGGGGAGCTCAGAGTCGTCAGAAAGTACCAGAGCAATGGCTGAGCAGGAGAAACGTGGGAAAGCGACCCCATAGAGCTGTTTCTGAAATACTAGGCTCTTCTCCAACCTGCACATTCAGGGATCTGACCTCATTTAGCACACCAATGACTTTGATAAGTGAGCTTACAGAAGGACCTCCACCTCGGGCCCAGACTGATCATAGGTGGCACACACCTGAACAGCACTGAAAAGGATTTGATAATTGAACTGATGTTAGAACCACAGCCCTTAGAAGGTGGACAGAAACCTATGGACTAAATCTAACCAGGTCAGTGCCTGCTAAAACAAAAATACCAACATTCTCCATTAGATTTAAAGAAGACTCAAAGTCTTATAATGTTCAAAATGTCCAGGAAAAAATACAAAATCATTTCGCAAACCAAAAGCCAAGAAAATCTTAACTCACAAGGGAAAAAGACAATCAACAGATGTCACTGACGAGATGACACAGATGTTGGAGTAATCTAACAGAGACTTTAAAGCAGCTATTATAAAAACACTCAAATCTGTAATCACAAACACTCTTGAAACAAAAGCTAAAATATTAAATGTCAGCAGAGAAGCAAAAGATATAAAGAAGCATCAAATGGAAATGTTAGAACTGAAATATAAAATAACTGAGGGGGAACAACCACTGGATGGACTCAACAGCAGAACGGAGATGACAAGGGAAAGAGTCAGTACACTTCAAGACAGGTCAAACAGAAATTATCCAATCCGAACAACAGAAAAAAGATTTTTAAAAAAGGAATAATGCCCAAGGGACGTGGCAGACAAAAACAAAAGGTCTAACATCCATCACGTCATTGGAATCCAGGAGGAGGAAAGAAGTGTGTGGTGATGCAGTGCTAAAACAATACATGAAGACATAATGGCTAAAAACTTGCCAAGTTTGGTGAAAGACATACCTACAAATTCAAGAAACTGAGCAAACCCCAAACAAGTTAAAGCCAAAGAAATCCACCACAACAGACACATCATAATCAAACTGCTGAATACTAAAGAAAGAAAAACTCTTAAAAGAAGCTAGAATAAAAGAATTTACCCATAGGATAGGGATCAGCAAATTTTTTCTTAAAGGGCTAAACAGTAAATATTTTAGGTTTGCAAGCCATACGGTCTCCATCACAACCACTCAGCATTGCCATCGTAGCATGAAAGCAGCCATAGACAAGATGTAGACAAACAGGTGTGGCCTTGTTGAAGTTTTACCTAGAAAATAAAGAGGCAGTCAGCCCACAGGCCATAGTTTGCCAGCTCCTATTATAGGGGAATAATGATATGAGTTACTATGGATTTCTCATCAGAAACTATGGAGGTCAGAAGATGGTGGAACAACATTTTTGAATGCTGAAAGAAAAGACTGTGAAACTAGAATTCTAATTGAGAGAATAAATCCTTCAGAAATTAAACTAAGAGAATCTGTAACCAGCAGACATGCCCTAAAAAAAACTGCTAAATGAAGTTGTTCAGGAAGAAGGGAAATGATTCCAGAAGGAAACGTGAAACATTACAAATGAAGGAGCAGCATTAGAAAAGATGTTAGAAGAAATAACACCAATTTCACACAATCTCTACCAGAAAATACAAAAGAACACCTTTCAACTCATTTTAAAAGGTCAGTAATTTCTGATACCAAAATAGACAAAGACCGTGCAAAAGCAAATAAACAATACCCCTCATGAACATACACAAAAATCCTCAACAAAATATAATAAATTTAATCCAGCAATATATAAAAACTCCAGAAGCAACTAGGGTTTATCCCAGGAATGCAAGGCCAATTCAATATCTGAAAATTAATCAATATAACCCAACATATTGACAATCTAAAGAAAAAAACACATGCTCATATCAGATGCAGAATGAGCATTTGACAAAATACAATGTCCATTCATGAAATTCTCAGCAAACTAGAAATAAAAACTTTCTCCAGCTGATAAAGGGCATCTACAAAAAAGCCTACAGCTAACATCACACTGAATGGTGAAAAACTGAATGCTTTCCCCCTAAGACTGGGAACAAGGGAAGGATGTCCACTCTCACCACTTCTATTCAACATTATATGGAATGTCTTAGCCAGTGAAATAAGACAAGAAAAGAAACAAAAGGCAAACAGATTGGAAATTAAGAAATAAACCTATCCCTATTTGCAGACTACATGATTATGTTTGTAGAAAATCCAAAGGAGCATACAGAAAAGCTCTGAGAACTAAAAAGTGAGTTTAACAATGTTGCAGGACACAAGGTCAAAACCTAAATTCAACCACAGTTCTATATATTAGAAATCCACAACTAGAAATGGTGTATTTTTTAAATAGCATTTACAATATCTCTAACAAAAATAAGATGCTTGGGTATACACTAACAAAATATGTACAGATCTGTATATTGGAACTACGAAACACTGATGAAAGAAATTTTTTAAAGACCTAAACAAAACAGAATGACATGCCATCTAATCAGATGGTCTAATCAAAATCACAACAGAATTTTTTGTAAATATACATAATTCTAAATTTTATATGGATAGGCAAAAGGAACAGAATAGACAAGACCATTGTGAAAAGGAAGAATAAAGTTGGAGGATCATCCTACTCAGTTTTAAGAATTACGAAAAAGCTACAATGATCCATACAGGATGGTATTGGCAAAGGGATAGGTACACAGATCAATGGAACAGGACAGAGTCCAGAAATAAAGCCACACAAATATGGCCATTTGATTTTTTATTTTAAGGTGCAAAGGAAATTCAATGTAGAAAGGATAGCCTTGCTGTTGGAAAAACTGGTTATCCATATGTCAAAAAGATGAACCTCGACCTGTAGCTCACACCATATTAAAAAAAACTAATTCAAAGTAGTAGATGTAAGTGTAAAATGTAAAAGCATAAAACTTGTAGAAGAAAACACAGGAGAAAATCTTCATGGTCTGGTCATATCACACTAAAAGTGTGACATTACACCAAAAGCACAAACAATAAGAGAAAAAAATGATAATTTGGACATGAACAAAATTAAACACTTTTGTTCTATGAAAAAAACCAATAAAGAAATTAAAAGACAAGCTACCCAGTGGGAGAAAAATATTTGCATTGATGCAAAGAAGAGAGAAAATGTCAAGGCTTAAATCAGCTAAGTACCAACTCAGAGCAGGGTATGCCAGCCAGAAGACCTCCATGGCAGCATTTTAGGAAAACTCAGCTCCTACAACTTAAGCGCCCATTGTGCTAAAAATCAAGCCCAAATTCGAATTTTGAAAGCGCGCAAAGTACGCTTCGCTTCTCCGACCCCCACGCCCCGCGCGCCGCTCAGCTCGGGGCAGAGCTCGCGGACGCCTTCGCTGCAGCCCGCCGGAGCGGGGCCCGGGAGCCTGGGCTCCTGCGGGACAAGGTGCTGCTCGGCGACAACGTGGCATCGCTTTGAGGCACAACGGTCCAGGGCTACACCCAGGTGAACGGGCTGCAGCGGCGCCTCGGGCCAGGGCCTGGTCGTGCTCGGCTTCCGTGCAACCAGTTCCGGCCTCAGGAGAACATCCTGGTCTTGGCATCCGGCCAAGCACGAAAAGATCCTGAATTCCCTCCAGTACTTCCGACCCGGCGGCGGGTTCCAGGCCAACTTCACTCACTTGGAGAAGCGCGAGGAGAACGGCGCGCAGGCACACCGGCTCTTCGCCCTCCTGCGGGAGGCTCTGCCCGCGACCCCGTGAAGACGCCACCGCGCTCGCGACCAACCCCCGCGTTCATCACCTGGTTTCCCGTGTACCGCGACGACGTCGCCTGGAACTTCGAGAAGTTCCTGGTGGGCCTGGACGGTGTGCCCGTGCGCAGGTAGAGTTTAGAGTTGCCGCTTTCCTACCGTCGACATCGACGTCGAGCCCGACATCGAAGCCCTGCTGTCCGGGGGTGCAGCTGTGCCTAGGGCACCCCTCCTACCCCCGCTGCTTGGCAGTCACAGCGCTGTCCTCTGGGGATGTCATCCATGATGGTTATTTCCTCTAAACCTGCATGAGGAATGCCTGACGTCCAGGAAAATCCCCCAAGATGGGCGCTGGTCCTGTCTATCCCAGCCTCCTCTCTCCCAGACCTATAGAAAATGAATTGGAGATGCTGGAACAGCATGGAAGGGTATTATGGAAAGAGTCAAAAGGTATTCCCCTTCCCCACGTTGCCCAACCTTTACCAATTCCATCTATACTGGATTGACAGCACCTTTTTTTTTTTTTTTTTTTTTTTTTAGCCTGATGGCTTTCTCTGACCGCTCAAGTCCATTTTGTTCCCTGAATGGCAGGTCTAAAATACTATGGATTTGCCACTCCCTGGAGTCTTAACCAGTGACTGATGGAGTTAGTATATAAATACCCCACCTATCTCGCCCTCTCAATGCCATAACTCTAGGGACATGTTTGACACTGGTTCAGAGAGCTCCCCAGTGGGAATAAGCTCCTTACCCACAGTGGTAACATCCTTCATAAACCCTTCATTTGCTAACTTCCCTTCTGTATCTCTCTTCCTGGTCCCCTACTGGATTTCCTGGGATAACCTCCAAAACAAAATACTTGCACTCAAATCCTTGTCTAAGAGTCAGCTTCTGGGAGAACTCAAAATAAAATATTAAATCTTTTCATTTCAACCAAGCTTATCATTCAGATTACCTAAAATCCAAATTCACAGGGTACACATAAACTAAGGTTACTATAAATGATTTTTCCTGGGCCTTAGTGATAGGCAACTCCATCTCAGTGCTCTATGGATATTAATACCTGCATCTTTGTAATTATGCGTGTACCAGGTCCACATCAACAAAGGACTAATCCTACTGCCCCATGTCATTACATGTCCTTGTCTTCCTGATAGCATCTTGAAGACCAACACTTACATGAATGGAAGGTCATCTCTCTACTTCCTTCCACTTGGACTCCTGGCACTTTGCCTTTTCTTAGCCTCACAATCTAGAGATAACCAACACCTCCTTATCGTTCCCTTCACATACTAAGTCTCATTTCAAACTCTGCCATTTCCTTCCTCATAGTCACTCTCATATCCACCCTTTTTTCCCATTTCAACTGCCAAAATCTTTGTCCACATGAATGCACAAATAAAATTCTATGACACCATGATCTCAGGACTCTGCACCCCCTTCTTCCTGTAGTTCATCCTGTGGACAGACAGAGAAATCCACTGGGTGTACTTATTCAAACGTGTTTGATCTGCACTGGATCCTAATCACCGGACTCAGGAGCTTCATTCCACCCGATTAAAAAAATCAGAGCGCAAAGTAAAATAAGCCAGATAGAGAAAGACAAATACTATATGCTCTCACTCATATGTGTAATCTAATAAAACAAAAAAAAGTCAAACTCATGATGGAAATAGAGTAGAATGTTGGTTGCCAGGGGCTGGGGAGTGGGGGAAATGGGGGAGATGTTGGTCAAAGGATACAAACTTTCAGTTGTAAGATGATTAAGTTCTGAGGATCGAATGTACAGCATGATGACTATAATTGATAATACTGTACTACATACTTGAAATTTGCTCAGAGAATAGATCTTAAACCACCACAAAAAAAAGGTAACTATGTGAGGTGATAGATGTGTTATAACTTAATTATGGTAATCATTTCACAATATATACATATATCAAATCATCATGTTGTACACTTTAAATATATACAATTTTATTTGTCAACTGTACCTCAATAAAGCTGGGGAAAAAAATTTAACAATATATTTGAACACCTTCCCGGGTCATTGAGTACTCTTCAAAACATAATTCTGAATGGTAGAATGTAATTTTATCACAATCATTCATCCAAGCCTTGACTGTTGGCAATTATTTCCAATTATCTAGTATTCTGAACAATGCAATAAACATCTTTGAAGCAAAATTTTTTTTAAAAAGGGGGGGCCAGCCCAGTGGTGTAGTGGTTAAGTTTGTGCATTCTGGCTTTAGTGGTCCAGGGTTTGCAGGTTCAGATCCCAGGCACAGACCTGGCACTGCTCATCAAGCCATGCTGAGGTGATATCCCACACAAAATAGAGGAAGACTCGCACAGATGTTAGCTCAGGGCCAATCTTCCTCACAAAAGAAAAAAAGAAGAACCAGAGCATAGCCTTAGTCTACAAAATGTAAAGAAGACCCGAGTCTTAGCTATGAGAATGTAAGCAAAATTTCTTCAATCTAAAGACTTGAAACTATAAGTTCTTAGAAGAGCCTGTTTAATGTTCTAGGCCCAAAGCCCAATGAATGAATGAGTTTTTAGATACAACACCAAAAGCACAATCCATGAAAGAAAAAATTGGTAGGTTGGATCTTAACAAAATTAACTGCTCTGAAAAAGATACCATTAAGAGAAAGAAAAGACAAGCCCCAGAGTAAAAGAATTATTTTCAAAACACATATCTGATGAAGGACTTGAATCCAAATTATAAAAGAAAAACTCTTAAAACTCAATAAGAAACAGCCCAATTAAAAAATGATCAGGAGCCAGCCCTGTGGCCGAGTGGTTAAGTTCGCACACACTGCTTCGGCGGCCCAGGGTTTTGCTGGTTCAGATCCTGGCCACAGACATGGCAGCACTCATCAGACCATGCTGAGGTGGCATCCCCCATAGCACAACCAGAGGCACTCACAACTAGAATATAAAACTATGTACTGGGGGACTTTGGGGAGAAGACGAAGGAAAAAAAAAAAAGATACCCCACCAAAGAAGATATACAAATGGTAAATAAGCATATAAAAAGACGTTCAACATCATTTGTCATTAGGAAATTACAAATTAAAACAACAATAAGATACCATTATACACCTACTAGAATGGCTAAAATCCAAAAAACTGACAATACCAAGTGCTAACAAGAATGTAGAGCAACAGGAACTCCATCCGTGGCTAGTGGGAACGCACAAACAGCCACGCTGGAAGATAGTTTGGCAGTCTCTTAGAAACTCATCATAGTCTTACCATTCGATCCAGCAATTGCACCACTAGTTATTTACCCAACTGAGTTGAAAACTTATATTCAAACAAAACCTACACCCAAGAGCTTATACCAGTTTTACTCATAATTGCCAGATACTGAAAGCAACCAAGATGCCCTTCAATAGATGAATGGATAAACAAACTGTGGTACTTTCATAAATGGAATATTGTTCAGCAATTATAAATGAGCTATCAAGCCATGAATAGACATGGAGGAAGCTGAAATGCACACTGCGAAGTGAAAAAAGCCAGTCTGAAAAGGCTACATAGTGTATGATTCCAATTTTATGACCTTCCAGGAAAAACAAAACTATACAAATAGTAGAATGATCAGTGGTTGCCAGAGATCCGAGGGGAAGGGAAGCGGGATGACTAGGCGAAGCACAGGGGGGGGTTTAGGGTGGTGAAACTCCCGTGTGATACCGTAAGGGTGGAGACATGACACTATGCATGTGTCAAAACCAACAGAAATCTACAATACAGAGTGAACCTTAATGTATGCACATTTTTTTTAATCCTTTAGGATGTCAGAGGATCCGAGGATGAAATGCAGAATGTGACCAAACAACCTAACCACATTACAATGTATGAAACAGTCTCACTGAAGAGAGTGGGCAAAAAGTAGTGACCTAAGTAACTCTGGAAATGAATGGAGTCTGTAAGACTAAAGGCAAAACAAAACATACACAGGTACTAGACTCTAGCTTCCCACAGGTTATGGCTTAACAATTCTGATACAGCTTTGCACGTATACTGGAACTGAACAATTAAGTAAATAGACGGCAGACGGTGGAGTGTGAGGTTACAGATAAGCAAAGTGGGAAAGAAGCTACAATGATCCCTAAGGTGATGGATTACACTTGGAGACATCAGTATAAGTTCATGTGTAGCTTAATATAGACACAGACAGTTACATATAGAAGTGTTTGTACATATGTGGACATACGTGGGTTAATACACACACGTATATATCCTTACTCTGTCAACTCAGAGGGGCTAGAAACAACAATATCCCAATAGCAATGAGCAAACCTAATTCCCAAATTTTGGTTTATAAAATCATTCACCAATAAAAGGAACCAGGAGAATTCCAAATAATTTAGGTAGATATTCCACCCTGAAGAAAGTGGAGCATAACTCCCCACTCTTCAAGTGTGAGCTGCACACAGTGACTTCTTTCCAAGGAGGAAAAGGGGGAGGTGGAAATAACATGACAGTGGAGAAAGCTGACAAATACCACCTCAGCCAGGTGATCAAGCTCAAGGATCAGTAGTGATAAATCACGTTGACAGTTATGTACCCTTGACATGATGTGATGAAAATGGCATTTTACCTCTGCGGTCTTCCTCCCAAAAACCTCTCAACCCAGTCTGATCATGAGAAAACCATCAGGCAAAACTCAATTGAGGGAAAATCTACAAAATACCTAACTAGTACTCCTCAAAGCTGCCAAGTTTCATCAAAAACTGGATCATGGACTGGCCCCACAGCTGAGTCATTAACTTTGCACGCTCTCCTTCGGCGGCCCTGGGTTTCACTGGTTTGGATCCTGGGCACAGACATGGCACCACTTGTTGGGCCACGCTGGGGTGGCATCCCGCATGCCACAGCTAGAAGGACCCACAGTTGGAATGTACAACTATGTACTGGGGGGATATGGGAAGAAAAAGCAGGAAAAAAAAAGAAAAAAGAAAAAAACTGGATCAGAAGTCTGAGAAACTGACAAAGCCAAGAGAAGTCTAAGGAGACATGACAACTAAGTGTAATGTGGTGCCCTGGATGGGATTCTGGAACAGAGAAGGCAACTGGGTAAACACTAAGGAAATCTGAATAAAGTACTGATTTTAGCTAATAATAATGTGTCATCATTGGTTCATTAATTGTAGCAAATGAACCAAACTAATGTAAGATGTTAAACAGAGGGAACAGAGGATGGGATGCACATAGGAACTCTCTATTATTGTTCAATTTTTCAATAAATTTAAAACTATTCTAAAAAATAAAGTTTATTTTTTTAAAGACAGTACAATTACATATTTCTTTTCCTTTATTCTCTTAACTGATTTAAAAAGCAACTGCATGAAACAATATCTATAAAATTGTATTGTTGGGCCTGTAACACATAACAATCCTAAATGTCTACATACCTAATGATAGTGCCTCAAAATACACTAAGCAAAAATTGATAGAACTGAAAGGAGAAACTGACAAATGCACACATACTTGGAAACCTCAACGCTCCTCCATGATCGATACAAGCAGAAAGATGGGTGTGGAAGGACTGAGCAACACCATCAGCAAACTGGATCTAACCGATATTTATGGAACATTCCACCCAATAATGACGAAACACAAATTCTTTCCAAGTGCACATGAAACATGCATCACCAATTTCAGAAAAGTGACTACTTCTGGAGATGGAAGCAGAATAATGTCACTGCAGAGGGATACCACCTCTACTAGCTATGTTTTACTTATTAGGCTGGGTTCTGGGTACACTGCGTTATTCTTTATGCTTTATATGTCCTATTTCATAATAAAATTTGAAGTCATTTACTTTGAGCATATTCTCTGGTAAACCTTTTCTTTAGTGGTTTGGGAGGAAAAAAGGGCAGGTCTCCATATATTTTATTATTAAAATGGAGTATACCAAATACCAGAAGCTCTATACTTTTATCCAAATGTACAGGAACTCTCACAAACTCCATAATTTGGTATAATATTTATTACTTGAAATCTTCAGCAATGTCTTCCGTGAGTATCCCAACAATATTTGCTAGCAAAGGATGCATTTAGTTTGTCATCAAACTAAAATTATTAATTTGACTATATATTATTTTAGCCACTCTTACCAAAACAGGAAGAACAAAGGTTTATGGTTTTTTGTCTTTTACTCCTAAACTAAGAAAACTCCGAAGAAATTTCTAAAAGTGTATCATTGTTAATAAAATTTTAAGGTGCTAGATTAATTAGCATATGACTGTAATTATCACTCACAATTATTGAAAAGGCTCAATAAGTTTGTCTTCATATTCTGAATGCTTAGTTTTACAATATCTCAACTGGTAATGTTAGCCTCATACTATCATTAATGAATATCTTAAGGCACAATATACTCAACAGTGCACATAAATCCATATATGAAACAGTATTTTTAATAATTTTCAGGGGTTTTTTTTTTACTGCTTAGATCATTATTGTTTTGTACTTTGCATTTAACTGACAACAAGCTCATAATATAAATGGAAGTGCCAGCTGTGCTTTTTTCTTGCTGCTCATATGTCGTTGCAATATTACTTCAACCTTTGAGTGAATCTGAAACTTCAATGTGCAGTTTCTTTGCAGGAGTCTTTTTAAACCCTTTGTCTATATAGCAAGGTTCATTTCATTCAAATCAGATAATATACTAATCTGAAAGACCACCGAACCAGGCAGGGGTGAAGTGTCATACGTCCGAATGAAAAGTAAGTACACAAATAAGGAAGCTTGCATTCTCGGCCCCTCCAGGTGGCGGTGTCCCCACTATGCTCCTCTCAGGTTACCTCGCTTTCCACACCTGGTGTATATCATCAGACATGCAGATGGAGTCAAGTGTCAACCTGTGCACTAGATAGCAGGAAAAGTCCAGTGCCCATATGCTCTTGCTATACCCTGCCTAGAGGATCATTTTGCATGCCTCCCTCTTGGGAAACCATTGCTTTTTTAAAAATCTAGAATGAGAAGATGGGACTGTGCTAGGTTGAGGAATATGGATAGCAGAATTAGATGAGGAAATTCAGAGCCTAAGTGGTTAGTTAACTTGGCCTAAGGTTACAAAGCTAGTAATGCATGGAGTTAGGGAACCGATTTGACTCTACAGCCCTTTCTTTCGACTGTGCCACATCGCCCCCTCCAGGGCAAACACCAGGACTCCAGGAGCGAGGGAAGCATACAGGTCTCCAAACGGTGGAGCTGGATCAGACCTTAGGCCAGAGCTAAATGGGGTCCAGAGGCCTGTGCAACAAAAGGCTGGACCCTTGTTTGTCCTGCTTAGGAAGTGATGCATTCCAGAGTTAGATTAAGTCTTCGGGCAGAAGTTAAGTAACTCCCACAGTAAAGACTAAAGCAAAGAGCAGGCTCTAGAAATGTTTCCAGAATGTCTCTGTGCTGCGCCTAAGTGTTAAATATCCTTCATTTCCCTTGAATCTTTTTGTTAATGTCTTAACCCTCTATCTCTCAGTTACTTCAAAGCATACAAGTATCAAAACTTCTTGCGCAAGTTCACTGTCTCCCAGCAAAACTCCCGTCAGTTTTTCTGGATGCCTACTGAATTAAGAAGTCAGAGATGACTGAGACCATCACTAAGAAGCACTTAGCTGTAACCAGTCAAACTTCCCTGAAAGAGAACTAATTGCCTTGCTTATTTCAAGAAAATTTTCAACTATCCTTCCTCTAATACTTCTTTTCTCTTCTCTTTCAGATTTAAAAAAAAAAAAAAAATGCCAGGGAAAGTAAATGTTTGTAAAACCCTACAGATTTTCTTTTTCACAAATCTGGAAAAGTTCCAATAGGTTCCAATAAAAAACATTCAACAACTGCATTCCACTATTACACAAGGCTCTGAACAGCAAGTACAACCTCAGAGAGCTGTAGTAACTATGAAATAAATTACAGAAAGCATTTAGCACAATGCCAGGCACAAAATAAGAGCCTAATATTATTATTTTTGTATTATTGTTGTTGTTGATGTTAGCATGTGACTACCCTCTTGTATGATGCCTAGACTAGAATTCTATAGGCAAAGCTCCTTTTTCTTAATTTACAGATCTTCTGATTTATTTAAAAGTATGAAAACATAGACTCGGAAGAAGAATAAATACTTTGTTATCAATCATCTGCAACATTTTAAATTTGGAATAGAGAAAAGGTTTTAACAAAAGTGAAAGGAGGTAAAGAGGTAGAAGTGCAATGTGCCCAAGAAATGAGAGAACAGAATGTAGGAAAATAGGGGAAAGCAAGCCACAAAAAAAGAGAAACAGGTGCCTCTCATCTGCTAAAGACAAATGTCATAGTTTTCCCTAAAACCTGCCATGGGCTGCTTAGTTCATAAGAGCAAATTTTACTTCTAAGCAAAGATACTAAATTACTTACATAATAAGGAAATATTAAAAACATATGAACAATAAAGAAAAAAGTACACTCTTGAAATGACATGCAAAGCTCTAGTTTTCATAGTCATATTTCAGGAAAAGTACCCTTGTTCATTATTTCTATAGTTAAGCTTATCCCAAGAGAGATTTTTTTTTTTTTAGAAAGATAGATAAGAATTACTTCTTCAAATGACTTTGGAATTAATGAAAAGAAAATAAGACCAATTAAATGTGTTGCAACCTAAATCAAATTATTTATAATTCTTTTTGACCATGACAGCAGGGTGCTGCTTCCACATCAAAATCCTGGATGGTAACAACTTCTTTTCTGAGTTCTCCTATCTTTAATTTCGGTTAACACATTGGTATTAATGATGATGAACTACAAAAACCACCAGCAAGGCAAGAGAGAATCAGATTGCAAGGGCTTAGAAATAACCTAACTTAGACCCCAAATTTTGCACATCTAAGTAAATAAAATGTCTTGTCCCAGCTTACAGTTGTATTTCACAACAAAGAAATGGAAACAGAAACGCAGAACCCCTAAATCCTGGTCCATTATACCACCCTTCTATATGTGAAGACGTTAGGATAATTTTTCTCTGTCTCCGGTCTGTAGGGAAGATTTCATAAACAATAAATTAAAACCACAAACTTAAAACTTTGGTGCATCAAAAGATCCTATTTTTAAAAAGTTTTAGGTACCAGTCCCATGGCATAGTGGTTAAGTTTGTCACGCTCTACTTTGACAGCTCAGGTTTGTGGGTTTGGATCCCAGGCATGGACCTACTCCACCCGTCAGTCATGCTGTGGCAGCATCCCACATATAAAGTGGAGGAAGATTGGCACAGATGTTAGCTCATGGCTAATCTTTCCTAGGAAAAAAAAAGAAAAAGAAAACAAAGTTTGTTTTTGTTTTTTTAAAGATTGGCCCTGAGCTAACATCTGTTGTCAATCTTCTTTTTTTTTTTTTTTGCTTCTCACCAAAGCCCCCCAGTACATAGCCGTATATTCTAGTTTTGAGTGCCTCTGGTTGTGCTACGCAGGACGTCGCCTCAGCATGGCTTGACGAGCAGTGCCATGTGTGCGCCCATGATCTGAACCAGCAAAACCCTGGGCCGTCGAAGTGGAGCGCGCAAACCTAACCACTCGGCCACGCGGCCAGCCCCGAAAACAAAGTTTTAAAAGCCACAAACTGTAAGAACATATTTGAAGCCATCTAAGTGAAATATTAGCATCCAAAATGCAGTAAAAATTATAAATCAATATGAAAAAGACAAACAGTAGAAAAACATGTAAATGATGAAAAGAAGCAAATCACAGAAGAGAAAACCTAAAGAACCAAGAAAAACATGGAGCAACGTTCAAACTCACTAGTAATCAGAAAAACATATACTAAAAACCAAAACAAGATTATAGTATATATCCAGCAGATGTGCAAAAATCACAAACCCTGTCAATACCACAGGTTGACAAGGCAGGGAAGCAAGAGAAGCCACACATCCCTGGTGGGAATGTAAACTGGTAGAACCTCTTCAGAGAGGAATTTAGCAATATCCACTAAAGGTGAAGATGTGCATGGCACACAAGCCCGTGGTTTACTCCTGGGTACACACTCTAAAAGACACGTGTGCACAAGGAGATGTGACAAGAACATCCATAGCAGCATTATTTGTAACAGCAAAAAAAAAAAAAATCAGAACTACATGCCAATTCACAAGAAAATACAAAAGTAAATTGTGATATAATCACACAAAAGAATCCTATTCAGCCAAGAAAATGAATGCACTCGAGCCATATATCCATATGCATGAGTCTTTCAGCACTGAGAGAAAAGAAAACAAGTTACAAAGAGATATATTTAACACTGTTAATATAATTCTAATGCAAAACAATATTATACATATTAGGGCTATTTACATATGTAACAAGAGTATGAAAATAAGTACAAGAATGAAAAACATCAAATTCAGAATAGTGGTTTCCTTGGAAGTGGAAGAGAATACAACTGGGGAGGAGTTACGCGGAGGTCCAATTTTAAAAGGAGTCTAGTTTCTTAAGCGGTGTGTACACAGGTTTTCACTATGTTTATTCTCTATACCTCTTTGAGGGCCAATATTTCATAACGCTTAAAAAGCTAAAGGAAAATAAACTCAAAGTCAACCAAAATAGTTTACTCGAGAGCCCACAGGCTTATCCAAGACACTATTTATTCTATTTTGGCTTGTGCAGTTAAGAAAGATTCGGTCATAAGAAATCTCTCTCAAGAAGATGTACAACATCAGACTGCTAAAAAGCAGTGAAGGACCTGACCAAACGAAAAACCCCTCAAAAAAATCACACTGGAGACACAAAGCGGTCCTACGCCACGCTCAGGAATCAGGAGGTCAAACCAAAGGAGAAAACCCAAGTAACTCGGAACACAAAACAGTCCTGTTTAGAGACAGCAATGTAGAAAGGACATGGCTGTGCAGTCCGACCTGGGCTCAGATACTACCCCTTGTCACTGATAAGCTGTGTGGCCCTAAACAAGTTTTAACTTCTCTGAGCTCAATTTCCTCACCCATCCACTGGAGACACCATACTTAGCTTACAAAATTCTAATACTTAGAGAGAAGCCATTATTTATGAAAACTCCTTGACACACAGTAACTTCACAATAAATAACAGTTATTATTACTTACAGAAGAAAGTCTCTCTCTGGCAAGAGGAGACAAAGCATACAGAGATAAAAATTAAAAAGGAGTAAAGAGTCTAGAAAAAGAAGCCAGGAAGAAGCTGGAAAGCTTAGGAGCTGGAAAAGTCCTGGTAGAGTCTCAGAAGGTACCAAAAAAAGTGTTTTGTTGTTTTACTGAGCACTATTTCATTATAGTGAAGCTTAGTTACAAGAATATTTAGTCCAACAATGGAGAAAAGAAAGTCTCTTCAACAAATGGTGCTGGGAAAACTGGACAGCCACATGCAAAAGACTGAAAATTGACCATTCTTTTTCACCACACACCAAAATAAACTCAAAATGGATCAAAGACCTAAAGATTAGGCCTGAGACAATAAGTCTTTTGGAAGAGAATATAGGCAGTACACTCTTTGACATCAGTTTCAAAAGAATCTTTTCGGACACTGTAACTCCTCAGTTGAGGGAAACAATAGAAAGAATAAACAAATGGGACTTCATCAGACTAAAGAGCTTCTTCAAGGCAAGGGAAAACAGGATTGAAACAAAAAAACAGCTCACTAATTGGGAAAAAATATTTACAAGCCACTTATCCGACAAAGGGTTAATCTCCATAATATACAAAGAACTCACACTGCTTAACAACAAAAAAACAAACAACCCGATCAAAAAATGGGCAGAGGACATGAACAGACATTTCTCAAAAGAAGATATGAATATGGCCAATAGACACATGAAAAGATGTTCATCATCGCTAATCATCAGGGAAATGCAAATCAAAACTACACTAAGATATCACCTTACCCCCGTTAGATTGGCAAAAACATCCAAAACCAAGAACGACAAATGTTGGAGAGGTTGTGGAGAAAGAGGAACCCTCATACACTGTTGGTGGGAATGCAAACTGGTACAGCCACTATGGAAAACAGTATGGAGATTTCTCAAAAAGTTAAAAATAGAAATACCCTATGACCCAGCCATCCCATTACTGGGTATCTATCCTAAGAACCTGATATCAGATATCTCAAGAGTCCGTTGCACCCCTATGTTCATCGCAGCATTATTTACAATAGCCAAGACGTGGAACCAGCCTACATGCCCAGAAACTGATGATTGGATAAAGAAGATGTGGTATATATACACAATGGAATACTACTCAGCCATAAAAAAAGACGAAATTGGCCCATTCACAACAATGTGGATGGACCTCGAGGGCATTATGTTAAGCGAAATAAGTCAGTCAGAGAAAGACGAACTCTATATGACTCCACTCATAGGTGGAAATTAGCATATTGAGAAGGAGATCTGATCGGTGGTTACCAGGGAAAAGGGGGGGTGGGGGGAGGGTACGGAGGGGGAAGTGGTGTACCCACAACATGACTAACAAAAATGTACAACTGAAATCTCACAAGGTTGTAATCTATCATAACATTAATAAAAAAAAAAAAAAAAAAAGAATATTTAGTCCAAACCTGCTTTTCAGTCCTGTTTTGTTGTTAATATACAAAAATTTAAGATCAAAATATGTTTTCTTTAAAGGTTCCTTTTTTTGTTAGAAACACATTGACAAGTAAATCATATACAATACATCTGTTCCCCTCAGTTATCTACAACTCAGAAAGGCCTGTCCTACTCTTAACAGATTAAAGAGAAAAAAAATGATAATTTCAACAAATGCCCCAACAAGTTCCTCAATAAAATTCAACACCCAATAAAAATACAAACCAAGGGGCCAGCCCAATGGAGCAGCGGTCAAGTGTGCAAGTTCCGCTTCGGTGGCCTGGGGTTCACCGGTTCAGATCCCGGGTGCAGACATGGCACCACTTGGCAAGCCATGCTATAGTAGGCGTCCCACATATAAAAAATGTACAAGAAGATGGTCATGGATGTTAGCTCAGGGCCAGTCTGCCTCAGCAAAAAGAGGAGGATTGGCAGCAGTTAGCTCAGGGCTAATCTTCCTCAAAAAAAAAAAAAATACAAAGCAAGAACAGAAGAAAACTTCCTTAAATTGACAAAAGACATCTACCAGAAGCCTTCAGTAATCTCATATCTAATAGTCAAACACTGGAAGCATTCCCATTCAGGAAAAAGATAAAAATGCCCATTATCATCACTGCTATTCAACTATGGTTTATATAATGCTCTGGGCCTGGAAAAGTGGCAAGATAAAAACACAGCCTCATGACCAGGAACTGAACTGAGACATTCACATACTCTGTGAGTAGATCTAAAATAGCCCCAATTACCTCAAAGAGCAGGACCCCTGACCCACCATTATCATATCTGATTTCTTGACTAGGATCCAGTAAGTCAATGGAAGCACCAGATATATCACCACACAGAGAAGGGTGAACACAGAAATAGGAAAAACAAAATCAAAAGCATTCACACTGAAATGCGTCTGTAAATCAAAACTTCAAACACATAAGGAAATATAACACTAAGAAAGACAGCCAATACAAGCAACAACTAGAACATGAATTCATTCCAGATGAAGTTTAATTTTACAGAACAAAGACTTACTTTTTAAAGACAGTTAGGGTGCTAGGATATAAATTTTTTAAATTACTGGGAATGCAAAATGCTACAGCTACTTTGGAAGACAGGCAGTTTCTTACAAAGCTAAACATACCCTCACCATAAGATCCAGCAATCACACTCCACGCCGTGCACCACCCAACCCAGGAGCCACCATTCACAGGGACTCTGCTGTGAATGGCACCCCTACAGCTGGGCAGTATACATCCTGCACAAGATGCCAGAGCCCTGATGCTTGTGTAATTATAAATAAAATGAGGGAGGATGGATTGCAAACAAGCATGAGGGAACTTTCTGCAGTGATGTAAATTTCTACATCCTGATTGGGATAGAGGTTACACAGTATACACATTTTTCAAAACTCATTCAGCTGTACACAGGACATCTGAAATTTTATTACATGCAAACTATACATCAATAAAGTTGCTAAGTTCAATATAAAAATAAATAAATAATATCATTGGGAGAACCTGGAACAAGGCACGCAAAATTACAGGACCTAGGCACCCCAAAACAAGAACTAGTAGACACCTGCTGGTTGCACTCTGAAGTACACAGTCCTAAAACTCAAGAGAAATTAACTTAGTTCTTCAAGGTTTACTATGCAATGCCAAATTTGGATTAATACTACCTTTACTTTTTATACGAGGAAACAAAGACTCTGAGAGATTTCTGAGAAACATAAATGCTAACTTGGCATTCAACTGGTTCTAATTTTCCAACTAAGTAGAAAGTTTGTCTCTCACGCGTGGTGGACACTCAAAAACCTTGCCAGCATTACTCTGACTACAGAACCTCTTCAAAGGTAATTCCACTTATGTATGATCAAAATCCTCACAGAACTCATAAAAGGTCAAGTTTTAATTTGGCAGACAAAGTAACCCAACAGGCAGTGCAGCCCAGGGAACTGAAACAGCAACCTGGAGCTGCGGAGTCCAAAACTCCAACCAAGGCAAAGATCAGGCAGACTCCAGCCCTCAGAGAAGAGCAGGGACACAGTCTCTTACCACAGCCCTAAGATCCAAGAACCACGATAAAAATGAAAAAAAAAAACAACGCTCTCTAGACAAAACTACCCTTCTTCTTCCTCAGTAACAGAAAAGACAAGGGCCAGAATGGGATGATTTGGGATGAATGGCCCAAGGAGTAAGCTTCTGACAGCCAACAAGCAATAAAGATGTGAAAGCCGCCGCGAGGCCACAGGAAATCCACTCCATCACCTGAGCGATGGCTTTAAATGCCTGAACCTAAGAACCTGGGTTACCTTACATGGCAGAAAAAAGAAAGAACTTCAGGAACAGGGGACGTCCATCAGCCATCCCTAACACCAGAGTGATTAGCACTGCTCCGTGCAAAATACAGCAAAACCTTGCTCGGTTCATTCATTCACGCAATAAACACTTATTGCTTGACTGCTGTGGGCCAGGCACTGTTCTGGCGAAAGAGATGAAACAGACCTAAAGTGAATAAGGTATGAGACAAAATGCAATGGCAGTTGGCAATGCCATTTTACCCGTATACCGTCACAACCAAACGTCAGCAGCTAAACAGCAAATTACGGTGTGTGTTACACTATGTTGTGGCCCCAGTGCGGACCACGGTTCTCTACCCACGGAAGCTAATCAATAAATTGACTAAGAATCCTGGACGCTCTCCCTAACGCCAAGGCCTGGCACAGGAACTCAACAGCAAGCAGTCGTTAGCCGCATCCTCCCTCCTCCCAGGCCACTTTCCTTTAAAGGGTGACCTCGGCGCACAGGTTCACAGTTAGGCGCCTCGGGAAACAATGTTTTGGGGTGATGTGAAATAAATGCCCTTCCTCTGCCAGGGCCTGCCCGCCTCACCTGCCCTCTGCCAGGACCTGCCTCCTTCAGCACCTAACGCAGAGAATCCTCCCAGCGAGCCGGGCTCCGGCAGCATCAGCCCGGCGCCCGCACCCCGGCTCCGCGCCCCGCGGCCACAGCGCGCTCGGGACCCCATAGACCCCTCCCCGGCCCGGGGCTCGGAACCCGGCGGCGCCGGCCCTGTTCTCCGCTCCATCCCCTCCGCTCGCCCCTCCAGGGCCGGGCGCGCGGCGCCGTCTCCCCTCGCAGCGCGCGCCGTGCAGCGGCCCCGGTCCCCGCGGCTCTCGGCCCTGCACCCCGAGGTCCGGGCGCTGCGCTGGCTCCTTCGCGCTCCTCGCGCGCGCGAGGCTCCAGCACCGCGCTCCTCTCCCGCAGCCTGCGACCGCCGCCGCGGACCCCCACCTTACTCACTTCCCGGCCGGAGCTGCGGGCGTCGAGAAGGTCTCCGCCGGCCGCAGCCTCCTCCGCCTCCTCCGGCCCGGCCCCCGCGGCTGAGGCGGCGGCAGCAGCGCCCGCTCAGGCCCCGGAGCCGCCCCCGCGGCGAACGTTCTCAGGCGCCCGGCACGCGCAGCGAGCCCGCCCCCGGCGCGAGGGCGCGAGGGCGCGAGAGCGCGAGGGCAGGGCGCAGGGCGGGGGGCGGGCGCGCGCCGCCAGCACGAGCGCGCGGCTGGGGGCGGGGCTTCCGCCGCGCCGGGGAGGGGGCGGGCAGGCGGGCCGAGTTGCCTTCGAGCCCCGCCCCCCAGCTCTCCCGGCGGTTCCGGGTCGGCGGGGGAAACTTGCCCCCTGCGGGCTTCTCTTGCAGGCTGGCAGCGGGCGGCCGAGGTGCGTCTCCAGCTTCACAGGTATTTGCCCGGCCAGCTGGATGCTCGGCGCGACGTGACTACAAGGTAAAGAATGCTAAGAACCACCCCCATGAATCATTCATCTGCGCCTCGAGCGCGAGATACTGCCCTGAGTGATTTTTCCAAATTAATTCAACTCAGCAAGCGTTTACTGAACATCGACTCAGCGCTCTACCAGGTGCTATGTGGGTGCACCGTCACGGTCACGGTCCCTGGTCTCGAGGTGCGCATAACTTAGTAGAAAAGCATCCTGTAAACAACCAGGTCTGGTAACCCATGCAAAGCCAAACCGCAGGAAGATGCTGTGGGAGCGCGGAGGAGGAAGAGATTGCTTCCGCTTGGACCATGCTAAGGGGTTCCTGGAAGAGGTGGCATTTGTGTTCAGCCTCAAGGAAGAAGAACAAAGCCCTAGGAGAAGAAAGGGAAGGCATCAAAATAGCTTGGACAAAGGACAGAGGGTGACCAAGGATTTACCAGCTGGCATCAGCTTTTTTTGTTTCAATATTATCCATTTTTGATAGACTCCTTTCCAAACTGTATGAAACATAGGAGATGATTAAGAATAGCTAAGCTTTTTTTTTAACAGCTCAAAGGATCGTTTTTCTCAATATTATTTAAGGCTCAAACCAGCAATGTCCTTTAAGGACTATTGGTATGTGAATGAAGGACTTAAGTTCCTAAGCTAAGTGACCCTAAACCAGTAGGCCTTGTGCCTGGGTTTTTACTGCTTTTTGGCACCTTATGGTCAGGCAGATCCTGCCTGCCTGCCTGCCATTAGCACATCCTCTTCCTCCTCCTCTCATCTTCCCACTTTTAAACTCCTGTGGTGAAAGAAATGCTGGTAACCAACTTTGTTAAGTGAGAGTAAAGAGGTTCCTCAAAAACAGAGCATCACCTTTCACATGGGAATTTTGTGACTATTTTGCATGCTTAGAAGATTTTTTGCTTGTATGCAGGGTCTTGACTATGTCTGAATATGTTAAGATACCCAGAATATAGGTAAGAGACAGCTTGTTTGTTCATTTACCCTTCATTGAGGACCAACTAAGTGGGAGGCATTGAAAGGGTAAAACATTGATCCCATCCTCTGGAGAAAAGATGTGAAAATGATGTACAATAAATATGTAAATATTGCTTGCTATATTTGCCTTGTTGATTGAAACCAAGGTAATTTCAATATGTGAGCTAAATTATTATAGGAACTAAGTACACTTCTGTTAGCATCTCTCCATCTTAGTTCTGTATTTCATCACCTCCCACATCTTCAGAAGACTTCTCTCAAACATATTTCAATCATTCTCCCACTCTCACTCCCAAAATTATCAATTCTTCTTACCCATTGTCCTTTGCCCTCACCATCTATTCATGTTCAAGCTCTTCCTGTCCTAAAGAAAAAGGAACAAACCTCCCGTCCCTCTAGATTCTGCACTAGTCACTATTCCTTGTCTATATTTTCCTTTACAAATGCCTTGAAAGTAGTCTGTTCATCTCTGCCTCCTCAGCAGCTTCTCACTCCTCAACCCGTGGCTGCACAGCTTCTGTCCCCACCACATCACTGCACTGCTCTCAGTCATTAATGGCTTGTTTAACCCTAAGTGCCACAGGCTATTTTTGAGTCCTCATATTGCTAGGGCTCTCAGTGGCATTTGACAACACTGAGCACTTCTCTCTCTCTGCAGCTCCCTTGGTCTTCACAACATGACTCATCTAACCCCTCTGACTACTCCTCAGTCTCCAGGGTTCTGTTCTCAGCTTTCATTTCACCCCATTCATTCTCCCTGAACTATTTCATCTACTCCCTGTCTTCATCTGCCACATTTATCAGCAATCCCAAATGTGCCATCTAGCTTGATCACTCATCTGAGTTCCGTATACACAAAAGCCTACTAGACTTCTCTACCTGGGTGTCTTGGAGACACCTCAAGCTCTACATGTCTAAACCCCGTTAGCCAAACTGTCCACACCATTGCCCAATTCAGAAACCCAGGGGTCTTCGTTGGTTCCTTCCTCCCCATCCCCATCACACTCAATGATCCTGTTGATTCTCCTCGTAAGTAACTCTAGAACCTGTCCCTCTTAGCCCTCTCACCGGGACTAAGCAGTGGCCTTCATCTTGTCTCCCTCCTACAGTCTTGTGCCTTCCAGTCCATATTCCATACTGTATGTCAGAAGAACTTTCAAAACTTTGCTGCCCATGATGTCACTGCTCAGCATGGCACACAAGACCTTCCATTTATCTAGGCCTTGCCTATCTTTCTAATTCCTCGCTTGTAGCTTCCTATACATACTCCATCCAGACCCTTAGAATGTTCCTGCTTTCTCTTGGCTCCATACTTTTGTGCTGTCTCTCTCTGTTTGGAATGTCATTTGATTGAATACAAGCAAGGAATGTCCAGCATATGTGTAGCTGAAGTTCCATGTATAATAAAACTATAATCCAAGAAACTTTCTGGAAATAAGAAAACGTACACCTGCATAATGAAAGGGCCCACATGCACTTGAGGAAATGACCACAGAATGATCAATTGTGAAAGCTAGCCTCTTAAAACTATTACACAAAAATAATAACAATGACCTTCAAGGCCTCCACGCAAAAAGCTCAAATTGTTTAAAAGGGTAAGAAAATCAGGCTGTAGTAGGTTAAAGATGGCTGCAAATTCCTTGTCACTTCTTTTGATCCAGACTGGCCTGCGTGAATTGCTTGACCAATAGCATGTGTGATGTTATGGGACTTCCAGGCCTAGGTCATAAGCAGTCTTGAAGGGTCCACCTGGGTCTTTTGAAATACTTGCTCTTGAAGCCCTGAGCCGCTGTGGGTAATATCTAACTCCCTGTGCAGAGGTTCTGAGGCTACATGGAGAGGAGGAGAGGCCTAGCTGATCCTAGGTGATGTGAGTGAAGTCATCATGAATGTTCTATTGGTCCAGCCATCAGCTGAATACCACTGAGTGGCCCCAGTTGAAGCCATGTGAAACAGAAGAATCATCCAGTCAAACCCTCCTCAAATTCCTGACCCCAGAGATTGTGAAATTATAATCAAATGATTCTTGTTTTAAGCCATTCCTTTTTAGGGCAGGTAGTTTGTTATAGAATCTAGTAACCAAAATATTTGGCATCCGCCTTCTCAGGAGCGACATACAAAGCAAGGCAATAGTGATGCAGCATTTCAAAATTTTCTAAAAACTCAAGGAAAGAAGAGGCAAGGTAAGGATTTTATATCCATCCATCCATGCTGTTTTTCAAGCATCAAAGGCTATAGGAAAAACCTTTTTTTTAAATGCAAGAACTCAAGAAATACTGCACACATAAGCCCATCCTAAGCACCTACTAGAGCAGGGGTCAGCAAATTTTTCCAAAAACATCAGGTAGTAAATATTTTGGGTTTGCAGACCCAATTGTTCAACCATGTCATTGTAGCACAAAAGCAGCCATAGATAATATTCAAATAAGTGGGTGTGGCTATGTTCCAAATAACCTAGATTTGGAAAAATTGGCAGCAGGTTAGATTTGGCCCATGGTTGTAGATTACCACTTCTATACTAGAGGAAAAGAAATAGAGAATGCTATTTCTCTCAAAAAAGCACAAGGTCCATATATTTTAAGAAAATAATATACCATAACCAAGGAGGGTTTATCTACTAGTCTGCTAGGACTATCATAACAAAGTGCCACAGACTGGTTGGCTTAATGAACAGAAATTTATTTTGTCACAGTTTTGGAGGCTAGAAGTCCAAGATCAAGGTATTGGCAGGGTTGTTTTCTTCTGAGGCCCTTCCCCATGGCTTGCAGATAGCTATCTTCTCCTTGAGTCTTCACATGGGCTTTCCTCTGTACAGTGAACATCTGTGACTAATCTCTTCTTATAAGGACACCAGTCATACTGGAGTAGGGCCCACTCTAATGACCTCATTTTAACTTAACTATCTCTTTAAAGACCCTACCCCCAGTACAGTCACATTCTGAGGTACTGGAGGTTGTTAGGACTTCAACAATGTAAATGTAAGAGCTGAAACTATAAAAATTCCTGGAGGAAAACATAGGTATAAATCTTCTTTACCTTGGGTTTGGCAAAGCCTTCTTAGATACAACACCAAAAGCACAAATAACAAAAGAAGAAATAGATAAATTGGACTTTATTGACATTAAAAACTTGTGCATCAAAGGGCACCACAAGAAAAGTGAAAAGACAGCTGACAGAATGGGAGTCAATATTTACAAGTAATATGTATGATCGGGGACTTACGTCCAGAATATACAGCAACACAACAATTATAAAACAAATTACCCAATTGAAAAATGGGGGAAAGATTCCATCAGACATTGCTGCAAAGGATATATAGATGGCCAATAAGCACATGTAAAGATACCCAACATGATTAGCTATTAGGGAAATGCAAATCAAAAACACAATGAGATTCCACTTCACCGCCACTAGAATGGCTATGATAAAAATCACAGACAGTAACAAGTGTTGACAAGGATGCGGAGAAATTGGAACCTGATACATTGCTGGTAGGAATGTAAAATGATGCGACTGCTCCAGAAAACAGTTTGGCAGTTCTTCAAAATGTTAAACATGAAGTTATCATATGACCCAGCAATTCTACTTCTGGGTGTGTATACCCAAGAGACTTGAAAATATACACCCACACAAAAACGTATACACAAATGTTCATAGAGTCTTATTCATAATAGCCAAAAAGTGGAAACAACCCCAGACTCCATCAACTGAGTGGATAAACAGAATGTGATAAATTCATCCATACAATGAAATATTATTCAGCAATAAAAAAAGAATGGAGTACATGCTATAACATGGATGAACCTTGAAAAATCATGCTAAGTGAAAGAAGCCAGTCACAGAAGACCACATATTATAAGATTTTATATATATGAAACGTTCAGAATGGGCAAATCAATAGAGACAAAGTAGATTAGTGGTTGCCAGGGGCTGGAGGGGTTGGAGGGTTTGGCAAAGGCCTGCTAATGGGTACGCGGTTACTTTTTCAGTTGCTGAAAATATTCTAAAGTTAATTGTGGTGATGGTTATACCACTCTGTGAATATACGAAAAACCAGTGAATTGTACACTTTAAATAGATGAATTGGAAGCTATGTGAATTCTCTCTCAATAAATCTAGTTCTTTGTAAAAGAAAACTATAAAACAAACCTGAAAGACACAAAAGAGTATTTAAACAAGACATCTCTTGGTTTTGGTTAAAATATCTCAACTCTGTTAAGATGACAGTTCTCCTTATGTTAATTTATAAATTTAATATGATTCCCAAAAAAATATAAAGTTTTTTTTTTCTGTAGCTGGACAAATTGATACCAAAGTTCATATGGAAAAATAAACCCTCAAGAATAGCTAGTAAAACGCTGAAAAGGAAGAGGTATGAGAGGGGACCAGCCCTGGCAGATATTAAACATATGACAGAGCCTCTTGAGTGAAAACAATGTGGTTCTGGCACATGAACCAATGTAACCGAGTAGAAGGTACAGAAATCAATCCAACTACGTATGAAAATCCAAATAGCTGAAGCAAACAAAGACTTTTCAATAAATAGTGTTGGGGCAGCTGGACAGACACACAGCCTCGCTCTATTGGTGAGTTATGGAGAGACAGATATTACAGGAGGGAATGAAAAATAGTAAAACCCTGGAGGGGCGTTTGGCAGTTATCTAATGAAATGACTTGTATGTTTACCTTTCAACCTAGCACCCCCACTTCTAAGAATTTACCCTAAAGATACCTCCAAAAATAATATGTACTCTTACATACGTAAGCTGCTTCTTCATTGTACCATTATTTGCATTTGCAGGATATTGGAAACTACCTAAATGCCCAAACATAGAAACCTGGTTGAATAAACTATGGTACCGACACACAACCGACTACCAGGAAGCAATTAAAAGGAATGAAGAATATTGTTATGAACTGATATGTAGTAATTTCCAAGGTACATTATTAAGTTATAAAAGCAAAGTACAGAAGAAAATATGTCAATTATTGTATAATAAAGACAAGAAATAAGAAAATATAATGGATTTGCTTATTTTAGTAGAAGGAATCAGAACAATAAACCAGAAAGCAGTGGAATTGGTTGCCTCTGAGGAACTGGGCCAGGGAACAGCATGGAAAGGGGAGGGGAGGGAGGGACAATCCTGAGTATATCTTTTGGTGTGGGGGTGGCTTTTGGAAGCATTGTAATGTTATATCCATTCAAAAGATAAAATTAAATCAACAAGCAACAAGCAAATTAAAAATCTGTAACTAAATACAAACAGAAACAAATGAACCCAATTGTAGGTCAAATGAATGCCATAGCCACAGTGAAGCGGGAGAAAGAGGTAAACCAAGTAATTTTAAATAAATACAGTACTTAGATACACTTTCAGCTTAATGCCAACAATAAACTGGGAGAAAAAGAATCAGTACCAGGAAAAGAAGAACTACAATGGCCAATAAACGTATTTGAAAATATTGTTTATCTTTATTGCTAGTATTTACAAGTTAAATTAGCAAAATATTTGAAATTTAATATTCTATGTTAAAGAGTTTTTCGACGAAATGTAAATTCTACAACCTTTCTGTAATGTGATTTGGAAATACATATTAAAATCTTTTAAAATGTTGATATCTTTTGACCCAGAAATCCAAATTCTTGCAACTTATTTTATGAAAATATTCAGTGTAATGTAATTAAATTTATGCACTAGGATGTCTTACCAGAGTTACTGCGAAAAACCAAAATTGAAAAAAATACACAGGGTTCTGATTAATTAAATTATGAGACGTCCATGAGATAGAAGATGCCACAGTGATTAAAATCACAGTGTAAAAGAACATTTCATGCCATGGAAAAGTATACAATGGCATGTGTAGTATGATTCAAATTTTGCTTAAAAATATGTGAGAGGCAAACAACCAAATAGAAAAAGGGTAAATAGGGGCCGGCTCCAGCAGCCAGGGGTTCGTCTGTTTGGATCCTGGGTGCAGACCTGCACACTGCTTATCAAGCCATGCTGTGGTGGCATCCCACATATGAAACAGAGAAAGATGGGCACAGATGTTAGCTCAAGGCCAACCTTCCTCAGCAAAAGAGGAGGATTGAGCAGCAGATATTAGCACAGGAACAATCTTCCTCAAAAACAAAAAGGGTAACTATAAACAGATGTTTTATAGAAGAGCAAACACATATGGCAAGTAAACATAAGAAAAGACCCTCGGGCTGGCCTGGTGGCACAACAGTTAAGTGCGCACATTCCGCTTCGGTGGCCTGGGGTTCGCGGGTTCAGATCCTGGATGCGGACGTGGCACCGCTTGGCACACCATGCTGCGGCAGGCGTCCCACATATAAAGTAGAGGAAGATGGGCACAGATGTTAACTCAGGGCCAGTTTTCCTCAGCAAAAAGAGGACGATTGGCAGCAGTTAGCTCAGGGCTAATCTTCCTCAAAAGAAAAGAAAAGAAAAGATCTTCAATTTCATTAGTATTCAGGAAAATATAAATCAATACTCTGATCTTGTATATCTACTAGAAAGGCAAAAATTTTTAAGTCTGACAACTTCAAATGCTGGACGGAGGTCGATCAGCTGGGAGGGTAAATTGATGCAACCGTGTTGTCAATGCTTCATGAAGTTGAAATTTTGCGTACTTTATATACAATTATTTCACCCCAAAGACACTCTCAACATGTGTGCCAAGAGTCGTATACAAGCCCTGCTTATAATGACAAAATATTGAGAACAATCCACATGTCCAGCAAGAATGAATAAATAAATCGTGTATCTCCACAATGGAATTACTAAACAGAAATGAAAATGAAGGAACTACATCTATATCATGCAACAGGGGTAAAGTGAACCGATGTATTGTTGGGGTCAAAAAAGCAAGAGACATATGATTATAGTATAATACCATTTTTATAAAGCTTAAAATCAAGTAAACCCAAACAATTTGTACAATTACTTTTATAAAGCAAAGGAATAATAAACCCAAACTTCAAGAAAATAGTTACCCTGTGGGAGGAAGTGGAAGGCTGGGAGAGCACTTAAGTAAATGACAGTTATTGGCAATTATTTGTAATGTTTTGTTTCTTGGTGCATATGTGTATAACGTTACATGTATTCTTTTGTGTGTATCAAATATCATATTTTAAAAAGATAAAGGGAGAGAGTTTATGTGTGTGTGTGTGTGTGTGTGTGTTGTGCTCCCTGAATAAACGACTGAAAGAATATAAACCAAAATATTAGCAGAGATTATCTTTGGGTGGTAGGATTATGAGTTATTTTAATTTTCTTTGTATTTGTTTATATTTTCAAAATGTCTTAACGTGCTTTTTTGAAAACAAGAAAAAATTATTTTAAAAAAATCTATGCTAGAACCTGTCCCATTTTTATTCTGCCATCTGAACATCCAAGTCTTTTTCCATGGTTATAAATGATCCAGGGAAGAGATACACAGTGGAATCTCCAAGGTCGCTTGTGACACCAGGTTTGACCAGGTTGTGAGCTGATGGTAGTGGGAATAAAGCTGCAGAAGGATGTACAGAGCTGCATAGGAGGCCAGACGCCCGCCAGCACTGAGTCAGTGTGCGCAACAGCAAGGTGATGACAGGGCAAGGAAAATAATTTAATGAAACTGAAAACCATTCCTTGAAGTCATGATCCACTGCCCTGTCCCCAACCCCCACCAAAAAACCCTAATAACGTGCAGGTAAGAATACTGGAAACAACATATCACAATCTCATCCTTGTATCAGATTATAGTAAATTGACACCATCATGTGTGTCATTCTGTTTTCTGGCACTTACAGATGACATAACAGGACTGGAAAGGGTCCAATAGAGAATAATTAAAATGACAAGTAGAAAGAGCATCCTTTACATGATGGCAAGAAAAAAAACAAACCCTGGCCTTCAGAGGAAGATGAGTGCTTGCACGTGATAAGTCAAAGGTGTGCACAGTCAGAACACAGATGAAGTCAGCAAGTCTTAGAACACCAGCAGTAAGAGGTAGCCGTTGGTGGTTGAAAGAGGCAGATTTGGGAGAAATAAATAGGAACTGCTATTTTGCAAAGTGGTGGGTAGCAATGTGGAAATGCTTTCCCCCAGAGGCTGAATTACTGGTTCTCGGTCTCATCCAAACCTGGAATGAAGATGGCACAGAAGACAAAATGGCAGGCTCCGGATGGAGATGGGATGGCCAGGAGGAGAGGTCGTGCTGGGACAGGGTATTCTTCCTCTCCGGAATGTCTTGTGGATTCTGAGTCTGTGACAAAATGCATGAAAACCTTTATAACTAAAACTCTCTAAGATTTACATCATGGGCAGCAGATGTGTTCTTCAACCAAACTGTCCTTGGGTGTCATGCTGGAGATTCAACTGGACTGGATAGATAGCTACACAGACCCACCGTGGTATTTTCTGTGTGCTTATGGTCACAGGAGCAGCTACCATTCTGCCATACTGTGGAAAGCTCAGGAGGCCAGAGGCTAAACGGCAACCCCAAAGATCCTCAAGAGTTACCCCAAGAAGGCAACCCAGAGGCCACAGTATCCAAGGAAGGGGGTCTCCTAGGTTTTGCTAGTTTATCGAAAGGTAATTATTTATCTAGTGTTTTCAAGCTCTTCAAAAGATCAACGAATCCTACGCTCACTAAACTTTCTAAACTGGCTCAAGATTAGTAATTCCACTTGTTCTCAATCGGACTGCATACCAATCACCAGTATGCTTTTGAAGACACACCTACATCTAGGCCCCACCCTAGATGAACAGAATTTTTTTTAAGGTGCCCCCAAGTGATATAATATGTAGCCAAAGTGGAGAAGCACTGAGCTTCTTCGTTGGTTAAAGTTAATCATTTGAAGATGTTGTGGTCGTAGGAAGAGTGCAAAGGGCGTTGGTGAATGAGCCTGTACGGAAGAAGACAATTCTGCCAGCTCACTAGTGCCCACACGCGCTTGAATACTGTCCAGGCTGTTCCCACGTGGGTGATGGGGGAGGGGAGAAGGGAGGCTGAGCTGCTTTACATTCCAGAATGTTCCCAGACAGCCTTGGACATTGGAAATAGAAATTTCTCAGGTCCTTGTTATCATATGAGGAAGGAAAGAGCGGTACACATTCCACTTCCTCTTCGAGGCCTGACTTCTGCGCCCCTCTCTAGAACTGGAGACAAGGATTCACGAGGCCGGCAGGGCCCAGGAACAGGAAAGTGTTTTCTTGTAGCTAATGCTGAACTGTTCTATCTTTTTTTGCTTCTCGACATTTCCTAACTTCCTTGTCTTGGGGTCAGCCTCTTCTGCTCAGTGCCTCAGCACACTAGTGTTCCTCCTCTCAGCATTTCAGAGCTCAGCCTGTAGCGGGCCCACCTCCTTCCTTGTTCCCCATAACGAATTCTTTTAGGGCTTGGATCACCGCTGTTGAGTGCTTCTCTGGGTCCACTCAGGAGCCTCTGTGGCTTCATTTCAGGTCATATTAAAGGTGCTTCCAGTATGGGTTAGAACCACTGTGTGCCTAGGAAACTTCCTCATTTTTCTCACATTAAGACGTTTCCATCTTTTGCAAAGATGCAGAAGCAAAGAGCCCAAATTGCAAAAAGGAAAAAAGTCACCCCATTGGAACTGGAGGGGCCACCGCAGCTGTAGCAAACGATGCGGAACACGGGGAAACCCAAGTCCCGCAGTCCCTGCTGGCCACTTCCCAGCACCCTACACCGCGCCCCGGGCTCTCCCTCGGGGTAGACAGCCCACTTCCTTTACTTCTCCCTCAGACATCAACACTAGGTCTTCCATTCTTCAAACGTAAAACCGCTTCACTGTAGGGTGACGAAATCTCCAGAAACAAACTTCATCCGCAGAGGCAATCTCAGGTACCCAGACGACCCGCTGGGTGCAGTTTGACTTGATTTGCTGAGGCTTTTAAAGGCACATCTATCACCTCACTTATTTCCCCAACGTTTTTTGTTTCCTACTCCACATCTGTTAACTCTTACACACATCAGATGTTAATTGCCTACCTCATTTATTTGACTTCATAACTTCACGGACACTATTACCATCTGGATCATCCTCTCTTGTCTCCATCAATCTCTGTCCATAACCTGTTTCAAGATCCAACTCAAACTTCACCTGCTCCGAGGGGAGGGACTGCCTTCTGAGAGCTAACCTCACTCTAATCTGATCACGTCTATGTCGTGGCCACTTCACGCTCAGGCCCGGTTGTTGTGTGTTGATTTTTGCATTTGTTGACATGTTGTTTAGTAAGTAGATTGGGTTGTTTCATTTGTGCCCATTTTGTTTCTTCAACTAGATTTCAAGTTCCCCAAACCCAGGACTCACGGTCAGAACAAGCGATAACAAGAGCTGTGGCCGTGAGTGATGAGAGGTAGAACTCTGGTTTGGGTCGGGCCTCAGAGGGTCCGCACCTGTCTGGGACGCAGGTGTTAGGTGTGATTATGATGCACAAGACTTTTTTTCTATATATAGACTAACACAGCCTCAGCCACATTCCCACCACTCAGCCAGTCAGCATCCTTTCAGGACTTTTCAGAAATCTGGAAGTCACAGACCTGGGAAGATTCAGAACCTATGCAGTACTTCAAGTGTCTGGTGAGAAACATCAAGGAGGAATACCTTGCCAACACTGCACAAACTACTGTGCCTGCATTGTGTCCCTAGGACTCTTTCACTAGTGGCCATAAGACACAATTACAGTGTGACAGTAGCACTGCAAATCTGTCACCTGCAGTAACTTGGAAGATAGAAAATATACCTAACGAACTTGTGAATCTGACTCAGGAAATTTCCAGGCAGAATGTTAAAGGTGTAAATTGTGTTTTTTAGCATCTTTAAGCATAAGGGAAGGGAAGGAGGAACGGGTTATTGTGCGAGAAGAATTTAGAAAGAAGATGGAAGGCTGAGGATGTGGTAGCTTTCGTATTTCCAGTCTCTCTGATGCACAAAAGAGCTCAACGTAAGACGTGGCTTCAGGGTAAAGATCAAATTAAGTCCGAGGCTGTGGCTCTTTAAGACCTCAGAAAGATTTACGGTGGTGCCTCGTAGACCCTCTCAGCTAGCGAGAGGGGCTTCTAAGAATCTTAAGGTCATGGCCCCACAGCTCGCCAATATGCTGCCCAAAGAGAAGGGAAGAACATCTCTAAAATATTGTGCGGATGGCTTTTGTCTAATCAAGTAGACTATTTTCTGATACATAAAAAGCCAACAAAGTTTGAAGGGAGTTGTGGGACAAAGAGTTCAAAATGAGAAAAGGCCTCTGGGTTCCAAACTTTCTAAGGGCGGAAAGCAGGCTGAGAGGACTACTCAGCCACAACCACAGGCTAATTCTCACTGACGAGGAAATGTATGGAGAAGGTGGAGCCAAAAGCCCAGAGGGCGAAGCTAAGAGCCAAAGAGAACAATCAATTAGGAATCACACCCCCTGAGCAGACAGGGCCCTAACGGGGGACACCCCCCACCTCCGGGGTAGAGAGCCTGGACAGTGTGAACTGCAGAATTGCTGTGTATCGCCCATTCCTCCCCTTTGTGGATGTGAGTATTAACTGAGGTTCTCCGGACCCTGTCTTACCACCATATTTTGGGTATAGAAAGAGGAGGAGATGATTTCTCTCTTTAGCTCACCAGTCCTTGGATCAAGAGGAGCCTCCCGTGCCCCTGGACCGGATTCAGATCATGAGCCCCTGCACTGTGAGCTGGGGGTGGTGAGGCATGAGATTTGAGGGCCCTGGAAGGAGTGAGGGTGTTTTGCATGTGGGAGGGATGTGGACCATTTGCCATAGAGGGAGGGCTGTGGTAAGCTGTCAGGGCAATGATCCAACCGATCGTGCCTGCCAGGATACACACTATGTCTGTCTCCTTCTCCCATGGACTCTGAGCTTGGCCTTGTGATTTGCTTTGGCCAAGAGGACAGTGCACACATGACACACTAGAGGCTTGACAATCACTTGCACGTTGTAATATTGCCCTGAGACTGCCATGTAAGGAAACTCATCTGGCCTCCTGGAGGAGGAGAGGCCACATTAATTAAGGAGACCCAAGGTGCCCAGGTGTTAGCCAGCAACTGCCGGATATCTAGGTCCATCAGCCCTGCACACCCCACACTGAAGGAATGTTTTCAGGCCAAAAGAGCAGAAGAACCACTCAGCCAATCCACAGAATCGTAGGAAATTATAAACCATTCTTAAAGTAAAAAGTTCCGGGATGGTTTCGTTAGGCAGCGATAGATAACTGATAAACAGATAAAGAAGACTGAGAGAAAGCCCTCTTGGAAGAGCTAGCACTCGGAGATCAGAGAGGGTGAGCACATGGAGAGCCAGGGAAAGGTCATTCCTGACCTTGCAGGAGAAGGTAGGAGTGTAAGCAAAGGCGTGGAGGGAGGGGGAAGGACAGGCCACTTCATGCTTAATGTGCCATCGTCTGCAGGAAGCGCTCCCAGACGGAATAAAGGAGCCCCCTTTTAGAAAGCAGCACCTTTAAGCCTTTCATATCCCACAGAGGTTTGGCTTAGCCCTGGGCTCTTGAAGGTCCAGAGCTTGCCCACTTCTACTGCCCCAACGTAGGCCATGGAAGAGACTCCTAGGTGGTGGTGGCCAGAGGACAGCGCACCATCATCTCTCAGCTGTGCATTACCAGGAAATAAAACAACACCCGACTGTACCAGCCGGGTGCGGGCATGGCAGGAGGGGCAGAGGACTTGAGGCCCAGGGATTGGGTTTCACTATGTAGGTGCCATTGTTTTCAAACTGTGCAACCACGAGCACTGTACGCACTTTCTCTGGGCCCCAGGTCTTCATTTGCAGAATGAGCAGATGTCCTACCTCTCTGAAAATCTAAGGTTCTAGGAAGAGATTTCAATGCATAAATAAGTATATAAGTGCCTCCCACATACTAAGCAGTCAAATATGTGTTGAATCTGAGTAAGCATTTGCAATAAAACAGAACTGTGGTAGCCCTGAAATACTGCTATCTATAAACTGGTACAAGCCTTTCGGAAAGCAATATGAGAGTAAGAATCCAGAGTCGCAAAAATGTTCGTCCTTTGACTTTGTAATCCCGTTCTTGGGAATTTATCCCAAGGGAATAATTAAACAGCAGATAAAAGCTATATGCATCATCTCTAATATAAAAACATCAGAAACAATCTAAATGTCTAATAAAAGCAGTAAGTAAATTATTGCCTGGACAATATTATATAGCCCTTACAAGAATTATTATGAAAACTATATAATTATAGAAAGTGTTCAAGATTTCATCATTACTGGAAATGGCAATATAAATGCATACTATCACTGTAACTATGTAAAAATAGACTATGCATATGGACAAAGCTAGAGAGAAACATGCAAATATGAAAATAGTTGAATAAAAGAGCCAAAATTATGGTGAAGGTTTTTTTTCTTAGAGGTTGCCCCTATAATAAGTTTTTTTAACCCCACTGTTTCTCTCTGCTCTTCATTCTAGTGACAATCAGGTGTTCCTGTGGGAGCAGAACAGGAAAGTCTGCCACAAGCAGTCAGCAAGGGGGCAGAGTAGGGGGGCGACCCAGAGCCCTCCAGGCTGCAGGAGCCCTGACACGGGCAGGAGCCTCTCCTGTAGCGCCCAGCAAACACACAGGGACCAGAGGGGCAGACCAGAAGTCCCTGAACTGGGAGAGGGAATTTGGGCGATCTGTAACTCCATCCACGTGGGGGACTCAGGAAGAGAGTAACAAGGTGGTCCTGAGAGACCCGAGGTGCCCCACCTTTTGCCCAAGATGATTCTGGCAGAGACCTGAAAACAGGGAACCTGCACTGCCTGAGAGGTGACCTGACCGAGGTGTTTTTGTTGCTGGAAACTAGAGACAGTTACCAAGAGAAGAGACGTCACCTCAGGCCCCCATCTGAAGGTAAGATCATCTTCTCCATTCAAACCAACCAGCATTGGTGGGCATCTACCTTGTATCAGACACTGAAGGAGATATAAAGATGTGTAAGACAAGGTTGCTGCTTCGAGGAGCTTGCCTCCCAGCATGGGGCCGGTGGGATGCGGGGTGGAGGAGACAGAGAGGATTATGCTGCAAGGCAGCACATTTAAAAGTCAGGAAACCCAAAGTCAGGAAGAGGAAGAGGTTATGTCCACCTGGAAGGATCATTGTACCGGGTCTTAAAGGAAGGGTTTTGTCAGAGGTGTTGATTGGGGAAGGCCTCTCAGGCTGTGGCAGCCAGAGGAAGCCAGAAAGTAATGATGGGGAAGCGCCTGGGGCACTTGGGCAGTGTGAGGGGTCCCGTAAAGCTGGACCAGAGGACACACAGTGAGGGCAGGACGAGATCTGGCAGGAAGGGAGATTGGAGCCAGGAGGGATGGCACCTTGAATGGTCTGCCTGGCTGTGCTTTACAGGAGCGTGCAGTGACAGGAGTGTGCAGACAGAATCAGAGCAGGGAAGACGGGAAGCAAGCAGCTGGGCAGGGAGGAGCCGTGAGAGCTTGACCGGGCTGGGGTTTCAGCAGCTGAACGGAAAAGAAGACAGGTGTGAGACACCCTGCGGGGACAGGACTGATGGGACTTCGTGACTGTCTGGGGGGAGGAAGGGGTGGTAGATAACTCCAGGGCTTAAAGCCAGCAAAACAGAGGACTGGGGATGCTGACAAGGGCAGAGGAAACCAGGAGGGATGGGCTGGGGCAAGGAGTGAAAGTGAACGGTCTAGCTCAGGATGCAGCAAGGTGGCCACGCCCAGCAAGCAGTTGAACGTTAATTGGGTATGAGCTTGATAGGCCAGCCGGGTTAGAATGGAGTGCTATCCCTTAAAGGCCTGCAGCTGGAGAGGTGGAAGTGTCTGAGAAGGGGGCTGAAGGCAGGAACTTGGAGAATGATGTTTAGGTATCAGAGAAAAAGCAAATGACGGAGAAAATGGTAGACGAGAGGCGACAGAGGAGACACAGTTCCTGAAGGCTTGGGTGAGGAGTGTGGACTGTGATGGCGCTGGCAGCACAGCAGGACGAGGCAGCTGGGGGTGGGGGTGGGGGGGTCTCAAAATAAGAGTTTAGGGTGGGGCAGAAGCCAAACCCTAAGGAGCTGAGAACACAGTCACAAAGTGGGGAGAAACTTTGATAACTTTTTCATTAGCTTTGGTGTAAGGAGAAAAGAGCAGGGATGGCAACCTGAAGGGTCAAGGGAAAGTGTGTTAGGGGCGCCGTGTCAAGCACGGTTGTAGGTAATAAGATGGTGGATGAAAGGACAACTGAGCATCAGTGCCCTGGAAAGGAGGGACTGGGGCATTGGTGAAGTCACCAACGGGAGAGAGATACTTGATCCTCCAAGGCAATGCTGCTTAAAAAAATTTATTTTAAACAACAGAAACTTTCCTTCAGGCAAATCTTATTCAGAACCCCGATATGTAAAATCATTGATGCTGAATTGAGATAGGCAACAGAGAGGGCCGTGGACTGGCCCTCATTGCCCTTGGGCCTCAGCTCCAAGCAAAGAAAAAGGGGGGGTGGAGGCAAGATGAAGAAGAACACGATGAAGTTAGCGAAGTAGAAAGAGAGAGAGTGTGCTGTGGGTATGACGGCGATGCTGAAAGACTGAAAACTTAAAGAAAGCAGAAAGAATTTGAGAGTCACAGTGAAAAATGAGCTACTGATTCAACGTGAGCTGCAAAACATGGGATTTCTAAGCAACACCGAGGTCCCTGTTGAGTTAGAGAGCATGAACAGAAGTACAGCCAGCTGGCATGTAGCTTTTCTCCAGCGAGGTGGGTGCCTCCAGCAGGAGCAGCGTATGACAGTGATTATCCAGGTTGGGGGCTGACACAAGTCTAATGGAAGGCCGGGGCGTGCGGGGATCTCAGGAGCTTTCAAGGACGTGCTAGAGAGCGCCAGCCTTTTCTGGGGTCCCCTCTTTGCCAAGCCAGAACAGCAGGGGCTTTCTGTGGTGCCCAGGGATGCACTCCTTCGGCTGCTATCAGTGGGAGACAAGGCTGCTTTAAAGTTCAGGATGCTCACAACTTGGGACTTAGATTTTCAGTGAGATCTTTTAAAAAGATTTTTAAGTTGTGGTAAATTGTACATAACATAAAATTTGTCATTTTAGCCATTTTTAAATGTTCAGTTCTGTGGCATTGCATACATACATTCACACTGTTGTGCAACCATCACCACCATCCATTTCCAGAACTTTTCCATCATCGCCAACTGAAATTCTGTTAAATTCCATTAAACACTAATTCTCCATTTCTCCCTCCCCCAGCCCCTGGTAACCACTGTTCTACTTTCTGTCTCTGTGAATTTGATTGCTCTAAGTTTCTCATATAAGTAAAACCATACAATATTTGTCTCTTTTTGGCTGGCTTATTTCACTTAGCATGTCTTCAAGGTTCATCCATGTTGTAGCTTGTGTCAGGATTTCTTTCTTTTTGAGGCTGAATAATATCCCATTGTATGAATACACATTTTGTTTATCCATTCATCAGTGAATGGACATTTGGGTTGCTTCCACTTTTTGGCTATTGAGAATAATGCTGCTATGAATGTTGGCATAAAAATGTCTGTTCAGTCCCTGTTTTCACTTCTTTGGTGTATTTACCCAGAAGTGAAATTGACATGATACATTTTTTAACACAATATACACAAAGGAATAAAAATAGATCAATACAACTTTGACCAAAATGGGTAGTGCTGGGTGTGTGGAAGGTCAGGGCAAGGAGACCTGGGTACCAACACCCCTGCCTGGGCAGGGCTGATGCCATGGCAGCCATTCACAGAGCCCTAGAAGGGGATGTCTGATTAGTCTTTTAGGATTCAAGGCCTGACCCTGGAAGGACACTTGGTTATTTCATTTCAGGAAAGAAAGGAGCCACGCCAGCCTTTTGAAGCACTATTCCTGTGGGCAAACGCATACACACAGCTGTGTGAAGCGTCAAGTACTCAAACAGCTGTGGCTTGGGCACAGATGATGACAACACAGCTGGTCATTGGTAAAAATAAAGCCAAGTTGTAATGAGGCCCCTAGCCTTCCCTTTCTGGTGTTGTCTGTATGTCAAAGCGTGGACTTTGGAGTCAAGACAGCCTTCTCTTAAAATCTGTGCTCCACTAGTCTTAGCTCTCTCATCTTGGGCAGGTCTTTCCATCTCCCTGATTCTGTTTCCTCATCTGTAAATTGGGTAGCTAAAGGATTAAATGACATATGTAGTGTAAGTGCTTATTAACACAGAATCTAGCACACAGTAAATGTTGGTTTCCTTCATTTCCCTTCCCAGTGTTCCCCCTTCCTCTCTTGGCCTTCAGGAGCCTAGGACCCCTCTGCTCTCTGGCCGCCTTCCCAAGTAGCTTTAAGCCACCAGAAAAAGAAAAAGACAGACACACTGCGCCTTCGCCTTCCAGTCATGAAACAGCCCATTGCAGGTACATGCAGTAAATTACATTCATACTTGATTGGTTTATGAATCAGAGGCCAGGTCTAATTTAAAAATGCATATCTGAGTCATCAGCAATAAATCGTTGTAACTAGAGTTTGCTGCTTACTATTATTCATGATTAAATACTATGGCAGAATAATTAGAAGGCATCATTAAACATATCACATTCATTTGGTTTGACTGACTGACCAGCACACTAACTCTGTGTATTTTGCCTTACATCCACCTGTTTGTTGAAGAGGTGATGACTGAGAATAGCAAGAGGCCACAGGGAGCACAGTCTGCACGTCTTAAGCCCAGAGATGTCGCAACGCCGGAGAGCAGAGCACAGACAAGAGCACAGAGCAGGCCTGGAAAGGTGTCCTTTGCGAGGTGACCCACAAAGGACCCGAATGACGAAGGGTGAGACACCCATGCTGTTTTTCAGAAAGGCTGAAAAATGGGAGCTGGAAATAGACTCAGGAGCTGCCAAACATGGCCTTCAGAGTACTTCCTGTTGTATCTGTTTTGAGTTCTGACAGAAGAGCAATTCTTTCAGAGGCAGGCTGGACTGGCTGAGAGGTAGTGGGACCCAGCCATAAGACGCGCCCTGGGGATGGAGTGGAGGTAGCACACGGGGCAGGGCCAGCAGGAGGTGAGAGAAGCCCACATGGTGTTGGGGGTGCTTAGAAGATGGAAGAGGATGCAGATTAGTGGGCGCCACTTCAAGAAGTTGCCTGGTGAGCTCCCTGCTGGTCAGGCAGCATGACGATGGCTGCAGCGCAAAGGCTGTGACCACATTCAAGCAGCCAGTGTCACGGAGTCTGTGAGTCATAGTTGGGCCCAACTGGGATTTGGGAGGGGCAGAGGAGCCAAGGAAAAGCTCCATTTCCTGAGAACTAGGCTGAGTGCACTGGGAGGGACCCATCTATAGCGTCAGGAGTAGGTTCCAGCAAGCAAACAGTCTTGACTACAAGTCCTGAGCTATGTCCTAAGGCAGCGTGTCTCACATCTGGTTGATCATCATGTGGGGGTAATTGGCATACTTGTCAAAATTGCTAACTCCTAGGCCCCATCCCAGACCTACCCTTCTAGGGGTGGGGACTAAGGCTCTACACTTTCAGTCCTCCTCCCCATGGTGATTCCTGTTCCTAAGGCTAATTGACTCTCCCTTGACCAGCAGTAGGATGATCCCAAGGGCTTGGTCAGGGCCAAGTGGCTGCAGCTATGGGATAAAGGCCTGGGGGAGCAGCAAGATCGTACACCACCCACTTCACAAACCCCAAACAGAAATGCCAGCTGCAGCCACGCTAGTCCTGGGACCCAACAGAAATTTTACGTGTGCTGCCCAGGGCCTCTGGCGTTCAGACCCTGATAGGGCCCCATTTGGTTCATGTACCACTAAAAATGACATATGCCCTAACAATTTTTTCTTTCCATGAGTCTTTTTTAAAAAGATGAAGCTTGAGTTGAGGTGCGTAGAACCAGGCTTTGTCTCTGAGAAAATAGGTGAGTGGTTTGGTTTGGGCATCCTATTACAGTCCCATCCCCACAGTGCCCTCACATGGCAGTGGAGCCCAGAACCCCCTCTGTGGCACCCCTTACCACCCCTGAGGGACTACTGCATTCTCCGGCATCTTCTTCAACTAAATGACTTCTGCAAAAACCTGAATAGGCAACAAGTAAGTGGTGCCTCTTCTGCGATACCCATCAAATCAATGAAATCAGCAGTCATTAACATTGTCATAAAAATTTCGTAGAAACTTAGGGAGCTATTTATAAAATAATATTAAATAACATGTATTATTAACTGTAGGAAATATCTACATCATTATAACTATACTACAAATATGAAGAACAATATGCAAAAAATGAAACTTGTGAGAGCTGTGACCATCTTTGTTCCTTTAAAACTTTAAAAAATGTGTTTTAATGTTATAGTTATTGAAAGCTCCCTGTCTACTATCCTTTTCCTTCTCTGAATTACAAGATGACAAACCATCCTCAGGAATGAAACTTCCATTAACAGACTGTATATGACTGCTGAGGACTCAGCAACCTTGAAAGGTCAGAGCGCATCCCCAGTGGCACCTGCGGTGGACGGGCCGGCTGGCAGCTCTGAGCCGTCTGTTCTCAGCAAACAGAGCCCGAGCTACCTGCGCAAGCAGGTTGGTAATGGTCTGAGGCAGACGCAAGCAAAGGTGAGCAGCTGCTCAAGCAGCAGGCCGGGAGACGCTCTACTGTCAGTCTAAGACGGGTGAGGTGTGGGCTAAAAGGTGTGAAGAGCCCAAAATCTGACTTTTTATTTGGACAATTTCTGGTTGATCTATAGTGTGGGGCACTTCATGCCTCGTCCCATGTTTGACTCCAGAGTGGTGGATTTCCAGCCTCTGCCTGTACGTGGATGGAGAGAGAAGAAAGCTTGAAAGTGCTAACTTCCTTTCACAGCCTGCGAGGTGAGGGGAGCTGTGATAACAGCCCATAAATACACAGGGCGGAAATGCCAGGGTGGGTGGAATTGCATAAACAAGAGATGTTGCTATGCAAGGAAATGCAGTCAGAGAAATATTCAACTGACTGTCAAGTTTTCCTACAGTGAACTTAGGGAGACAGCAGAATTATCTTTCCTTGGGGAAAGAGGGCAGTGGGAGAGAACACCAGCTCCTGAGATGCACCGAGAAATTTGGAGGACTTTGGAGAGAGGAAGCCCATGTTGGGTACGCAGGGGAATGCTTGTGAACTGGAAGAGCGTTAAGACCACAGTGATGTTGGGCGCTGTGGGGAAGAGAGTTGGGAGAAGATGAAGAAAAGCATCTTTTTCAGAGGGAAACAATAGGAGGTTCAATCTCATTGTGATGCTTCCCTTTTCGGCCTTTGGCTCTTCCAATCCCTAGAGATCCTAAGAATATAAATATTCTATCGTTGAGTTAATGCCACACATGGGTCTTAAAAATAGTTCTGTAAAATGGAGGTGATTAACACCTGAAAAGTTGCTGGCTTACAGGTGAAACTTGAGACAGTGATGCACTGAAATGAAAAATGCAAATTTGACATACAGTCTTAAGATTATAAAGTCTGTTGAGGGCCTTCCATCTAAGCACAGTGTCTGTAATTTGGGCAACTGACAGGAGATATGTAACGGGATCAAGCTCTGGCCCTATTGGTACTGTGTTAAGCTATAACCTAGGCATGAACAGCTAAAAGAGGAAGTTGACACATAATGTTTTATACGCTGTCTATAAACATTATAATGCTTAATTCATGGCTACTAGTTTATTAAATTGTTCAGTAAATTACTCTCCTTCTTTAAAGGTGATGAACATATTTTATACATTTTTATCTTCAAAATTTCAGTTATTAATACCTACATAACCAGTTCAAGTCAAGCCTTAACATAAAATAGCTTCTAAAGAAAATTTAGCACAACATACCAAAACTTATGGGATGCAGCTAGTAGAGTGCATAGAGGAAAACTTATGGCTATAAATGCCTGGAGGTTCTAGCCAGACAACTGGGCAAAAAAATGAAAGAAAAGACATCCAGATTGGAAAGGAAGGAGTAAAGAAACTTTAGGTTTTAGTTAAAACTCTAAACATAAGTGTTATGTGTTAAATTTTGTCCCCCAAAAAGATATGTTGAAGTCCTAACCCCCAGACCTAAAAATGTGGCCTTATTTGGAAATAGGGTAGTTGTACATGTAATTATTTAAGATGAGGTCAGACTGGTGTAGGACGGGTCCTTAACTCAATATGGCTAGGTCCTTAGAGGAAGAGAAAACAGAGACACACAGGGAGAAGGCCGTGTGACCACAGAGACTGAGAATTGAGACTGGAGCGAGGCAGCTTCCAGCCAACGAATGTCAAGCATTGCTGGCGACACCAGAAGCTAAGAGAAACACATGGAATTGGTTTTCCGCCAGAGCCTTTGGAGAGCATGGCCCTGCCAACGCCTCAATTTCGGACTTCTAGCCTCTAGAACTGGGAGAGAATAAATTTCTGTTGTTTTAAGCCACGCAGTTTGCGGTAATTTGTTGCAGTAGCCCTAGGACACGAATACAATAAGTAAATGCCTCCTTCCATGAACATGAAATAAACAGCAATCTCCTGGTGGGCAGGAAGACGCCCAAGTTACCTGCCACATCTGTCCCTGCTTTGGTCAGGAGTAGACCTCTGCTCCTTTGTATATGGCGAAGGCCTGTGGGCCCAGGGCCACACCCACACTAAGCAGCTCAGAAAAGTAATTGGACTCTTACTGACTCTGACTGCCCACAGTGTGACAGACTCTGCTTGGGTGTTTACCCAAATTCTGTCCCCCATTTCTTCCTCAACAAACAGAGCCTCAGTACTGCTCAGGGGTCTATTTGTCAGAGATGATAACCCTATCCCCAGCTCAGGGGCAATCTTGACCAGTCTAAGTCAGTCCGGTAATCCCATTCCTCTTGCCAATGGCTCATTTAGGGATGGGCAAGTGAGGGGAGCTCCGCTGGAGAGCTTCTGCAAGTGGTTTTCTCACTCAGTAAGAGATATCCTCTTCTTCCACTGCACTCTCTTATATCTGACCATGAGGTTGGGACCAGAGCAGGCTTCGCATGATCAGGAAGAAGGCCAAGGTCAAAGCTGAAAAGCTGAGGATGGACAAGTACGAAGGCCAGTTAGAAGGTTTTGCAGGTGAGAGTTGACGGTGTCTTGGCCAGCATGGTGACCAAGAAGGTGGTGAGAAGTTGCTGGATTCTGGATATATTTTTGAAGGTAACATCCAAAGGATTTGGAGGCTGGATGCGAGTGTGAGAGAAAAAGATGAGTCAAGGAAGACTTAAAAGTTTTTAACTTGAGCCCCTGGAAGGATGGTGCTGCCATTCACTAAGATGGGAAAGGCCGTCGGGGAGCAGGAGTTCAGCTCTGGAGGTTAAGTTTGAGATGCCACATCCAAGTGGGGATGTCGAACAGGCAGTTTGATGTGTCTGGAGCCCAGGAGAGAGGTCCAGGCTGGAGACATGAATGTGAACTTCCAGCACACAGATAGTATTAAAGACATGAGGCTAAATGAAACCACTAATACAGCAAGTGGAGGAAAGGGAAGAGCTGAGGACCGAGCCCTGAGGCTGCACACGGACCAGGAAGGAGCTACCGTGAATAAAAAGAGATACAACCCTCAACACAAATGCATAAGAAAAAAAACAAATGTGTAAGGTCAATATTTAATTTTTTACTCAATAATTGTTAATAATAATACTACTTTACTATATCCCAGGGTCTCTGCTATGGTCTGTATATATATTATCTAATTTAATCCTTATAAAACTGCATTAGCAATTTAAAAATACCAATGAAACAATTCCAAGGTACCATTACACAAACCAAAATAAATTAAAATGAAACTATTTAGATGGGGCTGTGGGAAGATAAATGCCCTGAAACATGGCTGGTGGCACTTTAGCTGGAGAAGAATCTGGCAGCAATGTAACAAGAGCTCTCAATTCAGCACACATTTGACCTCACATAGGGAGAAAAGAGTACCTCTTACTCATGTTCATTGTCGCCCTATCAATAAGCATGAAAAACTGGAAACGACTCAAGTCATTGCAAAACAAGGAATGAAGGAATGGCCATTTAACCATTAAAAATGACAAGCGTGTGGACACAGGTAACGTGATTTGTCTTGGTTGGAGATTGCTTCCTTTTGAGGACAAAATTCCAGTCAATTAGCTTAAATAAAGGAAAATTTATTATGAGAATACAGAGGCATCTTAGGGCTCCCAAGAGCAACAAAGAGAACCAGGTCTCTCAAAGGACTGGGACATGGACCTGGAAAGTCATCAGGGACAAAGCAACTCATCTGGATGGTGACAACAATTCCCTCTTTCACTAAACTAGCCCGGCTCCTCTGAGCCCTTTCTTCACTAGGCCTCACCCTTGGCCTACAGACTTGAGCAAACACTAGCACAGTTTCTAACAGCTCAGGCCACGTCCTTAGGATGCCCCTAGGCCCCACTTAAAGTGCCGCCTGAGAAAACTCAAGGCTGCCAAAGGAATTGGCTGTTTGTTCCAGCAACGCCTGAAGACAGGGCCCGTCACCCAGTCTCTGTGGGAGGGTGGGAACTTAACTTTGATAAGTTAGTTTTCTAACTTTGTTAGTTTTAACTTTGAGAAGTTTTCTGACAAAGGCCAGAAAAGTTGAAATGACACACACAAGATAGATATTTATCAAATTTTTTTCTGTAAAAATTCCTTGGACTCACAATTTTTAAAATACATTTCTGAACAGTTATAGAGTGGTTTCCCCACGGGCGCAAAGGGAGAAATGTTCCCGTATCGTTGGGTTCTATAGTAATAGGGAACAAGACTTACATGGTGGATTTGGAATAGTCAGAAGAACTAAAAGAAGGCCAGGTGGCCTCTAATTTGAGGCCAATAATTCTACGTTTAGGAGGGAACTGTCCCACTTTCTGGTTTCCCCGGTCCTTTGTGCGTGACTCCTACCCACACTCTCTCTCCATGAAGCTTAGTGTCATTTTGTTAATGGAGCGGCTCGAGGTGCCAAGGCGCCTGGAAGGTGAGGAAGAGGGGGGTGTGATGTAAGACAGCTTGTCTCCCTTTTTCGCTGTGAAATTCCTGTGCATTCTTCAGAGCCCAGATCAGGGGTGTTTCCTGTGTGGAGACCTCTCATCCGCCAGTCAGAGTCATCCTGCCCTGTGTTCCGATGGTACCTTTGATCCTACTCTTACGGAATTTGATGTATTGTTTTGTAATTAATTGTATCATATCTGTCTTTCCTCAAGGTTAGGGAATATGCTTAATTATCTTTTGCTCTCCGGTATCAATACAGTGCTCGGCAAATCATAGGTGCTCAATAAATGCTTGATGACTAATTGAATTCCTTGTGCATTCACTCTCTCATTTATTCCCTACAGGTTCCTTAATTGGTTGCTAAGGAATAAATATCAGGACTAGTTCAGCGTGCTCTTTCCGGATCAGTCTAGCCTTTCCGGTTTAATGCTGCACCTCTCAACTGGGAGCGCAGAGAGAGGCAAGGAGGGCTCCCCTTTGTGTTGCCTGAGGAGAGACTTAACAGTAAGGCAGGAGGCAGAGGATGTAATGTTGGCAGCGAGAGAAAAAGGACATCAGATCCTGCTCTTACATGACCTTCCTCTCTAGACAACCCTATCATTCTTTCTGGCTTCCCAAACTGAGTCTCGCTCTGCAATCAGATAGAAGAGATGGAACCAGAGTGAGAAGGATTTATCCGTCTTTCTTCTGTAGGGTCTAGATGAAACACACATATATTAGTTTCCTGTTGCTTCTGTAACAAATTACCAAAACTTAGTGGCTTAAAACAACACAAGATAATTCTCTTACAGTTCTAGAGGTCAGATGTCCAGACTGAGTTTTACAGGGCTAAGGTCAAGGTCCACAGGGCTGTTTCCTCCTGGAGGCTCCAGGAGAGAATTCATTGCTTTCACTGCTTTTAAAGGCCATCCTTGTTCCGTGGCTCAGGGGCCCACAGCACATTGCCTTTTTTCCCTCTGCTTCCATCATTCCGTGCCTTCTACCCATTCTAATCCCCTGCCTCCCTCTTATGAGGACTCTTGTGACTCCATCGGGCCCACCCAGGTAATCCAGGATCATTTCCCCAGCTCCAGATCCTTAACTTAATCACACCTACAAGCCCCTTTTGTCATATAAGGTAACACTCATGGATTCCAAAGATAGGATGTGGACATCTCAGAGGGGCCATCATTCAGCCTGTTACCACATGCTAAAGGTGAAAGTCTTCACCATAACAGAAAAGCCTGCCCATCCGAAGAGCTCTCACCTGGTGTCTCCAGCCTCCTTAACCATTGCAGCAAATCAATGACACAACAGACTCATCGATCGGGTATATAATTTAGCATTGCTGGGAAAAAAATGATATGACCAACAACTGGCCCATTGAAAACATAATAGCTTAAGAGCTACATGCCACTGCTGAAAGAGCAGGAGGACGCGCATTCAGGGTTCCCATGCTACCAAGGACACAGAGGAATAGGGAGTTATAACGAGCTTCAGAATGTTGTGTAAAATAATAAATATCACAATTCGGGAAATTGTAAGGCACTGTGTTGATTTCACAGATATGGCGCTCCCTATCTGGGATCATCTTATTTCTTCACATGGATGTTTCTTTCCCCCCAGTGCTGCCCCATCAGAATGTCAATGTCACAAGAGCAGGAACCTTATATGTCTGTCCTATGCCCCTACAGGCATAAGGAAGACGGAGTGACTGAGCCCTGTGTCTCTTCCCTGAATTAAAGCATCTTGGCTTCAACCACCTGCTAGAAATGGTTATGTGTTCGGCGTCTCCAGCCAGTTGGACTCCTGGTCTGTACTGTCTGGCACCACTGACTGACACATGCCAACAACCAGACTGGTGACATATAACTGCCCAAAGCATAGCATTTTTTAAAGAATGAGAGAACTCTAAAAAAAGATATGTGTGAGGAACACTAGCTTACTCCTGTACCCAGCTAGCTTTCTTCCTCTCAAACCTTTGTATACCTGTGTAATTTAACATGCACGCTTCCCAGCATGGCAGGCTGCCAAGACTCCCAGCTTACTGATACCAGCCATCCCGCTCAGGCCTCTGGGAGGCAGTGACCCACTCAGTGGTCCTGTCTACCACAGCAGAGGTGCACGGGCTCCTGATCTGGGTTCTGCCTCACCTTGTTTAATTCTGCAATAGATGCTGCATTTTTTGCCTCTGCCTGTTCTTACCAGGCCAGTCCAGTCCTGCCTGCTCTTCATCCTGGTATGCCTGCTGCACTCCAGCTTGCCATAGCTTAGAGGCTGTTGGCTCCAAACCAGGTCCTGCTCTTCCGCCCCTCCTGAGCCCACACAATAGAGAATACGACCCCCCACCATCCCAAACCGTTCAGGGATTGTAACGCATGGCATGCAGTAATGGCAATCACCAGCTCTGCCCTGGAAGACTGTGTGTGCACTGGTTGGTACTGCCTGGCAGAGTATGGGGTCAGCCCAACCTTGCATGGCTCGAATCTTGGATTACCTCAAAGCAGCTTTGTGATTTAACAAGTCGCGAAAACTCTTAAGGCCTCAGTTTCCTCATTTGTACCATAGAGATGATCCAGTAAAACCCCACCATAACGTGATGGATGGGACAAAAAGAGGTCCACCTTGTAAAATGCAAGGGTGCATTTTTGAGAGGTTAGTGAAATGACTTGGATTGCCAGGGTTCTGTCCACGTGAGTCAAATCCTTTCCAGTGTCAGTTGGGGTTTGGTGCCACCTGGGTATCATATACTCTGGTTTAAATATTGATGGGAACAAGCATGGGTCCCGCAACTGGTTAAAATTCCCGGGAGAGCAGCAATAATGCCAGGAATCCCCTGGTTACCTGGCACCCATTGTGCTTTTGGATCCAGGGAAACTTGGCTGGAAGAATAGGGAGGACACAGGGGCTCGCTCTCTGCCTCCCCACTTCCCCAGAGGGAGGTGCAGCCCTCCCCACTCCAGGTGGTAAGAACGTTAGCCCATCCCATTTTCAAACAGAGGCTGAGGGAAGGACAGAAACTGGGAGGCAAATAACAATTACGTGGTATCTGAATTTGCTTTATTGAAGAGTTTAATGCCTATCCTATTTGTGTTGCTGTGAGGATTAGGGTTCATACATGAATGTGGTCATAGTGCTTGGCATGTAGTATTTGCTCACTAAACGGTGAATTAAGTTCACAAATGTTTATTAAGCATTTGGGCACTATACTACGTCCTAGGACAATGGCAGTAAATAAGACACATGTTGTGCCTGCCCTTGTTAAGCTAATAGTTTAAAAGAAATAACAGCTTAGAACAGTGCCCTGGAAGCTATGAAGGTTAAGCTATCATCATATTTTATCTAAGACATCATCTTTCCCCAAACACCTTCAAACACTTAAGATTTTACATGTATATTTTGGAGCAGAGTATTCCATCTCTTTTCTAAAGGAGTAGTTGCCAACGGGGGTCAGTTTTGTTGCCCAGGGGATATTTGGCAATGTCTGGAGACATTTTTTTGTTGTCATAACCTGGGGGGCTGGGGACATGCCACAGGCATCTAATGGGTAGAGGCCAGAGATGCTGTTAAACATCCTACAGTGCTCAGGACAGCCCTACAACACAGACTCACCTGGCTCAAAATTTCAATACGCCAACTCTGAGAAACCGTGGTCTACAGGCAACCTGTTTAGTCCACAATCAGTTATTTTTGGCTGCAAAGGGAGAGAAACACATTTCATCCTCACAAGTCTTAGAAAAACTGGCCCTTGTGTTCTGTGCTCTATGACACTCGCCTGTGTTAGACGCGGAGAACACAGGGGTGCTTCCAGCTTCTAGTCCTGAAACACGTTCCTCTCAGGGGCAGGGAGAATTCACCCGGGAGTCTGTTTTCAGAGCATTCAGCCCTATAACTGCATTTAGTGAGTGTTATGTTTGACTGATTCTCTTACAGAAATAAGTTTTCAAACAGAAAGCTCCTGGAAAAGACTCTGTCTTTTCTACCCTTTGAAAACCCTACTGAGATATGCAAATGAGCCAAATTATCTCAAGGCCTCTGAACCCAAGTTTTCAGTTCATTTGGTTTTCTTCCTTTCTTTTAAAGTGTTTTAAAAGGTTCCTTGGGCATAATTAATCCAATTTGGTCTTTAGGGCAGCCCAAAGTGACTGGTTTTTGATCTGCTGGTTTTCTCAGATCTTACAGCAAAGCAATAAAATTTTGGACAAAGTAGAGGATGAAGAGAAGTGGTGAAAAATAAAATGAAGGCAGAAGGAGAGGGAGGGAGAGAGGGAAAGGAGTGGGAGGCTGACAAGCACAGGAAGAGTACAAACAGCCAGTCTTAACTTTCTTGGCTTCAAGAGCCCTGGTTGCCCACTTCAACTTACTTCTTTGCCTTCTACACTGCTTCCCAGAAGCATTGCCTAGGATTCTAGCCTACTTCTCTCTCTTCCAGCCTCTGGGTAGAGGTGGGAGCTCCTGTCTCATAGCTGGGTTCTGAAGCAGAATCCTTCGTTGAAGCAGCATGCCCCTCTGAGGGGAAACTAGGATGTGTATGTGAAATTCAAGACAATTTTGTCACTGCCATTCACCTCATCATGGTGGATTATTAGTAACTACGTACTGTTGTTGCTGATGAAGCGCGAATATCCATTAGTTAGTACCAGACACAGGATGTATGAATCATGTCCCCGGGTTGATGATTCAAACTATGACATGAACCCTTTGAACTCTGTATTTCACGTCCCATTGGCTGAACGAGCTACATACCTTTTCTTAGAAACGAGATTTGATTTTAAAATGTGCAGGCATCTGACCTGAAAGGTGCAAACCATTTTTCCAGTGCAGTATTTTACTTGGAACTTGCTGCAGATGTTAGATGCGCTATTATAGGTTCTTTGATATAACAATTTGTTTAAGGCCACCTGCGCACGCTGTGCCTCTTTCACAGAGTCCTCCACAACGGAAAGTAACAAATTAATCAGAGTCGTTTACAATCCTCATGGTTCACAGGATTTTGTGTTCTGCTAAGCATCCTTCTTCACTTTAAAAACTTTGTTACTGGCTGATGCCAAGTCTTGGATAGCACACCCTAATATAAACAAGAATTTAATAAAAACTTCCTGAGATGGTATTTCTCTGCTAAAATTTGCCCCTGACATATCGGCCTTCGATAATGAGATGCTTCTTTACCCCGAGACTTACTGGTAACAAGCACATGTCGACCAAATTACCTTTCTTTCTCTTGAATTTCTCTAACTTTGGGTGTGAATTCAACTCTTAGGGATTCAGTAAGAGTTTCTTCTGGTTTCCTTATAGCATGATATTTAATAAACTCCCCACATGCCTTGCGCGCAGCCTGTGCTCAGTAAGCGTTTGTTAGATGGAAGAACAAGGAGGGCTTTCCAAAATGGGTTCTCAGGATATTGCGCAACTGACTGTCAGGCCTTATTGTTCACTGAAGGCCTCTCCTTGTTCTCTGTCTCTCATCTGGGCATTTCTATGACTGAGGGATCTCTCACCAGGCCCATCTCCCTCCAGTTCTAAATAGAGTCCTTGTGCTAGAGATTCAAGCAGTATCGTCATCGCCATGGGCTTCCTCGGCAGCCCAGACATTCCTCCGTCAGCCAGCCTGTCTGCTCTGCTAGCATTTGTCTCCAGGCCGGCAGGTCAGGCCAATTACATGGAGGCCCAAGCTGGTGAGAGGAATGGAAATGATGAAGCCTGAAAATCCTTCACTCTTTGTTCTCCTGATGGGTGACAGGATAATTAGTCCAAATGAGATGCAGCCTCTCCCAGACTATATTTAGTCTAATTGCAGAGCTTTCTTCTCCCTGGAGAAGCCTGGGATTCCTCCCTGGTAGGTGGTACTGCCAGAAGGGGAACAGAATCAAGCAGGCTGGCCCTAGGCACGGCAGAGCATGCGCTTGCCTCCTCAGAAGAGAGCGGTGGTGCAGCCGTGTCCGGGATTCAGGAAATGGGGTTCCACTCCTAACTCTGCCACTGCCTAGCTGTGTGACTGAGGACTCTTGATGCCCTCTGAGCCTCAGATTTTTATACGTTAAAGAAGCACGATAATCTTGCAGAAGAGTGATGAGGATGAAATGTGGTAAGTTTTGTAAAGCATTTTATGGATTGTAGATACATAATACAAATACAGCTATGTTGCCATAAATAATAGAAGTGCCCAGATTTCCCCCTCTACAGAGGGCCAGTGCCCACTTAATCTTGACATGTGAGGCTCTATCATATTTATGAACTAAGTTTGTCATCATCTTTTCTCCCTTCCTCCTCTCGGGGCCACCATTTCCCAATCCTCAAGCTCATGGTTAATGCTCAGTAAATATTTGATTGCTAAAATTACTATCTACAATTAAAATATTAAAATCGGGAAGTATTGATTCAGCAAACAGAAGAGATACATTGCCTATTTAATTGTCTATACGTATTTGCAAATAAATTGAGGAGAGGTGATGTTTGGAAGAGCATGCTTTTCATTCTGAAGTACACTAAAGAGTACATAATATTGATAAGCCTTTGTTTATTCCTCAGCGGCACACTTTTTTGAATTTAATAGTTTTAATATACTTTGACATCAAATTATTTAATTTGAAATTAGACTATTTAATGAACTCCTCCCTCTTTCTGATAGGATTTTTTACAAACTTCCTTCTCCTTCTTGTTTTCTGTTTGTCCTATTTCCCCACCTCTCAAAAGTAAAAGAATTTTAAAATTGCAAATGAAGAAGTTTAGTTAATTCAATATACTTACTGAACAGCTACTGTGCAGAACTGAAAAAGAAGATCGAAATCTATGGGAGTTTTTTCTCCAACTCACCTCATCATGAAACTCCGGTTACAACATATCCGGGGACTTACTGTTCCACACCCTGGTCTCAGTGTTCTCAACTTTTTCTTCAACCCAATTAACACCTGTAATCCATAGTTATTGACTAATAATGTACTTTCCCTTCTCATTAGTTCATCCTTTCCCACTGATTACGTCTTTCAGACAGACTTTGACTTTGGATTGGTAGAGCAGCAATGGCTGAGGGAGGTGCCTAAGGTGGGTGGGCCTGGCGTCAGCCTCATCAGACACCATATAATCAAGAGTGGTATGGAATGGGGTTCTCAAACTTTTTGGTTTCTAGAAGGCAGACCAAGTACCTACTGAGCCTGTTCTCTAGGGTGCGGTTTTCAAATTCTTTGGTCTCAAGATCCCTTGACACTCACAAATTATTGAGGACCCCAAAGAGCTATAGTATATATAGCTACAGAGATTTACTCTATTAGAAATTAAAATTGAGAAATGTTTAAGATATTTACTTCAAAAACAAACTCATTGATATTAACAAATATTTTTATGAAAAATATTTTCCAAGGGGCTGGCTTCGCGGCCAAGTGGTTAAGTTCGCGCGTTCCGCAGCAGGCAGCCCAGTGTTTCGTTGGTTCGAATCCTTGGCACAGACATGGCACTGCTCATCAAACCATACTGAGGTGGCATCCCACATGCCACAACTAGAAGGACCCACAACAAAGAATATATAACTATGTACCAGGGGGCTTTGGGGAGAAAAAGGAAAAAAATAAAATCTTTAAAAAAAAATATTTTCCAAGAAATTTTAAATGTAGTGAGAAGAATGGCATTGTTTAATATTTTTTGCAAATCTCTCTAACATCAAGCTTAATAGAAAGCTGGATTCTTATATCTGATCCTGCAGTAAATCTGTTATGAAATATTGTTGTGGTTGAAGGATGTGGAGAAATCCAGCCTCACGCAGATGGGTAGTTGGTAAGAGGAGTGTTTTAATAGACTTCAAATAACTGTGGTGTCCCTCTTTGATACCACAGCAAAATTCAACAAGTGGTAGTTTGGTAAGGTTCGTTGCAATATAGAATCTAAAACCACATTTATCAGTAAACTTTTTGTTCTCTGTTACACTAAAATTCATTGACCTATTCTGCACTTTGGATGGGTCTTTTACCCATTAGTGATTTTGTAACATCATTGTTATTTGGAAAATATTGGTTCACCATGTTATGCAGATGTTCTAAATGTTGACACATTCACATTTCACTATACAATATCAAATATATCTATGTCTGTCTATCTATTTATATCTATCTTAGTATTTTTAATTTTTCAGAAGTCTTGAAGTGTAGGGAGGCTGTCAAGCTTATGGTGGCAGATATACATTTTCCAAAATTCTTTTACTAGAAAGTTCAAATTTTATCTTTGTCAACAAATACTGTCAATTGTTTCTCTTAAGTGACAGGCTCATTTTGTTCATTTTCAAGAAATGTTTTCAAGAAATGGTTTCAAGAAATGGTTCATTTTGGTTACTCCAAAATCTGAATAACAAGAGTTTGTCAGTCGTACTCCTAAAAGGTTTTTCTTTATTTTTTTTTTAACTTTTGACTGCTTTCACTCATTTCTTAAACATGAAAAAAGCAGCTTTCAGCTCATCACTCAAATAACTATACAAATGCTTTTCCTCAAAATAACTACTATACTTCAGAATGCAGAAGTGTTTTATATGTAAATGCCCATTTTATCACAGATACTAAAATGACAGGTACTCAAGGATCAAGATTTAAAGTGAATCATAGGCATAAATGTAAAATACAAAACTATAAAACTTCTAGAAAATAACATAGGAGACAATCTAGATGACTGGGTATGGTGACAACTTTTTAGATACAACACAAAAGGCATAATTCATGAGAGAAATAATTGATTAGCTGGACTTTATTAAAATTAAAAACTTCTGTTCTGTGAAAGACACTCTCAAGAGAATGAGAAGAGAAGCCACAAACTAGGAGAAAATGTTTGCAAAAGACATATCTGGTAAAGGATTGTTATCCAAATATACAAAGAACTCTTAACTTAGCAAAAGAAAATGAACAACTTGATTAAAAAGTGGGCAAAGAAATTAACAGACACCTCACCAAAGAAGATATACAGATGGCAAATAAGCATATGAAAGCATGCGTCCTTAGGGAAATGCAAATTAAAACAACAGTAAGATACCACCACACATCTATTAGAATGGCCAAAATCCAAAAACACTGATACCACCAAATGCTGGCAGAGATGTAGAGCAAAAGGAACTCGCATGCCTTGCTGAGAGAACGCACAATGGCACAGCCATTTGGCAGCTTCTACAAAACTAAACATACTCTTACCATGCAATCTAGCAATCATGCTCCTTGCTGTTTACCCAAATGGGGTGAACATTTATGTCCACAAAAAAGTCCTGCACACTGATGTTTATAGCAGCTTTATTTACGATTGTAAAACTTGAAAGCAACCAAGATGTCCTTCAGCAGGTGAATGAATAAGATAAACTGTGGTATGTCCATACAATAGACTATTATTCAGCACTAAAAATAAAATGAGCTATCAAGCTATGAAAAGACATGCAGAAACTTAAATGCATATTTCTGAAAGAAGCCAATCTGAAAAGGTTTACATACTATATGATTCCAACTACATGACATTCTGGAAAAGGCAAAACAATGGAGACAATACAAAGCTCAGTGGTTGCCAGGGGTAATGGGGAGGGAGAGATGAATAGGTTGGAGCACAGAGGATTTTTAGGGCAGTGAAACCATTCTGTGTGATACTATAATGGTGGATACATGTCATTATACATTTCTCAAAACCCACAGAATGTACAACACTAATGCAAACTATGGACTTTGGGTGATAATGATGTGTCAAAGTAGACTCCTTGATTTTAACATATATACCACTCTGGTGTGGGATGTTGATAGGAGGGAGGTTGTGAATATATGGGGGCGGAAGGTCTATGTTAACTCTCTGTACTTTCCCTTCAATTTTTCTGTGAACCTAAAACTGCTCTACAAAGTCTACTAAAAAAAAGCATGAGTTAAAAACTGATAGAATTGCAAGGAGAGACAACTCTACCATTGTAATGGAAGATTTCAATATTCTATGCTCAGTAATTGATAGAGAAATTAGACAGAAAAATCAGTAAAAATATGGGAGAAACAAACAACTTTTGTCAACCAACTTGACCTCACTGACATTTATGGCACACTACCCCAGCAGCAGCAGAATACACATTTTTCTTTTCAAAAGCACACAGAATATTATGGGCTATAAAACATATCTTAATACATTGAGAAGGATTCAAGTCACACAAAGTATGTTCTCTAACTATAATGGAATGAAAATAGAAACCTATAAGAGAAAGATTTCTGAAAACTATTCAAATACTAGATAACACGCCTCTAAATACACAAGTCAAAGAAGAAATCAAAATCGAAATTAGAAAGTATTTTGAACTGAAGAGAAATGAAACAACAACATATCAGAATTGCTGAGATATTACTAAAGCAGTACTTAAGGAGAATTTATAGTACTAAACAATTATATCAGAAAAGAATAAAGTCCTCAAATTAGTGACATCAGCCTCCATATTAAGATATTAGACAAAGAAGAACAAATTAAACCTAAAATAAGCAAAACAAATGAAACATAGTAATAAGTATCAAAGTGGAAATCAATGAAATAGAAAACAGAAAATCAATAGAGAAAATCAATGACTCCAAAGCTGGTTTAATATTCTGAAGTCAATCAATGCAATTCATCATATTAACAAACTGAAAAAGAAAACCATATCAAATTAATAGATGCAGAAAAAGCTTTTGATAAAATCCAACATCCATTCCTGATTAAAAAAACAAAACAAAACAAAACCTTCCAACTCTCAGCAAGTAATAGCAGGGAACTTCCTCAGCTTGATGAAAGGCGTCTAGGAAAAAGCTTTAGTTAACACCATACTTAATATGAAATACTAAATGCTTTCTCGGTGAAACTAGGAACAAGGATGTCCGCTCTCACCACTTCTATTTGACGTTGTACTAGAGGTTCTAGCCAGTGCAGGGGAAAAAAATAAAAGCATCCAGAGTAAAACTTTCTGTCTTTGGAGATAACACTGTCATCTATATAGAAAATCCAACGCAATGTACAAAGAAGCCACCAAAACTAATAAGTGAGTTTAGCGAGTGATTTTAGCAAAATCAGTATAAAAATATAAATTGAATGTTTATATCCATCAATTAACACTTAGAAATTGTGTTGAATTATAAAATTGAAATTTTTAAAAATTATCACAATATTGTTAAAAGAATTTAAATGTAGGGTTAAATCTGACAAAAGATGTGAAAGATCTATTCACTGAAACCTACAAGACATTGCGGAGAGAAATTAAAGAATATGTAGATAAATGGAAAGATGGATCAATGGCAAAATAGTAACATCTCAATTCTCTCCCAATTGCTGTATTCCTTAAACACAATCCCAATCAAAATCCTGTTTTTATAAAACTTGACAACAGATTCTACAGTTCATATAGTAATCAAAAGATCTAAAATAGCTTAACCAAAGTTCGTGCACTCCACTTTGGAGGCCCAGGGTTCCACTGGTTCAGATCCTGGGTGTAGACATGGCACCGCTCATCAGGCCATGCTGAGGCAGCATCCCACATGCCACAACTAGAAGGACCTACAACTAGAATATACAACTATGTACCAGGGGGCTTTAGGGAGAAGAAGAAAAAGATTGGCAACAGATGTTAGCTTAGGTGCCAATCTTTAAAATAAATAAACTAATTAAATAGCTTAACCAACTTTGAAAATGAAGAACAAAGCTGGAGGACTAACACTACTTGATTGTAAAATATTTATAAAGCTACAGTAATTAAGACAATGTAGTACTGGTGCAAAGATACACAAATAGATCAATGAAATGCAAGAGTGTAGAAGTAGACTCCTACGTATATGGACAATTGATTTTCAATAGATGTATAGAAGTCATTCAGTGTGTCATTTAATGTGATGGAAAAATTGGATATCAATAGGGAAAGAAAAAAACTTGGATCTGTACCTCTCACCATATACAAAAATTAACTCAAAATGGATCCTTAGACCTAAATGTAAAACCTAAACCATAAAGTTCTTGAAGAAAAATAGTAGAAAATCTTTGTGACCTTGGGTTAAGTAAAAATTTTTTAGAAATGACACCAAAAGTAAAACTCATAAAAGAAGAAGTTGATAAATTTCATCAAAATTTTAAAACATCTGTTTTTCAAAAGACAGTTTAAAAAATGAAAAGACAAACCACACAGACTAGGAGAAAATATTTGCAAAGCATATATTTTATTAAGTACTGGGATCAGAATATATAAAGAACTCTCAACATTTAATAATAATAAAAACATTTGAAAAATGGGAAACAGATTTGAACTGGCACTTCATAAAAAACAGATATGAATAACAAACAAGCACATAGGAAGACGTTCAGCAACATCAGTCATTAGGGAGATACCACTACACACCCACTAAAAATGGCTGAAATGTAAAACACTGACTGAAATGTTGATGAGTGTGTGCAGGAACCAGATTTCTCATACTGTTGGTGGAAAGGTAAAATACTACAATCACTTTGGGGAATAGTTTTGCAGTTTCTTAAAAAGCTAAACATATACCTACTATATTATCCAGTCATTCTACTCCTAGGCATTTTCCCAAAAGAAATAAAAACATATGTCCATACAAAGACTTGTACCTAAGTGTTTATAGTAGCTTTATTTGTAATAGTCAAAGACTAGAAACAATTCAAATGTCCATTGATAGGTGAATGGATAAACAAACTGTGGTATATCCACACAATGGAATACTACTCAGCAATGAACAGGAATGAACTATTCATACACATGACAACACAGATGAATATCAAAGTAATTGTGCTGAGTGAAATAAGCAAGGCAATAAAAAGTACATAATGTGTTATTTCATTTGTATAAAATTCTAGAAAATGCAAACTAATTTACAGTGACAGAAAGATTGGTGGTTGCCTGGATGATGTCAGGAAGGGCTAAGAGAGATGGTGGGACTACGAAGAAAGACAGAGACTTTAGAGGTGATAGACGTGTTCATTACCTTGAATGTGGTGGTAAAACATGTCAAATCGTATCACACTGTATGCTTTAAATATGTACAGTTTGTTATATATCCATCCTACTTTAATAGAACTGCTAAAAATGAAAAAAACCCGTAAACCATAGAAGAACTAGAGGGAAAAGGGGGGATTAAATGATTCTATAAGCAATGTATAAGGGTTTGTTAAGTATATTATGAGAACAAAAATCTTAAAGGAAAATGTTCAGTCACAGAAAATTTAAAAGTTTCTGTATGGCAAAACAGACTAGAAACAAAAACGGGGGACATGAAAAATTAGGAAAAATAAGTGTAACACACATTGCAAGATATTAATATCCTTATTATATGATGAACACTTATAAGTCATTAAGAAAAAAATGGAACACTCCAACAGAAAATGTGACAAAAATTCTGATGAGACAATTCACAAAGAAACAGAAATAGTTCATATAAAGATGTGTTTGATGTTGCTAAAATTTTTTTAAATGCAAATTTAAAAATGAAGTATCTTTTTGCCTCTCAGATTAGCAAAGATGTCCACCACAAGAACTCTACTCTTCACTAGAATTGCTTAACATGTGGGAGGAGGATGGTTAATGGTTTTGCTTATTTTTAAAAGGTGCTTGCTCCTTGCTGACATCAATTCCTGATATCCTGGTAATCTTCAGCTGTGATGCTACAGTCTGGATTCCTAGCTGTACTAAGATGTTGAATTTGTTTCCATTCTCAGTTGTCATTTCTTAGGTCCAAGGACACGTTTCTGAGTCCTTGCTGGAGTGGTCTCCAAGAGCTTTGCTTCTTTCAAAGACAGGTGGCTTCTTCTTAACATCATAACTGGTTTCTCTAGTGCTGCAGTTTTTCTTAACTACACTGGTGGATCCTAAGTTCTTTATTTCCTTTAACAAAAACCACTTTTAAATTAACCTTCTCAGGTTGCTCAGAAAAGAAAATGTCACATAAGTTTTATTTCTATATCCACTTTGAGTTTCCTTTTTTTAAATTGTGGTAAGATATACATAAAATTTACCATTTTTAAGTGTACTGTTCTGTAGCATTAAGTACATTCACGTTGTTGTGCAACCATCACTAACATCCATCTCCAGAACTTGAAACACAAACTCCCCATTTCTCGCTATCCCCAGTGCCTGGCAACCACCATTCTACTTTGTCTCCATGAATTTGACTACTCTAGGTAACTTGTGTAAATGGAATCATACAATATTTATTCTTTCGTATCTGGCTTATTTCACTTCACATAATGTCTTCAAGGTCCATCCACGTTGTAGCATGTGCCAATTTCACTCCTTTTTAAGGCTGAATAATATTCCATTGTATACATATACATTTTGTTTATCCATTCATCTGTTGATGGACATTTGCATTGTTTTACCTTTTAGCTGTTGTGAATAATGTTACTATGAACATTGGTGTACAAATGCCTGTTTGAGTCCCTGCTTTCATTTCTTTTTGGTACATATCCAGAAGTGGAATTGCTGGATCACATGGTATTTCTAAGAACAACCATACTGTTTTCCACAGCAGGCGCACCATTTTACGTTTCCACCAGCAATGCACAAGGGTTCCAATTTCTCTCACATCCTTGCCAACACTGTTATTTTCTTGTTTTTTGCTAGTAGTTATCCTAATGAGTGTGAAGTGTATCTCATTGTGGTGGTTGGTTTTTTCTTGGTTTTTTTGCTTGGAAAGATTTGCCCGGAGCTAACATCTGTTGCCAATCTTACTCTTTCTTTCTCCCCAAAGCCCCAGTACATAGTTATATATTCTAGTTCTAAGTCCTTCTAGTTCTTCTATGTGAACTGCCGCTGCAGTATGTCTACCGACAGATGAGAAGTGTGGTTCGTGCCCAGGAACCAAACCCTGGCTGCTGAAGCAGAGCGCCAAACTTTAACCACTAGGCCACCAGAGCTGGCTCTCATTGTGGTTTTGATTTGCATTTCCTGTGATTTGTGATACCAAGCATCTTTTCATGTACTTATTGGCTATCTGTATGTATCTTCTTGGGAGAAATGTCTATCCAAGTCCTTTATTCTTTTTTTTGTGTGTGTGAGGAAGATTGGCCCTGAGCTAACATCTGCTGCCAATCTTCTTCTTTTTGCTTGAGTAAGATTGTTGCTGAGCTAACATCTGTGCCAATCTTCCTCTACTTTATGTGGGATGCTGCCACAGCATGGCTTGAGGAGCAGTGCTAGGTCTGCACTGGGATCCAAACTTGTGAACCCCAGGCTGCTGAAGTGGAGTGTGTGAACTTAACCACTATGCAACCCAGCCATCCCTCTTGTACTCATTTTTTAATTGGTTGTTTTGTTGCTGAGTTGTAGGAGTTCCCTATATATTCTGAATATTGATTTTTATCAGATATATTATTTGCAAACATTTTCTCCCATTCTGTGGGTTGCCTTTTCACTGTTGATAATATCCTTTGATGCACAAGTTTTAAATTTTTAATGAAACCCATATTATCTATTTTTTCTTTTGTTGCCTATGCTTTTGGCATTATATTCAAGAAATCATTATTGGACCCATTCCTCATTTTCTGAGCTTTCTATTTTCAGCTCTTTGTCTCTGATCCATTTTGAGTTAATTTTTGTATATGGTGTAGGGGAAGGATCCAATTTCACTCTCTTGCATGTGAACATCAAGTTTTCCTAACAGCATTTATTGAAAAGACTGCCCTTTCCTCATTGACTGGCCTTGGCACCCTTGTCAAAAATCATTTGACCATACATGCAAGGGTTTATTTCTGGGCTATTTTATTCTGCTGCTCTGTATGCCTGTCTTTATGCCATTACCAAACTGTTTTGATTACTGTAGCTTTGTAGTATGGGTTTCCTTTTTACTTTTGAAATACATACACTCTCTGGCTCATCTTGAGTTCTTTAACCCTCTTCGAGTGTTGCCTGAAGAGACTGGCGCACTCTGTAGTACACACATTTAGCCAGGACTCAGGGACAACTGTGCAATCAGCCACAGGGGAATGGGCAACAAGCAGGTAAGTCATTTAATAAGGTGTCTGGTTTCTTTGGAAAAGAAAGGGCACAGTCGCTAGAGTAAAACTGTATGTCTTTATTCAACATAAAATGACTCAAGGTAAAATACACTTTGTCCATGTGCAGAAACATTATTATACATTCAATTCTGAAGAAGGTAGTTTTATACGACCAATAAAAAGAACAATCTAAAAGTGAGAATAAAGACGACAGTGAGAAGGAGCTAAAAGGCAGAGTTTTATCTGTCAAAGTGCTAAGGCCTATGTGCACAAAGATTTTAAAATGAACTCCACCAACCTAAGGCCATTTCTTCCATTCTGATTTCTCTCGGTGCTGGTGAAAGTCTTAAGGGGAGATGCAATGAGTCACAGAATTAAGATGGGGTTTAAAAAATAGGTCATAGCACTTATAGTTAAGAGAAAAGTTTTTAATTTTTAGAGTTTCATTTGTCATGTACTCTAGATCATTCACGGATTCTAGAAATTTTGCAAATTCCCTAAGAACAAACTTGCCCTTCAATCAGTAATTTATCATCAGAGAACACATTATCAGGTCCTACCCAGCTCAGAACCTATCCTCTTATGCAAGAAAGGGGAAACCAAATTTGAGACTCTGGAAGAGTTTCATTAATTTAAACTTCATGTAAAGTGATTACATATGGTTCAGCTGGGACCACCACTGAAGTTTTCAAGTTGCTATTGCCTGAAAACCTAAAATGAGAAGAATTACTGACTTAGGGTCAAAGCCCAACTCCATCGCTGCCAAGCTCTAGGTATCAGAAAACATTAGACGCTAGTTTTTGCAAAGAACTTACCCAAGAGATGTAAAATTTTATGTACCACTTTCCAGAGGAAGGACATAGGCTATGTGTTAAATAATAGTTCTAAAGCATCTTGAGATATGTTGACAACATTTAGTGCATTGCTTTTTTATTGGGCTAATCTGAATTTTAAATATTTAAAAAAGACCACCTATGATTAAAGTTAATAAAATTAAGCATTAACTCAAGTTGGTTTAATAGCATTTATGAGTCAATGTTTGGGTCACTTAACAAAAATACAGATGCACAACCCTAAAACCTGATCAGCAGCAAAAGTTGGCACTAGATAGTCAATAGAAAACCATCATTTAGCCCAAGATGTCTCAAATCAAATTTCATGATACACTCATGACAATTCAACATTGTTATGTGAACCCAAAAGCTAAAAAATAAAAAATTCAGTAAAAGAGTAATAATTCAAACTCTACTTAAATTTACTTTAAATCCAATATTGGGTTTACCTTTCTTCTCCCCTAGGCATTCTCTAGGTTTTGCAGTCAAGACGAAAATCAGGATATGGTTTGAAATTTCCTTTAGCTTCTTTCGAGCCTGAAGAACCAGGAAAATTGAGTTTGAAGTTACTCTTCAGGAGGGCCCACTATCTAGCCACAGCTCACCTTCACAGCTGTTCACCTCTGGTCTCTCTTCCAGGTTCAGTCTCTCCCTTCACGCTAACGAAATCGTTCTAGGGATTGTCTTTTCAGGTTCAGACTGAGAGCTACATCAAGTACAGACACTCCTCAGTTTATACAGTCTCTAGGAAAGAAACCCAACCTTCTGTTTAAGGTTACCAAGCATTAGGAAAATACAGGATATCCACTCTCCTACTGCCTGGACAGAGCTGAGACTTCACCACATAGTGGAATACACCTAATAGCTCTTTGACTAAACAGTGAACATGGGTAGTTTGCCATATAGAATTCAAGTTGCAAATCCAATAATCCAGGTTAAAGATAAACTTTAAAGAAAATTCCAGAGTAAGCACTGACAAAATACAATGACTTATCTTTTTAAAACCTTTCTACCAGAAAGTCTTAAAAGAACTAGGATTTAGGCCACTAAAAAAGGCTAGGGTCTTGCTGAAGCCTCTTTTAATTCAAGTTCTGTGACTTAGAGAAAAAAAAGCCAATTCTATTACTAGAATATTAGAATAAAACAGAATACTAACTGTATGCATTATGAAGAAAAAACAGGGAAGCAACATCTCTTTAGATACACTTCCTTCTCACAAGACTATAAGATGAAAATCAAGTTGTTTTTTTATTCCCTTTAAGTTTCTTTTGGGTTTGAACAGTGACAGGAAAGCTGCATTATTTACCCAAGTGTTATCTGAAAGGATTAGTTGACCATAAGATAAAGCAACTTTACTGACATAAGGAGCAGAATGAATCAAAAGGGATTGCGTCGGATTCTTTCTCTTCCATTCAGATTTTTACTAAAAGATTTCCTGAAATTTCTATTGACAACTTAGATCTTCCAATGATAGTTCTCAAAAAAGGTAAATTTTATTAACAAGGCTCCTCACTTCCACATTGTTTCATCTAGGGGTAATGCCTTTCTTTCTTCATGTCTCGCCACTGTGTATCTCAAGCGCTTCTGTTTCAAAACTCATTTACTCTTAAACTTCCACGTCTTGGGAAATATGTAGCATATATTACTCCTTGAGCCCTGAACTAGACACCTGCGGTATGGTTACTACTTTAGGAAGACCTTTTACAATGTGCATGGCTGCTTTTGTTTACCCTTGCATAACCAGAACTTTAGCACAGTGCTTAGCACATGGTAGGTACTCAATAACTATTTGTAGTGAATAACATGATTTATACACAGAAACAGCTAGAAATCTTATGCAAAATCTCTGATTGCTGAAGACTATTTGTGGTCCCATAGTGTCAAAAGCGGTGAACACAGGTTTCTAAGACTCTGCAATGAGAATAAATGAAAGTTGGGGATCCAAGTTGAAGCTGTTTGTGTTCTGGTACATTGCTCTTTCTCACTCAACTGCAGACCATCTCCAACACCTTTAGGCTCCACTGTCATTACCTGAATATGAATTTTATTTCCAGTGAGGTAGGAGACCCATTTAAATAATGATAAATATGTACTAGAAATGCGTGTGTCTTTGTGAGTGGTCATTCATGGACTGCTTCACGCACATTTAAGTATTTCACCTTCATTCCTATCTATAGATATGGGAATTAGGAGGATGCAGAAGTTCCCTGAGACTTAAGAAATTTCCTCTGGAAACAGCGTACTTTCAGCAACAATTCAGGGTGCTGTTCTCTTGGATGGCTAAACTATCTCCAATGTCTTTGGGCAACCCTGATGTTTGAAATTTCAATTTTTGAAAAATAATGTCTTTCAAAAAGCATTCTATGTATCCCTACTAATTCCAAAATATGCTATTTTAATCAGTGAAAATAACCATAACTGGGCAATTATGGGGGAAACTAGTGAACTAGAATTAAAGTCAGTTTCATGGGTCATTAAGACATTCTTGAAATTCTGACCTTATTTTCTTTCAGGTCATTAATAAATCCATACATTTTTCATTTTTAAAGAATGGGCTATATATCCTTTATTTCCAAAGACTATCTAGGTGTCATTTTTCTTCCTCAATCATACCCTAACACCAAATATTTACAAGCACAAAATTACTTCTCTTGGACAGCAGGAATCCAGATTGTCTCTAGGTATGGGACCGTGGACAACCTCTCCTAACATCTGGCTTTGTCCTCATTTCCTGGCCCTACAGAGATCAAAATTCAAGTTCTGCTAGCTCACCTCTCCAGATCAGTCAGGAAGGACATAAAACTGGCAATGAAACTCACTTCTCAGAGAACTGGGAAACAGAAAAAGTTTTCTGTTATCTTCATGAGACCATTTCTTCACATACCTCTACAGCCTGGAAGGTGGTGGCAGTGAGTGTTTGCTAATGAATTATTAACCACTGTGGAGAAAGGAAAACCTATCTTTTCCCCTGAGATATTTTCTTACCATTCTTTGTTTTAGAAGCAAACAATGGGCACATTAAAATAAAGAATGTACCATGGTTTTTTCTTCCTTACTTTCCCAGTAACATTAGGTGGTTAGGAGACAACAGTTCAAGAGTGAAAACCTAGAGATGAGCAGATTAGGAGAATTTAACATTTACTAGAGTTCTGAAAGAAATACACTACCCTGATGTATTACCAAATGCCTCATTTTACTCTTTTCTATACAATGTGTTAATCTTCCAATAACAGTATAAGGCAACAACTGAGGACCCTCACCCACACCACTCTCAAACATATGTCAGACCTCAAAATTCACCAAAAACTCCAAGGTTTTTATTTTCACTTTAATTATCTTTTACTTAATAATAAAATGAAAAATAAGAATATATGAATACATACAATCTATATACATATATTTATTGCAAATACTTAAAATTCTTATGTAAAATGATTTTCTATATTTGTGAAAAAATATGACTTTTTAAATGGTGTTGACACCAACTTCTCTGTACATACCCTCAATTCCAATGTTAACAATTCCTTTAAAAAGGCAAAAGACACAAAAGTTTATCATTTACCAAACCAGTCTGTACAAACCTTATAGCCAGAAGGAAAAAAAAAATAGCTTGTGGCAAATAAGTCAATTTTCTTTCAAAATAAAAAATAAACTCCAAAGCTATTCCCCTTATTGCATTTTTTGGAAATAATCCGAGTGTCTCTAGAGTAACTTCCTTTGAAGTAATTTGTGCCTTAACAGTGAGGTCCTACATTAAAGATACCATATACGAGAAATTAAAAGTCTTCCATTGTCAATTTTTACATAGATATTAAAATATATATTACTTAAAATATATTACTGGAAAGCTATTTTTAAAATTGATCTTTAATAGTTGTATCAAATGTAAAGCATTAAAAAAAATAAAGTAACCAAGAATCTATGAAGCTCTTACTTCAACTTTAGGAAATGTTTCACCTATTGTTCTCTTTCAATAGGTATGTAGGTATTGAAACACGGTAGGAAAGATCCCTGCCTATCATCATGTTTCTTGGAGTCTCTTTGGACTATTCTATAAATTGAGCTGAAAACTACCCTTGGCCAAGTTTTTTACTTAGCGTTGTTGTAATGCAACGGGAAGACTTTTCCCTCCTTGCTGTGAAGCGAAACCTCTAGGTCACAGAGAAAACAATCCTGGTACTGCTCATGAACAGTGAGTTCTAGCAATAAATGCGATGTAGTGACCAGAGAAGACCTCCTCATTATAACAAATCATTTCACCCAAGAGTTCTTTAAGGACTCTAAGGTGGAGAAAGGCAATAATAAGCAATTAGGATGGTAAATGTCAGGTCATTATTATGTATAAATTTACTCCTTCACCTGGAAGGCATCGAGGTCTTCCTTTGGCTATTTAAATCTGAGATAATTCCTACAACATCTACATCTGTGTGCCTTTCCAGCTCATGCAAGTATGCTTCCCCTCCCCCAAGAAAAATTTCCCATTTGCCAGATCTTACTCTTAAGAACATCACATAGAACACCACAGATGGCTTCAGTATCTTGAGCACAGGGGTTAAGGAATAGAAGTAGGGCAAACAACTCCAGGTTATTTGGCTTTATTTTCTAATTGGATGGAGAATTTTAATTAAAATTCTTTAAGACTCAAGAGAGCCTTCTCTACTAGACAACTTAGAACATTCATAAGTAAGACTGAGATGATATATTGTTAATGTGAGCTCCCCAAGGTGCCCTGCAGTGGAAGGGTCTGAAGGCTCAAGAAGCATCCCTTGGAGGCAGAAGCATCAGGCACAACGCCTCACTGGTCACTGGAAATAGTGCAATTTAATACCATAAAAATAAGCTTAGCACTTACTAGAAACATTTCAGATTGAATTGAAAGGTAAAGTATCTGAAAACCTAAGATAAAAACTGCTTTAAAGGTACTGGAGTACATACTCTAATAATTTAGAGATTTTCTTGTTTCTATTGCTCCATCTGCAAAAGAGCCAGACTAATTTTTTTTTTCCTGTTCAGCTTAGATGACTTTCTACTTATAACCATTGTTTTGAAACAAACTGATAAATGGATTGTAGTCAATTTACTACCAACCTAAGAAAATCTAACTATTCTCTTATTTGGTCAAGATTGAGGCAGTATACCTAGTTGACAACTTCTGTTTTAGGGGTATTCATAAATGCAAATATTTTATTAGCTGGGTATTATTTGTTAAGAGAATCTGGTGTATAGTAATGCTCAGAATCTATCTGCAAGAGCCTGTGTCAAGATGAAGAGGCACAATATGGTTTGCTCTCTAAATGAATTTGAAAATCCCTGATGCCTTTCTTCCTTTCCTGGTTAGTCTGTCCACCCTCAGATTAAGGGAACCATGGAGGAGAGACTTTCTACGACAGGAAAGGTGCGAAGAAGAAAAATCACTTTGATCAATCCAAACTGGTAATTAATGTCTAGCATGGGCTCAGTTCTGAACCACTCAACCACTTCCAGCACGCAGACAAGCCCTCAGCCCTGCCACCAAAGTGGGGAGTGAAGAAGCTGGGCATGGAGAGTTTTAACCAGCAATTGGTCTTTTTAACTCCTCCTTAGATTACCCAGGGTACTGAAAGCTTGGGAACAGAACCACGGTTTCTGTTTCCTACTGGTTCTTCCTATTCCTCATCCCTGGATCCATGCAGCTTTCAACACTCTTAGCTATGTGCGTGCTAGAAGAAAAAGGGCAGTTAGAAGGACATCCTATTGTCTTGGCTGAAACTAGAACACAGATATTAATCCTGTATTTGCCTTGGGCCACATAAAAAACCAGACACGAAAAATGAAAAACAGTGAAGTAATAAGCTTCTTATGGGGTTTAAAAGTATTAAGTGTTTAATGCAGAGGGTAGGGTGGGGAGGAAAGGGTAACAGAATGGGGGTAAAGCGAAGATTATTACTGCCTACTTTATCCTAATCTGGAATGTGACTTAAATTTACACTGTCCTGCATGTTGTAAATATCACATCCTGAATATTAAGTACAATGACGACTGTACCAGGTTGCAGCAATATTTTTACTTTATACACTTGAAATTAGGAAACTTGAAATCAATATGCAAATGATGCACATTGACAAAACCCGATTTTTTAATACCAAATTCTGGTAAATTGTAGATTTATTTTAATGTCCTTTAACCATGACCTAAATATATGTACTCACAAGTCCTTCAGTCACTAAAGAGAGGATTAAAAATACAACAAAAAAGGAGACAAAAAAGAATTAACAAAAGCAAACAACGACGACGAAACTTTGGAGCTAATCTCTCTTCCTTTCTAGATGTTCTCTTAGCCATTCACTTGAAGACACTTTACATTAGAAATTTCTAGTGCATAGACAGTAGTAATCCAAAATGGGGGACATATTTTCTATAACAGAAGTGTCTTTTACTGTGTGTGCATACGTGTGTGTTCAAAGTAATATGTAATAAACTACTCCATATTCCTCAGATGCCTGGGAAGTCAAAACAGGTTTGCCAGAATGGGCACATGTGCCATGAATAAGCTTTTCTACCTGCAGCAACAGTTGACTATAGAACATTAGGTAACAGGTTGGGAGAAAAGAGAAAAAAGAGAGGCTACCTTGTTTCTAGTGTTACAATCATTTCCCAAGGTTCTTTACGTTCAGTTTAACAGTTTCTGCACCTTTACCCCTGCCCCCTGCCCAAGAAAACACTTGATTCAAATCACCCCATCACTAATACTTTTCTGTTAACTTTATACTAGTATTTCAAACCTGTCTGTAAGCTCCCATGAACGACTAAGTACTTGGACATTATTGCTGGCACTGCTGCCCTGCACAGGCTATGCTAACACAGGGCCCAGAGAGGGTACTCTTCGCGGACCACGTTCACTGACTCAGCGCAGGGGAGTGGATGAGGGAACAGCAGGAATCCCCAAACTGCAAGCAGAGTGCTTGGCAAGAGTACTGGTTTATGGAAGCCAAGAACCAAGACAGTTTTCAGAGTCTGAAATACTACTTGTGAAATTAATACCTTATCAAAAATTTGAACTTAAGAAGGTTCCATCTAAGGTAAAGGGACTGAGTAAACCCTGAATTCAAATCCTGCAAAGGCTGAAGGATCTATGTAAAGCCTGAAGTCAGACTGTCAAGACATAATCAGCATGAATGGTCATTTCTCCAGACCATTCCTTCGCTCCTTCCTTTTCCTAGCCTCTTAGGAAAGGACAGAAGGGAGACAGCTTCCTTTCACCATGCACGGCATTAAACTTTTCTCAGAGTCACGTCAAATAGGACACAAATCTGAATTCAAAGTAATACATTATTACCTAAACACTTGGAAAAATAATGTTAAAACAAAATGTGACATATTTACATGATTTTGTAAGTGCAAACTTGTCACAAATTCACAAAGTCTTGCTTGACTTAGACTTACTATACAAGGTGCTCTTCCTCTAAAATGTAAGATCTGTACTCTATATTCCTGATTAAGTAACATTTGTCTCTTAAGACAACTGAAACCTACTTGTTTATTTCTGTGATTCCAAAAGGACGCAAAAAACACATCTTGTCAACCCTTCCCTTCCTGCCTCCTTTACAGTGTTCTCTTTCTAGTCTCATTTACCGAACGACAAGGCAAGAGACACACAGTTTAGAGGGGCCAATGCAATCATCGTGGCAGAAAGCTCCACACCCCTTGCACATGATCATAGCTTTCAAACGGCAGTAACATTTCGAAGGTGTGTTATCTATGCTGTTTTCTTCAGGGAAGGCCTGAACAGGAATGGTCTGGCCGTGGCTACTGGGATTCATAGCTTGGCTAGCAGGGATGGTAGTGACAGTCACTGAAAAGGACATGACATCACCTATGTTACTAGATACCTGGCTACAGTCAGGCATCCCCGGTACAGCAGAGTTATGGTCCGTGTCAGATGAGGTGGAGACATTGATCATGCCTCTGTAGCTTGGCCCGATCTGTGTGGGGCTTCCATACAGCTTTGGGGTTTGCAGTGGTGGAAGGAGGAGAGGCTGATGTGTGGGACTGTCTGTAGGTAGAGGAAGAGCAGTAGAATTGAAAAGCTCAGGGCTGCTACGCATTGTCTTACCTCTTACTGCATGAGCCATTTGCTTCTGTGCTGCCTGAATAAAATCTCTGGCTAGGGTCTTTTCATCAAACATTTGGCCTCTGGGGAAGAGGTAATTCTCCTTGCTTAAAGTGGTTTGCTCATGCACTGGTGTCTCTGCCTTCACGTTCTTTTTAGCTAAACAATCATTGGTGGATAGGTTTTCTCTACTGTGGGGTCCTGAACTTGCTTCACACTTGCCAGAACTCTGGGCAGCCTGGGGCTCCTCCTTCACCATGATAGATTCTTGCTCATCACCAGTACTTTCCTCATCAGTATCTTCTTCTTTGCTGCTGCTACTATCTCCTGTTGCATTTTTACAGTCTGTATATCCCATTTTCAAGGCCTCAGTGGGGCTACTTAGACAAAAACGGTCTTCAGGGTTTACAGAATGGGTCCTCCTAAAGCTCTCTGAACCCCGGCCATAGGTGGAAATGTTAAGTAAGTAGTGACCTGCCATTGCAGGCTTTGATGTCCTTCTGCCAGCAAAACCCAGCATGAACCTCTGGCTTATGGAGAGGTCTTCTAACTGGAAACCTGAGTGAGTGAAGTTGAACTGAGAGGGCTGCGCAAACGAGGAAACGTTTTGCCTCTGAACCCTTTGGATGAGAGTCTGAAGGATCTGCTCTTGGGTTGCTTTACTTAGTCCTTCTCGGTATGCGTGTGTGTCAATGCTAGACTCCCTCAGATCCTTACCTGAAAAGAGCTGAAGGGGCCTTGGAACCTGGGGGAGCTGCTTACTCTGCAAGGTTTTCCCCAGCTGCTGTATAGCTGGATGAGACTGCCTCTCGTTACCTTCCTCTCTGGTGCTATTTTCTGTTATGTTGGTGCCTGTGAGTGCTCCTATCCCCTTTTCCTCTTTTGTAGTCAGTGGAACAGTTTTCATTTCAACTTTGGTGAGAGGTTTAGGCAGAATTTGCTCCATGGGAACATCTTTGCCCTGGAGCAGCTGAGTGACCAGAGGATTATTAGCAGGGATACTAGAACTTGGCCTTGAAATGGGTCCATTCATATTTGAAGAAATTCCTGGAGTTTTAAGGCTAGAAGCTGCTGGCAAAGTGCTCAAGGATAGAGCTGATCCGGTAGGTGCTACAGTTACACTGACCTGGGGTACAGGAAGCTTTTCTAAAGTGGCTGTTGTTAATAAAGATGTTAAAGGGGAGGGAGTCATATCCACTGAAGCACTAGCATTTGTCTCTGCTGAGGCTGAAGGGTTTGGTGGATTCTTACTAGAAGCTGCTTTGGGCTCAGCTGTGCCATCAGCAGTAAAATGAGCAGGATCTGCTGGAGTAGAAGGTGCTTTCTCTTGCCAGCAATTACTGGGCCACGGTGGGTGGCTTAGAGAGGCCATGGTGGCTGCTGCCCTGGAGGGATTCAGTTTTTCATTATTCAATTTCACTAAAGCTGGTGGGGGTGCATTAGTGTGGGCTGGTGATGGGACACTTGTGCATGCTCCACTGATGGCAGATATTGGAGGCACTGAGGGGGTTTGCTGTAGTTGTGCTCCAGAGACACTATGAGGCTGTGCCTGGCCTGGGGTCTTGGTCTCAGATTGGGGCTGAGTGTCTGGACCAGAGGGTAAAAGCTCTCTCGTACCTCCCCTGCTTCCAGTTCCTGCCAGTTCCAGTGTGGGGCCCTTTCCAGTTTCACTGACTCTTTCTGAGTTTGGACTCCCTCCTCTAGCAGTTTTCCTTTCACCACCCTCTCCTGGACCTTGTCCACCCCCTGGGCCAGGTCCTGGAATGGTCCCTCCAACTGAGGCGGCTGCAGCAGCGGCAGCTGCAGCGGCAGCTGCTGCCCTCTGTGCTTTGACCAGCTGGGCTTTTGCTTTGATGTCTGCAAGAGTTCTGGCTCCTGTTCTGTTAGGACTAGTGATGGAGACTGGAAAACGAGCCCTGGGAGAGACCTGCGATGTAGGAAACGGCATGGGGGAGATTCTGGAGACTGGGATCTGAAAGAAATGAGATGAGGGGGCAAAAGAGAATTAGCTTTCATTTATAACAATAACAAAACTTCATTAACACTTACATTTTTAGAGTAGGGTGAATGCTACAAAACCTGTAACAAAGATGGTAGTTTTGTGGCTGAAAGACCAAACCGTGGAGAGAGTGAACAACACAACTTTGTCTCTAGAGTCCTTCTACTTCCTCTATTGGTACCAAAGACTCTCCTCCCTTGACATCCACTCCCATTCCAAATCCCCATACCACTTTCCTCAACACAACCCTCTCCTAATGTCACTACTACTCACAACTGCTTATTATTTAAGATACAGAACTTTCTATGCTATCTGCATTTTCAAACGTGTGTGTGAGAGAAGAGAGAAACAGAAAGAAAGAAGTAGCACATCATTACTGTCTTTTACTTCTTAGCTTTACTACCAAAGTCCAGGGGAAAATTCTTGCTCTCTTCTGGTACACCACCAAGCTCCCACCCCACCCCGCCCCCTGTACGCACAGCAAAGCATAAAGGCTGAATTATCTCAAGTTACAAAGGCTTCTAAATAGCACTGGAAGGAAGACAGTGTGTGATCCACAGGTGAACTCCACTCTGCCCACCTACACCAGGGAGTACGTGTATGTTTAACAGTCATTCTTAATCCTAGCTGACATTATACTTACTTGTGGAACTTTTCAAATATATATATACTCGGACTCCTATCCCAAAATTTGCAATTTACAACCTCTAGGGAAAAAATGCTTTTCTAAAAAGCTTCTTGTGAGATTCAGATGCATCATCATGTTTGAAACCACTGATTTTAGTATCATAAAATATCACATCTGAAAGGAATTTGACTTCTGTTTGAAACAATACTTTGAGAGCTACTGGAGTTAATTAGAATGCATCAAGATCTAGACCCTTCTAGTAGCTGGTAGAGTTTAAAGGAGCAAATAACTGTTACAGATGTTCTAGGCCATTTAACTGAAAAAAAAAAAAGCCACTCATCTCCAAGAAAATGCATGTCATCTTTCTGGAACTCCTTAAATTAAGAATAATAAAGTTACTAAAGATTTTTCATTATTTGCAATAACCGCTTCTCAAAAGGTCAGCAGCCCTGAAAAATGATACTCTGTCGTTCAGAAGTTAGAGCTGTGGGGTCGTGTAACAGTTGTCCGAAGTCCACATATTTCACATCATGAAATGTAGCTAATCTCTCTCTTAAAGCTGAATCTATTTTACACCCACTTGCACACAGTATTTTAGAAGCCGCTCAAAGCAAAAAAAAGAAGCAACTGTTGCCCCTTAGTACTATCATTTAGAAGAGACCACTAATAAGGGGAAAAAATAGATAAAACTAAAAACTATAAGAAAGCAAAAGCACAGTTGTTTAGAGGAATTGTACATAGGGACAGTCTCACATTAGAATAATCTTGAGAGTAACAACACATCTAGACAATAAACGATATCTATCATAATGACTAAAAATCATTAATTATATGTTGACTAAATAAGGACAATCATTAAAAGTGGCTAAAATAAAAAGTTTTAATACTTAAAAATAATGTTTCAGTTATTTATGTAAATAGCTCTACTACCTGTTTATGTGGAATAAATAAGATGTTCTAGTTTTTCTAAGCACAAAACACTCAAAGCTGTTTAGGCACTGATGACAACTGAACAATTTAACTTACTGAGAAGTCCTACCCTGGGATAGCAAAGGAATCGACTCTTTTCTTTTTAAATGTATACTGAATGGAAAATATATAATGTGTGTGAGAATTTTCCATCTCTCTCTGCACATATTATATGTTATATTATATATATATAACATATATAATTTCCATATACATATACATGTGTAACACTGTAATAAAATTCAAATTTTGTTTTTCTACTTACATTTTGTTGGAAAGGCTTTGTTTGGTTATAAATTATGCTAGGCTTTGTCTGAGAGTGGGATTTGAAAGAGAGTCTAAGGTGAGAGAGGTACGAAAGCAACTTCCGGTAGAAAGTCTTTTGGAGGGGATGAGGAAGGAGAAGAAAAGTAAAAGGAAAAAAATTAAATAATACTAATTTGGTCACAGTGGATTTAAGTTTTCAGTGTACAGCCTGCCTCGTTGGATCAGCAGGAAGCAGACTGAATATGATGTAATTCAGTCTCTTTACAGATAAGGAAAGAGAAATGATAGGTCTGACTCGGTGTCATTTATAAAAAGTAATCTAAACTGTAACTCAGCTTTCAGGTTTGGAGGTAGGTTCTGATAAACATTCTTTAAAGAAAAGTTTCTAATACTTTTATAAAAATAGTAAATGTGATTATCATAAAAATCAGAATCTACGCCAAAGCATGAATGTGTATGTTAATGGTAGAAAAGTATAAAAAAATAAGAAAAACAAGAGAGATCCTTAAGTGCTGAAACTACAAATCTTAAAATAAAAAAGTAATGAAGAACATCATACTATTAGTAATAAGAAGCAAAATGAACGAGAGAGAAGTCACACAGTGCATGAAATGGGCCAAGTACTAGTAACTGAGTGTTTCCAAGCATATTCCTAAGAGAACTAACTGCTTCATCTAAGTTAAATAAAAAAGGGAAAAAAAGTATTTCTATTTGGTTTATTTTTCTATTTATATTCTAATGTGAATAAATGATACCCAGTGCCTAGGCTCATAGTAGACACAATAGTATTAATAAATACTATTTATTAAATGAATGAGTAGACTGCAAATTGATATTAAGCACAAACCCAAATATTAATAAACCTTTAGATCAGAAGAAAAAATGCGTTTAGGTTTAAAAGGGCTCACTACTGGTTGGATGCAGTCTTTCTATACTAAGATAGAGATACTGCTATGGGAATCTGAAAGATTTGATATGCAGCAATATAAGGCTGAAATGGAAGGTAATGACATATCCTAAGCAGTAGAGCAGAGTAAGGCTATTCCATCTTGCATCGGTTACTCAATGTCCCTTGAGTAAACAGTAGTGACTCATGGCTGTCACACACATTTTCTTTAAACGGATGGAACTAAAGGTAGTTCTAGATCCACAGAAAATCAGATCAGTTACGGCAGTAGGAAAAGGGCCAAAAGTATGCTTAAATATCATGGCTCTTGGTACAAAGACATGATCTCTTGATCACATCAAAGGCGTCCTCGTGTTTATTATCATACTTATTTTGTCATGAGACAGAATTTTTCATAACTGTCTTGGGATACAAAAGTAGCCAGCAGGGGGTGGGTGGAGGTGGTTTACATTAGCTATCCAGGTATCTTACTTATTACAACACTAATAAAGATATGCAGGAATGCAGTTCTAAATGCCTGTTTATTAATATCAAATATAAATAATTGCTTCTGCATTCAGAAACACCACAAATTACTTGAAATTTAGCAGGTATGACCAAAAACTTTGTGCTCCGAGCATGTCTCTTTTTCAATTCTTCCCATTCTCTTACCTTGAGAGGTGGTACTTTTCGCACCGGGATCCTGTCCACTCTATTGAGAAAGGGCTGTGGCGAGACCTGAAATGGCTGCTGGTGGTGGCGATTCTCTGTGACACGTGGCCGCTTCTCCCAGCTCATAGGGGACTCTTCTTGGGTGAGAGAAGCTTTCCTCTTGAGGCTTTCTGGGCTGTGGTCAACCAGAGCCGACGGAAGCTCTTTCATAGTGGCCTCCTGTGGACTTGCTTCTACTATGGGCTTCATTATTGGTTTTTCCACCTCAGGACTCTTGGATTTGCTCGGAGATGTAACTAAAGCTTCCTGGCTTTCATTTTTGTTATAATTAGAGGCTGTAGTGAGATGATTCTCCTTCTCAGACTCCTGTTCAGCAGAGGCAACTGGCTTCTGCTCCAAATGATCCTCGTCCTTTGGGCACTTGATGGAAAGAACACTGCTAAGCTCATTTGCATTGCTAGCTGAGGAAAGTAGGGGCTCTGTGGATTTGGAGCTTGGCTGCACCTTATCTTGGCTTTCGTGCTCCTCTTTTCTGACTGGTGATGGCATTGGTACTTCTTCTTCTTTAGACTCTAACTGGGGAATTACTGGGACTACACTGACAGGAGAGGCCTCTGAAGGAAGCATGGATTTTGGTTGCTCAGCTGGGGTTTTCTTTACTTTGGAATCACTGGGTGAACCCGTTAATTTCTTTGAATCCTCAAGGCTCAGGCCAGAACTAAAAGGTAGAAGAAAGAAATGTTCTAGTTGAGAAATGACCCGTGTCACTGAATGCACTATGAGATAATGGTATATGGCAATGCCTAGAAGAACCTCTGACACATAGTAAGTATTATTCGCATATTCTCTTCACGATTATTATTAGTGAAGGTTCTGGAGTCAGAGTACCTGGATTCAAATGTGGGCTCTGATACTGACTATCTCTGTGATCTTAAGTAAGTCTTCAGTACCTCAGTTTCTTCAATTGCACACTAAGGTTAATCACTTCATAGTGCTGCTATGATGATTAAGTTAATGTATGTAAAGTACTTACAACAGTACTTAGCACATAATAAGAGCTCAATAATATTAATTATTATGATTACTTCTGCTTATAAAGGGCCTACATTGTCTAGAGGCATGCATCACAGACTACCCACAAGGGAAGGCCAAGACTCATGTACCCTGCGATGGTGAGTCTGGACTGTGATCAACTCTGTTCTGCAGTAGCTGTAGAAAGGCTGGCCCAAGAAATCTAAGAAACCCTGAGGAGACAGTAGGAGAGCTGGCTGTCAATGTTATCCAGAGGTTGCGAATTATAACTCTTGGTTTTTAGAAAATCTGTTTAAATTTCACTTGGTATAGCTCTAAAATTCTGAGATCGAGTGTCTATGAGCTATGCTGGGAGCTACCCTTCAGGCCAATTGGGACTTCCACAGCATGGGCTGGCTCAGAGCGAGGCTACTCTGTAGGGTCACTAGAGACTCCTCCTAATGTTTCGGAATACTGTTTAACAGGCAAAAACAATGTAGCTCTCTTTGGTGACTTCAAATAATCAGTACTGCACCTCTGAGATGGAATGGCTAAGGATAAAACAGGATAGTAATCAAAGAGTCCTGCTATAAAAGCAGGTGAAAAGTAACAGCTGAAAAGACAGACCCAAGAACTGCTGTAATGCTCTATCTGCCTAACAATGAGGGAATGAACAATATTCATGGAATAATAGCTACCCATAATAATGGTCTAAATGTATACACCATCATTTCCATAGAAGAGCTCAAAATTTATACCAAGAATGTAGAAAAATCTGTATGAGACTCAATCTCATTAGGAATCACCTCCTAAACGACCCTGAAGGCGATCAATGAATACTACTTGGAGATAAGAAAAAAGAGCCACCACTTCTCAAGCTGTAGTTACTGAGTCTCCTTCAGGGTTGGTAGTAGGTATGCAGAAGGAAGGAAGGGAGACTAACAAACAAGTAACACTCTGGGTGTTCCATCCTATTTCAAACAATATAGCTCCACTGTCATCTATTTAAATGTCCCCAGTAAGATTTCATTTGGATTTTTCGTTAGGAAAAAAACTGATTTAGACTATGGCTCCTTGAAAACAAGGTTTGTACACAGATCCAGCTATGCATATCTATCTCCTAGAGTGCCTTCTACAGAAGAGAAGCTGTTTGATTACATGTTGGATACAAAGGTCTGTATTACAGGATTCCTTAATGATTCTGGATAAGTTATATTGTGGGATAATTAACTATTATACAAAATATACAGAACTTCAGTATTCTTATATCTTATAAAGTTACTGGAAGAAAAGTCAATCTATTCAAAGAAAGGGACTCTAATTCAAGATAAAATCTCTTTTCTTTTTCTTTTTTTTTTTAAAGAAACCACTCCACCCACAATGGTAATGTGTTAAGAGTCAAGGATTATAAGTAATCCAATTCTGTGCACCTGAGATTCATAAAAAGAAAAGATTTTCTTGGTAAAGAAGAATTGGTGAAAAAACAGAAGGAAACTGAGGACTAGATTTTCTGGAAAGGTAGTAAGATGAAGCACCACATGACAGATACGTAGGAATTAACATTTGGTTTACAGAACCTGTCTTGATATTACCTCTGACCATAGTAGCTTTCAAAGAATTGTTCTTTCCATGGCTCTACTTTTTTCTCCTTCTCAATCTCTTGTCGAATTCTCACCTGCATCTCAGGTGTAAACTCACCTGTAATGTACCAAAAAAAAAAAAAAGATATTCAACAGAAATATGCTGTTTGTAACTTTTAACTATTTGTAAATCATGGAAGATTCATGCGAGAGTCAGAATACTACGATATGAAAGTAGCAGAAATTTCCCCAAATTCCTCACTGCAAAGAAGTATCTAAATGCCATTAAGCAAAATAAAAATACTTTTACACCACTCCATGTAGTTTTCAGTACTCAGCTGAGGTCAACTGGGCCTTTTCTCTGGGTATTCCTCATACCACTTCCTCCTGCCTGCTCCAAACATCTTATTTCCTACAGATTTCTTTTATCACCAACCTTGAATTTGTGATTTCTCTTCCAACAGAAAAACAGTCATGTGCTTTCAATAAATAATGCCACTGGGCATGTTATTAAAGTTCTGTTTCTCCAAGGAAACTTGTTATTGTAGGCCTTTTAACTCTAACTGCATAATGAACAGCTATGGCCCTGCTTAAAGACAGTTGAAGTTCCAGTAAAAAGGTAGGGAGTTATTTTGGAGTTGTCAGTTTTCTAATGGTTCCAGAAATTGTACCAGTCTAGTGCCCTAGCAACAAGACACTCAACACGCAAAAGACCCAGCTGCTCTGATTATGCCACTTATTTGCATATACTATCAACTACCTCAATCTTTCTCACTCCATCAGCAGAGAAGACTGAATGTGCTTGGTAGGCGATTTTCAAACTTGTGGCTCAGAAAGGCTGTTCCCTTTTATAGTACCCAGGACCTTAGGGAATAAGAGGTGGAAATGACAGACCTGAAGTCTAAGACTTCCTGGGGCTAAGAAGAGGGAAAAGTGTTAGAGGACAGTGGGTATTATAGTTCTGGGCATACGAGTAGGAGAACAGGAATTTGGTTGTCAGAATCCGACCCAGAACTTCTGCTCTTTTGTTGAGTCTACTGTGCATGATAGAATTAGGAATAAAAAGTACTGAATTCTGTTCACATGTGTACAGTGTTTAAAGATTTTGCTGCTGATAAAATATCACATGACTATAAGTATAGCAGTGACTGCTCATATGCCAAAAAAAGTAACACTAATAATAATCAAGGTATCATTGTTGATAATATCTACTTAAAAAAACTGGGGGGGGGGGGGGTGGAGCCATAAATCCTTTATCAAATTATTGGTAAAGAAAAGTACTGATGAGTATATTTTAAACAGCTTATGTGATTTCAGTTCTCTCAGGAAAAAAGGAGTCCCCGTTCAAGGAAATCTTTAAGAACGAGAAAGGACGAAAGTAATCAGCAAGAGATCTCTTCTACACAGAATTTGTTCTAAAAAGCAAAACAGGAGGGGAAAAGTCAACAATTACAGTGAACAATATAGATATTAATTAGCTGACCAATTAACTCTGTTAGTGATCTGACAAAAACTAAGCAATGAACAGCATTCCTAATGTTCTCCTTATAAATGTATTTATTTTAAAGCTTCTCATACTTGTTTTAAGCTATTCCTTGGCATAACTTGACATAACTTTACAAGTGTTAGTTTGTATTCCATGTGTACTGAAAAACAAGTGTAATATTTAAAATAAAAATAATAAAAAGAAGAATAAAGCTGGAGGTATCAGACTCCCTGTTTGCAAACTATACTACAAAGTTATAGAAATCAAAACAGTATGGTACTGGCATTTAAAAAGACACATAGATCAATGGAATCAAAGAGAGAGCCCAGAAATAAAACCCACACATATATGGTCAACTAATCTATGAGAAAAGAGGCAAGAATATACAATGGGGAAGAGACAGTATCTTCAATAAATCATACTGGGAAAACTGGATAGCCACATGCAAAAAAATGAAACTGGACCACAATCTTACACCATGTACAAAAATAAATTCAAAACAGATTAAAGACTTGAATGTCAGACCTGAAACCATAAAACTCCTCAAAGAAAACACAGGCAGTCAGCTCTGACGTCAGTCTTAGCAATATTTTTTTGGACTAGTTTCCTCAGGCAAGGGCAACAAATGAAAAATAAACAAATGGAATTACATCAAACTAAAAAACTTTTGCACAGCGAAGGAAACCATCAACAAAATGAAATGGCAACCTACTGAATGGAAAAAATATTTGCAAATCATACATCTGACAAGGGGTTCATGTCCAAAATAGATAAAGAAATTACACAACTTAATATCAAACAAACAACCCAATTAAAAAATGAGCAGAGGACTTGAAAAGACATATTATCAAAAAGACAAGAAATAACAAGTGTTGGAAAGGATGTGGGGCAAAGGGAACCCTCATACACTGTTGGTGGGAATGTAAATTGGTATAGCCACTATGGAAAAGAGTATGAAAGTTCCTCCCAAAATTAAAAATAGAACTACTAGATGATCCAGTACTTATCCAAAGAAAACGAAAACACTAATTTGAAGAGACGTATGCACCTATGTTCACTACAGCATTATTTATAATAGCCAAGATATGGAAGAAACCAAAGTGCCCATTGATCGATGAGTGGATACAGAAGATGTAGTGTGTGTGTGGAGAGAGAGAGAGAGAGAGAGAGAGAGAGAGAGAGTGTGTGTGTGTGTGTAATGAAATATTACTCAGAAAAAAAGAATAAAATCTTGCCATTTGTGACAACATGGATGGACCTAGAGGGTATTACGCTAAGTGAAACAAGTCAGAGAAAGAGAAATACCATACGATTTCACTTATATGTGGAATCTAAAAGACAAAACAAATGAACAAACAAAACAAAACAGAAACGGACTCATAGATTAGGAAACAAACTGGTGGATACCAGAAGGGGAAGGGGTTGGAGGGGCAAGTGAAATAAGCGAAGGGGATTGAGAAGTACAAACTTCTAGTTATAAAATACTTGGGGATATAATGTACATAGGGAATATAATCAATAATATTGTAATAACTTTGTACGGTCACAGATGGTAACTAGGCATTGTGGTGATCATTTTGTAATGTATACCAATACAAACTGCTATGATGTACACCTGAAATTAATATATTGTCCATCAATTATACTTCAATTAAAAAAATGAAATAATAATATAGCCAGTGGTTTTAATAATGGCTGCACATTAGAATCACTTGCGGAAGCTTAAAAAACAAAACAAAACACTGAAGCTCAGGCACTACTCTAGATCAATTAAAAGAAAATCATTGAGAGTGGGGCCTGGACGCCAGTATTTTTAAAAACACCACAAGTGGGGCCAGCCCCGTGGCTGAGTGGTTAAGTTCGTGCACTCTGCTTCGGTGGCCCAGGGTTCGGATCCTGGGTGCGGACATGGCACCGCTCATTAGGCCATGTTGAGGTGGCGTCCCACATGACACAACTAGAAGGACCCACAAATAAAATATACAACTATGTACCAGGGGGATTTGGGGAGAAAAAAGCAGGGGAAAAAAAAAAAAAGATTGGCAACAGCTGTTAGCTCAGGTGCCAATCTTAAAAAAAAAACAAAAAAAACCACCACAAGTGATTATAATGAGCAGTCAGGGTTAAGAACTGCTAATAGTGACTGACATTATATGCTGCGCAAATGCAATCAATCAATCGCTTTTTTATACTTTCTAATTTACCCTCAGTAAATTTGTTAGCTCAGAATTAGAAACATGGCATACCTGGCAAAACAGTGACCATGGCCAGGAATTCTTGGTCACTATCTACCTTTACTCAAATTCTCTGTCACTGAACTATACACTTCAAAGGGATGAATTTTAGAGTATGTGAAACATGTCTCAACAAAGCTGTTTGTTAAAAAGTTCTTAGTGATTCTTTTTACTATTATTTTCATTGAGGGTGAGTAGTAATAAACAGGTTATCTTGCTGCTTATCAAACCATGATTCACAGCACCATAAAATAACTCTAATTCTACACTCTGCTTAGTAGGGAGCTTATTAAAATTCCAATTCCTAGGCGTTAAACTAGAATTAACTGAATCAGAATCTTTGGGAATAGGGCCTAAAAGTCTGTAATTTTTAGTTTTCCAGGTGACTTTAAATTTTTAAAGAACCACATTGCTGGGCTCCATCCAGAGCCCTGGTTACACAGGCTCCGGATAGTAGTCTACCAACATGTTTCACACAGGATAGCTAGTTCTACCCGATGGAAACATCCTATCCTTTGCTTTCCAAAACTGCTCAGACACTTTGAGGCACAGAAGTGTCAATACGCCCTCATGGTGGCTCCAAGTGCATACATATCCTAGGAGACACATAAAGTTGAACACTTACCTTCTGAGAGTCTTTCCTTCCAGCCTTGGGCTGCTGAAGTGAAGAACTCATTGTTAAGGGCTGAGCCATTTAACTTCATCAGACCATCTGGACCAATCTGGGTCAAAAAATAAGCCAACAAAAGCTTACCAAGAAAGCCAAACACAGCATGTGGAATTTGACTTTCCTTTCTTTTTTAGAAAAGAATGCATGTACATTTAATTTTATATAAACACGAATATATCATTCCATGCTGCTTATTATGGACACTTCTATTTTATAATATAATATCATTTTTTTCTAAAAAATGTCTTTTCTGTTTACCTCTCCTCCCTTCTTCCTCTCCTTTCAATTCCATTCCCCATTGATTAATTATACTCAAAGAATCATCTGCAAACAAATAAATACATATGTAAGAGTTTTTTTTCTGAGAGGTTTATTATTTGTTTTATAAAACGGTTACCAAGTTACATATACTGCTCTGAATCTTACTTTTTTCATGTAATACACTGTGGAAGTTTCTCCTAGTCAACCGGCATAGTTTTAGCTCCTTTAAACAACTGCAAATTATTTCATTGTATGAATGTACCTTAATTCATTTAGCAATTTCCTAATCATAAACATATTGTTTACAACGTTTTTCCAAAATCAACAAAGCTGCAATAAGCATTCTGGTAAAGATGAATATACTAGTACTTTTATTTTTATCGGATAGGCTCTGAGGGCAAAGAAATATTTGTGTGTGTATAACTAGATTTTGTTAATTACTTCCCAAAAAGGCTAACAATTCAAATTTCTACTAGAAATAAATAAGCAAACCCTTTTATCTCGTGAACAACAGATGTTAACACGCTATTTAGTTTTTGCCAATCTGATGGGTTTGAAATGGTAAAAATTTCCCTTATCCTGACTGTTAAGAGTTTTGTGCATCTTTTTGCATGTTTATTGACTAGATTTGCCATCTTGTGAAATGCCAATTCCTATCATTTGCTCATTCTTTTATGAGGTTGCTTATTTTTATTATCAATTTGTGAGAATCCTTTACATATTATTCATAGTAAAGCTGTCACATGTGTTAAGCATATTTCCCCCAATCTATACGTGTCTACTGACTTGATTTGTGATGTCTTGCCAAAAGGTTTTAAGATCCTTCTTTATATTAGAGATTTTGCATTTCCTATCTTGGTTTAAAACCCTAAAATCTTACTTAAGGACATAAGACACAAGATACGAATAAGGATAGACTGCACATACTTTAGGCTTTGCAGGCCATATGGCCTCTGTTACAACTACTTAATTCTGCCATTGTAGTACAAAAGTAGCTATAGATAAAATGTAAACAAATGGGAGTGGCTGTATGCCAATAAAACTTTATTTATAAACACAGGCAGTGGGGGGCCAGCCCAGTGGCACAGCAGTGAAGTGCACATGTTCCGCTTCAGTGGCCTGGGGTTCACCAGTTCAGATCCCGGGTGCGGACATGGCACCGAATGGCAAGCCATGCTGTGGTAGGCATCCCACATATAAAGTAGAGGAAGATGGGCATGGATGTTAGCTCATGGCCAGTCTTCCTCAGTGAAAAGAGGAGTGCTGGCCACAGATGTTAGCTCAGGGCTAATCTTCCTCAAAAAAAAAATAAATAAATAAAAACTAAAAAAAAAAAAACAAAACCAGGCAGGGCTGAAATTGGCCTGAGGGCTATAGTCTGCTGACTGCTGATTCGTATTCTAGAGTTTGGCAGAGGGGTAACAGCCTTCCCTATGAGAACAGGTCATCCAACCTCTGCTTGAATATGCCAGTGATGAGCAAGTTACCCCATCACAAGTCAATCCATTCCACAGCTTAACAGCTCCCACTGTTAAAAAAAAAAAAAAGTTATTTTTTCCAAATCTGCTTTCTGGAAAAACAAATAAGTTTACCTCTTTCGTATGAGAGACCTTCAAATATATCTGAAGAGGGTGTTTTAACCCACACCCTTCCCTTATTCTTTTCTTTAGTCTAAAGCTTACTTACTTACCTACCATTAACCTCTTACTATAAACTAGGGAATATATCTCTTCTCTTACTGTAAACTAGGGAAAACACCCCTCTCTCAACTTGTCTTAATAATGATTAGAAAAAGGAAGTGGCTATCAGATTGCTTAGAATATACTAAGTATTTGGAAATAATAATGAACAAAAAATCTCAAAACTGAATAAAACTTAGAAAATCAAAATGGTCCTATCTTCTTTTGCAGAGGAGGAAACAGAAGATCACGAGGGGGGGATGTCTTGTCAGTCACTCTTTCCTTGATGAAAGCCCAAGTCTCAGACCTTTACCTTACTCCTGACCAAGCTAAGTCTCTCTGGTCCCTTCCTGGACTCTTCCCAAACCTTTGGTATTTCTTCTAGCTACCTTCCCCCAACCCAAGGAAGATTTACCCTAAGTTAACATCTGTTCCAATCGTCATTTTGTATGTGGGTCACCACCACAACATGGCCACTGATGAGTGGTGTAGGTCTGCGCCTGGGAACCGAACCTGGGCTGCTGAAGCAGAGCACACGAACTTAACCACTAGGCCGTGAGGCTGGCCCCCTAGCTACCATTTTGTAAAACAGTGTAACTTATATTGGGTTTTTAAAGTTCTTTATTACAAAAGCAACAAATGTTTTAGAAAAACTTAATGAAAGAATGAAAATAATTAATATTCTTAATCCTTTCAAAAAATTCCATTCAAAACCCCCTGTTCAATGTCTTAAACGACATAACTCTTCCTCCTGAACTGTATTCTATGGATGCCTACAACCTAATATGATAGCTATGCAAATTTTATTCATGATCTTAACACTCGGATAAGAGAGTTTTTTTCCTTGATAAGCCATACAGGGACAACCTATTAAGAAAACTTATATAAAAATATTCTTACTTCTTGTTTTGTATCTTTGATACCACTTCTTTATAGATACACATAAAAAAAACTATTTAAAAAGTCTTAAGGAGTTCTAAAGGAGATGAGTGAAGGAAGCCTCTGAAGGGTTATAAAACTGCTCATGCTTGAAATAACGCACCTGTCGATCCACCTCTGGAAGTAGTAAAAGCAATCGCTGTTGGCAATCTCCAGGAAGGACTGAAAAGGTGTGTTTGTTGATCAGTGCTCGTAGATTTGTATTAACCAGAATGGAGTCTGGTGTCTCAACATCAATTTCAGCACATTTAGTTCTTTTCATTTGCCCTACAAAAATATGGAAAAGAATCATTTGGGCCTCCATCACATTCCTGTTTCTATCTAAACTAGAGCTTGCTCTGCAGTGCAAAAAACCCACAGTTGTAAGTACTTTAAATATCACACTGTGAAGAAGTTAACACTTAAGGTTCTTGGAAATTTCTTCTGAGATTAACAAAGCAAGTTTTGTTTATTCATAAAGGATAAATGAATATAATTTGTCTTCTCTGAAAAAACAGACCAAGGTCTGTAAGGGTGAACCTTTTGCCATACTAAAAGTACACTGTACGTTTGAAACTTATTGTTGAAATTGAAATTATTTCCCAAATGGAATTGAGGAAGTTTGTGATAAGTGACACACAGAATGACTAAGAAACAGAAAAATTCAAATCTATATAAATCATACTGAGGCCCTTCTTCCCTTCCCGTGAGAATTTTTTTTCATCAATTTTAATTTGCATTATCTAAAAATATTATGATTGAATAGCTTAGCAGCTTCAGGAAATCTGTTTGCAATCAGAAGGTAGTCTTTCAAAAGACTGACAGATCTGAGTACACAAAGGTTTAAAGTGTAAAGGCAAAAAAAAATTATAAACAAAAGACTAACTTGGAAAAAATATTTGCAAGCCATGACAAAAGGTTACTATTCTTCATATTAAAAGTGCACTTATAAAACAATATGAAAAAGACAAACATCACCAAGAGAAAAATGACCAAAGAGAATTAACAGATACTTCATAGTAGACTAACCATAAACAGATGCTAAGGTATTAATATTTACAGAAATGCCAATTAAACCAATGAACATTTTTTGTCTATCAAAATGGCAAATATTGCAACACAGTGATGAGACTATACAGGGAAAAAGTAAAAATCACTTTCAAATACTGCTGGTGGGGCTGAAATCAGTATAACCTTATTTGAAGAAAATTTAACACTATACAGCAAAATTTTAATGTGCATAGTAATCTAGGATCCAGAAATTCTACATTTAGAAGTACTTACACAAAGCTACACAATCCTGGATGTGGGTGACCCCTGGCTCCTGGCCAAAGCACAAGCAAAAATAATCTCTCTTTAAGAGGAAAGAATTTCCCTTAAATTAGGCCCATAGAATTCTTACAAAGTAAAATCTAGCACTACCTCACATAGATTACTCTGATAAACCAGAAGGTATGCCCCTATGACAGAGTGTCAGCAGAAACCAGAAATAAAAGATTTAGACCCAGAAGCAGTGCTATCATCGAAACTGTCACATATATAGAACATTGAATAGCTAAGTATAAAATGATTAAAGAAATAAAGAATGTAATTGTAAAGATGAAGATAATCAGGAATGAAAAGAAAGACCTGAAAAAATAAATAATACAACTACAAATGTAGAATAAAAATTGGTGAAATCAGATACTATAAATGGATTAAATATCAGTTTAGACACTGTTAAAGAGGGAATTATAACCTAGAATATATAGCCAAACAATTTACTCAGAATACAGGAAAGACAGGTAAGATACAATATTTTGAGAGCTTTAGCAGAAACATGAGTGAGAGAAGGAGAAAGTCTAATATATGTCTGATTGGAGACCCAGAAGGAGAAAATTCAGAGAATGTAAGAAAGGGCAATATTTAAAGAATCCACAGTAGAATATTTACCAGAACTGATGAAAACCACAAACCTAAAGATCTAGAAGCATAACATGTTCAAGCAGGATAAAAAAACAAACTCAGGCTTAAACACAGCTTAGTAAAATTGCTTATCAAAGACCAAGAAAATAATTTGAAAGCATCCATAAAAAGTGAAAAGAGGGGCCGGCTCTGTGGCCGAGTGGTTAAGTTCGCGTGCTCCACTGCGGCGGCCCAGGGTTCGGATCCTGGGCACGGACATGGCACTGCTCGTCAGGCCACGTTGAGGTAGCGTCTCACATCCCACAACTAGAAGGACGTGTAACTAATGATATACAACTGTGTACAGGAGGGGTTTGGGGAGATGAAGCAGGAAAAAAAAAAAGATTGGCAACAGTTGTTAGCCCCGGTGCCAATCTTAAAAAAAAAAAAAAAAGTGAAAAGATTTCACACAAAGGAAGAACAGAATAAGAGCAAGCTTCTTAATAACAAAGGAATCCAGAACAAAGTAGATATTAACTATAAAATGTTGAGAGAAAATAACCACCAACCTATAATGGCATATATACCAAACTCTCCTTCAAGAATGAACATGAAACAAAGACGGTTATAGAGATATACAAAAATTGAGAGCATTTACTATCAAGAGACCTGTTTTAAATAAAGTTCTTAAAAAACTGTACTACAGGAAGGAAAATCATTGCAGAAGGATGGACTGGAATACAATGGGGAAAGGTAAATATGCAGACAAATCTACATCAACATTGCTTGTGTAAAACGATAGTATACCAGTGTCTGATTTGTGAGATTAAACACAAAGAAGAGAAACGTCAGATAATATTTAAGTTCAGAAAGAAAAGATCAGTGGTAAATTGTTATAAAGTATTTCCATTGTTTTGAAAGAAAATCAAGATGGTTACTTTTTTGGATAAGAGAGCAGATTTTAAAGTTCGCATGACAAGGGAAAAAATGTGTAACTACGTGAGTTGATGGATGTTAACTAACCTTGTGGTAATCATTTAGCAATATATCAAAACATCATGTTGTATACCTAAAACTAATACAGTGTTATATGTAAACTAAATCTCAATAAAACTGGGGGGGGGGGGAAGATGGTTACTTTTAAGAATTAAACATGCATGGTATCATTTAAAGAATCACAACTAACAGAATAGAAATAGAATGTACCGCAGTCCCTCCTTACCACAGGGGGTTCTAGGCCCCCAGTGGATGCCTGAAGCCTAGACAGCACTGAAACCTATATATATTTTTTGCTATACGTACATACCTATGATAAAGTTTAATTTATAAATTAGGCACAGTAAGAGATTTTAACAACAGTAATTAATAAAACAATTATAACAATATACTGTAATAAAAGTTAAGTGAATGCAGTCTCTCTCTCTTAAAATATCTTATTGTACTGTACTCATCTTTCTTCTTTTCATGATGTCTGATGACACAATGCCTACGTGATGAGATGAAGTAAAGTGAATAACACAGGCATTGTGACGTAGTGTTATTTTTGAATTGCAGTTGACCATGGGGTAATGGAAACTGTGGAAAGTGAAACCACAGATAAGCAGGGAGCACCGTATACCAAACTCCGTAGAGAGAAAAAGTGGACAAGGAAATTAAAATAGAAAACGTACAAAAGCTTGGTCAAGCCCCTCCCCCCAATTTTTTAAATTAAAAAACAAATTAAGAAAGAAAACAAGAAAAGTAGAAGCAAGACAAAGATCAACAAAAAAATAATACTGTAAAAACAAGTTGAAATAGATTAACAATCACACTAAATGAAAATGGATAAAACTCACCAAATAAAAATTGTCATATTAGATTAAAAACTTTTCAAAATTCAGCTAGCAAAACGCTGTGTAGAGATATACCTAAAGCACAAAGACACAGATGTGAACAAATAAAGATACGCCGAGCAAAGACTACCCATAGGAAAGCCGGCGTACCTCTATTAACACTGAACACAAGACACTTTACATAAAAAACGTAATCAGTGATTGATAGGGAAATAAATAATGATAAAGGGTTCAATCTACCAGAAAGATTTCAAACACGAAAATATCTAAAATAAGACAGCTTCAAAATACGTTGAAATACGCTTGAAAAAAGAACTGATAGAACAGTGAGAACTAGACAAAGCCACCATCAGGATAGGAGATTTCAATACATCTCTCTCAATTATTAATAAATCAAGCATACCAAAAACAGACCAAAAAAGAAGGAAAAAAAAGGTTGAACAATTTTTCAGATTAACAAGTTTGATCCAATGAACAGAATTCTGTGTTTACCAACTAGAGTACACTTATAAAAGTCATTATCATTATTCCAAAAATGCAAACTGCTGTAAATTTCAAATAATATCAGTAGTAATAATAACAATGATCAATAACAGCAGTAGTAAACACTTATATAGGGCTTCTGAAACACCAGGCACTATTTTAGACATTGCATGTATTAACTCATTTATCTTTCATGCAGGCCTATGAAGTAGTAAAATATTATTACTCCATTTAACACATGAAGAAAGTGAGGCCCAGATATAGTAAACAACTTGCCCAAAATTATACTATTAAGTTACAGTGTAGGAATTTGACCCCAGACATTGTGGCTTCAGAGTCTGTTGTTTATCACTATACTATACAGGCACAGGTATCACAGAGTGCATGATCTCTGATCACAAGGTATTTAAGTTAACAGTTCATAACAAAAACATAAATGAACATATTTGGAATTAAAAAAAGAAAACTTCAAAATAACTTCTGGGACAAAGGAGAAATCACAACAAAAAATTTAAAAACTTTTTAAAGTAAATGATAATAAAAACAATACCTCAGAGATAAAGGTAAATGTTGTCCCCAAAATTGGAATAGTACCAAAATATATAAAATGAAAAGTAATGGTTTCTACATTCAAACCATGACTTTCTACCAGAAATGATATTTTTAATTTGAAGAAATGAAATCACAATATACATACTAATCATATTTTTTCTTTCAATGAATATCTTGAACATCTTCCCAAACTATCCTCTACAATTCACCTCTTTCTTTTATTTTTTTATTTTTTATTTTTTTAAAGATTTAATTTTTTCCTTTTTCTCCCCAAAGCCCCCCGGTACATAGTTGTATATTCTTCGTTGTGGGGCCTTCTAGTTGTGGCATGTGGGACGCTGCCTCAGCGTGGTTTGATGAGCAGTGCCATGTCCGCACCCAGGTTTCGAACCAACGAAACACTGGGCCGCCTGCAGCGGAGTGCGCGAACTTAACCACTCGGCCACAGGGCCAGCCCCCACACCTCTTTCTTTTAAAACATCTGCACCATATTCCAAAATATATACCATAGTTAACTTAACCCAATCCCCATTGATGATCTTACAGGTGGTTACCAGTTTTTTGTTTGTATAAACAATGTTGCAATGGCTCTATAGACCAGAAAGCAACATCCTAGTTTTCCTTTCTTGTAATAACTGATGGAACGGGAGCGTCAGTATTCTCTGATTAGTTTTTATAGTTTTTGCATTCATTGTGTACCTTCAGATGTGAATCAAATTTTAGTTAAAATTTAACTTTTTAAGTGAGCCTGAGTAGTAGCTGTAAATTATTCTTATCTATGATTGATGCAATAGTGCCCTGAAGATATTTTTAAGTGACTCAGATAAAGTGGCTTACTTTTAGAATTTAAAATTTAACTTCTCTAATTTTGGTAAAGTTGATCTTACTTTCAGTTTTGGTTGCCTTATATTATATTTGAAATCTGAGCTGTGTTTATTCTTCGAATTGAATGTAGAATGTAAAAATATATGATATACTATTAATTTTATTGAAGTTAAATTATACCGTTAACCAAAAAAACTTCATGTAAATTATCTAATTTAGCTTTAACATTTATGTTTTACATAAAATGCACAGCTTCTTCCATATGTTTTGAAAATATTCATTGTGGCATATGTTGTAAAAATTGCCATATTATTTCCTTTAATGCTTATTTGCATGAAAGAAGATGAACTTTCATTTACTTCTTGGCCATTAGGTCAAACTTAAATACACTATGTCTTCTTTTTTTTATGGGTAATTTTTCTTAGTTTTGTATGAAAGTTAGAAATTCTTAGTCCATAATTTCTCAATTTTGCACATCCACATTTCTACTGCAATTGAATGAAGATAACTAAAATTGTGACTTTAACTGAATTTACGTAGAATATAGGCTCCATAAGGAAGAAATTTTGTTCTGTTCATCACCACATCTCCAGGGCCCTAAACCTGTGCTTGGTATATTAGTATACCTACTGTATACTATTCTGGATACTATATTTGTTTAATAAATACATTTTTTTAATCTCTGGCAGTAGAATTGATGATCAAAGGGCATATTCAGTTTATGGCAGATACCGTCTCCAAGAAAAATGCACCAATTTACAATCCCACCTAGAATCAAACCAGATTTCTACAAAGAAGTTGTCTTAAAATATTAATTCTATTCTATTAATAGTTTGGAAGAGTCTGGAATATATAAATGAGTATAGAATAACTTTCTCCTAGAATTTTGTCAGCATTACTGCACTATCTTTTAGCTTCTATGTTACTCCTGAGGTGTCTGCCATCCCAATTCTTGAATCTTTGGGAAGTATTTTCTCCTCTCTGGAGGCTTTTTTGGAATTTTCTCATTATCCTGGATGTTTTGAAACTTCAAAAGAAAGTGCCTTGGAATAGGTTCCTTTTTATTCCTGTTTCTTAACACCAATTATGTATTTTCAGTCAGAAATCTGTGATTTTCAATTTTACAGAATTTTCTTATATTATTCCTCCTATCTTTACCTCATTTCCAATTTCTGTTCTTTCTTTCTGATGGTCCTACTATTTAAGACATTGGACAGCCTAGATTGGTGTTCCAATCTTCTTACCTTCTCTCTCCTTTTGAATCTCTCCTCTGAACTATGTTATGGCAAATTTCTTCACCTTTAACTATTAATATTTCTATTACAATTGTTTATTTCTGCTACCGTATTATTTAATATCCTGGAACTCTTTGTTTATTTTCTGATTTTTAAAAATAGTATTCTGGGGGCCAGCTCCGTGGCTGAGTGGTTGGGTTTGTGCGCTCTGCTTTGGAGGCCCAGGATTTTTCCGGTTCGGATCCCAGGGGCAGACATGGCACCGCTCATCAGGCCATGCTGAGGTCGTGTCCCACATAGCACAAATAGAAGGACCTACAACTAGAATATACAACTATGTACTGAGGGGCTTTGGGGAAAAGAAGAAAAAGAAAAAAGAAGATTGGCAACAGTTGTTAGCTCAGGCGCCAATCTTAAAAAAAAAAAAAATAGTACTCTGTCCTTTGATGGATGCAATATCATCTTTTATTTCTTTTTGTGGATATTATTGTTTTTAAAGTTATTTGTTTTAAATTTTCTCCTTCCCGAATTGTCTGTTTCTTCTTAGCCTGTATTTTAGATTCTGTTTCTCATGGTGGAGGTTTTCCTCAAAGGTGATCCTTAGTAATCATAAGTAAAAGAGAGGCACTAAAAGGGCTGACTGGAAATTTTGGGTGCATGGGTAGGTCTTGTAGACTGGTAAGCTACACAGAAGTGTGATCAAGATGATCTCTGTTTAGTTGGGGATCTATAAATGTGCCTGCAGATTTTTTTCTGAGGCCATTCATTGTCTTCGAATGTTCAGCCAGCCCTTCTGGTCTAGTGGTTAAGATTCAATGCTCTTACCGCCGTGGCCTGGGTTTGTTTCTCAGTACCATCTGTCGGTTGTCATGCTGTGGCAGCTGCATGTTGCTGTGATGCCGAAAGCTATGCCACCAGTATTTCAGATACCAGTAGGGTCACTCATGGTGGATAGATTTCAGTGGAACTTTTAGACTAAGAGGGACTAGGAGAAAGACCTGGCCACCAACTTTTGGAAAAACTGGCTGTGAAAACCCTATGAACAGCAGCAGAGCATTGTCTGATATAGCACTAGAAGGTGAGAGGATGGCACAAAAAGACCAGGCAGGGTCTGCTCTGCTCTCCACAGGGTCACTAGGAGTCAGAATTGACTCGATGGCAGTAACATTCAATTTCTTTAGATACCAATCAACCAATTTCCTGCTGGATCATAGGTGAGGAAGAGAAAGGAAGCAGTGGTGGTAGAAGTATGCCTCATTACTACTATTCCAGAAGCCAAGCAGTAGGATCACTATTCAGTATTTATATTTTACTTGATTTCCCTGATTTCAGTATACTGCCTCATTATCTGACCTCAGCTACGTGTGGTATCGCTGAATTTGAAGTCTGTAAGCTTTAATTTCACCTCAGAATAAAATCCCTATCTCCTGCTAAGGTGAGGCATCAAATTGCTTCTTATTAACTTTCAAAGAAAGCTTTTCTTTTCAACCCTATGCATTATCCTTCTCTACTATGACACATGAAATCTTCAATTCCTGCACCTTTCTGGTGTTCTGCAGCCTTAGCTGGCTTGTTTATTACTGGCATCTGCTCCTCAGCTCTGTGAAAAACTCCATCCAGTTTTCATCTTTCAAAATTTGTTGACATTGCCTGCCCCATCAGTCGTCTCCTTGTTTTTTTCACCCTCATGGATTTAATCTGTTGTATTTCCATATTCTAATTTTGGTGGGATTTCAGAGGGAGCAGAAAAAAAAGGTACAGTTTGCCATGTTTAATTATAAACCTTCCAACTTTCTATACACAGAAATAAAATGTAAATAATGCTGGACAAAGCAATCTATTATCAGAATGAGAAATAAATCCCAAAATGGCTGATAACAGATCTTATTCTGAAATAAAGTTTGATAATGGCAGGACAGGAAGAACATGCAGATAGTCAAGAGCTCATAAGTGAACAGGAAGTAACAAGTAAGCCAGCTGAGGGATTTCAAACACAGAGTTGACAAATTGAGGCATCAGAACTGAAGTCTCTGTAAATTAACTTACTTGTGTGGAGCCTGTCAGACCTCTGGAATGACTTCTTCCCCAAGCTTAGCAAAGGATTTTCCACTTTAACTGAAGAAGCAAAGCTAGAATTTGAGTTCTGAGGGCTGCTTGACTGTCCATCAGATTGCTTTCCTTCCCACATTGCTAGGGGAAAAAATATATAAAAGACTGGTGACACTGAGGTTGCAGACAGAAATCAATCAAACAATTAAATCATTCAATGCTAACCAAAAAGCAGTTATATATGAAGCAATGCGACCCTGCACATATGTTTTGAGTCTGAGAATTAAGTGTTAAAAGTAAAATAAAACCCCTTCTTTCCCAACACAATTATTTGCTTTTGGTGGTAAATTTCCTTCCTAACAAAAATGAAAACTTCTGTAAGACACAGTTTAAATCTGGCAGGCCCATATATTCAGCTGGCATGAAAGTGAATTGTGTAACAAAACGCAAAGTCTGTATCTAGACCAGTTTAGATTAAAAACAAAACAAGCAACAACAAAAAATCCACAGGCCCATGGATATATCCAGTGGAAACAAAGGTAGCATGTGTTCTTAGGAAAATCTTTCATTTTTAAAGGAGAGAACTGGTGACAAGTTCAATCTGTGTGTCACAGAAGCATCAGCTTTATAAGATTAGAGGCTTCAAAATATTATTAGGTTAGACATCTTGGAAGTTCGTCATTGATCTCATTCTAACATGGAAATCCCAGTGATGTATTTTTTAATAAATGCATGATTATTTTGCAAAAATATTCCCTTTTACCCTGGAAGGATTTATATTGGTGATTTGGCAGTACAAGAATTATATAAATATAGTAACTTAAACATAAATAATATAGTATACAAATTGGGAAAACCAAGATAAAAATACTGGGAAAAGAAACTTCCATTAAAAGACAGCCAGTCTGCCTACCAGGTTTGGCAGGTACGGAGTCACTGGCTGCTTTGACAGTCTTCAGAGACAGATGCTGGTTGGACGAGATGGACATGCTTGGCCTGCATTGCTGCTGCTGCTTCTTCTGTTGTTGCTGTTTTAGAGCCTATAAAGAGAATACCGACTTTAAGAAATAAAATAAATCAGTTTTCAGTATTAACAAAAAGTCAATGACTTCTTTTCATGTGGTGAGGAGCATGCTGACCATCCAATTTCTTTGAAATCTATCAAAGTAAACAAAAATCTAAATTAAAGCAATTAAACACGAGGCCTAAAAGAGCCTTAAGAGTTTGGATATTCTTTGCCAGTCTCACTCCCTCATACAAATATGAAAAATACTCATGAACACTTTCTAGAACTTAAAAATCTCCAGTAAGCCATGGACATCCCATACTTGTGGTAGCAGAGAATTAGATGTTTTCAATTATTTCTGGAAATAGAATTCTAAGCCCTACACCAAGAGTCCCATTTGCATCAACTCTATGTAGAAAAGTAAATATTTAGCTCACATATGTTTCAGAGGTGCTCCATTTGAACAAAAGGTTATAAATAACTACTTGAGTTTTATCTTGTGTAAGAGGAATAAGATTTGACCCAATGACCAGATCTCAGCAATTTACAGCAATGCAGTAAACAAAAGGGAAGGAAGATTAGAAAATACTGCTTCTAAGAACAGTGTGGTTCTTCCTGGCTATTTCAGAATATTTTTATTTCTATGATATTCTTAAGTTTATAGAAAACACTACACCAAACTATTTAGAATGAACAAAAAGACAATAACTTCCCAGATTTTAATCATGAAGAAATATGAAGGCAACTATTTTTCTTAATTTTAATTTTTATTATCTTTTTTTTGAGGAAGATTGGCCCTGAGCTAACATCCATGCCCATCTTCCTCTACTTTATATGTGGGATGCCTACCACAGCATGGCTTGCCAAGCGGTACCATGTCCGCACCCTGGATCCAAACTGGCAAACCCCGGGCCGCCGACAAGCAGAACGTGCGCACTTAACTGCTGCGCCACCGGGCTGGCCCCTGAAGGCAACTCTTTAACCCAAGGTTTAAAAAAACAAAAGACAAAAAAACTAAGAAAGCAAAGCTACATTTCAGGAAAAAGCTGAAAATCTATGCCCTTGCTAAATTGCCAATTTAAGCTTTAAACTTCAAGACTATCATGCAGAAAAATGTGGAATAACTGGCTACTCGTTTCCTATTCCCTCTTCACAATATAGTTTTCTCCCGCTTCACATCCACACATACCTCGGGCTATGCTACTCAGGCACAGTGGCAACAACTGATCTCCTTGATCTAAGCTGTCAATGGAGAAAAGCAACTGAGAGAGTCAGATATCTGACTGAGATTCACCTACAACGTTTATAATAGGTGAGGCAGAAGCGCAACGTGTAAAAAATATCAGTGTTGTCTGCTCACTGATTATTGCTTCTCTCTCATTCTCTGCAACCAAGAACAGAAAATGTTCATAGGCTTCCTGGGTGGCAGCCACTAGTATTCATCCCTTGCTACTCACTCTGTCCTGGTCATTCTAGGTTAACACAAAATTTATTAGAACTATTTGCTCTCATCCATTTCTGCTGTGATCATGTAAATTCAGACACTTGATGGAAACACAGTAACTTATAGTCTCTCTATTTAAGAACTATACTCAGTTTCTCCCTCCCTCAGTAGTCTACAAACCCTGTTCCTAATTCTATTTTAACATTTAAAAAACAAACAACAAAAGACCTTCCTTGTGGTAAATGATAACTTATATTGAAGTAATTTTTCTCACCTAATACTATGAAAAACATACATTGCAGGCAAGGCCTCACTTTACATACAATCTAATTTATATAATTTCCCATATTGGTATTCTCTAAAGAAAATACAGTATTTGACTCTTTGGATTACAGGAGTATAATACAGGAGTAGTACACATGTCATGAATTACCTAACAACGCTTTTAAAAAATATACTTCCCCTTTCCTGGTGGAAAAGAAGCACCTTATACTTCTTAAAAATCTTCCAAAGAACTTACAAAAATACAAGTGCTACAGGATATGCAGGCAAGCAGTAATTAATCTCACGAAATTTCTGGACATCTTCTAATAAAAGCACTTTCAGTTTAAATACTTTTAGACTTACATAATTTTTTAAATTTTAATTATACAGATAATATATGAATACACTCTTTCCATTTAATTCAAACATAAATCTAAACTCTCTTTTGGGGGCCAGCCCCGTGGCCGAGTGGTTGAGTTCACGCGCTCCGCTGTGCACGGCCCAGGGTTTCGCCGGTTCAAATCCTGGGCACAGACATGGCACCGCTCATCAAGCCACACTGAGGTGGCGTCCCACGTGCCACAACTGGAAGGACCCACAACTATGTACCAGGGGCTTTGGAGGGGAAAAAGGAAAAATAAAATCTTAATAAATAAATAAATAAACTCTCTTTCGACTACCACTCAGTCTTGGTCCCTAATCCTCAGAGGTAACCACAGTCAGCAATTTATTTTTTCTTTTGTTGTTTAGTGCCGCTGAGTTGATTCCAACTCCTTGCGACCCTGTGTACAGAAGAATGGAACACTTACCGGTCTTTTTGTGCCATCCTCTCACCTTCTGGAGCTATATCAGACTATGCTCGCTGCTATTCATAGGGTTTTCATGGCTAATTGTTTTGCAAGTGGGTGGCCAGGTCCTTCTTCCTAGTCTATCTTAATCTAGAAGCTCTGCTGAAACCTATTCACCATGGGTGATCCTACTGGTATTTGAAATACCAGTGGCACAGCTTTCAGCATCACACAGCTGCCACAGTATGATAATCGACAGACAGGTTACCGGGAAATGAACTCAGGCCACGGCAGTGAAAGAACCAAATCTTAACCACTAGACCACAAGGGCTTATTAAGCTTTTTTTTTTAAAATACTTAACGTTATGTCTATATGTTTATGTGTGTATACATATTCCTGTTTCTATTAAAGATATAATATTGTTTTATTGGTATGTGTTATGTTTTTTTTTTTTTTTTTTTTAAAGATTTTATTTTTTCCTTTTTCTCCCCAAAGCCCCCCAGTACATAGTTGTATATTCTTCGTTGTGGGTCCTTCTAGTTGTGGCATGTGGGACGCTGCCTCAGCGTGGTTTGATGAGCAGTGTCATGTCCGCGCCCAGGATTCAAACCAAGGAAACACTGGGCCGCCTGCAGTGGAGCGCGCGAACTTAACCACTCGGCCACGGGGCCAGCCCCGGTATGTGTTATGTTTTTATAAATGGTATCATGCCCTACATGCTGTGATATAACTTAATTTTAATGATTCAGGGGCCGGCCTGGTGGCATAGTGGTTAAGTTCTCATGCTCTGCTTCAGTGGCCTGGGTTTCACTAGTTTAGATCCTGGGCACAGACCTACACACCACTCATCAAGCCATGCTGTGGTGGCATCCCACATAGAAGAACTAGAAGGATTTATAACTAGGATATACAACTGTGTACTGGGGGTTTGAAGAGAAAAAAAGAAAAGGAGGAAGATGGGCAACATATGTTAGCTCAGGGCCAATCTTCCTTAAAAAGCATACCTTGAAAAAAAAAACTTTAATGATTCAACATTATAGTGTGGTAATGTTTCCATGTCTATACATATAGAATAACTTTATTACAAAGTAAACTTTTAATCTTGTATAATTGTCCAGCACATGGATATGCCACAGTTTATGAGGGAATTCCCTAATTTATACATATTAAAATGTTCAACTGCTTAGTCATAGGGTATTTGCATTTAAAATTTTAATAAAATATTATAAAATTTCACTCCAAAGTAGCTATATTTCACCAGCAAACTACAAGTGGCTTTTTCCTCACACACTAGCCAATGCTTAATAGTATAATTAGGCTCTTTAACTTAGACCAATCTGAGGACAAAAATAGTCTATTATTTTAGTGTTTCCTCAATTACTAGTGAGTTTGTATTTATTGATCATTTGCATTTCAAAAAAATCATAAGCTAGTTCTCTGAAAGACCCAATGAAGTAGACTAACTGTTGGCAAGTAGCATAGGGAAAAAAGAAGATACATTATAAAGGAACAACACTGAGGAACAAAAAAGAGACATAGAAGAACACTATGTACAACTTTATGCCAATATTTGAAAACAATCAGGTGAAATGGACCATTTTCTAAGAAAAATAAATTTCCAAAGTTGGCTCAAAAAGCAGAAACTCAAGAAACCAGTAACAGTAGATGAAACTGAAATGCTAGGAAAACAATTTTAAAAGGTGAGGTCTACAGAACTTTCAAGAAAAAGCTAATTTCTATAAGTTGCTTCCAAAAATCTAGAAAAATATATAGCTATATAACTTATTTTATGATTCTAGAGCAATCCTGATTTCAAACTGTATAAGGACAGCACAAGAAAACAGCAAAATCCAAGCTAAAATCTAAAAAAAAAATTCCATAACATATTAAAAAACATGTAACAAACATGTAGATTTTATTTCAGAGAGCTAAGTATAGATTAACGTTAGAAAATCTAGCCATGGAATATTAGATTTAAAGAGAAAAGCTACCTCGTCACCTCAATAAATGCTGAAAAAAACAAACTTGAAAACTTCAACACCTATTCATAATTTAAATACACACACACACACACACCTCTTAGCAAATTAGGAACAAATGAGAAACTTTTCACAGTGATAAAAACAGTCATTTTCAATGACTGCCAGAGTCATGCATTTTTAACGTAGGAGAATATACTTCTGAAAAACACAGACTAGTATGATTACCTGCTTTAGTGCCTTCTTGGTGTGCTTCTGTGATGGAGAAATGACTTTACCTGCTGGAATGGTGGGTGATGGGCAGCCTGACTGGGGAGAGGATGGCTGTGACAGTCTGGACGATACTAGGGGGGAAAAATGACAATGAAAACTTTTTATCAGAGTTGATATCCAGCACCATTCCTTCCCCAATCCCATGCTGCTACCTGTATTAAGAACTGTGACCAAACACTTTTGGGGAGGATCTTCTATGTTGGAGTTCTACTGCAAACAGCCTCCCTTTTCAGTTTATTTCCTCAGAAAGCTCTAGCGAAGGATGACAGGATGAGGAAGGGACGGGTGTTAGTATTCATTACTTTTTATTGTTTAATTTTAATTTTTCAGTAGAATTGATTGAAGAAGCAGGAAGCAGAATATAAACCATGAGTCATCAAATTAGATAAAACTTAGAAAAGATTCTAGAGCCTGTCGGACGGTACGTATGTTCTCAAGGTAAATCTAACGACATAGTGGAAGAGCCCTGGATTGATAGAATGGGTCCCAGTTTTCCCTATCTTTAAAATGAAGGCAACAAGGCTATTCCACCTCAAAAATCTACCACAGCTTTAATTCTTATATTCCTTCATCTCTTAAATCAACAGTTTTAGGCCAGTGAGAGAGGCTTCTTTAGGATTTCTCTAATGGAAACAATGTAGGTTTGCACAGGATGTAACCACTCTCTACTTCATTGCTATTTTATACCCCATTAGAGCTTAGCTAAACCTTAGTCATATGTGAATAAGGGTTTTTCCTTCAAGAACCTATACCTCTTATAATAGAGCGCAATTAGATTTTTATGTTCTTAAAGTTTGACCATGTATTATTTGTGATAAGAGATAAAGAAATTGCTGATTCAGACCTCTTAATAATAAAAATAATAAAGTAATAATCACTACTGCTAGTGATGACTCTCGAAGAGTGCACCTTCCTAACGCATTCTTTTTTCACAGTAGTTGGACTGAAAAGGCCTAGACAGCAAAACGGCATCCCATGCTATGGCTAAAGAGCATTAAGATATCATATAAAGTATGTTGGTAGGTAGCTACCTGACATGAATATGAAGAAGCATGGTTCATTGGAATACACAAGTTTTGGAAGACAGCATTTCAACTGACTCTTAGATGTCCTAAGAAAGGAATACATAGTAGACAACATTGAAAGGGGACAATAGACAATACTAAGATGACATCATACTTAGCTTCAGCTTTGTATCCCAACCCTTACGATCAGGTTTACATATATGGGAAAGAACTGGCATACAGTAAGTGTAATATGAAAAAAAAGTTCATTGTAATAACTCGTACAAAAATGGAGTTGGATAATTCTTGAGATGGTTGAGTAATAAAAAGAAACCATATCCTCAGTGCACTTAGATATCGACCAATTTTTTAAAATAACAGCTTTAGTGAGATACATTTACCATACCATACAATTCACCTAAAGTGTAAAATTCAATGGCTTTTAATATATTTGCAAAGTTGTGCAACCATTACCACAATCCATTTTTATCATCCACCAAAAAACCCCATACCAGTTAGCTGCAACTTCTCTTTCCTGTACCTTATGCCCCTAGTCCTAGGCAATCACAAATCCACTTTATGTCTCTAGGCATTTGCCTATGATTCCGGACATTTCATATAAATGGAATCAAACAATATATGCTCTTTTGTGACTGGCTTTTTTCACTTAGCATGTCTTGAAGTTTCACCCATGTTAGAAGATGTACCAATAAGTTTTTATTCCTTTTTATCACTGAATAATATCCCATTGTATGTATATGGCACATTTTGCTTATTCATTAGCTGATGGACATTTGGGTTGTTTCCACTTTTTGGCCATAATGAACAATAATATGAAGAACATTCGTTAGCAAGATTTTTGTGTTGGACATGTTTTCAACATCCTGGGTTCATATCTAAAAGTGGAATCGCTGGGTCTCACAGTAACTCTATGTTTAAGTTTTTGAGAAACTGCCAAACTGTTTTAAAAAATGGCTGTACCAGTTTTACAATTCCACCAGGAATGTATGAGGTTCTAATTTCTCCACATCCTTGTCAACACTTACTGTCTCTTTTTGATAAGATCAATGTTTCTAAAGGGACATAATGAAAAATTAAAAAACTATTAATATTTAACTATGTTTATTTTCTTTTCAATGGTTTGCACAAATCTGATAATACACATTTCCTCACCTGCCCTAAATATTGCCTGAAAATAAACAGAAAACAAACAAACCAAAATAAGCCCATTATGGAACATAAGAATTGTACTTTGCAGCCTGGAAAAGAGACAATAAAGCTATCTATAATTACCAGGGCAAATTGTTTGGACTATTTTCCCTTAAGGCAAAAGCCCTTTCTAAAAAATGAAACCATAAACATTATCTCAAAGCAAACTGAAATAAATCATGAAAACCCCAGAACCCACCGGTGAGGAACATCTCTCAGAGTTGACAATGTCAAGTACTGATCTCATAACTTATACGAAACTTAAACTTTGTTCTTACTTTGAAATACTAAAGGCTCAGAACTACAAACAGCAAGAAGATTTAAACTCAAAGATTTAAAGACATGTTGAGAAACTTCTCTCTCAGAATTCCTTTTAGTGGCTACACTGTCTTCAAAGATATATAATTTTATTAATTAGAGCAACCAAGAATTAAATATCTGGGGCCAGTCCAGTGGCGCAGTGGTTAAATTCACACTTTCCGCTTCGGTGGCCCAGGGTTCTCTGGTTCAGATCCCGGGTTCAGACATGGCACCGCTTGGCAAGCCAGGCTGTAGTAGGCATCCCACATATAAAGTAGAGGAAGATGGGCATGGATGTTAGCTTAGGGCCAGTCTTCCTCAGCAAAAACAGGAGGATTGGCAGTAGTCAGCTCAGGGCTAATCTTCCTCAAAAAAAAAAAGAAAAAAGAATTAAATATCTTCCAAGTGCCTAACACTGTGCTAGATTCATTTGAAAAAGGCTTCACTGAACTCTCGTAGCTACCCTCTAAGGTGGGTACAAGTTCTTTCTACCACCACCCAAACTCTTCCAAGTCTACCCTGAAATAACTAAATAATCTAGTTGGGTTGGCATCCTTACTGAGTTTCCCATGCAAATAAAAATATGAAAAAGGACATATATTTATAAATTTTAAATATACACATGGATCTGCATATTTTGATGATATTATCTAAATTTTATGTATCAGGAAATTTAACTTGACAAAGGTCACAGCTAGTAAAGAGCAGAGCCAAGATTTGGACATAGTATATCTTCAGAATGAGTGAGTACCTGCAGTGGGCTGAATGGTGGCCGCCAAAAAGTTCTGTCCACCCCCCAATCCCCAGAACCTGTGAATGTTACGTAATTTGGAAAAAGGGTCTTGGCAGATGTAATTACGGATCTTGAGATGAGAAGATCATCCTGGACTATCCCAGTGGGTCCTAGGTCAAATGACAAGTGTCCTTAGACACAGAAAAGACAGTGATGTGAAGACAGAGGCAGGGACTAGAGTGATGTGGCCACAAGGCAAGTAAGTCAGCAACCACCAGAAGCTAGAAAATACAAGGAACAGACTTCTCCCCTAGAGCCTCAGTAGGGAGTGTGGCCCTGCTCACACCTTGATTTCAGACTTCTGGCCTCCAGAACTGTGAGAAAACAAATTTCTTTTGTTTTGAGATACCCAGTTTGTGGTAATTTGTTACAGCAGCCTCAGAAAACTAATATGGTACCTAAAACTGCTTTTATTTTTTAAAGTAGCAACTCACAGATGTTTGTACATTTGAAATGTTTAAACCAAAAGCAATTACTACAAATCTGCCACTCAAATTGTCCCCTTTTGGGATAGTGGGAGCTCCTTCAAGGTGTAAACCATCTTTGGGACATAGCCCCAGCAGTATCCGACTGCTTCCTTGCCATGTGGCACAGAAAGAGTCCCACGCAAATCTTGCATAATTTTTTGCCCAGACTTAGATCAGCTACTTCTTCAAGGAGCCCTGATACCTTTTCATTGAAAATGGTGTTAAAAGCCTATGTGCTGCACACTAGGAGTGCTCACTGCTGGTGGGTTACCTCTGGTTCTAGGACTTCTCAATGGCTGGAACAAGAATAGTCTTTTTTTCAGGAGAAACATAAACAAATTGGTGCTTGGTACCAAACTCAAATTTAAGATTATAGGACTGTCACTTAACTTTTCTGATTTTATATTTCTACCACTTTTCTTCTTCCCTGATAATCCTGGTTTCTAATAACATTACAGTAATTATTAATTTGCTTTCTATTACAAATCAAGTTTCAAAGAAACCATACCAACATAATTACCAAAAATGAGACTACTGAAAGCAGCTTAAGATTTCTTTGTGTCTGGTCTCCCACATCTAAGATATATCCCACAATAACTTACCTATGTCATTATGCCATAAATCTGACATATACTTGAGTTTTCTTTATGTTATCATTTTCCTAGAGTCAATCTTAAAAATTTAACAGTTTAATCAACTAAAACTATAAAACAAGTTATTTTCATATAAGTCTAGCTCCCTCTCCTGTCTACACCATTTTATTACCTTTCTTCCCCTATCTACAGAAAATCATTATATTTGTTTTTATCCTTCCAGTGTTTTTTCGTTATTTTTGTTTTGATGAAAACACAGTATATGTATTTTAGTACTTTTACTCATTTCATTTTTTTTCAAGTAATTTTATTGGGATTATAATGGTTTATAATATTGTGTAATTTCAGGTGAACATTATTGTTTATCAATTCCTGAATACACTTGATCGTGCTCACCCCCAGTAGTCTAATTTTAATCTATCACCATACATACGTGCCCCTTTGTCCCTTTCGCCCACCCCCTAACCCCCTTCTCTTTATCCACATATTTGTTATCTTCCACATATGAGTGAAATCATGCAGTATTTGTCTTTCTCTGTCTGGCTTATTTCACTTAACATCACACCCTCCAGGTCCATCCATGTTGTTACAAATGGGACAATTTTGTGTTTCTTTATGGCTGAGTGGTATTCTGTTGTATACATCTTTATTTATTCATCTGTAGAAGGGCACTTGGATTGTTTTCACATCCTGGCTATTGTGAATTGTGCTGCAATGAACATAGGAGTGCATAAATCTCTTTGGATCATTGATTTCAAGTTCTTTGGATAAGTACTCGGTAGTGGGAGAGCTGGATTGTATGGTATTGCTATTTTTAACTTTTTGAGAAATCTCCACACGGTTCTCCACAGTGGCTGCACCAGTTTACATTCCCACCAGCAGTGGATGAGGGTTCCCTTTTCTCCACGTTCTCTCCAACATTTGCTGTTTTTTGCCTTGGTAATTATAGCCACTCTGACCAGTGTAAGGTGTATCTCATTCTACTTTTGATTTGCATTTCCCTAATAATTAGTGATGTTGAGCATATTTTCATGTGTCTGTTGGCCATCTGTATATCTTCCTTGGAAAGATGTCTGTTTATTTCCTCTGCCCTTTTTTCTTTTGAGGAAGATTAGCCCTGAGCTAACATCTGCTGCCAATCCTCCTCTTTTTGCTGAGGAAGACTGGCCGTGAGCTAACACCCGTGTCCATCTTCCTCTAGTTTGTATGTGGGACATCTACCACAGCATGGCCTGCCAACCAGTGCCATGTCGGCATCCAGGATCCAAACCAGCGAACCCTGGGCCGCAGATGTGGAACGTGTGAACTTAACTGCTGCACCACCGGGCCAGCTCCGCGTCTGCCCATTTTTTGATCAGGTTGTTTCTGTTGTTGTTGTTGAGTTGTATGAGTTCTTTATAATAATTTTGGAGATCAGCCTTTTGTCTCATAAATGATTTGCGAATATTTTCTCCCAGTTGGTGAGTCGTCTTTTCATTTTGTTCGTGGTTTCCTTTGCTTTGCAGAAGCTTTTTAGCCTGATGTAGTCCCATTTGTCAACTTTTTCTTTTGTTTCCCTTGCCCAAGTAGACGTGGTATTCAAAAAGATATTGCTAAGACCAATGTGAAAGAGTATACTGTCTATATTTTCTTCCAGGAGTTTTATGGTTTCCAGTCTTGCATTCAAATCTTTAATCCACTTTGAGTTAATTTTTGTGTACCGTGCAAGATAATGGTCTACTTTCATGTGGCTGCCCAGTTTTCCCAAGACCATTTTTGAAGAGACTTTCCTTTCTCCATTGTATGTTCTTGGCTCCTTTGTCAAAGATTAACTGTCCAGAGATGTGGGGTTTTATTTCTGGGCTTTCAATTCTGATCCATTGATCTGTTTGTCTGTTTCGGTGCCAGTACAATGCTGTTTTGATTACAATAGCTTTGTAGTATGTTGAGAAGTCAGGGATTGTGATGCCTCCACTGTCTTCTCTTTTCTCAGGATTGCTTTGGCTATTTGGAGTCTTTTGTTGATCCATATAAATTTTTGGACTCTTTGCTCTATTTCTGTGAAGAATGTCATTGGGATTTTGATTGGGATTGCATTGAATCCGTGGATTGCTCTGGGTAGTATGGACATTTTAACTATGTTTATTCTTTTTTTTTCCCCTTTTTCTCCCCAAAGCCCCCCAGTAAATAGTTGTGTATTTTTACTTGTAGGTCCTTCTAGTTGTGGCCTGTGGGATGCTGCCTCAGCATGTGCCTAGGATCCGAACCAGCGAAACCCTGGGCCACTGAAGCAGAGTGAAAGAACTTAACCACTCAGCCATGGGGCCGGCCCAAACTATGTTTATTCTTCCGATCCATGAACATGGAATATATTTCCATTTCCTTATGTCTTCTTCAATTTCTTTCAATGTCTTACAGTTTTCACTGTACAGCTCTTTCACCTCTTTGGTTAAGTTTATTCCTAGATTATTTTATTCTTTGTGTTGTGATTGTAAATGGGATTGTATTCTTGATTTCTCTTTCTGCTAGTTCATTGTTAGTGTATAAGAATGCAACTGATTTTTTAAAATTGATTTTGTACCCTGAAACTCTGCTGTAGTTGTTGATTATTTCTAATAGTTTTCTGGTGGATTCTTCAGGGTTTTCTAGAATCATGTCATCTGCAAATAGCGAAAGTTTCACTTCATCCTTTCCAAATTGGATTCATTTTCTTTCTTTTTCTTGCGTTAACTGCTCTGGCCAACACCTCCAGTACTATGCTGAATAGGAGTGGTGAGAGTTGTCTCCTTCCTGTTCTCAAGGGGATGGCTTTCAGTTTTTTACCATTAAGTATGATGTTGGCTGAAGGTCTGTCATATATGGCCTATGGCCTTTATTATGTTGAGATACTTTCCTTCTATACCTATTTTATTGAGAGTTGTTATCATAAATGGATGTTGGATCCTGTCAAATGCTTTCTCTGCATCTATTGAGATGATCATGTGATTCTTATTCCTCACACTGTTAATGTGGTGTATCAAATATTGATTGATTTGCGGATGTTGAACCATTGCTGTATCCCTGGAATAAATCCACTTTGATCGTGGTGTATGATCATTTTAATGTACTGCTATATTCAGTTTGCCAATATTTTGTTGAGGATTTTTGCACCTAAGTTCATCAGTGATATTGGTCTGTAGTTTTCCTTCTTTGTGATGTCCTTGTCTGTTTTTCGGATCAGGATAATGTTGGCCTCATAGAATGTGTTGGGAAGCATTCCATCTTCTTCAGTTTTTCAGAATAGTTTGAGAAGGATAGGTACTAAATCTTCGAATGTTTGGCAGAATTCTCCAAAGAAGCCATCTGGTCCTGGACTTCTGTGTTTTGGGAGGTTTTTGATTACTGTTTCAATCTCTATACTTTTCAATCTATACTCCTATACTACTTCAATCTCTATACTCCAAGTATGTGACTGCTCTGTTCAGAATCTCTATTTCTTCTTGATTCAGTTTTGGGAGAGTGTATGAGTCTAGGAATTCATCCATTTCTTCTAGGTTATCCAATTTTTGAGCATATAGTTTTTTGGTAGTATTCTCTTATAATGCTTTGTATCTCTGCATTATCTGCTGTAATTTCTCCTCTTTTGTTTCTAATTTTATTTATTTGAGCCTTCTCTTTTTTTTTTTCTTGGTGAGTCTGGCTAAGGGCTTGTCAATTCTGTTTATCTTCTCAAAGAACCAGCTCTTAGTTTCATTAATTCTTTCTATTCTTTTTTAATTTTCTATTTCAGCTCTGATTTTTATTATTTCCTTCCTTCTGCTGACTTTGGGCTTTGTTTGTTCTTCTTTTTCTAGCTCTGTTGGGTGCATTTTAAGATTACTTACTTGAGATTTTTCTTGCTTGTTGAGGTGGGTCTGTATTGCTATGAATTTCCCTCTGATGACTGCTTTTGTTGTATCCCATAAGAGTTGTATCTTCATTTTTGTTTGTCTTTAGGTATTTTTCAGTTTCCCCTTTGATTTCTTCAATGATCCAACGGTTATTCAATAGCATGTTGTTTAGTCTCCACATATTTCTGACTTTCCCAGTTTTTTTCTTGTAGTTGATTTCTAGATTCATAGCAGTGTGGTCAGAAAAGATGGTTGGGATGATTTCAATCTTCTTAAATTTATTGAGGCTTGCCTTGTTCCCCAACATATGGCCTATCTTTCAGAATGATCCATGTGCACTTAAGAAGAATGCATATTCTGTTGGTTTCAGATGGAATGTTCTATATTTATCTATTAAGTCCACCTGATCAAGTGTTTCATTTAAATCTACTATTTCCTTGTTGACTTTTTGTCTGGATGATCTGCCCATTGATGTGAATGGGGTGATGAGGTCCCCCACTATTATTGTGTTGCTGTTAATTCTCCCTTTAGGTCTCTTAATAATTGCTTTATGTACTTTGGTGCCCCTGTGTTAGGTGCATATATATTAATAAATGTTATGTTCTTTTGGTGGAATGTCCCTTTTATCATTATGTACTGTCCCTTTTTGTCTTTCGTTGTCTTTTTTAACTTGAAGTCTGCTTTATCTGATAAAAGCATGGCAACACCTGCTTTCTTTTGTTGGCCATTAGCTGGGAGTATCGTATTCCATCCCTTCACTCTGAGCTGGTGTTTGTCTTTGGAGCTAAGATGCATTTCCTGAAGGCAGCATATTGCTGGGTCTCGTTTTTCAATCCATCCAGCTACTCTGTGTCTCTTGATTGGAGAAGTCAGATCATTTACATTTAGAGTGATTATTGACATATGAGGGCTTAATATTGCCATTTTATCTTTTGTTTTCTGGTTGTTCTGTGTTTCCATTGTTTCTCTTCCTTTGTATTTCTGACTGCCATTTCATTTTGGTGGTTTTCTGTGTTACCCATTTCTTTACGCAAAAAATCATGTACTATAATGTCCAGCACCTTAATTTTTTAACTCAGTTTAATAAATATATCCTGGGGAATATCCTACAACAGAATATAGAGATCTTCCACATTCCTTTTAATAGCTGCATGGAATTCCACTGTGCAGATGTACCATAATTTCGTCAACCAAACTTTGATGAGTACTTTGCTTCTTTTTGGTCTTTTGCTTTTATTACTGCAATGTCTTACTCAGTGTTTCCTAAGGTGCTGTACCAAAAACACCACTATTATTATCTAAAAATCTGTTGGAAATGCAAATTACTGGATCCCAGTCCAGATAGAGTGAATCAAAAACTCTGAGGATGGGACCCAGGAATCAGTGTCATAATAAGTTCTCCAAGTGATTCTGATGCATGCTCAAGTTTGAGAAGCACTGGTCTTAAGCTATACTATTTTTTGTTGTTAACAGTTTATCTGTGGATTGATTACCAGAAGAGGGTTTGCTAAGTCAGAGGATAAAAACATAAGCCTCCAGAAACAACAGTTAGTAAAGTTCCACTATTCTTGAGTTTTGAAAGGAATTCATGCTCTTCCTTTATTACTTGGTTTCATGTTTTACATTTATTATATCTCTAATTTGTTTGGAATTTATCCTGGAGTACGGTGTGAGAAATGAATCCACTCTCATCCTCTTGGCTATTCAGTTGTTCCAACATTTTAGTACATATCTTCTTACAAAGGTCGTCTTCAAGTTTTTGTTGTTCTTGATGTAGTTATTACAAATGTGTTCCTGTTTTCCTTGATTATTAACTATATTTATGATGGTTGGATGCTATCTATATATTAATTTTATTTACATCCTGCTACTTTACTAAATTCCCTTCTTTATCAATTTTTATCTCCATTGATTCTTTTGAGTTTGTCAGATACATAATCATATCATCTGCAGAAATAGTTTTCCCTTTCTCTTGTTGCTTATTGTTCCAACTGCTTTCTCTTGCTTACTTGTGTTGATAAATATACCTCCAACATAATGTTATATAAGAATTGAGATGGGGTCGGCCTGGTGGTGCAGCAGTTAAGTTCACACTTTCTGCTCCTGCGGCCCAGGGTTTGCTGGTTTGGATCCCAGGTACAGACCTACGCATAGCTTGTCAAGCCAAGCTGTGGCAGGCATCCCACACATAAAGTAGAGGAAGATGACCACAGATGTTAGCTCAGGGCGAGTCTTCCTCAGCAAAAAGAGGAGGATTGGCAGCAGATGTTAGCTTAGGGCTAATCTTCCTCAAAAAAAAAAGAGAAAGAATTGAGACAGTGGGCACCCTGTTCTTAACTTGTTCTAACTAAAGAGTAAGCCACTAGTGTTTCCCCATTAAGATGCTATTTTCTGACTAAGTTAGTATGTTAAAGAAGTATCCATTAATTCTCGATTTTATTCAATATTGAATTTGCTCAAAGGCCTTTCCAGCAAATAGAGATAATGACTTTTCACATTAGCTCTATTAATACAATGAATAATAGTAGATTCCCCAGTAATGAACCTTACTTGCAATCCAAAAACCTCATGTGTTTATGATATATAATTTCTAATGTATCGTTGCATTCTATACACTAACGTTTTATTTAAGATTTTGCCTCAACATTCACAAGACAGATGTGTACTCTCTGGGAAGTTTGGAAAATCTGCTTCCAAAAAAAACTGGATGATTTCTTTTTCCTGCTTTGGAATAGTTTAAAAAACACTAGAACGTTTGATCTTTAAACATATGGTTGAATTCCTCTGAAAAACCATTTAGGAATGGTGTTCTTTCAAAGGGGAGCTCTTCTACAGCTCTACTTGTATGGAAATTTAGTTTAGACTTTCTATCTCTATTGGGTTCAATTTTTGTACATTCTATTTTCCTAGAAAACTGCCCCATTTAAGTTTCTAAAGCATTGTGGAAAGTCTCGTAGTTTTAAAATTTCTTGTTTTGATTTTTATTTCAAGCCTAATTTGTATATTTATACATTTTCCTTTTTTTAAAAAAGTAGGTTAGTGGTTTGTCTACTTTCCTTTTTTATTTTGAAACCACTGTTTCTGATGTTTTTCTCTTTTCCAATTCAGTAATTTCCATTTTAATCTTTTCTCCAGCTTTCTATTCGCTTACTATGTTATTCTTTTTTTCCCCTAGCTTTTTTAGTTGTATGCTTATTTTATTTTATTGGTAAGAGGTATGTGATGCTATAAATTGTTTCCTGATAACTGCTTTGCCTGTAACTCAAATTGTGACACAATATATTTTTTTAACGTATTCCAGAATTATGGTTTTTAATCCTCCTTTGACCTAAAGGAAATTCAACAGCATGTTACTTAGGTGAAAGAGCCTTTTTCTTTTTTTTTTTTTTAAAGATTTTATTTTTTCCTTTTTCTCCCCAAAGCCCCCCGGTACATAGTTGTGTATTCTTCGTTGTGGGTTCTAGTTGTGGCATGTGGGACGCTGCCTCAGCGTGGTCCGATGAGCAGTGCCATGTCCACACCCAGGACTCGAACCAATGAAACACTGGGCCGCCTGCAGCAGAGCGCGCGAACTTAACCACTCGGCCACGGGGCCAGCCCCTAGCCTTTTTCTTTTTTGATGTCATTTTCAGTATTATTTCATATACTATTTTAATTATTGGGGACTGATGTTTTTGTGGTGGTCTAAAATATGATCAATTTTTGCAACTGTTCTATTTGCACTTGAAAAGGTATATTCACTATTATAGAAATAAAGAGCATGATACATATCTATCAAGCTAGCTCACTGATTATGTTAAGTGTTCTATAGTCTATTTCTTTTTTGTTCACTTGACCTGTCTTGAAATGAAAGGAATATATAAAACTTTCTTATTATTAAGATTAATGCTCTTTCTTCTTGCATCTCCTGTAGCTTCTACTTTATGAAAATGATTGTCTTGCATAGATATTAATAACTACTGCCATCTGTTATGTTTTCACTGTGAACTGAAGCCTCTGATTCTTTTAATGCTTTTTTCCTGAATTATTCACTGTCAGATATCAACTCTGCAACTATGGCTTTCTTCATATTTACATTTGCCTACTGTATCTTTATCCTCCTTTTATTTTTATCCATTCCAAATCTTTATTTTAGGTGTCTGTTAAAGAAGTTTACTGATCCCTTCACTAAAGTGTGTGGAGTGATAGGGCATCTTACTCTCAACTGAGCAATTTATTCTCCAAAGATTCAAGGAAAAAAAAATTCAATGTATTATATATGAAACTATCCTATTAGTTTGTGACTGTTTCAAAATTTTAACAACTAAACATTAAAAATATGGACACAACAATTAGCCAACTCTCTACTAAGTGAGAGCTCAGAAAAAGCCATGGCCTCAAATACAAAACAGAAAGGAAGACAAGCAACATGGTGGGAAGTGGTTGAGGTTTTGAATCCCCCTACATTTCCTTGCATATGCAAGCCTCCTTGCCCTTCAGCTTCTATTGCAGGTCTCACTTAAGTAAGATGATTAAAATGTTAACAAAGAGATTACGGCATCAGAGGTGATGAACTATAACATGTTAAAAAAGATTTCACTGGAATATGCTTGTTTGTATAGCGGAGAAATGAACTTCACTCTTCATATTAGTTCCTTAGGGCTGCTGTAAAAAAGTACAATAGGCTGGGTGGCTTGAAAGAACTAACATTTATTCTCTCTCAGTTCGGGAGGCTAGAAATCCAAATCAAAGTGTTAGCAAGGCTGGTTCCTTCTGAGGGCTCTGACGGAGAATCTGTTCCATCCCTCCCTCCTAGCTTCTGGTGATGACCAGCAATCCCTGGAGTTCCTTAGCTTATATCATGTGGTGTTCTCCTTGTGTCTCCATGTCTTCACCTGGCTGTCTTCTTATAAAGATACCAGTTTTGGTGGATTAAGGCTCCAGCAGGACGTCATCTTGATTAACGAACTCGGCAACAATCCTATCTCCAAATAAGGTCACATTCTGAGGTACAAGGGGTTAGGACTTCAAAATAGCATTTTGGAGGAGACACAATTCAAACTGTAACACTTGCCCTTCTTTTATTTAGCCTATTTTTCTGAGCTAGACAGATGGTATGAACAGAATACTTTGCCATTCATTGAGTATAAGCTATTACAGTGTTATCTGGGCTACGAGGTCAGGGAATTTTATTGAGTACTTTCATTTATTCTGACATTCTCATCCATGTATGTGAACTGAGGACTTACAATATGTATATTTTACAGTATTTCTGTTAAGTTCTAAAGAAAAGTAAAATATCCCCACAAAGAAATTTTCTGGCTGTCAGCTTCCACCAGTGAATTCTTCCAAACTTTTTAAGGAAAAAAATCAACAATCTTATAGAAATTCTTTCAGAGAACGAAAAAACAGGGAATACTTACCAATTTGTTTCATGATACCAAATTTTGACAAGCACATTATATGGAGGGAAAAAAGCTGGCTAATCTTTCTCATCAATAAAACAAAAAAAATCAAATACAAAATATTAGCAAACTGAAATCTAGTGATACATAGGGTTAACAACATATCATGATCAAGTTGGTTTATCCTAGGACTACAAGATGGTTTACCATCCATTTAATGTATAAAACCAACATAATTCACCACACTAAAAGAATAACAGAAAAAAATATAATCATCTCAGTAAATGAAGGAAAAGCAACCGATAAAATTAAATATCTGTTCATTATAAAATCTCTTAGCAAACTACAAATAGAAGGGAACTAACTTTATCTAATAAAGAATATCTACAAACAACCTACTATAGTTACTATCATTCTTAAAATGGCATAATGTTCAAAACTTTACCTTAAAAATAGAGAATGAAAAGGATGATCGATGTTACCATTTCTATTTCACTCTTTACTGGAAGCACTAGCCAGAATAACATGGCAAAAAAATAAAACTACCATTATTCATAAATCACGTTTGCATATGTGAAAAATCCTAAGAATAAACCTATATACAAACCATTAGATTTTAAAAAATAATTTAGCAATGTTGCTGGATACAATGTCAATGTTGGGAAAGGCAATCCACCATGGGTCCTGACTGTTGCTACAAGTACTTGCTGGTTATACCAAGAATGCAAGTCCCTGAACACTCTTTACCTGGGTCATCTCTCAGGGTTATATTTGCAGTGACCAACCTTGAGAGGAGGCAGCGACTCTTCACAGATGAAGTAGGCTTATTTCTGTTTACTATTTAAAAGCACTGAATCCCTCAAGCTCTGTGTTCCTTGGCTAAAATACAAACCCACTGCATGACTAGCATGCATCTTGGCCAGTATCTCATCATCCCTGTGAGACTTGGGAATAAAGAGGAACTGACATAAAAAATACGCTAATGTTCATACTCTCCTATGCTGTGAGTAATAGTCCTTTTTCTTTGAACCAGGAGTTCTACATCTTCTGTCAACATGCATGAATCAATACAAAGCTAACTTGTTAAATTACGAATAGGATAAAATCCCAAACTCTTCACATACACTGACAGGCAATTTATAAAAATTAACTACATTTCTACATATCTGAAACAAACAATTATGAAATGAAAAAATTTAAAATCCATTTACAATAGAATAAAAAATGTCAAGGAATAAATCTCTAGTAAAAGATGTGCGAGGCCTCTACATAGAAAACTACATAGAAAATGAAAAAAAAAATAAAGAAAAGTATAGAAAATGCAGCCTTTCAACACTTTCATGGATTGAAAGGCCTAATAATGGAAACACATCAATAGAACCTAAATTGATCTATGGATTAAATGCAATTCCAACCAAAATCCTAGCAGATTAATGGGAGAGGGGGCATGTGGGAACTGACTAGGTGATTCTAAAATTTACATGGAAATGGGATGAGCCAAAAGAGCCAAAAACCTTGAAGAACAAAATAGAAAAACAAACTATTGCATATCAAGACTAAATATAAAGCTACAGTAATTAAAACAGGGATGGTACTGGTTCAAGGACAGATAAAACATGACAATGGAACAAAACAGTTCAGAAACTGACCCATAAATGTGTGGTCAATTGACTTATGACATAGGAGACACTGCAATGCAGTAAAGGACAGAACAGTCTTTTCAAAAAAGTGGTGCTGGGTCATTTAGATATCCATATAGGGGAAAACAAATAAAATCATGATTCTTATTCTCACACAATCCCCCCAAAATCCCAGATGGTTTGTACATCTAAATGTAAAAGATAAAAGAATAAAGCTTTCATTAAAACATATACAAACACAGAAAAAACTGTCTTTAGTATACTGAGAGGTTTTTTTTATCATGAATGGGTGTTGGATTTTGTCAAATGCTTTTTCTGCATTTATTGATATGATGTGATTGTTCATTTTTAGCCTGTTCAATATGATGGTATACATTAACTGATTTTTGAATGATAAACCAGCCTTGCATACCTGGGATAAATCCCATTTGGTGGTGGTGTATAATTCTTTTCATATACCATTGAATTAGATTTGCTAGTATTTTGTTGAGGATTTTTGCACCTATGTTCACAAGAGACACTGGTCTGTAGTTTTCTTTTTTTGCCCTGTCTTTCTCTGGTTTTGGTATTAGGGTAATGCTGGACTCACAGAATAACTTAGGAAGTATTCCCTCTGCCTCCATCCTCTGAAAAGAAATCGCAGAAACCAGGTATAATTTCTTTCTTAAATGCTTTATACAATTCATCAGTGAACCCATCTGGGCCTGGTGCTTTCTGTTTTGAAAGGTAATTAATTATTGATTCAATTTCTTTAATAGATATAGGCCCACTCAGATGGTCTATTTCTTCTTGTTTGAGTTTTGACAGATTTTGTCTTTCAAGGAATTGGTTCATTTCCTGTATGTTATCAAATTTGAGGGCAGAGAATTGTTCATAGGAATTATCCTTTTAAGGTCTATAGGACCTGTAGTGATGGCCTCTCATTTCTGATATTTATAATTTGTGTCTTCTCTCTTTTTTTCTTAGCCTGGGTAGAGGTTTATCAATTTTACTGAACTTTTCAAAGAATCAGATTCTGGTTTTGTTGATTTTCTCTGTTGATACTCTGTTTTCAATTTCAGTGATTTCTGCTCTAATTCTTACTATTGCTTTTCTTCTGCTTACTTTCGATTTAATTTGCTCTTCTATTTCCAGTTTCCTAAGGCGGAAGCTCAGATTACTGATTTTGGATCATTCTTTTTTTTCCCATATATGCATTCCGTGTTGTAAATTTCCCTCTAAGCACTGCTTTCACAAATTTTAATAAGCTCTGTTTTCATCTTCATTTAGTGCAAAATACTTTAAAATTTCTCTTGAGATTTTTTCTTTGAACCATGGTTATTCTGAAGTGTGTTGGTTAATCTCCATGGATTTTGGGATTCTCCAGTTATCTTTCTGTTATTGATTTCTAGTTTAATTCCATCGTGATCGGAGTGCAAACATTACATGATTTCTATTCCTTCAAATTTGTTAAAGCGTATTTTATTGCCCAGAAGAAACTATTTTCATGTCAGTGGGAAAGTCAATTTTCTTACGGATGTACTGGATTATATTAAAATTAAGAAATTGTATTCATCAAAAGATACCTTTCAGAGAGTGAAAAGTTATTTGGAATATATATATTCAACAAGGGAATATATGAAGAACTCCTACAAGTCACCAAGAAAAAGATAACCCATAGAAAAATGGCAAAGACTGGAATAAGCACTGCATAAAAGATGACATCCAAATGACTAATAATGAAAAGAATCCAATTCTGTTAGCCTTCATGAAAATACAACTTAAAACAACATGGGATACTATTACATACCGGCCAACGTCTAAAATTAAAAAGACTGACAATACCAAGAATTAGTGAGCATGTGAAATAGTTGGAACTTGCATACATTGCTGGTAGGAGTATACACTGGTAGGACCACTTTGGAAAACTGTTTGGCAGTATATACGCTAGTTAATTCCACTCCAGAGAATATGCCCAACAGAAATGAGTACAAAAAGACAGACAAAAGCATTCACAGAATTAATATAACAGATGAAAATTAGAAAAAAACCTAATGTTCATCAATGGTAGAATGGATAAACAAATTGAGGTACCGGGCAATATTTATAAAATGGAATACTATACAGTTTTAAGAATCTGATGTACATACACAAGAACATGGATGAAATCTTACAAACATCATTTGAGCAAAGAAAAAGAGAGCATGATTTACATAAATCTAAAAAACTATTTCTGGACACTATTCTGTTCCAGATAAGTCTAGTCTATACTATCAGAAATTATTAGAGTGGTTATTTTGGGGTAATGGGTATTACCAGAAGGGCTGCTGGGGTACTGACAATGTTTTGCTTCTTGATCTGAGTTCTGGTTCATGGTGCTGTTCCATTTATGAAAATTCAATAAGCTGTATATTTATGATATGAGCACTTTTCTGAATATATATTATAATTTAATTTTAAAAGTTTTAAAATAGGCAAAATCTATATGGACAGAAGTCAAGACAGTGGTTACCTCTGAGGAAGGATGAGTAGTGACAGGGAGCTGGCATAATGCCTCTGCAGTGCTGGTAACGATTATTATAGTTAATTATTTACTCATGGAAACAGGTATTTTCTTTTCTCAATTCAAAAAACGGGGATAAGATCATTTTATTTTTCCTCCTTTAAAGGAGGAATGAAGGATTTTTCCTTCTTCCTTCTTTTTTTAAAGAAAAATAGCATTCCCAAGTTTATATGGTTGAAAAATCATCTAAACCATCGCTATTCAAATGTTGTCCATGTAAACTATTGCTATTCAAATACTATCCAAAGACTGGTCTGTAACAAGATAAGTACAAAAGTGAGAGGAGGCATTTAGTTACTTTCACAGAAATTAGATGCTCCTGGGCCATTTTTATTGTATTTTACCTAAGTATTGGTCCACAATGGATTGGGAAGGTATTGAGGGGCTGGTCCTTTGTGATGAATAGTTTGAGAATAAACCAGCTGGCAGTGGGGAGGGAGGGAGTGTGGGGGAATGGCATGGGAATAGTACCACAGTTACAAAATAAGGAACCAAGATTTCCTTGGGGTATATCTTAAAAAGGATAAACATACAAAAAATAAGACATTGTTTGAAAAATGAACATTAAGGCTGCATTTTAACTACATCAAGCTGCTGTTTATAATTTTTTCTTACAAAGTGGTACCTAGAGAAAAATAATCCTTCACGCTTCTGTATTACCAGTTTTAATTTTTACTTCAAATGAAACTAATGTCACCAATTAATATCATCCTGCACCAAAGAAACATACTATCACCAACCAGTGATTCGCAACAGTAGAATGGAAATGAATTCTTTTAACCTATATACCAGTGATTAGAAATAAACTGAGCTAATGTAAACTAATGTAATGTAACGTAAGCTAGTGAGTAGAAAAATGAACCAAAGAAGCTAATATATTCACTCAGATACTAAATGGACAAGAGGATGAAACTAACAGAAAAAGATCTATGAACAAAAATCTTGTTCTTCTTGGTATGTGGCTATGAAAATTTGGAGGAGTCTACAGTGCTGCCATACTACATTATCTTAATTTTCCTAAGATATTACTTTATGCACACCAATAACCTATAAATAATGGAGACTAGCCCTAAAGATTAACAGTCTGATCATGACTTCTTTTCCCTTCTTTCTTTCCACAAATCCCCTCTTCCAGCCAAATTTACCTTCCAATGGCTTCCTGAAAACACTGTACACACACACTTCCACCTTCTTGCCTTTATATATGTTTTATTTCCATGACATATCTGTCTTCCCTAGAGGTCACACTCTCAAGGAAAGGACAGTTTATTAAAATTTTCTATAGTTCATACAATACTTACTAACCCATCTAAAGTTAACTACTCCCTTCTCTGATGCTGCTATAGTATGATAAATATAAACACATGTTACTTACTAAGTCATTTGCTAAGAATTTGCTTATTTTTCTAAAGCTCTAGATATGGATGGAGCCCACACCTTATTCAAATTGATTTCTCAAATACCTGGCAAATACTGCATACTAGTCAAAGAATGAGTGTAGCAAGTAGTTTAAATAGAGATGTTTCTTTGGTTTAGCAAATAAACTAATGGCCTAAACAATGCTTCTCAAGCTCATACCCTGATCTACTGTCCTCCAGTATGGACTGCTCAACAGATTAAAAACACTCTCACTTTAGAACCGACTTAGTATACGATTAAAAACAAAAATGCTTGCTTTTATATAAACATAGAGACATAACAAAAGATTAACAAATTCTGATCAAAAGATCAGCAGTTACTCAATATTTAAAAAACCAAAAAAGGTCACCAAAAAAACCAAACAGCAACCTAGTAGAGAAATGATTTTTAACCTTAAAATAAGTGTTTTCAGCAAACTATTTAAAACAAATTCTAGAACTTAAGGTTCATTAAAGCCAGTTTTACACAGTTTCCTGAAGTAGTTGTTTCAAGTTGTTGAACATTTACATACTACCCACTGAGTATACGTTCAGAAAGTACTACTTTTCAGATACATAATAGCACTGAGAATTTTCCATTTCAATGGATGATTATTATATTGAACAAGGTCAAAAGGAAATGGACTATTCATATTAGATGCATTTGAATTAAAACTTTAGTAAATAATCTCTCACTTTTTATTTTCTCCTGAAGACATTCAATGAGCCCCTCTGAAGTATCAGAGAGACTATCAGAAATAATGGAGAAGTAATATCAAAATTGAAACTTAGCTTTATATAGTTGAAGGATTAATAGTTGAAAGACTGATAACAGTTGAAGTTTCCAAAATTGTTTTACTCTTCAAAAACAGTAATCCTTCTCTTAAGGCAGAGTTTTTATTTTCACAGTAGTCGTTCCTTAGAGGAATTTCATTTCTAGAAGTAACAGACCGTGTTAGTTCTAAGTCCCTTCTTCCCACATCAGGTACAGATTACTCCAAGCTGGGCAGGCTGTAGCTTCCGATCATATTCAAACAGTGCCCTAACCAAAGATGGAGAGACCTCACCTGAACACCTTTCCTTGCTTCTGGGTACCCTAACTATCCAAGTCCCAATAGTGTAGACATCTTTTAATACATGACAGAGCTAAAGCCACCAACCACCTCAGACGAAAAAAGAACATCCTCTTCCAAAGGTCTCTCCCCACGTAAGTTAACTTTGCCCAAATGAGTTTTTCTAACCAGCATACTTTTTAAAGGAGACATTTCTATACATAACCATCCCCATTCAGTAACTTAACACATATATAAATGCTGCTAAAGAGCAGATAGGTCTATGATATTTTGAATAACTCCAAACACAATATGTATCACATTCTTGATTTAAAGTAGTTCTGAACAAGCAGTAAACTTAATACTAGTTCGCACTCCTGGAAAGAATTAATAATTCCTCATAAGTGAAATGGTTTATCTCATACAACCAATTTTTTCTTAAGACACTTCAGAAGTAGATCAAAATCTAAGAAAACTTTATCAGAAGATAAAAATAATACTTCTACAGTTGCTTCATGCTGCAATATTTATATTTTATTTTGGAGAAAAGTCAGAGACTTCACTTAGCTACGATCCTACAAAAAAAGCAAGAGAATGATTTTAATCATTTTCTGGAGTTATTTCACCTTACCTTGGTTTGGAATTCCATAAAGCTCTTCTTTGAACATTGTTTCCTGTCTGAAAATTAGCAATCAAAACTACAAATTTCTAAATTTTCCACTTTACATGAAAATCAATAAACTAGTTTTAATATTGGACTGAATTTCAAAGTTCTGTTCTCTGTTCCTACTTGGCTGAAAGATATACCTTTATCAAGAGAGTTTCTATCGATTTTCAACTAGAAGTATCAGTTTTGCTGTCAGAGCTCTTTATTTTTGTACATAAAAGGAAGTGGGTTTTGATACTATCTCAATGTTCTTCCTGTCTTACAATGCATTTGAAATAAAGTGATGTCACATTGAGAGTAAAAGCCCAAAATAAGAAAAAGGAATAGGCAAAATAAGTTTGCTTTACCTTTATTAATAATTGCAACTGATTTAGATCTGCTTTGCTGCATGCTGCTACTACCACTGCTAACTACAAGTTTTCCACTTTACTTTGCACTGGACTACAAAACATTGATAGCTATATACCTAAAAATTTACATATCTATACCACATGCCATATGTATGACCCATGAATGACAGAAAACATTCTATGAGAGACTAAATCATTATTCATTATTGGTACCTCATCATTCACCCATTTCTTAAGAATATCAGAGCTGTAAGAGTATATGTGAATTCTACATGACATCATGTGCACTTCTCATCTCCACCTTCCAAACACCATATATAGCCCATTCTATTCTCAGTTTAAAAGACTACCTACAATCGGAAAAAGTCTTTACAGAACTTCTCATCTTTATATAAACTGAGGATAAATATGCAATACTGTGACAATTTCTAGAAGAGGAATGAATCAAAGGCAGTTTAAAAATAATTTATCTGGACCACATTCTTGAATTTGCTCTTACCTTGCTGTTAATATTTTCTATTATTATACCAAGTGTAGGGCAAGGTTATGCTATTTTAATCTACCATTAAGCTATTGATAATGGAGTTCTATTGTTATTTCTTACATCCTCCTGTCTCACAATACATTTACCTTAAGTTCTTAGAGATAGCCTTTAAAAACCACGTAACAGCCACTACTCAAAACAGCCACTGCGGCATATGTGGCTATTGAAAAGTGAAGACCTCCAAGACCATGATTTTGTTTCGTTTACAGGTCTGACCACCTTTAATATCGATTTCCCTGTTTCCAGTCACATCCAGAAATTATGAATCTTGCTTCTCTTGCCTGATGACTTGGCTTGGTTCCTAATCTTAGACCAATAATTTCCAAACTTAAAAAGGAAAGTTTAAACTATGGGGGAAGCAGAGGAGAGACAGACCCCTTAATACTTTTGGTTCCACCCTTCCAAAAAGGGCCGTTGGTGGACTTTGAGGAATCTAAGGCCCTAGACCACACCTCCTTTCACTATTGAGAGGGATTACTCTAAAATATATCAAGAATATTGGTCAGAGGTCCCAGTTTTGTCTTGCCTTTGTTCCTAACATTTGAGCCCTAGGTTGCTCTCCCAAGTGGTTGTGATCTTAAAGCTAAAATCCTCTGGTTACAAAATTTGCCCAAATTGCATGTGTAGTAGTTATATACCAGAGAACACAGATAATGCCACTAATTATCTCAGTTCTCTCCAGGAGTCACACATACATTACCATAGGTACATTAATGAAGGAGACTATTTTTCTGACATAGTTCTATCAATAGTTCTAAAGGCACTTAAAATTAATGAGTCAAGTATGCCAAGAAACGTAACTCTAGCTTCTAAATCCAAAGACAGCTCACCTATAACTCAAACCTAAAAGGATATCCAAGCTAGGGAAACTCTTGGATGTTTATTTTGTTCTAGAATATCACTCTATCAGTCCTTATAAATGAACCATCATGACTTGGCTTAATATCTGCCTTGCCATGTATGGCACAACTTATAAATATTGGGGTAAAAATGATTTGCCCTCTTCAAGAAGACTCTGACAAGAAGCTGCAGATAATTAGCAAGGACAGGTAATAATACACATCCTTAAGTAGAAAATCCATCCCAGGGAAGCTGCAGCAACAAACACTTTATTCCCTAAAGAAAGTTTTTTGGGTAAGCTATCAAGCAGACACCAAGCAGAGGATGAGAGCAAAGACCAGTAGACTAAATTTAGTCTTTGCTAGTAGAAATGAAAAGCATTCTCTTCCTAGTAAGGAGAGAGTTGTTAGAGCAATAAGTGCTCAAATTTTAGTAGAGAGGATTCAAGAGAAAATAAAATAAGAGCATCCTAAAAGGGCTATGGATGGTCAAGGTGAGAATAAACCCAGGTAAAACCTAGCAAGCCAGGTTGTCCAATGTGGTAGCCATTAGCCACATACAACTATTTATTTTAAAATAAAATTAAAAATTCACTTCCTCGGTTACACTAGCCATATTTCAAGTGCTCAATAGATACACGTAGCTAGTGGCTACTGTGTTGGGTTGGACAGCATAGATACAGAACATTTCCATCACTGTAGGAAATTCTATAGGACAGTACTGATGTAAAGGGTAAGGGAAAGAGACTGACTGACCTGGGGTCTGGAAAAGAGGAACTACTAACAAGGGCATTTGTCCTACAGCATTCAGTACTTTATTGAGGGATCAGGTGGATTTACCTTTCCTTTTCCACCTGCTCTTTTTTCCCTCCTTGTTGCTGCCACCATCACTGCTGCTGCTGCTGTTCTCAGAACTCTGGGAATCTGACTGACCATCACTGCTTTCTTCTGAACCTTCTGATAGCTCTTTCACCCCATCCGGCACATCTTTCTGAAAATGTAGGCATCCAATTAGGATTAATCATTACCATTTCAGCAAACAGGAATTAAATTTTTGATATGCACTACTGCAACTTAATTGTGTTGATTAATTTTTACTACTATAGGATTCAGCAGCAGAACCAGCAATGTCATCTCTCAGTGTCAACCAGAACTGTTATCTCTCTTCTTTGGGTCAAATTAGCTAATGTTTCCACCTAAATCCGAAGATAAAAATTATACATGACAATCATGGCACAACACAGAGGCTTAAATCACACAAAAACTGGGTATACATATGTCCAGGCAAAGGACAAAATATGCAGGATAAATAACTATATAATAACAATTTTGTAAAATGCATGTACATCGAGCATCCATGTTATATATATACATATATATTTGAGAGTATGTAAAGTACCATTACGTATTGTGAATTCAGTTCAGAGTCTCGACAGCAAGAGATAGTACATTATTTGAACCTAATCAGTTCCTGAATATTGGCTGGTAAGTAGCAGGAGTAAAATACAAAAGGAACCATTTTTTTAAAAAAATCACATGAATCTTTGGTTTCCGCATTTGACAGTGAGAATGCTAATCAGAAAGGATACTTGTGTCATCACAGTGTGTGAAAGATATAATAAGGTAGCTGCAAATCAAGCACTACGAAATTAAGACTTTCCAGGTTTGAATTCTAGCTTTATCATTTAATTTTGCAGCCTTGGTCAAAGTTTAACCTCTTATTCTTCAGTTTCCCTGTCTATAACATGGCAATAATAGTACCTAACTTAAAAGATTATTTGGAAAATTAAATGAGTTAATAAATGTAAAATGCTTACTGCCTGGCATATGATAAGAGCTCAATAAATATTAGCTACCATCTACTTATGTAGTATATAAAAATATGCACACATAGACAAACATTATTAGTGAATGTTATTTCCAAGTTATAAAACTTTGGATTGTGTTTTCCTCTCAATATATTTATTTTCCCACATAATTTATTTTTATAATCAGATAAAAAATGATTCTGGCATGTTAGCTTCCCAGGTAAAATTGGCACTCATAACATTACAGCCAAGATAGTAACCTCTGATCTAGGAAGAAACTGTTATTTTCCACTTAGTGATATTTCTCTCTCAGCCATTTCTTATGTTATATACTTTCTTACAATACACAATTCCATATTTTTCTATTCTTTCCTTCAAAATGCAGAACAACTTTACAGAGTTAGTTGCCAGCCAGACCTCTTGACCTGTGGGTTCAACAAGTATTTTAAATTCAAACATAGCTATCTTCTTTTCTTACACTTGTGATCCCTGCAGGATCAAATGCTCATGCCCCAAATCTTAGAACCATTTCACCTTCTCTTTTACTCACTCCAAATAGTACATAATTTATTTCTCTAATGTCCCTTGCCTAGATCTCTTTCACCAGTCTTGTGGTTCAGGCCAATCATCTGTTCCAAACAATCATAACCATCTCACAGACAAGTTTTCCTGCTTTACCCTTAAAGCTATCCTACTTGAACTATCTTCCTAACTTCCTAAACGAAGTTGATCAAGTTTTTCTCCTGGAAAACCTCTGCCATCTCCTCAACACAGTCTCTCTCTCTCTCTCTCTCTCTCTCTCTCTCTCTCTCTCTCTCTAAAACTGCTTGGTCAGGTTTTCAAAAGCCTCCAATGTTCGATCTTTACTTAACGTTCACCTTGCCCCTGACTCCTTACACACTAGCCCACCACAGATTAGGGTCCCACCACTCCAATTTACTCTACTTTCAAATCCATTCTGAATCCCTCTATCTGTGCTTTTACGTAAGCTATTCCCTTGTCTTAAAGGCACTTCCTCCATTATTTATCTGCCATAGTTCAACTCAAATCTTACAAGTTTAAGAAAAACAAAAACTTTCTACATCCCTTTATTCAAAATGAATCTTTATTTCCCTATAATATCACAGTTCTTTATAGTTCAGTACTTTATATCACAGTATTTTGTCAGTAGGCAATTATTCCAATAACTATGTGAGCTTCAAGAGATCATGGCTCACAGTTTATCCTTCTTTATAGCCTCTACAATGTCCAGCATAGAGCAGGCATTTAGTAAATGTTATTAACACTTATGGAAGGTGTAGATCAGCTAAAACCTAAAAGAAACGCAGAATGCTCCATGTAGGACTAGAGCCCTGTGACCCCAAGAAGTTCAACAAGGAGGTATTATAGGTAAGTTAGATCTTTTTAATGTTAGTGGGCTATACACAACCACTGAGCATCATGATGACTACAGTTCAAAGCTGAAAAGGCAAGAGGGGACAGAGTCCCACATACACATGTACATAGTCACTGCAAGCGAAGCATTAATTCTCCTTCTGCTGATAAATTCCCTTTGGGAAACAACCCCTCTCTTCAGTTCATCTGGCCTCTTGAGAGGGCTTAATTCAACCCCACATCAAGGGTAATCATGAACCTAAAAGCATCCAATCAGAAGACTCAACACATTTGGCAACAGGAATCATTCAGGTACAGACACACAGGCCAAGCCAAACCAATCAAGCCAAATCAGAACTAACTAAAGGGCTCCTGTTTTAGTTCCTGAGACTCTTCTCTCCAGACTTACAGCTTGAAGAGTGGGGGTCATCAGGTACAATGAGGAGAGAGCCTGCCTGAGAATGGAGCCAAAAGAAAGCAGAGAGACCAATCCCTGAGGACATCATTTAAGCTCCTGGATCTAGGCTGAGTTTCCCTAGAATTTCCAGTTATATGAACTAATAAATTCTCTGTTTTACTCAAACTTATTTGAGTTGGCTTCCTTGTTTGTAACTGAAAGGACACTGATAAGTCAAGGTCCCTTCTCAGCGCAGGAATTAGAAATTAGCAAACCTGTTATGGCAAAAAGAACATGGACTCAGGACTTCAGTCAGATCTGGGTTCATATTCTGGTTCTGATACTATCTAGCCAAAGCTGGGCAAGAAAATCCAATCTTCTGAATTTGGGCTTTCTCTTTTATAAAAAAAGGAATAACAACCACAACTCTGAGTTGTAACGGAGAGTTAAATGAGGAAGTAATATAAAGCATCAAGGGTGCATGCTCCACAGTAATACTCATTAGTATTTGAATGTTGTGAGGCCCTTTAAAAAGTCACTGGAAGTCATTTTCACTTCATCCCTTCAAGAAAATATTATCATAAAGAATAAAAAATAAAGTTACTTCTCTGGTCTACCTATAGATGGTTACAGATTAGTAAAAAAAAAAAAAAAAAAAGTATTAGACACAGGGTTGAAGAGGTAACCCTCTTCCTGAAAATATCACTCTTCAAGAACAGAATTCTGTCTCTATAATGCAAATATATGTAGTCACTTCCTGGTTTTACTTTTCAAATGACTAACAAAAATATTTACCTTCAAGGTATATACTCCCATTCTACCTGGAACCTTATAGAAGATGCCCTCTTCACCTCGGGAGTTTGTGTGCAGCATTGCATTCAGGCATGCAAGAGGGGAAGTCCCACTGCAAAAAAGGAAGAAGAATACAATGATTAGCTTCTGTCTGAATATCCTTGTAACTTAAGATAAAATTAACTGGTCAACAGTCACTTGACATAAACACTTTATAAACTACATAAAATGCCTATCAATCTACAGAGAGCCTGCCATTAAGAAAATGGATGTAAAATTCACCCCCATATATCTAAACAAAAAATAATTCTTTAATTTTCTTAATCCTGATCCAGTATCTAATAACATTTAAGCCAAGAAAAATTTATCTCACAGAAGTACCACAAATCTATTTTGCAAAAATTCTACTTCACTTACATTTTGTCAATTATACCTCAATAACGCTGAAATTTTTTTCAAAAGACTAATTAATTTACTACAATCTGTAAATGTCCAGAAGTAAAATGGGGGGGGGGGGACATACACAGATTCAAATAAACGATATTAATCACCTTGCATACTGTTGCACCAGACTGAATCCGAGCTGTGAAATGAACACATTTCCATGGTCTTGTATTTTTTTATTTTTTTTTTACTGAGATATAATTGACATATAACATTATATTAGTTTCAGGTGTACAACATGATTCCATATTTGTATATATTGCGATGGTCTCTTGTAGTATTTGGACCTATCACGAGATCACTTTAAAGTGTATAAAGTAGGCTTTGGAATATAATCTTCTATGTGGCAACTTGGCTAAATGTTAACAATTCTAATAGACATTTACCACATTTTCTAGAGTTTTAAGTACATAAAAAATTATCTGTAAAAAATATAAACATATTATTTTACTTTCTAATTGTAATCAGATTTCATTTTCCTATCTTTTCACACTTATTTAACAAAACAAAGAGCAATATAAATGGAGATGTGTGGCATTCTTAAATTAAAAATAATTTCTCACAATACATGAGGGATAAGGCAGCTTATTTGCACATTTCCAGCTCTTCTCCTCTCAGTTCTCTGCTGGTACTACTCAATAACTCAAATAAGCCTACTAGAAGACGCTGGTAGACATCTTGGATATATCTAAAGACAAAAGTTCTCTGTGGAGAGCAGAACCATGCGTCCAATGTCTTTCAGTACTGTGAAAGTGTTGAGGGAGTCAAAAACTAGAAGGAAGATGGAGGACAACAAAGAAAATAAAGAAAAGCGTTTGCTGAAAAAAGTGCTGAGTGTCTCCGGGTTGATTTTTCATAGTTATGTTTATCTAATTCGGATACTTCCGTGTTAAAAATACACATGATGCAATTCTACTCAGAATCTCAAAGTTTATGTCAAATAAATACATAAGAATTGCCAAGAAACTTCTGGGGAAAAATGATGAGAGACCTGCTTAGCAAGTTATTAAAAAGTACTCTAAGCCACTATTATTGAAGGAATATTTCTAGGACAGGATAAAGCGGCAAATGAGCACTCTTCTAGACTGCTGGTAGAATAAAACAGAAAATACAGAAACAGATTATAATAAATGTAAAAGGTATTATTTATCTGTAGTAGGAAGAAGATGGGGTCATGACATGATCACCTGTGGTCTGAATACCTGGCATCTGTTCCCGCATTTCCTGTGAAATATTATCCCTCTCTCACTCTCACTCATGTGGTTGAGACAGACTTAATGCCATGCTCATCACTCGTGCAAATCCAAACTATTAAACCAGAATTTCCTGCTTGGAAAAGCCAATCAGCAGTTCTGTTTGCACCCCACTCCCTCACCCCCACAGTGACAGATTCAGGAACAGACACACGACTTAATTACGGCCAAGAATCTAAGGAGCTATTTACTTGGGCATTTGGCAAAAGAAACTTGCTCTCCAGGGAAACTTCAGAAAGAGACCCTTCCCCTGAGTAGTATGAGGAAGTAATGCCTAAAACTTCCAGTCATCATGTGAGCATGTGGGAAGTATCTGGAATTGGGCTAGGTAAGGATTATGGGGAAAAAAATCAACACCCAAAAAAGCAGAACTGAGAAAAGAGGAAAACAGCAATTTTTTTTTTTTAAGCAATATTACTTTTGCTACTGTATCAAGCCTGGCCTTAAGTCAGTCCTACCTTTCAAATTTTGAGGTTTTAAGTCACCAGCAACTGAAACAGTCCTAAATAAAACAGTTTATTTCATAAGTAGTGCTGGCATAGCATGTTGTACAGCTGGGGAAAACAATTCTCACAGTATATACAAAAACATATTACAAATGAATTAAAGGCCAAAATGTAAAAAGTAAAAGATATTAAAGGAAAACAGTATAACCTACAGCATAGAGAAAACTTTTTACATAAGAGAGAAAACCTAAAAACCAAAAAAGAGAAACATATTGACTAAACAAAAACTTCTGTACGGGAAAAAAATATGATCAACAAAACTACAGAAAGTATATGAAGGTGGAATAAGCTATAAGTTACCATCGGAGGCATATATGGTATATATGGGACTATTTTCACAATTCCCTATGAGTCTAAAACTACATTTAAAATTTTTTAAAAAAACAACAAATGAACTGATAAAATCCATTGCTGGTAAGATTACGGGCAAAGAGGCACTCTTATCTACTGTTGGTGGAACTGTAAACTGCTACCTTCTCCCTCATTTCTCAAGTCTGCCTTAGGAAAGTAACATGGAAGTATCCATTAAAACTAAAAAATTAGGTGCCACTGATCCAACAGTCCCACCTCAATCTATCCAACAAAAATAAGGCCACAAGGACTTATGGACAGATATGATTCACTTAGGATTAACTCTAGCATTGTTAAAATGTCAAAGCACTGAAAATGACCTCAGAGTTCATTAATAAGAGAATGGTTGACCACATGTTAGTAAAATAACCAAGAGGATATGAATCAATAAGCACCTACATTAATGGCAAAAGGAGTGCTATCCAGGAAGCATTCTATTTAGCCGTCGCAACAATGCTTCCAGGCAGGCAAAATTATTATACTATTTTTACAAATGAACAAACAAATAGCTGTATTAAGTAAGCTGTTCAAGATCACATAGTTAGTAAATGGTGAAGCCAAGATTCCAGTAAGGGAAAGAAAACAACATATAATCAAGTGAAAAAGACAAGTTATAATCTGTAGTTCAATAACCCACCTGGTAAAAGTTTCCCCCAACTAACGGTGTTCAATTTCACCATTAAGTACCCACTTTGTATAGGCCAATAAACTAGGGTCTGTGGATCCAAAAAGAAAAGCTTTCTTAGCTCACAATCTCATAAGGAAGATAGACAAGGGAACAAACAGCCACAGTACACTGTAATCACGCCATTAACACAAGACACAGGTCCACAGTCCCTGACCCCAAACACCTGACGCCAAGTGTTTCAGACATAAAAATCTTTTGGATTTTAGAAAGGTAATACACTATTTCATATATTATGCACCACCACCAGGAGATTAGAAGCAGCATCCCCTAACCAAACACAGTGAAACATGAATATTCACACTAAGTAGGATAAACAAAAATTACATATAACTTCATGTCAGTTCAGGAGAAGTGTTATTGTCAAATGAGTTCTGGTACAGAATGCACAAAAACACTTTCAAGCATTTTTTATTTTGGAATTATGAAATAAAGACTACAGACTTGTATATATATAGTGCTTTAAGTCAGAGAGAAACAAACAAACAATCTAGTCTAGGGTCTAGTACCTAGAAGAAAAAAAACAAAAACAAATCTAACCCAAACCAAACCAAAGCAAAAAAAACTCCTCAAATTGAAACTCATAAAACGAAAGTAAACGATACACACATCTGGTAAAAAGACGTGGTAAAAGAGATATAGGACATCACTATCATATTTTCCTAGCAAATCTGGGTATAATTTTCCTTTGAAAGAAATAAGAAAGTTTTGAAAACCCACAAGATATACAGAACACTGTACTATTTAAAACAAAAATTTAGATTTGATTTCAGGAAAATATAAAAAGTCAGAAAACCCGGGCAGAGTTTATTTTTATGAATGATGAAGCAATGGCAGAGAAGTACAATAGGCCACACCGCCCATGATAGCAGGGATACATCTTCAAGGGAACTAACTCTAGATTTGTAAAATTAAATAAAAATAACTGAATAACTTGAAGGAAGAGGCATTATCAGCACGGGTGATAAAACCTCGGGTAACTGGGGAGAGCAATACCAATGTAAAGTCAAGTAAATATAATATGGGGTAAGTTCTGACACCTGAAACAAGAACACCTCAAAAGATTACACAACTATCATGACAGGGCTAGTCCTATGACTGAGTGGTTAAGTTCGTGCACTCTTCTTTGGCGGCCCAGGGTTCAGTGATTTGCAGACTTAAACATCGCTCATCAAACCATGCTATGGCAGCATCCCACACAGAAGAACCAGAATGGCTTACAACTAGGATATACAACTATGCACTGGGCCCTTGGGGAGGAAAAAAATTTTAAAAAAGAGTAAGATTGGCAACAGATGTTAGCTCAGGCCCAGTCTTCCTCACCCACCCCCCACCTACACCAAAAAAAAGATTACATAACTATCATGACACACCACAGCTTGTAATGTTTCTTGTCCATGCTCAAGAGATTGGAGTTAAGAGGCAGGAGGGGTTCTTTTACGGAAAGGAACAAGTGCAGCAGTATAATTTTAAGCTGAATCTACCTCATGTAAGGAAATATAGTAAGATGTTTCACACACAAGGCCCAAGAACAGAAGTACCTTCAGTTATATTGCCAATGGCCTTATTTAGTTCTTTTTGCAATAAAAGTGGTTCCTTAGCAGTAGCTAACAGGGCTGAAAGACCTGAGGTCTACAATTACACTGCTCAGATGAAGTAAATACAGTAACTAACTCAGGAAAGGAGACATCAGTGTGTGTCAAAAAGAACCAGATTTATATATTCATAACAATCTGAATGCAGATCTGTGTGTTGCCATGGGCAAGTCACTTTCAAAATCCTTAATTTTTTCATCTGTAAAATGGAGGTTATACGACCCACTTTGTAATTTGCACAGATTACAATAATACATATAAAGTATATGTCACAGAGAAGAGATTCAGCAACTATGGCAGTTACCTGAACAACTTGCTCCTCCGCTCTAGGCTCATGGTGCTCCACACATTCCCTATCTCAAGTGACAACAATTTCACTCTCACCCCACCAGTTCTCCACTCTGAAGTCAGAGCGACCTTTTAAAAACAAACCCAATTGCGGCTGGCCCCGTGGCCGAGTGGTTAAGTTCACGCGCTCCGCTGCAGGTGGCCCAGTGTTTCGTTAGTTCGAATCCTGGGCGCGGACATGGCACTGCTCATCAGACCACACTGAGGCAGCGTCCCACATGCCACAACTAGAAGAACCCACAACGAAGAATACACAACTATGTACCGGGGGGCTTTGGGGAGAAAAAGGAAAAAATAAAATCTTTAAAAAAAAAAAAAACAAAACAACCCAATTGTACTACCCCTGCCCAGCTTAAAACTCATCCATGATATCATAATGTTCTTAGAATAAAGTCCCGAATTACCAATATGATCTGACCAAGACTACTGTCTCATACCCTCTCTGATTCAGCCTACTCTAGCCTTTTTTCCATGCTGTAACTTAATAATTCTTCTGCCTGCAATGATAACTTCACTTTTTCTGCTAGCAAACTCCAATTCACTCTTCAGAGTTCAGTCTTAATGTCTTTGTTTAAGAAAGCCACCCCAGGGGCTGGCACCCTGGTGTAGTGGTTAAGTTTGGTGCACTCCACTTCAGTGGCTCGGGTTCACAGGTTTGGATCTCAGGTGTGGACCTACACTATTTGTCAAGCCATGTTGTGGTGGCAACCACATACAAAATGGAGGAAGAGTGGCACAGACGTTAGCTCAGAGCTAATCTTCCTCAAGCAAAAAAAGAGGAAGAATGGCAATAAACGTTAGCTCAGAGCAAATCTTTCTTACCAAAAAAGAAAACCAAAAAGCCACTCCAATGTCCTAGAGAATCCAAAACTTATCTAAATACATATCATTTATAACTATGTATTATCACGATGAAAAAATTTTAATTTAATGTGTGATTCCATTGGGGCCAGCCAGAGTCAATGGCATGTGATTTCATTTAAGTTCTCTGGGAAGCAGATTCTCTCTTCTCTTGTATATTTGAAGCCAAAGGCAAACACAGGCTCCAGGACCTACCAGCAATAACCCTGCAATTATGATAACGAGCCTGATGAAAATAGAACAAAAATGAAGGAAGCAGAGCTGAGATACTGATCAACAAACTTCTGGAGCACCTGGATCAAGCTTTGCCTGCTTTTTCCACTTATATTAGATGATTAATTTCCTTTAATGTTTAAGCTGGTTTACATTGCATTTCCTGTTATTTACAACTGAAAATATCTTAACTGACAAAAAACACCTAGGTCAAAAGCATTCAATTGACAGAGATATGAAAGGGAAACAGAAGAAAGATAGAGAAGAATATTAAAAGGTAACAATTCTCTCCTACCAATAAGAAAATACTACATTTATGAATAACAAATATTGAATGATAATATAAGAAGAGGCAAGGTACTACTCAAACCTGTGGTCAAACCAGACTAACTCAAGTACTCAGATACCCAGAAACATTTGCCTTAATGTTTTTCTAAATCTTGAACTTCAAGGATTAAGAAAGAATCAAGCTGATGGGGCCAGCCCAGTGGCACAGCAGTTAAGTTCACACGTTCTGCTTCAGTGGCCCAGGGTTCGCCAGTTCGGATCCCGGGTGCAGACATGGCACCGCTTATCAAGCCATGCTGTGGCAGGTGGCCCACATATAAAGTAGAGAAAGATGAGCACGGATTATAGCTCCGGGCCAGTCTTCCTCAGCAAAAAGAGGAGTGGCGGCAGACGTTAGCTCAGGGCTGATCTTTATCAAAACAAAACACAAAACAAAATAAACTATTAAAAATTTTTTTAGAAAGAATCAATCTGAGTTCTAGGCATCAAAAGCAAAAATGGCAGATTCAATTACTGTTTTTAATTCATCGTTTACTCCCTCTAACATGTCACCTTGCAGTACCTTACAGTAAGTAAAATTTATTTCCCTGCCCGAATGATGTTGGGCTTGGCCACAAGATGTCGTCAATGAAATGAAACAGACATGGGAGAAACAGAGGCTAAAATGTGCTTGAATAGTCTGGCTTACTCCTGAGATGGCCAGAGAGTGGGCCACTGATTCCAGGAGAACAGAGAACAACTCATAGCCTAGAGCCAAGCCTAGGCAAAAAAAAAAAAAAAAACCCAGCTAATCTAAAGGCATGAGGAAGAAAAGGAACAACTTGGCTGTTAAAAGCCACTGAAATTCTGAGATTGTTATGCAGCAAAAACTGACCAACAAAATAAGCCCTGTATAACGCAGGGAACACCTGCTTTCTTAGCAATACTCAATAACAAAAGATAGTAAAAAAAAGTCCTTAAGAAAAGTTAACAGAAAAATTTATATCCAGTCAAGATATCATGCAAACAAAGAAGCAATAGAAAGATATCATTAAGCCCATCAGAACTCAGGGCAAAGATCACCTAGAAACTTAAATCCAGCCAACAAAGAAGTGCACTAAAATAAACAATTCAGGAATAGAGAAAATGGTTTAGAGAGAAAAAAGTAAACAGTTGCAATTATGGCAATGTAAGAGAAATGAAAATGTTTTCTATTTTTTTCAACTTGCATTTTAAAAATGACAACACACCTTCAGAATTTTTCTATTTTCTTTTCCATCAACTTCAGAGATCATTTAGGAATTAATATCCTAAAAGAAGTATATTAACACACTTCAGTGAAAAACCTGAAATATAACAATTCTCTTAGTTTCTTCAACTAAATGCCATAAACAACGGTTATTCCTGGTGAGTGAATTTCAGAATATTTTTTCCAGAGTACATTTTTTCATTATTGATTGACCTTTTTTGATTTTCCAGTTATCAAGTATCATTTTTACAAAAATATTAAACAGTCCAAAAATATATGAATAAATTATTAAAACAACGTAACTTCTGCAAGAGAGTAAGGCTCTTTTTCAAAATCACTTCTTTTGTCAAAGCAGTGACAGAACAAAACAGAACAAAACAAAAACTAGAACAGCAGCTGAGGAGTGGGAAACTGTATAGAGACTGAAGTGAAACACTTCCACTCATATTCCACTGAATAGCAAGATATTTGTTTACCAAGTACAAGAAGAGACACACTCAAAAAGAGAGTCAATCACAGATGCCCACAAATACAAGGAAAGGGGAAACCTACATGTAACATTCAAAGATCAAGAGACAAGTCAAAGATGAAGCAACTGGGAAGACATGGTGGTTTTAGAATTAGTATGTTTACATCATAGCACCCAAATTTTTAATCATTTCAGTTATATGGCAATGATCTTCAGGGGAAAAAATTAGCTTTCCACTTAAAGAGTGTCAATAAAAAAGCAATCGTGATCTGGGATGTCAGTAACAGGGCAGAGTGAACTGTTCCCTTGGTCTCTCCCGCTTCAAACTACAGCTAAATGGACCTTCACTCATCAGTGAAGGATACCCACACAGCACATCAGGACGCCTGAGAGAACTGCACAGCTATACATGTGAAGGGGGATGGACTACTCCCAGGGAGGTGGTGGAGATGGGTGAGCACTCTTCGGTCCCCTAGCAGCCCTGTACATGCATACGACTGCTCTCCTGGCTCGAGCACCCACAGTACCATTGCAGCCCCAAGGGTGGGAGCACACCTTAGCACCAATGTGGGAATGGATGCACACAACAGCTGGTGCAACCTAGGAGACAGCAGTGGATTTGTGCGCCTGAGCAAATGAGTACTCAGGTGCTGAGAATACCCATAGTACTACTGTGGCCCCAAAGGGGGAGTGCATCTTGGCAGGACTGTGGGAGCAGGAAGCAGCAGCCCTGAGCCCCTGTATGATCGCTTTCTTGTCTTGTGGGAGAGCCCACAGTGCTGCTGCAGTTCCAGGGAGTGGCTCAGGCTCGGACCCGGTGGGGAGGCCCTGCCACCAAGCACAACAGCTGGTGTGATCCAGCAGGAGACAGTGACAGATCTGCATGCCTGAGTGAACAAGTTCCCGGCTGCCATGAACGACCGAAGTACCATTGCAGCCCGTAAGAGGGGAGCACGTTTTGGTGGGAGTGTGCGAGCAGGCAGCAGCAGTCCTGAGCCCCCATGTGACTGCGTTCCCATTTGGTGGGAGAGCCCACAGGGCCACTGCAGTCCCAAGGAGTGGCCCAGGCTCAGACAGGTACAGCTGACAGGGACTGCAGCAGGCTCAGAATACACAGTTCCTGCGCCCCTACCAGTGGTGGCAGATGGAATCTGTAACCAGATACTATCACTATGTGAAGGCACATATCCACACCATCAAGTGTACGGAGAAGTACATTAATACCCCAGACCAGAAGGAAAAAGACAAATACCAAGAAATCAATCCTGAAAGCACAGAAATCTACAATCTAAATGACAGAGAATTCAATATAGGTATCATAAAAAACTCAATGAGTTACAAGAAAACTCAGAAAGACAGTTAAATGAAATCAGGAACAAAACTAATGACCACAGGGAATTCTTCACAAAAAAGACTGAAACTATAAAGAAAAACCAATCAGAAATATTGGAGATGAAAAACACAATGAATGAGATAAAGAAAAATCCGGACTTCTTAAATAACTGAGCTGACATTATGGAGGATAGAATTAGCAATTTAGAGGACAGGAATATAGAAATGTTTCAGGTGGAGGAGGAGAAAGAACTAAGACTAAAAGGAAATGAAGAAATTCTCCAAAAAATATCTGACTCAACTAAGAAAAGCAACATAAGGATTATAGGTATTCCAGAGGGAGAAGAGGGGGAGAAAGGAGCAGAGAGCTTGTTCAAAGAAATAATAACTGAGAACTTCCCAAACCTGAGGAAGGAGCTGGAATTACAAGTAGAAGAAGCTAACAGAACTCCTAATTACATCAATGTAAAATGACCTTCTCCAAGGCATATTTTAGTAAAACTGGGAAAAGTCAATGACAAAGAAAAAATATTAAGGGCAGGAAGGCAGAAGGAAATAACCTACAAAGGAAACCCTATCAGGCTTTCACCAGATTTCTCAGCAGAAACCTTACAAGCTAAGAGAGAGTGGAATGATATATTCAAAATTCTGAAAGACAAACACTTTCAGCCAAGAATACTTTATCCAGCAAAAATATCCTTCAGATATGATGGAGAAATAAAAACTTTCCCAGACACACAAAACCAGAGGGAGTTCATTGCCACAAGACCCCCCACAATATATAATCAAGAAGGCCTTCATACCTCAAAAGAAAAGAAAGGGTTTACAAGGAGATAAATAGACAGGCAAAATCAGAAACCTGCAACTCACTATCAGAACAGATTAGCAAACAATTATAACACTAATGATAAAGGGACGAAAACATCAAGAATAAATATAATCACTTCATTTTAACCACAAACTCACAACACAAAATGGAATAAGTTGTGACATCAATAACTTAGAAGGAGAAGAGGATAGGGATGGAAACTGCCTATACTAAGGGAATAAGAAGCTATCAGGAAATGGACAAGCTCATCTACGAGATCTTTTATACAAACCTCACGGTAACCACTAAACAAAAAGTCAGAACAGAGATATAAATGAGAAATAAAGAGAAAACTGAGAAAATTATCACAGAGAGCAACCAAACTGAATTGGCAGTCTGAAACACATGGGGGGAGAAACAAGGGAAATACAGAACAACTGGAAAACAAGAGATAAAATGGCAGCATTAAGCCTTCATGTATCAATAATCACTCTAAATGTAAATGGATTGAATTCCACAATTAAAAGACACAGAGTGGCTGGATTGATTATAAACGTCTGCCTAGCGGCACAGCAGTTAAGTTCACGCACTCTGCTTTGGCAGCCCAGGGTTTGCTGGTTCAGATCCTGTGCATGGACCTATGCACCACTTATCAAGTCATGCTGCGGCAGGCGTCTCACATATTAAGAACACAGTAGAGAAAGATGGGCACAGATGTTAGCTCAGGGCTAATCTTCCTCAGCAAAAAGAGGAGGATTGTCAGCAGACGTTAGCTCAGGGCTAATCTCCCTTGGGGAAAAAAAAACAAAACAAGACTCAACAATATGCTCCCTCCAGGAAACACATCTCAGCTCTAAAGACAAACACAGGCTTAGAGCAAAGAGATGAAGACAATACTCCCAGCTAATGACAAACAAAAGAAAGCTGGTATTGCCATACTTATATCATACTAAGTAGACTTCAAGATAAAAAAGACAATGAGAGACAAAGAGGGGCAGTATATAATGATAAAAGGGACATTCCACCAAGAGGACATAACACTTATAAATATATATGAACCTAATACAGGAGTACAAAAGTACATAAAGCAATCATTAACCGACCTAAAAGGAGATATCAACAGCAACACAATAATAGTAGGGTACCTTAACATCCCACTTTCATCAATGAATAGATGGTCCAGACAGAAGGTCAACAAGGAAATAATGGATTTAAATGAAAAACTAGACCAGATGGACTTAATAGATATGTACAGAACATTGCATCCAAACTCAGCAGAATACACATTCTTCTCAAATGCACATGGAATATTCTCAAACACAGACCATATGTTGGGAAACAAGATGAGCCTCAATAAATTTAAGGAGACTGAAATCATATCAAGCATCATTTCCAACCATAATGCTATGAAACTAGAAATCAGCTACAAGAAAAAAGCTGGGAAAGTGACAAATACATGGTGACTAAACAGCATGCTACTGAACAACCAATGGATCACTGAAGAAATTACAGGACAAATCCAGAATTATCCAGAGACAAATGAAAATGAAAATACACCATACCAATTCACATGGGATGCAGCAAAAGCTGCCGTAAGAGAGAAATTCATAGCAATACAGGCCAATCTTAACAAACAAGAAGAATCTCAAATAAGCAATCTTAAACTACACCTAGCAGAACTAGAAAAGGAAGAACAAACAAAGTCAATAGAAGGAGGGAAATAACAGAACAGAAATAAATGAAATTGAAACCAAAAAAACAGTATAAAGGATCAACGAAACTAAGAGCTGCTGCTTCTAGAAGATAAGCAAAACTGACAAACCCTTAGCCAGACTTACTAATAAAAAAAGAGAGAAGACTCAAATAAATAAAATTAGAAATGAAAGAGGAGAAATTACAATAGATTCCATGGAAACACAAAGGATGGTAAAAGAATACTATGAAAAACTATATGCCAACAAATTAGAAAATCTAGAAGAAACAGATGAATTCTTAGACTCACATAACCTCCCAAAACTGAACCAAGAAGAAACAAGAGAATTTGAATAGACCAATCACAAGTAAAGAGATTGAAACAGTAATTGAAAACCTCTCAAAAAAATAAAAATCCAGGACCAGATGGCTTCTCTGGAGAAGTCTATCAAACATTCAAAGAAGATTTAGTACCTATCCTTCTCAAAATATTCCGAAAACTTGAAGAAGATGGAACACTTCCTAACACATTTTACAAGGCCAACATCACCCCAATCCCAAAGCCAGACAAGGACAACACAAAGAAGGAAAATTACAGGCCAACATCACTGATGAACATAGATGCAAAGTCCTCAACAAAATATTGGCAAACTGAATACAACAACACATTAAAAGGATCATATACCATGATCAAGTGGGATTTATACCAGGGACATGGGGATGGTTCAACATCCACTCATCAATGTGATATACCACATTAACAAAATGAGGAATAAAAACCACATGATCATTTCAATAGACTCTGAGAAAGCATTTAAGAAGATCCAACATCCACTTATGATAAAAACTGTCAATAAAATGTGTATAGAAGGAGAGTACCTCAACATAATAAAGGCCGCAGATGACAAACCCACAGCCAACATCATACTCCACAGGGAAAGACTGAAAGCCGTCCTTCTGAGAACAGGAACAAGGCAAGGGTGCCCACTTTTGCCACTCTTATTCAACATGGTACTGGAGGTTTTGGCCAGAGCAATTAGGCAAGAAAAAGAAACAAAAGGTATCCAGATTGTCAAGGAAGAAGTGAAACTCTCGCTGTTTGCAGACAACATGATTTTATATATAGAAAACCCTAAGGAATCCACTGGAAAACTATTAGAAATAATGAACAACTACAGCAAAAATGCAGGCTACAAAATCAACTTAAAAAATCAGTTGCATTTCTACACTCTAAAAACAAATTAACAGAAAGAGAACTCAAGAATACAGTCCCATTTACAGCAGCAACAAAAAGAATAAAATATCTAGGAATAAATTTAACCAAGGAGGTGAAAGACCTATACAATGAAAACTATAAGACAGTACTGAAAGAAATCAATGATGACATAAAGAAATAGAAAGATATTTCATGCACATGGATTGGAAGAATAGGCATAGTTAAAATGTCCAAACTACCTAAAGCAATGTACAGATTCAATGCAATCCCAATCAGAATCCCACGGACATTCTTCTCAGAAATAAAATACAGAATCCTAAAATTCATATGGGGCAAGAAAAGACCCCAAATAGCTAATGCAATGCTGAGAAAAAAAAACAAAGCTGGAGGCATCACAATCCCTGATTTCAAAATATACTACAAAGCTGTAGTAACCAAAACAGCATAGTACTGGTACAAAAAGAGACACACAGATCAATGGAACAGAACTGAAAGCCCAGAAATAAAACCACACATCTATGGACAGTTAATCTTCAACAAAGGAGCTACGAACATATAATGGACAAAGGAAAGTCTCTTCAGTAAATGGTGTTGGGAAAACTGGACAGCCACATGCAAAAGAATGAAATTAGACCAGTATCTTTTACCATACACAAAAATTAACTTGAAATGGATTAAAGACTTGAAGATAAGATGTGAAACCATAAAACTCTTAGAAGAAAATATAGGCAGTATACTCTTTTACATCAGTCTTAGAAGGATCTTTTCTAATACCATGTCTACTCGGGCAAGGGAAACAAAAGAAAAACAACTGGGACTTCATCAGACTAAAGAGCTTCTGGAAGGCAAAGGAAGCCAGGAACAAAACCAAAAGACAACCCACTAACTCGGAGAAAATATTTGCAAATCATATATCTGACAAGCGGTTAATCTCCAAAACATATAAAGAACTCATACAACTCAAGAACAAAAAAACAAACAATCCAATCAAGAAAGGAGTAGAGGATATGAGTAGACATTTTTCCAAAGAAGATATACAGATAGCCAACAGACACATGAAAAGATGTTCAACATCACTAATCATTAGGGAAATGCAAATCAAAACTACAATCAGATTTCACCTTACATCTGTTAGAATGGCTATAATTACCAAGACAGAAAACAACAAATGTTGGAGAGGACGTGGAGAAAAGGGAAGCCTCATATACTCCTGATGGGAATGCAAACTGGTGCAGCCACGATGGAAAACACTATGGACATTTCACAAAAAATTAAAAATAGAAATACCATATGACCCAGCTATTCTACTACTGGGTATTTATCCAAAGAACTTGAAATCATCAATTCAGAGAGACTTATGCACCCCTATGTTCACTGCAGCATTATTCACAATACCCAAAACGTGGAAGCAACCCAAGTGCCCATCAACTGACAAATGGATACAGAAGATGTGGTGTATATATATAATGGAAAACTACTCAGCCATAAAAAACGACAAAATCGCCCCACTTGCAACAACATAGATGGAACTTGAAGGTATTACATTAAGCGAAATAAGCCAGATAGAGAAAGACAAACACCACATGATTTCACTCATACGCAGAATATAAACAAATATATGGACAAAGAGAACAGATTAGTGGTTATCAGAGGGGAAGGGGGTTAGGGAGTGGGCATAGGGGTAAAGGGACATATATATATGGTGACTGACAAATAATAGTGTACAACTGAAATTCCACAATGTTATAAACTATTATGACCTCAATAAAATTAATTTTAAAACAATAAATAAAATAAATAATATCATGATATTTGATGATAACTTGGAGGTTCGTTATATCAAAGTATATTTTCAATGGAACTAGAAAGGCTTTGGAAACCTACAACAGAATAGCTTTCATGTTAAAATTTACCTTTAAACTAAAGTATATTTGACAAATGACTCATTATACCTCAAATCTGTTTAGATACCCATGCTAAAGACTTAACGCTCTCTGAGTAGAGATTAAACTGCTACTTATCCTCAAGCAATAAAATAAATATTACAGTAGAAAATAATAACCCATAGAATAAGATAAGAATCTATGAGCTTAAATTGATATAAATAAGTGAACAAATCAATGACTGGGGAAGAATTTCCTGCAGCAGAATTCCAACTAACAAATACAGAAGAAATGATGGAATTAGAAAATCATCATATGTGGCAACCACATTTCAGGCAAGTATTATCAACAGATGCTGTGGCAGACATACTCTAAAATGACTCCCAATTATCCCCACTTCCTAGTACTCACACCCCTGTGTAATCCCCTCCCCTTGAGTATGGCTGGGAACTTTCACTTGCTTCCAAACAACAGAATACAGCAAAGGTGGCGGGATGTCACTTCAATGACTACGTTACATAAGATTGCAGTGCCCTGTGAGGTGGCTCTCCCTTGCTGGCTTTGAGGAAGCATGTAGGCTGGGGAGACCCAAGTGGTAAAGAACTCAGGGCAGCCTCTAGCCAACAGCCAGCTTGGAACTGAAGCCCTTAGTCTGATAAACCCCAAGGATCTGAATCCTGCCAACAACCATTCGAGCTTAGAAGTGGATCCTTCTCCAATTAAGCCTTCAGATAAGAACCGAGCCCTGGCCACCATACCTTGATTACAGCCTTGCAGAGGACCCAGTAAAGCCATGCCAAAGCTCCTGACACACAGAAACTGAGATAAGAAATGTGTGTTGTTTTAAGCTGCTAAGTTTGTGGTAATATTGTTAAGCAGCAATAGATAACTAATAATGAGATGCTAAAACTAGTGGGCAAAGGTACAAGGAGAAACAAGTTATGTACCTAGTCTCAAAGTATCCCCCTACAAGATATTAATTACAAAGGGGAAAAAATTATACCTTTACAGTGGAGAAACTTGGCAGACATCACATAAACCAAGGGATCAAAGTTATCAACACAATAATAGGATAAATTGAAGTCACATGCCTCCTGATATGATGTAGTGAAAATGACATTACTTCTGTGACAATCCTGCCCAAAATGCACAACCTGAATCTAACCATGAGAAAGCATCAGACATATCCCAATTGATGGACAGTCTACAAAATAGCTGGCCTATAATCTTTAAAAATGTCAAGGTCATGAGGGGCCGGCCTGGTGGTATAGCAGTTAAGTTCACACATTCACGTTCCACTTTGACTGCCCGGGGTTCGCAGGTTCGGATCCCGGGTACGGACGTGGCACCGCTTGGCAAGCCATGCTGTGGCAAGCATCCCACATATAAAGCAGAGGAAGATGGGCATGGATGTTAGCTCAGGGCCAGTCCTTCTCAGCAAAAAAAGAGGAGGACTGGCCAAAGATATTAGCTCAAGGCTAACCTTCCTCAAAAAAAGAAAAAAAAATGTCAAGGTCATGAAAGAAAGACTAAACAATGATGCCACATTAAAGGAGACTATAAAGATAAAGTAAAACTAAATGCAAATGCAATGTGTGATCCTGGATTAGAACATCAGCAGAAGAATTACCAATTTGAATAAAGTCTGTTGATTAGACAGTAATAGTACATCAATGTTAATATCCTGATTTTGATAGTTATACTGTGGTTATACAAAAGAATATACTGGCCTTTAGGAAAAACTCTGAAATGTTTAAAGGTGAATGGGACATCGTGTCTACAATTTATTCTCAGACATTTCAGAAACACAAACTAGACAGATAGACAGAAGACAGACAGATAGATAGAAAGAAAGAAAAAGAAAGTATATAAAATGTTAACATTTGGGGAATCTACGTAAAAGCTACATAAAAAAATTCTTTGTGCTACTTTTGCAAATTTTCTTAGAGCCCGAAATTAGTAAATCAAATAAATAAAATAAAAAGCTAAAAACAAGCATTGTATATAAGTCTATAAAAACAATATATGACAAATGAAAAAGTATCAAGTGCTGATAAATGTTACAACATGGATTAACCTCAAAAGACCACATATTATATGGTTCCATTTATATGAAATGGCCAATCTACAGAGACAAAAAGTACATTAGGGGTTGGTAGTGGGAACTAGTATTAACTGTACACAGGTATGAGGCATTGTACTGGGGAGATGGAAATGTTCCAAATCTGGATTATGGTGATGTTTGCACAACTCAGTAAATTTACTAAAAATCACGGAACTGTACACATAAAATGGGTGAAGTTTATGGTACATAAACTATACTTCAATAAAGCTTTTTAATAAGGCAATGTGGAAAAGAAGCTAACTTGGCTTCTCACTTATTGAACATTTACAAAGGAGCTATCATGTAACAGCACAGTGGTAAGTGCCAGTGATATAAAAAAGGAAGTGGAAGTTTCCGTAAGTACACATTCTTGTATTTTAATGTAAAAATAACCAACTGGGTCTGAACAGAGACAAATGATATTGTCTCTTTATTTCTGAGTGCATAGATACACACTATAGTATCATTTATGATTAACCGACATTTCCCTCCCACCAGAGAGATGAGGCAAGTTTGTACAAATTTTAGATGTGCGGTAATATAAAAACTTTAGCCACATTTGCAATTTTCCTATCAGTTCAACAGAAAAAAAAACAGAAATCTAGGTTTAGAAGTTACTATGTTTTCTAATTTGTCAGTGACCAATTCCCCTGGATTACAAGAATATATTCAACTGTATGTTAAATTAGCATAACTAATTAATGTTACTGAAATAATTATTTAATATAATTAACCAACACAATTAACATATTATTAAAATAACATAACTAATCATGCCTAATTGTTCCATCCAAAGTCTCAACAATTTCACTACTGTCTTCTTTCATTTTTATTTTCTTCCTGGAACTTAAAGATACAAACTAAAAATGTAAGTGAAGTTTGTAAAAGTGTTCATAAATATACCAGGCCCATCAACTCTCAGTAAAAATCATTAGCTTGCTTTATCTTGTCTATAGCCCTCTTAATTCTAAAAGCCCTTGCTGGCACTCAAAGAATTTACTGACTTGTTATACTAATTCTGTATACATCACACTGTAGATAGAAATTAATAAAAATTCATACTCTTATCCTTCACTTCCACAACCTTCTATCACTGCCTAGATTTTAAATTTAACAGGGCAAAATAAACATTTACTACTTTCTACAAAAATTTAAAGCAGCATCTCTCTGCTCAGCTTACCTTATGCAAATGTTCTATTTTTTTCTACTAATAAAACACGACGGTTGTTCCTCCCACATTGCCCTACTCAAATAACAACAAAATCCTACAACTTTTTTTTCCTGATAAAACACAGATAACATCAAATTTACCATCTCAACTATTTCTAAGTGTACAGTTCACTTACACTTAAGTACATTCGCATTGTTACCCAACCAAGCTCCAGAACTCTTTTCTTCTTGCAAAACTGAAACTGTATACTCATTAAACAACTCTCTACTTCCCCTCTACACTCAGCCCCTGGCAACCACTCTTCTACTTTCAGTCTCTATAAACATGACTACTCTAAATCCCTCATATAAGCGGAATCATACCATATTTGTCCTCTTGTGTCTGATTTATTTTACTTAGCATAATGTCTTCAAAGTTCATCCATGTTATAGAATATGTCAGAATGTCCTTTTTTCCAAGGCTAAATAATATTTGTTTGAATGTATACACAACATTTTTTTAATCCATTCATTCATCGATGGACATCTGGGTTGTTTCCACCTTTTGCCTATTGTGATAACTGCTGCTGTGAATACCGGTTAATAATGTCTCTTCAAGTCCCTGCTTTCAATTCTTTTGTGTATATGCCCAGAAGTGGAACTGCTGGGTCAAATAAAATCCTACAACTTTTAATCATTCTTTACCTTACTCTCAGTTTATGCAGCCATCTCTCTGGTACAAACATCTACAGACAAGAACCAAATAAATCCACAGGTTGACAAGGAGCTTCATAGGTAATCTAGTCCATTTATCTACAGGTGCTCATATGCCCTCCTAAAACATCATAAATAGGTAATCATCTAGTCTTTTGCACAAGCATATAATGTGGTTGAGACTCATTATGTCCTCAGGCATTTCCAATTATTCATAAATTCCTCCTTAAGCTAAGCCAAATATGTCTTTCTATAACTCCATTTATTGGTCCTGATTTTATGCTGAGATCAGTGGTTATAACGGTGGAAAAATCTGGGAGGATCTTTTCTTTCCTCTTTGTGATTTTCTGTACTGTCTGAATCTTCCAAATGAACTTGCAATAAATTATCTCTGTAAGTGGGGAAAAATTAACATTATTTCTTCATTATTCCATATGATAGCCGTTCAAGTACTTTAAGACTCTTCAGGAAACACTGAAGTCTACTGCATTTCAGATTTTCAGTCTCTCCTCACTGCTATCCCCTCCTGCAACCAATCTAAGGAAATTTAATATAATAAACTTTATAGTCCATCCTTAAAATTCACCAGTATCCTCTAATATTTATTATCCCATTTCAAGCCTTCGATAAAAAGCTTTAAGGGACTTCATAAGCCTAATTTACTTAATCCTAAAGATATTCCCCCTTTGCAATAGCAGATTACCCTGCCTAATCGCTACTTCAATCCCAATCTCTTATTCATTTTTCTGTACTCCCTCCTACAGAATAGCCTTGTCAAAACTAGGCCTTTATCAGCTTCCTTTTCTCTGACTGAATTCTTACACACTCTATATCTATCCTTCAAAGCTCAATCTCTTGAATTTCAATAAGATTAAATAACAGATTCAGACTTTCAAGGTTAAAAGAAGTGGAGAGTCATCTAGTTCCCAAAAACAGATGGCTGCATGTCTTATTTCAGGTCAATTTTAAATGTAAGAAGATAACAAACTTATAAGAATCTTTCACTCACATGATACACTTATACATATATCTATACACACACATACACACACCCTGTAATCGTTATCCACATATAAACTAAAAATTCAACACCAAATAACTTTAAAACCAAGAAATGGTTTTTACTGCATGCTTACCTGACAGAGCACACAGAACAAAACTGAACTCAGCACCCTTATGTTGGAAACAGTGAGTTTAGAAATCACTACATTAATAAATAGTCTTGGTAGGCTTTAAATTTTCTGAAGATTTCTGTATTCTTAGAAACTCTTTCATTAAAACCTTTGCTTCACTTTCCCTTGGTCATACTACCTGTAATTTTTCCAATGAAAAGTTCATTTGGGTTAACAAGTAATCTACTTTAAAAGAAATAACATAAATGTAGTTGTTAAACTTAAAAAGTAACAGGCACTTTTGGAGAAGTAAGCCCAATTGGGTCCCTAAAATGAGAGGTCTAGGTTAACAGAGTAGCAAAAGAGCACGAAACAAATAAGAAAGTAACGTAGGAATAGCCTGGAAAGGAAGATCATAGAAACAAAAAAAGATTCTTTGGAAAATCTGCTTGTATATTTTCTCTATCCTCTTAAGACTTCACTTTAAATCTTCACTCTATCTTCCCATTATTTTCTTTTTTTCCACTATTTTTTTTAAAAAAGCATCGTGTGTCCCCTACCAGGAAAATATGAGCAAAAAAAGGAAGAAAAAAAAAAAAAGTCCAGTGATTCTATGTTTTATTTTAAAGTGAATATACGGAACAACAAGGTTCAACTTTATTTAGATAATCAAAAACTCTTGGTATAGAGGGACCTTGATGAACACTGTAACTTTTCACCTAAAGAGAAATACGAAACAGTTCTTTAAGAGTCCTACCCAATCTCCTGATCCTACTCAAAAGCGAGGCAACAGAAGCAGCACTTATGTTTCAGAGTCTGATGGATGTGGGTTCAAGTTTTATCACTAACTAGCTATGCAGTTTCTCACTGCTTCAATGTCTTTATCCATGAAATAGACTTCAGAGGGTTTATTTAAGATTAAATAGATTATATGCATAAAGCAGCTGACTCCAATCTTAGTCCGTGGCCATTACCACTATTGGTTCACTACAGCATCTTACTTTTCAATCTTATAAGAAATAAGTAATAGGGGCTTGCCCGGTGGTGTAGTGGTTGGGTTCATGAGCTCTGCCAGGGTTTGCCAGTTTGATCCCAGGCACTGACCTACATGTGGGTCATCAAGCCATGCTGTGGCAGCATCCCACATACAAAATAGAGGAAGACTGACACAGATGTTAGCTCAGAGACAATCTCTCTCAAGCAAAACGAGGAATACTGGCAACGGATGTTAGCTCAGGGCCAATCTTCCTCACCAAAAAAAAATAAAAATAAGAATAGGCAAAAACGAGCATTTAAAGAAAAGGCAGACTTTAAGAGAAACATAATGCTTCTAAGAAAGGTCACTCTGTAACTACTGCATATAAAGAAATACCAACTGCCTTTATTTCAGCCAATCAGGATGCTAACATATTTTTAATGGCTGGGCCAAGTTCCTAAATAGCATATGTCTCTGAACTAAAGAGGTGTAGAGGGTTGCATATGAGGACATATTACTTGGGGTAAAAGAAGTATTAGTGAGGAAAACAGAAACTAAAAGCAGACTATTTGTTAACATAAACTATGGATATACTTCTCGAAAGAAATGAACTGGAGAGAGAACAAAATTCAAGATTGAACTAAGTACATCAAAAAATAATCTGTTGTAATTTTATATCTTTGTCCTATTTCATATTTCTTGTTCATTTAGCAATATAATTTATACATATAAACAGCCAAAACTATTTATTACAATTATTTTCTGCTTTTGAACAAGAGATGTCAATCTTGACATAGCCACTTACGTTGAGATTCAAGTTCTAAAGTAGTCAATTGATCCAATAATTTTACCAATTCCTGGCATTTTCCAACTCACAGAAGTAACTTAGAATATGGTAAAGATTATATAATTAAATGGCTGTGATTGCAAGTTATCTTCCCTCAAGCCTCAAAAATAGACTAAAATAGGAGAGTCAAGATGACACCAGCAAGTGGGATCAGACCACAAGAAACAGCCCAGCCCAGGAAGCCTCTTTGTCCTCATGAGCCTGAGACTATTAGCCCCCTCCCCTGAGATGCAGAGCAGCCAAGTGGCACAAGCAAGGTGGGGGGGTGGGGGGGGTGGGAGGGGAGTGGAGGCGGCAAAAGTATCTCGCCTAGGAAGCCCTTTGTCCCCACAGGCTGGAGACTCTCTTTTCCCCAACATCTAGAGGCATCAATAAGCCTGGCCTATAGAAACTCATCCACCCGCTCAGAAAGAGGCAGCAGAGATCAGTGGGAGTCTCTGTGTCACCTTATAAAACAAGAAGACCAGAAGAGCACAGGAAAGGCTCTCAGAATTAAATTGTAATTGAACCAGAGTCCACCAAAGGAGTCCAGGACTCACCTGGTGAACACAAACAGTGTGAACACCTGCTTAAATAAAAGACTTAAACTTAATAGGACCCCACATTTCCTAACATAATAGCTAAAATATCCAGGATTCAAGAGAAAAATCACCTATCATACCAAGAACCAGGAAAATCACAACCTGAATGATAAAAGACAATCAACCAGTGCCAACACTGAGACAGATGTTGAAATTATAAGACAAGGATTTGAAAACAGCTGTCATAAAAATGCTTCAATAAGCACTTATAAATCTCTTGAAACAAATGAAAAAATAGCAAATAGCAGCCAAGAAATAGAAGTTATAAAAAGCAAATAGAAATGTACATTAAGCAATGTAAAAACTTGCTAGATGGGCTCAATAGTAGAATGGAGATGACAGAGGACAGAATCAATGACCTTAAGGACAGATCAATAAAATTTACCTAATATGAATAACAGAGAGAAAATAACACTGAAAAAAATTAACAAAACCTCAGGGGCTTGTGAGATAATAACAAAAGATTTAAAGTTCCTATCGTCAGAGTCCCAGAGGAAGAGAAAGAAAGAGCATTCAAAGAAATAACAGGTGAAAACTTCTCTTATTTGGTGAAAAATAAACCTACATATTCAAGAAACTCAGTGAACATAAACAGGATTAACTCAAACAAGTCCACACACCAAGATACATCATAATTAAATTTCTGAACACTAAATACAAAAAAAAAGTCTTGAAAGCAGTCAGAGAGAAAAAAAACACCGTATCTACAGGGAAACACTAATTAAAATGACAGATTTCTCATCTGAAACCACAGAGACCAGAAGGAAGTGGTACAACGTTTTACAAGTGCTGAACAAAATGAACTGTCAACTGTGAATTCTACCTCTGACGAAATACCCTTCAGAAACAAAAGAGAAATGAAGACCGTCTCAGACAAAGCAAAACTAAACTAAAGGAGCGTGCTGCTAGCAGACCTTCTCTCAAAGAACAACTAAAGGAAGCTCTTCAAACAAAAATGAAAAAAGAAGGAATACTGGAGCATCAGGAAGGAAGAATGAACAACAGAAAGAGCAGAAATAGGGTACACACAATAACTATCCTTCTCCTAAGAGTTTAACTCACATTTGATGACTGGAACAAAAACTATAACATCATCTGATAAGAACCTAAATGGAATGAGCTTCCACACTTCACTCAAAGCAGTAAAATGTTGACAGCAGCACACTGTGTACACTGTAATACCCAGAGCAAACATTAAGAAAATTATGCAGAGAAACAAAGAAATGCACTATAAATAAACCAATATGGAATCCTAAAAATAACCCATGGGAAGGCAAGAAAAGAGAAACAGAGGAACAAGAAACAGAGGAAACAACAGAAAACAAATAAAACAGCAGATATAACCTCTAACATATCAATAATTACCTTAATTATAAATGGTGTAAATATACAAATTAAAAGGCAAAGATTGGGAGAACAAGTTTTTAAAAAACCACAACCCAACTATTAACAAAAATTTCATTTCAAATTCAGAGAAACTGGATCACTCATATATTGCTGGTGGGAATGTAAAATGGTACAATTACTTTGGAAAACAGTGTGGAAGTTTCTTTAAAACTAAATATGCACTTAGCAACAACTCAGCAATTGCAATTCTGAGCATTTATCCCTGAGAAAGGAAAACGTATGTACACAAATTTTCATGGAAGCTTTATTTGTAATAGTCAAAATCTGGAAAACAATCCAGATGCCCTTCAATGGGTAAATAGTTAAATAAGCTGTAGGACATCCACGTCATGGACTACTACTCCACAGTAAAAAGAAATGAAATATTGACACACACCAAAACTTTGATGAATCTACAGGGAATAACAGTGAAAAAAAGCCAATCCCAAATGGTTACATACTGTATATAGTTCCATTAACATAAATTCTTGAAATGACAAAATCATAGAAATGTAGAACAGATCAGTGGTTGCCAGGGATGAGGGGAGTGGGAGGAGGCAGCACTAGGGAGGTGTGGCTATGAAAGGGCCACACAAGGGATCCTCTCGTTGATGAAACTGTTCTATATTTTGACTGTGATGGTGGATACATCAATACATACATGCGATAAGACTGCAAAGAGCCAAATACACATCCACACACACAAATATGTACAAGTGAAACCAGGTACATTCTATCAAAAACAGTATTCTGTTTGTGATACTGTACTATGGTATTGCACAATGTTACCATTGGGAGAATCTGCATAAAAGATTATTTCTTACAACTGCTTGTGCCTTACGTTTTCTTTTGCACTCTAATTTTCTACAGTGAGCAACGCAGTAGACATCTGCTGTTTCTGCCTGGCCAATATACAATTTCTCTTCTTCTGGAGAGAATGTGCAATTTTGCTTTTGGGAACTACGCTCCACCCCACTGGAAATAGTCTTGGTAGGACTGTCCATCAAGATGTCCCACCATCCCACTCTTTCTGAACTTTAAGCATTAGCCGAGTAGATCTAGACTAATTCATCCCAGCTGGAGTGCCTTAATGAGCCTATCCATTAGTTTTAGCTACCTGATCTCTGAAGCTTTCCTAGTTCTCAATTTTAGAGTCTTTCTTTCCTTTGAGGCTGTGAGCTAGCCCACATTCTTCAAGTAAAGCCCATTTTGCTTAAGTTATTCACATCTGGTTTCTATTATTTATACATGAAGAACCTAATCAAATATAAGCCCCCCCTCAAAAAAATTTTTTTTCTTTCCTAGCTTTAAATTTTTTAAATTATAATTTTAACTGTTTATACAATTTGAATTAAGATTTCCTCCATAAACTGAGATTCAAAAATGAATACATTCTTGTAAATGAACTTTAACAGAATGCAAATTTAACTGGAGTTAAAAAGATTTATTAAGCTCCAACTAGAAGACAAGCACACTATGTACAAGTGACATGAAAACACATGGATGTAGTTCCTGCTCTCAAGTCTCACAGGCAAGTCAGATAACCACAATAAGTAACTGTAACATAACACGGGAACTGCTAGAACAGACGTGTCTAAAATGCTAAGTCAACACAGATGAACAGCCAGTTCAGTAAAGGATCTAGACTATGAATTTTAACCTATTATGGCCTAGTTTTAAATTTAGTGTCATTCCCTTAGAGGATTTACCAATATGACTCTAAATCAGTCATAGCATAAACACGTTTCCAATCTTATAGCCATAAAGCAAATGTTAGCTTGCATACTGCCAATCTCTTAAATATTTTCATTATTGATCTGCAGAATACTGAGTATCCCAATGCTACTATGTCAAATGATGATTTTAATAAAACTAAATGTAGGTTGGGTTTCTAAAATTATTACCAAACAATAATTACTACAAACTCCAATAACAAAAAAAGCACATATAATAAACATTTACATAGTATTATCATTCTTAGTTTCTAGACAAAATATTTAATTTTATAAAGTAAAAATCATGCATCCAAAGGTAAATTCAACTAAACTTGTAAAAGAGTGCTTTATAACTGTATAATACTTTAGAATAAAGTAATATTTCTTACCTTCTGGAGTTGGAATACACCCCAAGAAAAAGAAAGGAGGGGAAAAAAAGAGATTTTAATTTTTCTTTACAAAGCAACAATGAAGCCAAAAAATAAACTCTCCCTTACCCTCCCAGCAATATCCACAATTCTTCAAATTAGCACCTTCCCCCCAGTTTGCTACATAAAACATTAACTTCTTCTTTAGAATTTAAAAGTCAGCCCAAAATGTCACTATGACTAAAAATACACAATTAAATTCAAATAAATAGTCTACACCATTTCAGATAACATTGCAGTACCTTAACTATGTGGCACAGTAAAACTATTACAGCAGTTCAGAGTTAAATGCGGACACCAATAATATTGCCCATTCTTTAATATTCTTCCCATGCATTTCAATTTCAAGGAGCCATCATAAAGCCATCAGCTATGGACCCTAAGATTTATTAGCTTCCCTTTGATCACACTGGAACTCATTGTGAAGCTGAATGACAATGGATAAAACACTTTTCAGCCAATATCCAACCATTTTGGGTTTTTTATTTTTTCATTATTAATCCTTTTTGACATCACCACAAGCTTTGCGGGCTTTAAAGGAGACTGCAACTAGCAGATAAAGAAAATACAGGCCAAACTCAAAGGTACCAGCCAACCTTAAATAAATATGGTATCAACTTAATTAATAATGTTCTTCATTCTTAAACTGACCTCTTTCTAATGAAATCACCTCAAGGCAATTCAGCTGGGCAAAGAGTCAAATGATCTCCTCTGTGGGGATAATGATTTCTGTTGAAAAGTAGTTGAGAATATTGACTTTATTTCCTTTGCCATATACTTTTACATAAAAAGAGGTGGGAAAAAATTAGGTGATCAGATTAGTTTTTTTGGTCTGAGGTGAGCTAAAACAAACTTAAAGACCATGTGAGAGAGATTATTTTATCCATAAGTAAATATATTAGCACTAATCAAATGTAATTGGGACTCCTCCAAAGAGGTAAAATTTTAATCTGGCAAATATTTATTGAGTGTGATCCTTTTGCTAGATGGTTCCCAGAGTTCTTTACAATTACAACTCTAAAGGAACTTGCTTGGGATACAAGGCTGAAAACATAAGAAAAACTGCTTGATAGATAATTTTGAGCTCTGAAAAACAATATAAAGATCTATTTAAATGTTCCATTAGGATAAGTTCTTTAAAAATGTACTAGCCTTTTCAGAAGCCAAGTTATTATCATGGCTGAGCTTTTTATTTCAAATTCTTCCAGAAAGCAATATACAGTTAGACAGTAACTACCCTAACGTTGTTATATGTCAGCAAATGATATAAGTTTGAGTTTAAAAACAATAGAGCAAATATACTAGTCAGCAGGATAGTGAGAACTATGGATGTAGAGGCAGCATGATATACAGAAAAGAACAAAACCAGGAGCAGTATGCTTGGATTTCCAGTTTCACTGAACTAGTTGTATGACCCTGGCCAGTCTCAATCTCCATGGGTCTTAATTCTTCAATAATAAAAAGAGATGTAACTATAATATCCCAATTATCTTTTCCAACTATAACTTCTACGACTGAAATAAAATGAGTGGTTTGGAAAAGGGGTTTGCGGAGGGAGGAGAGGACGAGGAATGCAATAGAGATTACCCATTTAGGGGTATTGTTAATCAAGGGCATCATTTTATAATATAACTAAACTTTATTTGCAAGGAATGTGTGTCCAAGTCATCTGCTTGTTCCCAAATATGCCAGTACTACCACATAACTAGCACTTAGTCTTCCTTTCCAGGTCTTTTCCCATAAGGAACCAATGCTTTTTAAATGCTTCTTGACTTCTTTCAGAGGTGACAAATAAGTAATGATCAACCCAATTTAAGAGCTAGGCAGTTGGCTACATTCATTTATTAGTTACATAACTTATTCACCCACACCAATCTTATGGTGTAAAAGATTCAAATTCCTGTCTCACCAAAATTACTGATTACTATATATCATGAACCCTTGGGACCACTCATGAATGGTCTAATTCAGAAAATACTCAATCTGTTGATGACAAATTCATGAACACAAAGAATCTTCCTATAAATTGTCTTTCCTTTTCTACTCATGAACAGAAAGACAAGAAAAACCAGTAAGAGAACAGGGTCTCAGGAAATGAATACTTTGCTATTTTCTCTTCTTTCCTAAAAACTCTTTTTCTCTACTAGCTGATGTAAGAGTCAAGATAATACAGCTAATAGGATGAACAAAGCAGGTTAAGAAAACTCCAGTGGGGGTGGGGTCAGAAGCACTAAAAACAATGGCTACTTTAGAAGGAAGGCTTGAAGTCCCACACTTAATGCTGTAAAAGCACTTTTGTAAACATTAATGGCAGCCAGAGCTGATGGAGGGGAAAAACCTGTTGTACAACAGACTAAGGACAGAAGTAGTAATAAGTGATAACAGTAGAGGATTAGCAGGAATGGTCTCAAAGTACACATAAGCACTTGATTTATGTACTATTCTGCTTGTGTACATTTTATCAATAGTATGTATGCTTAATGCCCATGTTTAGCTGCTCTATTTTTCATAGTAAGCTAGAATATCCAAATTGCACACAGTCTCTTGAGTTCTTATCTGTTAGATACAGACTGGAATGCTGAAGTAATAAAATGCCTGAGATTTACCTCATAACAGTCTGGGGTAGGACAACTATTTATAATTTATGCTGGAGGATGCATACTTTTCTTTTCGTTTGCAATTTTCCAAAAGTAAAAATTTATATTTAAAAAACTGTCTTCAGTACCTAACTTATAAACCTAGACTTGTAATGTAAGTGAAAGTCTATTATCACAAAAGGAAAAGGATATATTTTTAGATTCTATAACACACCAGGAACTATTTACTCATCAATGTCCAAAACAGGTATCAGATATTAATCTCTGCAAATAGATACCTACTCTCCAGCTTCAGATCATTGCTATCTTTTAATGTGTTATCTTGACATTTATAACAAAACTACTCCCCACATTTGAATACTTCCTCATCCCTCATGAGGTCCAAAACTTGTTTTTGAATCCACAACACACGCTTAATGAATCCTTTATTAATCTACTCCCCCCTCCCCATTACCAGTTTATTTCTCAGTTCTTCCTCTCTTCGGTAAACAGCAGCTATTCAATCAGGAAGCCTAGAAATCATTTTTTATTTCCTCCTTCCTTTCACCTTCCCCATACACGCCATCAGCAAGTCCTAAAACATGTACCTCAAATCTGTCTGCTCTCTCTAGCTCTATTACCTTCACTCTAATCCAAACCACGACCATATCTTGCCTGCTCCAGTACAACAGCCTCTTTATGAGTCTCTTTAATCTCTTCAACTCCTGACTGCTGCAGTCTATTCTTCATAAATTATACATATCTAAATATATTTATTTATCTAAACAGATGTATATTTATCTAAAACATAAATCAGACTACATATCATCTTGTAATTATCAGATGCAAATGTTTGAGGTAGGTGTAAAATTATTTCCCCTTGAGGACTGACTACACATTTAGACAGAGCAATGCTTAAACATTTAACCATGCCAACAGATTCACACTTGTTTGTTCTATTCGCATCCACCTACTTATTTGGGAGAAAAAACAGGCTCCAATTATGGAAATAGTCAATAGTGAGGTTCCAAACACCTAGTCATAAAACACCTGTGTTAAACGCCCTATACCAATTTGTGATAACCTCCCTTTCATTGCAAGTTCAAAATGACTGGAATACAAAGTCTACACCAAAATCTAGAATTCTATTCTAAGCCAAAGAAAAACACACTGATTCTGACTTGAAATTTGTGGGTTAGTCATGGAAGGTTCCATGAATTTAAAGCTCAACCCAATTTCATAATTCAAAACTGACTGGGACTTCTGGTGCTCATGAGGACAGAGCAGGCCCAACAATAGCCTCTCTTTCTCTGGCTAGTTACAACTAAAAATTGTGGATAAAAATACAAAAAGCAACTTCCCACACAAAAACTTGCAGATGAAGTGATCATAGTAGCATTATTCATAAAAGCCAAAGAGTGGAAACAACCCAAATGTCCATCAATGGATGAATGGATAAACAAAATGTGGCATATTGCATACAATGAAATATTATTCAGTAATAAAGAATGAAGTAATGATAAATGTTACATGAATGAACTATCAAACACTATACTATGTGGAAAAACGCCAGTCACAAAAGACTACACATTGTATGATTCCATACAATATATATAAAATATCCACAACTGGCAAATCCATGGAGACAGAAATTACACTAGTGGTTGCCTAGGGCTGGGGCACTGAGGGAGGGGCCGCCCAAGGAAGAAAAGCGACAGCCAATGAGTACAGGCTTTCTTTTGGGGGTGATGAAAATGTTTTGGGCAAAAATACTAAATAAAGGGGCTGGCCCCGTGGCCGAGTGGTTAAGTCAGCGCGCTCCGCTGCAGGCGGCCCAGTGTTTCGTTGGTTCGAATCCTGGGCGCGGACATGGCACTGCTCATCAAACCACGCTGAGGCAGCGTCCCACATGCCACAACTAGAAGGACCCACAACGAAGAATGTACAACTGTGTACTGGGGGGCTTTGGGGAGAAAAAGGAAAAAAAATAAAATCTTTGAAAAAAAAATACTAAATAAAAATCACTGAACTATATGCTTTAAAATGGTAATTTTTATGGTATGTTATTTATATGTCAATTTTTAAAAAGCAACTACCCAAAACACTGATAATCAAGAAAGCTGGCACAATGAGAAGTCAAAAACCTGATTTGTATGGGGTTACGTAGTAAAGAATTTATCCTAACCCAAAGAGATGTCTACCTTTGCACTTGGCTTCTAAGAGATAATCACCAGGCCCTCTGAGGACCTCCAGATAGTAACACGGTAATTTAGAATGGAGGCTTTGAGCCACATCAACAATGTGATTTAGAGTGGGGGCTTGGGTCACATGGTATCAGTTGAACTCTAGAAGGGCTAGATACTGGAAACTGACATCAGCCATATGAGTAATGATTCATACCTACATGTGCCCCAGTAAAAATTCTGGATACCAAGGCTCAAGTGAGCTTCCGTGGTTGGCAATACTCTGTGCATACTGTCACACACTGATGTTGATAATTAACACTGTCCTAAGTCATGGGGAGAGGATGACTGGAAGCTCTGTGTTTGGTACTTTGCCTTGACTCTGCCCTACGTGTCTCTTCCCTCGGTTAATCTTAATCTGTATTCTTTCCATGTATGCCTCACATAACCATGAGTGTACCACTTTTTGGTGAATTATGCAAGTACTTCCAGTAAATTATCAAGCCTTGAGAGTAGTCTTATGGACCTCTAAACCATTCAGTTGGTCTAGTAAGTGAGGGCAGTCATTTGGACTGTTTCCTACACTTTGCAATTAGCTAAAGTCTTACAGGGTAAGTTTTCTGGGGTTTTCTCTCACAACTTTGACTGAAGAGCAGGCTCTAGTTGAGAAGGTGTACTACTGTAGGGTATGGATAAAATAATGAGAAAAGCCCTATCTTTCTGCCCAGATGACAGGGAGAAAGGACACTGGAGGCTACCACATTGGGCGGGAGGAAGGGGAAGCGGGGGGACAGGATGAAATTTCAGAGAGAAGAGAACTGGAGAAGGGAAGAAGGGAACCCCCTAATTCCCACACAAGGCCTGGGCTCATCCCTGAGCTATGCATATCTGGGTCATTCCAACCAACACAGCAAAGGCATTGAGAACTGAACCACTGCTCACGTCTAAGACTAACCCTGAGTGGCACATGCATGGAACAGATCCAAAACAGTAGAGCACAGGCTTTGAAAACTGAGTTGATTGTTGAACCAAACTCACAGAAGAGTAAGAGAGAACGTGCAGTCAGAGAACAGCTGGGTTGACTGCCTACTTAAAGAAATCACCATTCTCCAGAAATTTTTAACAGAAAAACAGAGCCTAAACCACAAAATACTCAAAATGTCCAGAATACAACCTTAAATTTCTCAATAAACAAAGATCCAGGAAAATGTGACAAATTCTCAAGAGAAAAGACAATCAACAGTTGCCAACCCTGAGATTACCCAGATGTTGGACTTATCAAACGAAAACTTTAAAGCATTCATTATTGCTATACTCCATGAGGTAAAGATAAAAGAACTTGAAATTAATGGAAAGACAGAAGTTTTCAGTAGAGAAACAGAAACTATAAAAAAAAGAACAAAACAGGAATTTGGGGATTAAAACACATAACATCAAAAATAAAAAATCTCTCTGGAAGAGCTCAATAGCTGAATGTAGAAGACAGAGAAAAGAGTCAGGAAATGTGATGACAGAGCAACAGAAACGATCCAGTCTGAAATACAGACAGAAAAAGGTTGGAAAAAAAATAAGCAGAGACTCAGAGAACTATGGTAAAATACCCAGAGGTAATCATGTCACTGGAAGAAGAGAAAGAGTGTGGTCAAGAAAAAACATTTGAAGAAATCACTGAAAATGTGCCAAATTTGCCAAAAGACATAAAGGTACAGATTCAAGAAGCTCAGTGAATGCTAAACAGATTAAACACAAAGAAATCCACACGTAGACACATTAAAAATCAACACGCTGAAAACTAAACATTATCTTGAGAGCAACCAGAGAAAACAATGATTACTTATAGGAGAACAATGATTCAAACAATCATGGTTTAATGGAGCAACCTTTTTAAAGTACTGAAAGAAAAGAACTGTCAACAGAGAATTCTATATCCAGAAAAAAAAAATCCATCAAAATGAAGACAAAACAAACAAAAAAAGAAATTCTCAAATGAAGGAAAACTAAAAGAACTCGTCACCAGCAGACCTGCTCTAAAAAAATACCAAAAGGGAAGTTCTTTAGACTGAAATGATACTAGAGGGAAATGAACTTAAGGGAAGAAGGAAGAGCAAAAGAAATGGTAAACATCTGGGTGAACACAGCTAGTCTGTGAACTATTTATGACCGGAAAGCAAAATTAGTAAGACTGTCTGGTGGGGAATTCCATACATGAGATGTAACACATATGACAATTATAGCATAAAGCGGATGGGAAAAGGGACCTAAATGTTTGTAAGTCTTCTACATTTTATTTAAGGTGGTAAAACATTAATTCTAAGGAGTTTGTAAAAGGTTTGGGTATATATTACAATCTCTAGAGAAACCACTTATAACAAAAAGATACAGCCAAAAGTCAATAAATATAATATACTGCAAAACACTCTAATAAATCAAAAGAAGGCAGTAGAGAGGGACTAGTCAAATAAAAAAATAAGAAGGAAAAACAGAAAACAAATAATAAAATGGTAAACTAAATCTAATTATGTCAATGATTACCAGATTGGATTTTTTTAAAAACAACACACATGCTGGGGCCAGCACCATGGCTGAGTGGTTAAAGTTCTGCACGGTCTGCTTTGGCGGCCCATGGTTCACAGGTTCAGATGTGGGGTGTGGACCTGCTCCACTCATCAGCCATGCTGTGGAGGCATCTCACACACAAAGTAGAGGAAGACTGCCACAGATGTTAGGTCCGGGCTAATCTTCCTCAACCCCCACAAAATAGAGGAGGATTAGCAATAGATGGTGGCTCAGGGCAAATCTTCCTTGCCAAAACAACAACAACCACCACCCTACATGCTGTCAATAAAAGCCCACTTTATTTTTTTTTATTGCATTAATGATAGGTTACAATCTTGTGAAATTTCAGTTGTACGTTAATGTTTGTCATTCGTGTTGTAGGTGCACCACTTCACCCTTTGTGCCCACCCCCTACCCCACCTTTACCCTGGTATCCACTAAACTGTTCTTAGTCTACATTTTTAAATTCCTTATATGAGTGGAGTCATACACAGATTATCCTTCTCTAGCTAGCTTATTTCACTTAACATAATTCCCTGAAGGTCCATCCATGTTGCTGCAAATGGAATGATTTTGTTCTGTTTTGCAGCTGAGTAGTATTCCATTGCATATATGTACCACATCTTCTTTATCCATTCGTCTGTTGATGGGCACTTAGGTTGCTTCCATGTCTTGGCTATTGTAAATAATGCTGCAATGAACATTGGGGTACACAGGACTTTTGGGATTGCTAACTTCAAGCTCTTTGGATAAATACCCAGTAGTGGGATGCCTGGATCGTATGGTAGTTCTATTTTTAGTTTTTTGAGGAATCTCCATACTGTTTTCCATAGTGGCTGCACCAGATTGCATTCCCACCAGCAGTGTATGAGGGTTCCTTTTTCTCCACAACCTCTCCAACATTTGTTACTATTAGTTTTAGATATTTTTGTCATTCTAATGGGTGTAAGGTGATGTCTTAGTGTAGTTTTGATTTGCATTTCCCTGATCATCAGCGATGATGAGCATCTTTTCACGTGCCTATTGGCCATCCGTATATCTTCTTTGGAGAAATGTCTGTTCACGCCTCCAGCCCACTTTTTGACTGGGTTGTTTGATTTTTTTGTTGTTGAATTGTGAGAGTTCTTTATATATTATGGATATTAAGCCTTTGTCAGATATATGACTTGCAAATATTTTTTCCCAGTTAGTGGGTTGTTTTTTTGTTTCAATCCTGTTTTCCATTTGCCTTGAAGAAGCTCTTTAGTCTGATGAAGTCCCATTTGTTTATTCTTTCTATTGTTTCCCTTCTCTGAGAAGGCATGGTGTCTGAAAAGATCCTTTTAATACTGATGTCAAAGAGTGTACTGCCTACGTTTTCTTCCAGAAGCCTTATGGTTTCAGGTCTCAGCTTTAGGTCTTTGATCCATTTTGAGTTTATTTTGGTGAATGGTGAAAAAGAATGGTCAGTTTTCATTCTTTTACATGTGGCTTTCCAGTTTTCCCAGCACCATTTGTTGAAAAGACTTTCTTTTCTCCATTGTATGCCCTCAGCTCCTTTGTCAAAGATAAGCTGTCCATAGATGTGTGGTTTTATTTCTGGGCTTTCAATTCTGTTCCATTGATCTGTGCACCTGTTTTTGTACCAGTACCATGCTGTTTTGATTACTGTAGCTTTGTATGTTTTGGAAGTCAGGGATTGTGATGCCTCCCGTTTTGTTCTTTTTTCTCAGGATTGCTTTAGAAATTTGGGGTCTTTTGTTGCCCCATGTGAATTTTAGGATTCTTTGCTCTAGTTCTGTAAAGAATGTCATTGGGATTCTGATTGGGATGGCGCTGAATCTGTAGATTGCTTTAGGTAGAACGGACATTTTAACTATGTTTATTCTTCCAATCCATGTACAAGGAATGTCTTTCCATCTCCTTATGTCGTCATCCATTTCTTTCAGAAAGGCCTTGTAATTTTCATTATATAGGTCCTTCACTTCCTTAAATTTACCCCAAGCTATTTTATTCTTTTTGTTGAGATTGTGAATGGTATTGTGTTCTTGAGCTCTTTTTCTGTTAGTTCGTTATTAGAATATAGAAATACCACTGATTTATGCAAATTGATTTTGTACCCTGCAACTTTGCTGTAGTTGTTGTTTACTTCTAAGAGTTTTCCAATGGATTCCTTGGGGTTTTCTACATATAAGATCATGTCATCTGCAAACAGCGAGAGTTTCACTTCTTCCCTCCCTATTTGGATTCCTTTTATTCCTTTTTCTTGCCTGATTGCTCTGGCCAGGACCTCCGGTACTATATTAAATAAGAGTGGTGATAGAGGGCATCCTTGTGTCGTTCCTGTTTTCAGGGGGATGGTGTTCAGTTTTTGCCCAGTGAGTATGATGTTGGCTCTGGGTTTGTCATACATGGCCTTTATTATGTTGAGGTAGTTTCCTTCTATGACCATTTTGTTCAGAGTTTTTATCATAAATGGCTGTTGGATCTTGTCAAATGCCTTCTCTGCATCTATTGAGATGATCATGTGGTTTTTATTCCTCAGTTTGTTGATGTGGTGTATCACGTTGATTGATTTGCGGATGCTGAACCATCCCTGTGTCCCTGGTATGAATCCCACTTGATCATGATGTATGATTCTTTTGATGAACTGCTGAATTCTGGTTGCCAAAATTTTATTTAGAATTTTTGCATCTATGTTCATCAGCGATATTGGCCTGTAGTTCTTTTTTCGTGGTATCCTTGTCAGGTTTTGGTATCAGCGTGAAGTTAGCCTCATAGGATGTGTTAGGAAGTGTTCCATCTTCCCTAATTTTTTGGAATAGCTTGAAAAGGAGAGGTATTAAATCCTCTCTGAAAGTTTGGTAGAATTCCCCAGGAAAGCCATCTGATCCTGGGGTTTTATGCTTTGGGATGTTTCTGATTGCTGTTTCAATCTCTTTCCTTGTGATTGGTCTGTTCAAATTGTCTGCCTCTTCTTGAGTGAGCTTTGGGAGATTGTAGGAGTCCAAGAATTTATCCATTTCCTCTAGGTTATCCATTCTGTGGACATATAGTTTTTCGTAGGATTCTCTTATAATCCGTTGTATTTCTGCAGAGTCTGTTGTTATTTCTCCTCTTTCATTTCTGATTTTGTTTATTTGAGATTTCTCCCCATTTTTCTTTGTAAGTCTGGCTAGGGGTTTGTCAATTTTATTTATCTTCTCAAAAAACCAGCTCTTCGTTTCATTGATCCTTTCTACTGCCTTTTCTGTTTCAATAGTATTTATTTCTGCTCTGATTTTTATTATTTCTCTCCTTCTGCTGACTTCGGGCTTTATTTGTTCTTTTTCCTCCAATTCAGTTAGGTGTAGTTTAAGATTGCTGATTTGGGATTTTTCTTGTTTGTTAAGGTGTGCCTGTATTGCGATGAATTTTCCTCTTAATACAGCTTTTGCTGTATCCCATATAAGTTGTTATGGCATGCTATCATTTTCATTTGTTTCCATGTATTTTTTTATTTCTTCTTTAATTCCTTCAATGACCCATTGCTTGTTCAGTAGTGTGTTGTTTAGTCTCCACATCTTTGTGCCTTTCTCAGTTTTCTTGTAATTAATTTCTAGCCTTATAGCATTATGATTGGAGAAGCAGCTTGCTATTATCTCAATTTTTTTAAATTTGTAGAGGCTTGCCTTGTTTCCCAACATATGGTCTATCCTTCAGAATGTTCCATGTGCACTTGAGAAAAATGTGTATTCAGCTCTTTTAGGGTGAAGTGATCTATATATGTCTATTAAGTCCAATTGTTTTAGTTTTTCATTTAGTGCTACTATTTCCTTGTTGATTTTCTGTCTGGATGATCTGTCCATTGATGTGAGTGGGGTGTTGAGGTCCCCTACTATTATTGTGTTGTCTTTAACATCTTCCTTTAGGTCTGTTAATAGTTGCTTTATGAATCTTGGTGTTCCTGTGTTGGGTGCATAGATATTTATAAGTGTTATTTCTTCTTGATGAAGTGTCCCCTTGATCATTATATATTGTCCCTCTGTGTCTCTCTTTACCTGTCTTATTTTGAAATCCACTTTGTCTGATATAAGAATTGCAACACCTGCGCTTTTTTTCTTGCTATTTGCTTGAAGTATTGTTCTTCACCCCTTCACCCTGAGTCTGTGTTTGTCCTTGGGGCTGAGGTGTGTTTCTTTGAGGCAACAAATTGTTGGAGCTTGCTCTTTAATCCATTTTGCCACTCTGTGTCTTTTTATTGGAGAGTTCAATCCGTTCACATTGAGAGTGATTATTGATGCATGCGGACTTAATGCTGTCAATCTGTCGCCCATTATCTTGTTTTCCTGCGTTTCTTTTCCTGTGTGCTTTAGCCTACCCATTTAATACTGCAATTTCTTATGATGGGTTTCTTAGATTTTTCCTTATTTATGATTTGTGACTCTGTTCTGTATTTTATTTTAGTGTCTACCCTAAAGTTTGTATTTAGAATCTCGTGTATAATATAGTCTATTCTCTGGTGGTCTCTTACTTACTTGGCCAATACTGATTTAGACCCTTTGCTCTTCCCCTCCTAAATAATTATTTTCATTTCTTATTCCAACTCATGTTATGAATTTGTAGTTAGAGTGATAAGATCACCCTTGATTTGTTAGTTTCCTTACCTTTACCCTAATGCTATAGTTGAATATTTGCTATCCTATTCTGGTTCTATTCATCGGTCTCCCTAGTCTGTGGATTGTGACCCCTTTCTCCCTTTTTTCTTTTTTCAGGTATGAGAGCCTTGTTGAGGATTTCTTGTAGTGGAGGGCTTTTAATTACAAATTCCCTTAACTTTTGTCTGTCGGGAAAAGACTTAATTTCTCCCTCATATCTGAAGGAAATTCTTGCTGGATAGAGTATTCTTGGCTGAAGATTTTTATCTTTTAAAGCTTTGAATATGTCACTCCATTCTCTCCTAGCTTGTAGGGTTTCTGTAGAGAAATCCGCTGACAGTCTGATAGGGGCTCCTTTATAGGTTATTCTCTTCTTTTTTCTTACTTCCCTGAGTATTCTTTCTTTATCTTTCCTTCTTGCCAATTGTACTACTATGTGCCTTGCAGTAGGTCCTTTTACACTGACAAATCTAGGAGATCTGAAAGCTTCCTCTACACACATTTCTCCATCAATCCCTAGATTTGGGAAGTTCTCTTCAATAATTTCGTTAAGCACACTTTTGGCTCCATTTTCCTTTTCCACATTCTCGGGAATTCCTATGATCCTTAAGTTCTTACTCCTCATTGAATCCACTATCTCTCGGAGATGTTCCTAGTTTTTTTTAATTCTTAGTTCTCTTTCTTCCTCTGTCTGGAGCCATTCAGCCTGTCTATCTTCAACTATGTTAATTTTCTCTTCTATGGTGTCTACACGGGCATTCAGGGAATCCGTATTCTGTTTTATCCATTGTGTTTTTCATCTCTAGTAATTGTGTCTGATTCTTCTTTATGATTTCAATCTCTTTTGTGAAGTAACTCCAGAACTCATTGGCTTGTTTCTCTATCTTTCTCTCTACCTCATTGAGTTTTTTGATTATAGCTGCTCTGAACTCATTATCACTTAGTTTACCTAATTCCAAGTCCTCAGGACTTAATTCTATGTTTTTATTGTTTTCCTTCTGGTCTGGGGCTTTTATAAACTGCTGGATGGTAGAGGAGCAGTTTTTTCACATGGTGGTAGAATTCAGTTGCAGTTACAGCCTGTCGCCACTAGATGGGGGTCGAGAGCCGCGTGTTCTGAGCTCTCCGCCTTCAGGCAAGATGGCGGCGCCCAGTGCGCTTTGCCCGGAGGGAGGGGCTGCTATTCTCACGCGCTGATCTGAATTCAGATCAGTTCTGTTCTCTGATCTCCCGAGGCTCTGGGTTTATGGGGTCCCCGCACACGGAAGCTTTCCCCCGTCAGCGGGTCTCCACTGAACCAGCGGCAGGAGTCCTGGATGATCCCCTGGTTGCACAGCCCCTCCCCCAGTCCTTCCTGGACCTTCGCAGCAGGGATCGCAGATTCTAGAGGGGGGAGCGACGTTCTCGCCTACCCGTTCCAGTGCCTCCGAGGCCGTCAGCAAGGTTTATGATCTCCGCCTTCTTGGTATTGTAGGTCTCTAACGTGTTGGCATTAGATTTATTCTCTGAAATTCAGTTTTTCCAATCCTTTGTTGTATTTTGGAGGGGAGAGAATCCCGGGTCAGCTCACCCTGCCATTTTGCTCCACCCCTTCTCCCTATAAAAGCCCACTTTAAATGTAAAAAGACATAGATAAAAGTGAAAGAATGAAAAAACACATACCACGCAAACACTAATCAAAAGTGGCTCTACTCAACCTAAGTGCCCATCAACAGACGAATGGATAAAGAAGATGTGGTACATATATACAATGGAATACTACTCAGCTGCAAAACAGAACACAATCATTCCATTTGCAATAACATGGATGGACCTTGAGAGAATTATGTTAAGTGAAATAAGCCAGCGAGAGAAAGATAATCTGTGTATGACTCCACTCATATGAGGAATTTAAAATTATGGACCAAGAACAGTTTAGTGGATACCAGGGGAAAGGTGGGGTGGGGGGGTGGGCACAAAGGGTGAAGTGGTGCACCTATAACATGACTGACAAACATTAATGTACAAGTGAAATTTCACAAGATTGTAACCTATCAATAACTCAATAAAAAAAAATTAAAAAAAATAAAGTGGCTCTACTGAGGCCAGCTCTATTGGGGCTCTATTGCCATAGTGGTTAGGTTTGCACACTCCACTTTGGTGGCCCAGGGTTTGCCAGTTCAGATCCTGGGCATGGACCTATCCACCACTCATCAAATCATGCTGTGGCAGCATCCCACACAGAGGAGCTAGAGTGACTTGCAACTAAGATATACAACTATATACTGGGGCTTTGGGGAGAAAAAAAAAGAAGACTGGCAACAGATGTTAGCTCAGGGCCAATCTTCCTCAACAAAAGTTAAAAAAAAAAAAGTGGCTCTATCAGTATAAAATAGACTTTAAAACAAAGGATATTACCAGGGATAAAGAGGGTGATTACAAAAGAACAGGGTCAATTCATTATGAACACTTAATGCCCGTAATGTATATGCACCTAACAAGAAATATTCAAAATACACGAAGCAAAAACTGAAAAGATAAACAGACAAATATAAAATTATACTTGGAGACTTCAACACCCTTCTTTCAATAATCAATAAAACAACTAGACAGAAAATCAATAAGAATACTGAACAATAAGAACAACTCTATTAAGCAACTTGACATAACTGACACTTTACCCAAAACTAGCAGAAAACACATACGCATGCTTTTAAAGCACACATGGAACATTCACATGCATCAAAATAGATCATATCCTGAGTCATGAAACAATAAAAACATAGCAACAAAAAACAGAGAAAAAACTGGTTTCTTTTTTAAAAACCTCAATTAATAAATTTAATAAATAAATTGAACAAATCTTTAGCAAGACTGACAAAGACAGGAGAGAAAACACAAATCGCCAATATCAGGAATGAAACAGGTGTCACGACAGATTCTGCAGCCACTAAAAGGAAAATGAAGGAACAGTACAAATAACTTTGCACTCATTAATTTAACAACTCAGAAGACTGGGACAAATCCCTCAAAAACCACAAACTACCAATCTTGACCAATAAGAAACAGATAATCTGCATAGTCCTCTAACCATTACAGAAATCAAATCTGTTATTGAAAAACTTCTGAAAAAGAAACCTCCAAGTCCAGATGGTTTCAACTGAGAAATCCACCAAACATTTAAAGAATACCAATTTTACACAATATTGTCCAGAAAACAGAAGAGGGAACACTTCTCAACTAATTTTATGAGGTCAATGTTACTTTGATACCAAAAGCACACAATACAGCACAAAGGTTAGAAAACTGCAGATCAACCAACATTCATTCATGATGAAACTCTAAGCTAGGGGCCAGCCCCATGGCCAGGTGGTTAAGTTTGCGCGCTCCACTGCAGCGGCCCAGTGTTTTGTCGGTCCGAATCCTGGGCGCAGACATCGCACCGTTCATCAAGCCACGCTGAGGCAGCGTCCCACATGCCACAGCTAGAAGGACCCACAACTAAGAATATACAACTATGTACTGGGGGGCTTTGGGGAGAAAAAGGAAAAAATAAAAAATCTTAAAAAAAAAAAAAAAAAAAACCCCAAAAAACTCTAAGCTAACTTGGAATTGTGGGCATTTGCGGTTGAAATGTGCCCCCAAAAGATGTATCTTCACCCCTGGTTCCTGTGAATGTGACGTTATTTGGAAATAGGGTCTTTCAAGATGTAATCAAGTGAAGATGACATTCTGGTGGCCCTAATCCAATGACTAGTGCCCTCATAAGAAAATGGAAATTTAGACACAAGGGAATGCTATGTGAAGACAGAGACAGAGATTGGAGTAATGAGTCTATAAGCCATGGAACTTCAAGGACTCCAGGCAACCACCAGAAGCTAGGAGAGACGCATGGAACAAATTCTTCCTCAGAGCCTCCAGGAGGAACTAACCCTGCCAACGACTTGTTTTCAGACTTCTAGCCTCCAGAACTTGAGAGATTAATTTCTGTTGTTTAAAGCCACCCCTAATTTGTGGTACTTTGTTAAAGCAGCCCTAAGATACTAGTAATGGAGGAGAACTTGCTCACCTTGATAAACAGCATCTACAAAAAACCTATAGTTACTATCATACTTAATGCTGAATGACTGAACACTTTCCCCTACCAATAAGGAGGCAAGGACCCGTGCACTCACCATCCTTATTCAACATAGTACTGGAAGTTCTAAACAGCAAACTAAGGAAAGTGAATGGGACAGTGCAAAAGCACAGAAGGAGCTCCAACAGTACTGGTGATGATGACATTTCACAAGTGTTTTTATTATTATGTTTCACAATTTATATATTTGTTACATATATTCTAAGTTTGAAATAATAAAATTTTACCTTAACTCAAAAGAAAATGAAAATAGGAGAGAATTTCAAGAAAGCAGAAATTCCAATTTGGAGATACTGACTTTTGGGAGGCCTTCCACCCAAAATTACAAGTTGGAATCAGATAATCTCTAAAGTCATCTCAGTTCTAAAATTTTCTTATTCTGTCTCCTATGTACAAATTTATCATTCTCAATTTTTTAAATCATAAGCATAAAGAATTTGAATTCTCCATTTAAAAGCATAACTATGATATTCCTTGCCTATTTTCTCTGAAATTCTATGAATAAATAATTAAAATAGTGAAATCTCATTTGTCTTCAGTATTGAGTGCCTATTCTCCTGAAGGAAACTGATCATAAATCCTAATAAAAAAATTAATCTGGTAAGGGAAGTGAAGATATATTACGAAGTATAATATTAAAATAGAAGGTGACAATTCTCCTTTAAAAAATAAAAAATACTGAAAGAGGGGAAGATATACTGAACTGAAGAGGAAAAAGCCAGCTTTGGGAGGTAACATCTAAGTTGATGGTGAAAAACCGTCAAGATTTTTTCATAGAGAGATGAGGATAAAAGATTGCCCAATGTCCTGAGTAAAGCTGAGAAATCTTAGATCCTACACAGGGAACAGTAGTGTATCGATGGAAAGAAATCAAATAAACAAGTGGTATGTGGGACCAGTCAATGATCCCAGTTATTCTATGGAAAAACTACTGCAGGCTCTATGCCAGTTATCAATTTATTGACTTTTAGCTCCAAATCTAACCTTGTTTGCTCTTCTCTGTGATAGCAGAGCTGGACCCTATAAACATTTCTCCTTTGCCACCTGGCTCAGTGTTAAGTTTTGTCAGTAGAACGCTGGAGCAACAGAGGAGAAAGAAGGGGCGCTTTTCTTTCTGGTTTTAGTCTGCTCTTGCGGCATGCAACACCCAGCAACATGAGGGACATTCAGTGGCACTCACCCTTCTGCAAGGTTCAACAGAACACCTATGGGCAGCTTCCCAGAAAATTCTGCTATTGCCTCAGCTAGCTCCCTAGTGAGCTGGACAGGTGCCTAGCAGGAGCTTTCCAGCAAGTTCTTCTAGTACCCAGCAGGTGCTTCCCTATGTGCCACCCCAGACTACAGCACCAGTGAGCTTTGTCATCCATTGGACCAGAGCCCCACTTTCTCCAGGAGATCTGAATCGTAACCTAGGGATAAGAAGGGGCCTCCTTGAATGTTATTCTTTCCTGGGGCACAGTGCCTCAGCCCTAGAGGTAGTGGTTGCTCCCTGTACCTGCTATTACTGTACTCTTTTTAGTTCTCTTTATCTTTTAATAGTTAGTTAATTCCTGGTTAACCAGTTAATAACTTCCAGTTAACTTAATAACTTCCCCATTCAAATCACCATGTAGCTTCTGGCTGCTGACTAGACCCTGAGAACTATAGAACTATATAGCTCAAAAACTGCAGAGAACATCTCTTAAAAACTCTTAATTTTAAAAGATAAAAAAAATTAATGCCCCAAAGCCCAGAAACAGCTCCATGAAGCTGTATGGGAGTAGTTCTGTGACTGTCTTTGGGAGGCTGGGGTTTGAATTGCCTCTGTACTTCATGATCAATGGCATAGTCTGTAATCACAGGAAGAAGTATGGACTCAAGTCAGGAGAAAATAATAATGAAATGGGGCACTAAGTTAGTTTTCCTGCAAACTGTAAAATCAATATCCCAAGACAAAAAGAAAATATCTCGAGTTTTTGAAAGGCTATTTTAAACACTGATGGCTAACGACAACCATTTGCCATAAAAGTTACACTGATTCAAGGTAAAATAAAATCCTGAATAACTTCCCTTCAAGAGAAACTCAAGTATACAGCCAAAATGTACCAAGCAGACACATCTGTCCCTGAATCCTTAATCTCACGTCTAGTGTCCTGACAGGGAAACAAAAACAGCTAACTATTCTTTCAATATTTAGACTCATATAAATGCACAGCATGACACAGGATCAACTCATCAGCTATAGTGAGAATGCGAGTTTTTCAACCAAGTAAACCCAATAAACAAAATCTCTATTCAATGAACAATATCGATTTTAAGAAAAGGAAACTGTCTAGATAAAAACAAATGATTCAAAGCTTACAGAATTTTTTAAAAGGTGCTAACAGTACTTCAATTTAGAACAAGCAATTCTGTGTGAAAGAGCTCAACCCTAGGGAAATATCACCTAGTTATGGTTGGTACATAAGTTAAGAGAAAAAAACAGGCTATACTTTAGCCATGGGAAACTGAACAAGGAAGTGAAATGTCATAACAAATTTTTAAAAACCATTTTTAATTTTCTGAAAGAACTGTTTATTGGTAGAGTACAGAAATTAACTTCTTTTTCTTTACAAATGACCAAATATCACAATTAGAGCTTCTATCTACATTACCAATAACTGTTACAACCTATAAAAGTCCCAAATTATTCTTTTCTTTCATCTTTTAAAATCTTTTTATCTTTTCTTCCTCCTATGGGCTATTCCAAGCCCTTCTCACATCTTGTTATCTGTCCTAAACAGAATTAAGCTACTTTTAGAACATTCTAGAACATCCCTTTCACCTGAAACAACCCAACTGTATCTTCTTTCTTCCCTATGACTCCTATGGGAAACTCTAGATTATCTTTAAATAGGGTGCATTTGGGTGTAAAAGAAACATAATGGAATACACAAAGTCATACGTTACTGTGAGGGAAAAAATTTGAGGACCTTTTTCTTCCTGTTTTCTAAAATGTTGATATGCTTTACAGTTACAAAAGAGCTTTTAATTTAAATGTTCCAATTTCTGTTAAAGAATACATGTTTCTAACTAATTCATTCAGAATTCCATACTTCAGGTAAATGATTTTCAATCTTATCATCTAACTTCGTAAACGGACTAGTACATCAATCTTTCTCAGCTAGGAGCCAATCACTTAATTTTTAATGCTTTTTTTGTTGGTTGGTTGTGGGAAAATATACATGACATACAAATTACCATTTTAACCACTTTTTAAGTGTACAATTCAGTGGCATTAAGTACATTCCCAAGGTTGTGCAACCATTACCACTAACAATTTCCAGAATTTTCTCATGATCTTGAAAAGAAACTCTATACCAATTAAACAATAACTCTGTTTTCTCCCCTATTCTCAGCCCCTGGTAACCTCTATTCTACTTTGTCTATGAATTTGCCTATTCTAGATATCCCATATAAGTGGAATTGCATGATATTTGTCTTTTTTGCATCTGGCTTATTTCACTTAGCGTGTTTTTAAGGTTCATCTGTGTAGCATGTATCAGTATTCCTTCTTAAAGCTGAATAACATTCCACTGAATGTATATTCCACATTTTATATACCCATTCATCTGCTGATGGACATTTGGGCTGTTTCCACTTTAATGTATCTTAAAATAAGACAATATAGTATGGAATAATCAAAATTAAGTGAGATTCTTCAAATTTGGGAAGCAGAGGGAAACTACAAAGGGAAAAAGAGTTGAAAGCCATGTATCGAGGATTGAAGAATGAAAATAAAACTGTAAGAAGCAGTACATCTTCAATAAGCATAATATTTATTTCATTCTATAATCTGTCTAAAAACTTTAAATAAAAGACTATCATTTGACATATCATTGCAGCAAGAGAATAAGCTATAAGTACATTGGAATGTGATCTTCCAACCATTGATACTTCATATATTCATTAACAAGTAGGTTTTCAATGCTTGTAATGTGCCAAGTATGACGGTGGCAGGTGGGGGCGTAGGGGGATGTGAGGGGGAACAGATAATGTCACCCCCCTCACGTACTCAGCTTAATGTAAGCCATGGAGAAGTTACATAATTTTTTTAAGATCACAAAAATACATAATTGCAAACCTTAAGTGCTATGAAGAAAGAACACAGAACACTATAATAATTTTAAAAAGGAAAATGCGATCTAGAGGGGAAAGTCAGACAAAATTCTCTGAAAAAGACATAGTCAAACTGACACCTGAAAAATAAGAGTTAACTGAGGGAAAGTACATTCCTTGCTAAGGGATCAGCATCTACAAAGGCTGATGTGGGAAGTATTCCCTACATATTTGGGAACTGACAAAACAAAAATGATATTTAAAGCTATAGGAATGGACAAAATTGCACTTAACCTGGAAAGAAGATAATGAGCAAAAGAACTGAGCAAAAAAGCTCATAAAGGAAGACAGGAAAGCAGGAATATCTGTGGTCACTTCAGGTAACAAAACAGTTTCAAGAAGGATGTGGTAGTCAGCTGTGTTAAATAATGCTGAGAAGTAGGAGAGACAAGAACTAAAAGTCCCATGGAGTTGAGAAAATAGAAGTCACTGGTGACTTAGAAAGAACTGCTTTGTGGTCACATAACTGCATCACAATATAGTTTAACCAAGAATAGCTACTTGTAAATTGTTGTCACTAAGTGAAGCCAGAAGCTATTTTTGATGACTGTCATCTTGCTAGCACTTTTTTTCTTTAAGTTCTTCCTTTTTTTCCTTGTGTTATTTACTATTCTTATTTACTGTCCTTGCCTGGTCCCTAGAAGTGACAACGACAAGTTTAAAGTCACTGAGCCTTACCATGTTAGAGCTGGATGAGACCGCAATTGGCATTTAGACCTAACAGACTAATGAAGTCTGATCTCTACATAACAGATTTCCTGGTCTATTTCCCCAGTGTGTAACAAAGTCTCATCTTACGGGAAGAAATGAAACCTCCGGTTCATTCCTATTCTATAAGACCCACTAGTGCTATAAAAGGATATTAGAATACCTTAGCAGAATTTGTTCCTCAGAGTCACAAAAATCACTATCCTTTTCTCCTGCAGCCTTATACAAATTGATCAGTGATTAAATGGGTATCGTGTTTTAATTTTAATCTAATTAATCTCAAGTGAAAATTAAGAATTCCATCAATAAATTAAGAGTGATTAATTTTTAAATAATTTACAAAAAATGTTTAAAGGCTATTTCTTCAAGTGCATTTTAATGTTTTAATTTACAAATGTTCACACAATTTTTCAGGGACTATAATTTTCACACTATATAAAGTGAGATATACTAATTTATACTTTACTATTTCATATTAATAAAGAAAACCTAATTTATTCCCAACTTACTGACATTTGGCCACAAATCAAAACAAAAATTTTTTAACTGCATTAGCAAAGAAGAGCCAATAAAAAAATCTCAAATTGAATTTCGTGTTAAAGAAAAGAAGAATTAAACTCTAGAACATGTAATAGCTAATTATCAAAAAAATACACTGTTGCCCATTTACAAATATTTCAGCATAGTTCACCATTTCTCAATAGAACACTCCTGGCATCTGAGCTGAAGAATTCTTCAGTGTGAAGGACTGTCCAGCACAACGTAAGACATTCACCATCCCTGCTATCTGCCTATTAAACATCACAGTGCTCCCTCCTTTCTGGTTACTGTGACAATCAAAAATAGCCCCCCAAAATTCTGAACACTTTCCCCAAGGTCGTTACACAACACGACCCCCAGCTGAGAACAACTAGTAGCAGTTTTAAAGTAATGCAATCTTTTTCTATTGTAATGAAAATATGTCTAATGTAGACTCCCAGATTTCTGCCTTAACATACAAAACATGTTGAACATAATTTTAAAATTTCTTCATGACAGAGGGTCTTGATTATGAACAGCGACTATTATGCACTATTCTAATACAATAAGGTTCCTATAAATTAAAGCGTGTTTTATCTTTGGTTCTATCTTAACTGATCCCTGGCTGTTTTATTTGAACAAAGTAAGACTATCACTTGAAATATATACTGCTTTATATATCTTTTCCACTTTAGGATTTTTGGCCAAGATTATTTCTTCCTAGACTGTCTACCTCTAGCACTCTCTCTGTACTAGATGACTTTTTATCTGCTCATGACCAAGTTTATTAAAAGCCTGAATTGAGAGATGAAGGCTTGAAGATGGCTCCAGGCCTTCCTAACAATTAAAGCGCATGGGTGTGAAGATAGCTACCTTCTGAGAATTTTTTTTAACGTAATTTTGGTTTTGTAAATGTGCTATGACTGAAAACTCCAAAGACCTGACAACTAAAAACATCAGAAATTAACAAAGCAATTCTTACTAAATAATCAATTTCAGGACTAAAGTATGCTGCTATGTACTATGAAAAACTCTATTCAAGTATTATAATTATTACTAACACTTAAATAACTCACCTGATTTCTTTTAGTCCTTCTCTCTGGATAACTTGAAGAATTTCTTTATGACTCATGGGTGTGTTGGGGTATTTTTCTAAGACCTGAGAAACAAGTAGATAATAAATTATTATTCTTATTTTAAAGTTCTTATTCTTATTATAACTATATACGCAATCATATTTCTTACTCTTATTATAACTATGTATTAATTTCATCCAGCAAATACATATCCAGAGACTTTTCATCCCTTATATTTTGGGATAATAAGAAAAGTGGAAAATTAACAGAATATAAATAGGATTTTCTCTCCTTTAGTCACAAACAGTAAGTCAAATCCTGAAGCAGAAATGGATCAAAAAGGCTAAGATTAGGGGCCAGCCCAGTGGCATAGTAGTTAGGTTTGTGTGCTCTGCTTTGGTGGCCCGGGGTTTGCAGGTTTGGATCCTGGGTGCAGACCTACACACTGCTCATCAAGCCATGCTGAGGCAGCGTCCCACATACAAAATAAAGGAATATTGGCACAGATGTTAGCTCAGTGACAATCTTCCTCAAGCAAAAAGAGAAGGATTTTAGCAACGGATGTTAGCTCAGGGCCAATCATCCTTGCCAAAAAAAAAGAAAAAAAGGATAAGGTTAATAAGTCAATTATTCATTATTAATTCATAAAATGAAATTATGTTTACTTTCTACCTCCACTCCCACATCACATGCCTACCAGTGGACCTACTATAAGCACCTTAAAGATTATCCATCTTTAAATTTCCAGCAAAGCCTAGTACATGGATGCTCTTGACCAAACTAACATAAATTCTTAACCAAAACAAACAAACAATATTGTTACAATAAAATTAAAATGCTATCTGCGTTCTGGTTCTGATAAAGATGGAGTAAGCATAGTTTACCCTGACTCTCCCATATGGAATGTGATTAAAAACCTGGGGTTCATAAGTTAGGATCCCAGGTGCAGACTCATCACCACTCATCAAGCCACACTGTGGCGGCATCCCACATAAAGTAGAGGAAGACTGGCACAGACGTTAGCTCAGCGAGAATCTTCCTCAAGCAAAAACAGGAAAACAGGCAACAGATGTCAGCTCAGGATTAATCTTCTTCACATAAAGGAAAAAAAGGAAAAACACCTGGATGGAATACACGGAGCAGCTATCTGAGGACTCTGAAAAATACAGCCGTTGGAGCTGGCCCCATGGCGTAGTGCTTGAGTTCGGTGCACTCTGCTTCAGCAGCCCGGGATCATGGGTTGGTCCCAGGCGTGGACCTATACCGCTCGTCGGCCGTGCTGTGGCAGTGATCCACACAGCAAGTGGAGGAAGACTGGCACAGATGCTAGCTCAGGGCTCATCTTCCTCAGCAGCCCCCCCACTCCAAAAAAATGACAGCAGTTGGCTTAGGAGAGGAAACTGTAACTAGAAGTACTACTAATCCAGCATGCGTTTCCTGGTTTGGTTTCCTCTGGGACCATTCAGCCCAGACTCTAAGGCAGTCCAAACTCAGAACCGCACACTAAGCACAGACAGAAATGGCTCCAAGGAAGTCTTCTCTTTTTTGGTCTGAAGAGCAGTAAAGGGGCATCCTCCGGGGGTTTTTTTTCCCCTTTCTCTCAGACCTGGTCCCCAGACAATCCAAAGGCAGCAGCAATGGCTAGACAGGGAGCTAAAACTACAAGAACGTGAAACCCTTCTGCTCCCTTGAGTGTGAAGGGAATCCCCATGGCTTATATTCTTTCTCTACCATCCTGCTGCTTGGCATTGAAGGCAGATGCAGTTGTGGAAGAGTGTGGCAAAACGAGAAATGAAAACCCCAGTTGTCTAGTCATAGGACAAGGAAGAAGGGTCTCTCTAGGAGCCAGAAAGTGTCAGGGAACTTGCAAGGAAAAAGGAGCTCAACAAAGTAATACCAGGAAGTTCTATAAACACTCCTGGAGTCACCCCAGAGCTATACAGATGTGGATCTGACCCTAAATATACTATCGGGTTCCCAAATTAGTCACTAGGTGGTGGACATGCAGAACGGATCTGAACAGCTGTGCAAAGGCTTTGAAAATTGGACATTGGAATTTCAGTGCAAAGAAGGTGGGCAGAAACTTGTGACCTGAATCTAACAAGGTTAAATGCCTGCTTTAAAAATCCTCCCATCCTTCAAAAAAGAAAAATTAACATTCTCCACAGAATTTAAACAAGACACAGAGTATCAAAACATCAGAGTGTCTGATAGTATCCAAAATCACTTGACATATGAAGAACCAGGAAAAAAACAATAACTCACAAGGAAAAATATAACCTAAACACAACAAACCCAAGATGACACGGATGTTGGAATTACCAAAGACTTTAAAGTAGCTATTATATAACCATGCTTCAAGAAGTTAAGAAGAATATTCTTGAAAAAAATAGTGTCTCAGCAGAGAAATAAGATTACATTGTGCGTGTATGTGTAAAACAAAATAAAATTTTAGGATTAAAAAATATAGTAAAATAAAAACAAAATTCGCTGGAGGGGCTCAATTACAGAATGGACAACAGAGGAAAGAGTCAGTGACTCTGAAGATAGAGCAACACAAATTATCCAATCTGATGGATAGAGAGAAAAATGATAGAAAAAATAAATGAACAGAGCCAATGAGGCAATATCAAAAGGCCTACCATTCGTGTCATCAGAGTCCCAAAAGAAGAGGAGAAAGAGTAGAGCGGAGAGGGGCTGGCCCCATGGCCGAGTGGTTAAGTTCGCGCGCTCCGCTGCAGGTGGCCCAGTGTTTCGTTGGTTCGAATCCTGGGCGCGGACATGGCACTACTCATCAAACCACGCTGAGGCAGCGTCCCACATGCCACAACTAGAAGGACCCACAACGAAGAATATACAACTATGTACTGGGGGGCTTTGGGGAGAAAAAGGAAAAATAAAATCTTTAAAAAAAAAAAAAAAAGAGTAGAGTGGAGAAAACGTATCTGAAGAAAGAACAGCAGAAAAACCTCCCAAATTTTGTGACATTCAAAACTTCAGGAAGGTCAATGAATCTCAAACAACACAAATTCAAAGAAATCCACACCCAGATACATTACAATTTACTGAAAACTAAAGACAAAAAAAAAAAATCTTGAAAGCAGCCAAGGAAAAACAGCATTCCTTTTCAGGGAACAACAATTCAAGTTGACTGTAGATTTCTCATCAGAAACCAAGGAAGGGAGAAGCAGTGGGAGAACATTTTAAAGTACAGAGAGACAAGAACTATCAATCCAAAATTCCTATCTAACAAAAACATCCTTCAAGAATGAAGGGGAAATCAAGACATTCTCAGACGACGGAAAACTAAGACTATTTGCTACTAGCAGACTTGCTTTAAAATGACTTCTTTTAAGTCAATTCTGGTTCCCTTGGATTTTTTTAGATCCAAATTTTAGGCAGACACTCTCATATCTAAATCACTTTCCATTCTTACCACTTAAAAAATAAAGAACCCTTGGTGATTAAAAGATGTCAATGAAAGCTAAAATGAAACTAATTCCCAAGAATCTATACTATCACAAGAGTATTAATTAGTACAACGAGTTAATAACAACAGATACAGAACTTGTGTAATAGAAATCATTAGTCAGGGGCCAGCCCGGGGCCGAGTGGTTAGGCTCACGCGCTCCGCTTCAGCGGCCCAGGGTTCCGCCAGTTCGGATCCTGGGCGCAGACATGGTGCCACTCATTAGGCCGTGCTGAGGCGGTGTCCCGCATACCACAGCTGGAGGAACCCACAGCTAAAAAATATATACAACCATGTACTGGGGAGATTTGGGGAGAAAAAGCAGAAAAAAAAAAAAAGACTGGCAGCAGTTGTTGGCTCAGGTGCCAATCTTTAATAGAAATCATTAGTCAGATATCCTAGATGAGCCATTAGGTATCACAATGTAATATCAGCAACTACCATTTATGAAGAAGATACAAACAAGTACCATATATTCTCTCAAACGTCTCAGCAATCTTAAAAGGGAAGCATTAATACCACTTAAAAAGAGAGAAACTAATGTTCATTAAGTAAATTTCCAAACATAATACAGCAAGATAAGCGGTGGCCAGAATTCAAACTCAAGTCTATCTTGCACCACTATAGCACACTGTGTCCTGTGTCTGCCATCTATTTTCCCATTTGCTTAATCATAAAATCCAACAAACATATTTCTATTTATCATGTTCTTTGATCTCTCTGCTACATGTGACAATGTTATTAACCTTTCCTTCCTTAGATAGATATTGCTCTCTGCAGACTTTCTTTTTTCCAAAATGTTTCTTCTTAGTCTTTGTAGATGTCTTTCTCTATGCCCATTCCTTAAATATTTTATAAGCATCAATTTGCAGCCTTTGCTTTTCACTCCACCAACTCTCCCTGAATAACATAATCCATTCTCAACTCTTCATCAATCACCCTTATTTTGATAAATGAAAGCAGCAGCACAGTCTGCACATAACTGCCTTTCAAACATCAATATTGGATGTTCCATAAGCATGTCAAACTTAGTATGTCCAGAACTTAATTTATTATTACCTTTATCCAAATTAAAGCCTGTAGAGAAAATTGCGCCCTTATTGTCTATATACTAAAAATGTGTAAAATTACTGAAAATGAAGAAAAACACACCACAGAGAGAGAGTTCATAAAAGACTCAATACAGGGGCCAGCCCGTGGCCGAGTGGTTCAGTTCGCGCGCTCCGCTTCGGCAGCCCAGGGTTTCACCACTTCAGATCCTGGGTGCGGACATGGCACCGCCCATCAGGCCATGCTGAGGCAGCATGCTACATACCACAACTAGAAGGACCCACAACTAAAAATATGCAACTATGTACCGGGGGGGCTTTGGGGAGAAAAAGGAAAAATAAAATCTTTAAAAAAAAAAAAAGTCAATACAACTGGATAATAACCATATGAAAAAGTTTTGCACACTGAAATACTTACAGATGAAAGTATTTGATGTCTGGGATTTGCTTCAAAATTATGCAGGAGGAAATTGGGATAGTGGTTTAAATATAGCAAGATCGGCTATAAGTTGATAATTATCAAAGCTAGATGATGAGTACAAAGATATTCAGTATATTTTTGTCTACTTTTGTGTACACATTCAACATCCCATAATAAAAATTTATGAAAAAAATAGAATGTTTGACTTTACTAACAATTAAATACAAAAATCATTATTTCAATTTTTTTTCCTAATTTGGATAGCAAAAACATGGCAGTAATAAATGAATACCATGAAATAAATATGTACATATAACGCAGTACTTTATTGAGAATATAAGAAAATATTCATTATGCTACTCAATAAAGAAAAAAGTTTAAGGCTACTTATCCAATAACAGAATATTAAGGAAATGTATATCTACACAAGTGAATATTACATGGCCATAAATGAAAAGGGAACATGACTTGGGGGTGGGAGAGAGGTATCCTCTCTCAACCTCCCTCAAAACTAGGTATAGAATACAAGTTCTGGACGACAGAAAGTGAGGAGGAGTGATAACTGCAACAACCCAGATTTTCGATGGCAGGGGTACGCTCCTCTTTGGCCCTTCCTCCACCCTGCTGCTTTGAAAATAGAGGAGGTGACAAGCCATTCTGAACCATACAGATAAGGACACACCCTAAGAATGGTGGACCGACTGTACCTCCAGACTGTTAGGTGAAAGAGAAATAAACTTATAAATCACTTAAGGAACTGCTATATACAGCCAAATCTATACCTAACTAGTATGACTCACTCACATATTCACATGACAGTAAGTGACCTTCTCAAAACTTGAATTACATTATTTCTCTGATTTGAAGCTCCCTATCACTTTTTTAAAGATTAACTAAATTTCAAATAAAATCTAAATTCCTTTATACAGCTTAAAAGACTCTACTACATGAAACTCTCTCTGTCACTTCTCTCACATTACTCTCTTGCCTTTCCTTGACCATAACAAATTCATTCCTAACTCAAGGCCTTTGTACTTGGCTCTCTCCTCCTGCAATGCTTTTCCCCAGAAATGCACTTGACACTCCCCTTTACTTCATTTCTTCAGATATTCCTGAGCACTCTAAAATACAGTCAGTCACTCACAAGCACCACCACCCCTAAACACACACACACACACACACACACACACTTTATTCCCTTAGCCTCGTTTTTTCCCCAGCTTTATAACTGACAAATAACATTGCGTTTAAGTTTAAGGTGTACAATGTGATGATTTGACATAGGTATATATTAAATGATTACCACAATAAGGTTAACACATTCATTACCTTACATAGTTACCTTTTGGGGGCAGGGCAGGCAGTGAGAACATATAAAATCTACTCTCAGCAAATTTCAAGTATACAGTATTGTTAACTATAGTCGCCATGCTGTACACTAGATCTCCAGAACTTATTCATCTTATAACTGCTAGTTTGTACCCTTTGACCAACATCTGCCCGTTTCTTCCACTCCCCAACTCCTGGTAACCATCATTCTTGTACTGGGCTTGTACGTTCTGTCAAATACTGCATGATCACGCAGTCTTTCTGTCTACTCTGTTTCTGTGAGTTGGACTTTTTTAGATTCCACATATAAAGGAGACCATGCAGCGTTCATCTGTCTGTCAAATACTGCATGATTTCACTTAGCATAAGGCCCCCGAGGTTTATCCATGTTGTCACATATGGCAGATTTCCTTCTTTTTTATGGCTGAATATATTCTATTGCATATACATAGCAATTTCTTTTATCCAATCATCTGTTGTCAGACTTAAGTTGTTTCCATGTCTTGGCTACTGTGAATAATGCTGCAATGAACACAGGGGTGCAGATATCTCTCCAAGATAGTAATTTCATTTCTTTCGGACATATACTCAGAAGCAGGACAGCTGGCTCATATGGTAGTTCTCTTTTATTTTTTTTTTTTTTATTTTATTTTTTTCCTTTTTCTCCCCAAAGCCCCCCGGCACACAGCCGTATATTCTTCGTTGTGGGTTCTTCTAGTTGTGGCATGTGGGATGCTGCCTCAGCGTGGTTCGATGAGCAGTGCCATGTCCGCACCCAGGATCCGAACCAACGAAACACTGGGCCGCCTGCAGCGGAGCGCGCGAACTTAACCACTCAGCCACGGGGCCAGCCCCTCTACTTTTAATTTTTTAAGGAACCTCCATACTATTTCCCATAATATCTGTTACCAATTTATGTAGCATAAAAAGAGCTTTTATATAGACAGATACACACAGAAGATGGTCAAATAAGAATACTAAGGGCTGATATACCTATTTAAAAAAAAGCCTGAGTTCACAAAAAACATTAAGGACACATATCCTCCTACAGTACTTCCCAGATAATACATACATAAAAAATTTCACATCTCTCCCTTAATTCCTACATATTTATAACTCCCTTACAGTTTACAAACATTGCATAACCATTGTATTTCATTTGATCCTCACAACAAACCAAAAAAGAGCATAGCAGCTTTAGTTACATCTATTTTACCAGGAAAAAAAGTAAGACTCAGAAAAATTATATAGCATAGCCTGAACTGAGATGGCAGAACTCCTGATTTCCTAAGCTAAAGAGGGTAGTAATAAAGCTTTATATAAAGCAGAGTTCAATGAGGAAAAAAATTTTCTTTTGTTAACTAAAATACGCATTGAGGGGCTGGCCCAGTGGTGAAGTGATTAGAAGAAAGTGGTTAGAAGTGGTCAGAAGAAAAGTTTGCACGCTCCACTTTGGTGGCCAGAGGTTCACACGTTTGGATCCTGGGCACAGACCTACACACTGCTCATTCAAGCCAGTCTGAGGCAGTGTCCCACATACAAAATAGAGGAAGACTGGCAGAGATGTTAGCTCAGGGACTATCTTCCTCAAGTAAAAAGAGGAGGATTGGGAACAGACGCTAGCTCAGGGCCAAGCTTCCTCACCAAAAAAAACTGCATTGAAATGATGAAAACTATACCTCTGCTGAATGATGGGTAGGTTCTTCCTTGTTGAGACAGAAAAACTAACAGGATTACAGAAATACTACTTGCTATTTGATTAAGATGGGGATGGGACCACCTTAATCAGATAGATAGAGACCTTTTTCTCACAGGTCCATTTTTAAATGTGACAAAACTAGCTTAATGAAAATTTCAGCCCTCACGTATGTTCACAGTTAAGTCAATATCCTAAGAGGTGGGTACCTGGCTCCATCTGTTAATGAACAAGAACATAAAACTGAAAAACAAGATCCTCGTGGAGCTTAGGAAGACTGTATTTCTCAAACTGTGTTTCTCAAACTCTAGTGTTAACCAGGACAGACAAAGGTGTTCCACCAACTACCAATGATTTAAAACAACAATTTTAAATTAAATTCCAAAACATCACATTCATATAAAGTCATTTCTCTGTTCTTTAAATCCTATTTACATTACAGATACATAAATATAAAGACTAGATATTGGATTATTCTGCAAGAAAAAACAAGAGTAAAATATCACAGATAATGCACCTGCATTCATATGCAAAAATATTTGGTTAATTAACCATAATGAGACAGAATACCTGAGTTCAAATGCCAACTACCAGAAAGTGCTGATGAGCAAACTGGAAGAATGTGGCCGCCCTACTGTTTGTCTGAAACAGTGGCTTTCTGTCCAGGAAACTAGGAAATGGAAATTAATAAGAATTTCTCTGGCATATCAAATCTTAATTGAAAGGTGACTATTAAACCAATATCAGAATAAGCCATATTCAGAATTTAGGACATTATATTATCCATGGTAATGGTAATGATAAAAATCAATATTTTTTCATTTATTACCTAGAGAAAGGAATTTTTTTAACATGGTTGAATTTTACTATTTATATAAAAATACTTAAGTGTACTGACACAAGACATTAAGTTATTAGAAATGGGGACCTAAAATCTTTGTATGCCTTTTTAGTGAGGACTTCATTGACTTTTCTAAGTGTACTGTCCTCTAATGAAATAAAATAGAAGAAACCAATTAGTTAAAATTGCTTATGGGATGTTTACTTTCCTTTAAAAAAAAATGTTTACCACTAGTTCCTTTAAATACTAGGCGCTTAAAATTAATTTTAATTTAGAAATTTATGCTAAATTTTCTCAATATTTAGAGCTATAAATCATTTATTTGGGGAGAGAAAAAGAAATGTTTTCAATTAAAGACTGAAGTACTCTTTTAACTTTCTACTATAACAATTTTAAAACATACGCAAAAGTAGAGAGAATATTACAATCAACAATTATCAACACATGGCTTATCTTGTTTCATCTATACCTCTAGCCACACCCTCTCCACAAACTGGATTATTCTGAAGCAAATCTCAAACATTTCGTTCAGAAATACTTCAGCATATATCCCTTAAAAAGGACAGAGATTCATTTAATAAACAAAAACACCATTTTACACCTCAGAAAGTAAACTATATTTCCTTAATATCAAATTATTTAGACAATGTCCCCAATTTTCATGGGGGGAAAAAAAACACTTAACAGTTGGTTTGTTCAAATCAATGTCCAAAGAACATCCATATATCACATCTGGTTAACACGTGTCATAAAATCTCTTTTAATCTATGAATTTCACCTTTTTTTCCTCTCAATGTATTTACTGAAGAAACCAAGTGGACTATACAGTAGTTTCCCACAGTCTGTATTTTGTTAATCGAGTGGTACTCTGCCCCTCGTATTTCCTGAAAATTAGAATTAACACCTAGAGGCTTGCTCAGATTAAGATTTTACTTTAGCAAAAAAAATTCATAGTCAGTGTTGTATACTTCTTATCACACAACATCAGAACACAAAATATCTGTGGTCTCCTTTTACGAGATGCCACGATGTATCAGGAGGATCAATGTTATAAAGTCTCCCATCAGCATTCCCACCTGTTTTAGTAGCCACTGATGATCACTCCCTAGACTCGTTATTTTATTTAGGTGTTGAAATGAGGGTTTAGAATCCTTCCAAAACGAAATGCTTTCCTCAATCTACTATTTGGTTACCTGAAGTACAAAGAATTCATACAGAAAAAAACAGGATAAGTGCTTGAGTCTGTCCTTCTATTTACTAATTTCAGAATAATAATTAGCTGGTTTTTCTAGTATGTTCCAAAGGTGACCAGTGACGCTAGCTTTTTTGTTTGTCTGAAGTACCATTAGGAATATTATGAATACCACTTTATAGAACACTATCAGGGATTTTAATATATTTTTGTGCTTTAATTACTATATTTCCTCACTTGTAAACTGGTTATTCATAACTATTGTCCACTTACGCACATACCATTTGTATGAGCTCTATTTTTCATATTAATTAAAACTTTTACTGTCACATCTACTGCAAATACTTTTTCTAGTTTATCCTTCATCTTTTCATTACTGTTGTTTTTCTGTGGAGGTTTTTATTAATTTCATAGAACTGATTGGTTTTTTCTTTCAGCACTTCTAAATTGAAGTGTAACTTCCCTCCCTTCAACAGCTTAATGTTTTTCCATCTTTTCATTTACATTTAAACTCTTTCAATTCCCTTAATTTTTAATAAGAGAAATGTGCACAAACAGAATGAAAAAAAAATGTGCAGACACACACTACAGAAACCCAAGAGGGAGAGATGGAGAGAAAAACAAAGTGGCCATATATTTTTCTGCAAAAATACTGTATTCCATTCCATTACTATTACATTGTTTTTCTGCAAGTTCATCTAAGTGGACAAACTACAGTAGTTTTACAAAACATTTAGCTTACTATAACCACAAGAGGGCAACATTTACCAAACAAAATATTATTCCATTAGAATTGTTCATGGAACTACAAAACAATTTTTAGAAACTACTTTATGACAATCTGAATAAGGAGAATTAAAATCAACACTACAAAGAATTAAAGCATGATAAAATATTGTTTTTTAAAATGTGTGTAACACATCTATCTCTTTACTTGTAGATTCTCACATCCAGCTAATTAAAAGGATATAAAAATTATACTTTCTGAGTATTCAAGAATAATCTAAATAGCCCCTAAGATTTGAGTTTGACTCTAGCCTAAAAGTAGTATTTCATGATGAGTTCATTCCAGACATGTATAGTTATGTATAGCCTGAATTTTGTGTAATCTAGATCACTTTATTTTACATTTAAAATGTACAGATAAAAACATGGTAATCTTTATAGATTTATATCAGTATTATATGGCTTATTTACTGTCCAAAAGCTTTAATTAGGGTAACTAATGTCACAGTAGTGAATGAAGTCACCCAGGAAATAAACAGAATGAGAAGTGATGACAGCCCATGCTACAGAAACAATATACCAATGTTCAAGAATTAGAGAAAAAAAACTAGCAAATAAATTTGGGACTGGCCAGAGCAACAGGAAGAAAACTAGAAGAATATGGCACCCCAGAAAAAACAAAAGCATTCTAAGAAGGATGAAGTCGTCAACAACATCAAAAACTGCCCAGAAGTTGAGTTAGCTCAACAACAAGGAGCTCTATTTAACAACATGCAGTTCTTTAATTAGCTTTACAAGTTCGGATTCCACTTCATCAGGAGGGAAGAAATCAAACTTGAAGGGGTTTAGCACTGAATGGGAGGTCCAGAAACAGCGAGAGGAAGTGAAAGTAACTCTTCCTAGAGCAGTGAGGCAATGTAGAGCCAAGGAACAATCATTTTGTCAAACGGACTTGAACAGATTTCACTGAACCAGGATGAAAGGAGACTGAAGTATCCCTAGCTATCCCAACTCTCCCCATCCCAACATGAGAGGCAAATAGATGCAGATACAACTGACAAATTCTTCATTACCCAGACTTGTGCTACTTACAATTTAACATTCAGGTACTAATTGAATTCACAGGATTCAGTATCCCTCACCTGCCCAACTCATGTTACAAACACTCACTGTGTGAGTTCAGGAGGTGAACAGATAATAACAAGAAATACATGGAATTCAGACAGAAGGAATAACTAATAGAGCCAAAAAGGACCCTACCTGGCTGCTTAGCAGTATCTGCTGATCACTACCTCTGTCCTGAGATGCACTCCTCTGTTCAGCTTCTCTGACACCAGACTCTCCTTGTTTCCCATCTATCTCTCCACCAGCAACTTTTCATTCTCCACAGTCTTTTAATGTCCTTCCTCAGGATTCTCTTCTTGTCTCAATTTCTACTCTTCTTGGGCATTTTCATCCTCCCACGATTTGAAAACTAATTATGCTCCTACAGCAGCACTCTATAACCCCAGCAGTGTTTACCAGACTGTATTTAGTATAGTTGCATTTTAAATCATCTGTCTTGCTCACTGGTATCTAAGCTCCATGAGTGCTGGGACCATCTGCCTTGTTCATCTAGTATCCCTTGTGCCTAACATATGGTAGGTTTAAAATGTGACAGTTGACTGATGGAATTAGGAACACAGGTGGTCAGACTAGTTTTAGACAATTGTGCAAATGTCTTTCTCTAAAAAAAAAACCAAAAAACAACAAAGAAGAAGGATGAAAGGAATGCAAATGCAAATAAGTTCGTAGATTCGGGGGCACAACCTTGAATGTAAGAAGTGGCTGAAAATATTTAAATACAAGTCTATACAGAGAGGCAGTTATGGATATCCAGAAGATTACAGAGGCTGGCTTCCTAAGTGCAAGGGTATAGTTTTACCTAAAGGTCTCTCAATTCTGAACAGCTCCATCAAGTCATTCTGATCTAGTTCATTCCTAGCTTAGAGTCTTTTTACCTGATTATCCAAGAAGTCTGGATGTTATACCCACTCCCTAATTCAAACAAAAAGAGTTCTTAAAACCTAATTCTCCCCAAAACTCTGAAGAATTAATAACAATAACAGGTAATATTTATCTAGCATTTAAGTGTCAGGTACTATTCTAAGTGCTTTACATATATTAGCTCATTTAATCTTTACAATAAACCTATGAGGTAGATACTACTATGGCACTTTTTCAGATGTGAAAACCGAGGCACAGAGAAAACAAGTAATTTGCCCAAGGTCAGCTAATAAGTAATGGAGGATAAGATTCTTAGCTCCTAAGCATTAAGCTATACAGCCTCTCAATCACTTACACATCCATACTACTCCTAAAATTAACTCTTAACAATAACAAACATTTACTAAGTGCTTCATAAGTGCCAAAAACTGGGGATACAAAGATGAGTAAGAAACAAGCCCTATAGTTCACAACTAGGGTAGAGAGAGGGTAAGGGAAGCAAGAGACTGACAACAATAATATGAGAGAAGAAATACTGAAAAGATATAAAGAACTCTGGGAACGAAGGTAAAGAACATTTAAGTCTTCCTATAAAAAATTATCCAACATTTCAAATGCAGATGAAACTACAAAATAATAAAACACTTCCGCATCAACTAACAAGCTTTGTCAAATCTGCAAAGGGAAATGAAGGAACTTTCTGAAAAGATAAAAATGTTTTATACCTTGACTAGGGTGGTGGTTACACAGTGTACACATTTGTCAAAACAAATTCAGCTATATGCTTAAAATATATGCATTGTATTACATGGAAATTACACTTCAATAAAGCTGGCATCTACCTCAATAAGTTGATTTTTAAAGAAATTAAGCAGGGCTCTGCTTTTAGGGAAGTTAGTATTCTAATGGTAGAAACAGATAATAAATATGTAAGCAAAAAATTTTTTCAGATAGTGATAAGTGCAATAAACAAAATAAAACAGAGTGACAAGGCTGACAGTGAATGGGAAGAGAGACAATTCAATTGAGTAGTCAGGCCTCTGACTACCCAACATTTAAGCTGAGAACTGACTGACAAGTTGCCAAGCATGAGAATATGTAAGGGCAAACCAAGAGCAAAGGCCTATTCGAAAGCCATGAAAAATTTTAGTGTATTTGGTCACATGGGAAATAAAATTCAAACCCAATAATAAACACTTCAGCATTTACTTAAAAGACAAACAACAGGTAATACATTAAAAGAAAACAAAATGTCTAAAGTGAAAAGTTTCATTCCTTTCTCCCTTCATCTTCCATCTCTCTCATTCTCCCTCATCACCTCCCCCATGTCCCACCTCCCTGCCATTCTCACTCTTCCCCTCCTCACACTTATTTCTTATGTATCCTTCTAGCATTAAAGCAATCATTTAAAGCAATCATAAACACAAATATATTTTTATTTTCTCACTTTTGTACACAAAAGGCAGCAAATCATACACAATATTCAATACATGACCTTTTTCATCTAACATATATATATGTAAATAGAAAGCATCTATTACTTTTTTACAGCTGCAAAATATTCCATTGTATGGATATACCACAATTTATTTAACCAGTCTCCTAAGCAATGGATTTGGGGGCTGTTTCCCATCTTTTGCACAGTATATGGCAGAAACAATTGGTGCCTTGTATCACATTCCCTCAGCCCACAGATGAATTCAACCACAGTTGCTGTGGACAATTCCCACTTACACTGACAGTGTTCTACCTCATGCTGATAGTAGCCTATCTCAAGATTCATCAAGTCTCTTCACTTTTCTGCCTCAGGGCCTTCTCCAAAGTCAAGAGAGACCAAAGAGCAGTAGGGCAGCCCAGAATCATAGGGAAATTAGCACCCTTACCAGCAATCCTAAACCAACTGCTGGAGGATGAGGGTGGAGTTGCTGATGAATAAATGCTCCAGACTCTGTCTTAAACTACCCTGTATGCATGCAATAGGCCCACAAATGAAGTCATGGTGACAGGGATGAAGGCTATGCATGAGACCAACAGCACAGCCTTCCTCTCACCAAAACTGATATAACTTAGCTACTAATGCTGCTGAGTCCAAAACTTGTCCTCAGCAAAGGCTAACCCTCAGTCCCCTATGTTATAATCTCTCAAAGACATGAGCCAACCACTTGGATGGTTGATTACACTGGAGCTCCTCCATCCTGAAGGGAGCAGCAATTTGCCCTTACTAGCACTGACTACCATTCTGATAAGCTTGCCGTCCTGCCTTCAATGCCTCCGCCAGCACCACTACCCAAGGGTATCTGGTTTACCAACATGTGGCATATCTAGACCAAGTGACTCTTTTTACATATAAGGAAATGTAACAATGGGCACTAAGCACAGATCTCACCCTACACTATATCACCAAGAAGTGGTAAGCCTGACAGAACGTTGAAATGGCCTCCAAGATGCAATAAACACATCCTAAAAGTACAATACAGAGGTGTGAGCAGAAATAGAATTGGTTCCTATGATCCTAGTGACCAAATAAAACAACTTGTTCCCCATCCCTGCAACTTTAGGCTCTGCTAGGATTAGAGATTCTTGATCTCAAGGGAGAAACATTTTTAATTAGAGGACTTTGAATCTGAATGTGAAGTTAACAAGTGTTGGTCACTTTGGGTTCCTCATGCTGATGGACCAGAAGGCAAAGAAATGTGTGATTATAAAGTCAGGGTAACTAACCCTGGTAGCTAGATAACCTCTTGGTGCCTCCAAGCCTGGTAATAACAGGCATGTGTAGCATAAGGCAAAGGCATGATAAAGGAGAGACAAACAGGGGCTCAGACTCTTCAGGAATGATAGTCTGGATCACCCTACCAGGCAAGCAACCTAGACCAGCTGAAGTCTGGCAAAGGGTGAGGGAAATCTAGACTGGATGGTGGTTAAGGCGAACATCTTAATATACGGCCGTGGAACCAGCTGCAGCACAGACCATAGCTTATTTCCATTAAGTCGTTTTAAGAGACTGCTGCCAGCCTCTATCTTGAGAAGTTGGTAACAAGAGTGGGCTTAATATGGAGTGCTAGTTGTGTAAAGAATAAACTACAACGGAGTCTTTCAGAGTTCTGCAACACAGACTGCCAACATCCCACCTTTGCTCATGCTGCTCTTTGTATCTGACATAACTTCCCCACTCCTTTCTATACCTGAAAGTTTATCCGTCATCTAACAAAACAGCAAAAAATTTTCAAAACTGATAATATTCAATCCTTCAAGCGTTGAGTAAGACAGGCACTTACACACTACCCAGCTGGGAAGGTAAACTGATACACCTTTCTGGAAAGCAATGTGGTAACATGTAACTTTAAGGGTCTTTCAAAGACTGACATCGTCTTATCCAGCAACTTTTCTTCTAGCAATCTCTAAAAGCAAAGTAACAGAAATACACACAAGACCTAAGCACAAAGATGTTCACTGCAGTATTATTTATAACAAGTGTAAAAATAATCTAAATTCTCAATATTAAGATAATAAAGTAAATCAATTTAACTCCACTCCCAAAGAGATCTTTAGTTCAAGAGCAAAGCAGAAACCTCTTTATCTTTATGGCCCTCCAATTAGACAATACCTAATAAATTATTTCTAAATTGAAAGCAACGATATCTTATGTCATCATTAAAAATATCTTTAAGAAGAGTTTTCAATGATGAGGAAATGCTTGTGAAATACAAAAACCACATGCAAAACTGACTACACAATAAGATTTCAATTAAGGAAAGAAAAAAACAGGATTAAAAATAAATGCCAAGGGGCTGGCCCCGTGGCCGAGTGGTTAAGTTCGCGCGCTCCGCTGCAGGCGGCCCAGTGTTTCGTTAGTTCGAATCCTGGGCGCGGACATGGCACTACTCATCAGACCACGCTGAGGCAGCGTCCCACATGCCACAACTAGAAGAACCCACAACGAAGAATACACAACTATGTACCGGGGGGCTTTGGGGAGAAAAAGGAAAAAATAAAATCTTTAAAAAATAAAAAATAATAAATAAATGCCAAAATGTTGACGGTATCACCTTAGATCAGAGTTATTAACTCACAGTCTAGGCCCACAGGATACACAGCTGCCTTCAGGATTCCAAAAGCCCTTTTGGAATTATGTACAAGATTTAGTGCTTGTATCGTTTTCTGGAGATAACATCCACAACTTTCATCAAATTCCAAAAGGGAACTTTAACCCCAAAGTGACCAAGAATAATCTATGTAGTAGAATTAAGATAATTTTTTTCCCTGCTTCTTTACACTTCTTTTTTAAACTTTCCACAAAGCACATTATTAGCCTGATAATCAAGGGGAGAGAGAAGGAGGGGAATTAGGTAAAAGTGTCCATAGTTCCCAAAAATAAATGATTAATCTCTAAAAAAAAAAAAAAAAAAACCACACACACACTAAAGGACCTGCATATGAAGACATTTCCTTAAAATTTCTATTGACTCAAAACACACAGTTTCGTTCGTCTCAACATTTCTAGGGGCCAGCCTCGTGGCACAGTGGTTAAGTGTGCACGTTCCACTTCAGCAGCCCAGGGTTCACTGGTTCGGATCCTGGGTGTGGACCTACACACCGCCTGTCCAGTCATGCTGTGGCAGGCGTCCCACATATAAAATAGAGGAAGATTGGCAGCAGATGTTAGCTCAGGGCTAATCTTCCTCAAAAAAAAAATTTCTAATTTGCCCAACTCTTGTTCAGACAGAGGATCAACGTTTCACAGAGTTCAGCCAACAAAGGAGAAGGAAAATGAGTAAGAAACCAATGCTGGTAGTGCCACTCTACAAATACAATGTGTTAGAAGAATTTCAGTAGAAGGATTCTATGTGTAAACTAAAAAGTAAGTTCCAAATTCTAGGGTTGTTAGGCCATCTCTAATAAAAATTCCCAATAAAAGGAAGTGGGCTAAACCATACACTGACAAAATGGGGTTAGTATAGCAACCAATAATTACAAAAACCATAAAGCGTTCAAACTTATGACCTGATTGTAACACAATAAAACCATTAATTACAAAAAATTAAATAAATCCTTAAATTTTTTTTAATCTCTACCCAAAAAAATCTTAGACAAAGAAGGAAATTACAACTATAATAAAATCTAGACAACAGAAGTAAATGAAAGGTATAATTACAGAAAACAAAGAAGCAATTTATTATTTGTAGATGTGTTTCTCTTATTAAACTATTTAATTTCTTCTTTTTACCATATTTGATTTCAAAAAATATCTGAGCACCTTCTACAGTTTTATCATCTAACAAGTCATTTAAAACATCCAGATTTATACTCTACTATCAACATATTCTCTTCACTGGTTAATCCAATTCCACTCTCTCTCAAAAATGATTTTCATGTATGCCTTTGGTACTGTATCTATCCTCAGTTAAAATGCCCTCTTCTCCCCAGACCCATATCAATACTTATCCATTTTCATGGGTGCAGACCAATTTGAGAGCCTGATGACAGCTTTGAAGACTCTTCTCAGAAAAAAAAAACAATTTTTATGGTTAGTTTCCATAGGTCCACAGATCTCACAAAGCCTAAAGCAGACTTACGTTTTTAGCAACTTACCCACCATTCAACATTCATTCTTCTGGTCAAAAGGCCCTGATTTTCCTTTGGAGATCCAACCCCCTCTTGCATTCAAATCCATATGGTAGGAACCAACACTAGCAATAAAGCATGAAACCAATTAGCATTCTCCAACCTCTCGGCAGGAGTAATCGGTTTAGAAATGGCTGACTCAAACTGAGGCTAAAGGAGCAGATTAACAGGTAAAAGATGTCTTTTGCCTCAGCACGTACTGGACTTAAACTTGAATGAAATGAGACTGAAGCTAACAGCTTTCTAACACCCCACAGACAGACAAAAAGAGAGAAACAAAATGTTGATAACGCCTATATTTAAACACTGAATCCAACCATACCTGAAGCTCTTCCTCCAGACTTTTCAGTGACAAACCAATAAATTCCCTTTTCTTCCCTCTACCACTGTGGGATAGGTTTTCTACCACTTTCAAAACAGTCCTGAGATAGAGCCCACTCCTGGATTAAGATTAAAAACTCCTGAAGTAGATGTCAAATCTATATTCTGAATCCAGACACATGGGTTCAGAATAGTAAAGCTAATTATGGTGAATAGACGGGCAATAATTAGAGCCCACTAGTCACAAAAAGCTTTTAACCATACTAGCAAAAAAAGAGAAAATCTTCACGAGTTTTTTATTTCAGCTTTGTAAATTATTGAACTATATGACAAAATATTCCCAGAAACCAGCCGAAGCAATGCCTTGAAGCTACCAAGACAAGGCAATTGTTTTAGGACTGCAGTTTCCCAGACGTCAAACAAAATCTGGACTTCTACATCCTTGCTCAAAAGAACCAAGCTCAGATACAATCTCACCTCATCCATGAAGCTGGCCCCCACCCTCAATGACACCCTTCCTTTTTCTTAACTACTTTAGGTACTTAAAATGCGCAATTTCAGCAGTTAATTATATATATATATTTTATCATTCCTAGTTATTTTAGTCTCTTGTCTCCACACAGTGAAATGCACTTATTTGCTGAGACAAAATAGTTAACGTTTTAATCAAAAGAACTAGAAGAAAGCCTCCTGAAGAGGACAGATAATCAGGTAATCCTAACTTACATTTCCCAAATTTCACCTTTCGTTTAGGAGAAAACCGTTTTCTCACTGTGATTAATACCAGCACCATCATAACAGTCCCCCAGAAGTTCACTGATTTCTACTTAAAACTCCAGTTCGAAGGTGGATTAAAAGATCCTTTTTTTCCACCCTTGCATAGTTTAAGAAAAAAAAACCTGCAGGCGCTGTAAAAAAGAGATCCTCACTAAATGATGAGGGAAAGTTGCACAATAGAAGGAAGCAAAAGAAAATACAACTTGCAGTCACTTTTATATGAACAGATTTCTGACTCTCATCATGATGACCTTCTAACATCAATACTCCCTCCTCAAGCTTTCGCCCTTCCTAACTCCTTACTTGCTGACAAGAGGTCGAGTGAACTCTGCAGTTCACCCAGGAAGTAAGAGGCATCCATTCCTCCACAATCAGTCAACAGTGTTATCTCCTCAAGGTTAGTGACCATGTTACATACTAATGATTCTCCACAAACTGAAACAAGCTAAGGTAGGGGGAAAAAACTGGAAAGAAATTATGCTTAACTATCAGTGGTAGTTGTCACTGTGTGGTAGGACTGTGGGTGATTTTTTTCCTGTTTATCCTCCCCACATTTTTATCATGCGTATTATTTTGACTCAGAAAAGTTTCATCCTTATGCAGTCAAATCTTATCCTTTATGGATTCAGCTTTTATTAACAATGACACAAAACCCAGAGCAATATGAGGAAAAATATTACCAAAAGTGACTACATAAAAACAAAACACTTGGTACTGCACGTATACATGTGCACACACACAAACCCTTAAACAAAGTCTAAAGAAAAACTAGGAAAAAAAATAATTGGAAAATATTTCACACATAGAAAAGATGTTATAAATCAATGAGAAAAACGCCAACAATTCAAAAAATATTTTAAAAACCAGCAAAGGCTATAAAGAGAGAGTGCAGAGAAACAGAAATACACGTGGTCAGTAAACATCTAAAAAGATGCTCCACCACAGCCATACAACCATAAATACAGAAACTGAGATCAAAACCAGGTTTTTTTCATCTACTGAATTAGCAAAGGTGCCAAGGACTGAAAATCCAATATTCAACAGGGTGTGGGGAGCAGCTGCTGTCAACCACTGCTGTAACATCATACAACTCTTTTGACACACAACTTAACCCTCTTTCAGCCTTGGATGGACACATCTTGGATCCAGCAACTCCAATATAAAAATTAATTCTATGACTATATTCTTATAAGGACAAGTAAATACGTACAACAATATTTACTGAAGCCACGTTTGTAACACCATAAAACTGGAAATGGTCTAAATTCCAATAAGTAAATGGTAAAACAGATTGCTAAATAGCCAAATAATAGAAGAATATGCCACTATTAACAAGAGCAACGTGGATAGCAAAAGCAAAGATAACGAAAGTAAAAATAGACAAATTTTTCTACATCAAAATTTAAAACTTTTCTGCATCAAGGGACACAATCAACACAGTGAAATGGAAACCTACAGAATGGGAGAAATCTGCAGCTATGTTTGCAAATCATATTTCTGTTAAGGGGTTACTATCCAGAATAGATAAAGAATTCTTACAACTCAACCAAAAAAACTGAACAACTCGATTCAAAAACAGGCAAAGGACTTGAATAGACATTTCTCCAAAGAAGATACACAAATGGCCAACAAGCATATGAAAAGATGGTCAACATCACTAATCATTAAGGAAATGCAAATCAAAATCACAATGAGATATCAGCTCAGATCTACTATAGTGGTTGCCATCAAAAAAAAAAAAAAAGAAGGAAACCCGGTGCACTGTTGATGGAAATGTAAAATGGTGCAGTTGCTATGGAACATGGTATGGTGGTTTCTCAAAAAATTAAAAACAGAATTACTGGGGCCAGCCCAGTGGTGTAGTGGTTAAGTGTGCTCTGCTTTGGTGGCCCGGGGTTCACAGGTTCAGATCCCAGGGGCAGACATAGGACTGCTTGTCAAACCATGCTGTAGAGGCATCCCACATAACAGAGAGGAAGACTGGCACAGATGTTAGCTCAGCAACCATGTTCCTCAAGCAGAAAGAGGAAGACTGGCAACAGATGTTATGTCAGGGCCAATCTTCCTCACAAAACAAAACAAAGAAGAACTATTACATGATGCAGCAACATCACTTCTGGTTATATATGCAAAAGAATCAAAAACATGGTCTCAAAGAGGTATGTGTACACCCATGTACAGTATCATTATCAAATAGCCAAAAGGTAGAAGCAAGCCATGGGTCCACCGACAGATGAACAGATAAACAAAATGTGGTATATACATACAATGGAATATTATTTGGCCTTAAAAAGAAAATTCTGACACATGCTGCAACATGGATGAACCTTGGGGACAGCATACTAAGTAAGTGAATCATGAAGTGACAAACATTGTATGCTTTCACTTATATGAGGTATCTAGAGTAAACTCGTAGAAATGGAAAGTAGAAGTGTGGTTGCCAGGGACTGTCAGGGGAGAGGGGAATGGGGAGTTGTTTACTGGGTACAGAATTCAATTTTGCAAGATGAAAAAGTTCTGGAGATTGATTGCACAACAACGTGCATATACTTAACATCACTGAACTGTACACTTAAAAATGATTAAGATGGTAAATTTTGTTATGCGTATTTTACAATTTTTTTAAAAAAGCAATGTGGATACATGGATGGGTAAATGTTAATGCTAGAATCTAGGTGGTGGATATATGGGTATTCTCTGTAAAATTCTTTCAACTTTGAGTGTTTTAAATTTTTCATAATAAAATATCGTAAGGAAAAAGAACAATGTAGCGCTCTATCTGCATATATGCAAAGACAGTCACATTAAGCGAAAATTGCAAGCTGCAGAATTGTATATATAATTTAACTCTTTACCCATTAAAAGGAGGGGGGAGTTATACATATGCAAAGAAAATTTCTGGCTGTGTATCTTAAAAACCATTATCAGTGTTTACTTCTGGAAAGAGAGTTGAAGATTTAGAAGTCTTTACTTTCTAACCTTAACTATCTAGGATTTTTGCCACAAGCATCTATCACTTGTATTGTAAACATACACATGTATACAGCCCTAAACCTAGCAGCCCCCCACCACAAAGCAAACATTCACCTTATTGACAGCTAGTTCTATGGTTTGATTTTTTTGTACATGTTTAATAATTTCTTTTAATTAAAAGATTTTAAGCAGATACTGAATTTTAATAATTGCCTTTTTGACATGTGAGATGTTCATACTAGTTAGGTAACACTGGGTGCTATAACCAAATCCCAAAATTTCATTAGCTTAACATAATACAGGTTACCATTTTGTTATGAACAGGTTATTAACAGTTCATCATGCTGAGGCGGCGTCCCACATGCCACAACTAGGACTCACAACTAAAAATACACAACTATGTACCAGGTGGCTTTGAGGAGAAAAAGGAAAAATAAAATCTTTAAAACACATCAATGCATCTGATTCCTAGTCAGTGAGCAGCTTTTCTCAACCAAGCAATTCAAGAAACTAGACTCTTGAGAGTGACAACATCAACATGGCGGTGTGAGCTTACCTGGGACTCTCTCCCCTCCAAATTACAACCAAAAAGAGCAACTGCTTTCCAACCAAAAAAAAATTCTAGTAACAGAAATCGTCAGAGACCCACAGCAGCCAAACGACAGAAGGCAGAGAGGCTGGAGCCACCTTCAGAGGAGCTGGAATGGGGTAGAAGAGAACTTCACTCTCGCCCCTAGAGACTGGGATCACTGCCACGGGTGAGGGAAGGAGCAGGGGAGGGGCCACGCATCCAGGGATCGTCCAGGACTCCCATCACCAGTGCAGTGGAAACCCTCTAAGGGGGAAAAGGTTTCACGTGGGGGAACCCCAGCAAGCCACGGCCCCAGGAGACCAGAAAGCAAGAGCTGATCCAATCCAGGTCGGCATGAGTGAACGTGCCCCTCCTCCCCCAACCCACGCTGCACACCACCGTCCAGGCTGAAGGCGGAGGGCTCAGATGGCAAGGCTCTCAACCCCCATCTAGCGCCGACAGGCTGGAATTGCAACTGAATAACAGCAGCATGTGCAAAAACCGCTCCTCCACCACCCAGCAATTTATAAAAGCTCCAGTCCAAAAGGAAAACAATAAAAATACAGAAGTAGGTCCTGAGGGCTTGGAAATGGGTAAACTAAGTGAAGATGAGTTCAAAATAGCTATCATCAAAATATTCAATGAAGTAAAGGGAAACATAGAGAAACAAGTTAACGAGTTCTGGAGTTACTTCACAAAAGAGACTGAAATTATAAAGAAGAATCAATTAGAAATACTAGAGATGAAAAGTACAATGGATCACATAAAACAGAATACGGATTCCCTGAATGCCCGTGTAGACACCATAGAGGAGAAAATTAGCATAATCGTAGATAGACAGGCTGAATGGCTCCAGATGGAGGAAGAAAGAGAACTAAGAATTAAAAAAACTGAAGAAAATCTCCGAGAAACAGCTGACTCAACGAGAAAATGCAACTTAAGAATCGTCAGAATTCCTGAGGGCGTGAAAAGGAAAATGGAGCAGAAAGTGTGCTCAACGAAATAATAAAAGAGAAATTCCCAAACCTAGGGACTGAGAGAGAAATGTATGTGGAGGAAGTTTTCAGATCTCCTAGATTTGTCAATGTAAAAAGACCTACTGCAAGGCATATAGTAGTAAAAATGGCAAAAATAAATTACAAAGAAAGAATGCTCAGGGCAGCAAGGCAAAGAAAATAACCTACAAAGGAACCCCCATCAGACTTTCGGCAGATTTGTCTACAGAAAACTTACAAGCTAAGAGAGATTGGAGTGACATCTTCAAAACTTTAAAGCAGAAAAATCTTCAGCCAAGAATACTCTATCCAGCAAAAATATCCTTCAGATATGAGGGAGAAATTAAATCTTTTCTGGACAAACAAACGCTAAGGGACTTTGTAGTCACAAGACCTCCACTACAAGAAATCCTCAAGAAGGCTCTCATACCTGAAAAAAGAAAAAAAGGGAATAAGGGGTCACAAAACACAGAGTAGGGAGACAAACAGATAGAATCTGAATAGGATAGCAAATATTCAACTATAGCATTAGGATAAAGGGAAGGAAATCACCAAAGCAAAGACAATCTTCTCACTCTAACCACAAACTCACAAAAGAAGTTGGCATAAGAGATGAAAATAATAATTTAGGAGAGGAGGAGGAAATGGACTGAAACAGTCTAAGCTAAGGAAGTAAGAGACCACCAGAAAATGGACTATGTTATATACGACATTCTGAATACAAACTTCAGGGTAGCCACTAAACTAAAAAACAGAACAGAGACACAAAACATAAATAAGGAAAAAATCTAAGAAACCCAGCATAAGAAATTGCAGAAGTCAATGGGTAGCCTAAAACACACACAGGACGAGAAACAAAGGAAACACAGGAAAACGAGATAACGAGCCACAGATTGACAGCATTAAGCCCTCATGCATCAATACTCACCCTCACTGTAAACGGACTGAACTCTCCAAAAAGACACAGAGTGGCAAAATGGATTAAAGAACAAGATCCAACAATTTGTTGCCTCCAGGAAACACACCTCAGCTCCAAGGACAAACACAGGCTCAGAGTGAACAGGTGGAAGACAATACTCCAAGCTAATAGCAAACAAAGGAAAGCAAGTGTCGCAATACTTATATCAGACAGAACAGACTTCAAGATAAGGCAGGTAAAGAGAGACATAGAGGGCCAATATATAATGATCAAAGGGACACTTCATCAAGAAGAAATAACACTTATAAATATCTATGCACCCAACATAGGAACACCAACGTTCATAAAGCAACTGTTAACAAACCTAAAAGAAGACATAAAAAATAACACAATAATAGTAGGGGACCTCAACACCCCACTCACATCAATGGACAGATCATCCAGACAGAAAATCAACAAAGAAACAGTGGAGCTAAATGAAAAGCTAAAACAGTTGGACTTAATAGACATATATAAACATTCCATCCAAAAACAGCAGAATACACATTCTTCTCAAGCATGCATGGAACATTCTCAAGGATAGACTGTACGTTGGGAAACAAGGCAAGCCTCTACAAATTTAAAAACATTGAAATAATAACAAGCATCTTCTCCAATCATAATGCCATAAAGCTACAAATTAATTACAAGAAAAAAGCAGAGAAAGGCACAAGGATGTGGAAACTAAACAATATGCTATTGAAGAAGCAATGGATCATTGAAGAAATTAAAGAAGAAATCAAAAAATACCTGGAGACAAATGAAAATAATAACATGCCATACCAACTCATATGGGATGCAGCAAAACTGTATTAAGAGGAAAATTCATCGCAATTCAGGCACATCTTAACAAACGAGACAAATCCCAAATCAGCAATCTTAAACTACACCTAACTGAATTGGAGGAAAAAGAACAAATAAAGCCCGAAGTCAGCAGAAGGAGAGAAATAATAAAAATCAGAGCAGAAATAAATACTATTGAAACAAAAAAGGCGGTAGAAAGGAACAATGAATCAAAGAGCTGGTTCTTTGAGAAGATAAGTAAAATTGACAAGCCCCTTTGTAAGCCAGACTTACAAGAAAAAAAGAGAGAAAGCTCAAATAAGCAAAATCAGAAATGAAAGAGGAGTAATAACAAGACTCCACAGAAAATAACGGATTATAAGAGAATCCTACGAAAAACTATATCCCAGGAAAATGGATAACCTAGGGGAAATGGATAAACTCTTGGACTCCTACAATCTCCCAAAGCTCACTCAAGAAGAGGCAGACAATCTGAACAGACCAATCACAAGGAAAGAGATTGAAACAGCAATCAAAAACATCCCAAAGCATAAAACCCCAGGATCAGATGGCTTTCCTGGGGAATTCTACCAAACTTTCAGAGAGGATTTAATACCTATCCTTTTCAAGCTATTCCAAAAAATCAGGGAGGATGGAACACTTCCTGACACATGCTACGAGGCCAACATCACGCTGATACCAAAGCCTGACAAGGACAGCACGAAAAAGAAGAACTACAGGCCAATATTGCTGATGAACATAGATGCAAAAGTTCTCAACAAAATTTTGGCAACCCAAATACAGCAATTCATCAAAAGGATCATACATCATGATCAAGTGGGATTCATACCAGGGACACAGGGATGGTTCAACATCTGCAAATCAATCAATGTGATACACCACATCAAAAAACTGAGGAATAAAAACCACATGATCATCTCAATAGATGCAGAGAAAGCATTTGACAAGATCCAACAGCATTTATGATAAAAACTCTGAACAAAATGGGCATAGAAGGAAACTACCTCAACATAATAAAGGCCATATATGACAAACCCAGAGCCAACATCATACTCACTGGGCAAAAACTGAGTGCCATCCCCCTGAGAACAGGAAGGAGCCAAGGATGCCCTCTATCACCACTCTTATTTAACATAGTACTGGAGGTCCTGGCCAGAGCAATCAGGCAAGAAAAAGGAATAAAAGGAATCCAAATAGGGAGGGACGAAGTGAAACTCTCGCTGTTTGTAGATGACATGATCTTATATATAGAAAACCCCAAAGAATCCATTGGAGAACTCTTAGAAGTAAACAACAACTACAGCAAAGTTGCAGGGTACAAAATCAATTTGCATAAATCAGTAGCATTTCTATACTCTAATAACGAACTAACAGAAAAAGAACTCAAGAACACAATACCATTCACAATCATTACAAAAAGAATAAAATACCTCGGGGTGAATTTAACTAAGGAAGTGAAAGACCTATACGATGAAAATTACAAGGCTTTTCTGAAAGAAATGGATGACGACATAAAGAGATCTATCTCTTCTTCCATGCACATGGATTGGAAGAATAAACATAGCTAAAATGTCCATTCTACGTAAAGCAATCTACAGACTCAACGCCATCCCAATCAGAATCCCAATGACATTCTTTACAGAAATAGAACAAAGAATCCTAAAATTCATATGGGGCAACAAAAGACCCTGAATTGCTAAAGCAATCCTGAGAAAAAAGAACACAGCTGGAGGCATCACAATCCGTGACTTCAAAACATGCTACAAAGCTACAGTAATCAGAACAGCACGGTACTGGTACAAAAACAGGTGCACAGATCAATGGAACAGAATTGAAAGCCCAGAAATAAAACCAGACATCTATGGACAGCTAATCTTCGACAAAGGAGCTGAGAGCATACAATGGAGAAAAGAAAGTCTTTTCAACAAATGGTGCTGGGAAAACTGGAAAGCCGCATGTAAAAGAATGAAAACTGACCATTCTTTTTCACCATTCACCAAAATAAACTCAAAATGGATCAAAGACCTAAAGCTGAGACCTGAAACCATAAGGCTTCTAGAAGAAAATGTAGGCAGTACACTCTTTGACATCAGTATTAAAAGGATCTTTTCGGACACCATGTCTTCTCAGAGAAGGGAAACAACAGAAAGAATAAACAAATGGGACTTCATCAGACTAAAGAGCTTCTTCAAGGCAAGGGAAAACAGGATTGAAACAAAAAAACAACCCACTAACTGGGAAAAAATATTTGCAAGTAATACATCTGACAAAGGCTTAATATCCATAATATATAAAGAACTCACACAACTCAACAACAAAAAACCAAACAACCCAATCAAAAAATGGGCAGGAGACATGAAGAGATATTTCTCCAAAGAAGATATATGGATGACCAATAGGCACATGAAAAGATGTTCATCATTGCTGATGATCAGGGAAATGCAAATCAAAACTACACTAAGATATCACCTTACACCCATTAGAATGACAAAAATAACCAAAACAAAAAGTAACAAATGTTGGAGAGGTTGTGGACAAAAAGGAACCCTCATACACTGCTGGTGGGAATGCAATCTGGTGCAGCCACTATGGAAAACGATATGGAGATTCCTCAAAAAATTAAAAATAGAACTACCATACGATCCAGCCATCCCACTACTGGGTATTTATCCAAAGAGCTTGAAGTTAGCAATCCCAAAAGTCCTGTGTACCCCAATGTTCATTGCAGCATTATTTACAATAGATGTGCAAGCAACCTAAGTGCCCATCAACATATGATTGGATAAGGAAGATGTGGTATATATATACAATGGAATACTACTCCGCCACAAAAAAGAACAAAATCGTCCCATTTGCAACAACATGGAGGGACCTTGAGGGAATTATGTTAAGTGAAATAAGCCAGATAGAGAAGGACAATCTCTGTATGACTTCACTCATATGAGGAATTTAAACACGTGGACAAAGAGAACAGATCAGTGGCTACCAGGGGAAAGAGGGGAGGGGGGTGGGCACAAAGGGTGAAGGGTTACACCTACAACGCGACTGACAGACAACAATATACAACTGAAATTTCACAAGATTGTAACCTATCATTAACTCAATAAAAAATTTAAAAAAAAAAAAAAGAAACTAGACTCTTTCCAACACGTGCTTCACCACGCCTTAGGCCATGGAGTTCTCTGCATCCAACCTGAGAACACATGGAGAAAGCACACCCTACTCTTAAATATCTTGACCTGGAAGTAACACACATCACTTCTGCTCACATTTCCCTGAAAAATAGTCACTTGGCACCACCTAGATACAAGGGGGTCTAGAAAATAAAATCCTTGTCTGGGTAGCTGACACAAATACCCATCTCTACATATAGTTTCTCATCTTTGACCTAATAATTTGATGAATTAATAATTTCCTAGAAATAAAAGAGCTCTGCATTCCTAGAATAAACTATAATTGATCATGGTGTATTGTTTTATTATATTGCTCTACTTACAATTTACACATATATACACTTAGTAAAATTAGCTTTTCTTTTTTAGTGAGGAAGATTTGCTCTAAGCTAACATCTGTTGCCAATCTTCCTCCTTTTTTGCTTCAGGAAGATTAGCCCTGACCTATCATCTGTGCCAATCTTCCTCTATTTTCTCTGTGGGTTGCCACCACAGCACAGCTTGATGAGTGGTGTAGGTCTGCACCCAAGATCCAAACACGCAAACCCAGGCCAGCAAAACAGAGCCCATCACACTTAACCACTACACCACAGGGCCAGCCCCTTTAGTCCTATTCTTAATCAGGTTTTAGTAGGAGTTAACTAGCATTATGTCTACTACATACAGGGTAGGTGTTCAATACTTTAATAGTAAAGCTGCTATCCTCTCAGAAAGGAAGCCAGACACAAGTTCAACACTAATTGATCCAACAGACATATAGTTCCTAGTTGCCACAATACAAACAGAAGTACGTTACTGTAGAAACACACCATAAAGAACGATGAACAAACCAGGAGGCTGACATATCCTGAAAAATTGTCTTAAAACTTAAAAATGTCATAATTTTCCCAAAGCCCTAGAAGGACTTTATAATTTTTGTGTTGAAGGCTTGGCCATTCCCTGTCACAGTGACAAAGGATGATACCCATGTAAATTACCTTTCATATGCCAATGCCAATCTAGAATCATTCGAGAAGATCTTGAGTTCTCTAGGTAGGGCATTCAGCATGAGAGGATCTAGAGAGTAAACTGAGACAGGAAGAAGGTAAAACCTACGAAGAATTCCAGGGAACAGGGTTTGGTGACAGTAATGAACACGTTACTTCTCTGAATTCATCTCCTACATCTCTCCTCTACTCCACTACTCCTCCTCTACTCTCACACTACTGCAGCCACACTGGCCTCCTCACCATTACTAGATCAAGACAAGCCATTCCTGCCTCGGTCTTTGCACTGACTGCTCCCTCTGTATAGAATGCTCTTTCCCTGAGTATCTACAATGCTTGTTCCTTCACCTACTTCAAATGCTTGGTCAAAAGTCAACTTGTTAGCAAGGCCTTCCCTGAACAGTCAATTAAAATTGCAAACTACTCCAACCCCAGCTCAGCATTCCCCAGCCATCCTGCTTTATTTTTTCCCCATAGCACTTATCACTAACATAATATGTAATTTATTTATTTACCACTTTGTCTGTCTCCTACCCCCACACATATATTGCTAGGTTCCATGTGAACAAGGGATTTTTTCCTTGCCTGATTTGTTCACTGTTACTATCCACAGATTCTAGAATGGTACCTGGCATATGGTAAGACCTCAATAAATACCTGGTTAACTACATTAAATGTTCCATATATTGAATGTCCAAAGAAATGACATTTTGAGATTTAGTGTTTGCAATTGATCCTATCCTAAGCCAACCTAAGACATCCATCAAAGAACTGCTCCTTCCATTCGCTTAGAAATTTAAAGACCTGATTTTTTTAAATTGACAATGTTTATAATTATATGATCTCCCTTGGTCTCTGCCTAAATTTCTCAGTCTACATGGAGGAGGCCAGAAAAGGTTTCAGAAGAAAATGCTCTCTCCACCCCACCCCAGAGTAAGTTAGTTTGGAGCCTGCCTTCACTTCACAGCAGCCATGTCTTCTTCATCTCCATTTTGTCTACTTTCCAAAGGAAAATTTTTTAAAAAACAAAACTAATATTAAGAGGGGAGTTGGTAAAGGAAGGAAGTGGACACAAAGTTTCAGGTAGAAACCTGAATTTTACTGGGAAAACTTCAGATTGATATATATGTTTAATTACTTATATTTTAAGGTTTTCTAGTCATGTAAGGCATTATTTAATCATAGCTGAACTTCCCAGCTATCTCATAACTTCTAAACAAAAAATGTTTGCCTTAAAACGTATCCACTATATGGTAAAACTGGTGATCTCATACATTGCTGGTGATATTATAAATTGGTACAACCCTTAAATAAAGCAATGTATCAAACAGAAAATTACAGTAATCATATTTCTAATCTTTCCAGAGGAAATACTCCAAAATCATAGGGATGGGTTGCAATTCCAGGTAAGATGCGAGAAGCATATTTCACCTTGTCACTCACATTGAATATAGCTATAAAACCTAGGCAGATTGCATGGAGCAGCTGAGGACTCTGAAAAGCAAACAGTTTCTTCTCAAGCTCACATGGAGCATTCACCAAGACACAGCACATTCTGGGTCATAAAACACACCTTAATAAGTTTAAAAGAATAGAAATCATGCTTTGTCTGCTCTCACACCACACGGAACTAAACTAGAAATCAACAACAGGGGGCTGGCCAGGTGGCACAGCAGTTAAATTCGCACATTCTGCTTCTCGGAGGCCCGGGGTTCGGCATTCAGATCCCGGATGCGGACATGGCACTGCTTGGCAAAAGCCATGCTGTGGTAGGCGTCCCACGTATAAAACAGAGGAAGAGCAGCATGGATGTTAGCTCAGGACCAGTCTTCCTCAGCAAAAAGAGGAGGATTGGCAGTAGTTAGCTCAGGGCTAATCTTCCTCAAAAAAAAAAAAGAAATCAATAACAGAACAACAGCTGGAAAATTTCAAAACGCATGGAGATTAAATAACATACTTTTAAACAGCACATGGGTCAAAGAAGAAATCTCAAAAGAATTTTTAAAATATTATGAACAAGGGGCCGGCCCAGTGGCACAGTGGTTAGGGTCGCAAGTTCTGCTTCTCGGCAGCCTGGGGTTTGCCAGTTCAGGTCCTGGGTGTGGACATGGCACTGCTTGGCAAAAGCCGTGCTGTGGTAGGCAACCCACGTGTGGAGTAGAGGAAGATGGGCATGGATGTTGGCTCTGGGCCAGTATTCCTCAGCAAGAAGAGGAGGATTGGCAGTAGTTAGCTCGGGGAAAATCTTCCTCAAAAAGAAAAAAAAAAAATACTATGAACAAAATGAAAATAAGACATAAAAATTTGTGATATGCAAGAAAAGCAGTAGTTAGAGGGAAATTTATGGCAATGAAGGTATATATTAGAAAAGTAGAAAAATCTAAAGTCAATAATCTAAACTTCCACCTAGGAAACCGGGAAAAGAAGAACAAGTTAAATTCAAAGTAAGCCACAGAAAGAATAAAAATTAGAGCAGAAATCAGTGAAGTTGAAAACAGGAAATCATAGAGGAAAAGAATCAACAAAACCAAAAGCTGGTTCTTTGAAAAGATCAATAAAATCAATAAGCCTAAGTTTAAGAAAAAAAGAAGACATAAATTACTAGTATCAGAAGAGAAAGAGGGGACATCAGTACAGATCCCATGACCATTAGAAGGATAATAAAGGAATATTATGAACAATTCTATGCCCACAAATTTGATAAGCTAGATGAAATGGACCAATTCCTTGAAAGACACAATCTGTCAAAACTCAACAAGAAGAAATAGACAATCTAAATAAGCTTGTACTGATTAAAGAAATTGAATTAATAATTAATAACCTTCCAAAACAGAAAGCACCAGGGCCAGACAGGTTCACTGGTGAAATCTAGCAAACATTTAAGGTAGAAATTATACCAATTATCTACAATCTCTTCTGGAAGATAGAAGTAAAGGGAATACTTCCTAACTCATTTTGAGACGAGCAATATCCTAACGCCAAAACCAGACAAAGACACTACAAGAAAATAAAACTACAGACCAGTATCTCTCATTAACACAGATGCAAAAATCCTCAAAAAATATTAGCAAATTGAATCCAACAAACGGTAGCAAGCAGATTGGGGAAGATCAGAATTCAAAGTACCAACAAACTGACTGTGAGTTTAGCAATTTTTTACCTCCAGTATCTCTCAACCTGAACTCAACACAGCCCAATGCCTGGAAATGGTCACCAGTGTGGCTAGAGAGAGTTCCATTAGGATAGGACTCTCCTAATGCTCAGGGACAGAGCAGAAATTTCCCCACTTTCTTCCTTTTATTTTTAATTTTCCTTGTTCTCTCATATGTCAAACCCCAAGTAATCCTGTGGCAACGACAGCAACAGAGCAAGCAGATACCTAAAACTCTGAAGGAGGGAAACTTTACCCTCCAATCAAAGGAGCTGTCGTCCCAAGAGAATGAAACAAATCCCCATTGCTCTTCTTCCTTCTCATCTCCTGCTGCTTGGCCCAAGGAGGGCATAATTGTGGGAAGCACACAGTAGAGGGGAAAAGAGAAAGCCCCAAATTTCCAGCCAAAGATGTGAAAAAGAGGAGCCCCAGGGAATCAGAAAGTACTGGGAAGACTGCAGATGAAAGCCACCCTTTAAAGTTGCTTATCAACTCCCCAGCTGACACCTGAGCTGTGTATACATGGATGGGACCCTAAAACAGTGTAGACAGGCTTTGAGAACTGAACTATGGGACAGGTCAGGGGTCAGCAAACATTTTCTATAGAGGGCCAAATAGCAAATATTTCAGGTTTTGTGTGCCAAAGAGTCTCTGTCGCAACTGCTCAACTATGACCATTATAGTATGAAAGCAGCCACAAAAAACACATAAACAAATGGGCATGGCTGTGTTCCAATAACATTGTATTTATAAAAATAGGCAGTGGGCTGGATTTAGCCCACAGGCCATAGTTTCACAACCCCTGGGGAAGGCCACCACCCAAATCCCAGACAGTCTGATGGTACACACAAGGAACAAATCCAAATAGCACTAAAAAGGTTTTGAAAACTTAACTGACATTGAAACAACCACCCAGAGAAGGCTGGTCAGAACATGAAGTCTGACTCCAATTCAGTCAACTGTCTGCTAAAACAAACTATTAACCTTCTCCATATAACTTAAACAAGACCCAGAGTGTCAATTATGCAATATTCAAAATGGCCAGAATACAATCTAAATTTACCTGGTATACAAAGACCCAGGAAAATCAACTTGCTTGGGAAAGGAAAATCAAAAGACAAAAGCAAGACCATAACACTGATATGGGAAATGTTTCACAAAGACTTTAAAGCAGCTATTATAAAAATGCTCCAAGGTAAACACTCTTGAAACAAAGGGAAAGAAAGTCTCAGCAAACCTGAAGATAATATAAAGAACCACCAAATGGAAATTTTAGAACTGAAAAGTAACCAAAACAAATTAAAAAACCCCATCTCACTGGACGAATCAATAATAGAGCAGTCAGTGAACACGAAAATAGAGGAATGGAAATTACCTAATGATCGAATAAAAACAAACCCATAGTCAAAATCTGAAATTCTTTTGTGTGTATGAGGAAGATTGGCCCTGAGCTAACATCCATGCCAATCTTCCTCTATTTTGTATGTGGGACACCGGCACAGCACAGCTTGATGAGTGGTGTGTAGGTCCACACCAGGGATCCAAACCTGTGAACCCCAGGCCACCAAAGCAGAGCGTGCAAACTTAACCACTACACAACCAGGTGGCCCCCAAAATTTAAAATTTTGGGGCTGGCCCCGTGGCTGAGTGGTTAAGTTTGCGCGCTCCACTGCAGCGGCCCAGGGTTCACATCCTGGGCGCGGACATGGCACTGCTTGTCAGGTCACATTGAGGCGGCGTCCCACATGCCACAACTAGAAGGACCCATAACTAAGATATACAACTATGTACGGGGGGGGGGGGGGGGGTTGGGGAGATAAAGCAGAAAAAAAGAAAAAGATTGGCAATGGTTGTTAGCTCAGGTGCCAATCTTTAAAAAAAAAAAAAAAATTTTGTACACCAAAGGACACACCAAGAAAGTGAAAGAACAACCCACAGAATGAAGAAAATATCTGCAAATGATGTATCTAAGGAGACACTTATACAAAGTATACATAAAGAACTCTTATAAACCAACAAATGACAAATACTCCAATTAAAAAATGGGGAAAGGATATGAACAGACATTTCTCCAAAGATACACAAATGGTCAGTAAGCACATGAAAAGATGCTTTTTAAAGTATCTTTTTAAAAAATCACATGAATAATATAATTATTCATTAGGAAAACACAAATCAAAACCACAGTGAGATACCAGTTCACACCCACTAGAATGGCTATGATCATTTAAAAAAACAAAAAAGGAAAACAAGTGTTGGCAAAGATGTGGAGAAATTAAAACCTTCAAACACTGTTGGCAGGAATGTAAAACAGTACAACCAATATGGCAAACAGTTTGGCAATTCCTCAAAAAGTTAATCATAGAATTAACATTATGAACTAGCAATTCCACTCCAATATATACACCAAAAAGAATTAAAAACACACGTTGATACAAAAAGTTGTACATGAAATGTTCATGGCAGCATTATTCATAATAGCCAAAAAGTGGAAACAACCCAAATATCCAACTGATGAATAGATAAATAAGAGGTATCCCCATACAATGGAATATTATTCAGCCATAAGAAGGATACATGCTACAATATGAATGAACTTTAAAAACATTATGCTAGGGGCCAGCCCGGTGGTGTAGTGGTTAGGTTCATGCACTGCACTTTAGCAGCCCAGGGTTCGCAGGTTTGGATCCTGGGTGCGGATCTACACACCACTCATCAAGCCATGCTGTGGTGGTGTACTACATGCAAAATAGAGGAAGACTGGCACAGATGTTAGCTCAGCAACAATCTTCCTCAAGCAAAAAGAGGAAGACTGGCAACAGATGTCAGCTCAGAGCCAATCTTCCTCATCAAAAAATAATAATAATTATGATGCTAGGTGAAAGAAGCCAGACAAAAGGCCACATATTGTATGATTCCATTCATACGAACCATCCAGAATAGGCAAATCCACAGATACAGAAAGTAGATTAGTGGTTACCACAGGCTTGGAGAAGGTGAGAAGAGGGAGTGATTGCTAATAATAACAAAGAATAAATATCAAGAAATTGAAAACAGAAAAATTAATGAAAACAAAAGCTAGTTCTTTCAACAGATCAATAAAATTGATAAACTTCTAACAAGAGAGACAAACAAAAAAAGAGAAAAGACACAAATTACCAATATCAGGAATAAAGAGGGGATATCACTACAGATTCTGCAAACAGTAAGGGAATACCACAAAAAACTCTACAAACATAAAATCAACGACTTAAATGAAATAGACCAATTCCTGGAAACCCACAAACTACTAAAACTTACCCAAGAGGACATAGATAATCTGAATAGTTATATCACTATACAAGAAAGTGAATTCATAGTTTAAAAATTCTGCAAAAGAAATCTCCAGGCCCAGAAGGTTTCACTGGTGAATTCTATCAAACATTTAAAGAAATAATGCCAGTTCTACATACAGTCAATTCTCACTATTCATGGTAGCCATGTTCTTTAAGGCACCATAGCACTAAATTAGCAAATACTGAACCACTGTTCCTAGAGGAAATACAGAGTTAAGTTCCTGCAAGCCTCCAGACACATTTCTGTCAACTAATTAATACATAACCTTGTTTTTATGTATGTTTCTGTTAAAAGCCATCTTTTTAAATACCTATTATTGATTTATTAACCTTGAACTCATGGCCAACAGCACTATAACTCACGCCTAAACAAAGCTTATTTAATACAATTATTTTCTCCATAAGGCATGTCACAGCTTTCCTGCACTTAAGAATACTAGACAGCACTTCAGCAGTATACTTCGGGGTCATATTAAACAGTGAGAGCACCAACAAAAAGCACAAAAAATGCAAAAACCATGGTACTAAACAGACCACAAAAAAGACACATTTTCACTATGAGAGCTTGAAATGAGAAGGCAGAACCTCACCTTGTTTGACCTCAGCTGGAAATGTGTACATTGGGTGACTCAAATTTTTTGCCACTCTGCACATGTCCATGAATGACTGCAAAAGCGTCATGAGTACTGATTTTGGGGGTAAGCGTAAATTTTAGCAAGTAGGTGAATTCACAGATATTGGACTCCACAAATAACGAGAATCAACTGTAATCTCTCTCAGGAAAGAAGACTTCCCAATTCATTTTCACAACACCAGCATTACCCTGATACCAAAACCCAGACAAACACGTTACAAGAAAACTACAGATTAACATCTGTCACGAATGCAACTGTAAATGCCCTCAACAAAATATTAGCAAAGCCAGCAACATATAAAAAGTATAATACACCACAACCAAGTGAGACTGTTTTTCTCCAGAATGTAAGGCCAATTCAAAATTTGAAAATCAATGTCATCCACCATATTAACAGTCTAAAAAGTAAAAGCAAATGAGCATATCAGTTGATTCAGAAAAGGCATTTGACAAAATCCAACACCCATTCATGACAAAAACTCTCAGCAAACTAGAAAATAAAAGGGAACCTCCTCAACCTGATAATAGGTATTCACAAATAACCTACAGCTGATATACTTAATGATGACTGACTGACTGCTTTCCCCTATAATTAGGAAAAAGAGTATCTGCAAATCACATATCCAGCAAAGTACTTGCATCCAGAATATATAAAGAATTCTCAAAGTTCAACAGCAAAACAAACAACCTGGTTAAACAGTGGGCAAAAGACTTGAAGAGACTTCATCAAAGAGGATACATAGATGGCAAATAAGCACATAAAAAGATGCTCAGCAACATATGGAGCTGGCCCAGTGGCATAGTGGTTAAGTCTGCATGCTCCGCTTTGGCGGCCCAGGGTTCCTGGGTTCGGATCCTGGGCGCAGACCTACACACCACTCACCAAGCCATGCTGTGGCAGCATCCCACATATAAAATAGAGAAAAACTGGCACAGATGTAAGCTCAGGGATAATCTTCCTCACCAAAAAAAAGACGCTCAACAACATAAACCATAGAGAAATTAAAATCACAATGATATACCACTACACACCTATTAGAATGACTAAAATAAAAAATGTTAACAATACCAAAAGCTAGCAAGGATGAAGAGCAGTTGGATTTCATAATGTTACTGGTGGGAATGTGAAATGATATAGCCACTCTGAAAAACAGTTTCTTAAAGTTAAACACATACTTACATATATTACCCAGCAATTCCACTCCTGGGTATTTACCCTAGAGAAATGAAAACTTAGGTTGAAAGGAAAATCTGCCCACAAATGTGTATTGCAGCTCCATTCTTACAGTTTCTGTGTTGCCAAGATTCTGGGCATGGGTCAACTGGGTCTTCTGCTTTGGGTCTCAACAGGCTGAAATCGAAGTGTCAGCTGGGACTGTGAATTCATCTGAGGCTTGGGGTTCTTTCCCAAGCTTACTACCAAGCTTCCCTGTTGGCAGGTTTTGGTCCCTTTCTATTTTCTTGCTGGCTCTTGGCAAGGAGTCACTCATCTTGTACAGGCTGCCTGCCATTCCTTGCCAAATGGCCTTCTCCACAGGCAGTTCACAAAGTATTAGTCAAGAGAATGGGATTTTGTGTAGAATCTCCTGAAACAGGAGATGGATCTTTCAGTGGGTTCCCAAACTTGTTCATAGCTAGTTTAGGTCTCTGTGTGATTCCACACCAGCTCTGGGAAGCAGTGGCAAACACAGGCCCTGAGGTTAAAAGGCTTTTCATTAGAACTGTCTCAAACCTCTACACTTCTTTGCTAAGAAATAACATCTTTACAATAGTTTTCCCACTCAGAAACATAAAATGATCTACATTTATTCATTTTTAAGTAATATTAACTAACAGTGTTTACAACATACTAAGCATTGTACACAGAAGTTTTCATACATTCTCACCTAGTCACCTAACACCCCAAATGGTAAGTTCTATTATTATCTCTATTTTAAAGTTTGGGAAATCGAGAAAGCTTAGATAGTATAAAACCCTACAACTCCAAACGTGGTCCTTAGACCAAAGCGCCAGCACCATCTGGGAACGCAGACCCTCTGGCTACGATGCAGACCTAGTGAATAAAAATCTGCATTAGAACAAGTTCCCCAGATGATTCTTGTACACTTTAACGTTCGAGCACTGGTTTAAATAACTTGTCCAAACTGACACAATAAATGGTAGAGCCAAGATCAAATCCAGATTGTTAAGGTTATTCCCAAGTTGCTATTAAAAATAGTCCTATTTTCTCCATTACGTCTTTCATGGGTGATTAACGATATATATGAAAACTGTTTTTCTATTATCTTTATCTTATAATCCAGCTCTTTTTTACATCTTTGTGCACACACACGAACACACACTATAAAAGAGAAAACCCTTCCAAACACATTAAACTATTTCATGGGTACCATCCATTTAAACTGAAAAAACTTGGGAGAACCACTCAAATCATATACGAAACTAATTTCTATAAATCAATAGCAATACATTTAAATTTTTATGTTCCTATATACAAATAAGTTACTAACATCATTAAGCACTTTATTTGAAACTGAATATGGCTAAACCAGCTAGTGAATAATTCAGACATCAGTGAGTTAAAGATTCAAATGATTTGGGCCATCCCAAGCTGTGAACTCCAATGAAAGTCCATTCTAAACATGGTATCAACTGCTAAATGTCAGTAGCCAAAGAATTGTCAAACGAAAGTCTTTCACAAGGTAATTTTTACCAAAAGATGGATCAAATTACTCAGAAGACACTACAAGTAAGGTTTACAGTGTCCCCTGATGCCCAGAACTAAGAACTTGTGTATTTACCACTAACCAATTTTAGTTTTGTCAAGCAAGTCCAGAAATAAGAATTATCACAGAAATTTCCCAATGTCTAAAGGTAACTTAAAAGGGTCTTTGGAAACAAATACCCTGGGCGTGTCTTAGAACAATTTTTTTTCACAAACAAGAGAGAGATACTCAGCCAGTCTTCCATGGCAAACAATACTTAAATACAGTTGACTAACTTTATCCAAATAGTGCGCTCTTGAAAATGAGAACAGTGTCTTCTCTTTTACTTCCAATAAAAAAAGGTGAAAAAAGAAGATTTAGCACTCATGTGCAAGAAAGTGAGTTAAGCTCAGCAGGTAGAAACATTTAAAAGAAAAGTCTCTGCCTTCAAGGAACAGTCTTAACTAATATACAAACTGAGTTTCCTCTTACTCGTCCATAATAAAATATGCGTTTTATTTAGGGAAGATATGCCTTCAGGGCTAAACATTTTTCAAAAGCACTCAATTTATAATCTTTGAGTGAGGAAAGTTTTTCTTAATACGATTCAAAACCTAGAAAAGCATAAAAGGTAAAGATTAATAAATTTGTTGATGTTAACATCAAAAATGGCTGGGCAGCAAAAAAAAAACTGCATAATCAAGTCAAAAGACCAAAACGGGAAACAGATCTGTAACACCTATCACAAAGGGCTAGTTACCTTAACCTACAAAGGACTCTTAGAAATTAGCATAGGGGCTGGCCCCGTGGCCAGGTGGTTAAGTTCATGCGCTCCACTGCGGCAGCCCAGGGTTTCACGGGTTCGAATCCTGGGCGCAGACATGGCACCGCTCATCAGGCCATGCTGAGCGGCATCCCACATGCCACCACTAAAGGGACCCACAACTATGGACTGGGCGTCTTTGGGAGAAAAAGGAAAAATAAAATAGTTAAAAAAAAAAAAGAAATTAGTATAAAAAAGACTAGGAAGCACAAAAAAAAAGGAAAACGGCCTGAACAGACAAGTTTACTGAAAAATATACAAATAGTCAATAAGCATAGGAAGTTACTTTACACCTGCCCTGTCCAATAACGGTAGCCGCTAGACAAATGAAGCTATTTAAACTTAAATTACTTAAAATTAAACAAAATTCAAAATTCAGTTCCTTAGTCACACTACCCACATTTCAAGTGCTCAATGGCCACATCTGACTAGTGGCTACTGTACTGGACAGCACAGATATAGAACATTTCCATCAAATTCTATTGAACAAAACAACAAAAGAAATGCTTTATTAACATATCAAAATGGCAGAGTAAAGACTGATATATTCCTTGGATTACAGAGAAAAGTAGAAAAATAACAGGAACCTTCAAAATTTTGGAGAGGAATATAAATTAGCACAAACTCAAGTTTACAAACTGTTTAACTTAACTATTCCATTCACACAAATACACACACACACATACACATGACATACACGCAAACAAACATACATATCCAGATATATACACTGAAGTTCTTGTTAGAAAGGAAGCAAACTATAAATAACTTTCATGTCAAATAATCAAGGATACAGTCAAAAACAATGGAATATTTAGAAGCCATTAAAAAGAATAAGGGAGAGGCCAGCCCAGTGGCGCAGTGGTTAAGTTCACACATTCTGCTTCGGCGGCTTGGGGTTCACCAGTTCAGATCCTGGATGCAGACCTACCCACCGCTTTGTCAAGCCATGCTGTGTCAGGCATCCCACATATAAAGTAGAGGAAGATGGGCACTGATGTTACCTCAGGGCCAGTCTTCCTCAGCAAAAAAGAGGAGGATTGGCGGTAGATGTTAGCTCAGGGCTAATCTTCCTCAAAAAAAAAAAAAAAATGAGAAAGATACATAAGTAATGGCATTAAAAGGCGTCCACAACATTCATAAAGAAAGCAAGTTGCAGAACTGTATATAAAATATATATAGGTATAGATGTTTATGCATATTTCCACATACAAGGTTAAAAGTCTAGAAGGCTATACTCAAACTATCAACTATAGTTAAGTTCAGTATGGCAACTCTAAAATATTTTCAATATTTCAGTACGCAGACTTTCACTTAATCCCTGTTTTCAGTATAGTGACTCATCAAAGATTAACTCTTTACAGACTTCTGTTCTACTTGTTTTTTTTTAAATAATGAGCCTATGCTACTTTAATAGAAACTATTTAAAGCAAGTAATACTATTGTTTTTACCATATTTAAAGAATTCTAAAATTTAGTATATTCACTAACCTTTTAAAACAACACTAAAAACATGATAAATCAAACTGCATTAAAAATACTAAATTGCACAATGCTATCAACTATGAGGATGGCCTCTGAAATACAAGAAGAAAGAAAACAGAACTAGAGGGGCATTCAAAAGATTTCTGAAAAAAGGGCAAAGATAACAGGTTTTAACCAACCTTACTGATCAGTTCCCTGCAGTTAGATCTTCCACACACCGGCCTCCTTCCAGATAGCTTTTGTAGTGAAAACACAATGCCCTTTCACTGACAGCAAAATTGCACAGCCTTTTAAGAGTCAATGGATTCTGTGGATGAGGAAACAGCAAGGACTTCCGCAAGCCTGACGTTATTTTCTGCACCCCTGTCAGAACTCTAAGGACATGCAGCAGGAGCACCTTTCCCAGAAATTTTTAACTTACGTGTTCAAAACAGATTTTGGTTTTTTTTTCCTTCAACAAATTAGGAGGCTTGTGGGTTTTCAATACAGGACCATACAACAAGACAAAAGGAAGGATGAACTGAAAATAATAATACAAAATTCAAGAAGCAAAACATGGGAACTTTGCTTCAATATTATGGCAAGAAGGACGATCACTCAAGCAAAGAGTGTTACACTGAATCACCTAGCACAACCACACCTGCAGATAGCAATTTCACAAGGATATCAAATATCTTACGATTTTATGTCAATTATACCTCAATAAAGCTGAAATAAAAAAATAAACATAAATATGCAGTTAGTGTTTCGAAATTATGGACCAGAGCAGTTTCTCAATTTTCAACCCATGCCCCTTACAATGATTTCTCACTCTATTTTTTTATGTATTCCACAAACCAGAAAGATTTTGCCCAGTTTTTACTGTCTACAGTCTATATTATAAAAACAACACATTTGTTTAATACATTTGTCCAAGATGCATATTCTCCCCTAAAGACTACAATACAACTACAAATATAATACAAATACAGACTTAAAAGGCTCTGGCCTGGTTAATATATATCCAAGGTGACATAATCAGGCCTGGCCGTACTCCTAGCCTTGAACAAAATTACTCATGGTAAAGATTAAGAGTACTGAAAATTTCTAAGATAATAGGTCTGCTTTTTCTGAAGTGCATTTTGTTAAAATTTTTTCTAAACATCTTTTTAATCATTACATCTTTTTATCACTATATTTTTAAGTAATTATTTTCCATTTTCTATACTTCCTACATAAAAGTAATTAGCCTATGTCTATTACTCCTTTAATAGAAATTTTCTAACTACCATCTTGTTCCCCAAAGTTAAATGACTTTAAGTAAATAACAAAAATAAAAAGCCATGTAGGGGCCAGCCCGGTGGCACAGCGGTTAAGTGCCCATGTTCTGCTTCGGTGGCCCAGGGTTCGCCGGTTCCGATCTGGGGTGCAGACATGGCACCGCTTGGCAAACCATGCTGTGGTAGGCATCCCACATGTAAAGTAGAGGAAGGTGGGCATGGATGTTAGCTCAGGGCCAATCTTCCTCAGCAAAAAGAGGAGGATTGGCAGCAGATGTTAGCTCAGGGCTAATCTTCCTCAAAAAAAAAAAAAAAAATGCCACGCATATTCAAAATAATATTAACCACCAAGTGAAGCCTATACAGATAGCCTCCAAAGATAAAAAAGCCACTTTTTCTTCAGTCTACAAATCACATGCTAAGGATCTACAATATAGACTGCTGTGCTCCTCATCTCTAATACCGACACTTCACTTCTCCTACTTTGACCACTTAACTCCCAATAGGTGCCCAAAGGCTCCTCTAGTGTACAATCTCTAAGGTCTGCCCCTCTGTCCCTTCCACCTACGGTTACAACAAACTTATCCTTTTAGGGCATTTCTCCCTTTTAATGCTTCCCTAGTTGTGATGGGTAACAAGGGTAAGGTCAAAAAGAAAACAGGATCAAAAAGATTATACTATTTTGAAAGCTCTATTTTGCAGAAACGGTTAAATTCCTCAGAGATGTCATCAAATATTTAGATAATACAATGTCTTTTTTTTTTTTTAAGAATGAGCATAATTTTGAACATAGTTCTAAAGTCAATGTAACGGTTCTCAATATCTCTGGCTTACTACAAATTTTTCTATTTAAATTGCACCAAACTCTATACTCCAGATGTCTCATCCAAATCATTTCATTACCATCATCATTGCCACCCTTACAACTTAAAACATGTGAGACTGTTAACTAAATACTTGAATAATGCTTTTTATATCTAGCGTACTTACACAGGACAAATATACAATCAGTAAGGACACAGTCCAGTGCAAGTGAATGAACTTTCAAGTTCAGTTGAATCTCAACTCCATTATCCCTCTCTCTGGTGTCCCTAGTTATTGGAATCTGTCTACACTCTACATTTAATCAGCCTTTGGGCATAATTTTACTACTATACAATAATTATGAATCATAATTTTGCTTTTTCAGAATGTTCATAGCAACTTTACATCAATCGTGTAGCTCTCACACGTACCCGCACAAACCCCGTATTATATATGTATATATACATACATGTATACATATGTATATAACTGATTGAATAATTTTACTTATCTGTTGCTATATTATTGGTCAGGAATACAATCCCATTTTAATAGGAATACAACCCCAATTTAATAGGATAGCTCTAAAATGCAGGTACCAAGAACACAAGGAATAAGGAGCAGATATTACCTGTATTCGTAAATAATTTTATTATTTCCTTGCTGGAACTGTGCTCCTAAAACATTTGACCTCAATGCCTATGAAGTAGGTTTAAGACTTAATTCTCCTAGTCCTCTTGATCTTATAAATAAATATACGCACCATTTCTTAATTTAGATCAAAGTTACTTCCATTTGTCAAATCACTAATTTTCTGATCTCATTCTGCAGCCTGAAATATTAAAGAATGTGCTTTTGTCTATGCCACCTACATTTACTTCTATCTATTCCTCCTACAAACAGAAATCTTTGAACACAGATTTAGTTTAATGCCTCACTTTATAGATGATAAATGAAAAAGAGTAGAGTGTTTTCTAGATTTTGGCTACCAGAAAAGAAAAAAAGTTTTAGCGTCACCATTCTCTTTCTAAAATTCATTTTTACTTAGACTGAGGCCTTAGACGTTTGTCAGAATCAAACAAAAATACCAAGACACTAATAGACTGATCAATTCAGGAACTCACTCAGAACCCAAACTAGTCTTCCCATCTTTTAAATACTTTTTTTCACATAGCTAGCTAAGGCATGAAATGTTTACTATGAATGAGAAAATATACTAATTTATTATAGGAAATCTAAATAGTAGATGTAGACATATTTCTCCTATTTGCATAATCTCCCAAAGATTATTTTACCGAGATCATAATTCCAAAAGTACTCTTAAGAGTCTAGAGACTTAAAATTAATTAACATAATTAGAGTTGGGGTCTGCCTACCTATAATTAAAATTTACCATCCTTATTTGAATAAAAGGAAGCAGTCTTGAGGTATTTATCAAGCAGAAGAAAGCAAAATCGTCTGCCGTGAAGGAGCAAAATTCCCTACCCCAAAAAATTATTTGAAGAGTTTTACCTTTTAGAAGAAAACGACCAGCAGTCACAATTATGAAGATATACTGTCAGTGAAAACACTTAATAAAGAAAATGTGCTATTATTTATTCACTTTTTCACATTTCCAAATAAAACCGACACAGGAGTTTAAGACTCATCAACCCCCTTAACGCATAAAGTTTACAAAACAAATGCACAAAGTTTACAACACAAATGCACAAGAGTGAATAAACAGTAGGACCCAGATTTGGGAAAATAAATAAAAAAAGACTGGATGGTAAGATACTAAAATGGTAACAGCTCCGAGGGGGTGAAACACGTGCTTTATTATTTTCTTCTTTACACATTTCTATAATTTTCCAAATTTTCCCACGGTGAACATTTATTACTTTTATATTCAGAAAAATCTCATTTAAAAAATAAACCTTACAACGTATAATAAAGGTTCATATAGAAGGGTTGTCCATGTTGTACGAATATTACTGACAAGATTCACTATTAAAGATAATGCCTACACGCCTCCTCACTTCCCAACACTAAAATGCTGCTGTTTTATGTCCTATTACTTTTCTGCTGCACCCTCAAAGACGGAATGAACCTCACTTTCTCCTAACGTCTCATTTCTACATACATACACACTTCTAATTTTTTCACAAAATACAGCAAGTTCTCACTAACCCTAAACAGTCCGTTTTTAAAAATCCACCTCTCAATTTCGTTATAACAAAATTAAAAAGAAAGAGATGGTTTTTCCCCCACTAGTTACAACTTCGTGAGGCCAGGGTCACTTTAGCTACGGAAAAGTCAAGGCCGGGGAAACTACACGTCCCACCATGCATTGCTGCCTTGTTCAGAGAAGGTCTCTACGGAAACAGAAAAAAAAAAAATTCTACAAGTCCCACCTGTTACTTCGTTTCTAAACACCTCCTGCACTTTCAGCTCCAGCAGCAAACAAAAACAAGAGCCTCGTGATCTCACGTCGCCTCTGGGAGCCCAGCCTAGCAGAGGGCCCCGGGGTCAGGCGACAAGGCGGCTCTAGCGGGTAAATTCTACCCAGCTCCAGCGCTCCCCTCGTCTTTCCGGGGCTGGGTGCACGCACAAGCCTTTTCCTATCTGCATCCAATGGGGGCTCTTCAGCCGCACAAGGGAGAAGAACCGGTTACTGTGCAAGCACAACACACTTCCCCGTGCCGGGGCGGGGGCTCCCACAGAGTGGGGGGGAGAGCGACGTGACCCCAACAGGCAGCTTCGAAACACCAAGGGGACTCGTCGCAGACGCAGGGAGAAGCCGCAGCCCTGCGGCGACCCTCTTCCGCTGGGCGCCTCCATTCCCACAGGGATCACAAGCCCGACACCAACCGCCGCCCTCTCCGCGCGGTTTTGTGCCCCCTCAGCCGGGTCGCTGGGCCAATGACCTCCCTTCCCCTGCGACCGGCGGGCGGCGAGGGGACGAAATCCTCCCGGCCTTCCCCTTCGCTCCCTCCCCCTTACCGTCTTGGCGGCCTCCGCCCAGGTCCTGCCCTTCTTCCTACGGCCCTTTTCCCTCATGTCGGGTCTTGAACTGACTGGGAGGCTCCCGTGTCCGGGCTCCGGCCGCCCTCCCTGCCTGCTCTGCCCTGCGCTGCTTTTCCCGCGGTGCTGGGAAAGGTGGGAGAAAGGGGAAGTCAGGCCGGAGGAGCACCCAAACAGAGGAAGCGGCGGGGGTAGTGCGCGGGGGGGTCTATGGGGCGGCCGGTCCTCCTGCTGCCGTTGCCACTGCTACCGCCGCTGCCATATTGGGTCCTTACTGTACAGGCAGCCGCTACGGTCACGTGACCGCTCCCGCGCGGCCGTCACTACAGTACGCAGCCGGCCGCGGGAACGAGCGCGCGCGCGTCCCCGCCTCCCGCGCGAGTCTGCAGGGCGAGCAAGCCGGCGGGCCGCGGCGCCTCGCCACACCCCCGCACTTCCGCTCTCCGCCCCTCCTCGGAGCATGCGCGTGAGAGAGGTCTGGCGCTAGCCTGCGTCAGGCGTCCCAGCGCGCTCTCCCGCTGCGAAAATCTGCCTGCGGAAGCGGAACTTGATCCATCCCGGAAGGCTTATTGAGCGGATTCTGACCGCGTGCTAGGCGCCGCGGTGGCTATAGAGACTTGGAAGAGCCGGGCTCTTCCCTCAAGGGGCAACCCTCCCAACTGCCGCTTTCAATAAGCCTCGTACTTGTGTTTTTTCATTTGTCCAGGTTCATTTTGACAAAGGTTATGTTTATGAAGATTCGCAACCATTTTCGTCTGCTTGTTAACCCCACACGATAGATGAGGTAATTTGAGATTGAGTGGACTTGCCAAGCTTACGAGTCTAGGATGTGGAGAAACTGAAAATCAAATTGCCACCTCAGGGCCCTTTCCATCTCCCCAGAAGGCCTCTCAAACTTAGGTGACCTTTTCCTAAAGCCGCCAATAACTACATTCGCATTCACGCTTTTGCATGTGAATCGTCTCATCAGGGGCACGAATGGTGTCTTTTTTATCTTAGTGAGCTCAGTCCCTGGCACAGTCCCTGTACGTATCAGGCGCCCAGTAAATATTTGCTGAATGATTCAGCTGTGTGAGTGGTCAGAAACCATTTTTTGTAGTGTCCGTAACAGCCTCCTGAAATATCCAGAATGTGGTATCTCCCGTCGCATTAGCCACGTCTTTATACTTTGCAAAGTAAGAAGGATGCCTAGTAACACCGACTGATCTCCCAAATCCACCGGCTTCCAGAAGCTGTTTCCAATCCGCTACACTTTCTATATTCTAAAATAGAACTGAGAGTCGGGCTGCCTCTTGGGAGGAGAAACAGGTGACAGCAATACTTAACATGGAGTACATGGGTTTCAGAAGTTCGTGGACCTCCTAAAATTATGGACAATATTTGGTGAGTGTTAATTGTGCAATTTTTGAGAAGAGGATTCATAACTTTCCCTCACTTTTTCAAATGGGGTCTGTCACACCGAAAAAAAAGTCTTGATAGGGAGTTTGAGAGGCCGTCTAGATACTTCCTTAAGTTTCTCCTTCAGTCATTGATCAAACAGCCTCATATCAGCAATTGATACAGATAGATTTTCACAAATTCCTTTTGGTAACTCATGGTGCTATTCATAACACTCAAGGTATGTGCCATGTCCCTCTAAAGCCTAGGTGTCTCTAGTCAGTTCAGGAAGGCCCTGTATATCCCCAGCTGCTGACTGGGGCTAGCCATCCTGCCCTGTTGCCTGGGCCTGGCACTGTACCTCAACTTGTTTTGACACCCTCCTGGCCGGATATTCCCACTGTCTGTCCTTTGCATTTCTGGAGCTCCATCCCCATTTTTTTTTTTTTCTCTCCAAAGCTCCTCCTCCCCTCCCCCCCCCCCCCCCCCCCCCCGTGGCATGTGGGACGCTGCCTCAGCGTGGTTTGATGAGCAGTGCCATGTCCGCGCCCAGGATTCGAACCAACGAAACACTGGGCCGCCTGCAGCGGAGCGCGCGAACTTAACCACTGGGCCACGGGGCCAGCCCCAACCATCCCCATATTTTAATTTCAAGGATAGGGTCTGTGGTATTGCATTCCTACTTTATCTTCCAGAGATCAGATAGTTTATTATTATTAAATTATGATTCCCCAGAGAATATTTTTGTCCCAGTGTCTATTAATTCAATTTGTTATGCCTGTTTGCATCTCTCACATCATTTCCACTCTAGTTCTGGATTTCCTTAAATATTCTATCTCTACTCCCACCCTACTCAAGCCCATCCTTCAAAGGATACCAGATCTTTTTTCTTAAAACCCCACCCATCCCACCACCATCACTCTACCCTCCATCGTTCCTGATTCAGTCAAAATGTCTTAGCTCTACTTCTACCTTGCCTCTTCATTTGGCTAATAACATTGATTCATACGTCATATAAAAATGAGTGACCACACGATGCAGTCTCATCTTGCCTTCCTTCAGCCTCTAGATTTATCTATAAATGTGCTAGTCCTAACCTCCTTCTCCTTACTGTTGGTCAATTCCTCCTCCAGTACTCTGCACACCATACTGTATACAAGACTCCATCCCTTCTCATCTTCTTTGGAATGTTGCTCCATAAGCCATCCCTATTTTTTCCATTATTTTCTAGCTCTGACTCCTCTCCACGCCCTTCTACAAGCATACTCAAGACCCTTCCAACTTAAAGTGAGTCTCCTTTCGCTACCACCCTACCCTAACAAATTATTTTTCTCTCTCTTCTTTGCCCCTAAATATCTTGAAATGTGACCTACACTCACTGTCTCCACTTCCACAGCTTCCACTCACTCTTCTGCTCTTCTAAAGGTAACAGCACTTTCCTCTACATTAAGAAATAGAGATCTGACTCTGGCATGGTAAAGTGAATGACCCACTTTTACAAATTTTGGCTTAGTATACTATAGAAAATGAAGTCAAGAATTTTCAGGCTACAAATATCTAACCCCAAACCCTAGCCATTCTATGTTTTAGAATACACGCGAGATTTTTATTTTCAAAATAAAAATAACTTTTTTTCATGTTTACAAAAATTTCTTGTAATTCCATGGATATTCATTAGGTCTGTAGAAGCAAAGACTGAGACTGGACTCTTTGTGCAAGTAACTTATTGGAGCAGTCTCAGGAGAAACCCATAAGGATGTGAAGAAGCATGATAGACAGGAAAAGAAGCAAAGGAAAGATGTGATTTCAGCTCAAGTCTAGCCTCAGCCTGATACCTCAGCTGAGTGTGAACATCCCCACAGAATTATCCCACTTTGAGATATGAGGCTAGGCTTTTGTATCTCCTTCTCAGTCTAATACTCAGGCATTCCCTAGTGGTGAGGGGGGTCAGTTGTAACCTTCCAGGCATTTCTAGGAAGGATGGCTCTTGTTGACCAAGGGCAATTCCCCAGAGAAGAATGCAGCTATGAGCCCTTAGCTGCCAATTCACAGCAGCTGGAAGCTATATGCACTGGAAGGGGGTCTGGGCAATGCAGCAATAGGGTACTACAAGATATAAAGAAGAAAATTTAAGTTGTACTGCAAAGAAATCACCCAGATTATTTTCATAGTTTATTTATTACAAAATAGCATATATACTATGACTCACTTTTATATTTGTTTTTAAGCTTATGTATATACCTTTTTATGAAAATAGAATTATATTTTGCATGATGTTTAATTATATTTTTATACTTAATTACAGACTATATTTCCATTTTAATAAATATGGATCTCATAATGAGATATATGAATACAATACACCTGATATTTCCATGTGGAAGAACTGCCCGAGATTAACCATCCTGGCCTCTTGCTCTACTCCTTACTCATTCCCTAGTCTGTAGAGGGATGAGGTGCCAGCATGGTTGGGGAGTGACAGCCATTGATCCACATTTCTTGATTGTTAAAGCTAATCTGTTGAAAAGCTCCCTAGACCAGTGCAAAGTTAAGACCACTCTACCTGGCTAAGCATGTCTCCTCTATACAACCCAAGTTTTGCTCAGATGAGGTATCCTCACGTCTAGACATGGGGAAGTTGGGGACAGGAAGTGCTAGCAGACCCATTTAGCCCACACACTGGAACTGTTTTATCTTCAACAGTTTTATCATTATGAAAGGGGTATTTGTATTTCCATCTGCCTGCCTCCTCTTGTGTATCTTTCAATTTTTTGCCAAATGTGGGTAGGTTAACACCCTCAAACGCCAATATATAGCATAATTTTAAATATCTATGTATAATTCCATTGCTTGGGTTATGTACAGTGATTTTAACCATCTCCTATAGTTAACATTTCAGTGCTATATAAACAGTACTGAGAAATATCCTTGCTACTCATCCGTGGAAAGGGATCTAAGAAATACCAAAGTGCAAAAGGCAAGGTATGGAATCATATGCATGGCATGGCCTCATTTGAAAAAGAAAAAGGGGGGGGGGGGATAAAATAGACATTATTTTTGGCTACCAAAGGATGGTTGTAGACCACCACAAAATCAATCAATTGCCATGTGTGGTGAAGAATGACACACTGAAAAAATTGCTCCTGATGTGATATTAAGCCCCAGTGGAGATAGAGCTCCTGACCATGCAGCCAGAAGACTGTCTACTGTGAGCTTGGCTCTGTAAATCAGCTCTACCAAATCATAGTTTCAGGTGGACCCCATAGCAACCCGCTGTAAGATGGAAATGGTACACCTGGGATTGGGCACAAGCAGGCCAGAGAGCATAACTAAGCTGCACAAAACAGGTGGTCCAGGTCCCCATGTTATGCACCACTGCTGCACTGACACCTCGACTTCAGTTCACACTATGGCTGCATGGGAGGTTTCCTTATGACCAGCTGACAGAGGAGGAGAAAAACCAAGCATGGTTCACGGATGGGTCAGCTTGGTATGTAGGAGCAAGATGAAAATGGACCTCAGCTGCATTACAGTTCGCTCAGGGATGACCTTGAAAAACAGCAGTCAGGGAAAATCTTCCTATTTGGAAATGCTTAGGATAATGTACTGCATTACCCACTTTGTGTGGAAAGAGAAAGGGCCCGAGGTCAGAGTATAATCACATTCATAGTCAGTGGAGAATAGCTTGACCAAGTGGTTAGGGGCCTGGAAAGAAAAAGACTGTAAGATCAAAGAAAATGAGGCTGAGGTAGAGATAGGTGAATGGACCTACAGTCACAAAATATGAAGATATTTATATCTCATGTTAATGCTCACCAGAAAGTGTCCATTACAGAGGAAGCCCTAAGCAAGCAAATAGATAGGATGACTCAGCCAGCTGACGTCAGCCAGACTTTGTCATTGACCACTCCTGTGCTTGCATAATTTGTTCGTAAACACAGTAGTCATGGTGACAGAGATGGAGGCTATGAATGAATCCAACAGTATGGGCTCTCATTCACCAAGGTTGATCTACCAACTGATGCTGCTGAATGTTCAACCTGCCAGCAAGAAAGATGACAACTGAACCCCTGATTTGACACCATCCCTCAAGTAGATCATTCAGCCTCTTTGAGGTAAATTGACTACATTGGACCCCTTCCACCTTAGAAAATACAATTCACTTTTACTGGAATATATTCAAGATATGAGTTTGCCTTTCCTGCTCTTAGAGCCTCAGCCAGCACCACTTTCAAGGGCTTACAGAGTGCTTGATCCGCTGACATTGGATCCCATATAACAGTACATCAAAACAAAGGGCCCATTTTACAACAAAGGTATGCAGTGGACACATGACTATGGGACCTTCTGGTTCCAGGAGCTATTTTTTTTTCAAAAAACATAATTCTTCACTTCAAGTAGCAATCAGGACTACTAATTGAATGAATTTGTGGTAGTCTACCATCATCCTGCACTACCCAGAAACTGCTGGCCTGACTGAGCAATGCGATGGCCCATGAAGTCACACTAAGACACCAGCTCAGAGACGATACCCTATGAGGATGATGTACCATCCTCAGGAACACATTTATACTCTAAATCAATGACCTATTTATTGTGCTTTGTCCCCAGTAGGTGTAATACATGAGTCTGGAAATGAAGAAGTGGAAGTAGGAATGACCCTGCTTTGTGCATCCCATCCCCTCAACTCTGGGCTCTATGAGTTTAGAAATCCTGGTTTCCAAAGGGGAATGCTTCCACCAAGAGACACAACAGGAGTCCCATTGAACTTCAAGCTACAGTTGCTGCCTGAGCATTCAGACTCCTATGTCGAGAGATCAGCAGACATGAAGAGAAGTCACCATCTTGGCGGGGGTAGTAGACCCCAATAATCAGCAGGAAGTTGGGATTCTGTTACACAGTGAGAGCAGAAAGGACCAGGTTTGGCACCCAAGCAATCCACTTGGGTATCCCGTGGTGCTTCCTTACGTGATTTTGTAAATGGATAAGTACATCAACCACAGCTTAAAAAGAGTATTGGTACCAGGGCCCAAGATCCCTCAGGTATAAGGGTCTGGGTCACCTCACCGGGTAAACCACCTAGACTAGCAGAGGCACTAACTGAGGATGAGAGGAATCTATGTTTGGATAGTAGAAGCCAGAGACAATGAGTATAGTTGGGGCCTCAAGATCAGCTGCAGTGGTGGAGGCTGTATTTGGTCCCACTCTTCTCTCCTTACAAGCTTCCCTCAGGAAAAGAGGCCCACCAGAACCTGGAAGGCCTGTGTCCGCTTACACAACTAAGTGATTCCAAAGGGCACAAAAAGTGGACTGTAGAGGACACAGTGATTCACTTCCCATATGGGAAGTGAAGGACTCATTCCCCCAAGCCACTGGGACTTTTCTCTAAGAAGTTTCCTCAGCTGAAGAGAGCGATTTTGCCCGAGGTCACTTCTCAGGATAGCTTGCATCCAAAGACTGGTTGATATTGTGGTATAAAGGCCTGGCCACCTCACTCCAACTCAGGACACCTCCGAAGTGCTAACCTAGCTTCAGAGCTCCTCATGGAATTGGTTGAAGCATTTGTTGAAACTGCATCAGAGCCCAACTTCTCCCTCTCCCCAATCCTGCTACCTTTGCTTTCCCACATGTGTTGATCCTGAGGGCACTCTCATAAACGTCCTGCGCGCCAACCTCCATCTCACAGCCCACTTCCTGGGAACCCCACCCTGCAACAATGCCCATGTGTACATACAAAATTTCTGGAAGAATACACAAGAAGTTGTTAAATGTAATTATCGCAGAGTAGTAGGACTGGTGGTTGGGGATTATGGGAAGAAGACCGTTTCTTTTTTAATAAAAAAATATTAAGTATGATTATTAGTGAAAGCTAACAAAGAGTCAAAGAAAAAAAAGAGGGAGATTTTACTTCACTTTCTTTTCTTCCTAGATTGCTCTGCTGCCACATGGTAAGCAATCTAAAATTTATTGAAGTAAATTATTTTTATCCCTTGGGAAAAAGCACACTATAGTGCCACTGCTAAAACATCACAGTGTGCCCCAAAAGAAAAATGGACAAATATGAACAGACAATTCACAAAAAAGGAAATTCAGTTAGGTAATAAATAGTTAAAAACAATATTTACTTCATGAGTATCAGTGAAATCCCAATTAAAATGTGATTAACTAATAAAAGAGTTCAATTAAGAATCCTAATCAGGGACCAGCCCTGTGGCCGAGCGGTTAAGTTCGTGCTCTCCGTTTCAGCGGCCCAGGGTTTCGCCGGTTCAAATCCTGGGCACGGACATGGCACTGCTCGTCAAGCCACACTGAGGCAGTGTGCCACATGCCACAAGTAGAAGGACCCACAACTAAAAATCTACAACTATGTACCAGGGGGCTTTGGGGAGAAAAAGGAAAAATAAAATCTAAAAAAACAAAGAAAAGAATCCTAATCAGAGGCCAACCCTGTGGCTGAGTGGTTAAAGTTTCGCATGCTCCACTTAGGTGGCCTGGGTTCATGGGTTTGGATCCCCATGTGGACCTACTCCACTCATTAGCCGTGCTGTGCAGGCATCCCACATACAAAATAGAGGAAGATTGGCACAGATGTTAGGTCAGGGCTAATCTTCCTAAAACAAAAAAAAATAAAAATAAAAAGAGGAAGATTGGCAAGGGATGTTAGCTCAGGGCAAATCTTTCTCACCAAAAAAAAAAAAAAAATTAAAAGCAAACAAACAAAAACAGTGTAGGGAGGGGTAGAGTAGGGCAAAAAAGAAAAGTCTAGGTGATTCATGACATATTAAATTAAAAAAAAAAGACTCCTGATCAAACATACTTGTATAAAAATTAACAGGTGTTACCCAAGGCTGGGGGTAGGGGAGAATGGGGAGTTAGGGTCTAATGGGTACAGAGTTTCAGTTTGGGGTGATGAAAAAGTTCTGGAGATGGATAGTGATGATGGTTGCACAACAATATGAATGTACTTAATGGTACTGAATTGTTCTCTTAAAAATGATAAAAATGGTAAATTTTACGTATCTTTTACCACAATTAAAAATTATTTTAAAAAATCAACAGGTATTCTATATAACAGTAATAACTGATTAGAAAGTTCAAAAAGTTCTGTTCCAATAGCTACACAAGAGTGTGTGTGTATATATATATGTGTGTGTGTGTGTGTCTGTGTGTGTGTGTGTCTGTGTGTGTGTGTATACGTCCATACATATTTATACACTCTTACCTAAAATTAGGACTAAAGTCAAGGAAAAATGTGTGGACTATTCAAAACCTATATGAAGTAAACAACTCACTTCTGAGGTAACTAAAATAAGACTCTTAAGAGTAAATATAAAAACTGTCTTCTTAGATAAGAAAACTTACTCATCCAAATGCTTTTAATTCCAATTAATATCTTAGTGAGATTTATTTGGGTATATTTTGACAAAACGAAATTAAAGTTCATATCAAATAATAAGTTAAAATTAACCAATACAATTTTTTAAAAAGAAGAGTGATGTGGGGAGATTTGCCTCACCAGATATTAAAACATACTTTTAAGAACTAATAATCTGGTTAAAAAAAAAAAGTATTAGTAATCAAAACTTTGGAAACTGGTTCCAAAGCTGATGGAGGTTAGTGAAGAGAATACCATAGATAATTTAGAAACAAGCCTTAGTATAAACAAAACTTAGTATACAGTAAAAGTGACATCATCAGTGAAGAAGCAAAGTTTAATAAAACAAACGGTTTATATAATTCATTTATAACTATTTAGAAAAAATAGAGCATATTCCTCTTCTAGTCTTGGTTTTTCAGGGAGGGTAAATCAGAGCCTGCATGTCTGCAGCCACTAAGTTTGCCTCTCTCTATATATATTTATTTATATAATTATATTTTATATAAATAAATATGTATTATTTATTATATATTTAATATAATTATATAAATAATAATGTATATATATATATCTCCTTGTTGATCAGACCAGGGTCCAAATGGGCAATATCTGCTGAGGGCACCATGCTGGAACATGACATCCATTATGATAGCCAGGGGCCACATGCCAGGCCCATCAGGGGTAGAGATGATATTTGCAACATCTTTTATGAGGCAAACATTGGCCCAAGTGTCCCCAGAGCACTTTTGTAGAGAATCAACTCTTTTTCATGAAATTCTTACTGGGAATCTTATCATTGTTGAGAAAGATGGCACTAGTTTTTATACATCTGAAGGAACCCATCATTGACCAGGAAATCAGTCTTTGGCTTTCCGCTGCCTGGCAGGGTGGCATGAGGAAGGAGTCACTCTGGTTTCACCTCCTTGCTCACAGGATTTTCCATTAAACCAAGAAGTCAAGGCTGGCAACTCTTGAACCATTTCCTCAGGTTTCCACAGTTGTAGCTGTTGATCCCTACTATCCCATCCTCTCTACCCATATGAACTGGATTTCTGATTGTCCCTTCAAGGTGGAGGATAATGCTATCTGTTATATATTGGAGTGAATCCTGGACATTGAACCCCCAGTTTCCATAATCCTTAACTAGCTCATCAAGGAGCAGCCCTATTGTATAGCCAAGTCTGTCTGAGGCCAGACTCACTCTCTATCCAGTTTTCCCTACACCATTTATCAAAGAGACTATCCTTTCTCCAGCGGATATTCTTGGCTCCTTTGTCATAAATTAATTGACATATATGCATAGGTTTATTTCTGGGCTCTCTATTCTGTTCCACTGATCTATGTGTCTGTTTTTATGCCACTACATATTGTTTTGGATACTATAGCTTTGCAATAAAGTTTGAAATAAGGAAGTGTGATGCCTCCAGCTTTGTTCTTCTTTCTGAAGATTGCTTTGGCTCTTCAGGGTCTTTTGTGGTTCCATACAAGTTTTAGGATTGTTTTTTCTATTTGTGTGAAAAATACCATTGGAATTTTGATAGAGATTGCGTTGAATCTGTAGATTGCTTTGAGTAGTATGGACATTTTACCAATATTAATCTTTCCAATCCATGAGCACAAAATATCTTTTCGTTCATTTGTGTCTTCTTCAATTTCTTTCATCAGTGTCTTATAGTTTTCAGAGTACAGATCTTTCACCTCCTTGGTTAAATTTATTCTTAAGTATTTTATTTTTTATGCTATTGTAAATGGTATTGTTTCCTTAATTTCTCTTTCCGATAGGTTATTGTTAGTATATACAAATGCTATTGATTTTTGTATATTGGTTTTGTAATCTGCAACTGAATTTATTAGTTCTAACAGTTTTGGTTTTTTTCTGGTGGAGTCTTTTGGGTTTTATATATATAATATCATTTCATCTGCAAATAGAGACAATTTTACTTCTTCTTTTCTAATTTGGAGGCCTTTTATTTCTTTTTCTTTCTAATTGCTATGGTTAGGACTCCCAGTTCTATGTTGAATAAAAGTGGCAAAAGTGGACATCCTTGTCCTGTTCCTGATCTTACAGGAAAAACTTTCAGCTTTTCACTCTAGAGTATGATGTTAGCTGTAGATTGTCAAATATGGCCTTTATCGTGTTGAGATACATTCCTGCTATATCCAGTTTGTTCACAGTTTATGTCATGAAAGGGTGTTGAATTTTCTAAAATGCTTTTCTGCGTCTATTGAGATGATCACATGATTTTTATCCTTCATTTTGTTAATGTGATGTATCACATTGATTTGTAAATATTGAGTCATACTTGCATCCCTGGAATAAATTCCACTTAATCATGATGTATAATCCTTTTAATGTACTGTGAAATTTGGTTTGCTATTATTGTGTTGTGGATTTTTGCATCTATGTTCATCAGGGATATTAGCCTGTAATTTTTCTTTTCTTGTAGTGTCCTTGTTTGGTTTTGGTATCAGGGTAATACTGGTCTCAAAAAATGAGTTTGGAAATGTTCCCCCCTTTTCTATGTTTTGAAAGAGTTTGAGAAGGATTGGTATTAATTCTTCCATAAATATTTCGTAGCGTTCACCAGTGAAGCCATCTGGTCCTGGACTTTTCTTTGTTGAAAGGTTTTTGATTACTGATTCAATCTCCTTACTAGTAATCAGTCCGTTTAGATTTCTATTTCTTCATGATTCAGTCTTGGCAGGTTGTTTGTTTCCAGGAATTTATCCATTTATTCTAGGTTGTCAAACTTGTTGGCATATAGTGATCTCTTATGATCCTTTATATTTCTGTGGTATCAGTTGTAATGTCTCTGCTTTTATTTATAATTATATTTATTTGAGTTCTCTTTGTTTTTTTTTTTTTTGAGGAGTATTAGCCCTGAGCTAACTGCTGCCAGTCCTCCTCTTTTTGCTGAAGAAAACTGGCCCTGAGCTAATATCCATGCCCATCTTCCTCTACTTTATATGTGGGACGCCTACCATAGCATGGCTTGCCAAGTGGTGCCATGTCCGCACCCAGGATGCGAACCAGCGCACCCCAGGCTGCCGAAGTGGAATGTGAGCACTTAACCGCTGCACCACCAGGCCAGCCTCAAGTTCTCTCTTTTTTCTTGGTTATTCTAGCTAAAGTTTTGTCTACTTTGTTTATCTTTTCAAAAAACCAGCTCTTAGTTTTATGGATCTTTGCTATTGTCTTTTTAGTCTCTATTTCATTTATTTCTTCTTTGATCTTTGTTATTTTCTTCCTTCTACTAACCCTGAGCTTAGTTTGTTCTTCCTTTTCTAGTTCCCTGAATAAAGTTAGGTTGTCTATTTGAGAGCTTTCTTTTTTCTTAATGTAGGGTTTATCGCTATAAACTTCTATCTTAGAACTGCTTTTGCTGCATCTCATAAGTCTTGTATGTTGTATTTCCATTTTCATTCGCCTCAAGATATATATATACATTTATGAGGAAGATTGGCCCTGAACTAACATCTGTGCCAGTCTTCCTGTATTTTGTATGTGGGACGTTGCCACAGCATGGCCTGACGAGCAGTGTGTAAGTCTGTGCCTGGGATCCAAACCTGAAAACCCCGGGCCACCAAAGTGGAGTGTATGAACTTAACCACTACACCACCGGGCCAGCCACAAGATATTTTTTTATTTCTTTGACCCATTGATTGTTCAGAAGCATGTTGTTTAATCCGGCATATTTGTGAATTTTCCAGTTTTCTTCTTTTAATTGATTTCTAGTTTCTCACCATTGTGGTTGGAAACGATGTTTGATAGGATTTCAGTCTTCTTAAATTTATTAAGACTTGTTTTGTGGTCTAATACATGATCCCTCCTGGAGAATGTTCCATGCACACTTGAAAAGAATATGTATTCTGCTGTTGTTGGATGGAACGTTCTGTATGTCTGTTAAGTCCACGTGGCCTAACGCGTCATTTACGTGCAATGTTTCTTTATTGATTTTCTGTCTGGATGATCTCTCCACTGTTGAAAGCAGGGTTTTGAAGTCCCCTGCTATTACTGTGTCGCTGTCTACTTCTCCCTTCAGCTCTGGTAATATTTGCTTTATACATTTAGGTGCTGCTATGTTGAGTGCATAAATATTGACAAATGTTATATCCTCTTGATGAATTGATCTTTTATCATTATATAATGACCTTCTTTGTGTCTTGTTACAGTCTGTGGCTTAAAGTTTATTTTATGTGTTATAAGTAAAGCTACCCCTGCTTTCTTTTGGTTTCCATTTGCATGGACTATCTTTTTCCATCCCTTCAGTTTCAGTCTATGTGTGCCCTTACAGCTAATGTGCGTCTCTTGTAGGCAGCATAAAATTGGGTCTTGTTGGTTTTTTTTCTTTTTATTCATTCAGTCACTCTGTATCTTTTGATTGGAAAGGAGAAAAAACATTTTTAAAGTCACTTACGTCCATGTGTTAAAAAGATACTCAGGCACGCCTTGTATTTCTGTTTTATGTTTCAGTTTGGGCCTAGATTAGGTAAATAATGTATGGGTAATCAGAATGCATTACAATTAACTTAAATAAAAACCCTAGTTTGGTAGAATTTATTCAATTCTGCCTAATGGCAGTCCAAACACGTTTTCCTTTTTAAGAAGCTTCTTTCTGTAGCCTCACGGATTAAACATTAATCCCAGGAGGAAATAGATTGATTCAATTGTTTTAAAAATGGAATATTAAATAAACAGTATAATATGAATGCACCAGAGCACAGGGCTGCTGAGGCCCTCATTAGCTCTGACCTAACCACAGACTTCAGCCTTAACCAGTTTAGCATCTCTGACATGCTTGCCTTGAGTTAGGTCATGACCAGGAGGCAGGCTGTAGGTGGATCCCATTCAAAGTCCTTGCCTCTGACCCTATGTCGGTCGATAGCAGTGGCTGCAGAGGAAGAGGTGCTAGACTCAGACTGGCTGGACTGGAATTCCCCCACCTGAGTACATTCTACCTATCGGAAGTTGGGCAGGCCACTTAATCCCTTTAAGCCTCAATTCTCTCCACTAGGATTATTGTGAGGTCTGAATGAGATAAGACACGCAAAGTGCTTAGAACAGTGCCTGGTACATTGTAAGCCATTGATAAATGTTAGCTATTGTATCTTATAGATTGTACTTGACCAGAAGAGAGGGCAAAAATAGACCCTCTCAACTTTTCTTCCCTTCTGAAAAACTTATAATACCTAGCTAGTCCCATTTCTCTACTGTGCAACAAGATTTAGCTTACTCGGTGACCAGGCCAGCAAGAGCCTAGAGGAAAGGAACTGACCATTGAATGTCTGCTATATACCTGGCAATTTATATGAGGATATGAAGATTGAAGAACTTCTCAAGAAATATTTCTTTTAGGGAAAAATTCTGACAACTAGTAATGTGACCTTGAAATGCTCGATCCAATTCAATTAAACATATTAATTTAGCGTCTTTCAACCATGAGCCAAATACTAAGGACCAGAAATGAGTGCAAGACTGCAAAGAAGTGAGGACAGGGACTGTGTCTGCCGTGTTCATTATTATATTTGCAGTGCCCAGAATAGCACCTTGTAATAGGAGGTGCTCCATACAATTTATTGAAGGAATAAGTAGGTAAATGAATGAATGAACACAACACAGTCCCTACTCCCAAGTAGCTCATATTAAAGTAAGAAAGACCTATAAACAAATTAAATACCATGCATTGTTATACATGTAATCATAAACATATATGCAAGATCCTAAAGTGACATAGAGGAAAAGATGATAAACTCTATGGGGATTAGGGATGGGGAGGGTGTCCAGCAAGGCTGCAAGGAGGAGCATTTTAGATTGTGGTTTAGAATGACAGCCAGGGAAGAGAATGGCTGGGGCAGGGGGAGCAAATGCGATTAGAAGCAGGGATATCAGTCAGGAGGTCTTTGCAACACTTCAGGGAGCATTATGTCCTCAGGTTCTAGATCAGGTTTCCTAACCTGAGCTCCAGGGGAGGAGTCCATTAGCTTAAACAAAATTACATCTTTATTTTCACTAACCTTAAACTAATTTGTCACCTAGCACTTTGTCACCAACAGAAGTCACAGATATTTTCATATTATATTACATTTAAGATAGCTGGAAATATTTTTACATTTATCACAACTTCACAATTTCAGTATTATTAGACCTGCCACTAGAACTTGTTGTCTGATGCGTTAATAATGAAACATATGTATCACTATATCACACATTTGTTTTTCTAATAAGCTGACCTGATCACTGTATTCCAATATAAATGTCTTTCTTTGTAATCCTATGTATTTTATTCATGCATTGAAAGACATTGTGGGGGCCGGCCCCGTGCCCGAGTGGTTAAGTTCACGTGCTCTGCTTCGGTGGCCCAGGACATCACCGGTTCCAATCCCGGGCGCGGACTTGGGACCGCTCGTCAGGCCATGCTGAGGCGGCATCCCACATGCCACAACTAGAAGGACCCACAACTAAAAATACACAACTATGTACCGGGGGGCTTTGGTGAGAAAAAGGAAAAAGAAAATCATAGAAAAGAAAAAAGAAAGACATTGTGAAATGGGCTTCATAAGCTTCAACAGACTGCCAAAGGAATCCGCAGCAAAACCAACCAAACGAACACAAAAACAGATGGTGAAGGTGGTTAAGAGCCCCTACTCCAGAGCCAGATCAAGTGGATGAAATCCTAGTTTCTCCACATAAATGTGTGACTTCAAGCAAATTTTTTTAAAAAAGTCTTTCTTGGCTTCAGTTGTCTCATGTGGAAAATGGGTGTAATATTGGTAGTATTTATTTCATAAGTTTGTTATAAAGATAAAATATATACTCACAAAGAGCTTAGAATAATGCCAGGTATACGGTAAACATTCAATAAATAATAATGTTATAACCTGTCTGGATCTTGATTTCTGAAGAAAATCCCACAGATGACCCCTGAAATCCAGCATTCCCTGAAACTCTAGACTATTTGTAAAGATTTCCCTGAATGCTAATTGAGGGAACAGCCAAAAGAGTCCTCATTTTCTCTCCTTCCCCTTTCGTTTATTAGTCACTTCAAGGATCAATGAAGTGTCAACACAAAGTTCTCATTTTCTGCAAAGAACTAAAAAGGCAACTTCCTGAGAATTAAGGCTGATGTGTAAACACAGATTTAGAGTTGATAGACACCCCCCACAGAGGAAATATCCTATTCCAGTTTCTCTAAAGCATGACTCTAGATGCTATGGACAGGCATGCGCTAGCTCGCTTCATGGGCATAAAGGGAAAACCAGAGTCCGACTTAAACTGTGCTGTACTGCAGGTGGCCAGCGGCTCAGAGATGTAGGAAGCAGGAAGGAAGGCGGAGGAATTGGAAGCCAGCCAGGAGCGAGCTGGGAATAGCCAGGCTGTGCTGCTCCTTAGTTACCGCGGGCTTTGTCCAGCCAGATGTCCTCAGCATCTCCTTGGTTTTCTGCCTGAGGAATTTGACTATTCATTCTGAAGTTGTCTTAAATGCTGTCCACATTCGCAAATACTCTTCACAGGCCAAACACATTTTTAAATGTTCACCCTAGCAAGAGATTTTTTACATAGATGGGGATACAGCCTTGTATCTAAATAGATTTAGGTTCAAGTCCCAACTTTGTCGTTTATTACCTGAGTGAATTTAAGCAGTTTATTTAGATTCTCTATAATCTTCAGTTTCCTCATCTGCCACAAAGTAGGATAATTTATTCAATAAGTATTCATTTTTGAGCACCTATTGTGTGACAGGCTTAGATTTGAATATCGAGAATATGAAAATAAACCAGATAGGGAAGGCCCTGCTCTCATGGAGCTTTATTCAAGAGGAGACAGGGGAGAAGTAAATAGATGACAATATCAGATCTTGATAAATGCTTGGAAGACAAACAAGGTGATGTGGAAGAGAGCGATGGAGTGGGAGCATCATTAGATAACAAGGAGAGCCTCTCCGAGAATTTGACATTTGAGCTGAGACCAAAAACAAGACAGACAAGAAGGAACTGGCCCTGTGAAGATCAGGGTGTGGAGCATTCCAGTTAGAGGGGAGGGGAATTTCAAAGGCCCTAAAGCAGAGGAAAGGGTTTGGAATGTCAATGGAATATAAAGAAGGTCTAGAATGGAGTGAGGTGGAGAGGGGTCTGGGAAGAGGTGGGAGAGGTAGGCAGGACTGAGGAAGCAGAGGAGGATGCGGGAGATCTGAAGAGAGCAAAGGATGTGTGCAACAGTTGTTTCGGAGACTGGAGGCGAGAACATTCTGGGGCGGCGGAGCAGGGTTGCTTGGCAGCGTTGAGACTCCTTCTGAGATGTGTGGTGGGGAATTTAAACTAGCGCTAGTTGGCATAGTGGATGTGGCTCTGAGAATTAGATAAAATTAATGGTAGTTTTTGATACCTGGTAGGTGCTCAAAAATGTTAATTAGACGCTCAAAAACGTTAACTATCATAAGAGGTAGAAGGAAAAGATGAGGAAAACTAAACAAAGTCATTTATTTTTGCCACTATTTGCAATTCATAGGAGAGGTAAATAATACACTGTGTATTCTGATCTTTGGTTTAAGACTAAGGTTTTCTTCTAAAGTGAGTTCTTTTTTTGCATGTGGATATTTTAAACCTGAGTGTTTTTGCATACCTAATACAAAACTGTGATTTTTACTCTTGTGGTCTCAATAAACTGGAAGTAAATTTCTTTTGTCAGTCTCTTATAGAACCACTTCCTTATATTCCAAATACAGGAACACACCTCATCTTAGTATTTACACAAAATTTGCTTCTCTTCATCTTTCTGAGTGTTCAGACAAAAGAACTATTTCTTCTGGTAACCTTGCAAGATGTTTTGAAATGTTAATTCACAACATTTGGTACCTGGGAACAACTCTGCAGCCTAGGACAGCACATCTTTTGCAACTTTAAATATAATCTCCCTTGCAACGCAGAAATGGAGAAAATCCCACCTGAGATTTTCCATAATTTCATCTCACTGATGAAATCTTTTTTGACAAATCCCTTTTTAAAACTCCTTAAGGTTTAGAAGACCTGATACTGATGTGGGATATAGCAGAAATGCTGAATGAATTAGATTTAAATGGGACAGAATCTGGAGCTGGTGGGAACCTCAGAGGCAGCTGCTGGGATACAGGTAGGTGCTGAGAGGTAAGAATGACGACTGGGTTGGTAGGAGGCTAGTGAGGAGTCCAGCAAAAGGAATGGTAACTGTGCTCACCCACTAGGAGGCAGAGAGCAATGGAGAGGAATCTGAGAGCAAGCACAATGTGGGCTTCTAGGCATGCAGTCTGACAGCAGGCTGTGAGAACTCCAGCTCCTAAACAGCCAGAGAAGTTGAAAAGGACAAGGTAGGCCCCCAATCTTAGTCTTTGGTAGCCCCACTTCTATGTTCTGAAAAATCTTCCCACCAGGTGGTGGTGTCTCCCAGAGGCACCATCCACTCCAATGTTGTTGGTTCCTCAAAAAAACCTCCTTCTCTCCATCTCCTACCCCCACTCCACATAATGTTTACAAGTTGGAGAAAATGAGGTTCTGAGGTTGTGGCAAATGCAGCTGGTCTCCATCACATCCACCCAACACTCAGTGTTCCTGTATATGCTGACGGCTCCTTCCTGCAAGCATCTGGGACTCTCTGCCTGAGAGTTTTCCCTGATCACTGGAACAACCTTGACTCATGAGCAGAGCAGACCAGAAAAGCCAAGGTCTTAATGCCCTTAGGAGCAAGTGTCAAACAATGATTGGCTGGAGTTGGTATAGACATACATCTTTCAGTAACCCAGGGCTGTGTAACAAACCACCTCAAAAGCAGTGTCTTAAGGCAACAAACATTTGTTACTTATGATTCTGTGGGTGGGCTGGGTGGTTCCTCTTCTGATTTTGCCTGGCCTCGCTCACATAGCTGCATTCAACCGCAGAGTTAGCTGGACTGAAAGGTCCGAGCCGGCGTCACTTACATGTCTTGCAATTGGCGTTGGCTGTTGGCTTGGGACACTTTGATATTCCTCCACATGGCCTTTTTTCCTTTACTAGACTAGACCAGCTTCCTTGTAAAGTGGAGATAGCATATCAAGAGGGCAAAGCAGAATCTGCAAGGCGTTCCAAGGCTTAGCCTCTGAAGCTGGCATAATATCACTTTTGTCATTTTTTTGGTTAAAGTCAGTCACAGATCATTCCAGATTCAAGCAGCAATGACTAATAGACCATGGTACTCTTAGGAACAAGATAGATGGGTAGACAATAAGGGGATTGCTTAACTTATATAATTAAAAAAAGGTTAAGAATGAAAGTGGCAAACACACAGATGCACCCTAAGGTGAGTCCCTTACCCCAAAAGTCACACTCTTGTACAATCCCCTGTCCTTGAGAACCTATGTCTAGAGTCTAGTCAATAGAGTATGGCAAAGGTGATGGGATAGTCACCTCCTCAATTACGTTACGTTATAAAAGATTCCATCTTAGCTAACTGGACGGAGAGATCCTCCTCCCGGCCTTGTAGAAGAAGCTGCTAAAAGGGGAACTGCCTGTAAGAGAGAAGGTTGTATGTCAAGGAGAAGGTCCCTTTGCCCTACAACTACAAGGAACTAGATTTGACCAACAACCATATCAACTTGGAAGAGTACGCTAAGCTCCAGAAAGGAGCTCCATCCAGAAAGAAGTTCCAGAAAGGAATGTAGCCCACCTGACACTTCGATTGCAATCTAGTGAGACCTTGAGTGGAGGATCCAGCTAAGCCATACCTAGACTTCTCATTCATGGAAACTGTAAGATAATAAAATAAGATTTTGTTTTAAGCTGCTAAATTTGTGAAAATTTGTTATGCAGCAATATAAAACTAATACGAGTGAGCAAAAAGCTGAGGTCAGCCACTACGATGGAAAATCACAATCCCTCACTCAGTTTCCAGACCTGAGCCGGTTCTCACACCTCAAGCTCATCGATTGAAGGAGATGCTGAGTCCCCTTGAGGAAGGATCTTAAAATGCTTCAACAGGTCTATACAGCAGTGAGTCCCTCCATCCTTCCACAAAAGGACGATGCTCATTTACTAGAATAACTGACGAATGGGGGAAGGGAATATCCAGATCTTTCAAGAGCTCTGAATTGACACTGGTACCAGGCGCTCAAAACACCAGCATGGCTCCCTGTTAGAGGATCTCCTGGACTGGGACACTTGGTTCTCAGGCAAGGGCTGAATAACGGAAGACACAGGCTCCTCAACCCGGAAGACCTGATACTCCTCAAGGCTGAAGGCGAGTGACAGAGACCTGGCTGATGCTGAAGGGGGATCCAGAATGAGTGGTATAGGAAGGAGAAGATAAATAACAGTACAGCCACAGGACCACTGCAGTAACAGGGACTAAGTCTTGTTCTATTAACTCATCTCAATTCAGTTTTGTTTTAGATATTGTCTCTGGTGGCACCTTGAAGAGTCAGTGATAAAATGGACTTAATGTGGGATGCAAGTAGATAGGAGTGGAGAAAAGTGAATTGGCGCCCTGCACCTATCCCCTTGGCATGGACCTCTCTCCACTCTCATGGCTTTTTCCTGCCAGCAGCTGCAACCCTGTGCCTGCTGGTTTCTTTGGCCATAGGTACACATTTAGCCCACACTTGGGACAGGCTGTGATTGCCAGGGTGTTAATGTCCTCAGCTCTCAAGCAATAACTGAAAGGAGTTGGTGTATGAATACGCCAGCTTCTTAGCTTCTCTGGGGACAGCTCTGAAACATGTTCTGCACAGTCTCCTCGAGGTCCCCTGTGGGACTGAACTCTGGTTGCTCATTAACTCCTCTGCCTGGCTTCCTCTCTTCTGTGTTTCCTTCCTTACTCCCTGCCTGGCGCTTCCTGAGATCAACTCCCAGTAGACTACTTGCACGTATGTTCTTGTCTCAGAGTCTGTTTTTGAAAACTCCAACCTAAGACAGCAATCAAATAAGCTTAGGAAATATGGCACATTTCAGAATCTTGGGATAAGGAGGCCTAAAGTTGAAAAATCTGCAGTCTACCACAAAGCATAATAACGTGGATGAACTCACAAACATGATGTTGAATGAAAGGAGCCAGACACAGAAGATACGTACTGTGCAATTCCATGTATATAAAGTGCAACAACAGGCAAAGCGAATCGGTGCTATCAGAATTCAGGCTAGCGGTTACCCTTGGGAGGGGTAATGACTGGCAGGCAGGGTTGTGGGGGGGGGGGGGGTTTGGTTCTGGACAGTTAGAACCATTTTTCTTTCTTTCTTTCTTTCTTTCTTTCTTTCTTTCTTCCTTCCTTCCTTCCTTCCTTCCTTCCTTTCTTCCTTTCTTTCTTTCTTAAAGATTAGCCCTGAGCTAACATCTGCTACCAATGCTCCTCTTTTTGCTGAGGAAGACTGGCCCTGAGCTAACATCCGTGCCCATCTTCCTCTACTTTATATGTGGGACGCCTACCACAGCATGGCTTGCCAAGTGATGCCATGTCTGCACCTGGGATCTGAACCAACGAACCCTGGGCTGCCAAAGCAAAACATGCGAACTTAACCGTCAAGCTGACCCCAAAACATTTGTTTCTTTATCTAGATGCTGATTACATGGTGTCTCTGTGAAAATTCATCAGGCGGTATGCTTGAGGTTTGTACAATTTTCTCTACGTTTGTTATATGTATTTTTTAATTTTTTAAAAGTTCTGTTCTATTTCTTTAGTGTAGTGCCATAGATTATAAAAATGGCTCCCAAAACTTTGAGCAACAAAATAAATAACCCAAAGTATAAAGTAAATGTCATGAGTTCATAGTGATATAAATTAATGATTGAAAAATAAATAAATGGGGGAGAAGAGACAAATTTCCCATGCAGGAGAATTCCAAATAATTTATGTAAATGATGCTCCACCCTCAAGGAGGGGAGCATAACTTTCCACCACTTGCATGTGGGATGCATACAGTGACTTCCTTCCAAAGAGTACAGTATGGAAAGAGGGTAAAAAAGAGTAACTTTACAGTGGAGAAACATGACAAACTGCCTCAGCCAGGTGATCAAGGTCAAACCAGCAGTAATAAGTCAAGTTCAAAATATGTACCCTTAGGCCGGCCCCATGGCATAGTAGTTAAGTTTGCACTCTCTGTTTGAGCAGCCTGGGGTTCACAGGTTCGGATCCCCAGCCCAGGCCTACACACCACTCATCAAGCTATGCTGTGGCAGCATCCCACATCAAAGAGAGGAAGATCGGCACAGATGTTAGATCAGAGCCAATCTTCCTCAAGGAAAAAGAGGAAAATTGGCAATGGATATTAGCTGGGGGCCTCACCAAAAAATAAAAAAGACAAAAGCAAACAAAGAAACAACAAGAAAAATATGTGCCCTTAATATGATGTGATGAAAATGACACTTTACTTCTGTGGTCTTCTTTCCAAAAACCCATAGCCCTAGCCTCCCTCAAACCCACAATCTAATCACGAGGAAAATATGAAACAAAGCCCAATAGAGGGACCATTCTACAAAATACCTGAGCGGTATTCCTTAGAACTATCAAGGTCATTGAAAACAAGGAAAGCCTGAGAAACTGTCAGCCAAAAGGAGCCTAAGGAGACAGGCCGACTAAATGTAAGGTGATGTCATGAATGGGATCCTGGAACAGAAGGACATAAGACAAAATCTAAGGAAATCAGAATAAAGTATGGACTTTAGCTAATAATCATGTATCAATACTGATTCATTAATTGTAAGAAATGTATCCTACTGTTGTGAGATGTTAATAGTAGGGCTAACTGACTATAGAATGTAGGAGAACTCTGAACTATGTTCACAATAGTTCTGTAAATCTAAAACTCTTCTAAAAAATAAACTTTATTTTAAAAAAGAAAGAAAAATGGTTCCCAATGAGTCACGCCTATCTGTGTCCATACCCCTTTGTAATATTTCTTGCCACTCTTCCCATCAAGAGAGTCTGTTTCTCTCGTTGAATCTGGGTTGACCTTTTGTCTTGGTTGGACCCATAGAATGTGGTGGAAGTGATGTTCTGAATCTCCGGATCCCGGGTGGGAAGAGGCCTTACAGCTTCCACTTTTGTTCTCAGAAACTGGATGCAATGTAAGAAGTCCAAGCCACCGAAGACCACCAGGCTGGGAAGAAGTCCGAGCTGGCCACAGGGAGAGGCCGGGGAAGCAAGGAGGCCAGCAGACAGCCATGGCCGAGCCTCTAGTCGGATGCAGTCTATGAGTGACTCCAGGCAAAACTAGAACAACTGCCCAGGCACTTACAGAAGTGTGAGAATTAATAAAGTCTGGGGTAGTTACACAGCAATAGTAAACTGAAACACTCAGGGAAGAGCTTTATTCTTAGAGTTAAAAACTTTGAATTTAAGCCCCACTAGCTATAAGATCTGGGGGAAAATGAAAAGAATATTACCTGCTAATGTGGAGGTCCCTCACGAGAACCGGATGAGGCAAATGAAATGTTTTGTAAACCTCAAAATGCCACACGAATTTAAGACATTATTAGCAGAAAATTATTAATAATAATTGTAACTGATAGTGCACAATGTATTTCCCATCCTGTATATTTTAATACCAAAGAAAGACTCTCTAATGGTGTATTTCTAGTCTCTGTGGTGTTTAGGGAGGTGTTTTTGGAGAGAGACCCTGTTCTGAGGCCTCTCAGATCAGCCAAGAGAGGGTCATCCATTCTACCTATAAAGTAGCTCAGCCCTGCTTTGGTATTCCCATTTTCCACTGAGACTTCTTTTGGAGAGAAGCAGTGGTTATATTCCACCTGCACCTCCTCCCACAGTCTTTTTCAGTTTTGTCTGAATGGTGCATCATAGGCCCAAGAGTCAGGAGAAAGGAGCTTCCCCTTCCGCTATGTTCTGCTGAATCTCCCTGCGGATTCTTTCCTCACTGAGGTCCTGTATTCCAGCTACACCCCTGTGCGGAAGATTCCCTAGGGATGCTGCTTGCCTGCCTGAGCTCAGTCCTTATAAAAGAGACAGGCAGCCCCTGGGGAGGCTGATCTTTCTGCCCCTCTGTGAGCCCAGGGACTAGAGCTCCAGCAGAGCCCTTAGCAAAGACGTCTCATCTCTCAGGTTGGCCTTCAGCAGGATTCCCTGCAAACAAACCTGCACACACTTTGGAGACCAACAACCCCTCCCGTGCATAACAGTAAGGAAAGGCAACTCTTGTGGCCCTTGCTTCACACAGTGGGTAACCCAGTACCTTTGCAAAGTAGGACTTGGGGTAGGAAAAGCATCATTGACTCACTTAGCTTTCCCTTCCAGCTTGTGCCTATGAGTGGCATGGTGGTCACAACTAATGACACATCAAAGAAAGCAAGGAAAGAAAGAAACACTTGTTGAATGCTTATTATAAAGGTAGCTACTGTGCTAGGCAGTGTTTCTCTCTCTCTCAACTTTTATTATAAAAAATCCCAAACATATACAGAAATGTAAAAAATAGTATAATGACCTCCCACTTATCAATCACCCAGTTTCAACACATATTCAGGGCCAACCTAGTTTTGTCTTTATCCCTACCCTCTCCTGCCCTCCCCTATATTATGTTGAAGCAAATTCCAGATATCATATCATTTCATCCAGAAATAATATTTCAATGTGTTTCTCCAAAAGATACTCTTTTGTAACATAACCACAAATCATTAACATATCTTAAGAAATTAACAATAACCCTTAATATCAAATAGCCAGTCAGTATTCAAATTTCTTTAAATGTGTATATATATTTTTTAATCAATTCAGTCGTTTCTCTTATTTATTTATTTATTTTGAGGAAGATTAGCCCTAAGCTAACATCTGCTGCCAATCCTCCTCCTTTTGCTGATGGAGATTGGCCCTAAGCTAACATTCGTGCCCATCTTCCTCTACCTTATATGTGGGATGCCACCACAGAATGGCTTGATGAGCAGTGCATAGAACCCTGGGCCGCTGAACCAGAGCACGCGATCTTAACTGCTATGCCATCAGGTCAGCCCCCATTTCTCTTATTTTTGAACCCTTCCCTGCCCCTTCTCCTATCTGTGCTTTCACATTTGTTGCCTCCTCTGACTAGACTGCCCTTTCTGGCTCACCATGCAAGACACAGCCTTCCCGATCTGTTCAAATATCACCTCCTCCAGGAATCTTTCTTTTGCTAAACTAAGCAGTTAGTCATTCGAACATCACTAACACTCTGGGTACATACTTGTCTCTCTTCTAGACTGTGAACTCCTTGAAGACGCGAGCTAATATTATTCTCATGGTCTTTGTAACCCCGGTAGCCAGCATGGGGCCTGGCCCACAGTATTTGCTTCAAGCCAGCATATTATTTCTAAGGAGGGGTTCCCAAGGCCTTTCCATTGTTCTCGGTGTTGATCTAACCTTTTCCAAAGTTCAATGTCTTTTCCAAAGACAGTGTTTTTCCTCCCTGATCTGGGCTGGGAGTTGACCTGGTGTTTTCAATCTGAAAGCTTTTAGAAACCACTGGAGGCAGGATTAATTGGTTTAGAGCCTTTTTTTTTTTTTTTAAGATTCCAGGATTGATATAAAGCAGAAAGACTGAACGAAGAGAAAGCCACTTTGTCAACCAGCATCCTGCTCTGGGATTAATGCAGTAAGAGCTGCACAGAACTGAAAAGAGAAGGATATTAGCCTTGCCCTCTAATTGGATATAATCAACAAACCTTCTGGTTCTCGGAGAGGGACCTGGGAACATGCTGGCAGTTTGCAAACTATAATTAATAACAGTTTGAACCATAGTTTTCAAGCCTTTCTTTAACCTCAGAACCCCTTCTTCAGGCTTATCTAGCCTGCAAGGGCAATATTTTACACAGAGAAAGGCTCTCTGGAAAAGCAGACCCCAGGGGCCTCATTCTATTGCGCTCTCTGTTAAGTCTCTCCCACATGGCCCCTGAGAGACAGAGCTTGGCACCAGACCAATCATTCATTCAATCTGTCAGCATTCAACAACTTTTTATTGAGCGCCTGCTATGTGTTTGGTGCTGGTAGCACCATGCTGAACAAGACAGATGGACTTCCATCCTCTTGGATTTACATTCTAAGGGGGATGAGGGAGAGAAGCAAAAATCATTGTAAGCCAGTGGTTTTCAAACTTTAATTTTCATCAGAATCACTTGGAGGGTTTGTTAAAGTGCAAGTGTCTGGGCCTCATCCCCAGAGTGTCTGATTCAGTAGGTCTAGAGTAGGGCCCAAGAATATGCAGTTCTAGTAAGTTCCCAGGTGATGCTAAAACTGCTGGTCCTGGGACCAACTGAGAACTACTAATGTCAACAATCAAATAAATAAAATGCCTTCAGATAATGCTAAGTGCTATGCTTTCAGAAAATAAAAAAGGGTAGTGGAGTAGAAAGGTACCTGTGTGGGCAGCCACTTTCCACTGGGTAGCCAGGCAAGACCTCTCTGAGAAGGTAACATTTGAGTGAGACCTGAATGACGAAAAGGAGCCAGCCATCTAAAAGTCTAGGGGGAGGGCATTCCAGGAAAAGGACGCAGCAAGTGCAAAGGCCCTGAGCAGGAAACAAGCGTAGCACATTTGAGGAACAAAAGAAGACATGTGAAGCACCAGTGTAGCTGCAGAGTGTTTTGAAGGGGGAGAGTGACACAAGATTGTCATTGAAATAGACAGGAATTGGATCATGCAGGACCCTGTCAGCCACTGCAAAAAGTCCACTTTTTAAAATGCAACATGAAGCCATTGGAGAGTTTTAAGCAGGGGACTCGGTGACCTTAGCTTGCATTTTAAACATAAACTCTTTGCTATGAAACACCTCTTTGGCTGTTGGGTGGAGAATGTAGCATGGGGGGCAGGAGGGAAGGTGGAAGCAAAGTTAGAAGCTGACAGTCCAGTAAGGAGGCTCTTGCAGTATCCTGGGCAAGGTTTGATGGGGAGGAACTTAGCAGTGGAAATGGCGAGAAATGCTAAGCCAGACAGTGGTGAGGACTTGTGATGGGAGCCACACTTAGCATAATGCCTTTCTCCTTGTAGGTGTTCAGCAAATAGTCATCGAATGAATGAAGGAAGGAAGGAAGGAGTGAAGCTCCCTTCCTTTCTGAAATGCCATGATGATAACCTTTCACTGATGAATTGAAGAATATTGTAAATTATCGTTCCCCAAACTGGATTCCGTTTCCCAGCTGGTAACAGGGGTTTTGTATAGGTGTGTGTGTGCGCGGGTGCGTTCGTTGAATATTTTTGGATATCCTAGCCCCCTCCACTCTCTAGCTCTTTTTAAATATTTCACAGCTACCCTCCCCTCTTTTTTTTTCAGATAGAATGCAAGTTTCCAGCAGCTCACTAAGCATTATTTTCCCTTTGTAAAGCAAATTGAATGGGGGCAGCCTGGGAGGCCACAGTTCCTCCGGGAGGCGGGAGGGTAAGGAGTTGGTTGGTCCCTGGGGATTCTGTCGCTGGGAGAGGCTCGGCTGATGAGCGACTATCCCCTGCTGCACTGAGGGCAAAAATCAACTTATTCCTTTCAGTCGTTTTCACTGAACTGTTTTTATTATCGTTCCCACCGCATCTTATCCTACTAGAACGAAATGCAATCAAAATATGGATTTAATTTGACGAGGGAAAGGGCCACGAACAACTGTGAATTGTCAGTGCTGTGGCAGGCGACAGCCCTGACTTCTGCAAGAACAAAGATGAGTCAAGCAGCTTTTGCAGATCAAAGGGAGCTGTCATACTGCTCCACTGACAAGGCTCGTTAGGTAGAGAAGAAAATATCCGAAACACAAGTCATGCCTTCCAACGCTAGCAAACTTGTAGAATTTCCTGGGGGAATGAATCATTGTTTTGGCATGAAGTTTCCAAAGTTAAATAACAATAAAAGCAGAAAACTTGTTTTTCTTTGCAAAGATGACATTGAAATTCTCGCCCTAGTTAAAAGGATTCAAAGGTCAGCCTTGACTTGCTTTAGCTCCCAGGCCCCCGGACGGCCGGAGCGGGTGCTCCAGCACAGAGCGCTTCCGACTGGGCTCCTTCTCCAGCTCCCGCCTCTTCATTGCTCTTTGCACGTCGTCCTTGCCGAATACTGTGTTTTCTAGATGACGTCCCTGGATAGCTCTCTCACATCTTTCTTCCTTTATCTCTTTCCTGCAAACCCATTTTTTCTCTCTAACACATATCTTAACCAGCCAAAAACAAAACCAGCTGAACTGCAGAACTAAAAATGTTTCTTTTTAAATACGTTTAAATATTAGTTTTACATATAAACTAATATAAATATGGAAACTACATATAAAACATATATAAAAATATAGATAAAATATTTATATACAAAAATTAAAATTAAAAATATATTATATATACAAAACGTATAGTTTTTTATGTAAATATGTAAACTATTAGTTCTTTGTTCTTCATCAAAAATGTAGACAGGTAAACTATATTTTCACTCTTTCTCAAAAATAAGAAATATCCTATGTTTTCTTTTTAAATTGTTCCCCTGGTTCTCCAAAAAGAGAGAGAGGTGGAGAGCAAAGAAGGGGGACAGGGAGGAAAGAAGACTCTATGCACTTAAATTCCCTCCTGTGAGAGCAGACTAATTGTGATCAGAATTTATGCCTATTTTTGAATAAAGTTTATTTATTATTTTTTTTTTTTGAGGAAGATTAGCCCTGAGCTAACATCTGCTGCCAATCCTCCTCTTTTTGCTGAGGAAGACTGGCCCTGAGCTAACATCTGTGCCCATCTTCCTCCACTTTATAGGTGGGACGCCTACCACATCATGGCTTGCCAAGTGGTGCCATGTCCACACCTGGGATCCAAACCAGGAAACCCCAGGCTGCCGAAGCGGAACGTGCGCACTTAACCACTGTGCCACCAGGCCGGCCCCATAAAGACGTTCTTTAATCAGCTACATTCCAGGGTTGCCACAGGTTTGGGAAAGGGAAGTCACATAAACTGGGCAGCAAAAATGAACGTCTGCGGCTGGCTCAGTGGTGTACTAGTTAAGTTCGGCATACTCTGCTTCTGTGGCCCGGGTTCACAGGTTCAGATCCTGGGGCAGACCTACACCACTCAACAAGCCATGCTGTGGCAGCATCCCACGTACAAAAACAGAGGAAGATTGGCACAGATGATAGCTAAAGGCCAATCTTCCTCACCAAAAAAAAAAAGTCTGTGTGAATATGTGGGACTCTAGAAACCCTTCATCCTTTCCGGGGAGAGAACAAACACACGACTGTGTGAGGAAGCGTGTGTTCAAAAAGCATCTTTGAAGGAGAAAAGAAGAATGCCAGGCAAATAGAACAGATTCCATACAGTACCTGATGTGTAGAACGAGTGTGTATACCTGTGTGTGTGCAAATAAGAGTGTATGCATGCGTGTGCGTGTGTGCGCACACACACACCCCTCATGCTAAGCAGCAACACTCTGGAGAAGGTCAGCCTCAGTGAGTGCTGCCTGAGAACAGGGGCTGGCAGCTCTTAGCCACTCATTCTTAATAGGTCTCAAAATACACAGTTAAAAAAATTAAAATTATTTATCTAGGTATTGTTTAATTTCTTGTGTGCGTGTGCATGCATATGTGTGTATATGTTTATTTCAAATTTTCCGATTCAGCATGTAGTGATCTTATAATTTAAAAAAGCTTTACACTAATTTTTCCGTGGTGATACTTCCCCATTTATGTTCTCTTCCTCAGGAGGAGAAATCTTTGGGATGGGGGTCGGTGGTGCAGTGGCATGCAAACGAGGGCAGAAAAAGCAGGGCTCAGATACCAAAGGGGACGCAAAGTTGCTTTCTACTTTGAATCACCGCCATCCAAGCTCTGCCCTGCTCCTGGGGGGCTGAGGTGGATTTACTATGAAGCTACTGACGCTGAAACCCCAGGACACCCTGCTTGCGGGACCCAGTATTCAAGGTCATATGGTTCTTAAAAAGTTCTGAGGGCCGGCCCGGTGGCGCAGTGGTTAAGTGCTCACGTTCCACTTCTCGGTGGCCCGGTGTTTGCCAGTTCGCATGCCGGGTGCGGATATGGCACCGCTTGGTACACCATGCTGTCGTTGGCGTCCCACAGATAAAGTGGAGGAAAATGGGCACGGATGTTAGCTCAGGTCCAGGCTTCCTCAGCAAAAAAGAGGAGGACTAGCAGTAGTTAGCTCAGGGCTAATTTTCCTCAAAAAAAAAGAAAAATTAAAAAAAAATTCTGAAAGTAAGGTATTTTAGCTGCAGCCACTTAAGACCACTGTCTCTTTCCACTCCTTCCTTCTCACCCCCATGACATGGCTGCATGCATTTTTGAGATGTAGCAAAAGGGAAGTTGAGCTAGGGACTTATTTAATTTGGTTTAGTGGAATATATTTATGTGGTTCACAGCCACTTGCATGTATAGATAAATTATTGCGAGCTGACCTAGCGTAGGAATGGCTGCCAGAAATACTCCCATCACCCATTCTTCCAACTCACTCACTCTGGTGGCAAAACATGAAGCTGCAGGGTCAGACATCATAAATTGATAACAAAGAGTCCTACAGTGCCTGGCACCAGACATCGGTGGGTAGTGAAGGAGAAACGAGATTTGAAATTTACAGAGTCAAAAGATGGTCTGTGGAAAATTCTTCCAATGATCAGACGTGCAAAATAGTAAATGGCATATTTGCTTTTCATCAATGCCTGATCAAAACGGAACGTCCCTCCTGGCAGGAATGTCCATGACACGGTGTATATAATCATAACCCACAATTCAATTTTTTCCTTCTTTTTGATGGAGATTGTGCAAAAGAGAATTGATCAGAATTCTGGTATTTACAGGCACAATCTTGTAGCAGTGCTAGAAGAGCTGGTAAAATCTGTGTGTATGTTACGTGTTTTCTGCATCCCCACAAATACTGACATACGAAATATAAAAAACTCCTAATAAGCCATTACAATTAGGACATTGTCAACAAACCAGTTAATGAACATTATCATTTCAAGCAGTATTTAAGATTAGTTACTGCACATACACAAAAACTTGAAATGCCCTGAAATCTTATAGCTCATATATGAAAAAGTTTGAGAGGTGTCCCCAAACTTAACTGTAATTCAAAAAATTTATAAGACATAACCAATAATGAACTGAAGCATATAGAAACTTTTCTGAACTCTCAACAATAAGAAAAATTTTCAGGGGCAGGCCCAGTGGCGTAGCAGTTAAGTTCTCACGTCCGCTTGGGCGGCCCAAGGTTCACCTGTTTGGATCCCAGGTGTAGATCTATGCACCGCTTATCAAGCCATGCTGTGGCAGGCATCCCACATATAAAGTAGAGGAAGATGGGCATGGATGTTAGCTCAGAGCCAGTCTTCCTCAGCAAAAAGAAGAGGATTGGAGGAAGATGTTAGCTCAAGGCTAATCTTTCTAAAAAAAAAAAAAAATTTGTCAACCATGTTAAAAGAAAGACTGAATTATTTTTCTTCTTTTTGGATAGAAAATATTACAAAATTGTTGCCATACGCAGAGGCAACCAAAAAGTTCACAGTTGGAAAATGCAGGGCACAAAGTTTTAGAGAGGTCTCGCGGGTACTTAAATAATAAAAATATTATATTATTTGTCTGAATTTTGTGGTGTGGTATTTGTCAGCTTTTAAATTGTGTAATTTGTTGTGATTTATTTTCTCATTCTAAACAAATCTTCACTTTTATACCTAATTTTTTGGGGGAATTTTTCATTCTTTTTCTTAATAAGAGCTCTCCCTCTTCTCCCCAAAAGTGTGTAAGATCCAAGTCCTGCAAACTGTGGCCTGTATCGAGGGAGACACATCCTGACTTTGCAGAGGCCATTGTGAAGAGCCCAAAGAATACAGGGTGTGTACCTTGTTAACAGGAACGGGGCCAATACACACAGTTGCATCATAATAAAACCACTGATTATTAGTCACCCATAATAAATACACAGATTCCCACCTTGAAGGTAGGTGTGACAAGGTTCTGGCCAGTAGGATTATGCAACTTCCAGGGTCCCATAAAGGAACAGGGCATGCCCTCTACTTCTCCTTTTCTTCCTCCACTGACTGGAATGCAGACGTGGTGATTAGCAGCTTGGCCACGTGGACAAGGACAACACTCTAAAGGTGTTGAATCAACCAGATGGAAGGCGCGTAGGTCTCTAATCCCGTGGAACAGCCCTATCAGTCTCCAACCAGCCCTGGTCCACTTACACCCATATTACCGTGTGAGAGAGTAATAGAACTCCTGTCTTATTTAAGCCCCAGTTATTTTGGACCTCCATTAGGCAGCTGATCTTACGTCCTAACTGATATAACCACAATGATAACCCATGGCATTTATAGGGCTCTTTATTCTTTGTCAAATTCTGCAGTGTCTCTTATCATGAGCAACGGCTGATGAGAGGTGGGGTGGAGAAAGATCATCACTTTGACCTTTTCTGTGAGGAATCTGAGGCCCAGGGAGTTGACTGACTTGCTTGGGAGGATACAAAAGAGGGTCCCTGATACTGGGGAGGACAAGTACCAGATGGAAGCCAGATGTGTGCACAGTGAACAGCAGCATGGGTGATGAGCACACTGGGTTTTTTTCTCTTAGCATTCAGAAAGAATTTCTCCCTGACTATTCAATTTGTCAACCCCTAGCGTAGGGACAATTCACATCCTTTCTTTTCTCATCCTCTTGGGCTTTTCTAAACTTGCTGAAGTACACAAGGAGGAACATAAATAGAGGCGGGTTCCAGCTCAAATATAATGTGTTTCTCCTTCCTTTTCTTCTGTCCTTCCTTAGTAATTCAGTCAAAAAGCCACTAGGCATGGCCACGCAGAGCAGGGGCCTGGCAGAGGTCAGTGCCCACGTGAGGAAGGGACCGAACAGGGTGGCAGCCCTGTGGGGGTCAAGAAATTAGCCATGTACAAGGGAATTGGGCAAATAAGTAAATATATTGAGGTTAATAAGAGCCAGGTTTCTCAACTGTCTGAGAAAGGAGTTATAAACACAAAAAACAGGGACACCAGAATAAACCCTGAAACGCTCGGGTGGAACCTGAGGAAGTGTGAACTCATAGATAGATAGGCAGAGGTAGAGTAAATACAATTGTAAAGTGTGTGTGTATGTGAAGTATGTGTATACGAGATATATATGTATACATTTCCAAGCTCTGTCCACCGAGAGAGCCTGGGAGTAGAGACAGCCATTAGCAACAAGCGCACCATTCTCCACTAAAAGGAATCAAGACTCCTTGGACAAGTCTGGAACATCTTTTTGTGTCACAAAGTAAGGAAGTGCTCAAAGAATAATAGGAACATTTCAAAAGGACACAGAAGCCAGCTTGAAGGCACGGCCACTGACCAAACCTGGGGTAATTCGAAAATCGAAACAAATAATGTACTAATGGATTATCACCCACTGAATAAAATAGGAATCCATGAGTCCACATTGATATAAACAAACAAACAAATAAGGAGAAGAGAAAGCTGTTTCTCAGAAGTTAATGTGAATCAATAAATGTAGAAGAAATAATGCAATTAAAAAGCCATCATTTAGCAACCATATAGAGATAATTAATTTAAGCAGGAAGCATCAATGGATGTTAAAACTAGTGGGTGAAATTTAGAGTGGGAGATTTACTTGGTTTCGCGATATGTCCTCACAAAATGCTTATTAATTACAATGGGATAAAGAGTAACTACTTTACACTAGAGAAGCCTGGCAGACATTACCTTTTTCCTTTTTTCTTTTTTTTTTGTGAGGAAGATTGGCCCTAAGCTAACATCTGTGCCAATCTTTCCTCTATTTTGTATGTGGGACACTGCCACAGCATGGCTTAATGAGCGGTGTGTAGGTTCACGCACAGGATCCGAACCTGTGAACCCCAGGCCACCGAAGCAGAACACGGGAACTTAACCACTAGACCTATGGGCTGGCCCCAAGACACTATCTTAATAAATGATCAAAGTTAACGTCACCAGTAATTGGACAAAGCACTGTCATCGTGTGCCACCTGATGGGATACAGTGACCACAGTGTCACTTCTGAGCATCACTTGAATCTAATGAGGAGACAGACAAACCTGAATTGAGAGACAGTCTACAAATTAGCTGGCCTGCAATATTAAAGAATGTTGAGGGTGTAAAGGTCCAGAATGGACTGAGGAACTCTCCTAGAAAAGATACTAAGGAGACAGGAGAACTAAGTACAATACACGATCCGGGATTGGATCCTCTTGCTATAAAGGTTGTTCTTAGGACACTTGGCAAAACTTGAGCGGGGTCTCCCAGTGAAGAGTATGTGGGAGTTCTTAGCACAATTTTTGCAACTGTTCTGTGAGTTTAAAAGTATTTTTTAAAGTGAAAATAAAATAAATAACAATGAAACAGTGTGTCTGATTAGTAAGTCCTTGTGCTTTCCAGGCCCATCTTGCCTGCTAACTATCAGTGTGACTTAGAGGAAATCCCTTTGCTTTTCTGGGTCTACTTTTCCTTATTCCAAAATAGGAGCTTTGGATGTTAAATCATCACTTTGGTTTTCTGGCTCAAACTGTCCCCTCCCTCCCCCAGCTGTGAAGAAGCAACATGTGGCTGAGCACAGGGGCTCCAAGGTGCCCTGAGTGGCTTTGGGCCCTGTGCCCCTTCCATCCTGGAGCGCAGTCCTGCTGTTTGCATAGGCAGGTGGCCCCAGTGTTGGCCCTTGTCGAAGGGCAGGCCCACAGTGATCATGACTTGGAATCACAAATGGCTGGGATCCAGATTCTCAGGCTTTAGCGAGTGTTCACTGGAAACGCCTAGAGGTGCTTGTTTCAAATACAGATTCCTGGCAAATCCCCCTAACCCTGGCTTAAATCTCTAGGGCTTTTTCTGGCACCATTACAAGTCCAGATGTGGACAGACCCAGGCTGGTGCAGCAGCACAAACTCCATCAGGAACTTGTGTCTCCCTTCTCTCCACTCCATCAACCTTTACATGTAGTACTTGTTGCTTTGAAGTTGCAATATGGTGGCTGCTCCTTGAACAAGCCTGACAAACTCTTACTCACAAAGTCTGCGTTTGCTTTCCCTCTCATAGAGTCCACTTCCTTACCTCCTTCAGGAATTTGCTCAGATGTCACTTTTCTTGGTAAAGACTTTAAAACTGCACCCACGCCCGCTACCATTAGTACTTGGGACTCCCCATCTCCCTTCTCTGCTTTATTTTTCTCAACCATGCTTATCATCATCTGACATGCAATATGTTTTCCTTGCTTAATGTCTTTCTCTCCAGCCTAGAATGTAAGCACCATGAGGACAGGGACTTCTGTCTGTTCTATTCACTGCTGTATTCCCAGCTCTTAGAACAATACTGGGAATGTATGGGTTACAGGTGCTCAATAAATATTTGTTCAATGAATGAATGCACTTCTAGGAGGTGCATTTGAGTTCTAGGCAGGAAGAAGAAAGGAGAAGAGGAGAAAGGAGTAATGTCTATACAGAAAAGCAAAAACATTTCCAGAAATCCCTAGTCAACTTCCACTTACATCCCCTTAGCCTAAACCATGTTACACGGCCACCACTGCTGCAAGGGAGCCTGGGAATGAGTACTTTTAGTTGGCTGTGCACTGCCCTCCTTGAAAAAAATTATTTTGTAAGTAAGGAAGAAGGGGAAAATGGATATCGGAAAGGCAACCTGTAGTGTCTACCACACGCATCTCTCCTGGACCTAATGAAACAGAATCTCCGAGGGTGGTAATTTTGATGCAGGTGATCTGCTGTAAGAAAGATGGCCAGGGGCCGGCACCGTGGCCGAGCGGTTAAGTTCGCGCACTCCACTTTGGCAGCCCAGTGTTTCGCTGGTTTGAACCCTGGGTGCAGACATGGCACCACTCATCAGGTCATGCTGAGGCGGCGTCCCACATGCCACAACTAGAAGGACCCACAACTGAAAAAAAAAAAAGAAAATGCACAACTATGTACCGGGGGGCTTTGGGGAGAAAAAGAAAAAAAAAATCTAAAAAACAATAAAAAGAAAGTTGGCCAGAATAATAGGATAAGCTCAGAGCAAATTTTCCTTTAGCCATTGGGTGATGGACACACTGGTCACAGACATCTGTTTTGTTGACTACCCAGAGCACACCTCATCCCGACTGCTACCCCCATCATCTTTTTTGAGAAATATATTTTCATCTCCCCCATAAACATGGTTCCAGCAGTAGAACTCTTGGAGATCTTGTTCGTATATCGCGTTCCCAACCTGTTCATATATTATGTTCCCAACCAACTGACCCAAACTGCTGAATGGGAATCACATTCCCATCAATTTGGCATTGGGACTGGGATTCTAAGTCTCCCAAGATCACTGGACCGTGTAAACAGAGAGCTGCTGGCAGACGTGTTTCCTACATCACGAAGTGGAGCAGCTGAGGAAAGAGCACGCATCCCACACAGGAAGAATTGTGAGAAACAGAGAGGGTCTCTGTGGTGTTCGAGTCCCCAGCACCAGGTCCTTCCAGAGCCCTGGCTCTGTCCTTGCCCTTGGGGTCGACTGCACGCTTCTGGGTCCTTACTTCCCTCAGGCCAGCTTAATGGAAACTTCAGTAGTGGCCAGGGATTCTAACTAACACCCACCCCCTCCCCAGCCCTGGGCATCTGAAAACAGAAAGAAGTGACTCTGTGGAGCTCAGGAGCCAAGTCTTGGAGGAAGAAGTGAAACATGGCAGTTGCCTTATCTGCAAACAGTCAACAATGGACCCTGCCAAGGGTGAGCCCCTACCCTCTGGCCAATTTGTGGAGTTCTACCCATCCCAGCCACACGAGACCCCCTGCCAATGGGAGGAATGGTGGTTTTAAAATAGGCCCCCCAGGTTGTGGGTCTGGAGATTTGGTTGTATTTTCAACCACTCTGCCCTTCTGCCCCTGGCTTTCTCCTATCAGTTCTCCTGAGATACAAATGGGCTAAAGGTAGCGTAGCCCAGAGAAAAGAAATATGGACTTTAGAGTCTGGAAGTCCAGCTTCATCACTAACCACACATCTTTACCTAAGTTAATTAATTTCCCTAAATCTCATCTGTAAACCAGTGACAATAATTCTCACCAGGGAGGATTAAATGAGTGTTTGTGTCTAAGTTTCCTAACACACCTGGCAAACCCCTCTCAAACAGCAGAGCTCTCCAGCCCTGCCAGAACTCAGGGCCACAGCCTAGCGCAGAGGCAGGGAGCTCCTCCAAAATCATCAGTGCCCAAAGACGGGCTCACTGCCATGCCTTGTGCACCAGGCCAACCATGGTGCTCCCCTGGAGTCAGGGGCTTTGTGTTTGTTTGTTTAGCAGCAATTACTTTTCATTTCCTGTAAGACCTCCGTGCTACAGGGAGCCAACAGCTAGAACCCAGAGGGAGGGAAAGAGGCTCCGGGACCAGAGGATAAGGGGAAGCCAGTCTTTTATTTTAATTCAGCACCCACCGTGTGCCAGGCACGTCTATGTGCTTTACACACCATTATTTCCTGCTTTAGTCTCTCTCCTGATAAATGGAAGAGCAAACAGGGCGGAGCTGCCAAATGATATTGACAGCTGATCTGGACAGCATCTAGGCCATTCTGAAATTTGCTAATAGCTCAAATTAACTGGGTGGGGAGCCCTCGCCTAGGACTCAAGCAGCTGCTGCCATAGCTCTGGCACAGACTTCACACTGGAGCCTGGGCCCTCCCCTCAGCCCTCCCGGGCAGATGGATCCCCTTTTATTAAGCAGTCAGTTCTTTTCCAGGTGGTGATAACTGCAGCTGAGCTCCATGTCCTCCTGAACCCCTCTTGGAAAAACAAGGAGGCGAGAAGGGAGAAAATGAAAAAGGGAGTGAAAGTAGGAAGAAACAAAGGGAAGAGAAGGCAGGCACCCAACTCTGTCCGATACTCATTCCTTTATTGTCGACTGTGTTAATTTGAACAGGGCTGGGGCCTGCAGGTTGCTGGCAGCACTGAGCTGCAGGTGCATTTCAGCTCAACAGAGAGGCCTCATCCTAAGCCAAGGAGACAGAGGGTAATGTTATATATATATATTTATATATTACATATGTCCTGTATAGTCATATGTATAGAGTGACAAGAATGGGCCACTGCATTGTTAACTGTCGTCCTAAATAAAGACCATAGCCACAGACATGGAAATTTGGTCCTAATCAAGGCCCTTACTTTGTCAATCAAAGGTTTGATACATCAAAAGGAAAAGAGAGAGAGAGAGACAGAAACTGAGATCCAGCCACCCCGGTGGCCCTGTTCCCAGCATATCTTACGCTGAGTGTAGAGTGTCTTCTGTGGAGGTACACACACACACACAAACACACACACACACACACACATACACACGTACACAAAACCGCAGGCAGGAGCTCCTCCTCCGACCACACCTTGGGCCCAGCCCTCAGACTGGGGGTGGTGAAGTTGGGTATCTTGTGCTATAAGACTGTGGGGGTTGAGTGACCAGACAATGCAGAGTCCCAGTGATGAATGCGGGTGACATGTACTGCTGCATCCACAAACGAGAAAGAGGTCAGTGGGGGAGGCTGCTTGACGCAGGCCCAGAGGTGCCCCTGTGCCCAGGCCACCTGGGGGATTTCTATACACAACTCCTGTCTCAGCCACAGCTGAATCCTGAGTCTCAAATAATCTCTTGGGCTCTGAGGAAAATGTTATCTCCTCGATGGACAGGAGCAAATGGCAACTGAGTTGCCCAACCACGTAGTCCAGTAATTACAGCAGAAACGACAGCATCATTGAGTTGAACCAAACCAGAGCTTGGTCCTTAGAGCAGAACTTGACCAGTGCAAGAAGAGTTCATTTCCTGATGGAAAGAGAATAACCAGGTGATCAGGTCCACTGCCCCCTCCCACACACCAAATTTCAGGCAGATCTGTCAGTTTCATGCCTTTACCCCAATGACTAAACTTCTCATATGCTAGGAACTGGAGATCCCACTATTACCGCCTTTTGAAATCCTAAACCACATGTTTTCTTTCTTGATTACCTCTTTACCCCTCTACCAAAATAAACACTTAAAAAGTAAGTCAATGAAAACTAATCTCTCTCTCTCTCTCTTTTTTTTTGGTAGAAATTTACTTATCACGTGAGATACCTGGAGACATCTTGGGATGTCACAAAGGCAGGTGAGGGGTACTTGCCTAGGGACCAATTTGCACAATGTTGAAGAAAGGGTCAGATTTCAACAAGATAGTGCCCAACAAACGTGATGCAGAAACAGCGGTAATGGGCAAAGTTGAAAGATTATGCCTGAGTCGCCGTCTCCTGTGCTAAATGAGGGGAAAAGCAACAGATTCAGATCCCTTGTTTAGCCAGGGGGAGAATGGCATCGATCTCTCCCACTATGAACTGGGATCCAGCAGCTGCAGGGAAAATGATCAAAGCAGGAAGGAGCAGCATCTTGAAAGTGGGGAGTTGGCTTGACCGCTTGTCGACTAAAGTTACCTCTCAGAGGGGACAGAAACAAAGGGACCCAGAAGAGGGACTTCCCCTGATGACTGTCCACGTTGTCTCCATTATTGTTCCATTTCCTGCAGGTCCCCAGGAGGCAGCAACTGGTTGGTTCACAATTCCTATCCAAGGACTGGGAAGGTGGGCAGGAAGCAGAGTTTGGGAAGCCATGAGTTCTTGCCAAAGCTGAAGAGCATGGGCTGTGTTGGTGAGGTCTTTTAAGTCCTTGAAAAGGAGCCCGAGAAGCCAAAAGAGGTTGTCTGAGGCCCAGAAAGTGGAGAGCGGGGCTCTCTCTGCTGGGAGCACTGTCACGATGTCTCTTGTCCTCAGGGGACACTAGCATTTTTCTAGTTCCAGAAGTGGTTAGGAGCGGCTCTCCTTCGGCATAGGAGGAGATGGAAATTATGCAGTGAGACAGGTAGAAAAAGCACTCTCTTCTCAGGCACTGGCCACCTTCCCTTCTTGGGGCAGCTGACGGGGAGGAGCTTGAGGTCTGACTTGGGGGAGAGGGGTCTAAAGTCAGAAGAAAAGGAGGCTATGCAGTGACCACGGCAGGCTCAGGTGAGGGCATCTCTCCCACACTAACTGAGCTCCACGAATAAATAACATTAATTAAATAAAGGAGGCTAAGAAGAGCAGGCAGAGGCACGGTCCGCCAGATTCTCACCCCCTCACACATATGCACACGCACATGCACACACACACACGCACACTGAGCGGCAGGGGAGATGATCCAGGGTTGGCTGCCCCATCCCAGGAGTCTGTCAGATGGGCAGCCTGACTGAAGGTTGTCACTCGTGGTCTAGCACTGTCGTGGGGCGCAGAGCAGCGGAGGCCAGCGAGGCATGTGTGGTGGAGGGCGGAGGCTGCTGAGGACTCTGGCACCTGCAGGGGGTAGGGATAAGGTGGGTGAATGGGGAGGTTGGGGAAGTGCAAAAAACAGAAAAGTGAGGACTTCCTTTTCCCTTATCCTGTTGCTGTAGGAACTCCTCCCCCACAGCCCCAGTCATCACCCTCCCTTCATGCCCTTTGGGTACGACCAAAACCCTCTTCATCCTCAACCAGGCCACGTGGTTTCCATGCCTCCTGAGTCCACTGTCTACCCTGACCAAGGTGGTACTAACCAGGACCTGGACTTTCGGACTTTAGATGTAGAAGGTCTTTCCAGAAAGCTGTCCAATCGCATGAGCCTCTCCATGTGTAGTGCACGGGGGTCTTGTTCTTGGTCATGAGAAAATTCCATCTCAAAGACAGCCGGAGGGGACACATCCAACTCCAGAAACATTATGTTTTCAGCCTGTGGTGGGAATATCAGGCCAGACATGATGACTTTATCTTCTAGGCACTCAGTAAATACCAGGTGTAGCAAGATGAGGAGGTACGTAGAGGAAGAAGAGGCTATGAGCATCACCTCCCTTGGGCTCTCTCTCCCCTCCCCTCCCCCCTTCTACTTCCCAGCTCCTTACCCTGTATCTGGGGTGGGACCCCATGGCCATGGCAACCCGAGCATACTGGCTGATGGGCCTCTTGTAGCCCACTGCAGACGTTGGCCGCTTCTTCATTTGGCTGCTACTGCTGAACGGAAGAGGCTATATTAGAATGAATTTCCTTTGAACACAAAGGAAAAGTGATAACATGAGGAATTAAGTATCATTCAGGTAGCCGGGAGGGCCTGCAGACCACAGGTTCTGGAGTTTTCTTCTCTTTGCTGTAATACAACCTGACGACTAAAACTAGTATAACACAAGGAGGCACATATTTCCTCATTCTTGTTGCTTCAATTTTTTTCCACAATAAAAAGATTTGACCGAGGGCTGAGATGAAGAAAGTCAGTCCAATCTTATTTTAGCTTTCAGATTCATATACTGATTTCACACACTACACAAAACCATTGGTAATCTGTGGTTCTGCTTTTCATTTTCCTTCATAGGAGTTGGCACAATAAAATGATTAAAAACTCAGACTTGAAACCTAAGGGTCCCCAAATAGTCAAAACAGTCTTGAAAAAGTACAGAATTAGAGGACTCACATTTCCAGTTTCAAAACTTATCACAAAGCTACAATAATCAAGGCTGTATGGTTCTAGCATAAAAACAGACATATAGATCAATGGAATAGAATTGAGAGTCTAGAGATAAACCCTTATATTCACAATCAATTGATTTTCTATAAGGGTACCAAGACCATTCAATGAGGAATGAATAGTCTCTTCAACAAATCCTACTGGGACAACCGGATGTCTACAGGCAAAAAAATGAAGTTGGACTCTCACCCTGCATCCTATATAAAATTAACTCAAAATGAATCATGGACTTAAATGTAAGAGCTAAAACTATAAAACTTTTAGAATAAAACATAGGGGTAAATGTTCAGGACCTTAGATTAGACAATGGTTTCTTACATATGACATTAAAAGCTCAAGCAGACAAAGAAAAAATAAATAGGACTTCATGGAAATTAAAAACTTCTGTGTTACAGAAGACGTAATAAAGAAAGTGAAAAGACAATCTAAAAAACGGGAGAAGCTATTTTCAAATCATATGTGTGATATGGGACTTGTATCCAGAATATATAAATAACTCGTACAAAACAATAAAAAGACAAACGACCCAATTTTAAAATGGACAAAGCATCTGAACAGGCATTTCTCCAAAGAAAACATACAAATGGCCAAGAAGCACATGAAAAGATGTTCGACATTATTAGTCATCATGGAAAATGCAAATAAAAGCCACACTGAGGGGCTGGCCCTGTGGCCGAATGGCTAAGTTCGTGTGCTCCACTTCGGCAGCCCAGAGTTTCACCAGTTTGGATCCGGGCGCAGACCTAGCACCCATCATCAAGCCATGATGAGGTGGCATCCCACACAGCAGAACCAGAAGGACCTTCAACTAGAATATACAACTATGTATTGGGGAGTTTTGGGGAGAAGAAGAAGAAGAAAAAAAAGATTGGCAACAGATGTTAGGTCAGGGCCAATCTTTAAAAAAAAATCCACAAAGAGATACCACCGCACACTCACTAAGATGAATATAACCTAAGAAGACAGATAACACCACATGTTGGTGAGGATAGAGGGAAATTGGAACCTTTATATATTGTTGGTGGGAAGGTAAAATGGTGCAGCCACTTTGGAAACAATTTGGCAGTTCTTCAAAAAGTTTTTAACATAGAGTTACAATATAACCCAGCACTTCCGCTACTCGATACATAGTCAAGAGAATTGAAAACATATGCCTGCACAAAAACCTGTATGTCAATGTTCATAGCAGCATTATTCATAATAGCCAAAAAGCAGAAATACAGTCATCCCTCAGTATCCGTAGGGGATTGGTTGCAGGACCCCCTGTCCCTCCGCCTTTGTGGATACCAAAACCCAAGAATGCTCAAGTCCCTTAGCTGGCCCTCCATATCCACAGATGGGGAACCCGCGGATACAGGACCTGCAGATATGGAGGGCTGACTGTAACCCAAATGTCCATCAACTGATGAATAAACAAACAAAATGTGGTATATCCATAAAGTGGAATATTATTCAGCAATAAAAAGGAATGAAGTACTGATACATGCTACGACAAGGACGAAACCTGAAAACATTTTGCTAAGCAAAAGAAGCTAGACACAAAGACCATATATTGTATGATTCCCTTTATATGAAATATCTGGAATAGGCAAATTCATAGAGACAAAAAGTAGATTAGTGGTTGCCAGGGCTGGGGACATTGGGAAGAATGGGGAGTGACTGCCAATAGGTTAGGGGTTTCTTTTCAGAGTGATGAAAATGTTCTGGAATTAGATAGTGGTGATGGTTATATAACCCTGTGACCATGCTAAAACCCACTACACATTTTAAAATGGTGACTTTTATACGTGAACTACATCTCCATAAACTTGTCATTTAAAAAACAAACAAAATAAAACTCAGGGTTGGCTTTTCAAAAGTACATATTCTTTTTTCTTTTCTTTTCCTTTTTTTTTGGTGAGGAAGGTTGTCGGTGAGCTAACATTTGTGCCAATCTTCCTCTATTTTGTACGTAGGATGCCACCGCAGCATGGCCTGATGTGTGGTGTGTAGGTCTGAGCCCAGGATCCAAGCCTGCGAACCCTGGGCCACAGAACCAGAGTGTGTGAATTTAACCACTATGCCACCAGGCCAGACCCAAAGTGTCTATTTTTTAACCCAAATTCTCGCTCCTAGGAATTTTCCTAAGGAAGTAATTAGAGAGAGAGACAAAAATTTACATGCAGGGATGTTTGCTGCAATATTATTCACAACTGTAAAAAATTAGAAACAAACCAAACGTGCATTGATAGGGACCACTGAAATCATTATTCAGCCACGTGAAGGAATATGATGTAGTCATTAAAATCATGTGTGGCTCTATGTAGACATGAAAAGATTTCCACGATATATTAAATTAAAAAGCAAATAAAAAGATGAGGTTTTTTTTCTTGTTTTTAAAGAAATCTGTGTGTACATTTGTGCATACATGTGCATAGCTTAGAAAAAAGTCTGGATATTCTACAAAACGTTAATAGTTATTGTGTTTGAATGGTGTGATTTTAGGTGATTTTTATTATCTTTACGTCTTTCTGCAATATCTGAATGTTTTTACTATGAATATGTATAACTTTATATCTAATGAATTATTTCAAAAATTCAGAAAAGTATAGAAAATAATATATACCTGTATGCCTACCATCCAGTTTTGTCAAAACTGAACATTTTGTTATATAACATTGTGTTAACACCAAACCTTTTTTTTTTTGAGGAAGATCAGCCCTGAGCTAACATCTGCTGCCAATCCTCCTCTTTTTGCTGAGGAAGACTGACCCTGAGCTAACATTCGTGCCCATCTTCCTCTACTTTATGTGTGGGGTGCCTGCCACAGCATGGCTTGATGAGTGGTGCCATGTCCAAACCCTGGGCCGCTGAAGCAGAACGTGTGAACTTAACCGCCGCGCCACCAGGCCGGCCCCCAAATCTTTTTTTAAGAAATAAAACACAGGGCTGGCCCCGGGGCCGAGTGGGTAAGTTTGCGTGCTCTGCTGCAGGCGGCCCAGAGGTTCATTGGTTCTAATCCTGGGTGCGGACATGGCACGGCTCATCAAACCACACTGAGGCAGCGTCCCACATGCCACAACTAGAAGGACCCACAACGAAGAATATACAACTATGTACCGGGGGGGGGGGGGGGGCTTTGGGGAGAAAAAAAATAAAATCTTAAAAAAAAAAAAAGAAATAAAACACAGACAGTTTTTTAAGACACCCATCTCTTTCCCATCCAAGTCAATCACTCTCTTGAGTTTGGTGCTTACTAATGTCATGCATGTTTTTATACTTATTTATATATGTGGGTATTTATAAACATAATATATATAGTATTTGCATGCCTATTTCTAAATTTTAAACTGTATGGTGTACTTACTGCCCTTTTTTTGTGTTCAACACACATGTTTTTCAGATTTATCCATGTGGCTCTAGGTTATATTATTAAAGTTTAACTATATTGAGTATTTTAAAGTTTCAATATAGCATTTTATATATATATATGTTTCATATGTATTGTTTTGTTGATGGACATCTAGGTTGATTCCCTTTTTTCCTCTCTCTATTAACACACTGCTGTTGTGAACATTTCTGTACAGGTATCTTCAAGTACATATTCAACAGTCTCCCTGGGGTATACACCCAGGAACGGAATGTTTGTGTTGGAGGGTGTGTTCATTTCCAACTTTACAGGATATTGCCAAATTGCTTTTCTAAGTGGTTATACCTAGGAAAGTTTCCATTGCTCTACATCCTAGCCAACTCATAGTATGTCAGACTTTTTACTTTCAGCAATTTGATGAGTGTGATGTATCACTTTTATTATTCAAAACAAACAAAAAAGATAGGAATGAAAACAAGAAAGTTATTTCCATTAAAAAAAAAAATACAGGTTTTGGAGTAAGACAGACGGGAGTTTGAATGCTGGCTCCACCCCTCAGAGCTCTGTTAGGTCAGGAAGTGGTTTAACATCTCTGAGCTTTAGCAACCTCATCCCTGTCCCACAGAACTGCTGAGATGAAACAAGATAAGCACTCAACACAGGGCCCCGCAAGAGCTCGACGGGTGGCAGCGGTGATGATGGTTTATCCTCAGTTCCACACGTCAAGCAGGGATACAAATAAGCAATGAAAAAAGCCAAAAGGCAGAGACAAGACAGAAGATGAGAAGAAACCAGCCGAGTAATTCACAGATAGGACATTCTGTCCTTGAAGAGGAGAACAAGGCGTGAGGAGCCACCAGAACAGTGCCTGCCTTCTGCAGTGGAGAGTACTGAGAAATAACATTCTCACGGTTCGTTCTATCAGGGTATAAAAGAGTGCAGGATTCCACATGGGGGTCCCTGCTGACCCTTCTTGATAGATGAAAGCAAGGAAGGAGGAGGCTGTGGAAACCCCAGCTCGCTCTGCAGCTGCATAGCCTCCGGCAGGCGGGGAGGCTGTGTGCAGGGAGAGTGGCAGCATCGGTCACAGCTCTTAGAAGGGAGGGGGAAAATTAGTAAAATAACATTTTATCATTTATAAGGTGCATCTATGCACCCCATCTGAGCTTTACAACAACCTCTCGAAGTGTAGACAGGGCAGACAAGGAGATGGAGGCTCAGAGAAGCCAAGTGCCTTTCTGTCCAAGGTCATACAATTAGGAACAGACTCAGAATTGGGCCTTCCCAAATACTCTTTTTATGATGCTGCACTGTCTTTCAGGAGTACACATGGAACAGTCTGGCACTGAAGTGCGCCTTGAAGGCTGCGGGCTCTGGGAACAGGACAGAAGGACAGGGCTGAGCGAGCAGGGCAGTGGATCAGTGTGAATTGGCAGCCTGACCCAATAAAGATGCCAGGGCTCTTCTGGGTAGCATGTGGGAAGAAGGGGCTGGGGGAGGGGAGTCTATAATTGGGACACCAAACTTCCCATCTACTCCCTCTTCTGCCCCAGGCCTACTTTCCATGATTGATCCCTTTGTAAGAAGCAGGTGGTGAGCGACAGCCCAAAGCGGAGGCCTGGCTCTGTGTGGATCTACTCATCCCAACAGAGACCCACAACAGTTATCACGTGTTTAGTAGATCCTAAGAGTTCTCCTAGGATCCTCCCTCCATAGGGCTCTTAGCACATTTTTTCCCCGTAATACTAAAAAGTCATCTCAGCTCCATCTCAGGGGCTGACTCCATTCTCATCACCAGCTTTGTCTGATCATCCCCTTTCCTCTCCTGTTCTGAGAACAGGCACCAACATCAGAGGGTGTGTTTTCCTTCCAAGGTCCTTCATAAGCAACTGCCACAGTAAACCTGACTTTCCTCCACGATCTGGTCCTCTGTGCCTGCAGGGCAGCTGTCCACCTGGCAGCATTCCCCAGCAGGTCTAAGCTCTCACTCCTCCCGTGCCCCTTCGCCCTGCCCCACACCCCACACCCCACCTGGGAAGGCCGAAACTTCTCCCCGTTTCAGACTCTCTTCACTTGTCACAGGCCTGGGACTAAATCTGGGACTCAACCCAGAGCTGAGAATGCTCTCACTGAGGTAAACTTTGCCTCTGTAACAAAACCAGTTTAAGGTTCTATCCTGATTCTATTGAGAGCCAGGAATGCTCTCTCTCTAAACTCGGAGGCAGCCTGAATAAAAAATCAAAATCTAAAACAAAAGCAACAAACCAAACAGCCCTTCTATGGCACTTCTAAGGGATGAAGGCAAACTGGTTTCTCTGGAGTCCCTGTAATTAGGATATTGGCATATTGGTATGATTGCCACCATTTATGGATCATCTCCCCTGGGCCAGGTACCGGCCTGAAGCCTCCCACAACCGTCTCATTTCAACCTCAACAATCCTGCAGGGCACATTTACTATCTCAACTTTATAGGTGAAGAAACTTAGGTTCAGAGAGGTTAAAAAGCCTTCTCAAGGCCACAAGAAAGAGGCAGAGTAGGGACTAGAAATCAGAATGTTCTAAATCCAAAGGCCAGTCTCTTTCTACTACTGCACCACCATGCCTTTGAAAAGAATCTAGCGTGGCTGGGCTGTGAAGGTCCGAGGGCTAAAGTTACAAGCAGAATTTGTGAACTGTAAACCATGGACCATAGACATTGCCAAATACCCAACCCTTAGAAGACAGTTTTGTATAAACACAATTAAAAATAAATTTAATTATAAGAAACTAAAAATAAAAGGTCACACTTGTAAAATAGTTATTGCTAGAGCTGGCTGCAAAAATGTTTTTTCAAACTAACTTTAATACAAAATCATTCGTGATTGTGGAAGGTGCCTCACCTGAAGTTATTGCGTGTCAACTGGCGGTGGCATAGAGAGAGTAGATGGAGAAAAAAGATAAAGGGGTAGGCTTCCAAAATAAGTCCATATGGGTGTGTTTCAAGAGTTGCCTGACAATAACTCTTTGTTTTAGGGAGAGACAAGGGGAGGAGTGTGGGGGTAGATACTAGAGGAGGAGAAGGGAAAACGTTCTCCCAACAGAAGCTTTCTAAAGGGACAGCATGACTTTGGGTAATTGCTTTCCTACAATGCTTTTTCCCTCTCCCTTTGAGCAGCCGTCAGTGTTCTCCTCCCCAGAATACCACAGGCCAAAGTAAGACAAAATATTCCACACTTGAATTGAGCAAATGGAACAATGCCCTGATTATTTAAACATGCTTTGGGAGGAAAGAGTTTTTCAGCCCTGATTAAATTATGCGGCAGATAGTGGGACCCAATGCTCCCTTTCCTCATGGGAGGCAGCCTGTTGCACAGCCTCAGACCCCACGGCTCCCTGAAATGGGGAAAGCTGTGGTCAAGGGCCTTCCCACCCTCAATCTTCCACTGTGAAATGAGGGGCTTGGGGCAGATGAGCTGGGAGGTCCAGGCCAGCGACTCTTGCACCACCATGCTAGCCTGAGGCTCTCTGTGCTGAGTCAGAGTCACAACTGGGATTCTAATTATGAGGGAATTGTTTCTACTTTATTTTAAGCACCAATTGCTGCTAAAAAAATTTTTTTAAAGTTAAAAAAATTTGTTTCATAGAAAAACTTCCTAGATCTATTTTTCTTTTATATTTTTGTGATTTTATTTTAAAGTTCTGAGCTAAATATTACTTATTAGTTATCAGATACAACAAAATGGACAGTGATATTAAAAAAAGAAAAAAACTTATAGCAGTAGTTCAGAATCGCATATAGTTGATTACCCAGTATTTATTAATAATCTTTTTGAAGTAATTCATTTATTGAAGTTTTTTCTTAGAGAAGTCTATAATATGTGTTTATATAATTTGTATTTAAATATAGTAGAGAACACTGGTATGTCATAATTGCCTTAATACCTTTTATCCTTACCCAGATATATTTTGATATTTTCTATATGAAATATATACTCTGTATGTATTCCAAGCAGGTACACTCATATTCTGCATAAAATAGCATGGCTAAGTTGTGAATATACTTAACCATAATTTTGAAAAAGCTCGTGAATATATTTATATCTTTATATTTTTAATATAAACTTTTTAGGGAACGCAGTCCAACTGGGATCCAGTTAGAAGCGCCACTAACATAGCCCTGCAAATGCAGGCTGGGAGCAACTCTGCAGATTTCTGTCAAAGGGGTATGTATGGTCGGGACTGACTCTTGCCAAAGAGTTATGGAAGAGAAAGCACTACAGAGTAAGCTAAAGCCAGACGCTTTCAAGGAATGATCAGAGTTTTCAGGCTTTCCCAATGGCAAAGAAAACACTGATTCCTTCTCTCTTTGCATTACTTTCCTCCAGCAAGAAGGATGGTGGAGGGAATCAGAAGAGAGAGGAAAAGTGGGGAAAGAACATCACAAGGAACTAGCCCCACTGTGTCCAGCTCAGAACCGTAGCCAGGTGCCTTTGAAGCAGAAGAGAGGGATAAGAGACGATGGGCTGGGAAGGGCAACACTTAAACAGTAAAGACACAGATCCATACTTTGGAGGACTTCTTTCTTTTTAAAAGTCATTACCGGTATCTACTTTAAAAATTATTTAAAGTGTGCTATTTTAAGATAGCTGTTTTAATTTTAAAAATCTGTCCGTGGTTTTTCATTGCATGCAAACCATTTTATTTTTGAAAAAAAAAAAAGTTATTTAAAAGTTATTTTAAAAGAAGAATGTAAACTTAAAGAAAAACAGAAAAAAAGATTGGAAATGCATAATCATTAAGCAGAAGGCTCATCTCAGCTTCAGGCAAACCACTCGCCATGCTTTGAAGTCTGGATCGTGTGCTTAGGCAGTCAAGTCGAAATTGCAGGAATAATGTTTTGAGAAATGAATAAACTCTGAAGCATGACACTGCAAAACTCAAATCAAGATCCTTTCTCATTTCCAGATTAAAGGAGACTAAAGACGTGTGACAATTAATGCAATGCATGATCTCAGATGGGAGGCACGGGGGAGAGGAAGGAAATTGCCACAAAGGACTGGCTAAAATTGAATTTTGCCTATATAATAGTATTGTGTCAATATAAAATTTCCTGAATTTTGATCATTGTACTGCGGCTATGTAAGAGAATGTTCTCCTTCTTAGGAAATACAGGTAAAGGGTCAGGATGTCTGCAACTTAAATGGTTGGAGGGGGTCGGGAATTAACACAGCAAGATGTAGCAAAAGATTATCAACCAGTGAATTTGGGTGAGGCACATACGGGAATTCTTTGTACTATTTTTGCAATCCTTATTTTTCAAAATAAGAAGTTTAAAAAGACTCATGCTAAAAAAAAATAATTAAAAAAAAAAAAAAAAGACTCATGCCTTCTCAGAGCCTCTCTCATCCCATCTCTACCCAATGTGAAGAAATTCCTGCACCTGCAAATTTCAGCTCAAGAACTTTTCTAAGCACGAAATAACCCTATAGAGCAGAAGCCTCATCAGCATCTCCCTCCAGCAGAGGGCACTGGAGATGTGGTTTTCAAGCTTGGCTTCCATGCAGAAGCACCTGGAAGCTTTGGGAAAAAAAATTAAGTCCTGGGATCCACCCGTGACCCTTTAAATCAGGCTCTCCGGAGCCAAACTCACAGGAGATTCTAGCTGTGGCCAGAGGGAGAAACTCTGCATCAGACGCTGTACTCTACTGTGGGTCTCTACCTAGACTGGAAAGGTGGATTTTAAGTCCAAAGCGACACCATTGAAAAGTCTTCTACTCATCAACCTATTTACAAACATGTGTAGTGTCACTGTGGGTAAGACCAGCCTTTCAGAAAGTCAACAGATTAAGTAAGCATTGACGCTCCAGTAAGAAGCTGTAGACCTCCACAGCTAGCTTCCCACCCCAGCTCTGGAGTCTCCTGCCCTACCTTGGCATTAATATTCCTAGGAGAGAGAGAGCAAAGAATCTCCAGGGAAGCCCACTGGTATCTGGCCTCCTAACTACCCATGGATACAGATTTTCAGTTAAGGCACAGTGGTCCAGCTGGATGAAGCAGTCCTTCCGCTGGGCTGGAACATCTGGGCTTATTCTTCACGGGAACCAGCAGAGGGAGCTGCACACCCAGCCAACGGACACACTGTACCTAAGGGCTAGGATGTGGAAACAGGTGGAAATGCTAACTCACGCAGCTGAGGGAGGCTGTAAAGATTGGATCACAACTCTGTCACTTCCTGATGTGATTACCTCTCTGTATTCTCCACTGGACACACTGGAGCTCACAGTTCTGGCTGTGTCGGATTTACCTTCTGTCTGCAGAGTCTTGCACAGTGCCCGACACACAGTAGCGCAAATATTTGTTTCTGGCTGTTTTTGGCACCCGAAAAATGAAGATTCACCAGACTGGCCAAATGTTAGTATTCCCTGGGATCGCCAAGAAGCTGAGATGCTCTTCCTTTCCTCCGGAGGCCTCTCATGGGGTATTCTCTGCATCCCAGGCCAATGAGACATTCTGTTTTTGTCAGAACACCCTTCCTTCACGAAGACGCCTCCCTTAGGTCCTCAGAAATCCATCCCCCATCTGCATCCTCCCACATCACCCCAGTCCACAAAAACCTCTGTCTCCCCACAGGCTCCTGGCCACCCTCAACTTGGGGTGGGCTCGCAAGTCGCTAGGCCCAGACAACTGAGAGGGACTCACACTCCGGCTGACACAAGTGGCTGGAACTTCCACTGCTCCTCTTCACAGTCCAGGAAAAGCCGGTTCATGATCTTGTTCTTCTCCTCAGGGGGGATGAAGTTCTCGATGATTAGGTACCTGGGATCAGGAAGGAGGCAGAGATGGGGATATGGGGAGGGAGAGACCGCATGGTGCATCTGAAGGCTGAAGGATTAGAAGTAAGGAGCAAAGAGGCAGACGGAAGAGAGGAGGTGGAAAAACCAGAAAGTTGGGGATCCCTATAGAAACAACAGAGCTTGAAAAACACTGCTTCTAATGCAAAGATTGTAGGCTCAGGGCCTTTGGGGTTACTTTTGGTTAGCACCCAGCATGCACTTTGGGGGGTTCATCAAATGCAGGCAGAGGAAAGGAAGAAGGAGGAAACAGCAGGTAGAAGAAGCTCCAGAACTTGGGCCTCTCCCTTGTCCCTTAGACTCATTCTATCCCTAAGACACACAGACTCATGGGTGAGTGGACAGGCAGAACCAGCCTTCAGGAAGGAGAGGAGCCCGTCAGGGAGAGGCCCAGAATGAGGGATGGCTGCAAGGATGCAGAATGGGAAGAGAAGGGGCCCTACTTGAGCTTGAGTTCCCGGGTCTGCTCATTCTGCGCCTCCTCCAGGTCCTGCCGCACGCGGATGTACTCATCATGCTGGTCCTGGATCTCCGCCTTCACCGCCTGCAGCTTGGCGTAGAGCTGGATGCGGACACGCGCAGCTCAGAGCCAGCACAGTGAGGTCAGGAGACCCCGGCCACCCAGCATGGGCCTGACAGCTGCAGGTTCAGGGTCCGCCAGCTCAGCCCAGGTTGAGGCCATGGCCTGGTCTGAATCTCCCTCCTGCTGCCCCACCACGAACTGGGTGCGGCCCCATCCCTCCTACACGGTGGCCTGTTCCCTGCTCTCTCTCAGCTGCTGCCAGCCTAGTGGAATGTTCAAAATGAAAGGGACTCAAGGGACCTGCTGGTCTAATACCCTCTTTTTATAGATGAGGAAATTCAGGCACGGACTTGCTCAAGGTCACATAATAGTTAAGAGAAGAGCCAGAATCAGGACAAGTACAGAACTGCTGGTCCAGCCTCAGGCAGGGAAGGAGGCTAAGCTAGTTTGCAAGATGATCCATCCCATCCCTGCCTCTCCAGGTGCTCTCAGAAGTGGGGGTGTGGAGGACAGCACAGACCCTGGTGCACTCCTAACCCACTGAGAGGTGTCCCTGGAAACTGCCACTGTGGCTGGGCCTCTGCCTGGCCTGCTCCGGGGCAGCCACATCGGCAACTCTAAGGGCTCCCCAGGTTCTTCCCAGCATCCAGACCCTATATCCCCATCTAATGTATGGCTTTCCCCAACAATGGACTTTGCAGGGTCCTGGTGACCAGATATTCTCATCCCTTCACGTGTCCTGGAGAGCCCTGTGCTCCCTCTCTGAGCTCCCTCAGGCTTGAGTCTCCTCGGGCCTCCTCGCCACTCCCCTGGCCCTGGTCCAGGCCCAGCTATCCAAACTGCGACTCACTGGTAACACCGTAAAGAGAGAAGTTACCCAGGACCTCGAGGTTGGCAACCCTGGAGACTGGAAGTGCCAGCCTTCCCAGCCTCTCAGGCCCAGCCTGGCACAGGAGAAAAGGCTCCATTCCCCCCAACGCCAGACCCCTGCTTTCCCCCACTCCTCCCCTCAGCAGCCCGGGCCATGTGAGTCAGGGGCTCAGCAGTTCAGGCAAAGTGGGGCAGGGGGCCTAAGGCACACAGCCCTTGGGCAGGTGACTGTCTTCGGCAGAGGCCGCCGGCCCGCACACACCCTGCCCGCTCCTCCTGTGGCATCTCACCTTCTTGAGCTTCTTGGTTTTGACCTCCACCTCCTGCTGCAGGGACGTGTAGGTGCCCCGGAGCTCCATGGTCTCCTCATCTCGGAGCATCATCTCCTGCTGCATTTCCCGCTCACGGCGTTTCTAGGCCAAGGCAGGGCACAGGGGCTCAGTGGAGCAGCATGTACTGGGGCGGGCCAAGGGGGCGCGGGAGACAGGCTCACTCTGCCTATCATGGGACCTGGCTTCACTAAGGCCATAAGTGCCAGGAGAGAGAGGTGAGGGTCCCATGGCCCACACCCACTGCTCCTGCCCCGTCCTCAGTGGAGCCTTCTGAACCTTCTCAGCTCATAAGGCCACGACTTTGCCAGACATTACCCCGTGTGGATGGAGACCCCAGCCCTAACAGCTGGCACATCTTTGGGGTGTCAACTACACATACGGATGCCCATGATACTGGCTTTTCAGCTGCCTCACTCTCTCCATGTAGTATCACAGTTGACTGGTAAGACCAAAAATTGTGGTTCTTGATGATTTAGGACACCGTCATACAGTTAGCAAAGAACACCCTTGTGGACGGCCCCAGAATTGGTAGCAGGTGCCTTGTGGAGGCTGACATCACGAGGAACCACCACTTCCTCTCACCACCAGCCAGCAGTACCCCTGCCAGAGGCAGGCCCTGGGTTGGTAGACCCATGGGATCCGGGGCGGCGTGCCTTAGGCTCTCAGCACGGTAATTCCAGGGATCCTGAGTCCAACATGGCTCGGTGCCGTATGCCCCGCAGACATGACCTCAAGGCCACACACCCACAGGGGACCTGAAGGCCCCAGCCCTACCTGCTCAGCAATCTCCTGCCTCTTCAGTTCCAACATCTTCTGCTGCTCATTGGTGTGATCCATGATGTTCCTGCCCCCAATGAGCAGCTTGCTCTCCATGGCCTGGGGACACAGAAGGGTTAAGAGAGAGGTTTTTCAAAGGGCCACAGCATCCCCAGCTGGAGAAGTCTGGCTTCCCTGCTCTGTGGCCCTTCCAGGAGTGGACACAAGATGTGTCCCAGACGGGGCCTCGTGGCCCTCACTGAGAGTGAGGTTTTCCCCTCCAGCCTCCTGGGCCCCAGCACAAGGCTCCCATTGTCAGCAGGACCATTAGGTGAGACAAAGAGAGGGAAGCCCTCAGGGAATCTAGGACACCTGCTCTGTTTGCTTCAGGTGCAGGGGAAAGGTTGGTTCACTGTGCCTGGGAGGTGGGTGCAGTGCAATCTAATCCTGGCAAGCAACCCCAGCTGGTGGTTTAAGAGGGGCAGACAGAGGACACGGTCACTGGGCAGCCCAGCCCTTTAGCTAACTGACCCTGACTCAAGAAGAGGGCTCTCAACACAGGCAGCAGAAAAGGGTGTTATCTGTGGCTGACGCAGAAAGCAGAAGAAAAGCCACAAGGAGAAGACGGCAGCACTAAGGGGTAACATGGGGTCCCAGAAGCAGCATGAGCTTTAGAGACGGCCAGAGAGACCTGGGTTCTACCCACTGACTGCAAGGCCAACTTACCCGCTTCAGTTCTCACACCTGTGATATTGGAGTCGCCTCTCTTCCAGGATGGCCAGCAAACATCTGCTGAGCACTGTCTGCTGGGGGCTGATCTAAGTAAGCCCAACAGACACTATCTCCATCCTCACTCAGAGAGAGGTGCTATTCCTCTCCCCACTTAACAAATGAAGAAACTGCAAGTAACCAGCCTAAGCTCATGCAGTTGGTCAACAAAGAGGAGAAATTTGAACCCAGCACCCCCAGTCTCACTCTGGGTGCCCCTGTGCTGTGTGAAAGCCCCTAGCCCAGTGCTGGGCGCAGACATTCTGTATAGTCCTTGTTGATTCTGAAGCTTAAATGGTAACAGATTTGTGTAACCGGTGTAAACTGTGACTACCTAAGATGCATTTTCACTATTGCTGATCAGAGGGTGCCGCCCCAGGACAACCACAGCTGTCCTCTGATTTCATCCCTCCCGGAAGGCTGAAATCACCTTGAGCCACCTGAAGAATCTGGCGGCCTCCCCACTGGAATTTTTCCCAGTGGAACCAGCTGACCTGCCTGAGGGTTCTCAAAGCAGGGGTTGCTGTCAGAATGGGGGAGCAGAGGGCCCCTGTGCCACCTGGGAGATTCCCATCACTGGGGACAGAGCAGGCCAGGGGCTAAAGGTTGCTTTTGGGAGGTCAGAGGTCAGGCTGTGTGAGGGTGCCATCGGATGTTGAGCAAAGCTGGGCCAGGCACAGCAGCCACACACAGCCTCGGAGGCCGAGGAGAGAGGTGCTGAAAACGAAGGGGTCCCAACAGCTGCCTGTCCTCCCAGCCACACCACAGTCACCTGCTGCCCTCATACCTGGGCATACCTCATACCTGGCCTGGGCTTTTCTCCGAGTTAATGTCCCACCATCCAGCCCACCACTACATCACAGACCCCAACTCATCCTAGACTCTTCCTTCTCACTCAAGGTCAGCACTTGCACCACACTTTGAGTGACTCCTTAAATTTTGTGCCTTAGGCAACTTACCTAAGTCATCCTAGTCCCCGCCCTGCATCTCATGCACCCCCTACATCTGGCCAGTCATTAAATCCCATCAAGTCTGACTTCTTGGTATGGCTCACACCATTCCCTCCTTTTCATCCCCATGACACCTGCTGACTCACTAAGATCCTCATGACTCACCTCGATTATTGCAATGAGCTCCCCACTGTCTCAGTTTCCCCTTCTATGCATCTCTACATGGAACCCAGGGGATCTACCAAAAACACAAGTCTGAGCATGCCTCTCCTCTGCCACAAACTATTCAATGGGCCTCCATTCCTTGCAGGATAAAACCCAAAGTCTGTAGCAGCTACAGGCTTCGTGGGCTGTCTCCTCTTCCCGCTGACTCCCCATGTGTGCCCTGCATTCCAGCTCCGCCAAGAGTTCCCAACTCCCTGAATGTGCTGTGCCTTTCACAACACTGGGCTTCTTCCTCTTCTCACTCCACGTCCACCTGGAAAGCTGCTGCTTCTCCTGCAAGACGCAGCCTGAGCATCCTGGGACGTTTTCTCTGCTTCCCTGAAATCTGCACATGTCCTCCTTTGGGCCTCCTCAATACCCAGGACACATTCCTCCTATTTTCTCATAATAGACCATTATTTGTTTACATCCTGTCTTCCCTGTGGGCTCCTTCAGGGCAGGAATCATGTCTTACTCGGATCTCAGAGTCCTAGGGCTTAGGACAGTGTTTGGCACACAGACGACCTGAAAGGAATCCGGGGGTTGTCCCAGCGGGGCGTTCGGGGCCTTTTTCCTGGGCTCTCTAATGCAGAGCAAAAGTAGCTCTTTATCGCAGATTCCCCTCCTTTAATTGACCAACCTTCACCCACTGTTGCAGGGTAAAAGGGCAGAGCGGCAGGTCTGAGCATCTGGGAACTGGGCAGGAGGGATGGGTTGGGTGTGAGAAGGGAGGAAGGAGAGGAGGCAGTCTGTCTCTCTTGCACACGGAGGAAGCCCCTACTGCCGTGGGCCACGGACAAGCAGTCCCTCTAACCACCGGGTAATGGAATCTTCGGGGACCTGATGTCTGGCTTGGTCCCCCATTCTGGGACACACTTGTCCACTCCAGCCCTGAGTCCTTGCACTTCCCTTGGCATTTTATGTGACTCTAGTGTCCTTAACTCTTCCCCACCTCATAAAAAGACACTAGTTCTAAAACTTGGTTGCGTATTAGAATCATGGGGAGCTTTTCTAAAACTCCCAGTGCCTTCCCTAGGGACTAGCTGTGAAAACTCCCAAGCCGGATGCTCTGGAGAAGACTGCAGTAAGGAAGGCTGGGGCAACAGGTGATGCCCTGGCTTTTCCTGCCTGATTTAAACACTGGGGACCAGGGTGGCTCGAGAAGTACAGGGCAAGGAACCAAGAGGAAGAAATCATCATTTTCCTTGCACCCGCTACACGCCAGGTATTTCACATTTACTCCTAATAACTTTGGGGGCGGGGGGGGGGGTGTCTCAAACTTTAATGTACAGTAGAATCACCTGGGGGCGCTTTTAAAAGACCCGGGGCCCAGGCCATACCCCACTGCCAGTTAAACTGGAATCAGGGAGGGAGGCAGGTGGTGAGGCCCAGGCATTGGTGGTTTTTAAAGGTTCCCAGGTGATTTCAATCAAATGTGAGAATTTCAGTCATTGAGAATCACTGCTTTTTGAGGTCCCCAGAATCAGCATTACCTGTGAACTTGTTAGAAATGCAGACCTTGGGCCCTATGCAGACCTAAAGCATCAGAATCGCATTGTAACGAGATCCCCTGGTGACTTGTGTGACATGCTTTAAGGAGCATAATATTAGCACCATCATATTTCCAATGAAAGCTCAGAGGGGTTAAGTAATCCATGCAAGGTCACATCATGACCATCAAATTTAAACAGAGAATCCAGACCCAGGTCGGCCTGGCTCCAAAGCCCATGCTCTTCCCATGGCAGACACTGTGTTGAGTGTTTGAGGAAGCAGAACCTGCTGAAAGAAGAGCAACATGTCTCCAGCAGGAGGAAATTGTCTGACTCATCTCCAAGGTTATTACAGTACATGGCATCTCTCTAGATGGAAAACTGTTCAAACGTTAAACAAAAGACTGATCTCCACCAGAAATCGTGCGAGAAAGACCGCACTGGTGAAATACCCACCTCCACAGATGCCCCCCAATCCTCGCAGGTGGTAAAGTACAAGAGCATTTCTAGGCCGTGTGAGCTGACAAAAAATGGCAGACAAGCTTCAATTATAGCTTTACGTTTTGGGAAAAAATAATCCTAGCTCTATTCAGTAAATGATAGCTGTGAGCAATTAGTTATAAGCCAAAAAAAGGGGAGGGGGGAGTAATTCTCTATTGTTCCCAGAAGACATTGGCTTAATATGCTGCCACAGCTAAAATAGCCAATAGCATCTGGCCAGGCACCATCATGAAGGCTTTTTGGAAACAAAACAAAAATCATTCTACCCTAATATAAAACCATGATGCAGCTGAATCTGGAGTACTGTGTCTAGTTCCCTCACTGCATCTCCGGGGACACGAAGGAGAGAGAAGATCCAGAGAAAGGCGGCTGAAGCCATCCAAGCGCTATTATAAGAGACTTAAAAAAATAGGACTCTTTCTGCAAAGACAAAGAAAGGTTAAGAGGATGGGCCTGCAAACTATACAATCAAAACAGGTGTGAAAAGGAAAGACCCAGACTTTTCCAATCAATTCTGGATCACAGAGTAAGAGCTTATACCTTCAGTTTTTAGGACAAATAAAGGAAAGTTCTACTGTTTATAGAAGGTAATAAATTTATAGAATTTGTTATCTCAGGAGAACTGGATTAAATACTTAACAATTTATTAAACGATTCTGGGCACACATTTTTAACCTTTTATTGTCTTTCTCTCCTTTCAGAAAACAAAAATGGCGCTAACATCAAAATAACCACTGAAATAAAACAAAATGAGAAAAGATTCCACATTTTCCTCACCAGAGCTAATCAGCTTCTTTTATTTTCCCTGTTTTTTCCAGATTTTCCCATATGCACACGTCATTTTTTCACATCTATAGACATGGAATAAATACAAGGTTATGTCCTATTTCTACTTTATCAAGTATCTCAAGCCTTTTCTGTTACTTCCATAGGTTTATGATTACAAGTTTAATGACTGCACAATATTTAGAGTGGGTAATTTATAACATATTTCATTAACCCCATTATAAGACATTTGGTTGTTTATAATAAATACCATTGTGCACGTAATTTTTGGCTTCTTTTTTTTTTTCTCCCCAAATTCCCCCAGTAGATAGTTGTATATTTTAGTTGTGGGTCCTTCTAGCTGTGGCATGTGGGAGGCCGCCTCAACATGGCCTAATGGGTGGTACCACGTCCGTGCCCAGGATCTGAACCCTGGGCCACCGAAGCGGAGTGTGTGAACTTAACCACTCGGCCACGGGACCGGCCCCTGGCTTCTTTAGATGACTTTCTTGGAAGGAAATTTCAAGAATTGACAAAGGATTGTAAACATCTTATCTATCTTAGAACATAATGTCAAGTTACCTCTCTAACGGTTTATACCACTTAAACACTGCCACCCATAAATAGTGGAGCCACTTTTATTATAGTCATAGGCATCAAGTATTATTATTTTAAAAATTTGCTATAATAAGGGATATGAAATTGAGGCTCCCCGTTTATTTTATATTCTCTATACCTTCTAGGTAGTCTTGTGGAGGCCTGTTCTCTCCTTTCACAACATACCCTTTTATGCTTTTTTTTGGTGATTTTTAAGTGATTTAAAACAATTCTTTGTTTATTCGGCTTCCACCTTCTCCAGCTACCCATACCTAGTCTCAGGCTCTCTTCATTCAAAATTCTGCCTGACAGCGTCGAAATGGGTTCAAGAAGCGCATTTGGACACTGTTAGACAGAATGTGAGCTGCCAATTAGGCCTGGAATCTGATGCATCAGGCAAGACTATCAGGGTCCCCAAGTCCCAACCCTCCTCCCACCCCCACCCCCTTGACATGATTCCCAGGACTGGTTTCTGGGTTGGTTCTTCCCAATCTGCTTCCACGTTAGACTCCTCCTTGGACCTAGAACTCTGCTTCAGGACATTGCCTAGTGGCTGGGCCCCAAACTCCATGAAGAGAATTCCTGGACGATGCCTGACTGCCCATTATCACTCCATTCCGTCTGCCCACCGCCCCTGTGCTTCTCTGCCTGCCCTGCCGGGACCCAGCACAGACGTGGTCCGAATGACAACTGAACTTGCCTTATTGATTACTCGCCAAGTCTCGCCCACTTGCCCAGTCCACATTATCAGCCAAGCCCTGCCTGACAGAACCTGACTTGTGCTGGAAGAGGGGGCTGGCCCCGGCACAAAATCTGGGGGTGGGCCTCAACCCAGGTGCAAGGTCTTAGGCCCCTCCTCCTCCCCGGCCTCAATCCATGCCGTCTGCCTCACCCCCACGCTCTGAAATATGTCAGGCACGACTTCAATTCTTTGTTTAGAAACAGTTTTTTTTTTTTTGCTTTGGCTTTTCATTTTCCCCATTTCTCTGAGGACACCAGCAGCCATCTCCTCCTTTTCCTGAGATCTCTCTTCTTAACTGTCACCTCCGGAGGGCAGGGAGGGACACTTCAGGCTGGGGGCACTAAGCAGAGGGGCTGGGAATACGGGGTTCCGAGCCCCCAGGAAAAGTTCCCTGGAACTCTCGGCCACCTGAGTTAATGCTGCTTTTGTGATCTCTCAGGGCAAAAGAGTAGAGGTGGGTGGGGCCTGTGGACAGGACTGGGTTTGGTCCTACTGGTTCTAAATAACTCCAGTGTAACTAAAAGGCCAGCAGAGGCTGTGGGGGCAGAAGAGACAGGCCTGGGAGCTCTAGGGCCGTGGTCTGACTCTTGAGAGAGGGACATAAATCACAGGGTAACTAAGGTAACCTCAGGGAATCATTGACCCCAACGCCTTGGCTTATGGATGAGGAAACTGAGGCCCAGAGATGGAGTATTCTGAGCCCAGAGTCTCATAATCAAGGAATCTTTATGTGTATCTGTTCCTATACTGATAACACACTTTCCAAATAATTCCCCAATTTGATTGGGGTCTTAAATCCCGGTATTAGAGGCAAGTCATAGCCAAGATCACCGCAGGGACCACGTCAGCTTGCAGACACAGCTTGGGGTGTTCAGAGGCTCACCTTTTCCTATGCGAGGAGCAATTGGAGTGCAACACCAGAAGGCAGAGAAGAGGCCCCAGTACTCATTAAGTGCTGATCTGGAAAGCCAGAAAGGAGACAGCCAGGCCCAGCCAGCCACTCTTCTGAGAAGATACCATCAAGGATGATTTTACAGAGAAGCCAAACAGGCTGTGCCCAGCCACTAATCTGTCACATTCTGGAGCCAATGGGAGTCTCAGATGCAACTTGCTATGTGCCTGTGGCTGGGCTAGATCCTTTTTACATTAATCATCCTATTTAATCATCACAAGAACCTTATGAGATAATGAGTATGATCCCCATTTGAATAAAAGAAAACTAAGACTCAGACAGGTGAAGTGACTTGCTCAAGGTTTTTTGTTAGTGCTCTTGAGCGGATTCTGACTCCTAGCCACCCCATATACAGCAGAGGGGAGCCCTGCCCGGTCTTTCTGTGCCATCCTCTCACCTTCCAGCACTATATCAGACAATGCTCTGCTGCTATTCACAGGGTTTTCATGGCCAATTTTTTCAGAAATGGGTGGACAGGTCCTCCTTCCTAGTCTGGAAGCTCTGCTAAAACCTGTCCACCATGGGTGACCCTGCTGGGTGGCATAGCTTTCAGCATCACAGCAACACGTAGCTGCCACAGTATGACAACCAACAGAGAGGTGGTGTGATTCCCTGACAGGGAAACGAACCCAGGCCACGGTGGTGAGAGAGCTGAATCTTAACCACCAGACCACCAGGACTGACTTGCTCAAGATTATGGAGCAGTAAATGGCAGAAGTGATAGCTGAACACCAACCTCCTAATTCCGAGTCCAGAGTCCTTTTCCCTGTTCCGCAGCCTCCTCCTGGGTTCAGGTAGGAAGCTGCCTTGGAAAGAAGCAGCAGTTAGCATGTGCACCTTTGCCAACCTGGGAACTATCAAGAAAGCTCAGGGCACCATTTCTTTTTCTTCCAGCTGAAACAGGCAGGGGTCTGCTGAAGATGCTTCTGCCTGGGTGAGGATCTTACGGGGGCCTCCGACATGAACAGGTCAGAGCTCTTAACTGCATACTTGTGGGGACATTGTCAGTATCACTAGAGTCCCCCAGAAAGGCTAAAACCCAGATAACTCATGAGAAGGGCCACCTCACAAGTTCCACAGGGGGATGATATAAAGAGCACTTCGAATGTTGGTCAGAGAGCCTGAATCCTGGTACATACTACGCCACCCTGTTTCTGCCAACCAAAATCTGGAGCACTAGCCCCTGGACTTCAGTTTTCTCATCTGTGAAATGGGGAGAATACCTAGTAACCTTGCAGGCCTTTGGTAAGAATGGTGAGTTGGATAATAGATGGCGAAAGTACTTGGTAAGTGATGAGGTACAATCAGCAAGTGGTTATTTGCTGTTTTAGTTGCTGACGGACATTTACCCACCATTCGTCACAAACAGCAAAACAAAACAACTAGTACACCAGTCCTTGCTTCCATCTCCTAGACAGTACAGCCACACCTAGTCACAGACTTATTTCTCCCTTTGTGGCTCGCTGGTTGCAGATCTTGAGGAGCCAGCAGTAAGGGAAGAAGAAATGAAAGATGCAATGGTGACGGGAAGAAGAGCGCTATTTTGAACGATTCTCTGCCCTGGGGACATACATCAGGAGACCGAGTCTGAGCATCTGCCTTGAGTCTCCTTGGATGGCTCAAAATACAACATAAATGACTGGTCTTTCAAATGCTGGGAATTCTCTCATCAAGAAGAAACAACAATTAGAGATCAGGGAAAACCTTGGCTGGAGAGTGAGGTGAGCTGAGCTGGACGCCACTCCCAGCCTTGTACTGGACAGAGTGCGGAGGCCCAGATGTGCTTCAGTCCACCTTGGAGAAAAGCAGGAAGAAAGAAATCAGCCCATCTACTTCAGCGAGAAAACCATGGACACCTCAGATCTGGTCCTTACCTTCGTCTTTCTCCCCTACTTCCCTTCCTTATTTGTGGTGTTCTAGAGAGTTTCTCTCCAGCACCAGGGATGCAAATCCAGCCAAACAATAGAATGCTGCAATGTCAGAATGGGATTAGACCTAAGGATGCATAAAGTGCCGACGTGGCATTTTCCAGATGAGGTACAGGGCCCGGAGGGCTGAGATGGGTCATCCTGGGTCACACAGCCTCCAGCTCCAGGGCAATGCTCAGTCATTCCTCTCCAGGCCTCCCTGCCCCCTATTCAGGCTGATCTCTAACTCTGGGCTCCTGACCCGCTGCTTCCAAGGTGAATTGGCAAATGGTGCAGAAAGCAAGGAATCATCTATTGACCATTTTTTATAGTCCCTTGTGCGGGGGAGTGACTTGTCCAAGGTCACAGGATTACCAATAACTGGGTAGCACCGAGGATTATTATCAACCTTGGATTTCCCTCAATTTGTCAATTCCTTTGGAATCTAATCTAATCAACATCTTCCAGGTGTTAACACATTTCTTTTATATTTTTTCTCCCTTAGAAAACTGAGATTAGTTTTTGTTTAATTAACAAAGTAATATATGCTTGCTGTAAAAAGAAAAAAGTAAAGAAAGTATAAAGTAAAAAATAAACACCCCCCTCCCTATTAAAATCCCTAGATAACCATTATTAGTGAGTTCTCATGCTTCCTTCCAGAAATTAAATAATGTAAAGACAAAGTTAACTATATCTACTGATTTATGTTCTTGGCCATGGTTACTCAAAAAGATTTGTTGATTAAATGAATGCATGGCGCTAGGCTGAGGTCAGAGGCTGGGGGTTTGCATCATACGGAAGGACAGAGATGAGCTCAGGAGACTAGAGCTCCCCCTGGGGCTTATTAGCCAGGGATCTGGCATGAACCCTCCCTTTCTGAGTTGGTATCACAGTGTGAAGCTGAAGATCACGGCTTTGGAGTCAGACAGACACAGGCTCTGATTCAGGCCCTAAGACTTCCTAGGCTTGTGACCCCAGATTGTTCCCTCCTCAACATGCCTCAGTATCCTCATTTGTCACATGGAGATTGAAACAGTACTACTTCATGGTGCTATTGTGAGGACCGCATAAAACAATGCACGTAAAGAAAACAGCAGAGTGCCTGGCATTACACATGCACTAAAAAAATGGTAGCTACCATTATTATTACTATTGTTGTTATCATTATTCTGCTGGCCCACCTCAACAAAGGAGAAAGCCTGAAGGTTCACTACCTAGTGCTATAGAAACAGTTCAACCCAGGGCTTGGTACATCTCTGCTGAGTGCATCTGGGAAGCCAGGGAGACAACTAGAAAGTAACTCTTAGTCTAGGAGTTAATGCCCAGGAATTTCTCAGGATACTAAAAATTCTAGATACACCAAACCACAAGTGTAGGTGTCCTATAAGCTCTGAGCACAGGGGTCTGCCTTGCACAGCCCCCATGGCTGAAGGGCTGGATTTGTGGGAAAAGGGACCATTTTCTTATCTCCTCAGGCCACCTGGTTCAGCAGCTCTCCATCCCAGCCGGATCCAGAAGTGCCCAGACTGGCCAGGCACAGCAGGCTGGCAGGGCACAAGGAGGAGAAGGGTGCCCTTCTCTAGCTGAATTCCAGGCCTTTCCTCTCAGTCCTCAGAGTACAATGAAAACATTATCACGGCCACTTCATCCAATCTTGTGCTATCTGGGGGCTGGAAATGGCTAAGGGCAATATGATAATACACTCCTCCAGCCAACACATATCCAGGGAAACCCAACATTTGAGCAAAAGGCCTGCTGAGCCTCAACATAACTTGAAGCCCAGATCTCTGATGGAAATGTATTAGTCTTATATACTTCCTGCCCATCAAATCTTTCCATTATGAAATGCCTCCAGATCGTGACAATTCTGTCAACGGACCACACCCGCCAGGGACAGGAAGGAGTATAAGTCACGGCTCCTTTCAACGCCAAGAGACCATGGACTCTGACTAGATGCCAGACCCAGCTGGGTGCACTGGTCACTTGTCATGGTGAGGCTCCTCTCAAGGATAGGGGAGGATTCAGCCTGGATGGGGGTGGGGATACACACAGTCTCCTGATCACCCAGCCCCATAAATCTGAGAGAGTCTGGCATGGGGCTGGTGTTCTTGGGAACATGCGGAAAGATCCAGACCAGCTGTGGCAAGTAGCTGCTCCCCAGATGATCAGAAAGTCTCTGGAGCCTGGCTACAGCCCTGTTTGGAGACTAACATCAAGATCAGGACAGTACGGACCCACAACTAAAATATACAACGATGTACTAGGGGGATTTGGGGAGAAAAAGCAGAAAAAAAAAAAGATCAGGACAGTGGAAGGATACTGAGTATTTCATTCTCTCCTCTATAGCACTTTCTCTCCCAACTGGGGTTTCTTCTCCCCAGAAACCCTGCTATCCACCTAAAGGATCCACCCACTCTCTCTCCTTCTTTCTCCCTGCCTCTGTGGCTCCATTTCTCTTTCCCCTCTTCACTGTCCCTCTCTATTTCTTTGCTGTCTTTCCCCCATTTTCTTCTCTCTCTTTTCTTTTCATTATCTTTCTCTAATTGGTCATGATACAGAGCTGAAAAATATCTTTTAATATTGGCTGAATTCATACGTTAAAATTTAAACCCTCTGATCTTAATTTTCAAAGAGATGAACTCAACATTTTACATTTTGCTCTAAAAATACTATTTTTAACAATTAAGGACTTCTGAGAGGAGGGGACTTTAAAGATCATCTAGTTCAATGGCTTTTCTGATACATGAATCCCTCTAGAGCACGCCTGACATTCAGTCTCTCCTTGAACACTTCCAGGGGTCCGAGCCCATTACCTCTTGAAGCAGCCCAATTCTAACTGTCAAGAAGTTCTTTATATTGAGCTTAACCTGCTCCCACAATTCCCACCCCCAGGACTATCTAGGATACAAAAACAGTGCTATCAGCAGAAGGGCAGGGAGGTACATACTGGGTTCAAAGGTTGGAGGTAGACCAGCTGGCTGTGAGGTTTTCCTTTTGGAGTAGCTCACTCGAGCAGGCAAGATTGAAGAGATATATTGCAGCCTAATTCTGGTAGGCCTTTGACGCCAGACTAAAACATCATGTGTCTGACGTATCAGGAAGGTGGCCAAGTGAAAGCGTCCTTTAGGCAGTTGGAGACAACCGTAATAAACAGTCATTATTTACTGAATACTTACATGCCAGGAACTAGGCAAAGTGCTTTAATGTTGATTATCTCAGTTAATCCTCTCAATAGCTCTATGACACAGGTACTATTACTATTCCATTTTATAGAGGAGGAAACTGAGGTCTCAGACCTAGTAAGTCACTAAACCCAGGCCTGCCTGACTCTGATGCCGTGCTCGGAATACAGCACTCTACAAAATGAGGTCAGCAGAGAGACCAGGCCAGAGACCTCGATTTGGGAGTCACTTACATAGAGGGAGAGAGTGTCAAGGACAGAGGGCCATGGGTCTCACTTGAGTCCTCTTCTAAAGATGAGCCCCTAGTCTCCATTTCCAGTCTTGTGTTTGCTTCTGAACTCCACTGATCCATCTCCAGCAGCCCACTGGATTTAGTCACTTCAAGTCAACATGTCTACACCAGCTTCCGTCATTTTTCACCGTGTTCCCAGTAACCACTTCCCAACCTGATATTCCTAATTCTTTAAGCATAAAAGACGATCAAATTTTGTGTCAAACCAACCTGGGCTTAACTAGATTTGCCATATTCAAACCACAAAGCCTTGGACAAGTTACTTAACTTCAACGGGCCTCAGTTTTCTATAAAATGGGAACAGTTACAACACCTTTCTTAAAAGGTGCTTGTGGGGATTAAAGGAGACAAATTTGCATATAACATATAGTATGGTGCTTGACACATAGCAAGTGTTAAGTAAATGGCATTGTTATTGCTCTTACTATTGTTTCTCAGGCTTGAAACTCTCTCTCACACTCCTATTTATGGTTAATCCCAATGCTGAGAGGGGAAGAGGAAGAGGGACCCACCGAGTGGACAGGACAAATTCAGTGCAGTTTGTGGTCTCTGCAGTGAGCTCATGCCTCTGGCTTTTGGGGCTGCTTCTGCAGGGTCTCTTTTCTACACTCACCACAGAGCGAGTTGGGCTCTAGCCAAGACTCCCCTGCTCTTCTCGCTCCAGACCTACGGACTTGGGGATCAACCAGTAGTGCCGTTGTTTCTGCCTCTTCCACTCCCTCTTCAGTTTGAGCCTACATTTCGGGTCATCTGTAGCCCTTGCCTCCCCCACACACTCTTCTTTTCCCCTAAGTACCTAGAATCAAAGTATTAGATATCATCTAGTCCAATCCCTCACAAACTTAAGTTCGAAATCAAAGCTGTCATTTAAAAAAATTCCTCGCACAATTAAATTTGAGTAAAGTGGGCCCTTTCCCAACCAATCTATATGCGTTCACCAGTCCTCATTGCAGGGTGTGCACTGTGCACCAACCGGTGAGTTTTCACCACGCAGAGCCATAACCTCAGTGGTGGGTCTGTCTGTGACTTGACCTACCCCCTACCCCCACCTCATAGGCCTAGGATGCTCTCAAGCCCCTGGAGACACTACATAAGTATGGATCGCTAATGATTAGTGAGAAACAGGGCACTGATCACAATCACAAACCCTCACACATTTGCACACCCTAACACTCCCTGAGGCCCACAGTAGATATGAAAGGAGAGATGAAAGGAGACTCCAAGGAGACGGGCATGGTGTTTGTACACAGTGAGGGGAGAACAAAGGGAACGGGGAGCCTGGAGGTGGCAGGCAGGGAACGCAAGCGAGACAGACTGTAAGATGAGTCAGAGAGAGTGAATGAGGGCACTGGGTCACATCAGCTACCACTTAGCTGCCCCCAGAGGGTGGTGGGAGCTGCAAGAGGGGAATGTGGGGAAGTGAGAAGGGGAGTCGATGCCATATCTCAGAAAGTGGGAACTGGAGTGTGCTGCAGATAGGGAGCAAAAGCTCAGCTAATTTCCAGGAGGGACCCAAGCTCCTGCCTCCTGAGGTCTCCTAGATCTCTCTTGCCTGGCTCTGCTCCCAGGCTGCAGGGTTATGGCGAGGCAGCTGGGATGGCAGGGGAAGGACAGAGCTACGTTAACAACAAAGATGTCAATCCTGGAGATCACTAGACCCCTGCTTGGCAGACACAAGCCACTCCATGGCTGCTAATGCCCTCCATTTACTCGGTGCTTTCAACTTATTTCAAATGCCCTCACACTAATGATCTCACTTAATCTTCAGCACAACCCTGTGCAATAGACAGGCCTGGGGTTCTCTCTAACCTGCTCCTCCCCTCTTTACCCTGTGGATCCCTCAAGAGCCTCAAATTGGTTCCTCCATCCTGGAAACATCCACAGTGAACCGGGCAGTGCCACAGGGGCTATCGGGAGGTTGGGGTCATCTGTGTAGGCTCCATTCTGGGCTTGCTAGCTGTGTCTGTCCTGGGCCAGGCCTGATGAGAAGTCATAGGATATGGAATCATCCCCTCCTGGAATTTCCCAGGCACCCCTCCCCCTTCGCTTATATCTGGAAGCCTGGCACACAATGACCATTTCACCCGGTCCCCAGGGAGCTATGTCAGACTTCTTGTCATTAGGCGAATGGAAACCTGAGGCCTAGAGAGGCAAAGGCCTTCGCCCTGAGTCACACAGGAAGCAAACAGGGAGGGATCTGTGACGACCTGGAAAGAGGACAGGTCTGGGGGAATCAGAAGACCTGTGTTCCAGTCCTGGCTCTGCCACTTATCAGCCAGGGTCACGGAGACAGTCATTCAACCTCCCCAGCTTTGGTTTTCATAACTGTCATACCCATCTCTTGGTGTTACATGAGATTGAGGTGTCAAAGTGTTATAGAAAAACAAATTATTCTGATTATCAAACAGTATAGATAAGATCAGGACTCCGTGTGAAGGACAGAGGCTGGCCCTAGTGTAAAGAGTCCAGGCTCTCCTTCACTCACCTGTGTGGCCCCAGGCAAATCTGGGCCTCAGTTTTCCAAGGCCCCTGCCAGCTACAAGACGGGGGGTTATGTGAGCTATGCCTCTGTTCAAGGATTCAGGCACTGGCCACCTGATCTCTTGACTGTCCTATTATCTGTACCCCACATTGCCTTAGATCTAAGAATCTTACTGAGCCAGTCTGTTGCCAACAATGGGTGATCCCATTGTTCCCAGTGGGAAGGATCCCATTGGATCCTTTGCTCCATCCCTTCTACCACTTCCTCAGGGCTGAAGTGCGCTTCTGCACTCTATTCTTAGCCTCCAGTGCCTTCCAGCTTTAAGGTGGAGAGGGGAAGGGGAGCAAGGGGCATCGGGGGGGGGGGGGTGCTATTGGTAACGAAACTGATGACAGATTGCCCATGTAAGATTTCCCAGTGGAAAGCACCAGACTGCCTGGACTCCCTTCCTCCCAGGGAGAGCCGAGTCTAACCGTCCTGCCTTTAAAATCCTGCTTCTTCCAGGATGGCCCCAAATGTGCCAGGCCTCTGATCCTTTCCTTGAGGAAAGCAGCTTGGGATAACCCTTGCTGAGTTCATGGAGGTGAATTAAATATTAAACATGCGAGGCCAGAGCCTCTGGTGCAGCAGCACGTTCCCACAACACAGACAATGGCACACAGCTCATCTGTCCCTCTTCCTGTGGAGTAGCTCTGTCCAGGCTGGGCTTCCCTGCTCCCAGCCCACACTCCTGAGAGGGAATAAGAAACGGCAATGTTCTGCTCTCCCCAGCAAGCCATCAGTTCACGGTTCCCTGCCTCCTTCCTCCAACCCCCGGTGTTGAGGGCTCCAGGGACCCGGAAATGCCTGGAATATTGAGTTGTGGCATCTGCAGCAGTGAAATTTAGCACGTCTGTGGCTGGCCAGGTGGGAGCCTCTGTAGCTTAGCCCCACCTAGGGCCCGGAGGCTCCCATGGGGAAGGGAACAGCTCAGGAAGGACAGTGAGGCCCTGACAGATCTCAGGGCAAATGGGGAATTGGATCTTATTGGGCTGAAGCCTGGGTGTGGGGGCCAGTTGGTTGCTTCTCAGATTAGCAGGTCATAGAATTGTCAGGTTGAAAGAGTCTCAGAGATCACCAGACCAACGCTCTATTTTACAAAAAGGGAAACTGAGGCTTGAGGAGAGAAGGAAAGGTCACTCAAAGAGCTAGGCCTACACTCCAGGTCTCCAAAGTACAGCCCAGGGTTCTTGCCACTCTCCCCTGAATCGCCTTCCTAATGGTACCAAGCAATGGGCCCTGCACCACATGGACCCACTGGACCATTTTCACAGGGAGCAGGATCCATTCATAGTCCCGCCTTGCCATCCAAGAAGTGAAAGAGCAGGAGGTCTGTGGTTCCAGCTCAATTCTGCCACATCGTAGAATGGAATCTTGGTCATGTCACTTCTCTGAGCTTAGTTCCCCACCTGTAAAAGGGGGATTTAAGAACTGGTACCCTGGATGGCTACTGTAAGGATAAAATGAGATCATGTATGTGGAGCATTCTGGAAAGTGTGAAGTGCTATCCAAACGTCAGATATTACTAAAATGGTGTGACGTTTGACGGTGCTGCAGAGGGAGGAAGTCACAGGGGAGGAGACAATGCAAGAGTGAGAACCCACACTCATGAGAGGCTGAGGATCCGTGTGGCTGTCCCGTAGGCCGGACCCATACTAGGGGCCACTGGCAGAGACTGACAGGCAGCAGGTCAGACCAGCCCAAGCTCACTGCCCTGGGAGACCTCCTGCCTGCTTTGCTCTGTGTGTGTGTGTGTGTGTGTGTGTGTCCATCCTCCTAGACGCTCCTGGGAGGCTCTGCCTGGCAGCCCAAAATAGCAAGAATTTGCCTGGCTGCTCCAGGGGAGCATTTGGCAGGAGGGCAGTGTGCGATGCTGAGGGAGGACACCTTGCTTCAGGCCAGGTCACAGACACTCAAAGAAAAGCCTGCCAGCTCAGATCCCTCTGGGGACCTCTGGAGTGCCCCTGCTCCTTACCTTGTACTTGGCCGCAAGCAGCTCTGTGGCCTGCTGCTCCCGCCGCAGGTCTTCCAGCATCTTCTCCTTCTCCTCCAGCAGCTTCTGCTTCTCCTCACTCACCAGGCTGCGGTCATCCTGGATGGCCGCCTTCTCCTCCTCCAGCCGCTCCTTCTGCTCCTGCAGGTAATTCTCCATGTTCTTATCCAAAGCTGACTCCAGGATGGGCTGGGGCGGGCGGTGGTTGTTGTTGTTGTCATCCTCTTCTTCGGCTACCCAGGCCTCAATCACCGGCCCCTCAGGGTACCCAGGGGGGGCTGACACAGCCTTCTTCCTACGGCTGCTCTTCCTCCGGAGCCGTTTTCCCAGCATCCCCTTCTTCTCCAACTGGGCCTTCAGGCGGGCGATCTCCTCCTGGAATTCCCGCAGCAGTGTGTCCTTGGGGTCCTCATTCACCCGGGGCTTGTTCTTGATGTTCTTGGCCCGGTTGGCAAAACGCAGGGTGGAAAGGCTCTCGTCATAGCTGTGAGAAGCTGGCCCCAGGGTAGCTACCATGATGGTCTTGGCATTCCCCCCCAGAGAGTCCTGGAGCAGCCGCGTCAGCTTGGAGTCCCGGTAGGGGATGTGGGTGCTCCTGTTGCCTGCTAGAGCGGCGATCACATTGCCCAGGGCAGACAGCGAGAGGTTGATTTTGGAGGCTTCCTTAGGCCTCTCTCCACCACCACCACCACCACTGCCTCCACCACCGCCACTACCCGTGGACTGTGTGGCTGCCCCTCCAGCTGTGTTGGGACCTGCCTTGTTCTGCCTCTCACTGCCAGCCAGGTCCACCAGGTTGAGCTTGCCCACACGGATGTGGTCCTGGCCGTCCAAACCACGCTCACTGCACTCCACAGTGATGACGAAGATGGCATGGGAGCGGGAGCTGACCTCATTCATGTGTGTGCTGCCCACCGCCCGGGTCTGGTTCCCCAGGTTCATCACGTGCTCGATCTCCTTGACATTCTTGGTGACGAAGGAGGAGAGGTCCTTGATGTAGACACCAGTCTCAGGGTTCTCCTTCAGCTCCAGCCTCTTGCCGGGCTCCTTGGAGAGGAGGTCTCGAATCTCCTCCTGGTAGATCTCCAGGTAGGAGGCCCGGACCAGATACTGCTGGTTCTGGGAGCGCGAGATGTGGGTGAAGATGTGCTCAAAGGCATTGGGGATGACCCCACGCTGCTCGGGCTCCACCCAGGTCCCTTGCATGGTGTAGGTCTTGCCAGTGCCAGTCTGGCCATAGGCAAACACCGTGCCATTGAAACCCTGAAGCACTGAGTCCACCAGGGGCCTCACGGTTTCATCATATAAGTCTGCCTGCTTGGAGCTGGCATCATACACGGCATCAAAGGTGAAGGTCTTGGGCAGCTCTCCCGGGGCAGCACGGGGATTCTGCAGGGTCACCTGGCCCAGTTTCACGTCCATGGTCAGGATCTGCTCGTGACCAGCAGCCTCCTCCTTCCGGCTGAGGGGGCGGCACCGGGCCACCACCTTCAGGGCCTCGCTGGCCTTGGTTTTACTGGCCATCTTGCTGCTCTGTCCTTCCTGCCCGCTCGACCCCCTCCCTTGGCAGCCTGGGCGGTCCTGCTGTCCTCCCTAGGTCCGGATCAGCGGGGCCGGCCCAGCCCCTAGGCGCCGCTCTTCAATCCGCATGCAGCCTCCTAGGGTGGGGATGCTGGGAGGTGGCCCCGCCGCTGCTGCAGTCCGGGCCTCCACCGCCCTCCGGTCCTCACTGCACCGACTGGGCAGGGAGAATTAGGCAGAACCCCGGGGCAGCCGAGGGAGCCGCAGGAGCAGCGCCTGCCGAATGGCAGTGCCGGGAGCCCGCCCCATGCTGGGGCAGAGGGAGCCTGCTGTAAACAGCTACGGCAACAATGAGATAAAGGAAGAGGAAAATGGGATGGGGGTGGGCGGCAGAGCTGTCTTCTCCTCCTCTTCTTCCTCCTCCCCCTCTAAGGATCCATGGCCGGGGGCTGCAGGTCCCGGGTGGCCGGGGCTCCCGGACCTCCCAAGGGCAGAGGCTCACCTGGAGTCCTCCTCCCCAGCTGAGGGATCATTCATTGCAGCCACCGCGGCTGCTGCTGCCTCTGCCTCCGCCTTCCCCGCCGCCGCCACCGGAGAATGAGAGAGAAAAACAGAAGGGGATGGGGCGGAGCAGCGGCGGCGAGAGTGATGTTGCCGCCGCGCTGCGGCCCCAGCTAAGCCGCCCGGCTGGGGTGGGGCAAGGGGCGGGGCCGCGGGGCGCGAGGCGCGAGCCCGGCGCGGCCAGTGCGCGGGGGACACGGGTGCATCGTCGGCCTGCACCCCCGCAGACCCCTCCGGAATGACAGGCTCCGGTCCCGATCCAGATCCTGCGCCCACCAGGCGGCTGCAGCGCAGCCACCGCCCGCCGTCACCCCACTGGGCCCGAGCATGCTGGGAGTTGTAGTCCTGCCTTTGTTAACCCGGTTCTGGCAGGTTGCTGATGCCTTCTCCCGTCCCGAGGCCCCTCCCTCTCTGGCGTGCAACCGCCGGAGTGACAGCTAAGGCTGCAGACTACCTAGGTAGGGGAGAAGAGGCTTATCCACCACAGACACTTGTTCCCTCCACAGCGACCATCCTCTGTCTCTTCACTGCTCCTGCCTTTCTGCCTGCAGACGGTTACATGTCACCCTCCCCTTCAGGGTATAGCCAGGCGCCTTAACTCCTAAATGTTTCTTGACTCTGTCCTTTCCTCTCCCTACCCTGGTTTACTTCTGACCTTCCTCTTCTCTCTCTAGAGACCACCTTCCAGCTGATTCTCTCCTCACCTCTTCTCTGCACATATACCCTGGTCCCCTCCCCTCCTCCTCCACCAGTCTTCCATATTGTGTAAAAGCCTGCCCATGTTTGGACTCCTGCCTAGCTTCCCAGCCTCCCCTCCAGCTACTCTCCAGTACAGAATCTGTGTTCCAGACATTCCTGCACCTGCTAAACCCCTGGCCCCATCGGAGAACTGGAACTTCCTCTCCTCAAGGAGCTCACATGTTCTGTTTCCTTAACTGGTTGTGCTGTGTCACATTTTTGTACCTTTGCCCAGAGGACCCTGTCCCGCTTCTGCACTTGGTGCCCTGCCACTTGGGGACATCCTTTGTGAAGCCTTCCCTAACCAATTTCTTTTCCATAGCAGAAAGAGACACAGAATTTGCATAAAACAAAACTTGGATTCAAGATCCGGTTCTGATCTCCACCCAACCGTGTAACTTTGGGCAGTCACTTACCTTGCCCCAGCCTTAGTTTTCTCATCTGTTTAAAAAAAAATTGGAGAGAGGAGGAGAAATAATACCCACTTCAAGGAGTAGTTGTGAGACTCAAGTGAAACAATGACTCATGAAGTATTGTACCAATGAGAAGACTTATTTTTAAGCGAGCCCTTAATAATGCGCACAGCCTGGCTTGGATGGCCTGATGGCTGCTGCTTCCTTGAGTATTCTGGATAGGCCAGGTCTGTGCGAAGTTGGGGGCCAGCTTGCTTTAACTGTGCTGAGTTAGTTCTCTGTTTGCAAAAGTAGTTAGATAATGCATTACTAAAGCCCACCCTAGAGAGAACATCTCTGACACTCTGGTCACCATAGTAATGGGTGCTTGAGTTTTTCAGGAATTGAGAGTCTACTCCTTGTCCACTTCACGCCGGTTGAGACCACCAACTCATCAACTGGGCCTGCATGGATAGATAACTGATAGGAGACCCTTTGAGGTCAAGGAGCTGAAAACTCCACCCTCAGATCATGACAATGCTGCCATTTTGTGAACATGTGTCCTGTGAAGAGCCATGAAGCTTGACTACGCTTGCGCGGATTATCAATTACCTTACTTCTCCTTACCCTCAATCATCTATTCCCACACTGCAGACCACCCCGCCCCTTTATCTCATGAATATCCCTAATCCCCATTTTCCAGGTGGCAGATTTGAGATTTGTACTCCCATCTCCTCACTTGGCTGCCTTGTTAACAAACCTTTTCTCTACTGCAAACTTGTCGTCTGGGTGATTGGCGTAATCGTACAGCGGGCAAAATGAACCTCGTTTGGTAACATGTATTTGATGTTCCTCTTTGGGGTCTTATATTTTTTCTTTAGGATACAAATTAAGTGTAATTTCTCAAGTCCAAGGACCAAGCCAGTGTCCTATCCATGTTCCGCTCTACAGAGGGGAGTGGAATCTGTGGGCTGAGCCCCAGTTGTCCTTACTCTCCGTATGAGGGCCAGATCAAGGAGGTGCTATTATCTGAAACCTCAAGGCCCTTCTTCATAGGGGCACCAGAAGAATCTTTCCACAAAACATTTTCAATCATGTTTTTCTCTAGAGGGCCCAATCCTGCAGTTCTTCAGCTCTGCAGAACCTACCTCCTCCCCGCTTCCCCATCTTCAAGTCCCCAGGACCTGAACGCCAGCTCAACTGGAAGTTTGAGGCTTAGCTGGTGGCTTACCCCCTTCTAGAGTTACCTGGCCTTCCTCAGCCCCCTCTTTGATCAAGCTCAACTACTTGTGAGTAACTTGGCTTTTGGACTAATTACTGGGTCAGGTTTTGGTTTTGTGGACTAGCCTCTCTTGGCTCTGGCAACCTGACTTCTGGATGGAACATTTGGCTCTGGAACTATTTTCTTGCTGCACTTGGCTTTGGTTTTTGGAATACCCTTTTTCTGCTTTGGCTAACCCTCCTGACACTACAGCGCCAGATGAAAGGGATCCCAACCATGTTCTCCTCACCCGATGTCACTACCTGGTAAGGCACTTGCCCAGATCCTCCTGTATGTGAGGGAGACTGGAATCCCATTGCTTACAAGATGTGTGACCCTGAATAAGTTATGCAAACTTCTCTGAATGGCTATTTTCTCATTGGGAGAAGTGAGGATAGGAATGCTTACCTTACTCACAGGGTTTAGATAAGGATTAAGTGAGATAATATATGTAAAAACTCCCAGAGCATAGAAGCCATTCAAGAAATAGTAGCTTTCCTTCCTTTTGTCCTTTGCATTCAAGGTTGTTCATATTCTGTCTCCCTCTGCAGCATTGTCTTCAGCCATTTTTCTTCCCCTCGCAATCTTATACACTCAAGCCCCTGGATATTCTGGTTTGTTTAAGATTCTCCAAACACACTAGTTTTTTGTGTCTCTCTGCCTTTGCTCATGCTGCTCCTGTGCCTGAAAAGTCCTCCTAACTTTGTCTGTCCCTGTCTACACAGCCTCACTTTCTATTCATTCCACCTCTCAATCTTATATGGCTTCTACTCCTACTGCTCAGTAGAGATTTCTCTGACCAAGGACATCAGTGAACTCCATGGTCAATTCTAGTAGGCCCTTTTCAGCAGGAGCACTTGACATAATCCATTTCTCCCTTCTTTATCCAACTCTCACTGCCCATGGTTTCCATGACTCTGCAGTTTTCTGGTTTTCCTCCTCCAGCTCCTGGGAGCTCTGCTTGCTCATTTTCAGTCTCCTTAACTGGTGGATCTCACTCAACCCCAACATTAAATGTTGGAGTTCACTAAGGCTCGGTCCTAAGCCTTCTTTTTCTTCCAACGCCAACCTCTAATAATGATCACGACAATTTATGGCTTCAATTATTGTCTAAATTTGTATCTTCAGTCCAGACTTCTCCTCTGAGCTCTAAATCTATATATCCAATTCTCTAATGGACAGCGCCATTTGGATGGCTCCCATGCACCTGAAATTCACTTGTTTACCCTGGACTCATCATCCTCCCCACCAAACATGGTCCTCCAAAAATGGCCCCAACTCTGTACACAGCTCTTTCCCCACCCTCAATATATCTATTCAAATACTCAACTTCCTAAATATTTCTCAGATCTATCAACTTCTTCTCCACTCCCATGGCCAATATCATGACCCAAGCCGTCATCTTCTCTGGCCTGGCCTTTCACGATAGCCACCAATCTGGTTTCCATAGGTCTGCTCTTGCCTCCAGCCACCCATTCTCTACAAAGTAATCTTTTAAAACTCGTCTGATCATGTCACCCCATGCTTAAAACCTTTCAATGTTTCTCACTGCTCTTATGGTAAATTATAAATCATTAACATAGCCCCCAAGGCCCTATACAATCTGGTACCTGCCCATATCTCTTGTCACATCTCATGCCACTCTCCACCTTGCTCCCTGGGCTCTAGTGACGATGGCTTTCTTCCGCTGCCTTCCAGCTTCCTACCACAGGACCCTTACACATTCTGTTTCTGCTGCATAGAACATTTTTGCTCACCACCTTTACCTAGATACCTGCTCTCATCCTTCAGCTCTCAGCTTAAATGCCATTTCCTAAAGGTACGTTTCTTGACTTACCCACCTACTTTATGTCCCTTCGTGATATGTTCTCATTGTTCCCTGTACTTTCCTTCATAGAACTTAGCATCATTGTAATTAAATAATTATTTGTCTACGTCTCCTGTTGTTCTGTGAAGACATAACATGTCTGTTTTGTTCATTTTTGTATCCACAGTGAGTAGTCCAGTTCCTGACACATTGTATGTGCTCAATAAATATTTTTATAAATAAGTGAAAGCCCTGTATGAATATCACCTTTTCTGGAAAGCCTTCTTTGCCTCCTCTGATTCTATCTTCTAATTAATCTTTCCTTTCCTCGTGATTCTATAGCTCACTGTTTAACTAGTCTTAGAGTACCCATCATGGTCTGACTTATACTGTGGATAACTGAGTCAGTCTCCCTCCCTCCCTACCATAATGTGTGCCCCTCTGAAGATGGGAGCTGTGATTTTTATCTTTGTGTCTCCTTCCCCTGTGCCTAGAACGGGACTCTATACACTCAAGTCATCAAAATGGGTTGCCTCAGCAAATTAATGAATGTTCCAAGACCTTCAAGGCAAGAAAATGGAGAGGCAAGACAAAGAAATGACAGTAATAAACCCTTACATTTGTAGAATGATTTACAGTTAATACAGTATTATCACATATATTACTCACTTGATCCGCACATCAACCCCAAGAAAGGGGAAAATATTAATATCCCCATATTGTAAGGAGGACTCCAAGCTTCAGGCTGATTAAGTGACTAGAGAGGGAAACCCAGCCATTAAATGGCATAGTCTGTCTTCAGACGCCAAACCTGCAACCCTGGTGGTCTTTCCCCTCTGCCGGGGAGAGCTTGCCATGGAAATGGCAGAACAGTTGCTTTGCAGTCCTGATTTGAATGACAGTCTCATAAGGGGCCAGGGCCATCCACTGTTGGCTTGGTGAGAGGAAGAAGCTCCCTTTGCTGCATTTTCTTCAACAATGAAAGTTCTGCTCTCCCAGGGGATTCCCATACCAGCATCTTCTTCCAGTATGGTCCCAGTAACAGTCAGGTTGAGATTATACCAAGAAGACACAGTTAGCTCTTTAGTCATCCCCGAGCCGGCAAATTTTCCAAAGCAGGTAATTCAGGATTTGAGTTTACACTGCAAAACCAGGTTCTGCCAGCAGAGGGAGTCATGATCGTGTGACAGAATCACTGGATGAGGTCCAAGCTTCTGGGCTGTCAGTGGCTGTGAGATTAACCCAAAAGACCTCCAATTGTGTCCAAGTAGAGATTACTAATAGCTCCTCTTTTCTCAATAGCTTATTTTCTCCTTTCTCTGCTGTAATTTCTGGCGAATGGGATTTGAGTCAACTCCCCAACCTCTCCCCAAAAAGAAAAGAAAAATATGAAAATTTTTAAAAATCTGAATATTAAAAAGGCACCATCCTTAGTAGCTACCCTTCATTGAGCACCTAATAGGTGGGTTACAGATGTTTTCTCGAACCTTCACATTAACCCAGGTAGTAAATGGCACTACTGGGACTTGAGCCTAATTTCTCCAACGCCAAAGCCAACGCTCTTTCTACAACCCTGTGCTGGCCCCGGCCCCCCCTCCCCCCCGGACTAACTCCACCTTCTTTCAACACCCATTTCAACTCCTGCCTCCTCAGTAAAGGCTTTCCTACCCCTCCCACCCTCCCCTTCCACCCCTTCCCCGTCCCCCGCGACCCTCCCTTTCTCCCCCCGCCCCCCCCCACGCCCCGCCCCCTCCACCCTGGCCTTGGGAGGGGGGTCTCTTCCTTTCCTTACCTCCTGTGGCCATTTGTACTATGTGCAATTAGCATCTGCTTTTTTTTATGGTCTTATCCATCCATCTAAGAAAATATTCTGTCTCCTCAACTGGATTTCTTCTTTTGCTATACTTACGTTTCTCATTATTTAAAAAAAAAAAGTAATCTAAGACTGTTTTGACCATACTATCTATAGAATTGCGTATCCTAACTTTTTTTTAATATTACACACATTGTTGACTCTTCTTCCTCTTGCTCTACATGCAATCCATCAACAAATCCTCTCCAGGTTCAAGCTACAAAATCTGTCAATCCCGACTCCAAAACACTGTGCGCCATGACCACGGCCACCCTAGTCCGTGCCACCTACATTGCTTGCCTGGACACTGCGGTAGCATTTTAACAGGAATCCCTGCTTCCACCCTGACTCTCCTCCTCTCCCCCCTCCACAGAACAGCCAGAGTCTGCCTTCTAAACTGTAAATCAAATCATACCACTTCCTGCTCTCAACCTTCCAACGGCCTCTCGTCACTCAGAATAAAATCCAAAGTCCCTTGCCAGGCGCGTAGGCCTTCCGTGATCCGGACCTGGTCACTCCTCCCGTTTCATGTCTTCATACTCTCCCCTTCCCTCACTCTGATCCAACAACACTGGCCTCCTTGTTCTCCGTCCTGCCAAGCGCATTCCGGTCATAGGGCCTGTGGCTGGCTCCTTCCTCTGCTGCGGGCTTTCTCCCACGGCCGCACATGGCTTCTCTGCCTCACTTCATTCAGCTGTGTTTTCAAATGTCATCTCCTCAGAGGAGCCTTTTTGGCCACGCTTCCTAAAATATCTCTTCCTCACTCTCTAACTCTTACTATCCTCACTCAGCTTTCTTTTTCTTCAGAGCTCTTACCACAATATGTCATTCTAGATGTTTCTATATCTGTTTAGGGATTATCTTCCCATGAGAATGTGAGCCCCATGATAGAATTTTGTTCTGTATCCCAGTGCCTAGAAATATGCCTGGTTCATAAGAATCGACTAGAAAATATTTGTTTAGTGAAGAAATGACTGAATGAAGTTATTAATAGAATTCACAGTCATCTCTTTTTAAAATTATTTTACTGGGGTCATATTTACTTACAACACTGTGTAAATCTCAGGTGTACATCGCTATATTTCAGTTCCTATATAGGCTGCATTGTGTTCATCACCAACAGTCCAGTTTTTATCCGTCACCATATATATGTGCCCCTTTACTCCTTTCACCATCCCCCACCCCCTCTCCTCTGGTAACCGCTAACCTGTTCTCCCTATCTTTGTGTTTGTTTGTTTATCTTCCACATATGAGTAAAATCATATGATCTCTATCTCTGTTTAACTTATTTCACTTAGCACAATACCCACAAGATCCATGCATGTTGTCGCAGGTGGCACGATTATGACTTTTTTATGGCTGGGTAGTATTCCATTGTATGTATATAGACCACATCTTCTTTATCCATTCGTCCATTGAAGGGCACTTGGGTTGCTTCCACATCTTGGCTACACAATAATCATTTTGAATGGCTGCTTAACTTAGTGTAAATTATTTTTTATTGTGAAATATTAGAAATATGAAATTACTATTTTATAGGTTAAAAATGGTTGAATGTTGACAATTTCACATAGTTCGGCTGAACAAAATACACACTCAGAAAGTTGCATTACATAAATATACCGCTTAAAGAATTGTTATAAAACAACATCTCTCTACCGACCACTCAGGCCAAAAATAGGACATTGCCGGCCTCCCAGAAATCCCCTGCAGGACCTTTCTCAGTCACAATTCCCTCCTTCCTCTCTAAGGTAACCACCCTCCTGGCTTTTATGATAATCCCTTGCTGGCTTCTCTTTGTTCTTTTACCACCTAAAGAATACAGTTTTGTTTTGCTCATTTTTGAGCTTTATATGAACTCATACAGTATGTATTCTTTTGTATCTGTTTTTTTCTCATTTCTTTTATTTGAGAGATTCACCCATGTTGCTGTGGCCGTTGTGTGTCGTCTTACTGCTACATAATGTTTCTTTGTATGACTGTAACACCTCTCGATGGACACGTGGGTTGTTTCCAGATTGGGGTTATTACAAGTGATGCTGCTGTGAGCCTCCTTGTTCATCTCTCCTATGCACATTGAACACATCTCTGTTGCATATATACCTGGGAGTGAAATTACTGGGTCATGGGGAATGCATACTCTCAATTTCAGTTGACCTCAAACTGTTTTCCAAAGTGGATGTAACAATTTGCACCACTAGCAGTGTAGGAGATTTCCAGTGGCTTTACACCAGAAACACAGTTAATACTGGCATTCTTAGTTTTAGATATTAAGTATCACGTTTTGGTTTTAATTTGATTTCCCTGATGATGAATAAAGTTGAGCACCTTTTCATATGCTTATAGACATTTCAATGTCTTCTTTTGTGAATTGCCCATTCAAGTTGCTTGCTCATTTTTCTATCGAGCTGCCTGTCTTTTTCTTATTGCTTTATAGAATTATTTTATACTTTGGCTTTGAGCCTTTTGTTGCTTATACACATTGCAAGCATCTTCTCTGCATGGTGCCTTTTTTATAACCAAGATTCCTTATTTTATTTTATTTTATTTTTTTGGTGAGGAAGATTGGTCCTGAGCAAACATCTGTTCCGATCTTCCTCTATTTTGTTTGTGGGATGCTGCCACAGCATAGCTTGATGAGCAGTGTGTAGGGATCTGAACCCACAATCCCTGGGCCACCGAAGTAGAGTGCTGCAAACTTAACCACTATGCCACCGGGCCAAGCCCAAGATTCCTTAATTTTAATGTAGACATATTATCAATTTTGTTTTTTGATTGGCACTTTGTTTTTTTTTTTCTGGGGAAGATTCACCCTGAGCTAACATCTATTTCCAATCTTCCTCTTTTTTTCCCCCTCCCCAAAGCCCCAGTACATAGTTGTATGTTCTAGTTGTAAGTCCTAGTTCTTCTATGTGAGCTGCCAGCACAGCATAGCTACTGACGGACGAGCGGTGTGGTTCTGTGCCCAGGAACAGGGCCCAGGCGGAGCACACAGAACTTAACTGTTAGGCCATCAGTGCAGGCTCCGATTGAAAGTTTTTTTTTTCCTCCCCAAATCCCCCGAGTACATAGTTGTATATTCTTAGTTGTGGGTCCTTCTAGTTGTGTCATGTGGGATGCAGCCTCAGCATGGCTTGATGAGCGGTGCCATGTCCGTGGCCAGGATTCGAACCGGCAAAACCCTGGGCTGCTGAAGCTGAGTGCACGAACATAACCACTCGGCCACAGGGCCAGCCCTCTGATTGACACTTGTTGTGTTTTGCTTAAAAATTCTTCCTCTACCCCAAAGTCACAAAAATATTCTATACTATTTTCTAAAAGCTGTGTTGTTTTGAATGGCTGCTTGACTTTATACAGTGATTTATTTCAGATCGTTCTCCTTATTGTTGCACATTTAGGCTATCTCTGATTTTTTTTTTTTAACTGTTATAAATGTTGTGGGACCAACTCCCATCACTGTTTCCAGTCTCATTCAGCCCCTCTGGGACTCAGGAAAAGGAAGTGGAGGGTGAGGTAGGGTGGGAGGTATTGCCAACCTGGCCCGCTAACGTTCCAGCCTTGCTCTCTTTCTTGGATTCCAGACTGGTTCTCCCACTCCCCGCCCGGCCTTCCCTCTGGAATGCTCGCCATCATCAGGACTGGAGGGGAGGCTTCTACGCTGGTGTAAAGTCAAGACACTTGGGTTGAGGCCAAACTCCGGCCACCCGGGCATTTGACCTTGACAGGAAAAACGCCTGAATCTCTCTGCCTCATCTGGCTGTCTGCAGATGAAGGCCAAGTCCAGCAGCTCCAGACTGCCCGTCTGGTGCCCTTTCCCCTGACTCACACCACGGATCGACAGTCAGACCGAGGTCCTGGCTTTGCATCCTGGAATGTTGCAGGGGCGGTTTCCTGGTGTGATTCACCAACAGCAAGAATGTTTCAGGCTGACATGGAGACCGACTTGGGGGCGGGGGGCGCGGGTGTCCTCAGCCAGAAAGCTTTCTCAGAGCTTCCCAGTCCCCAGAGATCTCTGCCTTTCTGAGTACACGATGTCTCTTGTCCTGGAGGGTCATGGTGTCCCCCCTTGAGAGGGCTCCCGCCATCCTCTTTGCTGTTATTCTCCAGCTGTGAGCAGCTGCAGGCCTGGGAGCATGCATGTATTTTTCTCTGCCTCTCCCTAACTCAGTGGTTGGACACGGGTAACACTCTCTAGTTGTGAGTGTAAACTATCAGATGGTGTTTGTGGAGGACTTAGGCATTAGCACACTTGTGTTTAGAATCATACCTGGAGGAAGGATTCCAGAATGGTCCAAAATGCACACCTCTGGCCTGACTGTTGGCTGACCACTGTCACAGAGGAGTGACAAAGGAACCTGGGCAAACTCTCACGGGCCTGGGGGGAGTAGATTTTCAAAACCCAAGCTGGTCTCACTGGCAGAGGCTCAAGTGTCGTCTGAAATCGCCCCACCCAAAGGCCATGCTAACATCGATGAGGAAATTAATCCCCTAAGAAGATCCTGTCTGTGCCCTCTGAAGGTTTTGAATCTAAAGAGGACGACAGCTGATCCGTGCTGGGAGCAGAGTGGCTCCAGGAGCTGGGGGCAGGCCTGAGCTGGAGTCGGGAAACCTGAGCTCAGGCCTGGCTCGGTCACAATGCGCCCCGTGACACTGGGCCACCTGGGGACTTCCCCTCTCTGAGCCTGTGCCCTTACACGCCCAGCAAGGTGCAGCGCTGCCCAGCCACTGCACAGAGATGGTGTCAGAGCAAATGACGCAATATATATATAAGCACTTTTTGAAAAGCTTCAAGTGTTATAATGACATGAAGAGCCATTAGAAAGAAAAGCCCTGCAGGATGAAAGGGGAAGGCCACTGACACTTCTCAAGGTAATTTACTCAGTAGTAGGAACAATCCCTTCTTTGTTGAATACTTGATAATTCACAAAGGGTTTCTAGGTTCATTATCTCACCTGGGTTTCACAATAACCCAGCCGTGCAGGCAGGCCAAGGATTATTCTCCTTGAGCACTAAACAGGTGAAGAAAAGGAGGCTTAGAGACCATGATTTTCCCATGGTCCTATAGTCACAGACCTAGGACTAAAACCCCCTTTTGTAGCTCTCTATGCTCCTTACGAGGGCTCCATTATGATGCTGCCTCTGTTTCAGTTGCTGCAACCCCATGGGGCAATTTCCCACGAGACCTGTGTGAACACCTCCTGGCAGGCCCCAGAACACCCATATGGCTGGAAGGGGTGGGGAGGGAGGGGGAGAAGAGGGGAGAAGGGGTGCGGTTATCTAACAAGCAATGGGAAGTTATTAAAAGCAGAGAAATATTATGATCAGGGCTTTGCTTTTTTAAAAAAATGCTTTCCTTCTCTACCTCCTCCTTCCTTTCCTACTTCCTCTTTTCTCCCTCCCCTCTCTTCTTTCTCCTTCTCCTCTTTATCCTTCACTTACTTTGTATAATTCTCTAGGAAGAGAAAGAAAGGAAAATTCTGGGACCTTCCATCACCAGAACCCTTGGACGTTCAGCCAGCTGGAGCCCTGATGGGCTGGCTCCTTGCATTTATAGGATGCCAGCGTCCTGCCCAGAACTCAGGGGTCTTGCCCAAGACTCCCCTCTCCACGGGGGAAGTGGGGGCAGTTCTAGAAGCTTCATCCTCCAGGAGAAAGGCCAGGATTCAGTAAAGGAGTACAATGTAGCAGGCATGTGTCACGGACTTCTTGCCTCCCAGAAGGGCTAGAATCAGGCCCCTGAAACCCTCCCCAGCCCTCTGGGAAGGGTCTTGCCTCAAGAACTGCCTGAAGTGGCCCCGAACCTAAGACCCTGGCAGTGGGTGCTTCTCCACTGGGTGCTCGCCATTCAGAATTACACACTCCCCAGGCCACTTGCAAAAGGCCAGGGGACAGATGAGTACCTCCTGGGCTGCCCCCTCCAGGCTCTCTGCCTCCTCTCGCTCCCCAGCTTCCTTGGGCTACTGACCTAACTTCCTCCCATTTATCTGTGTCCCAAGTCAGAGGCTTCCGGGAAGATGTAAACAGACAAAGTGAGTGCATTTGCTTGCCTGTGTGTGTGTGTGTGTGTGCGTGCGTGTGCACGCATGCATGAGTGTGTGGTGTCCTGGGAGGAAGACAGTACACTGTCTTTATAGAGAGCCTCTGCCTAATTGATCTTGCTCAATATCATATCCCCAGCACTGGGCAAGTAGTTGGCACCTAATGAATATTCTTTGAATAAATGATGAATGAACAATGAATGAATGAAACAAGATGAGAACTGAAGAGCATCTGTTGCCTGGATATGGTAACAGGGAGGTCCTTGGAGACCTTGCTAGGACATTTCTAAGGCTTGCCAGCAGGGCAGCCCGGTGCCGAGGGTGGAGGAGTGCGGAGGAGGTGAGAAAGGGGGCTTTGGCAGCTTTGAAGGAGTCTGGAGGGAAGGAAAGGAGGCCACAGAGGAGCAGGAGCAGGTGGGGATGGAGAGCCTGTTTGGGTTGAGAGGAAGAGTCCTGGAGAGAATGCCACTCACTACCAGGCTTCTCACACCCTCCTCGTGGGCACTGCCTGGTCTCACATCTTGACCTTGCTGCTTCCACTTCCCAGACTAAAATCTGTCTCTCTTTTCTCTTGCTTCCCTGGAACCCAGATCTTACACCTTACCCACACCAGGACCTGTTTGTCACCCAGTTGGTTGCTTCCAGTCATTTTTGACAGCCTTTCCAGCTGGTGCCCCTGCCCAGCTGCTTTAATAATGGCCTTTCTGCAGGGTCCCCAGGGCACCCCAGCTTCTGCCAGGTGTGCCCGCTCCTCTGAGAAAGCAGAAGAACCTGGTCTGCAGACACAGAGAAGAGCAGAGGAAAGACCACATGCACCCCAGAGATACGGAGGGAGGAGCCCCCTTTCTGACTTTCCAGTTCCCAACCTGAGCATGCTCGAGGAGGGTTCTGCTCCTTCCAACCAAATGATACTACAGACCTACGGCTTGGACATTCCCACCTGAGCAAATTCAAAATGTAACCTCATCCCCTCCCCCCCAACTAGGTCCTTCACTTTCAACTACCCTGTCTCTGTCATCACTACCACTATTTGGGATTACATTTTACTCACGTCCTCATTCATGCATGAAGTGCCTCTTAGCCCTGTTCCCCCTGTTCCACTCCAAACCTTCCTTACCCGAAGCCTCCATCTCAGCACCAGCTTCCTTCCTGTGTCTCTGATTCCAGGGTCTCTCTTCATCCCATTCTGTAGGCCACTGCCACCACATTTATTTTCTTTTTCATTTTAAAAAATTATGCATTCTATCACGTATTTATTCAGAAGAACTTACAAAACCTATATGCACAATTTAGAGTGAATGTGTATGGATCATAACCATCCCCCACGTTAAGAAACAGAACACTGCCTGGATCATTATTTTCTTTAAATGCCTCTTTTAAATTGTCCAAGAACCTTCTGAGGCTCCCTATTCCTTGTCTAGCTTCCCCAGCATGTCTTTTAGTTGGGTCCCATAGGCTGGCCCCACTGTGCTTAATAACCCTCTCCCACACCACCCTCACTCTAATCATTACCCTTCATCTAAGAGCACAGGATCGGAAACATAAAACCCGTATTCTAGCCCCTCTCTGTCATTCATTAGCTGTATGAATTTAAATATATTGTCTAAGTTTTCTGAATTAGTCAGGACTCTTGTAGTAGCAAGTAAGAGAAACCAAATTCAAACTGGTGTAAATCAAGAAGGAGATATAGTGGCTCACCTTTCTGAAAAATCCTTGGATAAGTCTGGCTTAAGGCGCAGCTGGATCTAAGGACCCAAACAACGTCACCAGAAAATGGTTTCTGGACTCTGCTTTCTTCTGTGTTGGCTTTATTCTTTTTCCCAGTTGTTCCGGCGAAGGTTCTGGATGTGAGTCTCATTGGCCTGCTTGGGTCCCATGCCCATCCCTGAACTCCTGTGGCCCGTGGTGGGCCAGGTCTGGGTAGACCCACCCTGGATTCAGGGGTGGAGTCAGAACCCTAGTTGATCTGAGAGTGAAGAGCAATGCTTTCCCAAGGAAAACCAGGATCCTACTTGCAGAAGATGAGAGAGAGGGATGCTGAGCAAATAAAATCAACAGACACTCTCTACTTCTCGCTTTCCTTGTGAGTGGGAATTTCCATTCTGCCAAATGCTCAAGACTGCTGGGAAGATCAAAAAAAGCTCGGGATTATGAAGGTTCTTTGAGATCTTTAAAACTCAATAGAAATGGGAGTGATTTTGAAGGTGATGATTTCTTTGCGTTTTCCCCACACTGTTCTCCTGACCAGAAAGCCCCTTGTTTGTTTAACCAAAGCCTCCTCTTCCTTCAGCCCCCCACCACGTGACAACTGGACCTTCTCCAGCGCCTGGAGCCGCTTGGGTGCCTGTGGACCCCCTCAGCCCACATAGTTTAGCATTTGATTAGATATGGTCTTTCATCATCTTGTTTATTTGGTTTTTAGGAATATTACAGTATATTTGATAGTTCACACAGGGATCATCAACACTCATGGATGAACTGGAAACAATTTTGAGGCCCAGGATAGCTCCTCCTCTCCTCCTGGGACCCATAACACTCTCAGTGTTGCCCAGCTGGTGTCTGCTCAGGGAGTTCATGCTAATTTCAATTTTGGCTTAAAATAGAAACAAAAAATCATATCAGTTGTCCTGTTCCTTAGGAGTTTCACAGCCTTGTTCTCCTCTCCCTGGTTACTTAGTAGCCTCCTTGAGGGGGGAACCTGTATCTCTTGTTCTCTACTCCTCATAAGGCCCAAACCACAGTGAACACACTTTAAGTGTGCTGTATGTCCTGTTGACTGATTTAAAAGTTACCCTTGTGAAAAAGCAGAAAAATAAGCCAAAACCCTAAGTTGGAAAGGTTTCTACTCATAACATAATTAACTTAGTCCCAGGGCCCGCAAATGTCCAGTTGACATCTGGTCTCATGATATATGCTCCAGTCTCAGCATCCTGGTGCAATGACGGGTTGCGCCTTTCCCAAGTCCTTGTCCTGGCTCCTGCCTCCTCTTTGGGGAGGTGCCATCTTACTACTTACTTCTCCAGAACTGCTCCCTTTGTAGACAGAGCCAAGAGAGTCTCGCTCTGCCATTCTCTGGAACCCTTCCATCAGTTCCGTTTTCTACTTTAAGGAATACGCTTTTATCCAAGTACCTGGAAGGAAGGCAGAGCTTGGACATGAACCTCACATTGCAGAAGACACCCTGCCCTCTCTGACAGACCGTGGATCATTCCTTCTGGCCCAACCTCAACAAAGAAACAAAGAGTGTCAACCCAGGGAGTCTCTTTCAGAGGGACACCCACCACTGTGGCAGGCCATGGGGAAGATACGTGGGGATCCTGGGATTTTCCTTTCGCTTTCTTGTGCCGTCAGAAACCACCCCTGGTGACTCAGTAACATGAACATAAGGGTTAGGAAGTTGGGGCAGAGATCCCATCCCAGGTTTATCCAGTTTTCCCTGGGAGTGTGCTGAGGCTACAGGCAAGTGAGGAAGCCCAAGATAGAGGAAGGACGGGGTGTTGGTTCCTCAACTTGTTGAGACCAGAGTGGTGTAGCAAGACAAGCTGGAGCGTGCTCAGCATTTCTCCTTCCTGGCTTGGGTTTCCCCTCAGCCCCAGTTCGGTGGCAGCCCTGTTGGCTCAGAGGGCTGAGGGATTCAAGAGGAGGAAGCTTCTACAATCCTTCATCTAGTAGGGGTGGGGGTGGGGTGGAGCTTTAAAGTAAGCCTCTGACAAAATCTGAGTCAGTTGTATTGCTCCACTCTGGATCCAGCTTCTCCTGCTTCTCTGCCCTACTCGCCCTGCCCTCCAGTTGTACCAAATTTCTTGTTATCCCTGACCGTCATGGGACCGGCCGACAGGCTCGGCTGCTGTGTACAGCTTTGTGGGTTCTGCCCTGCACAGTTCCTGGAGGTGCCATTCCCATAGACAAAGGAATGAATAGCAACTCGAAGAATCATGCATACTTGTACCAGGCAGCCCTGAGCCAGGTCCTTTTATGACTTCCTTTCCATGCATTGCTTCCTCTGCCGAGAACGCCCTTGTTTGCCTTCCCTCCCACTATATCTTCACCTGGTGAATCATCTAACACTTAGCTTTCAAATTCTGTTCAAATAATATTGAACAACACATATGTGACAACTGAATGCTTTTGGAAATGCTCAAAGCCATTGGGGAGAAATACTTTACGCACAGGAGTCTAAAACTGGCACACTTACGTCATTCCACATGGTAGTTTTATTATGCCTGTGGGGTGTTCTGAAAGGCAGTGTAAGTAAAATCCATCAGAATGGCTAAAATGAAAAAGACATAATAGCAAGTGTTGGTGAGACTATGGAGCAACTGGAACTCTCATACAATGCTAGTAGCAATGTAAATTGGGACAAGTACTTTGGAAAACTATTTGGTTTTATGTAGTAAAGTAGAAGAGATGCCCAGCCTATGACTCAGGAGTTCTACTCCTAGAAATACAAACATACGTAAACAAAAAAATGTGCAAACATGATCATAGCAGCACTATTCTTCATAGCCCCAAACCAGAGGTAACTCAAATGCCTATCAACAGTAGAATAGATGAATAATGTGGTATATTCATAAAATGGAATGTTACACAGCAAAGGAAATGAATTACTTATTGCTTCACCTAAAAACACGGATGAATCTGACAGACATAATGTCGAATGAAAGAAAGCAGACATAAAAGAGTACGTTCTATATGATTTCATTTATACAAAGTTCAAAAACTGGCGCTGTGGTGCTAGAAACTAGAATTGTGGTTACCCTGGGGGGCAGGCAATGATTGGAAAGGGACATGAAGTATCTGGGATGATAGTGATGTTCTATTTATTAATATGGGAGATTACACAGGTGTGTTTACTTTGTGAAAGTTTATTGAGCTGTACATTTAGGATTTGCACACTTTTATGTGTGTATGCTATGCTTCAATAAAAAAGATTACTTAGGGGGCTGGCCCCGTGGTTGAGTGGTTAGGTTTGTGCGCTCCACTTCGGCAGCCCAGGGTTTCGCTAGTTCGGATCCAGGGCACAGACATGGCACCGCTCATCAAGCCATGCTGAGGCAGCGTCCCACATGCCACAACTAGAAGGACCCACAATTAAAAATCTACAACTATGTACCAGGGGCTTTGGGGAGAAAAAGGAAAAAAAAAGATTACTTAGAAGAATAAAAGCCATGTCTACTTTTGGCCATGATGAAGTAACAGGATCTAGATTTATCATGTGACTTAATCAATTACAAAATTGAACAAAAGATATGAAATGATGGTTTTAAGACATTGGACAACCAGAAGCTCAGGACAGTGATCCCTGAGAGAAGGGAAACACATGAGATGAGTCCAACAAGTGTCCCAGATCACTGTGTGGAGAGTTTCCAGACTGCAGCACAGAGAGAGAGAACTCTTGGAGATCTGCAGAGGAGTCACCTTGAATTTTTGCCTGGGCACCGATCACTACATGTGTGTGCAGAAGTGACCGACACTGGGGAAAGAAGCACTGTAAAGGAGGAGGAGATGGAGCAGTCAGCAGAGCTTACACAGGCTGGGAAGAGTCAGTGTTCTCACTAGCCAGAGTAGAAAGATCTCCCAACACCCTGGGCAGACAGCCCTCAGAAGGAATTTGCCTCAATAGCCAGGCCAAATGAGCCAGTCTGAGTTGTTCTGGACCCACCTCACAAAGCTTAAAAGCAAGTCTTGAAAGAATCAAACTGTTCCCAAGTAGTTTAATTGCATCCCATACTAAAATCTCCAAATATTTCAAAAATAAAAAAAACCTCTAGTACTCAACAACATAAAATTCAAAATATCTGGCTTGCAATAAACAAATTACCTATCATTCAAAGAAGCAGAAGAAAATCAATCAATAGAAAGAGATCCAGAAATTATACAGCTAAGAGTAGATAAGGACATTAAAGCAGCTGTCATAAATATATTCCGTATGTTCAAGAAGGTAGAGGAGAGCATGAACATCATGAGGAGTGAAATAGAAGATATAAAAGAGACCCAAATAAAAATTCCAGAGATGAAAAATCCATTGGGATTAATGGGATTAATAGCAGATCAGATATTAAATAAGAAAAGATTATTAACTATGAAAACATAGCAATAGAAATAATCCAAAATAAAATACGGATAGAAAAAGAGACTGATTTAAAAAAATGAACAGAGCATCAGTGAGTTGATGCAGCATTAAGCAGTCTTAGATACACATAACTAGAGTCCTAGAAAGAGAGGGTAGAGTGAAGAAGACAAAAAAAAATTTGAAGAAATAATGTTTGAAAAATTTCCAAACTTGAGGAAAACTATAAACCCACAAATCAAAGAAACTCAACAAACCTGAAGCAGAGAAAACATGAAGAAAACCACATGAAGGCACATCATTGCTAAAAAGCAATGATAAGGAGAAAATGCTAAAAGTAGCCAGAGGGAAAAACCCGATTACATGCAGAGGAACAAAGATAAGGATGGTGACAGACATCTTGTTGGACACATTGCAAACCAGAAGACAGCAGAGAGACACCTTCAAAGTACTGAAAGAAACAATTGCCAACCAAGAACAAAACTATTTTTCAAAAGTGAAGGTGAAACAGACTTTTTCAGAAATACAAAAGCTGAGATGGCTTCTGAGTGTGATAGATTAAGACTCTACCACCTGAATCTTCCTTGCAGAAAACAATGATAAAACCTGGGCTTAATACAAAAAGGAGGAACCTAAAGATACTGGGAAAAGTACAGAATCAGACAGAGTCTCTACCTATCTCTCCAACCCATCCCAGTGACTCAAGAATGCAGCAGATGCAAAGCAGCCCAGCCAAAGGCAAACTGAAGTGAGCTGGAGCTGGTGCCCTGCAGGCAGTGGAGAGTGAACAGAAACAGACAGACTGAGCTATACAAAGAAGCTCTCGTCTTTGAGACTTGTAGCCCAGGGCTAAGTACATCCCATGTTGCACACAAAGGATGCATGGAGTAATGAGGAAAAACACACAGTCCTTATGGCCTGGGAAACCAGAAAAAAGAAGCCAGGAAAACAGTGAAGACTGAAGAGAGTGGAACCTCAGAAAGAAAAGAATTAGAGAGGAGATCTCCACACTCTGTCTACCCATATCTCTGACTGATGCTTGAATGATACACATGTGGAATAGACTCAAGGGACTTCATTTAAATACAATTCATATGAACAGAGAATGAAGATGCTGCACCTGTTACCAAACTAGGCTTGTTTTGCCCATCACATGGTATGCCAATCACTGAGACTATGAGTTTGCAGCAGAGAAAGGGTTTATTCACAAGGCAGCCAAGCGAGAAGACAGGAGAACAAGTCTCAAATCTGCCTCTCCAAAAATGGGGATTAGGGATCTTTATGGGATAAAGGAGCAGTGTGGCCTGAAGTGTGGGGATAGATGATTGAAGGTAAGGAGAAGTGAGGTAATCAAGGATCTGTGCAAGTATAGTCCAGCATCATGGCTCTTCATGGGATGCATGTTCACAGAATGGTGGCGTTAGCATGATCTAAGTGTGGAGTTTTCGGCCTCCTGATGTCAAAGGGTCACCTATCGGGCATTTTCACAGTTGCTGAGTTGATGAGCATCTTAACCCACCTGAACTGGACGAGGAGTCAACTCTCAGCTCCTGAAAAACAACTTAAGCCCCTGTTACCACAGTGACCCAAATGCAGAGATGTTATCTATACAGTGGGCTTCAGTAATGCATTATCTAACTACTTTTGCAAACAGACAACTGAATATAGTTACAGCAAGCTGGCCCCTAGTTTCACGCCAGAGACAGGATTTGCCATTCCAGCCTAGTCAAGAAAATTACCCACTAAAACAAAGAAAATAATACTCATTGGTAAAAAATAGCTATAGTAGTCAGGGTTCTTCAGAGAAACAGAACCGACTCTGCGTGTGGTGTGAGGGGGAGAGCAAGTGAGAGAGATTTATTTTAAGGAATTGGTTCATGTAAGTGTGGAGGCTTGGGAAGTCCAGAGTCTGCAGGGTAGGCTGGCAGGCTGGAGATCCAGGGAAGAATTGCATTTTGAGTCTCAAGGCAGTGTGCTGGCAGAATTCCTTTTTGCTCAGAGGAGTCAGTCTTTGTTCTATTAAGGCCTTCAATTGATTGGGTAAAGCCCACCCTTACAATGGAGAGTAATCTGCTTTACTCAAAGTGCACCAATTTAAATGTTAACCATATCCAGAAAATACCTTCACAGAAACATCTAGAATAATGCTTGGGCAAATATCTAGACACTGTGACCCAGCCAAGCTGACACATAAAAGTCACCATCACAATAACAGTATCCAGAATCTCCACAAATTAACATTCACAACACTCATAAAATGAACTATCCACAATTACCTGCAAATGAAAGACCAAGAAAATAAAACATATTCTCAAGATAAAGACCAATCAAGTACAACCTAGAGATGAACCAGATGTTGGAAATAACAGACGAGGATTTTAAAGCAGCTATTATAACTATCTTCAATAAAGTAAAACAAGTTTGTTTTCAATGCATGCACAATTTCAGCAGAGAAACTGGAAGTCTCATCAGAGAAATAGAAACAATAAGAAAGAACCAAGTAGAAACCCTAGAGCTGTATATAAATCTTATTTAACTTACAGTGGGGTTACATCCCAATAAGCCTATTGTGAGTTGAAAATACAGTAAGTTGAAAATGCATTTAATACACCTACCTATCAAACACCATAGCTTAGCCTAGCCTACCTTAAACATGCTCAGATCACTTATGTTAGCCTACAGTTGAGCAAAATCATCTAACACAAAGCCTATTTTATAATAAAGTGTTGAATATCCCATGTAATTTATTGAATACTATACTGAAAGTGAAAAGCAGAATGGTTGTAAGTGTATTGGTGGTTCACTCTCATGATTGCATGGCTGACTGGGAGCTGAGGCTCTCTGCCACTCCCTAGAATCATGAGACAGTATCATATCACATATGACTATCCAGAAAAACATCAACATTCAAAATTCAAAGTAGGTTTCTGCTGAATATGTATCGCTTTTGCACCATCATAAAGTCGAAAAATCGTAAGTTGAGACATTGTAAGTCAGGAATTGTTTGTAATACAATTTCTGAAATAAAAAATTCCCTGGAGGGACTTAGCAGCTGGACAGACATGAGAGAAGAGTCAGTGAACTTGAAGATAGATCAATCAAAATTATCCAAGGTGAATAACAAAGAGAAAAATACTGAAAAAAAAGAGTCACAGGGATCTCTTAGATGATCTCTCCTGGCCAAAGGTATATGTAGTTGGAACCAGAAGTAAAAGAAAGAGAGAACGGGAAAGAAAAATATTAGAAGAAATAATGGTAAAAAATTTCCCAATTTTGGGGGCTGACCCTATGGCCGAGTGTTTGAGTTTGCGCACTCTGCCTTGGGGCCCAGGGTTTCACCGGTTCAGGTCCTGGGTGTGGACATGGCACCACTCATCAAATCACACTGAGGTGGCGTCCCACATGCCACAACTGGAAGGACCCACAACTAAAAACACACAACTATGTACTGGGGGGCTTTGGGGAGAAAAAGGGAAAAATAAAATCTTTAAAAAAAAATTTCCCAGTTTTTACAGAAAACAGAAATATATAGATAAAATGACAAACACTGAGCAAAATAAGCACAAAGAAGCCCATGCCAGGGTACATCATAGTCAAACTATTGAAAACCAAAGAAAAAAGTAAGACTTGAGAGCAACAGGAGAAAAATGACAATGATCTGCTTAAAGGCTGACTTCTTATCAGAAACCATGAAGGCTAAAAGAAAGTGAGACAATATCATTAAAATGTTGAAAGAAAAAACTGTCAACCAGAATTTTATATCCAGTGAAAATATCACTCAAGAATGGAGGACAAATAAAGACATTTTCTGGAAAAAAAGGAAACTGAAAGACTTTGTTGCCAACATACCCTCCATGCATGTAATGCTAAAGGAAATTCTTCAGATCAAAGAGAAATGATCTCAGATGGAAAATTGGATTGGTGGAAAAGGAAAAGAACTTCAAAAATGGAAGATACCTGAGTAAATGCAAAAACCCCATTTTTTAAAGTCTTTTTCTCCTTAATTTCTTTATAAACCATATATAACTAAAAGTAAAATTATAGCATTATCTTCTGGGGTTTATTATATGTGTGGATATATTGAATATAATAACTATTACATGAGGAATGAAGGGTTATAGACCTATAAGTTTGTAAGACTTCCATGTTTTATGTGAGGTAGTAAATTATTAAGTAGTAAATCATTAAACTGTGAAAAGTTAAAAATATATGTTTTAGTTACTAGGGCAACTTTATAACAAAATGCTAAAGTAAATAGCTAAAAAGCAAACAGGAAAACTAAAATGGAATTCTAAAATATATTAAAACCATCTTTTTAAGAATGGAAGAAAAGAACAGAGAAATAAAAAACAAAAGAGACTGTTAGAAAACAAAAAATAAAATAGAAATGTTAGGCTCAAATCCAGCTATATTGATGATTACATTGAAAGTTAGCGCACTAGATACTCCAATTAAAAGGCAAAGATTGTCAGAATGGGTAAAAACAAAACAGAAAAGTAGTCTTCCCTATGCTGCCTATAAAAACCACACTTTAAATGTAAAAGTAAAGATAAATTGAAAGTAAATTAATGGGAAAAGATATTCCGTGCAAAGAGTCAGCATACAAGACTAAATTGGCTATATTAATATCAGACGAAATAGATTTCAAAACAAAACATATTACAAGAGATAAAGAGGCACACTTCAAAATTGCAGAAGGGACAATTCAACAGAAAGATACAACAATCATACATTGTAGGTGCCAAATAACAGAGCTTCAAAATACTTGAAGAGAAATTGACAAACTTAAAGGGTGAAATACACAATTCCATAATCATAGTTGGAAGTTTAAACTCTCCCTTCTTGATAATTGATAAAACAGCTGGATGATAAAAATAGGAAGCTTGAATAGTTCTATATTTGGTAAAACTGTCTTTATTTGTAGACAACACTGCCATGTTTGAAAAAAACACTTAAGAATCTATCAAAAAGAACTTTCTAGAATTAATAAATGAATTAAGCCAGTTTACATGGTACACAGTCAATATACAAAAAATCAGTGGTATTTCTACAAACCAACAACAAACAGCTAGAAAATAAAAATTTTAAAAATCAACTGCATTCATAAAAGCACTAAAAAAAACAGGAGTAAATTTTGCAAAAAGTTATGCAAGCTCTGTACATTGAAAACAACATTGCAGAGTGAAATTAAAGAACAGATAGATAAATAGAGAATATCATGTTACAGTTTGGAAGACTCGATATTGTTGTGATAGCTACCCTCCTCAGGTCTTTAGATTTAATGCAGTCCCAATCAAAATCTAAATAGTCCCTTTGAAGACGTTGACAAGCTGGTTTTAAACTAATATGGAAAGGCAAAGGACTTAGAATAGCTAAACTATTTTGAAAAAGACAAACAAAGCTGGAGGACTTACGCGATCTGACTTCAAGATTGACTGTAAAGCTTCAGTAATTAGAGTGTGGTACTGCCATAGGATAGACATATAGATCAGAGGTCAGCAAACTTTGTCTTTAAAGGGCCTGATAGTAAATTTTAGGTTTTGCAGGCCATATGGTCTCTGTCACAACTACTGACAAATAAAAATGGCAAGCAATAGGATATATTGGAGAATATGAGGAAGACATTTGGTGTAAACCTAATTCGGCCTGACGTTGTCTTTCCGAAAGGGCCTGACCGAGGCCGTTGAGCATGCACTGTATACCTGCTTTAGATATTCCCTATGGCAAGAACAAAGGCCCTTGAGATAAAGGTGCAACTTCCCTCCCTCTCCCAACGTTGGCATTTCCTTAAGGATTAAGCATCTTTCCTTAGGCTAGGAACTGATTGCTGCGCTCACCTGTGACCACCCAGCTCAAGACAATAGACTTGCCTCCTGCTGTGTCCATCAAGCGCTGTGCCGACAGGACAATCTTGTGACTATTGTGGGAGGGACATTTCAATCATATGTGAAACACCCTGTTTGGGGGTATATAACCGCTCTGTACACCCCACTTCTTCAGTGCCCTTTCTTCCTTTGGGAAGAAAGGCCCAGGGCCATGGTCCTCAGATTTCAGCTCAGAATAAACTCTCCCAAATTTTCATTTATAGATTGGTTATGGATTATTTTCATCGACACTACTCGACTCTGCCATTGTAGCATGAAAGCAGCCATAGACGACAGACAAACGGATGACCATGGCTGTGTTATAATAAAACTTTATTTGCAAAAACAAGGGTAGGGAGTACTCGTTGACCCTGATATAGATCAAAAGAATGGAACAGAGAGACCAGAAATAGACTCTCACTCATAAGATCAATTGATTTGTGACAAAAGTGCTAATGTAATTCAGTTACGTTGAGAGGATAATCTTTTTAACATATGGTGCTGTAATGACAGGATATCTGTTTGGAAACAAAAGAACCTTGATACATACCTCACACCACACACAAAACTTAACTCAAAATGATCATGGACCTAAAACTATTAAACTTCTGGAAGACTATATAGGAGAAAAATTTTGTAATATTTGATTAGGCAAAGAGCATGACACCAGAATCACAAATTATAAAATAAAAATTCAATAAATGGACTTCATAGAGATTAAAAATGTTTACCCTTCAAGAGATATGGTTAAGAAAATAAAAAGGCAAACCATGGACTGTGAGAAAATTTTTAAAGCACGTATATTCAACAAAGGGCTTGAATATAGAATATATAAAGAATTCCTAAAACTCAATTATGGGAAAACAAACAGTCCAAAATAAATGGGCAAGAGATTTGAACAGACACTTCCCAAAAGACGTTATAGGAATCACCAACAAGCACATAAAAAGATTCTCACTGTCATTAGTCGTTAGGGAAATGTAAATTAAAACCACAATGAGATACCATGACACACCCACTAGAGATGCAAAAAAAAAAAAAAAACCAGTAACAATACCAAGCGTTGTCAGGAATGTGGAGCAAGTCTCAGTTTTTGCTTCTGGAAATGCAAAAATTGTACAGCCACTTTGGAAAACAGTTTTGGGGTTTCCTATAAAATTAAACACACATTTACCCAAGAGAAAAGGAAAAATGTGTCTTACAGAAATATGTACACAAAGGTTTGTAGGAAGTTTATTCACAATAGCCAAAAACCAGAAACAATCCAAAATGTCCATCAATTGATGAATGGATAAACAATCATGGTACGCCCACTCAACGGAATACTACTTAGCAATTGAAAGGAACAGGCTGCTGATACATTTCCAACGTAAATGAATCTTCAAAGCATTATGCTAAGAGAAAGAAGCCAGACACAGAAGGCTGCATAATGTATGGTTTCTACTCATATGAAATTCTGGAAAAAGTAAAACAGTAGTCAGTTGTTGCTAGGAGCCAGAAGCTGGAGGGAGAGGATTGACTCGTAAGGGCCACGAGGGGACTTTTTGGGTAATAGAAATATTCTACATCTCATTGTTGTGGTAGTTGCCATATCTGTGCACAATTATCAAAACTCGTTGAACTATACACTTAAGTTTTGTAATTTTATCGCAGGTAAACTGCACCTTGATAAAACTGACCAAAAAATTAAAAGAAATAAAAGGCTCACTTTACACATGTAGGTTAATTGCTTGCCTCCTCTCACCTCCAGCATGCATGGGAGTTTGCAATCCCTGACTAGTATTTTATATTCTCAAAGCTCTTTCGTATTCTTTATTTAATGCGTTCTGCTAGCTGAAATTTGGAAACATGAGAATTTGCTTTTCAGAACTTGTCTTCTTGGAACCCAAGAGGGAGCAGAAATTATACAACCTGTCAAGGTGTAAAAAGAGGGGAGGGGAAATGCAGGGCAAGGCCAGGGCTGCCACTAGCTTCTGCAATTAGGAAAAATCTCATTCCTCCAGGGAAAAACATTTTAAGTTAGTATATTTTTGCACCACCTGTACAGTGGCATGTGGTGGCTCAGCCCTGTGGCTTGGCCCAGGCAGGCTTCCAGGGTCCTAGCATGGAGCATTCTTGCCTGGGTGCAGGCATACTCACACCCTCCCTCTCTCACACATAGCCCAGCACGGCTCTGAGCCTGCCACAACTTCACCCTTCCCCCAGCCTCCAAGGTTGAACTGAGTGCGTCAAGTTTAGAGTGGGAGGAGGGGTGGGTGTTAAAAGTTGGGCCTCTGAGGGCTGCAAGTGGTAAGAAAAGAGACGTCACGCACAACCACAGTGCATTCGAGACAAATAAGGCTGGGCACTGGCTGTGTGCTGGTGTGTGCAAGCATTTGCTCTCAAGTGTGTGCATGGCTGTGTCTGTAGTGCAGATTTATAAAGATGGGGACTGTTCTAGACAGGAGGCCTAGAACATCTACAACTGCTTGCCTGTTCTCATTCAGTTTGGTATATTTATGGCCATGAATGTTGCCTCCTTCATTGTGGTGCCTTTGTGCAGTGCGCAATCTGAACCACTGGACCTGGTGGCCCTGGGTAAGAATCCTTAGAACCTCTCCTTCTTCCTGAGGAGAGACCTCTCCTAGTCACTTGAGAAGAAGTAGGAGGTGGGGGTGTCAAATTTCTTTTCTTCCCACACTTTCTCAAATGCCAATTATATCCTAAATGACTCAAGGTGTCCATGCCAACTTTTCCACACAGTACCAGGAGGAGCTGTGGGGGGGAGATGAACATCCTTTATTGGCTGCCTCCATCTCTGGAGCCCAGGTCACTTCATACAACAGGCGGAGCCTCCTCTGGCCCTCACACCTGACCACCCAGAAGCCTCCTTCGTCCCTCTGACACCTTCCATCCCAGAACAGCATGAACATCCATCTCTGGAGTTCACGCCAGTGCCAACAAATGACAGGGGACCTTGGTCTTGCATGCCCCTTCCCGGGACACTCTCTTTTCAATCTTGCAGATGTTGGGCTTCAAAGCAGGAATTGCATTCTTATGTTTTAATATTCAAAGGCTCATTTTTTCCCATTACATCTTGTTCCTTTTTTTATTTTAACTAACAAATGTATGTTGAGTAACTACTAGATGCCAGAGATCCTTTAGTGAACAAAACAAATACATATATTCATGTCTTTATCTATTACAACCGGTGTTTAAAGACAAACCAGATACCTAAAGACAGTTGTCTTAACCAAATACTTTCTCCTCCCTGCCTGCACTGTCAGGTAAACCTTTGCCCTTCAAAACTAAGCTCAAATAGTGGGTCTTAAGTCTAGTCATTGAAACACAACCTCTCAGGGTCCAGGTCAGATGAGGGGGGAAATTTGATGCTGAATCCTCGGAGATGGGGCTTCCTGGTGCGGGTGAGAGGGGGAGGGTTGCAGAACATGGGGTACCGCTGAGCCTGTTGAAGGAATTCAGTAACGCTAGGGATGGAGTCTCACAGTTTGAAATTATCTATTGATTGTTTGCTTTTCTGTTACATGTCACCCCTCATTAAGCATGTACACTCCATGAGGATAAGGATCTTATCTGACTTGTATCACAAGGGCTCGGACCAATGCCTGGCACTCGATAAATATTTGTTGAATTAATGTTGAATGAGTAAACTCACTCTAAACCAAACCCACGAGAGAGGCCAGATGCAGCATTATTCATTCAATCTGTAGAACATAATTGACAATAGGCCTGAAGAACCCCAGTCAGCATATTCTTTACTCTGTGGGAACGTGTACTTCAGAAGCCAAAAGTAGATCCGAGAGGTGCTTGATAAATACAGAGTTGGACTAAAGGGACTTGGAAGATCTTAAGAGACTGTGTCACTGAGCTGTGGCACCCTGGTGAGTCATGCTCTCCCACACCGGGACAGACGTCCCTTGTGAAACAGGATCCTGCCTTGCCCAACGCTGCCGTCTCTTTCCTGTTACTGAGGGAGAAGCATTGACAGTCTGCCCTCACCCAGTCCCCCTCTGAGCGCTCCTTATTAGTCCTAATGCTTCAGTCCTTAGGCTTGACCTCGCATTGCAGTGTCCAGGATTACGCAGTGTCACTTACTGGTTACATTTTCCACTGTGGCTTTACAATGAGATTTTGGCCACAATTTCACATACTCCGCTAAAGAGAAACAATGCTATACCCTCAGATCAAGATCTTCCATTATCTCAGTTGATAATTCACTCTGTCACTGTCCCTCAATTTCCCTATCTTTAGAAAATGAAATAATAACACCTTTTCCGTGTATCCCACAGGGCTGTTAAGCAAAAGAAACTGAAGATGACGAATATGTGTGGCTCAGACATTGTGCTTTGACCCTTATAATTAAAGTTCTATATTAGATTTGCCACTACATGAGCTACATGACATTAAGTAAGTCATTTTGTGAGATGGTGTCTTGTTCTTAATAAGCCTTCAGGAAATATTTATTATTGATATGGCTCTAAGCCCACAGAATGAACTGACACACCTGCCCACTTTCCAAAGGAGCATTGGTTGCTCTTCAGCTAACTATTGTGGTTGAATGTGGTATATAAACTTGAGACCACAGCTGAATGGTTTGGAAAAAAAAGAGGGAACTTCAGAAGTTATGTAGTAGGAGGAATAAAGAGAAGAGACTGGCAAAGGAGAGAGTTTTGGAGGAAGAACAGGCCTAGCTAGGCAAATGGAGGGATCTAATTAAGTTTTCCTTTGGTGTGTGATGTAATCCTCTTCTCCATCCTCCCATGAAGCCTTCAGTAAAATCTCATTAGTCATAAATACCATTGAATTTGAACGTATTGGGGAGATGCAAACAAAGTGTTCAGTCTGGCCTTGACGTGTACACGGAAGGAGAGGAAAAGCCAGTCATCTTCTGGTTATATTATCAATTTAAAAACGAAGAGGAGAATTATGTGACCCTATGGATTCTTCCAGCTCCAATGTTCTGTGATTCTACATATGGAAGAGGCAGAATGTTGCTAGGAAATTCTGATGTAGCAGGTTGGGGTGGGGCTTGGGAATTCCAATAAAAAAATTTTCCCCAGATGACTACGATGCACATCAACATTTGGATACCATTGTGCACACACTCATCATGTTCTATAGTCAAATCTTTAATTACTCACAGAAAAATCGCTCTCCTCCCCAATCTCCAGCATGCAACATTGCTGACAAAGGCAGCTGGGGTGTGCTCAGAGAATGCAAACTCACTTTAACATTGTTCTAAATAAAACATGTTTACAAAAATAATGTTGCATCGATGGGGAAAGAATACAACAAATGGTGCTGGGAAAGCTGGATAGCCACATGCAAAAGAATGAAGGTGGATCTCTCCTTCATACCATGTTAAAAAATATCTAACTCAAGATGGATTATAGACCTAAATGTAGGAGCTAAAACTGTAAAACTCTTAAAAGACAACCTAGGAGTAAATCTTCTTGACCTTGTATTAGGCAATGGTTTCTTACACGTGACACCAAAAGCATAAGTGAGAAAAAAAAAAGATAAATGGGACTCTGCCAAAATTTAAAATTTTTGTGCTTCAGTGGACACCATGAAGAAAGTGAAAAGAAAACCCACAGGATGGGAAAAAATATTTGCAAATCATATATCTGATAACAGACTTGTATCCAGAATATGTAAATTACTCTTACAAATTAAAAACACAGCCAATTCAAAACCAGGCAAAGGATTTGAAGACACATTTCTCCCAAGAAGATATACAAATGGTAACAAGCACATGAAAAGATTCTCAACGTGATTAGTCATTAGGGAAGTGCAAATCAAATCCATAATGAGATACCACTTCCCCCAACACAAGGACAGTTAAAATAAAAAAAGACAGACAATAACATGTGTTGCTGAGGATATGGAGAAACAAGACCCATTATACATTGCTAGTAGGAATTTAAAATGGTGCAGCTACTTTGGAAAATAGTTTGGCAGTTCCTCAAAAAGTTAAACATGAAGTTACCATATGGCTCAGCAATTCCATCCCTAGGTATTACCCAAGAGAATTGAAACATAAGTCTACACAAAAACTTGTACGTGATGTTCATAGCAGCATAAGTCGTAATAACCAAAGGGTAGAAACAAGACAAAGGTACATCAACGAAGAATGTATAAACAAAATAGGGTAAATCCATAGAATGAAATAATATTCATCTGTAAAAGGAATGAAGTATGATTCATGCTAAAACATGAACTTTGAAAACATTATGCTAAGTGAAAGAAGCCAGTCACAAAAGGCCCTGTATTGTATGATTCCGTTTATATGAAATGTCCAGAACAGGCAAATTCATAGAGACAGAAAGGATATTAGTGGTTGCTAGAGATTAAAGGAAGGTGGGGGGATGGGACTGAAGTGATAGCTAATGGATACAATTTCTTTTAGGGGGCAATGAAAATGTTCTAACGTAAGATGCTGGTAATAGTTGCACAATTCTGTGACTATAGTAAAAACCACTGGATTGGATACTTTAATAGGTGAATTTTATGGTGTGTGAATTATATCTCAATAAACTTGTTATAAAAATAATGTTGATGGGGCTAGCCCCATGGCTGAGTGGTTAAGTTTGTGCGCTCCGCTCCGGCGGCCCAGGGTTTCGCAGGTTCAGATCCTGGGTGTGGACATGGTACCGCTCATCAGGCCGTGCTGAGGCGGCATCTGACGTGCCCACGGCTAGAAGGACCCACAACTAAAAATATACAACTATGTACCAGGGGACTTTGGGGAGAAAAAGGAAAAGTAAAATCTTTAAAAAATAATAATAATAATGTGGAATACACAGTATGATCATACAAAAATTCTTATACAAAATAGAACATTTTAGATTACGCATTCCATTGCTCAACCAACACATACGCTGTATTAGTGAGGACTTCTTTTACAAGCGACAGAAATCCAGCACGCTGGCTTAAGAAAAGAATAGAATGCATTGGCTCACATAGCCGAAAATTATAGGGGTTGTTGGCTTTAAGCATAGCTAAATCTAGAGCTCAAATGATGTAATCCAAGAATCCCTTCCTTTCCATCTCTCAGCTCTGCTTTCCTTTGTGTTGGCGTCATTCTCAGGCCGACTCTCCCCAAGTGCTGGCAAGATGGCCACCAGTGTCTTACAGAGTTACAACCTTCCAATTTAGCATAGAAAGAAAATGCCTTTCCCCCCAAAAACCAGGATTAGACTTTGACTGTCATGGCCTGGTCATGTGTGTGGCCAGGGCGTGAGGATGGGGGTCCAGGGTGATGGGCCTGAGGTTACGGTGGGAATCAAATATAGGGCATTATTGTTGATGCTCCATGTTTCAAAATCAGATTATTTAAAACAAGTGACCTTTGGGTGTTTTAGAAGAGGAAGATGGATATCTGGAACCAACATTAATTCACTTAGAACAAATGGATCAAAACTCTTAATTAAAAAAAACAGATTGCAAAAGTAGCAGATCGAGGTAATGCTTGGAATTTTGCCTTCTGATTTTTGCAAGGCACTAGACAGGTCTTTCACGATATCCTTGTAAATGAAGACTGGATAATTGTTTACGTGGAATCATGGCTCACTGATCAGCCATTTCCAAAAAGGTCTGACTAATGGGTCAACCTAGTGGATCTCGGTAGGCCACAGAGATGTGCTCTTAATCCTGACCTGGTTGACTTGTTTATTAACTATTTAGATATAGATACAGAAATCATGCTTATTAGATGGAGGAAGGGCACAGGGCTAAGAGTAATTAATATGTTGAAGGACAGAGGCAAGATCCAAAATAGTCCTCTTTTAATTTTTATTTTGGATAATTTCAAATGTTCATGAATGTAGACATTGTAGTATAGTAAACTCCATGTTCCAATCATCCAGCTTCAACAATTTTCCACTCATGGCCGATCTTGTTTCTCCTAAACCCCCACCAACTTCCTCTCCTTCATTTTATTTTGAAGCAAGTTAGTTTTTAAGAACAAAATTCTATTATCACACCTAAACAGAAACCTCAGTAATTCCTTATCATTATCAAATACCCATTGTTCAAATTTCCAATAGTCTCATAAACATACATTTTTTTAGTTTATTTGTTTAAATCAGGATTCAAACAAAGCTGATACATTGCAATTGGTTGATATACCATTGTCTCTTTTATTCTACAAGTTGCTCCTGTGCCACTCCACTTTTTCCTTGCAATTTATTTGTTAAAGAACCAAAATAATCTTGATAACAAGATGATATTTAATGAAGATAAGTAGATGTAATACTAAAGTCCGATCTTATAAAATCAGCTGTAAAAATACAAAACGTGGGAGACCTACCTACAGTTTGTGAAAAAAGGTCTAGGATTTTCAGTTGGTCACAAACCTAAGAGTCAGCACTATGCCACAGTTGCCAAAGTCCTAATATCTACTTAGGTTGCATTAACCCCAGTGCCTACTGCACGCCGTAAGATGTGGTGGTCCCTCCCACCATCCCAGGTCAGACCATGCTGGGGTATGGTCCTGACTGCGGCTCCCAATCCAATTTTTCAGAGGGACTGAAAACCTGGCATGCTTAGACAGAGCCCTGATCCTGGTAAGACAGCTGTAACACCCCTCCCCTGGCCAGGGAGCGGCGAGGGGAGAAGGGAGTTGGGGAGCTGGCTGTTTATTCGGGTGTGGAGACTCAACACAGTAGGTCCTTAGACAGAGGGTGTGTACAGCAGATGGCACTGGGAGAAGGAGCTCTGGAATATTCACATTCGGGAGTTTTGAAGCTAAAGAAAGGGAAGAAGAAGCTACTGGGTTAGTGAGAGAATACACAGAAATAATCAGGTGTGACTATGTGGTGATAGCCAAGGGGACAAATGACGTTGTGTAGAATCAAGGAGTCAGGATAGTGGTCAGGAGTGGTCTGGGCTGGCAGATGATCAGAAAACGACCGGCCCAGATGGGAATCGTATGAGTGCCCAGGATCAAGACATAAGAGCCGGAGCAGCCCTTGGATTCAGGCTTGAAGCTTTGGTATCAGTCCAATTTGAGCAGCAGCCAACCCCAAGTCGAAGTGAAGGAAACTGTTGAGTGTTGTGCACCTACTGAATGTTATACATACTCCACTTTATCCGACCCTTACAACAAACCTGCAAGCTAGGTATTTTATTCCTACTTTACAGATGACAAAAACTGAGGCTCATGGAGGTTAGTTACTAGCCCAAGGTCATGCGTGCCTAAGTGGCAGGGCCAGGATTCAGAGCCCGCTGGCCTGGAGGCCTGAGGAATGGAGCTGGCATCAAGAAAGCTAACCTTAGTGACTTAGCAATGGGGTCAGTGTCTGTACCCTCCAGTCACAGTGCCAGGCCCAGTGTGCACCAGCCCCTGGGGAATATGTCCTGTCAGCTCTTTCTGTAGCTTCACCTCTAGACCAAGAAAACGGTGTGATGAGAGGACCTATGAGAGCTTCTCCACAGAAACAAAGACCAAGAATTTGGTCTCCATATTGCCCCAGCCCTGGCCTCCCCTGGGCTTGAGACTAGAGGTAGAATCCTCCTCTATAGGAGAGGACGGTGTCTTTATATTTTCTGCTGCTTTTCTCCTAAAGCAGATCCCAGACTCATCCAGAGAAGGAGGAGTTTCCTTGGCAGATGGTAGGAGATGCTGGTGCCCAGCTCATCCTTTCTACCCAGGGACAGATTCCAGAGCCCTGTTCATGTCTCCCACAGCTTGGAGGTGGTCTTTTAGCTCCCTTCAGAGCTAAAGTTTCAGGCATGAGGTTGCTACTCTGGATGACACGTGCAGTGCAAGGGCGGGAAGCCCAGGTGAGAGTAAGGGAGCAAGAAGCCACCCCCTGAGGAGGATGCTGGGACAGGGTAGGGCTGGGGTGGCCCAACCGGTTCAGCCCAGCCAGGAAAGGGCAAGTCAGATCTGGCTCAGCAGGGGGGGATGGGTGGAGGAGTGGTGCTGACTCAGGGCCTGGCAAGTCATGCGACAGAGCAAGGACAGCTGTTGCCGGGGTGTTTTTAGAAAACTTTGGCTGCCAAAGAGTCTCTCACGGGCTGCTTCTGCACCTACTCAGAAGCGGGCAGAGAAAGCAAGGGCATCTTCTCTATAATCAGCTCCAGGAGTGGGGAATTAGTACCCAGTCATACTCTGTTGATCCTTGCTGTAACGTACCTGGGGGAAAACAGGAGTAGAAATTTGTCAAGAGGCCTCTGCATCCCCTTTGAATCCTCTGAAAATCACTAATGTTTTCCTCTTAGTTCCTTTTAGGTACATTGCCAGGAATCCAGTGTAGAGGTTAAGACAGCAGGCCTGAAGTGAAGAGGGCCTGGGGTCAAAACCTAACTTTATCACTTATTAATTGTATGACTTCGATCAAGTTTCTTAACTGGAACCAAAAACGTACTTTTAATTACGGAAATTTTCAAATATATGCAAATTAGACACAATACCATAAAGAATTTTCATATACCTATTATCCAGCTTGAACAATTATCAAACAATGGCCAATCTTGTTTCATTTACATCCCATTCATCCCCTATCTCTCCAGTTATTTTGAAGGAGACCCCAGGCATCATCTCGTTCCATCTCTCTTAACTTCTTTAAACTCATTTCCTCATCTGAAAATGGGGATTATAATAGTCCCTACCTCAATGTGTTAACGTGAGGTCATGTATATAAACGGTCAATAAAATGCAGGAACTCAGTAAATGACAACTTGTATCACTAGATAAAACAGAAAAATAGGAAAATCTCTGCTACTCTCCCATCTCTCTGCCTGTGCCCCTCCTTCCTCCTGGTGACCCCTCCTTCTAGCATCTAAGGAATCTCTCCTCTGTCAGCACCAGGCCCAGTGCTGACATCACGACAGGGTTAGGATGACCGCCCAGCTGTCCAGGCCTCAGGACAGGCTAGGAGCACAGGGTGCCTGAGCCCAACGGAGGGGGCTAGAGGGAGCCAGTGGAGACATGAGAAAGGGGGATCAAATGTCCAGCGGCCTTTGGAGAGAGACTGGCAGACAAGGACCAAGTTTGAGCAGAGGTAGGGCAGGTCCAAGTGGCAAGGTCAACAAAAGATGAGAAAGAGAAAGTGGACATGATGGGAATGTCAGGCAAAGTTGGAGTCACCCTATGAATTCTATCAGAAGTAAGTGTGTTAGTCAGGGAATTTTGTTTGCAAAACAAACTGATTTTGGCAAATAGAAGCAGAAAATAAATTTATTGAAATGCTATTGGGAAACTCTCAGAATTACTACGAAGGCTGGAGAACCAGGCTAAGGAATTGGGGGGCAGAAACAGGCCATACACGCAGTCTATTGAGGCCAGACAATGAGGCCATGGCTGCACCCACTGGGCACCAAAGAAATTCTGCAGCCTGCAACACAACTGTGGCCAGCACTGGACCTGGGATACCATCTGGCTCTGGGGCACAAAGATGCCCTGGAAACCAACCACTGCTACACCCTACTGCCTTCTCACTACATACCCCACTGTGCCTGCTTCTTTATGTCATTGGCCCCTGTGTCAAGGTTTTAGGCTGGTGCTTCAGATTAGGAGAGCCCAGCTTATGTCCCCATAGCATAGACGTGTGTTTGGTGGTGCAGCGTGGGGGCGAGTGCTGGGGAAGGGAGTATAGTGAGAGGAGGGCTCTGCATACTGAAAACTCGCAGTGGAGCGTTTCCTAGTCAAAGGAAGCGGGGTCAGTGCTGGGCAGCCAAAGACCTGACAAACGTCCTTTACACAAGGAAGTGAGTGCGAATATGGGTGAAGGGTGAGGGATGGGCACTGGTATGAACAAGGCAAAGAACCAGCTTCTCCACCAGGCTGTCAGCGACACTAGTGCGCTGAGGCCGGGCAAAAGATAGTGGGAGGCTGGATGCACAAGCTACATGGGCAAGGGCCTGCCTTCCTCTTGGAGGTATTTTGGACAATGGAGATAGCTGTGCTCGCATATTGTCTTGGCAGTGTCCAACTCAATTGGTATCTATCGTGAGGGCTTTGATACCCTGTGTTTCTACCTCTCTCTGGCTCCAGGAAAGAGGTGGGCCAGCCCGCAAATAACTGGGTGCTTAGTCTGAACAGCTGGAACTAGACCAGGCTGGGCAAGGGCTGACAGGTGACAGCTGAGAGCTGAGCACCAAGCGTCGTGAATAAAAAATTCCGTGGAGTCTGAGCTTCCATGATCAAATAAATCTGTCACAAATTAAAAAATTTGCATAACTATTGTTATGTTATGTGGCAATTAGGCATAAAAGCAAACAGCCAGAATCTGTACTCTTTTTACCAAACTAAACATTTCGTTTTTTTTTCTCACTTTGCTATTATTCCAATATCTATAAGGAGTATCAATATCGATTTCTTCTATCTCCACGTACAACTTAATCCCCTCCTCAATTTTGTTTTATTTAACAATTTAGATCTGGCAGGCAGACAACTGAGTTAATCATCTTCCTTCTCAGCACCCTGACCTCTGACATCTTTAGTGCAGGCAAGGTCCCTCCCATTTTATTTCATTTCATATTTTTCCCTTCTTCCCTTCTCTTTGCTATCCCTCTCTACAGGTTTATTCTCTAATGTGTTTGATGTATGTTGCTAAATATGTATGAAAACTCACAAAATAGAGTTTTGCGCATTTTTAATTTACAACAATGGCATTGTACTATAAATCATTTTCTCTTTCCTTTGTTTTGATTCTCTATGTTGCTGAATGTGCAGCTAGTTAGCAGCATAATATTGCTCTCCAGTGTTCTATAGCATGCAGGCTGGGCCATGGGCAGGCCTGCTATAGGCCTAATAGCACAACAGGAATTTCCTTACATGGTACATGGTAGACCCAGAATGCTGACCCAACCCCTCCCCCAGCCTAATCTTATAGAAACTTAGTCCTGACTCCAAACTCATTAGACCCCATTTCTCCCTCTGAATGGCCTGCAGTGATCGCCAGAATTTGAAGATGTTTCTATGAGGAGCTAGGAAGGCATTGTTCTTTGCTTTGCTTGTTTACTAGTTTATTAGTAAACTGAAGTGATAAACAACATCGACTTGGGTCTGAGTTGTCACATTAGCCACTTTCCAAACCCAAGCCAACCCTTTATTATCTGGACTAATGCAATATGCATCCACCACATTTTATTTACTCATTCTCCTAGTAACAGATGCTTAGATCGATCCCGACATCCAGCTTCCACAAGCAAAGCTGTGGTGAACTTATATGAGAATCTCTCTTGGACATACCCAAGAGCGGCATGGTTGGGTCCCAGGCATGCACATCATTTATTAAATATTGTCTGATTGCTTCCCAGAATGGCTGGACCAGATTGTACTTCCATCAGCTATGCATGAGAGGTCTTGTCTCTCCATATCCTCACCAACACTTGGTATTATCCATCTTTCTAATTTTTGCCATCCTTATGGGCAGAAAACTTTATCTTGCTGTTTTAATTTGAATTTCTCTGATTACCAGTAAATTTGAGCCTTTTTTTCATATATTCAGCTTATACTTCTGTGAATTGCCTGTTCCTCCTCTTTGTCTATTTTAATTTGTATAATGTAAGATGTAATTTTTATGATAATTTATCGAATAGCCTTAGTAACCTAAAGAATGGTTACAATGTGAGGTTGATCTGGAAGGTGGTTTATTTTCAATCAGATACTAAATGACTTCAGTCTTAGAGAGTATCCCAACTGACTCTTCCTTCTATAACCTGCTATGGTCTCCTGATCTGGGCATTTCCATAGAGTCATATCCTCAACTTAAGTCCAGTGTTCAATTATGGGTGCCACATATGCAAACCAGAATGGTGGTGCTAATGGTTAACTGAGAGTCATCTTATATGAAGTGTTAGCTTGGAGCAGCTTAGAAGAAAATACCAATGCTATCTTCAAATAGTTGAAGAGCTGTCATGTGAATGTGGGGAAAGGTTTATTCTACGTTGCTCCAGAGGACAGAATTAAAAACAAATGAATGATGTTACAGGGAAGCACGCTTGGACTCAGTATGTGGCACACTCTTCTGTCAGAAATACCCAGCCCTGCCATCAGCCCTCTTGGCATGAGCAAGCTAACTGGCAGTGTTCACACAGACGCTGGACAGGCCATCGGTTGGTTAGGGCATTTCTGTAGGGAGCAGAAAACCAGTTCAGGTGACTTCCAAGATTTCTTCTAATACAGATGCAAGTCAATCTAATTAATATTTATGGATCCTCTGTTGCATGCAAGACACTGGATTAGGTATTATAGGAGACAGAAGAGTGGTTCCTTAGGTGGTTTATATCTCATAGGGGAAAGAGAATCAATATTTAATGAACTGCTTGTCCTCCTGCCAGATTCTTTGCATAGATTATTTTAATCTTCACAAGAGCTTGATTTGGTAGCTACTGATAACCACACTTTCCAGATAAGGAAACTGAAGTTCAGAACAATATGTAATTGTCTACAGATGACCCAGCTAAAATGAGACGAAACAGGGATTCAGGACCAGATCACTGTGACTCCGTTAATATCATGCCGTGAGTCTATGAATTTGTAAGTCATAAAGGTAGCTTCATATTTCTTGGCTTGGCACAGGGTTAAAGCATTCCCCTCTTGTCATTGTCTTTTTAAGTCTGATGGATTTCTCCAGGTCTTGACACTTGAGGATACAGTTTCCTGGAGATATAGTTAAGGTTGAATTTGCTTCTGTTCCCTCGGGTTCCAAGTCTCTCCCCAAGCACTGTGCGAGGGCTCCCCTGGGTTCTGCCTTTAGGAAGTGCCTTTTCTCTCCAGCACTATTCTGTCCTTTTAGGTGCTTCTATGATTTTCTCCCAATCCTCTCATACAAGTCAAGTTGCCATACCCTGTGCTCTCTGCTCCTCTCTCTCTCTCAGTTTATGTGAAGCCTTCTTTGCTCTTCAGAGCTCTGACCCCTGCTGCCGCAAACATCCCAGTTCTTCTGATGGACAAAGTGTGACTTAGAGTCCTGTTTTGCATTGATCCATCAGGGGGTTTACTATGCACAACGTCATGTTAAAAGAGAACCACTATGTTTGTTTATTTCCAGCTGTTCTCCATTTTCTAAGTAACATGAATTGAACTTTAATATATAATGGAATAGCTAATTATTAGAAAATTGATAATCATCCTTTGTCTTGGATGATTCTTTTGTTTTCTTTTAGATATTAGAAAAAAGAGGTTAACTTACCTGTTTACATTTTGGCATGTAAATACGCTGTCCCTCACCTGGCTAGGGTTCCTCCTTGATCCATAATCACTTTTAGAAGAGGCATAAAGTTGCAAAGATGGATTTAGGGAAAATCTTTTCTCTTCTAGGATATCCCCACGGATTAATAGAATGCATTTCACGTCTCAAAATGTGTGATTTGCTTTTTAATTATGTCCCTCTAGATTTGCTTTTTTCAACAAGCCAATAATCCTTAAATGGAAAAGTTTTCTCAGTTATTGTGGTGGTAATAACATTTCTGAACATTAACTAAAGGCCAAACACTGTGTCACATTTAGTCCTCACTCAACTCTATGGTAGTTTCTATGTTGTTCCCGCTTTACAGATGAGGAAACAGGTTTAGAGAGGTTAGGTAACTTACTCAAGGTCTCTTTTTAACAAAGTGACAGATATAGAACCTTAGGTCTAGCCATTTCGAGGCCCCCCCCTTTTTTTTTGAGGAAGATCAGCCCTGAGCTAACATCTGCTGCCAATCCTCCTTTTTTTGCTGAGGAAGACTGGCCCTGAGCTAACATCCGTGCCCATCTTCCTCTACTTTATATGTGGGACACCTACCACAGCATGGCTTGACAAGCAGTGCCATGTCCCCACCTGGGATCCGAACCGGCGAATCCTGGGCCGCCAAAGTGGAACGTGCAAACTCAACCGCTGCGCCACCGGGCCAGCCCCGAGGCCCATCTTTTTAACCACTGTGCTGGACCAATTGTTCCAACACGGGTGAGTCGGGATTCACCTGCTGGAGTGGATGGTATGAAGTTTTTGTGGGGAGGGGACAGTGTGCCGCCTTCTGCCTTTGAATTTCTTTCTTTTGGTCTCATTACTCCTTTTGATGATACCATTAAATCTTTGCAACTCAAGTCAGTTTCAATTCTTGCTTCTCCCAGTTTTAGTCTTTCATTTCTCCTTCTGACCGCTTCTTGTTCTGAGTTCAACTTCCTTTGGTATCGTTTTTCTTCCAGGATGGCTTGTTGCTTTGATCATTTATTGGTATTCTAACTTTACTTGTAAATTTTCTGCTTTCTTTTTCCTTATGGTGCAATTTATTCTTCTTAACTCATAACAATAATAGTAATCACTTATATTTGTATAATGTTTTATGCTATATAAGGTACATTTACTTGCATTATCTTACTTAGTTTTTAATATGATCTTATGAAGTACTATATTCTTTTGATATATGAGGAAAATAGGCTTTCTTAGTGAGGTTAAACGATCACCATTGTCCCAAAGCTAGTCAGAGTAGAGATGATTCTTTTTTTTTTTGGTGAAGAAGATTGGCCCTGAGCTAACATCTGTTGCCAATCTTCCTCTATTTTGTAAGTGGGATGCTGTCACAGCATGGGTTGATGAGCAATGTGTAGGTCTGCACCCAGGATCTGAACCTGCAAACCCCAGGCCACCGAAGTGGAGTGCACGAACTTAACCACTACACCACCAGGCCAGCCCTGAGAGCTAGTTCTTGAGTCCACATTATCTGACTCCTAGTTTAACGTTCATTCTATTATATCACAGTGGCTCTACTAGCCTTAACAGTATTTCTTGTTCACAGAAAGAAACCCTATAACGGAGTTAGGTGAGTTCTTCACACATTTTCTTAAATTAATAAAATATTTCTTCAAAGATATTATCTTCCCATTTACTTCTTTTGAATTTTCAATTTTTTCCCAACACTTTGAAAATTTCTCCAAATTAGTATTGCTTGCCAAAAAAAAAAAAACCAAAAAAACCCTGACTCTCTCTGAGTTTCCTTTGCTTTTTCCTTCAATAAATATGTTTTGACTTTCTGAGATATTCAAGGCAAAGTGATGTACAACAACAGTCACAGCCCTCAAGGGGATTCCAATTTGAGAAAATAAGATACGTACATAAATATTTTTAATCAAATGTAGAAAATGAGTTATAAGAAATTCTAAATTGGGGCTGGCCCTGTGGCCAAGTGGTTAAGTTCATGCTCTCCGCTTTGGCAGCCCAGAGTTTGCCAGTTCGGATCCTGGGTGCAGACCTACACATCACATCAAGCCTTGCTGAGGCAACATCCCACACGCAAGAACTAAAAGGACTTACAACTGGGATATACAACAATGTTTGGGGCTTTGGGGAGAAAAAAAGAAAAGAGATTCTGAATTAAGAGCTACGAGAAGAGGAATATCCACACGGCTACTCACCAAAATGCTGATAGGGGTTATCTCTGGGAGCAGAATTTTTAACAATCAAAATTTTTCGTTTTGCTTCTGTAAGTTCTAAGTTCTAAAAATAAATATGTATTATTTGATAAATAAATAGGGGGAAACAAGTGGTTTTTAAAAATGTTATGGGAATTTAAAGGAGAAACAAGTTCCTTCTGGCAAAAGTGTTGGGGAAGACAGACTATGGTGAGAACACTTAAGCCAAAGTCTGAAGGGAGGTAGGTGGGGTGATGAGAGGGTGCATTTCGCATGGAAAGAAGCACATTAAACTAAGCATGAAATCAAGAAGACGTTACCGAACCAGGTTTTTTTCCTGTTGCCCAGAAAGACAATCACTGAGACAATGAGATTGCAGCAGACAGAGGGTTTGAATCACAAGGCAGCCAAGTCAGGAAGGGGGAGAACGAGTCTCAGATCCACCTCCTGGAAAATGGGGACTCAGGGATCTTTATGGGGTAGGGGCAAGGCGGTCTGAAGTGTGGAGATGATGATTGGAGGTGAAGAGAGGTGAGGCAATTGATGATCTGTGCAGTGTAGTCAAAACTTCACGCCTCTTCATAGGACACGTTCACAAAATGGCCACGTTAGCACAATCTGAGGATGGAGTTTTTAGCGTCTTAACATCAAAAGGTCACTTATTGGGCACCTGCGCAGGCCCAGTTGATGGGTTGGTGGTCTCAACTGTCCTAAACTGCACAAGGGGGTCCTAATTCCTGAAAAGCAGCTCAAACATCCATTACCATGGTGACCCAGGCACCAGGGAGAAGTTATCTAAAGGAACCTAGTGGGAGTCAGATAGTATGTTGCCTGGGCAGTACGGTTAACAATGGATGAGTGAACAACTAAAACCTATACTTAGTAATTGCAGAAAAAACTTTTGTTACTAGCTACCTAATCATCAATGGCTACCTGTTTACTGGTTTCAAAGATACATAGTAACTGTGGGAAAGATGACTAGTTCAGCTGGAGACTAGTCTGTGGAAGCTAGGATAGGAAATAAAGCCCTTTGGCTAGGGCCTGGTGCCCCTTAAGTGCCAACTGAGGAGGCCAGCATTTCAGAACTGAGGTATCCCTGGAGAAGACTGGAACAAACACATCCAATGGGCTGGAGAAGGCTCCTGAGATAGCAGTGAGTCAAGACATGCAGGCAGAGGGGAATATTGGCAGGCTATGGTGATAAGAACAGTTGTAGCCTCTGGGCAATCAGTACTCAGCATCAGGAAGGTCTAACAAAGACCTTCCTCATGGAAGTGCCTGAGGGAGATTGGAGTGTGAACACAGGAATAGGCAGTAGCTAATAGGCAAAGTCCCTGAGACTGGAGGGGTAGGTTTCAGAGCACCGTGATGACATAGCAGTGGGGCAGACATTCAAGGGAAGATTCCATTCTTGAGAAGAACAGAGAGGGCAAGGGGAGGCGGGATTAAAGAGGAAGAAATCAGGTACAAAAACTGGAAGGTATATGCAGGAAAAGGGATAAAAATGATCCTGAGCCCTGCGTCAATATCTTTTTTTTTTTTTTTGCTGCAAAGGATTCGCTCTGAGCTAACATCTGTTGCTAGTCTTGTCTTTTTTTTTTTTTTTTCCTCCCCCAAAGCCCCAGTACATAGCTGTATATTCTAGCTGTAAATCCTTCTAGTTCTATGTGAGCCACCACCACAGCATGGCTACTAACAGATGAGTGGCGTGGTTCCATGCCCAGAACCCGACTGGGCCGCCAAATTTTAACTGCTAGACCATCAGGGCTGGTTCTGAGTCAATATCTTTTGAGGCAGGGATTTTTCATAAGCTGTAGAGGCACAGCCTGAAAGTTGTAGCTGAAGACTGGAACCATGAGCTAGTCAGCTGTGCATTTTCTAGAAAATATAGAAATAATACTTAATTAGTAGTATAAACATAAATATATCTACTTTCTTTCTGGGCTTTGCAAATATTAGAACTAGATTCTTTATAGAGCAATTTTAAAAGCATACTCCCTAAGCTAGTACTAAATTGGCTTTTTCTTCACTAATTTTCAACTTTCATCAAATATTACTTCACAACTCTAGGTTTACCTTTTAGGCCTACATAGACCCCCATTTTATTCTTTTTTTCTAGACTCAGAGATCTTCCCTGACTTGATCACACCAGGCACCTTCAGTGGCAGATATGGCTTGATGCTTAGGCCTCACTCTGGCAAAACCTTTAATTAACTGTAGGGAAGCCCAATATTAAGTAATTGAGCCTCCCAACTCTCACCTTCACGCGATATGATGTCCTGTGGAGATTTTTTCCCTTTTCCCCTGCCCATATGCTCTGCCAATAAGTGTGATGCCTGGGGCAAGTCCCTAACCTCTCTGAGCCTCAGGCATCTGTAAATTATGTGCAGCAGTTGAATTATGATTTAAAAGATACGACAGCTCTAAAATTCTACGATCCAGACCCAATAACAAATAAAATTTCTCAATGAGTGTAATAACTCCTAAAGTTTCAGAACATGGAGTCCATGGAGAAAAGGCTTTAATTGATAAAACCGTTGGAAACAACCAGGATAAAGGATGAAGTTTTTAAAAAAATTTATTTTTCATTTTTAGCTGCCCATTATCCCCAAAATTCATGTAGTGGAATTAATTAGGCTTTCTACATTTAAAAATCATGACATTTCTAAAATGCTTTACAACATTGGGGCTTGAGTTAATCTAACTTTTTGTGTGTGTGTGTGAGCTCAGGACATCTGCTACCTACCTTCCTCTATTTTGCATGTGGGAGGCTGCCACAGCATGGCTTGATGAGCAGTATGCGGGTCTGCACCAGGGATCAGGACCCCTGAACACCTGGCGGCAGAAGCAGAACATGTGAGCTTAAGCACTAGGCCACCTGGCTAGACCCCTGCTCTAACTTATTTTGAAAGAAAAAAATTAAGCTAACACTGAAGATTTTCCTGAGGTGCTCAGTGTTATGCCTCTAAATTGATGACAAACCTGTGAAGCACTGACCATAGCCCATTTTGTGACTTGCATAGCTAGCCTATTTTAGAATTGTTGGTATTATCATAAGACATTCCCAACTGAACAAAGAATGATTCACGGAGCATAAGGTTGAAGAGACAAGAGCAATCACAGAAACAAAGGGAAAAGCGAGATGTATTGGAGGCGACAAGCATCTTCAGTGATGAAGCTTTAGGAGTGGTTGGGAAGGGCGAATGTAAGACAAGTACTTGAAGGATGGAGACTGAAATATGATTACGCTAACTGCCTGAAAGACTAATTTTAATTACATATTAAATACACAAACATTTGGTGGTGACGGTGGGTGTAAAAACGTAGTTTTACTTGTCTCTCGATCCCTGTTTCTTGCTTTCCAGATGTCTCAGGGTTTTCTCCTGTATCTGGTTGAAGCAGCCCACCGGGTTCAACTACTCTGCCATCACATCCTAGGTGTGCTTTGGAGCGATGAAGCACACTGAGAATGACAGGGCAGGACTAAGTACGAATATTTAAACTACAGAAAGGAAGAAGAGGAAGAGGGACGTATAAATGAGACTGATGGGGAGAGAGGGAAGGTAGGTTGTAAGACGTACGAAAAGAAAGTGCAAGGAAGAGAGCCTCAGGTTGGGATTGGCTTCACTATCCTTCAATTTGGACCCCGGTGGTTCCATTTAGGGGACGGGGAGGGGCCCTGCCTCCTCTGTATAGCGCTCTTGGGCTCCCCCGTGTTCCAAAAGGACGGCCAAGGCCTGGAGCGCGGTCTCTGCTTAGAGCACAGCACCGAAGGTTTCACTTCGCGGGGAGGTTCTCCCTGCGCCCAGGTGTTCCTGAGCCCTCCTCTTCTTGCCCTGGAAAGCAGATTACATCATCTCAACCTGAGCAGCGTGGCCAGTTTTCCCATTTCAAACGTCTGCTCTCTTGAACGCCAACTCTTAAGTAAACCGGGATAGAGCCCTAATGTATCCTCTGTCACGACTAGCCACGAGGGAGGGAACTCCAGGATGCATCTCATTTTAGCAAAGAGGCTATTAAATGACTCAGGGCGCGACTTTTTCTCGCTTTAACGCGTTACACAGGAATACACGGCTACCCAAGCCCGTCACTGCGCCAAGACCCTCAGCTAGACACAAACGACATACACGACCAAAAGCATCCGCAGCGCAGGCGGGAAAACGACCCCCAGGAGGGAAAAGGGGTCAAGGGCTACTCCAGCGTGCCGCGCCTGCGCAGTCACTAGGCAGCGCCTCCTCGCGGGGCGTGCTCGTAACGCCGCGCACCCTATCAGGCGGCCACAGGGAGCGCGCCCGCGGCCTCACCCTCTCTCGCCCCGCCCCTCTCTCTTCTCCGCCGGGCCTTAGGCAGAGACTCGGAGACGCAAGAGCTCCGCCCTTCGCCCCCGCGTGCCCCCACACCCTCTGGCGCGCGTGCGCAGAGGCGGGCCGCAGGGGGAGGGCGCGAGGGGAGGGCCGGCGTACGTCCTTGCGTGCGTCTCAGGCAGCGCGCACGCCGGCGTGAGAGGGCACGGGGAAAAGGTGGCTCTGGCCGGGCGGCTCGGCTTCCTGTGGCTATGTAGCTGAGCTCGTCGGCTGTGGGCCCTCCTCCGCTGCCATCGCCGCGTCCTAGCGCGGACTTTCTGCTCAGGAGACAGACTGTCCTCACGCCCACCGCGCTCCCTCCACGGCAGAGCTTGCTCGCTCGCCCGTGGGAGCGTCCCGGCCGAGCAGCCCTGAAGGGGGAGGGGAGGCCATTTTGTCCCGACCGACTCCCCGGAACCGGGCGGAGCGGCTGGGAGAGGCTGCGGAGCTGCGGTCGCCGCCCTCGGAGGCACCGGACGCCGCACCGTCGGGGCTGCCTCGGCGAGGCCGTTCTTAGGTCGCCCGCGCCCTCTCGAGCACCCCTTTTCCCACGCTTTCCCGGTCCTCCGGCCTGAGAACGCCCGAGCGAGGAGTTGGCAGTAGTGAGAGGGACCGATCCCTTGGGGCCGCCGGCGGCGAGAGCCTGGGCCGCTCCTCCCAATGGCGAAGAAGACGTACGACCTGCTTTTCAAGCTGCTCCTGATCGGGGACTCGGGAGTGGGGAAGACCTGCGTCCTTTTTCGCTTTTCGGATGATGCCTTCAATACCACCTTTATTTCCACTATAGGTAAGACCTGTGGGAGGATGGTGGACGGTCTCTGTAGCTGCAAACCGTTTTCTTTCACTCCAGACATCTTGCTTCCCGTAACATACGCCTTTGTTTCAGCGATTGCGATTCCAAGCGACAGACCCAAGTTACTGTTTGAATCGGCATCGAGCTGGCTGGGGCGGGGTCTTCCCATGCTTTCCATCCGGTGTTTCGCTCTCAAGTCTCCCACTCTGCTCTGTGCCTGCTGTTGCAAAATATGCAGCACTAGCAGCGTTCCAGAATCGTGTTTCTTTAAGCGACTAGACTGGCTTTTTCCGTATTTATGTGGCGTTACTAGATGTACGATGTATGTAAGGGATTTGTTTTAGTGGTTGGGATTGAAGCGGTAGTAGTCACTTGGTAAGGGCCTGAATTTATACTTCACGGCAAAGAGAGAATTCCGTGTGGCTCTAAGTTGGAGTAAACTTGAGGATTTGTAAATGGAATAATTAAAGCAAATTAGAGGGGAAAAGTGAGTTGCCCCGCGTTGACTAATCCATTGATGTGTCAAACAATCGGAGGCTCTTCGTGCTTGGAGTGCGACTCTGTGGCCTCTTCACCTCTCGGTGCTTTTCGAGACATCCACAGAAACAGTATTCTAAGAGAGACGATCAGTTTCTGTCCTCAAACCCGAAAGAATGAAGTTCTCCCTTTACGCTGGAATTTACAGGAAAGTGTTCAGCGAGCCACAGCCCTAGGACTTCTAATGTACTTTCACCTTATGTTTCAGAATTACTTAGTGTGGAAGTAAGAGCTAAAGGTTGACCTTTTTAATCCGTTTCCCGTTTAGGAAAAGAAAAGGGAAGGCTCTAGGAAAGTCCCTTTCGATTCTGGTTAGAAAATTTAGTGGCATTAACATGAATTGTGTTAAATGAATTGTATGTGAAACTCATCTTTTCCCCCCACGCAGTATATCTCTTAAAGGACGCTTGGTTGCCTCTGTCACTTGGAGCTCACAGTCAGCATTGGGGCAGTGCAAGGAAACCCATTTGAACCCATTTTAAGTGTAACTAGGTCTATGTTGAGACAGTTTTAAAAAGCAACTGCAGTCTGCTTTGAACTTTGGGAAATTGTCAAAGTTAAATTAATTTTAAAAATTAAAACTGATTTCACATAATCTGTAACATTACTGGAATCATTCATTTGGATTTCTTATGACAGATATTTATCAGCTGCTTAATTGGTTCTCATAAAACAAATTGTACTGAAATTAAATTGGGCAAGTGATCGTTTTAAAGTGAATTTGATTTTACTCCCTTTTTTGGGGAGGAGGGATGTCATGGTAATCATAATCTTTATTTCCTGATGATTGTACTCTTCTCTTGGCTTGTTATGAATTTCATGAAACTTAGAATTTGTTCTCTGCCTGTGGGTTAGCACTTCCTACCACTAAGTTTGCTTTTAATATTCCACTTTTACCTGTAGCTGGGTGGGTCAGGTGGTGAGATAGTTCAGCAAATATTTATTGAGCACCTAATGCTAGGCTTGGTTTTAGGCACCGGGAATAAGTGGTGAAGCCAGTACCCGCCTCGAGGAGCAATCTAGTGAGGACAATCACAGTAGACTGTGGGAAGTGCTACAACAGAGGTAGGCATAGGGAGGAGGGGTGACTAACTTAAATCGTGGGGAGTTTGGGTAGGCTTGCATGGAGATGATGGCTAAATGAAGCCTGAAGGACAAATAGGATTTGGACCAGAGGGATGGGATAGGGTCTTCCTGGGAAAGGGAGCGTAGAGGAGACCTGTAGTAAAATCAAGGATTTAATTCAGGCGGTCAACTTTAATCGTTGAGAAGGGTGGGGATGGAGGGTAGGAAGCAAAGCATTAACTCCAAGTGCTTGTGTTTTTGTAACAGTACCATACCCACCACTAAATGCAATCCTGTAATAGAATGACTTAATCTGCTTACTCCTTGTACTAGGGAAAATTTGTGGTGGTTTTGGATTAAGCCTGCCGGGTTGGAATCCTAGTTCTACAGGTTTCTGGTTGTGGGACTTTGGCAAGTTGCTTAACCTCTGCTTCTGTTTGTTCTTTAAATAGTGTTAATAATAGTATCTACAAGTACGGTGTTTGTGAGGGTTTTGTGGGTGTGTGAGAGTAGAGCGTTGTGCCAGGCACACTGTAGGAGCACAGTGCTTATTAGCCATGTAGAGGTTGTGTGACTTGTGCTGCTGAAGTGCGGCAGAACAAGTTACTGTAGGGATTGAATGCCCTGCAGACAGTGGTCATCCAAATACTTGTTAGTTCTCTGCTAAACAGTTTCACTTTAGACTCTGAAACTTTCATGTGTTGATATAAAAATGTCTGATATGGTTGATATTTTGATATAGAAGATATGCTGAAGAGTGTAAGTTGAGAAATGAATAAATATGTAAATATAAAATTCTCAGTACTGTACAGCTCCAGCACATTGCATATGTCAGCTTTGTGTAGGTTTAGAAGTCTACTGTTGTCTTAAATCTGTGCTGTCCACCAGAAATAAAATGTGAGCCACAGGGATATTTTTTAGTAACCACATTAAAAAAAGTAAAAGAAGTTAATATATTTTAACTCATTTTTATCCAAAATGTTATCATTTTATTATGTAATCAAGATTAAAAAATTGTTGAGATCTTTTCCATTCTTTTTCTCCAGTATGTGTGTGTTATACTTACAGCTCATTTCAATTTAGATTTCAAGTGCTTGATAGTCACATGTGGCTAGTGGCTGTCATATCATATTGGACAGTTCATGTCTAAACAGTCTAAACTAGCCAGTGGGCTAATGTGCAGATATCTAGAAATACTTTGAATGTATACTACTTTTAGGACATTTTAATTTTTGTCACTTGACTGGAGTTGTTTCTGTTTCTGTTTTGTTTTGCTTTTTTCAAATCTAGAGCATTCTCTAGTTATGAATGATAGTGAAATTTGAGATGTCACTTGATTGTTAAAACCTCCTGAGGTTTGAAGAAGTAGTTAGCCTTGCAGATGTTTGGAAGGGCCCAACTGCCAATATAAGGGAGGCCCTCATTATTTCAGGCACAATCATTTTACTTATTGGTTATTGATTCTTGGAAGAATTTTTATAGGGTTATGGTGCTTACTTGTAGTACTCACAAAGACTTCTGTATTTAAATTTTTCTGTATACTTTCAGTCCCCACACATCTATATCCAAAATTATGTATGATATTTATGGTCAGATTTATTGCAGACAGAGTTGCAAAAACGTATTACTGGTATGTTCCACACTCACCAACCTCAAAGTGACTCCAGGGACACAAGAATATAAGCTGGACAAGGGCAGAGATCTTTGTCTTTTTGTTTTGCTGATATATGGTAAGCACCTAGAAGAGTCCATGCATTTAATGGGTGCGTGATAATGAAGGCACACAGGCAGGCTGTACAATCAGGATCCTCTAACATAGAATTGGGACCAGTTTTATTTTAATATTTTCCTTTCTACCTACTTTCTGAGCATTAGATATGTGAAGTGGATTGAGATCAGATTTTACTTAAGAATATTAGCTCTTTGGCTAATATAGTAATTTTAGGATAAAACTGGTCTTGGAAATTCAAAGATTGTTTGAAAAGTATTTGCTAAAGAGAGTTACTGGTTTTGGATGAGCAGATTTCAGTGGTTGATTTGACCATAACCCTCTTGGCAGTATGAGCTCAGGAAAGCATTGCACTTTAGTGTTGTGGTAGTTTCATGGACTTGTCCCAAAGCAGAAACTTTCAGCGGGCTGTTTTACTGAATGCTCCCTTTTGGTGTTGTTAATCCTCCCTCCACCCCTAGACTTCTCATTACTTTTTCCATAGGGATTATTTTTCATTGGGGAATAGAGTCTCTGGGCTCCATGCAAGAAATTGGTAAAGGCTCTTGCTTCTGTGAGAGGTAGAATGTATGCATCCTTTTTGTTGTCTTTCTGAGTGTTTTTGCTGAGCTTTGGAAGAGTATGATGGTTCCATTAACCTGAGTTTAAACTGGTTGATGGGCTGGCCCCGTGGCTGAGTGGTTAAATTCGCGCGCTCTGCTTCAGCGGCCCAGGGTTTCACCAGTTTGAATCCTGTATGTGGACATGGCACCGCTCATCAAGCCATGCTGAGGCGACATCCTACATGCCACAACCAGAAGGACCTACAACTAAAAATGCACGGCTATGTACCGGGGGTCTTTGGGGAGAAAAAGGAAAAAAGTAAAATCTTAAAAAAAAAAAAAAGGAACTGGTTAATTAAGTTGAGCTGAGCCCATTTTATATGGAGAGCCTGCTTTTTAGAGAAATGAGCAAGACTTCTGTCATATTAATTCTGTCTGGACTTTGCCATGATACTGAGGCAGCCAGCGGCTCATGGTGCAGGAATGCCAGAGGTCCTAATGAATTTCTTTCATTTGAACAGATATTTTTAGGATTGGTTAAAAACTTCCCAAATGTTTTCTCAAAGATATACAAATTGCCAATAAGCGCATGAAAACCTGTTCAACATCATTAATCATTAGGGAAATGCAAATAAAAACCCCTATGAGACGTCACTTCACACCCCTTAGGATGACTGACATCAAAAATGAACTTTGCAGTATAATTATCTGTTCAAGTCCCTGCTTTCAATTCTTTTGAATATATACCTAGAAGTGGAATTGCTGGATCGTATGGTAATTGTATTTTTAATTTTTTGGGAAACCACCATGTTGTTTTCCACAGTGACTATTTTACATTCCCACAAGCTCTGCTCCAAGCTTCCAGTTTCTCCACATCCTTCACCAACGCTCATTATTGTCTGTTTAGCAGCATTATTCACAATAGCCAAAAGGTAGAAACAACCCAGATGTCCATCGAGGGAGGAATGGATGCACAAAATGTAGTATATACATACAGTGAAGTATTCAGCCTTAACAAAGAGTGAAATTCTGATACATGCTACAATATGGATGAACCTTGAAAACACTGTGCTAAGTGAAACAAGCCAGACACAAAAGGACAAGTATTGTATGGAATTACTTATGAGGGACCTAGAATAGGCACATTCATAAACAGGGTAGAATAGTGGTTGGAGACTGGGTGATGGGGAGTTAGTGCTTAATCGGTACAGAGTTTCAGTCATTGGGGGATTATTGCTTAATGGGTGCAGAGTTTCACTTTGGGAAGATGAAAAAGTTGTGGAAATGGATAGTGGAGATGGTTGTATAACACTGTGAATATGTTTAATACCACTGAATTGTACACTTTTAAGTGGTTAAAATGCACAAAAAGACAAATACTGTATATTCTACTTATATGAGATGTCTAAAGCTGTCAAGTTCATAGAAACAGAAAGTAGAATGGCGGAGCTAGAATGATAGTCCCCTGGGCACTGGGGGGAGGGGGAAATAGGGAGTTGTTCGGTTCTTTTGTTTTTTTGAGGAAGATTAGTGCTGAGCTCACTGCTGCCACTCCTCCTCTTTTTGCTGAGGAATGCTGGCCCTGAGCTAACATCCATGCCCATCTTCCTCTGCTTTACATGTAGGATGCCTACCATAGCATGGCTTGCTGAGGGGTGCCATGTCCGCACCCGGGATCCGAACTGGTGAACCCCAGGCCCAAAGTAGAACATGCACACTTAACCGCTGCGCCACCAGGCGGCCCCAGGGAGTTGTTTAGTGGGTATAGAGTTTCAGTTTTGTAGGATGAAAAGGTTCTGGAGATATGTTGTCTAACAATATGAATATACTTAACGCTCCTGCACTATCCACTAAAACTGGTAAAGATGATAAGTTTTATGTTACGTGTTTTTTTTACCACAATTCAAAAAATGATTTGGGGGCCGGCCCCATGGCCGAGTGGTCAAGTTCGCCTGCTCCGCTGCAGGCAGCCCAGTGTTTCCTCGGTTCGAATCCTGGGCACGAACATGGCACCACTCAGCAAGCCATGCTGAGGCGGTGGCATCCCACATGCTACAACTAGAAGGACCCACAACTAAAATATACAACTATGTACTGGGGGCTTTGGGGAGAAAAAGGAAAAAAATAAAATCTTAAAAAAATGACTTAAATGATAAATTTTATATTTTACTACAACCTCCCCCCCCCAAAAACCTGCAAATAACCCAAAAACTATCCTACACTTGACCCAGCTCTCTAAAAGAGCATGTAATCACAGATGGCTCCTCATTGTTCCAAGTGATAGCTACTGTTAACCAGTAGTCATTAAGTCAAGAGGATCCTTTATGGTACTCTTCCATGCTTTAGTATCATTGGTCTAGACTTTTAGATATTGAAGACAGGTTTGTCTTTTTGTGTGTATCTATCTAGAACTCCTTGGAATGTTAGAATCATGGAATAAAAATGCAGGAAAGAGCCCTGCAATGAATTTTAATAGTCAGGAAACTGAGACTGGTGAGGTGAAGTAACTTCCAAAAGATTATGTGGCTACTTAGTGAAAGAGTTTTGACTGGAATCCAGATCCAGTCCTGTTTGTGACCATGTTTCTCATTCTGAGAATTTCATTTTGTTTAAAAAACAATTAATGATAAGATAATTCTCCTACTCATCAATTTCAATTTGAAAAGTGGAGTTGCAGGTGTTTTTGTTGTTGTTTTGGACAGGAGTGGGGAAGTAACAAGTCTTAGCACCAGATATCAAGGGGTTTGTTCAGGGTACTTGCCCTTTGTAAACTTAGAGCGTAACAGAGCAGACCTGAGCTGATAATGTTAGGGATATTTATTTTCTTTTCAAGAATTATGGTGTATAATGGTGTACAAGATGTGGCAAAAGAAATAGTGACATTCCAGTTTGGTTTGTAAAAGGGAAAGAATGATAGGAGAAATAGTGGCACTCTCTTTCAACTTTTAATGGTACCAGGTTGCCCAGTCAGTGCTGTGGTAGCAGTGTGATTAACAGAGGAGTAGGGGCTTGTTGAGTGTTGATTTACAAATAAGAGATGTTTATTTAGCACCAAATATAAATTGTCTGATTGCTAACGAGATCTGCCTGGGAAAACTGCTTATGGAGATGCTTCTGTCATAAAGGAAGAGTTTAAAGGAACTACGGAGAGTGTTCAGGTTAATAGAACATTGTCTGAACCCGTAAGACTGATGAAAGTCTAAAAAAGGTCAGGAGTGTGCTTCCTTCAGATAGATGAAGGTTGGGGTTAATGAATAAGTTCTGTAAATTTGAATTATAAGCAAAAGAATTTGAAAAGATGGCTAGAAAAATTCACCTGAAGGGAAGTCTGAAATGAGAAAAAAAGTTTTCTTTGAAGACAGTGCCATATGTTTTGGGTTACAAGCAAAAGTGATTGCTTGATGTTTGTCCTTCTTTCCAGAGATGAAAAATAATATGTTTTTGAGGAAAACAGCAACTGGTGATGGAACACTGTTTCCAGTATGACCCAGAAACAACATCCAAGGTTGTAAAACATAAGAAAATGGAAAAACCGTTATTGTGGAGACCGAAAAAGTACAATGTATCAAAATCAGAACAGAGAACAGTGTTGATTTGTTTCTTTCATATCAATAGCAGTGCTTATGCAGACTTTTTTTAACTGAAATTTTATTAAGGCAATTGTAGATTCACATGCACTTGTAAAAAATAATACAGAGGCATCACTTGTACATTTTGTCCAGTTTCTGTCAATGGTAATTTTGTGAAACTATAGTATAATATCACAATCAGAATATTAACATCTGATGCAGTACACCAGTCTTATTCAAGTTTCCCAAGTTTTACTTGTACAGTCATGCGTTGCCTAATGACGGGGATGTGTTCTGAGAAATGTGCTGTTAGGCGATTTCATCATTGTGCGTAACAGAGTGTACCTCCACAAACCTAGATGATGTAGCCTAGCACACATGTAGGCTGTATGGTATAGCCTGTTGCTCCTAGGCTACAAACCTATACAGAATGTTACTGTGCTGCATACTGTGGGCACTTGTAACACAGTGGTATTTGTGTATCTAAACTTATCTAATCATAGAAAAGGTACAGTAAAAATACAATATGGAAGATAAAAAATTGCTACACCTGTAAGGGGCGCTTACCATAAATGGAGCTTGTAGGACTGAAAGTTGCTCTGGGTGAGTCAGTGAGTGGTGAGTGAATGCGAAGGCCTAGGACATTACTGTCCACTACTGTAGACTTTATGAACACTCTACACTTTGGCTGCACTCAATTGATAAAAAATATTTTTCTTTCTTCAACGGGAAATTAACCTTAGCTAACTGTAACTTTTTACTTTAAAATATCAATAAAAATATAGTAAATACATAAACAATTAACAGTCATTTATCATTATTATCAAGTATTATGTACTATACATAATTGTGTGTGCTATACTTTTATACAACTGACAGCGCAGGTTTGTTTACATCAGGCTCACCACAAACATATGGAGAATGCGTTGTGTTACGATATTACAAGGGTACTAGGCTGATAGGCGTTTTTGGCCCCAGTATAATCTTAGGGGACCATTGTTGTGTGTAGGGTGTGTCTTTGACTGAAACGTCGTTATGTCATGCATGACTGTACGGGCACACCTTGGAGATGTTGCAGGTTTGATTCCAGACCACTGCAATAAAGCAAATATCACAATAAAATGAATCACATGGATTTTTTGGTTTTCCAGTGCATATAAAAGTTATGTTTACACTATACTGTAGTCCATTAAATGTGCAATAGTGTTATGTCTAGAAAACAATGTACATACCTTAATTAAAAAATACTTTATTGCTAAAAAATGCTAACCATCATCTGAGTCTTCAGAGAGTTGTAATCTTTTTGCTGGTGGAAGGTCTTGTAAAAAACACAGTATCTCTGAAGTGCAGTAAAGCAAACTGCAGTAGAACGAGGTATGCCTGTACTTGTGTGTGTCTGTGTGTGTATTAAATTCTCTACAGTTTTGTTACTTTGAACATTCGTGTAGCTACCACCACAGTCAAGATACTGAACTTCCAAGGGATAAGGATCCTCCGTGTGTTTTTTTAACTACACCTCTTTCCTCTGGTCTCTCCCATTTCTCCCCTCCCAAAATTTGTCCTCCATTTATAAAATGTTGTCATTGCACAAATGTTATATAAATGGCATCATATGAGATCTAATCTTTTGGGGTTGGCTTTTATTCACTCAGTATAATTCCCTGGAGGTTCATCCAAGTTGTTGTGTGCATCAGTTCTTTTTTGTTGCTGAGTAGTGTTCCATGGTATGCATTCACCACAGTTTGTTTAACCCTTCACCTGTTGAGGAACATCTGGGCTGATTGCAGTGTTGGGCTGTTATAAATAAAGCTGCTATGAATATCTGTGTATAGGTTTTTGTATGATCGTAAGTTTTTATCTGATATAAATAGTACAATTTACTGTGTCACATGGTAATCACATGTTTAGTTTTATAAGAAATTACCAGTTTTCAGAGTGGCTGTACCATTTTACATTCCCACCAGCAGGAGTGATCCAGTTTCTCTTGCATCCTCACCATCATTGGGTGGTGTTACTATTTTGTATTTTGGCCATTCTGGTAAGTGTGTAGTGGTAATCTCATTGTGGTTTTAATTTGCATTCCTTTGATGGCCAGAGGTGTTGCAAAATCTTTTTACATCCTTATTTGCCATCTGTATATCCTCTGGCAAAATGTCTGTTCATGTCACTTGCCCATTTTCTAATTGGATTGTTTGGGGGTTTTTTTTTACTGTTGAGTTTTGAGAGTTCTTTATACATTTTAGATACTAGTCCTTTGTTGGATATGGGGTTTCCAAATATTTTCTCCCAGTCTACAGCTTGTCTTGTCTTCTTCACATGGCCTTTCACAGAATGAAAATTTTTAATTTTTTTATATCTTTTAATTTTAATTCTTTTAATTGAGGTAACATTGGTTTATAACATGTAAATTTCAGATGCTGTACATCATATTTCAGTTTCTTTGTAGACTGCATCATGTTCACTGCCCGAGCACTAATTACCATTCATCACCATACTCGTGTGCCCTGGCATCCCTTTTGCCCTCCTTCCTCCCCCTTTCCCCTCTGGTAATCAATCACTAGTCTAATCTCTGTCTCTGTGTGTGTGTTTGTTGTAGTTATCTTCTACTTAGGAGTGAGATCATATGGTATTTGATTTTCTCCATCTTAATTATTTCACTTAGCATAATAGCCTCAAAGTCCATCTATGTTGTCACAAATGGCAAGATTTCATCTTTTTAAATTTTTTTTATTGAGGTCATAATAGTTTATAACATTGTGAAGTTTCGATTGTACATTAGTATGTCAGTCACCATGTAAATGTGCCTCTTCACCCCTTCTGCCCACCCCCAACCTCCTTCCCCCTGGTAACCACTAAACTGTTGTCTTTGTGTGTTTGTTTATCTTCCTCATATGAGTGAAATCATATGGTGTTTGTCTTTCTCTGTCTGGCTTATTTCACTTAACATAATATCCTCAAGGTCCATCCACGTTGTTGCAAATGGGACGATTTTGTCTTTTTTTGTGGCTGAGTAGTATTCCATTGTATATATATACCACATCTTTATGTAATCATCAGTTGGTGGGCACTTGGGTTGCTTCCACGTCTTGGCTATTGTAAATAATGCTGCAATGAACATAGGGGTACGTAAGTCTCTTTGTATTGTTGATTTTAAGTTCTTTGGCTAGATACCCACTAACAGGATAGCTGGGTCATATGGTATTTCTATTTTTAAGTTTTTGAGAAATCTCCATACCATTTTCCGTTGTGGCTGCACCAGTTTGCATTCCTACCAGCAGTGTGTGAGGTTCCCTTTTCTCCACAACCTCTCCAACACTTGTTATTTTTTGTCTTGGTGATTATAGCCATTCTAACTGGTGTAAGGTGATATCTCAGTGTAATTTTTTTTTTTTTGAGGAAGATTAGCCCTGAACTAACATCTGTTGCCAGTCCTCCTCTTTTTTGCTGAGGAAGACTGGCCTTGAGCTAACATCTACTTTATATGTGGGACACTTGCCACAGCATGGCTTGATACGTGGTACATAGGTCCACACCCAGGATCTGAACCAGTGAACTCCAGGCCACCGAAGTGGAGTGTGCAAACTTAACTGCTATACCACAGGACCAGCCCCCTAAGTGTAGTTTTGATTTGCATTTCCCTGATGATTAGTGATGTTGAACATCTTTTCATATGCCTATTGGCCATCTGTATATCTTTTTTGAAAAAAATCTCTTTTCATATTCTCTGCCCATTTTTTGATTGGGTCTTTTTGTTGTTCAGTTGTGTGAGTTCATTATATGTGATGGAGATTAACCCCTTGTCAAATACATGATTTGCAAATATTTTTCATCTTTTTTTATAGTTGAGTAGTATTCCATTGTACATATATGCCACATCATCTTTATCCACTTATACCTTCATGGGCTCTTAGGTTGTTTCCAAGTCTTGGCTATTATGAATAATGCTGCAGTGAACACAGAGGTGCATATATCTTCACGTATTTGTGTTTTCATGTTCTTTGGATAAATACCCATCAGTGGAATAGCTGGATCATATGGTCCTTCTCTTCTTAATTTTTTGAGGAATCTCTATACCGTTTTCCATAGTGGCTGCACCAGTTTACATTCCCACAAGCAGTGTATGAGAGTTGCCTTTTCTCCACATCCTCTCCAAAGCTTGTTATTTCTTGTCTTGTTAATTATAGCCATTCTGATGGACATGAGGTGATATCTCATTGTAGTTTTGATTTGCATTTCCCTGATAATTAGGGATATTGAGCATCTTTTCATGTGCCTGTTGGCCATCTGTATATCTTCTTTGGAAAAATATCTGTTCAGATCTTTTGCCCATTTTTTCATTGGGTGGGTTGTTCCTTTGTTGTTGATGTATGAGTTCTTCATATAGTTTGGATATTAACCCCTTATCAGATATATGGTTTGCTAATATCTTCTCTCAATTGTTAGGTTGTCTTTTCATTTTGTTGAAGGTTAAAAAAATTTTTAATTTTGATGGAGTTTAATTTATTAATTTTTTTATGGATCATGCTTTTGGTGTCTAAGAACTCTGTCTAGTCCTAGATCCTGAAGATTTTCTTCTGTTTTTCCCTAAAAGTTGTATAGTTTTACGTTTACATGTGAGCCTATGATGTATTTTGATCCTATTTTTATTTTTATGTTTGGTCTATGGATTGGATATCCAGTTCAAGTACCATTTATTGAATGTGCAGTCTCTTTTTTTTTTAATATCATGTAGTCAGTCAGATGATGTAGATGTTCTGAAGGTTTCAGAGATTCCATTTGACCCTCTAGGAGTGAAAATTAGTGATTTACTCTTTTATAATAATTTATACTGTTTTTAAAGTTAATTTTTATCAGTGATATATACACATATTTGAAATAAAATAATCCTGAAAGATTTATAGTAACAAAAAAAGCAGTCTCTTGTCACATCCCTTCTCCATCCCCAGTCCTGCTCTTCAGAGGCATCCTCTAGCTCTTGTGTTTTATACCTCTGTATTTTCAAATGATACGCTTATACAGCCATCTCTTGAGTCATTGATTTAATATTAGATGAGAATTTTAACCTTTTATAATCTCATCCCACTTAGCTCAATTTTTTGTTAACTTGATATCCAGTGGTTACCTTAATATGCCCAGGTAAATATTTCTTGTCAAGCCAAATAGGCCATTTTGACTATTTCTTTCTTCTGAAGTTAAAAAGTTCTTTATTTGGTTAATTTCCTTTATCCATTGTCACGTCTTCCTGCATCCTCCAACTACTTCTCAAAATGATTTTCTGTACAGTCAAACCATCAGAGAGAGCATTTCCCCCTCCCCCCCCAGATCTTTTCTCCTTCCTGCTTCACTAATGGATTGGTTATTAACTAGGCCTGTTGCAGTTACTGCCTTGGGAATTTCCTTTGCCTCTATCTTGTGTGTAATAGCATAATTGGTTTACTGCTTTGGATCATAGCATCTTCTAGTGGCTTCTTGCAAAAAGGTGCATGGCAAAGGAAATTTTTTGAGGCTTTCCATGCTTTACGATGTCTTAATTCTTGCCTTTCACTCAACTGAATGTTTGACAGGACGTAGGAGTCTAGGGTGAAAACAGTTTTCCTTTAGGATTTTGAAAGCGTTACTCTGTTGTATTCTAGCTTCTGATGTTGCAGGCAAGTCCAATACCATTCTGCTTCTTTATCCATTATTTGTGGCCTAGTTTGTCCCTGGAAGTTTTTAGATCTTTAAATATTTTGAATTCTTGGTAACATTTCACATTGATGTACCCTAGTGGGTAGGCCTTTTTAAATAAATCCATTGTTCTGAGTACTTGGTGGGCCTTTTCAGATCCTTCACTTCTTGACGTTTTTCTTGTGTTTTTTCCCCTTATAACTTTTTCCCTTTATTTTCTGTTTTTAATTGAATGTTGGATTTCCTGGATTGATTGTGTAATTTCCTATTTTTCAGGTTTGTTAATTTGTTCTACTTTCTGGGAGATTTCATCAACTTTATCTTCTAACTTTTCTATTGAAGGTTTTATTTCAAATGGCATACTTTTAAAGATTTTATTTTTTTTCCCTTTTCTCCCCAAAGCCCCCTGGTATATAGTTGTATATTCTTTGTTGTGGGTCCTTCTGGTTGTGGCATGTGGGACGCTGCCTCAGCATGGTTTGATGAGCAGTGCCATGTCCGCGCTCGGGATTTGAACCAACGAAACATTGGGCTGCCTGCAGCGAAGCGCACAAACTTAACCACTCGACCATGGGGCCAGCCCCTCAAATGTTGTATTTTTTAATTTTTAGTTGCTTTGTATTGTTTATTCCTTAAAATTTGTTTTTTAAAGCATTCTGTTCTCGTTTCATGAATACAGTATCTTTTCTTGAAAGATAACTTGTTTGACATTTTCTTCTATTTCTTGGTTGTCTCTTTCCTTCAAGTTTTCTGTGTCTCCCCCCTAACCCCTACCCCAAGCTGTTTTACTCTGTATTTTATTTTAGAGCCTTTCCTCAAATGATTGGTGATTTCTGGGTATACATTCATAATTAAGAATGGGTCATTAAAAAAGGATGTTTGCAAGCTCTGTAAGCCTGGGTGAGGCTTTTTAATCTCCCTGTGTTTAGTCTTGTCCCCACATTCTGTTGAGTCACTTATTCACCTAAATTCAGTGTGTGTCTGTTTCAGGTTTTCCAGAGAATAAACCTTTAGACTCCTACTAAGTCTTGGGGAGTGATAATATCTGCCTATGTGAGATGGAGGCTAGGTCCTGGGGTGTCCTTATATAAGCCTTTAATCAGGCCCTCACTTTCTGCTCGGTACCTGATACCTCCTATTGCTAAACTTTTCCAGGGTTCTGAGACAGGAATTGGCTTGTTCCTCATTGGTATCTTCTTCAGTGGGCTGTGAGGTCATAAGCTTGTCTTCGTCTGTTGTGGTTAGAGTTACGATGTCTATTCATTGAAATTAAGGTGGAATTTATATTTCCTGTTTTCCTTTTTGTTTTGCTGTGTCTTTGGAGAGAAGGAGTTAGAAAGAGCTTTCTCCACTATCTTAACTGGAATTTGAAGTAATTTTTGACTCCAGATGATTTTTGACTCCTTTTTTAACTCATTAACATCCAATAGAGTTAGGGATGAATGATATTTGCTATTCTTTTTGTAAATATCCAGTCCATCCTCAAAATACTGATATTTTTGTTATGTAAGATAGTGAACTAAATGTGGAAAATTACAGTAGTTCCACTACTATTCAGAACAGTGTAATTTAAAGGAAACAGCTTTGATTTAGATGTATAATTCTTGGCTGATTTATTTGTGGGGGGAAAGGAGTATTTTTGTTTTTTGGATGAAGAATGACTATAGTCTTAAATTTCAGTCTTCTGCTTTTGATGTATACTATTTTGTAGGCTACTGAACAACAAATGATTCAGCAAATTCGTAATCTACCAGAGGATTTCAGTGTGTCCCATGTATTAGAGCACTTGGCATTGAATGATAAGGTTTCTCACTCTTGATTTTTGCTGGTTTGAAACCTCCTAGTAAACATTTGTCCTTAGGAAGTGTGAGTATTGAGTTATTCTACTTCTTTATATATTCTTAGTCTTATAAAAAATGCCTTTGCCTTCCTTAAATTAGATATTAATGGATAAAGGTGAATTTAAAAAAAATCCAATAGTGTCTTTTTGCATATTTTTATATGTGGGATATATACTTAGCATAATAAATGGGTGCAAGAGCGCTTTGGAAGGTAAATATATCAAAATAATTTTTCATACGTTAGCTCTTTGCCTAAGTGAATGAGTTCTAAAAACTTTTTTTTTCTTTTGAAAATCTTCAAACCTACAGAAAAGTTAAGGTGCTTATTACAATGAATGCCCTTCTGAGCTTCTGCTAGATTCAATGGCCAATATTTTGCTACATTTGCTTTTTATGTCTTGAGAGTTTATTTTGTGTAAGATGTGGTGTCTGATTCAAAATAAAGATGTGTATTTCAAGGGGAACTTAGTCATTAAAAAAAATAAACTAGAAAGTTTATCTATAAACCCTTGTGTTTGCTGTTTATTAAAAAGAAAAAAATTGGGGCCGGCCCCGTGGCCGAGTAGTTAAGTTCACGTGCTCTGCTTTGGCGGCCCAGGGTTTTCTCTGGGTCGGATCCTGGGTGCGGACATGGCATCGCTCATCAGGCCATGCTGAGGTGGCATCCCACATGTCACAACTAGAAGGACCCACAACTAAAAATATACAACTATGTGCCGGGGGACTATGGGGAGAAAAAGGAAAAATAAAATCTTAGGAAGAAAGAAGTTGAGGTTTGACAATGTGTCAGGTCCCCTGTATGACACCAGGGATACAGCGGTGAGTAATACAGTCTTGGCGCCTGCTCTTGTGGAGTTTCAGCTCTAGTGGGGCATTTTGAAGTGTACCACTGCTTTCTCAGCACCTGAAGTTAGAATCTGATTCTCAATACCTTTGCTGCTCTTCTAAGACATTTCATATTGTGGGAAATACAAGCTTCATGCTTTTTAAGAAATCTTATTTTTCTGTTTTTTCTTATCTTACATAGTTATGGTTGCTATACTTCAAGAAAGATGTAGAATTTTTTTTTTAAGATAGAAAATTTTAACCAACCAGTGAATAACACTACGTTTATCTAGAGACTAGTCTTACATCAATCTCTGAATATAATCTAGACCAAAACAAATCATATATTCACAAATCCCCTAAATTAAAGCCACATACAATACTTGGTGTTTTCTTAGTGCCTTACTGACTTTGATTTTAACCCCATTTTATTAAACCCAAAGCAATTGAGAAGCAGCAGACTTTTGTTGGTATGCAGGTAACATGTTCAGCCACCGGAAATGAGACCAGATAGACATTTAGGGAGGAGACCTGAAAACGAAAATGAAGATTAACGATTATATTACTATACATACAGATAGAGATTTGTGAATTGGTGATTATGATCAATGAGAAGAAATTCTTATGTTTTTAATAGTCTCTGTCAGGGTAGAAAGTTTGATGTATTTTGGAGACATAATAAAAAATGACTAAGTTTTAGTGTATTATGTATAATCAGTTTAACTTTTGTGAAATATTTTTTCCCCAAGATGTTGGATAAATGATTTACTATAAAATAATAAAAATAATTTCTCATATTCAGAAGGATTTTTAAAAATTGGGATACGTTGATGGAAAAGTGAAGCCTGAGGGTGAATATAATCCAAAGAGAAAATTATGAGCCTTGGGAACGTAAATTTAAGACTTATTTACCAATTCTCATGTACTAGAATTGTTGGAGGGTTATCCTTTGAAAAGTGAGTTTTGGGGATAAATAGAAAGATTTTTCCATAGTGAATGATAGATTTAAAGAAGTAATTTCTCTTTTAAATGAAAAGAGGGTCTGCACAGATGTGTGAATGTCCGAACCATAAATAGCATCTTAGTGAAACTGGCTTATACTTAACCTTTAAGATAGACTTTGCGGGGGTCAGCCATGCATTTAACTTAGTATGCCTCCCTCAAGAATAGTGAGCTTTTTGGATCATAAGTCAGACAGAGTTTGGCAGTTTGTGTTTCTCTGTACAATAAAATATTCTAATAAAAATATTAAATAGTAATATATAACACAGATAAATATAAATTATGCAGCATGTGGACTGTTTACTTTGTTGGGCTATTTGTGATTAATGGTTAATGTGTGCTTAAGGGAAAAAAAATAATTTCATTGTCAACCTGATAAACACCAGTGTAACTAATGTTTACACTATAATATGACTTCTCCGCTTTAATTTTTCTTCAATTTCTCTTCTGGAAAATTTTCTTTATTAAGATGTTTTTATATATAGAGGCCACAAATCGCAGGACATTTTTTTTTTAAATACAAGGCATTTTAAACGTTCTTCTTTAGCCCTCAACACACATTTTCTTGAGCTGATTTTGATTTTTTTCTAGATTATGCTTTTTAGCAGGCACTGTTTATTTAGGTCATTGGTGATGAGGCAGTCTAAGTATATGAATGCTCTTACCCTTTTCCCTAGGTTGTGGTCTTCCTGTTTAATGATGATTTCCAACTCCGGTGGTGATTTAGTTAAACACAGTTTGCCCTTTCAACACTTTCTCCAGTCTCGGGTAACATCTCCATCTTTGACGTTCTGTCTGTCCTTGGAATACTTTGCTTTAGCCTCATAAAAATGTTCGTGTCAAATGGTCTGTTTCTTAAGTCATTTTGCCTTTTTTCCTGATCTTCTATCGAATTTTAGTAGATTTACTGAGTTTAAAATTGCTCAGTTGAGGGAGAATTTTTTAGGGAACTGTATTCTCAAGTACAGATTGTTTTATCGTCTGCTGTTAGGTAAATTTACTTATTGATTAATGGGAACGAGTAGCTGGAAAAGGAGAATTGGAAGTCTTAAACATTAATTTTAAGGAAAGCATTGTAGCTAACTTAATTTCAAGAGTAAATAATTTAAAATTTTGTTAATTTGTTCTTGACTCTTCTACTGTAAAACATATCTTCCTGAAAGCAATGGTGTCATGTGCCTGCTTAGTATTGCATGTTTGTATGTTGTTTTGTAGATTTTGAAATGCACCATAGGGTAGTATTACAGCTTGACTGATTTTCCTTGCTATTTGTCAGTTAAATTTTCTCACATAAGTGCCATGGTCTGCTTCAGTGGATGATTTGCTTTTAGGCAGTATTTGGCCTTCCTCAACCATTTTGAATTTGGATAGTCTGTGGTGGGTTGATTTTCTTTAAAGATGATAAAGAATGACAGAGAATGCAGTGGCTCTGAAGACGGTGGTTCCAAAGCATGGATCTCTTAGCAGCACCAGGAAACTGGCTGGAAATGCAAGTTCTTGTGTTCTACCTCTGATCTATTGAAGCAGCAACTCCTGGGGTAGGGCTCAGCTATCTGTTTTGAGAGCCCTCCAGATGATTTAGATACAAGCTAAAGTTTGAGAACCAAGGTGGTTCTGTTAAATAAATACATCACAGAAATAGGTGTATTTTATTCTTTTTCTTTCTTCCTCTGGAATGTATCTTGGAGATCATTCCTCATCAGTGTTAAATAGTTTTTTCTTCTTCTTTTTTCTTTTTTTTGCTGCTGCATAGTGTTCCATTAGATATATCACAATTTAGTCAACCAGTCTCCTATTTATCGACATTTTGAGTCTGGAATGTCAGGTGGTTAGAAACTGTGTGGTGCAAACTGTGAAGGGCCTTGTATGATCTGGCAATAAGCTTGTATTTCATCCTGTAGAAGGGATAGTAAGTGGCAGGATTAGATCCATGCCACATATTTCTTATGCTGGCACTGGCTGAGTGGATTGGTGCCATTAACTTAGGGAATATGCAAATAGGAGAAAGTCTCAGAGGCATGATAAGGAGTTTTTGAGCTGAGATATGTGCCTTTAGGATATCTAGGTCAATATGTCCAGTAGACATCTGTATGTCATGTCTGGGAGGTAAGGAGTAGAATCTAGCCTGGAGAAATAAAAGCAGTTGAAGTCTAGGTGGCTTCAGTGAATATGGAGTGAGAAGAGAAGACCTCTAAAAATTGTAAGGAATACCAGTGTTTAAGTGTAGACAGGATAGGAATCCAGCAAGAAAATTAAGAAGTACTGGCCAGAATGATAAGGTGGGGATGGTATAGTGAAAAGAACAAGGATTTATTGATGTCTGTGTTGCTGCTGTTTAACTTCAGGCAGGTTTTTTTTTTTTTTTTTTTTTACGTCTTCCTCCTGCCATTGAGATATAATTAACAGATAACATTGTATTTGTGTTAGGTCTGTATATCTATCTGTCTATCTATGTGCTTTTTATGTTTTTTTTATTTTTTAAATTTTTTATTGAGTTAATGGTAGGTTACAATCTTGTGAAATTTCAGTTGTACATTGTTGTCTGTCAGTCGTGTTGTAGGTGCACCTCTTTCACCCTTTGTGCCCACCCCCCACCCCACCTTTCCCCTGGTAGCCACCAATCTGTTCTCTTTGTCCTCATGTATAAATTCCTCATATGAGTGGAGTCATACAGAGATTGTCCTTCTCTGTCTGGCTTACTTCACTTAACATAATTCCCTCAAGGTCCATCCATGTTGTTGCAAATGGGATGATTTTGTTCTTTTTTGTGACTGAGTAGTATTCCATTGTATATATATACCACATCTTCTTTATCCAATCATGTGTTGATGGGCACTTAGGTTGCTTCCACGTCTTGGCTATTGTGAATAATGCTGCAGTGAACATTGGGGTGCATGGGACTTTTGGAATTGCTGACTTCAAGCTCTTTGGATAGATAGCCAGTAGTGGGATAGCTGGATCGTATGGTATCAGGCAGGTTTTTAAATCTTTCTGAATCTCTCTTTAGACAGGGGCTTATGCCTACATGGCAAAATTGATTGGATTAAACGTTGGAATTACCCTTGATGCCTCTCTCATATCCCACATTAGCAGGTTCTTTTGGCCCTACTTTCTCAATCTCCCCACTTCTTACTACAGTCATGTGCTGCATAATAACCTTTTGGTTAACGATGGACTGCATATTTGATGGTCCCATAAGATTAGTACCATATAGCCTAGATGTGTAGTAGGCTATACCATCTAAGTGTGTGTAAGTACACTCTATGATGTTTACACAACGATGAAACTGCAACAGTGCATTTCTCAGAACATCCCCGTTGTTAAGCAACACATGGCTGTATCTCTACTGCTCCCATCCTGGTGCATGACATCATCATGTTGCCTGGATTATTGTAGACACTTCTTAACTGGTTTCTCTGCTTCCTTTCTTTTCCTCTATAGTCTCTTCATGACAAGACACTTACAGTGACTCATTTAACATTTAATTGATATCTTGTCAGTCTTCTACTCAGAACCTTCCAGTGACTTTCATCTCAGTGCATATGAGACTCAATGTCCTTGGATCTCCTGATACCTCTTTGCTCTCATCGTCTATTCCTAACTCATGTAGCTTTGTTCGCTCTCCAATATTTCACCTGTCTTGCTGTTCTTTGAACTTGCCAAGCATACTCCTGCCTCAGGCCCTTTGCATTTGTTCTGTCTTCAGCCACTTTCCTTAAATACTTGCATGGCTTATTCCCTCAGTTCTTTCTCAAGTGCTCAAATATTTTATCAGTGACGTCTTCCCTGTCTACCTTATCTGCTTACCTGACTTCTCCATACTATTTAATACCATTTTTGATACACTGTATATTTACTTGTTTTGTTAATTGACCGTCTCACACCTCTAGAATGTGATCTGCATGAAGGTAGGGATGTCTGTTCACTTCTGTATCTCTAGCACCTAGAATAATTCCTGTAAATTCTCAGATATTTGAAAGAACAAAATAGTCATTCAATTTGTGTTTTTAGTGTATCTCCAAATCATAGACCACATCTGTAACACAGTTTTGTGTACATCTAATACAGTTCCTTGCACATAGTAGGTAGGTGCTTTCTAAAAGTTGGTTGATGTTGCAACATGAAGCACTAATTGGTAATTCTTTGCTTTACCAATTCGAAATTGCCAATTGAAAACCTATACTTCCTGGTCATTAACCATGCACTATTTATTTAGGATCCCCAACAAACTTGAAATTAGAGAAGCAATATATTTTTGTTTGTTTTATTAATGCATTCTTTCATTCATTCAGCAAATGCTTGAGTTCCCACTGTGTGCTAGATGTTGGGAATATGGCAGTGAACCAAATGAATCTCGTATGGAATTTATGTTCTAATGGGGGAGATGGACTTAGAAAATAAACAAATACACCTAAGCATACACAATATACTAGAATATAACTCACTTCTAACATTTAGTAGCATAAACAAAGTACACATAGAATAACCTTTAGTTTTAGGGATTTTTTTTTTTTTTTTTAACCAACATGCAAAATTTGCGAAGTACATGGTAAATATCCCAAGGGTTTATTGGGACAAAAATTGTGAGTACTTTGGGATTAAGATTGCCATAACTACCCAAAAAATTAGAACTAGAACTACCATATGATCCAGCAATCCCACTTCTGGGTATATATCACAAAGGATTGAAAACAGAGTTTTGAAGAGATGTTTGTACAGCTGTGTTCATAGCAGCACTGCTGACAATAGCCAGGAGATGGAATGAACCCAGGTGTCCATTGGTGGTTATCAGGAACTGGGGGGAGGGGGCAAAGGAGAGTTGTTTAATGCATATAGAGTTTCAGTTCTGCAAGGTGAAAATGTTCTGGAGATCTGTTGCATGACAGTGTGAATATACTTAACACTACTGAATTGTACACTTAAAAATGGTTAAGATGGTAAATTTTATGATAGGGGTTTTTTACCACAATTGAAAAAAGGATGATCACAACTGGGTTGGGATTGGTAGCATACATAGTTCAGGCCATGCCACTGTGGTCATGTCCTGAGCTCACTTAATAGTTAGAATGGGAGGTAGGAACAGATAACTGACAGTGACGATATTTTCCAAAATCTTCCTTATTGGCAAGAGTTTGGAGAAGCTTATTTGGATTCAGAGTTTTTAAGTACATATGAATGCAATGAATGCTCTAATTTGGAGGGAGAAAGAGAAGGAAATGAACTGTTGAGCACTTGTGTGCCTGTCACTGTGTGAAGTGCTTTTATATTCATTATTTCACTTCATTCTCACAGTAATCCTCTGAGGAAAGTTAGATATCTCCATTTTGCTAATGAGAAACTTGAGGATTAGGAATATTAGATAATTGAGCCAAGAAGGTCACACAGCGACTAAGTGGTGAAACCAGAATTGTTAATCCATGTCTGTCAGACTCCGAAGCCAATATTCTTTCCAGTACATTGTACCAGAGAATCTAGAAATATGGATGTTTAAAAAGTGAAGTCACTAAAAGAAAACAACGCTGGCCAAACCGGAAATACTGGTGCAAGGGCTACAGGGCTACCATTTCATGACTCAGACTTTATTGAAAAATATCTTTTACTTGAGTGATTTCTTTGGATACATAATTTTGGGGTTGTTATAAACAGACTAGATGTAGTTTCTTTATAGACAAAGAACTTGATTTGCAATTCAAAGAGCTAATATTTAGCTGTTTTTTTCATAGAGCTTTTCTGTTGATAATTTTAAGCAGCCATCTTTCTTCTCCAGATCAACCATTATACGCCTATTTAAATGGAACCCACTGAAACCTCAAAATTTCTAACCACAAAGAGTTTGTGGTTCTAGGAGCTTTCAGAAAAGGGGTGGAGTTGGGGTTTCTGTATATGACATTTTCTTTGGTTTAGAATATTTTTATCCTGTGGTAAATTGCTATAGTAAGCCCTTACCCCTGGGTCAGGAAAGTGATTTCCAGTAACAGGTGCAGTTGTTTTTATTTGAATTAGGTTTATTTAAAATTTAATTTTTAAAAGTAATGCCTATCAGTTTAAAAACTTAGTGTTAGAATTTATAACTTAGAAGGGATAAGTACTGTGATGTCCCTCTTCTTTGCTGCCTATCCTTTACTCCATATCCTCAATGTAATTTTGGTGGCAGTACATACTTCTTTCTAATACATTTATGCATTAGGAAATGACAGCCTCTCCTCTCCCCCCAAAACACCCCAAACTGGCTTAGACACCAACAAAAAGTTTGAAGATGTGTCACTTCTAGAGTTAGTTTATTAAGTGGCTTAGCAACCTCACCAAGAACCGAAGTTGACTTTCTATCCTGCCACTCAGTCAGTTGGCCGGCAGGCTAGGTTTCCTTATGGTATGGAGATAGCTGCAGAAAATTTAGGCTCCAGACATATTGAGACATAAAATCATCTGGAAGAAAAGGGACCATTTCTTCCTTTTGTCACTTGTTTTCCTTTCTAACTTTTTATTTTGAGAACTTTCAAACCTACTGAAAATTTGGGAGAATAGTGCAACTATATTCACATATATACCCTTCAGGTAGATTTTCTAACTGTTAACATTTTGCTGCATTTGTGCACACACATGCTGTGTTGTTTGCATTTCTTTACTAGACCATTTGAAAATTTGAAAGTAAGCTGCAGATAGTATCTTAGCACTTCATCTCTAAATACTCTAGTATGTATCTCCACAAAAGGAGAACATTTTCTTACATAAATACAGTATCACAATTATACTTAAGAAATTTAGTGTTAGTCAAAAATATTATCTGCTTTATAGTCTTTATTCAAACTTACTCAACTATTTTGCCTTTTTTGGGGGGTGGTTGGTGATGGAGGTGTCCAGAGTACAATTTAGGATTATGAATTGAATTTAGCTGTCCTCTCTCTTTACTTTCCTTAAGCTAGAGTAAATCAGATCATCACTGACGTTTTTGAATGAGTCTAAATATTTTATTATTAGAATGTCCCACATCTTGGATTTGTTTCCTCATAATTAGATTCAAATTAAACAGTTTGGCAAAAATACTACTTAGGTGATATGTCTTTCTCAATGTGTCACATCAGGAGGTGTGTAATGTCATTTTGTCCTGTTATTAGAAATAGTAAGTTTGAGTCCTTGGGTTAGGATATAGTCTGCCAGATTTCTCCACTGAAGATACTTTTCCCTTTTGTAATTAATAAGTGGTAGGTAGGGTGATGCTTTGAGACTGTGTGACTACGTTATTCTCCAGTAACATTTTACCCAGCAGTTTGATCTGTGAGTGCATCAGTTATTACATTTTGGGTTGCAAAGATGTTTATCTTTCTCTGATTCTTTTTTATCTTCTTTTAAGAGCTAACAACTCTGACCAGAAGCCCTTTGGCCAGCTTACTTTCACATTTCAGTAGCCAGTATTGTGTTAACATAGACATGATTAAGTGAGCATTTTCCTGACTTTTCTTTTTTCAACTTCATACATGGCCATAATAGGCTTCCTTGACGTATTCTCTCCAGCCTTTTCTTACTTTAAACAAATTTCAATATTTTTTTCCCCTGAGGAAGATTAGCCCCGAGCTAACATCTGTTGCCAATCTTCCCATTTTTTTTGCTTGAGGAAGATTAGCCCTGAGGTAACATCTCTGCCAGTCTTCCTTCGCTTTGTATGTGGGTCACCACCAGAGCATGGCTGACGAGTGGTATAGGTTGTGTTTTTTTTTTTTAACAAATTTCCTGCAGTCTTCTAAGGTATATTTTAGGGTTGATGTATTGGAAATTGTTCACTCTTTGATTTGGCACTTTCCTGTTTGCAAGCTTTTATTTTCAATAACTGCAATTTGCCAAGACTTCAAAACCTGAAGATGTTTTTGGCATTTCAATTCATTGAATAGTCTGATTAAATACTCCCAAATAATTAAAAAAATGCAATCAAAATTTAGAAGACTTATAGAAAAATATATAGATTAGTTGTAGATATACACTGTATAACAAATTATAAAATCACTGTAGCAAAAGCATTTATACTCTTTTTATGCTGTGTGAAAGGACTGGTCTTGCACATTTTCACATATACATATTATTTTCCATGTTTCCCATTTATCCCAACTGGCTGGTTGCCTGATGACTTCTCTTGTCTTGTTGAGGCAGCAACCTCAAACATTCTCCTTCTAGCATCTGTTAAGACCAGGAGTTGCCTGCCTTTTACTGCATTTGATATCAGCTTGCTGTGCTGGAAGGGGAAGTGTCAGTTGTTTTGCATTTGTAAAGGGTTGGGGAAGAGCCACAGGTTATTACTGGTTATCTTTGAGATTTAACTGTGTGTTAAAAAGTGATAACTGGGGTCCGGCTGGGGTCAAGTGGTTAAGTTCGTGCGCTCCGCTGCGGCGGCCCAGTGTTTCGCTGGGTTGAATCCTGGGCATGGACATGGTACCGCTTGTCGGGCCATGCTGAGGTGGCATCCCACATGCCACAACCAGAAGGACCCACAACTAAAAATCCACAGCTATGTATGAGGGGGCTTTGGGAAGAAAACGGAAAAAGTAAAATCTTTAAAAAAAAAAAAAAGTTATAACTGTTTACACTGCGTGTTTGTCTCACATAACAAGGTAGACCTTGGCAGAAGTTAGTAGTGCCAGTTCAAGATCTACCAAACCCTCTCCACTTACTTTAATGGAACATTGTTAAAAATATAAAATCTGAGACGCATAGTAAATTTGGACAGGACATTGGAAAATATAAATATGAAGACTGCTCTGGTCATACAGACTTAATGATCACCGTATTTGCAGCAGGTTGGTGGGGGTGATACATATTCATCAAACAAACAGAAACACCAGACCAGTATAATTCTCTAGTTAGATAATTGCTCTGAGTAGAAAATACATTGTAAAATCAGAGTAAACAGAAATTCTATTCTTAATCTATTTTAGGGCATAGGGAGGTGGTCAGGGAATGCTGTCCTGAGGAATTGACGTTTCTGCTGATAACTCAGACATTATTAGAAGTTAGGAGAGGAGAGGAGGAAGAACATTCCACTCAGAGGAAATAGTCCCGAAAAGGTCCTTGGTGAGTAAAGCAGCTTATAGAGTCCAAAGAACCAAAGGAAAGTCTGTGTTCCAGGTGTGAGTCAGGTAGGAAGAGCAGAAGCAGTAGATACTGAAGAAGCAGGTGTTGGCCAGATCATGCACAGCCTGCTAGTCCATGCTAAGGATTTGAATTCCTCTGAAGGTTTCAGCCAGGGATGTGACATGGTTAAATTCCAATTTTGAAAAGATGGCTGGCCCAGACAATGTGTAGAATGGGTTGGAGTTGGAATTTTCTAGTTTAAAGACTTATAAAAAATGCATTTAAAGTCTTATTTGTATATTAAGTGATTTTAAGGATCATGAGGGACTGTATGTGAAAGTGCCTATCAGTGATTGTGACCATATAAGCCTTTACTTTTTTTTGAAAATGTTCTTTTAGTGCCAAGTATATTAGACAGAATATTGAACCAAGAGACAGGATTCTAATCTAGTCCTAGATTAACTAACTAGAACCCTAACTAGACAGGGTTCTAGTTAATTTGCTTTGTGAGCCTGAGCAAGTCATTTAACCCCTAAGCCTCTTTCTTTATCTGTAAATTGGGCATGTTAGAGAAATGTGTATTTAACTTAATTGTATTAATTGCTTAACTCTAGTTAACATGGGCTGAGTCTTGCTGAGTCATTTTCTCAGACTGTGTAGGCAAGGCTTAATTAAAGCCAGCTACGCATACCTCTTCTGTAGAAATCAGAGGAAAGAAAGAATTGCTTTACTTACTGTTTTCTAATAAAAGTTTTTTTTGCAGAGCAGTTAGTGTATAAGTTCATGGAGATTCTTCATTGCGGAGAGAATACAGTACATTATAGCTAGGAGTCAGAACTGCTGAGGCACCTCCTTGCGTTTCAGTGGCAGTTTGAATTTAAGAATTCCTGATTCACCTTATGCCTCTATATAATCTCATATTTTTAAAAAAAAACCTTCAGCTGATAATACATTCTTAGTGTCCCTCTTGTTCCTCTACACGGCATTAAGATGCTTTGGAATTTTTCTGCCCCCAGTGTTGGCTTTAATAGAGGTGGTCTTTCTGCAACAGAACCATGGCTGAAGGTAGCGGTCCTGTCACCAGTAGCAGGCACCTGCCTAGTTGCGTCAGTAAAACTGCATCTTTGCCTCTGTATTTAAAAAAGATAATCCTGGGGCCGGCCCCATGGCTGAGTAGTTAAGTTCATGTGCTCTGCTTCAGCGGCCCAGGGTTTCGCCAGTTTGAATCTTGGGTGCGGACATGGCACCGCTCATCAAGCCATCCTGAGGTGACGTCCCACATGCCACAACTAGAAGGACCCACAACTAAGAATATACAACTGTGTACCAGGGGGCTTTGGGGAGAAAAAGGAAAAAAAATAAAATCTTAAAAAAAAAATAATAATCCTAACTGTCCCAGGAATAATGGCAGATTGCAGTGTTCTTCAGGACTTAACAGATTTGTTTTTCCATAATCTCAGTTTTCTGAGGCATATCTTGAAGATATTAGTGCCTTAAATAGCAAAGTATTTAAAAAACTTTAACTGCCCAGATAGTTTTGATGGTAACAGTGGTGTTTGGGGGGCACTGTACTTCTGTGTGTGTCTGTCTCTACTTTATTGACAATGTAATGGATGCATGGCTCCAAGTATTCTGCTAGAGCTCTGTGGTTTTAGGGATCAGGCTCCTTGGACTGGAAGTTATGCATCTTGCTTTACCACAGGAGTTGGCCTTCTTGGCCTCAAGGTTCTTTTTTTTCTGGGTTTGGCTTCCTGGCTTTTCCCCAAAGAGTAGAGGACTTGCATTTGGCTCTTCTGGGAAGTTCACAAATTAGGGCTTGCTCCAGAGTGATAGGCTGAAGAGCTCAAAAGGAAATGGTGAGAAAGACTAGATTAAATCAAGAAATTGTGATTTGATCAAAAACAGTATTAAATCTGGTTTTATCTGTTTTTTACTTGTTTTAAAACAGGTGTAAAGTGACTATGGTTTTTGAACCTTAAGGATTATTTTTTCTTCTTAGAATTGAGTTTTGTTTGTTTCATAATACTTAATATAGTTTAGGAAAAATTTTAGACTACTACTTCTTTTCTTCACAATGCCTTGAAGACGGCAAGGTAGGTAACTATTATCGTTTCACAAGTAAGGAAGTGGAGTTTAATGACCTGTCCTTGATAATACGTCAAATACATCAAAGCCAGTTCTTAAAACTTTGGAATTAGAAACATTTGGGTTTGTTTTTTGGCTCCACCTAAATTTCCTCATTAGTTTAAAAAAACATCTTTCAAGATTGTTGCAAGGAACAAATGAGATACAAAATGGAAGCATCCAACACATTTTATGGCATGTAAATTCTCAACAAATATTAGTGTACCTCTGTGGTTCTCAAAATTTGGATCTTCACAGACCCCACCTGGGGATCCGTTTTGACCAGAAAGTCAAAACTATTTTCATAGTAGTTCTAAGATGTTATTTGCCATCTTTCACCATGTTGGCAGTTAAACTGATGGTGCAGAAGCAGTGGTGTATAGAATTGCTGGCCTCAGCATGAATTAAGATAATGACATGAAGCTGGACTGGTCATTGTATTCTTCACCACTGTGGACTCACAGGAAAAAAAGCTTAATTTCACCTAAGAATGTCCTTGATGAAGCAGAAAGAAATTTTAATTTTATTTTGACTCTTGAGCATACACCTTTTTTCTGTGGGACGGAATGGGAAGTAAATATAAAACACTTCTGCCTCATTCTGAGACGGTGGTGGTTGTCTCAAGGAACATCATTTGTGAAATTGAATTTGCCTCCCTTTTTCATGGAACACCGTTTATCCTGGAAAGAACAACTGACACGCTGTGGTTCTTCAAGCTTGAGTGTTTGGCAGATACTTTCTTAGATGAATGAAATGATAGTATTTGTTTCCAATGAGATGATTCATACTTTTAAATGAAAATTAGAATTTTGGACAACTTGTGTCTGCCTTCATAAGCTTGACAGCTTTCCACTACTTAGGAGATTCTCCTGATGAGGTCCACGGTGATATTAACAAACATGGTTTTTTCATATTGTGTAATGAGATATGTCAACATTTGGAAAAACCGTGTAGTTTAGTGAACCAGTATTTTCCAAATGACCAATACGTGATGTTATAAAATCATGCGTGGATAAAAAGATTCACTCACAGTGTAAAGAAACTGATGGATTTAATGTAATAGAATATGAAAAGTTAATTGATAGGGTTTCAGATTTCACATTGCAACTAGTCCTTAAAAATTACCACTTGTTGAATTTTGTAGTATCAAAGAAGAATATTTAGAATTATCTGAATAGGCTCTTAAAATACTCCTTCCTTTTCCAATTACATATCTGTACACAACTAGACTTTATTTGTATACTTCATGTTCTTCATATCTGTCAACCAAAACAGCTTATTGCAACGGACTGAATGCACAAGCAGACAGATGAGAATCTCATTGCTGTCTGTTAAGCTGGGCATTAAAATTAACAAAACTGTGAGATCATGCCACTCTTCTAAGTTTATTTTTGTTTTGGAAAATACAGTTATTTTCATTAAATTTCATTTCATTAAACATTTCATTTCATTATGAAATTTCATTTCATTTTGTTAATGAAATTTCATTTCATTAAAATGTTATTTATGGGTTTATTCTTGTTTTAAAATATATTAATATTTAAACATTTTTCTTAGTTTTAATTTCTAATATGGTAAATTTAAGTGGACATAACCCACTAAACAGAAACTTGTTCGGATCCTCAGTGATTTTAGGAGTGTAAAGGGGTCCTCGGAACAAAAGGTTTGAAAACCAGTGGTGTACCTCTTGCATTGCTTCTGTGGTCCCTACTAACTCAGTTTATAATCTAGTAGGAGAAACCGACACAAATTGTAAAGTGAAATGATAGGGTAACATATGAAACAATGCTACTGAGAAAAGTCACTTAAAGGGAATCCATTCAAAACAGTAAACAAATTTTCCTAGCCAATAATGGAAAACAAACAAAAATATTGGGAACTTGTTGAAATGAAAATTTATGAAATTCAGTTTATCTTATATTTGACAAAATTTAGATTATAATTTTAATTCTTGGTTACTGTTTAGCACCGAGAGAAGGAATTTAGTGTTGGAAGGGTTGGCATACTTTTTCGGACAAAATTGTATAAATAAGATCCTTTAGGGGCTGGCCCCGTGGCTGAGTGGTTGGGTTCGCACACTCCGCTTCAGCAGCCCAGGGTTTCGCCAGTTCAGATCATGGGCGCGGACCTGGCACCACTCGTCAAGCCATGCTGAGGCAGTGTCCCGTGTGCCACAACTAAAATATACAACTTATGTACTGGGGGGCTTTGGGGAGAAGGAAAAATAAAAAATAAAATAGTTAAAAAAAATCCTTTAATCTTACTTTTCACTTTCACAGTATGAACTTAAAGAGTCATTGAAAATATACTTAAAAGTCTTATTGTTTCTTCAAGGTGACTCTCTTAATCCTTTGTTCGTATAATTGTAATTGTAAGCCGACTTGTGCTGTCATCCTCATCTGTTCCTGTTCATCTGTTAACTATCCATTCCTCGATTGTCAATGGCTTAGCAGTTCTCCCCTATCATTTTTCACCGCATGTTTTACAGGATTTGCAGTCTCACTTTGTAGTTAAGTTTATACTGTGTTATTGGAACATCTTATGAGAGACATACCAGCAGTGTCCATGTGATAGGTGAGGATTAGATGCTAGGAAAGTGTCTGTTTATTAGGTATTCTCAATTTGTTAAAACTTTTGCTGCTTTTGTGACCTTGTGAGTTGAAGTCTAGATAAGGAAGACCTCCTCTAAGGATGCTGTGGTATCACTCAGCAGAAGCATCTAGCCTAATGTGACGTGGGGAGTGTTTCAGGAATGTAAGTGGGAAATGAGGGTACTCCTTTCAGCCTATCTGGAATTAATGCTTTCTATATTGTTATTGCAATTGTTCATTTGTTTGATATAGGAATAGAGTTAGTTATACAAGTTTGTAAGTACAATGCTTTGTTTGTTTTTAGCAGTCTAGGACCTCTCAACTGGAAAAACAATTCCTTATCTCCTCTAGGTTTGCAATGAAAGATAACCAGTTAATAGGAGGTTGATATAAACCAATGTGAGTTAGAAATGGGCCTGAATTTAGATTTGTGCCTTCCCTCTTCATTCTATAGCACAAAGAGTAGAAGGAGAGAGAGCACTTGGTGAAAATTCTGGAATGGAGAGATTGAGAGTTGAGTGACTGAATCAGTTATTGGATTTTTAAACTAATTCCAGAGGCTATAAACTAGAATACTTTCTTTTTTTGTTCTGGACTGTAGTACTCTTTTGGTAGTGTAAGTAGTAGGCGGGATCTTGTATTGGAGAGAGAAAACTAGCTTTATTAACAATAAATTTAAAAAAATAGTCAAGGGACTGGCCCCATGGCCAAGTGGTTAGGTTCGTGTGTTCCGCTTCGGTGGCCCAGGATTTCACCGGTTCAAATCCTGGGCACAGACATGGCACCGCTCATCAGGCCATGCTGAGGCAGCATCCCACATGCCACAACTAGAAGGACCCACAACTAAAAATACACAACTATGTACGAGGGGGCTTTGGGGAGAAAAAGGAAAAATAAAATCTTTAAAAATAATAATAGTCAAATGACTTCATCTCTTGGCTTTTGTTTACTCTTCATAATAAAAATAACATGGTCTAACACTTAATACAATTCCCGGCATGTAGTTAGCCTAAGTGGTTTATATAGATTGTCTTTGTACTTCCTATATTAGCATGGTTTGAGAAATGGTTTTAGAGTTCTACGTATGGAGAAATAGCGGTGTACCAGCAGTAAGGCCTTTGGGAGTGAATAAAGGAACATTTCTTTAAGAGATTGGGGAGAAGAGTGACTTAAATGATAAGCAAAATAACTTACATACTACTCTGGGGCTTTAGAAGGGAACAATAAAGTGAAAGGTTGTGGTGGCACTGGTGATGTTATATTGGATCCTGAGTACTCTTTGCCCCTTTAAGTCTTTTCTCTTCTTTTCCTCATGTAACGTCTCTGGATACAACCTAAGGTTGATCTTATAAAAGAGGGAGAACTGTTTGCTCTAATTTCTTGTACAGGCATTCTATAAGATACAGGTTTTATTTTATTTTATTTATTTTTTAAGCCTATTTGTTTGTTTGGTGAGGAAGATTTGCTCTGAGCTAACATCTGTTGCCCATCTTCCTCTATTTTTATATGGGTTGCCGCCAGAGCATGGTTTGACAAATGGTGTAGGTCTGTGTCTAGGATCTGAACCTGCGAATCCAGGCTGCCAAAGTAGCGTGTACCAGACTTAACCACTACGCCAGGGGGCCGGCCCCACGTTTTATTTTTTTAAGGTTAAAAAAGGGAGCGGTAGCATTCATAGTTAAGAGCATGGACTTGAGAGTCAAACTGATGGAGTTAAAATGCCAGTCCTGCCACTTAGTAGCCACGTGCCTTTGGGTAAATTACTTACCCTTCTTGTGTTTTAGTTTTTCCCATCCACAAAACCCTACTACTATGAGAATTAAATGAGTTAATGTTTGTAAAATGCTTGGAACATGTCTGGACATAGTAAGCATTATATAAATGTTTGTTAAATAAAACAAAAACAGTAACAAACACCAAGGATCTCTGGGAGGGATAAGAAGTTAGGAGGGGAAAGGCACAGGTTCTTCTCCCACATTTGTTGGGAGTAGAGACAGATTAATTTTGACCTCTTGAAGAGACAGCAGACCTAGTTCTAAATTTCAGAGCAGCTAGATGCAGCAGTATGACAGTACAGGCTTCCTGGAAAGTAGAAGAAAAAAGATGCCAAGATGAGATAATTAAAGATAGAATATTGATAAGGAATTAGAAAACATTATGCTCAAATTTTTTTTTTTTTAAGGATTGGCACCTGGGCTAACAACTGTTGCCAATCTTTTTTTTTTTTTCTGCTTTATCTCCCATAACCCCCCCCCCCCCCCCCCCCCCGCCCCCGGACACAGCTGTATATCTTAGTTGCAGGTCCTTCTAGTTGTGGGATGTGGGACGCCGCCTCAGCGTGGCCTGACGAGCGGTGCCGTGTCCGCACACAGGATCCTAACTCTGGGCTGCCACAGCGGAGCACGCGAACTTAACCACTTGGCCACGGAGCCGGCCCCTATGCTCAAATTTTGTTAGTACCTCGCCTTTTCCCACACCAAACGTTCTTAACAAGCCATTGTCCCCTAAATTCTTCAGTGCCAAAAGTAGAACTGTCTTTCATTTTCCAGGACGGAAAACAGTCCTCATCTCTCCTCCATCATTAAGTCCTTTATTGCCTGTTGCTATTTGAAGATCCTCCCACTTCTCTGTTGGAATGAAATGGTTTTGTGCTTTGGCAGGTGGTATCATGAATGGATCGGCGCAGATTTAACTTGTTTAAGCAGATGTTTTGTCTCTCTGGTAAATAAGCTCAGTAGAGGTTGCTTGAAAGGTGTTCTTTTGTTTGTTTTTGAGACCAAAAAAAATTAGCAGGAATTTAAAATAGCTATGTTTTATCTAATACAGAGTAAACAAGTACCATTGCAAAGTATTGTTCTGATGTGAAAGTATCATGACCAAAGGACAAGTTGTCATGGTATCGTGTGGATTGTAATTATACTTGAATAAATTTGAAAGAGTTAATCAACAGGTACTCGATTCTGAAGATGTGGTGGCCTTTAGAGATAGTATATGAACTCATAACGATTTATAAAAACTTTTAATAAGTGAAAAGTTGTAAATTTCCATAAAAGTGAGCAAGTTCTGGGAAAATGGAGAAAAAAGGTGCTGACCTGAGAGGCATGCCGCTGCCTGGGAGACAGTTTGGGCTGGATCACGGAGGCGGATCAGGAGAATGAGATAAGGGCAGGCCAAAAAGAGGGTAGGCAGTTCGACTCACTAGCGGCAAAACATTAGCCTGGAAGAAGGCTGAAATTGAGTAGATACGAGTAGTATTTAGAACCAATTTAATAGCTTACTTGAGGTTTTTTTTATGTATCCTCCTCAGCTTTCTACACATCTCATTTAATCCCCACAACATATTGGAGATGGAAATTATAATTCTTACTGTAGATGGGGGGGGAACAGAAGTCTAGAGAAGTTGAAGTTGCGCCGAGTGCAACACAGCTAGTGTGTGGCAGAGCCAGAGACCATGTTTGTCTGCATCCTCTTAATCACTGTTCTCCATACTGCCTTTCTGTAATTGCTAAGGTGAATTCGCTGTCAACACTGTACTTGTATTAGCTTATTGATGTGTAGTTTATAACCTAACAGATCATCAAAATGTGATTGGAGTAGCTTTGTAGTTATTTGAGGCAGGTTACTCTCGATGGTGTGGAACCAAGTAAGAATATAAGAAGATAGTGCCATATTCTGGAGAACACCACCCCCCTGGAAGGTGCCCCCAAAGTTTTGGGTTAGTGGAAGTGACAGCAAAAGCAGCAAAGTGATGTTGCATCACAGAATCGCTTACTCAGTTCTTTGACATGAAAAAGGTTCTCCATCCTTTTTAAGAAAAGTGTCAAAGGAGCAGATAAAGAGAGCTCAGGAATAAAGGAAATAGAAGAAATTCATTAGGGACTCAGGGAATTAACTACACAGGCCAGATTTAAAAGTATCTCTGGAAAAATATGACTCTAATGAAATAAATCTTATGACTTCTGTGAAACAAAGCAAAACTCATTAATTTATGCTACATTAATTTTGAATTCAAAATAATTAAGTGTGACTGTGTTTTACTTTTTCAGAGATTTTGATTTTTAGAAATCTTGTGAAATAAATATAAATTGGTTATTTTTTTTCACTGTTACTAAATTGGGTAGGTGGGAAAAGGCAAATGCCAATTAAATACTTAGAATGCTACATGGATATTACAACTACAGGTCTGAAAGGAAATTTTAAGTTTTCAAATAAAAAAATTTAACTTACTCTTGCAGGGCGAGAAAAGGCATACATTTTTTGTACATAGAGAAACGTTAATTTTCTGTTTTTGTGGTATTGCATCTCTTGCTTTTTTATACTATTGTGTATTAACTGGTATTGTGGAATTCATCGGATTTCCAAGCCATCTTCTCTAGCGACATTACTTCCAAGAACCTCAATGACATTATGAATTAGAGGAGTCTCTAAAGTTAGGGCATAACAAATAAGACTTCCTTATCCTGACTTTTACCTATAGATTCAGCAGTTCTTGGGCTTTGTTATATATATTGACTTCTTTTGTTTACTTGGATGAAATTATTTTTTGTTAGAATGACTTTTGTTGTCATTGATCATATAATTTTAAGGTACAAGTACTTCAGAGTAGAATAACTACTTTGCTTTTTAAAAGTCTGCAAATGGAATACAATAGCAATATACAGAAATTAAATGTCTTTCTGTACACCAGCAATGAAACATCCAAAAGTGAAATTGAGAAAATAATTCCATTTACAGTAGCATCAAAAAGAATCAGTATTTAGGAATAAATTTAACAAAAGAAGTGTAAGACTTGCACACTGAAAACACTGTTGAAAGAGATTAAAGAAGGTCTAAGTAAATGGAAAGATGCCCAATGTTGGTGGATCAGAAGACAATATTAAGATGGCACGACTACCCAAATGTATCTATAGGTTCAATGCAGTTTCTACCAAAATCCTCTCTGGCTTGTGTGCAGAAGTTGACAAGTGGCTCTTAAGATTCATATGGAAATGCAGAAGACCCAAAATAGCCAAAATAATCTTGAAAAAGAAGCTGAAAGTTGGAAGAGACACTACCTGGTTGCAAAGCTACAATAATCAAGACAGTGAGGTAATAGCTTAAAGAGAGACCTACGGATCACTGGAATAGAATTTAGAGTCCAGAAATAAACCCTTCCATTCTGGTCAGTTGATTTTTGATAATTAAATATCAAGCACCCTAAAAGGCTTTCCTTTCCTATTTACCCTTCTGTCTCTATCCTCTCAACTTCCTTCCATTGCTTAAATCAACAGATATTTATTGCTGAGTACATAGGACTAGGTTTAGGATTTCTGAGGTGATATTTATTTGCATACCTCTGGCTTAACAGAGCTGGCTTGTGCTCCAAGAACTAGTAACCTAGGGGAATGCCGTTTTTAACAGCAGTTAGAGAATAATGAATAGGTATATATATATATGAAATATATATATGTGTAATTCAATATCAGTATTGTTGCTGGTGGCTAGATCTTGGATATAAAAGAAAATAATTTGCTTTTTAGTAATTATGTAATGAAAGAAAGTTAATTAGGAAATGGGGCACAAAATCCAGATTATTAGGGCTTTGTTTCTTCAGTCTGTAGTATCAAACTGCCAGTATATCATCATGAAGATATGTGAGAAATGTTATCTGCCACATGTGGAGATAGAATAATAGCTGGATTTTTTTTTTTTTAAACTTCCTTGGATCAAATACTTTAATTCCAGCCTTAGCAAGTTTTCAGTAAACAAAAATTGGCCCTAAAACCTTGAAAGAGTGATAGTGTAGTACACCAGTTGTATAAATCACAACCCTCTGGGATAGTAGAAGGCAGGGGATCTGGGGCAGAGGCTGTGAACTCCCTGAAATTCTACTCCAAATTTTGTGTGTATACACCTTGGTGTAAGGGCATGGGCAGAGAATCCATGATTTTCATTAAGTTGTCAAATGTTTTGAAACATATTCCAAAAAAGATTATGGATTGTTTAAGCTTTAAAAGACAATAAAGCTGTTAAGAACTTCCACTTCTGGAAACTACAAAGTAACTGGTACGAGACCAGCCCTCTGGCCATAAATAGCTGGGAAACTGGACAAAACATATGAAACAACTGTTTTTAGAGATTTGGTAACAGGCAGGGTAGAGCTGCAGTTCCTGAGAGAAGGAAAACAAATAAATTGAGCCCTTCGATCTCCCTGGCTTTCTGTCTGAAACTGGATTCCAGTGCAGGATCTAAGTAGGGCAAGGCAGTCTTTCTGGGCCAAGGAGATAGATATAGGAGTATAGAGAGACTGGGGAGGCTGGAATTTGCAGGGTGATTACCATAGAAGATGGAGTGATGTAGATACTAAGATCCAGAAATCTGCAGAGGAGTCTCTTTGAGTCTTCGGATGGACACTGAGTTGAGTGGGGATCCCTGAACTGGGCAAAGAACAACTACCAGAGAGCTGGTAGAACTATTGGAACTTACAGTGGGTTGGGAAACATTCTAGTTCTGACCAGCCAGAGTGGAGAGACCTTGTTGAATATCAGGGCCATTTGCAAGAGACCTCAGAAATGGTGCTCCTTAGGAGTAGGGCTAAAGTAACTCTAGAGAAAAGGCTACTCTAGCCCCACCTTAAATCTGTGCTGAAAAACAGGTCTCAAAAGGATTAAGCTGATTCTCAACTAATTTAGCTGCCCACCTGAACAAAACTCAACGTTTAAAAAACCCATACATTAACAAAATAACAAAATATTCATCTAATCCAAAATTAGTAGACATACAAAGAAATAGGGAATATAACCCTTAACCAGGAGAAAAATCAATTGATGGAAACAGATCCAGAAATGACAGAGACGATGGATTTAGAAGACAGAGGTACGTTGAAGCATTTAAAGAAAAGCATGAACATGAGAGAAATGTGAGATCTAAGAAGACCCATTGGAACTTCTAGAACTGAAAAATACAGTATCTGAAATGAAAAATTCTGCTGATGGGCGTAACAGCAGGTTAGACACTGCAGAAAAAAAGATCAGTGATAGGGTAATAGAAACTATCCAGAATGGAGCACGGGGGGGAAAAGGCTGTAGGGGATGGGGGAGGAGCCTCAGTGATGTATGAGATATTATCAAGTAGTCTAATATACATGCATTTGGAGCCCAGGATGGGCGAGGGGGTGGCTGCAGTTGCAGAAATATTTGAAGAAATAATGACTGAAAAATTTCCAGTTACATTGAAAGCTATAATCCTATGGACCTAATGAACCTACATAGGACAAACACAAAGAAAATCACACTGAGGCATATCCTAATCCAATTGCTGAAAACCAGTTATAAAGAGAAATCTTAAGCTGGAGGAAAAAAAGACCATGTTATATATAGAGAGGGACAAAGATAAGAACAGCTGTTGGCTTTTCATGAGAAACAATGTAAGTCAACCAGTGAACCTAACTCTATTAAAAATGAAGATCATAACCACAATGAGGAGGAAGAAAAGAATAATGAAATTAACTTTAGAAAACAGTATTTTGACTAGATACTGTTAAGACTAAAGATAAAAGAAATGTATACAAGTATTCTAGTTAGTAAATCTGGTGTGTCATAAGGGTATGGGTTAACAAGTCTGAAACTACTTTATGTTTGTACTAGAGTTGAACATAAAGTAAATAAATTTTAGATAATGAGAGCCAAGTTTCTGATTGTTAAAGAAGTTGCAAGTAAGGAAAAGAAGGTGGCTAGAACGAACTCTCTCGTGTTGGATTGGAATCAGAGGAATCAGTATAAACTCATGGTTTTACATATTATACATACAGGTAGACAGTGATGGAACTATAAGTGCGTGTACGCGCATAGGTTAGTGTACCCAAATATATTTGCTCACTTTGTCCTCTGGGAAAGCCTAGAAGCAATGACGTTCCAGTAGCAGTGAGCATATGTAGTGCCCAGATCTTGGACTCGACATACAGTTCTTCAGTAAAAGGAACCAGGGCTCTCTTAAGAACTGATTGATTCCAGAGCTGTGGTGCGAGAAATACAAGATGATCCTGGAACATCTTCGATGCCAAAGAAGTGCTTTAAAAAGGATGGGACTTGTCAAAAGGACATAAGAGCCAACCTGAAAGAGCCAAAGCTGGAATAAAAAAATTACACTGTTGCATTATAACCAATAGAATAAAATATACATGAGCCTGTATTGGTGAAAATAAAAAATTGAGTAAATAAATGAATGAGTAGAAGGGACAAATCATAAAAGAAGAATTCCAGTTAAGTGTAAAGCAATGAGTGAAACACAGAATCACCATTTGGCAAATATTATGGTAATAATTGTCACAGGCATAATCCACTGATGGAAGATAAAATCAGTGAGTAAAGATATGATGAGAAACAAAGTATCTGCATAGTCTCAAAGTATTTTCTCCAAGAAATGTATTGATTACAAAAGGAAAATCAGTAAATTTACAGTGGAGGGGAACTGTAGATACCACTTTAACCAAGTTATCAAGGTTAATATCACAATTTCATATGGCTAATTTCAAGGTTCTTATTACAAAATATGTGTGAATAATGCATATTTACAATATATACTCCCTGATATAAAGAACTAAGAAAGACAAAACATTACATCTGTGGTGTTCATCATATTCTTGCCAAAAAATGCAAAACTTTATTCTATTTATGAGAAGACATCCGACAAACCTAAATTAAGGGAGATTCCATGAAACACCTGACCAGTATTCTTCAAAAGTATCAAGGTTCATGAAAGACAAGACTGAGTAACTGTCACACATCGGAGGAGACTTAAGGAGACATGACAAACAAATGCAGTGTGGGAACCTAGACTGGATCTCGAAACAGAAAAAGATATTAGTGAAAAAACTGGATTTTTTTTCTATTTAAGTTATTTGCAAGGTACCAGTGTTACTTTGTTGTTTCTGATAAATGTACTATGGTTATGTAAGTGTTAAGATTAGGAGAAGCCAGATGAAAGGTATTTGAACTCTGTGCTATTTTTGCAACTTTTCTGTAAAATCATTAAAAAAAAAAAAAAAAGGTTTCTTAAATCTACATTTCTCCCAAAGGGAGAGGGAGGAAAAAAGAAACAATATGAGCCAGAAGACAATGGAATAACGTATTTAGAGTTCTGAAAGGAAAAAAACTATCAAGTTAGAATTCAATCCTAACAGAAATATCTTTCAAAATGAAGGCAAAGTAAAGACATTTTTCAGACAAACGAAAACAGAATTTCTTGTCAGTATCTTGTGATATTAAAAATGTTAAAGGACAGGCCAGCCCGGTGGCTGAGTGGTTAAGTTCATGTGCTCCGCTTTGGCGGCCCAGGATTTCACCGGTTCAGATCTTGGGCATGGACATGGCACTGCTCATCAGGCCACGATGAGGCCGCATCCCACATGCCACAACTAGAAGGACCCACAACTAAAATATATGACTATGTACCAGGGGACTTTGGGGAGAAAAAGAAAAATAAAATCTAAAAAAGTTGGCAAAAAAAATGTTAAGGGAAGTTTTTCAGGCTGAAGAAAGTTATTCTAGAGGGATACTCAGATCTACACAAAGGAATGAAGAGGATAGGAAATGGTAAATACGTGGGGAAATATAAAATACTTTTTTCTCAATTTTAATTTCCAAGACAGTTGACTGTTTAAAGCAAAAATTTTAATGTTTTATAGGGTTTATAATATTTAGATGTAAAATTTAGAAGTAAAAAAGGTAAAAGTATACTGTGCTAAGGTTCTTCTATTAATGTGAGAAGTGATCTAATCCTGTTTGAAGGTAGACTGTACTAAGTTAAAGGTGTATATTATAAACCGTGGTGTAACTGCCAAAACAAAATTAGGTACACTTAATAAGCTACGAATCATAAAAGAGCTCAAGTGGCTGTTTTAATGTTACACAAAAGTAGATTTCAGAGCAAGGGATATATTTCCAGTAATAAAGTCTTTTCATTATGATAAAGATGTCAATTTATCCTATTTAGATACGTAATAACAGAGTTTCAAAACACTTGAAGCAAAAACTGACAGAATTAGGAGAAACAGGCTATCCACAATTATGTAGTTGGATGTTCCAACATTTCTCTTTAAGCAATTGATGGCGTAAGTAAGCACATATTAAAGAAATTGAATCTTAATTTGAATTTTCCCGAAAGAAACATCAAGGCCTAGGTGGTTTCACTGATGAATTTTATCAGACATTTGAGGAAGAAAATCCCAATCTTAAACTATTTCAATAAATAAAGGAGGAGGGCACACTTTGAAATCATTTATGGGTCCAGCCTTATCTTGGATACTAAAACCAGACAAAGATATGACTTATCCCTAATGAACGTTGATATCTCCTTCATGAACATGTACATAAGAATCCTTATCTAAATAATTGCAAATCAATTTCAAGAACTTATGAAAGAATATATATCATGACCAAATGGGCTTTATTTCAGGAATCCAAGGTTGATTTCACTTTCAAAATCAATTTTAATTAACTGCCTTAATGGAGTAAAGAAGAAGAATCATGCTCATCTTAATAGGTATAGAAAAAGCATCTGGCAAAATGCAACCTCATTTTGTATCATGATACCTCAGCAAACAAGGAATAGAAGGATATTTCCTCAACCTGCTAAATGATGTACAGTGAACACGATACTTTAATGGTGAAGCTTTCAGCCCAGGCTTTCTCTCTTAAGGATTTAAGTACAAAACAGCATTGTATTAGAGGTCTTAGCTAGTACAATAAGGCAAGAGAAAGAAATAAGTCATAGAGGTTCAACAGGAAGATGGTATAGAAGTGCCTTTTTGCAGACAATCTGATTATATACATAGAAAACTCTAAGCAACCCCCAGTGCCCCCCAGAAAAGAGCACCTAGAATTTTAGTAAGTGAATGTGGCAAGGTTACAGGATACAAGATCAATATACAAAAATAAATTGTATTTTAGGGGCTGGCCTGGTAGCGCAGTGATTAAGTGTGCACATTCTGCTTTGGTGGCCCAGGGTTCGCTGGTTCCGATCCTGGGTGTGGACATGGCCCCGCTTGGCAGGTCATGCTGTGGCAGGTGTCCCACATATAAAGTAGAGGAAGATGGGCAGGGATCTTAGCTCAGGGCCAGTGTTCCTCAGCAAAAAGAGGAGGATTGGCAGCAGATGTTAGCTCAGGGTTAATCTTCCTCAAAAAAAGAAAAAAAGAAAGAAAAGTAAAGTATCATTTACAATAGGATTCAAAAAATGAAAATGAAGTAGGGATAAATTTAACAAAATAATTGCAAGACGAAAACTACAAAATACTGCTGAGAGAACTTAAAGGAGACCCAAATAAACAGAGAACTCTACCATGTTAATGGAATAGAAGGCTCCTGTCACTGTACTCAAAACCCTACATATGTTTCTTGAACATGCCAAACATATTTCCACTTCACACCCTTTGCACTTGCTGTTTCCTCTGCCTGAAACAGTATCCCCAGATAGCTCGTTCCCAGACCTCCTTGAGCTTTGCTCAGAGGTCTTTCAGGGAGGCATTTCCATATAAAATAGCTCTTCCTTCCATTGTTGTTTATAGCATTTAATTTAAAAATTAAATTATTTATCGCCTTAAAGATTTTACTTATTTTTTTGTTTCCTCTCTCTGGAAGGTAAATTCCCTCAACTGAAGGACTTTGTCTACATTATTCAGTGCTAACTATATAGTAAGTGTGGTCTATTCTGCTGAAATGCACATTACTATAATGTGAACTAGCTCATAGACAGTACGTATATAGACATATATGTTACATTGCACTAGAAATGCCTGCTTTATTTCTCTATTATATTTTAGGATGTAATTGGAAAAAGTTGAATTTAGCTTTGGTTCTGTCAATAACTTTTCAATTCCCAGGAACTTCTCCTATCATGCATTTCAAAAATTAAAATCCATGGAGTTATGGCATGCAACAAAAGAAAAAACAGATAAATTTAATTGGACTTCATCAAAATTAAAAACTTTGGTGCATCAAAGGAAATTAAAAGACAGCCTACACAATGGAGGAAATATTTGCAAAGTATATATCTGGTATTCAGAACATAAAGAGAACTCTTACAACTCACAACAAAAAGACAAACAGCTTGATTAAAAAATGAGCAAAGGAGTTGAATAGACATTTCTCCGAAGAAGATTTACAAATGGCCAAGAAGCACGTGAATTAATGCTCAACATCACTAGCTGTTATGGAAATACAGATCAAAACCACGATGAAATACTACTTCTTACCCACCCACTAGGCTGGCTGAAAATTAACAAAAAGGGAAATAATAAGCATCAGTGAGGATGTAGAACAATTGAACCCTCATACTTTGCTAATGATAAAGTGAAATCGTGCAGCTGCTGTGGAAAACAGTGGGTCCTCAGCGAGTTCAACATAAAATTACCACATGACCCAGCAGTTCTCCTCCTTGTGTATACCCAGAAGAATGGAAGATAGATACTCAAATAAAACAGCAGGTTCATGGCAACACCATTCACAGAAGCCAAAAGGTGGAAACAGCCCTAATGTCCACCAGCAGCTGAGTGGATAAACAAAGTTGCAGTGTCTATACATGTGATGGAATATTATTCAGTCGTTAATAGGAATGAAGTACTGATAACTACTACAATGTGGGTGGATCTTGGAAAATATTATTCTAAGTGGAAGAAGCTAGAGACAAAAGGTCACACGTTGTATGCTTCTATTTATATGAAATATCCAGAATAGGTAAGTCTGTAGAGACAGAAATGAAGACAAACTTGTGGTTTCCAGGGATTCACAGGAGGGGATAAAGGAAAGCAACTAACTGCTTAATGGGTATGGAATTTCCTTTTGAGATGATGAAAACGTTTTGAAACTAGGTAGAAGTGATGGTTGCACAACATTGTGAATGTACTGAATTGTTCACTTTAAAATGGTAAATTTTATATTATGTGACTTTCGCCTCAATAGAAAATAAATAAAAATGGAATTATTGAACTTAATCTAGGTTAAGAGCATGCGTGGTCTGAAATCAGACACACATGGAATTGAATCCTAGTTCCTGCCATCTCTTACCTCTGTGACTTTGAGTAAGTTACCTTAAATTTTCTCTTCTGTAAAATAGGCATGTTAGTACTTTTCTCAGAGGATTTTTGTGAATATTAAATGGGATCTGTGAAATGCTTAGTTTACTGCCTTTTTGCTGCTGCTATTGGTTTTTATTTTATTCTTCATTTGTAGAGTGGAAATAATAGTATGGGCTAGGATTATTCTGACGATTTAATGAGTTAATCCATGTAAAGGGTTTAAAACTGTGCCTGGCACATTGTAAATTTTCAAAATGTTTACTAAGTTATTACTACTATATGAAAAAATCCTTAGAGGGAACGTTTTTGCATTTTGCTTTTTCACATCTGCATCTAAATAAGGAAACTAATTTCCGTATTGGAAAATGGCCTTTTCAAAATTTGTACTGTCAATGACAAACAGCTAGGAATAGAGCCTGGTCTTTCAAATTCCACTACTACTACGTTCAAAGGATTGTAGATATGTGATTCTTATTTCCTCTCCAGGTGTGGTGAAAACACTTGATTTTTACTTGTTAAAAAACATAGATGTTGGGGCCAGCCCTGTGGCGCAGCAGTTAAGTTTGCACGTTCCGCTCTGGCAGCCCGGGTTTTGCTGGTTCGGATCCCAGGTGTGGACATGGCTCCACTTGGCAAGCCATGCTGTAGTAGGCGTCCCACATATAAACTAGAGGAACATGGGCACGGATGTTAGCTCAGGGCCAGTCTTCCTCAGCAAAAAGAGGAGGATTGGCAGCAGATGTTGGCTCAGGGCTAATCTTCCTTAAAAAGAAAAAAGAAAGATATTGATCATTTAGCTATAAGTTGTTAAACTTTGGTTGTCTAGAGTTTATTATATAGGTTGTTTCTGCCTGCATTAATTACTATTTACTGGTGTGTCATCAGAAGCCAAGCTTTGGAAAACTAATATTATAGTGTCTCGAGGTTGCAGTTAATCCTCTTGCCACTGGATGGTGCTTCTGCCACATCGTTAAGGCAAATTGTTTGGCTGATATTGTTTCTCCCTTTCCTGAGCAGCTGAAAATTGATAAATGAGTTAGACTGTGGTGAATTGAAATACTCTCTTGAGCTGGGTCCCAGGAATCTGTATGATGTGGGGATTTTCTTTAGTGTGTTTTTACATGAGCAAAACCTGAAAAAGATCACTGGTTGGCTCAAACCCTGTGATTGCTCTAGTCTGTGGTAATTTAGCAAATGATAGTGTGGCGGGAGACTCTGCTCTTCCTCCTGGCAGAATCTTAAAGGGTGATAGGTTTTGCTAGCTTCTCTTGGCAGCTGAGCTATTGATTTTGTTCTAATCCCTAAATTTTATCAAAAATTTTTCTACTCTAAAGTGTGAGTTTTTCCATATTTAGGTATGTGTATGTTTGGGAGTATGGAAAGTGCCTGCTGGAGCGACAAAGGTGGTTTTTGGAAACAGTGTACAGTGGTAGAAGTTGTGCTTGAGTATGACTACAGGAGGAAGCTGGAGGGAATGCGGCTGCAGGGGTGGCCTGGGGCCCTGCTAGAAATACTACGAGCAAGTTGAACTGTTTAAGTAGTGAAGAGAAATGTATTTGTAAACATACCTCCTTCTCTATTAACCTAGTTTTTATTTCTACCAGTGTGACAGGTATAGAATATTAGAAGTCAGTAGTACTTCAAGGTCTATGACAACAGCAGCAACAACAAATCCTTGCCCCATGCCCACCTGTGTGTTGTTACTTTCCCCAAAGGTTTTTTGGCTTTTTCTTAAGTTATTCAACCCCATATTCCCTACTTATATGCTTTCAACTTTAAAAAAAACTAATTTTAGAAAGTCTCTCTTGTTATGGAAAGTGAAAATCGAATACTCTTCTCCCTGGCGCCTCTTCCTTCATCTTCTCAAATAGTTAGATCACATGTTTTTGTTCACTGTTAAACCAAGTAGTGTACTATAATTGCATTTCCTTTCCTGGACAACTTTTTGTTTTTACTGTAGTTTACAGTTCCTTCATTGTTACATTTGCTGAGATTCAGGCCGCTATCCATACTTTATCCCAAACTCTCCAACAGAATTGCCAAACCCTCTGAATTCTGCTTTCATACATAGTCCAGTAACACCATTTCTTGTGCTTCCCTTCTTAGGAAGCATACTTCTTGGAACATTTTTCTCATTTTATTCTGTCTTCATTCTCTGTGAACTGGTTGCTCTCTAGGCCGATTCCAACTGCCTTTTACCTCACTCTTTGCTGGATTTCTTTTCTTCCTATTCTTGGTAAAGCAGTCTCTCCTAGTAGGTGTCTTAAAAAAATGTGTGGTTGCTGCATAGGTTGAGATCTTTCATGTCTGGAGATGCCTTTATTCTACTCTCTCATTTGATTTTGGCTGCATATAGGTTGAAAATGCTTTTTAAAGACATTATCTTTTTGTAGTATTCTGGATTCTAGTGTTGCTATTGAGAAATCTGAGAAGTTCAGAGTTGTCATTCTTGATTGTTTAATATGACCTGGTTTGTTTCTCTGCAGAAGCTTTTATAATACTATATTCCTGGTGTCCTGAAATTTTATGAGGATGTTACTTGGTGTAGATCTTATTTTATTCATTACACTAGGCACTTTTTTGGTGGGTCTTTCAGTCTAAAATAGATTCATTTTGTTCTGTTAAGTTTTCTTGCATAATTTTTTAATTATTATTTTCTGTATGTCATTTTCTGTGTTCTTCCTCGAACTTCTATTAATTAGATGTCAGACCTCCTGGTTTGATCTTACATTAACTTGTCATATCTCACATATATTCTATGCTTTGTCATTAAGTTTTATTTTCTGGGAGATCTCAATTTTCTCTTAGAGCTCTTCTGTTGAATATATTATTTCTGTCTTTTATTTATTTTTTTCAATTTCCAGGAGTTTTCTGAGTCAGGTTTCTTTTTCTTCCTTCCTCCCCACCGGCCCCCCCCCCCCCCCCCCCCCCCGTGTTTTTCATCTTATTCTGAGAAGATAAAGGAACTGTTTTTTTCCTGTGCATTGCCCCTGTTTCCTTCAGGTTCTCCTTTTTTGTTTTGTTTGTTTGTTTGTTTTGGTATCTCATTGGAACCTTTGTCCTTCATGTTTTGGCCTGAGAGGCTCTAAAAAGCTGATTGGAAGCTAAGTGGACAAGTGTGGAGCTTGTCAAGTGGTGAGTTTCACCTTAAGGGTGAAGTTTCTGTCTTTTCTCAGGGACTCTTCCTTTCTCTAGAAAACATCATTTATCTTTTTATTCAACAAATATGTTTTGAATGCCTACTTTATATCTCAGGCATAGCTCTTGGTGCTGGGAAGTTAACTGAATTAAATAGATAAAAGTCCCTGCCCTTGTCGATCTTGAATATATTTTGGCAAAGGGAGGGAGACAGTAAATACCAGGAATAAGTAAATGTGGTATATTTGAAGAATGTTAAAGATAAAAAGTAAGGAAGAGGGATAGGGAGACAATGGACATGGGGAAACGTTGCAGCTTAGGATAGGGTGGTAGCTAGGGAAGGGAGCCGTGATGGAGATTATTCCAGGTTGGAAAAACAGTGTATGCAAAGGCCTGGAGGTGGGAATCTGCCTCACCTGTGTGTGGAACAAGGCGGCCAATACAGTTAGCTCGATCAGAATAAGGTGATAGAGAAAATGATGTCAGGGTTGAAAGGGGAAAGTGGGTAGAATGGATAGGGCCTTAGGACTATTTTAAGGACTTTTGCTTTTAGTGTTTGTGAAAGATGGGATTTGGAGACAGCCAATAAGCATTTGGGTATCATAAGTTTGGAGTTCAGGGCAGAGGTCTGGGCTATGATATAAATTTGAGAGTTATCAGTGTGTATGTGGAATTTAGAGCCTTGAAATTAGGGAAAATCACCAAGAGAATGAGAGATAATAGAAAAGAGAAGTTCACTCCAATTTTTAGAAAAGCTCAGAGAGATGAGGAGAAACCAGTAATGAAGACTGAAGAGTGGCCAGAGAGGTAGGGAAACCAGGAGAGTTTTTGTGCGGAAAAGAATGAAGAACTCATTCAGCTTCTGCTAATTAGTTTGCGGAAACACAGCGTAAGATTGAGAGGGAAACTCCAGGAGTCTAGGATGAGATTTCTATCTTGAATAATTAGATCGGTGGCTTAAAACAGCCTGAATTGTTAGGAGCTTTCCAGTTGTACCTGATTTCCATCCTAAATGGTTTAGAACTTTCAGACTGTGTCCTAATTTCACCTCTCTTCGGGAAAGTTTTCTGAAATAGTATTGGTTGTCAGGTTTGTCATTAAGATTATTTAACAAATTGTATGCCTAACTGGAATTGTTAGTCTTGTTCAGAGTTGGTCTTGACAACCAGGTCATTTAGAAAACTTTTCTCAATAATTCCTAGAGAAAAAAAAAATACAGGCTGAGGGTTACAAATGCTAAGCAAATGGCCCTTTTTCCTTTGCTTGAGTATGGAAAACAGTGAAGCCAAGCTGAAAACTTTGGTTGGTTAAAGAGCAGACAGATCTCGGAAGGTCTGCAGTGCTTTTACTTCGTATAGCTGGAAGCTCTCGACTAGTAGATGCATCAACGTTTGTATTTTCATGCCTTCTTAATGGATTGACCCTGTTTAGCCCTGGTAGTATTCTTTTGTTCTGTAAGCTAGTGAAGACTGTATATTTTTTTCCTACTAGGAAACATCTTTTTATTCTTTTGCATTAAAATATTAGATATTTTAAAGTTTCCTTTTTTATTTCCTAATTGTAAAAACTTGCTATTTCTTCTACCATCTTGGATCCTGTATGTATCACTCAAGTTTAAGATTGAACACATTTGGTCAGAATTGCATACTTAGTGAATATCCAGAGCTAAACAAACACACATTTTTAAAAGTGTAAGTGTTTTTACTCCAATTAATTTTACTATAGCCAAGTTCAGAGTCATAGATACAATTTACCTCTTTTTTCTCTATGTTATAGGAATAGACTTTAAGATCAAAACAGTTGAGTTACAAGGAAAGAAGATCAAGCTACAGATATGGTAAGTGATGGCTAATTTACTCACTTTATATAGTAGAATGCCAAGTTCCTGAAGGTTTGGCAGTGAAATCCTTCCTTGTTACCGGTTTAGATTCTGTGAGACTTCCCTTTCTAAAGCCAGCAATCGGTGACCTCCTTTCAGTGAAGTAAAAAAATTGTTGCCATGGACTTTGGAGTCCATGAGATCGGGCTGTTTTACTTTTTCCACTAACTGTATGAACTTGGGCAAGTTACATACTCACTGTGAGGCTCTTATATCTTCTTAATGTAAATTGGAGATAATACCACCTATCTCAAAAGATTGTTATAAGGATTACATGAAATATCTCTGTAAAGCCTTTAGCACAATACTTTGCTCACAAACACTCAGTAAAAAAAAGTGAATTGGGGCTACCTCAGTGGTGTAGTGTTTAATTCAGGCACCTCACTTTGGCAGCCCAGGGTTTGCAGGTTCGGATCCCAGGTGCAGACCTACACACTGCTCATTAAGCCAAGCTGTGGTGGCATCCCATGTACAAAATAGAGGAAGATTGGCACAGATATTAGCTCAGGGACAGTCTTCCTCACCCAAAAAAAAAAAAAAGAAAAGTCATAATCCTTTTGTTGCTTTGAGTTTTAAGCTATAAAACATTTATTTTCTTTAATGTGTTTATAACTTTTTATAAGCATTATTAGTTTGTATAGGGTTTGCCCCCATAGAAGTATAATAAAATTCTTTAAATTTGTATTCAAGTATGAATCATAGACTTTAAAATTATAATAGCAGTATTTTTCAGTGAATATTAAGTGTTTTGCATATATTATGTGTATTAACCCATTAAATACTCACAATGACCCTGTGAGATATGTGTTATTCCTTTTTAACAGCTTTGTTGAGGTATAACTGACATAATAGTAAACTACACATATTTAAGGTGTACAATTTGGTAAGTTTTGTCATATGTGTAAACCTGTGAAACCATCACCACAATCAAGATAATAAACATATCCATCACCTCAAAAGTTTCCTCAAGCCTCTTTATAATCTCTCCTTCCTCCCTCCCTGGTCATTCCTAGGCAACCACTCTTCTGCTTTCTGTCACTATAGACTAGTTTTCAATTTCTAGTACTATTTATAAATGCAGTCATCTAGCATGTTCTTTTTTTTTTCATATTCTGGGTATGTGTGAGGAGTCTTGCTTTTATTCAGCATAATTATTTTGAAAATTATCGATAATTTTATGTGTATCAATAAGTTCATTACTTTTTATTGCTGAGTAGTATTCCATTGTTAAGATATATCACAGCTTACTTATTCATCATAAAGCTGCTACAGATCTTTGTATAGCAGGCGTATGCTTTCTTTTCCCTTGGAGTATCCCTATTTTACAGATAATGAAACAGAGGCATTTTGAAATAATTTAACCAAGGTCTTACAGCATGTAAATAGCAGAGCTGGGATGCATTACATGCTCAGAATGTAGAGTCGAGAGTGGCATTCTTAATTGCTGTACTGCCTCCTATAAATAGTGCAGTTTGTCAATTGCTTTTGCTGCTCTATCCAGTTACTATCATTTTTTTTCTTCATTGCCAGTCAACAATTGTGTTTAATTTGAATTCATGTTATCTTGAGTTTTACTGTAACAGGACCTATCATAGAATGGTTATGAGGATGAGTGATACATCTAAAGCACTTAGAGCAATGTCTGATGCATAATTAATGTTCAGTAAATCATAGCTGTTATTATTTGGGGATCTCCCACTATGAAGATAGAACCCTAAGAATAGTATGAACAGAGAAGGAAGTTAGCAAAGGAGATTGCAAAGCCATGTTTGGAGAGTTAGAAGAAGAATTAGGAGAGAAGAATGAATTCAAAAGACAGTTTCAAAAAGTTAGATATACTCTTTTCAAGGAAGCTGATAATTAGAAGAAGTAGGATATGTTTAACCAGAATGTCTTCATTACCTGACCGTGTAATAGAATTATAATCTTTATAACATCTTTAAAATTGAATACAATTTAAATAAAATTTAGACATTTTAAAGCATTTCCTAAATTTAATGATTCTCTTTGAAGCACAATCCACTTGATGATCATTGATTTTTCCCTACTTTACCTTGGAAGTAACTCAGCAAGTGATCTATGCCTCATATTCTGTTTGGTTGTAATTAAAGCTGATCTCAAAGGAAGGGACGTCAGTTATTTATTCTGAATTTCAGCCAGCTCCCCTCTCCTTTTTTAGTTTTCTTTTTTAGCCCCACACCCTATCCTTGGCCCTACATGGTGGTCTGTGTTCCAGGTCACTCATAGGCTCTGCCATACTGACTTGCTCTCTTCTCAACTGCATCCCCTCTGTACACACTTTAAGCCAATAATTTTCAGGCTTTTTTTGACAGGAGGAGGTACGTTTTACATTGTGACTAAATGTACATGTACGTGTGTGTATGTGTGTGTTTATAACAAAAACAAAAGCACGCAAAACTTTTTTTAGATATATTTTTCTTTATATAATATGTAAAACCTTTCCTACTATCATACTAAATCTGTCCTGTTCCTCCTCCTATACTCTGTCTTCCACAGACTTTCCCTTCTTCTGTTCCTTGACCTTATGGCTTTAAACTTTTTCCCCTCCATTTATCATTTTAGTCTCTAGTTTTTAGAAGTAAACAGTAAGAGCTAACGCTTGTTTTTAGAAAGAGAGCCTTCCTCAGAAGATGCTTGTTTGGAACAGTAAGTCTTCAAGATTGATCTAGAAAAGATTAATGGCCTTCAAGATTAATCTAGAAAATATTTCTGTTGTGCCTATAAAGCTCAAGAATAGCACAGAAATAACATTTCAAAGTTAGAGTTGTTTAATTTTTAGACATTTTTACTAGAGCCTCTCTCAGGTAAAACGTTTCAGAAGGAAAATTTGATTTAGTCTAGGTTTTCATGTATACAGTTGACTGCTTTTAATTTGAAATAATTCATTTTCCTATAAAGATTAGGAATAAGTGACTGGTTAAAAGTTACAATTAATAGTTTTTAAGAGGTTAGCGTGATGCCAAATGATTTTGTGTCTTTGCTTGAGATGACGTTGCTAACATTCCAGGAAGAAGCCGTGTAGCTCCAGGTGAAGAGATCTGGGATTGCTACAGTAATTCAAGAAGGCTTTTAGCATGAGAAACCCATTACTCATAATTTACAATCTATCCTCAACTTTAATGCTTTGCTTCCACTAGCTACTAAAAAGCACAGTGATTTTTATCTCTTTCTAGTTTGAATGGATAGATTCAGATTCTTGTTTCAACATGAAAAATTCTTGTTCTGTGATTGAATATTAGTTTTGGAAACTTTGGTCAGTCTGTGCTAGAGCTTTGTTTTATTTTTCTTTACTCGAATGATCTTCACTTCTTGCTTTCTTTCCAGGAATCTTTTAGTCTATTTGTTGCATAAGGGTGGAGATTGGTCTCACCCTGGCCAAGACATGTGTGTAGGCCTAAAATTAGCTCGTTTGGCTGATGGAGAAGCAGCTGTGGGTTTTTAAATCCCAGATTTCTAGAAAGTTGCCATCACAGTATTTTTTGCTATCTGCATTTTCCATAGAGTAGCGGGACCTGCCAGGAAAACAGCCATAGTGGGTTACTTCCAGTCTGTCTTTTCTTTTTTTCCTTTTGTGTTTTTTGAAGGGGAGGGGGTTCAGAAATGTTTGTCACTGTCAGCATCTGTATCTTGTACCAGCAGCAAATTTGACATCAACACGGTCGCTAGAAACCAGTAGTGTCACATTGTAGAAGAATCTGCCTACCTAAGGTGCCAGGCAGTTGGGAGTCATCTTTGATCCTTTCCATTCCCTTAACTCCACCAACGAATTTAGCCAGGCCTGCTGATTCTGTCTCCAGAGTGTGTCCGCGATCCGTGCACAACTCCCCGTCTCCACTGTTTCCCTCCTAGTCCAAACCACCACTGCCTCTTTGAACTAGTGCAGCAGGCTCTTGATGTCCTAACAGCCCTTTCTTCCCCTTTTGCCTTCTTCCAGTACTTCTTCCACGTGACAGCCAGAGTAAACCTCTTTCAAATACAAATCTGCTCATGGTTGTCATTCCTTTCCCTGTCTGTAACCATTTTGATTTTACATTGCATTTCAAACAAAAGTTCAAATTCCGAATCCAAATCCCTTACCACAGTTTACAGAGATTGGCCTCTGCCCACCTTTCTGACCTCATTTTTCTGCTCACTTCTGTATACTCTCTACCCCCAGCTGATCTCCTTTCAATTCCGTGAACATGGCAAGCTCTTTTCCAATTTAGGACCTTTGTACATGCCCTGAGAACCTCTCTCAACCCCTCAGCACTCCCCCTAAACCCCCCATAGCTAGACTGAGCATTCTGAAGTACCACTCCGTTCCAGAGGCTTCCCATTTTAACAGAAATAAAGTGTGAAAACTCCAGGTTCTAGTTACCGCCCCTTCTGACTTCGTCTCTCACCAGCTTTGCTCCAGCCACTATGGCCATTTTTTCCTCCCTTGAGCATGCCAAGCATGTTCCCATCTCAGGGCCTTGTACTTCAACTGTTCCTTCTGCTTGGAATGCCCTTTTTTTTTTTTTTTTTTTTTGAGGAAGATTAGCTCTGAGCTAACAGCTGCTGCCAATCCTCCTCTTTTTGCTGAGGAACGCTGGCCCTGAGCTAATATCTGTGCCCATCTTCCTCCACTTTATATGTGGGACACATACCACCGCATGGCTTGACAAGTGGTGCCATGTCCCCACCCGGGACCCGAACCTGTGAACCCCGGCCACCGAAGCGGAACATGGGAACTTTGCTGCGCCACCGGGCCCAGACCCTCCTTGAATGCTTGCTGCCTTCTCTCCTTCAGATCTCAGTTCAGTGTTAGCCTCTGAGAGAGGCCTTGCGTGGTGACTGGCTAAAGCAGTCCAGGCCTCCAGGCACGAGCACGTTTATCCTAGTTTACCTTGGTCAGAATATTTTTTAGTATCTAAACTTAGCGTATTTTTTAAATGTGTTCATTATTGTCCCCCCATTAGAATGTAAGCTTTTTGAGGGTGAGGATTCCATCTGGGTGATTTATGGTTATATAACCACCACCTCAAACAGAGCCTGGCATCCAGATGCTCAGTAACTGTTTGTTGATTGAATGACTTTGGTTGATTTCTGTTCGTACTTCACTTCTCACTCACCTTAAGCATCACGTCTGTGGAGAGGACCTCCTGAGTCATTCTATCTAGATTACTTCTTCCCTCCCCCTTGCCCCATTCTTGCCACTCCACTCTGTTTACCTCGTTAGCATTTATCATAGTTGGGATTATATATTTATTTATTTGTGTGTTCCTGTCCCCACTGGAATGTAAGCTCTGTGAGGGCAGGCTTTTTACTTTTCACTTTATTTATTTATTGGATGCAGATAAGCATAATTTAAACTCATGGTATTTTGGATGTCGAGAAATCACATGTCTATGAGGAATTCCAAGTTTTGTTAAAATAAAACTCAATGTGAGAAATTTCACATCCTAATTTATAAAGTAAGGAATAACTTCATTATGTTACGCAAAATATAAAGTTAGGAAATTTGGGGTCTCTGCCTTGCACAGCAGATTGATGTTGTCTCTGGCCTGTTCCGGTGCTGTCAGTGCCCAGACTAAAAATAACTGTCATAATAGCAGCCGGAGTACACAGCTTCCCTGACCCTGTGTGTGGGACTAATAATTAAGAAAATAAGGTGTTTTAGTTGCTAGGAACGTATCACTCCTTTTATAATATATCAGTGGGAAAAAATAGGATTTCACCACATTCTCTCAGCTATGTATCTATTATTTTATGTAAGGAAAATTCTGTTGTCAGTGGTTTATAATTTCAGAAACCTGATTATACTACGTGGGCTGCAAAGAAAAAAATTTTAGTAGGAGAAGAAAATGAAGTTATTGGTTTTGGAAACAGGCTTTAAAACTATGGTGACATAAAAAGATATTGTGAACATATACATTGTTTAATTGCTCTTCAGATATTTAACACCTGCTTTTGTTTCTTGGCCTCAGTCTGCTTAGACTCGGGTGTATGTGTATGCAGGACTAAAAATAATGCGACCAATGAATAAGCAGCTGTGGTTATTTTTAGCCCTAGGTAAAGGGCTAGAAGTAGCAAGGCAAGGACTCTGTTCCTGGTTTGAAATGAATTGTTGATTGCCTTAACAATTGGTAAGGGCTGATGTAATGAACATCCAGAAAGGACCCAGGAAAAGGATAATGTGAGATCAAGGAGTCAAGGAGCCAGATCATCTTGTGGGGCAGATGCAGTCATGTTGAAAAGTGTAAACGTATGAAATGTGTAAATGAAAATGGGACATAGAAAGCTTTAAAAAACTTAGCAGGGAAAGCATATAAAAAGAGGGAAGATATTTGTGTGTAAGAGATTTTGGAAGATGGAGGAGACAAAATCAAAGAACACGGAGTTGTATGCTATGGATCAAAACAGAAGCTGACTTTGAACCTAGTAGTAATATCCTTTCTTTTCAGAGGGGTCGTTAATATTTCAATATGTTTTATATTGGTATTTCATAACTAACCCAGCATTATAACATAAAACTTGCTCTCGAGGTGCTGTTGATTTAGATATAGCTAAGTAGTTTCTTTGCTGTGTGCTCTTTTTTGGTGGAGAATTTAGTCATAGTTTTGACACTGAAATGTGTATATAATTTGCTGATTGTGTAATGTGAATGAATGGGGAGGAAGAAAGCATATAATAGCTAGACAGTGTTGGGAGTGGTGTTCATAGTAGAGTGCTGTGGAAGATCGTCTCCCTACGTTGTTATTACTTATGACAAAATTGAAATGAAAGTTTTGTCCCCCTCCTACACAATAGCTGTTAGGCGCTGCTGGAAGCCTAGGTCCTGTCTGCTCTGTCTTGGATAAGTATGTTTCCAGCCTGAGTTCTAGGTAGGAAACTTTAACCCCTCTCTAAGAGGATAGAATTATTAGTTAATTTACACTTCTTTTTTTACCAGTTCAGAAAAGAACTAAACTATTTCTACTGTGATGAGATAAATTTTTTATTGTTTTTTCATGAAAGCATTTATAATTATACCGATTTAAGTCACCTGTGACTAAATAGACAAGATTAATGAAAGATAAAACAAGAATTTGGAATTGAGAAAAATGGAAGATGTAGATATACTCTCTCTAAAGGACAACTCATTTCCTATGCTTAATTTGTAAGATTTACCTATAAACTTCTTGGCAGGCAAGGCAAAAAAGGGGGTAGTGAGGGAGGGCTTCCCACAATAAATTACATTATTCTTTTCAGAAATAATAGCGGAAAAAACCAGATCACGACAAATACAGAATAAGCTTTCATAAAGCTACTTCTTGTAATGATTCTTAATAAGTTAACATAATATTAAAGGTAATGGAGGGGGGCGGGCCTGGTGGCACAGCAGTTAAGTTCGCACATTCCGCTTTGGCAGCCCAGGGTTGGCCAGTTCCGATCCTGGGTGCACACATGGCACTGCTTAGCAAGCCATGCTGTGGTAGGCGTCGCACATATAAAGTGAAGGAAGATGGGCACGGATGTTAGCTCAGGGCCAGTCTTCCTCAGTAAATAGAGCAGGATTGGCAGCAGATGTTAGCTCAGGGCTAATCTTCCTCAAAAAAAAAAAAAAAAGGTAGTGGAGGGGCCTGCCCCATGGCCAAGTGGTTAAGTTTGTGCGCTGTGCTGTGGTGGCCCAGGGTTTCGCTGGTTCGGATCCTGGGTGCGGACATGGCACTGCTGGTCAGGCCACGTTGAGGCGGTGTCCCACATGCCGCAACTAGAAGGACCCACAACTAGAATATGCAACTATGTACTGGGGGGAATTGGGGAGAAAAAGCAGGGGAAAAAATTTAAAAAAAAACAAAGGTAATGGGGATAAAAATTGTGGTCTAAGGATGTAAATAAATATATAAATACAAACACGAGTGCCTGTGTGTGTAACCTCTTATTGATCTAACCTGATTTAAGGATACAACCTAGAAGAATTGACAGTAGCGTGTCTCTCAGATGGTTTTTCTTAAATGATATTTCTTTTGGCAGTTTTTTGGATTAATTATTGCATTATGTCCTAATTCTGTTTCTGCATACATACCCATTTTCAACACAGTAGACAGAATGATTCCTTTTAAACCCAGGTTAAGTTACTTTTCGCAAAATCCTCCAGCAGACTTCCCATCTCACGTAGAGGGAAAGCTGAAGTCCTTGCAGAGCAGAGGCCTGTAAGATCCTATACAATCTCCACTGCCAGCCCCTACCTCTCTGATCTCGTACTAATCTACTTCACTTGCTCCACTCCAACCGCACTTACCTCCTTACTGTTCCTCAGCCCTGCCTCAGGACTTTATATCACATCCTTATTCCCTCTGCCTTCTCATCGAGGCCTTCCCTCCCCACCCTGTTCAAAATTTCACTTGCTTGCAGCATCCCCAACATGAACCCCTAGTCTCTTTACTTTTTGTCTTCTTGGCACTTTTCACCCTCTGAAAATGTGTAATTCCAGAAATTGTGTTTTTTTATTTGTTGTCTACCCCTCAGATAAGAATACAAACTCCACTAGGGGAGGAATTTTTGTTCTGTTTACAGCTTTTTCTCCAGTGCATAGAGTAGTGTCTGGCATACAGTATTTGTTCAGCAAATACCTGCAGTATGAATACATGGGATTTTGAGTTATTTTAAAGGGAAGATCCATATACTTTGAGATCAGATTAGCAAGTGCTAGAGCTGAGATTCTCTTAAGAAGATTGAAAAGTCCAGCCAGGTCTCTTTAACTCTGCTAAGTCAAAAACCATTTTATTTTACCTTTATGCAGAAATAGGCTGCAGGCAAAGCCAAGGTTTTCCTGATGAAGCAGGGTTTTTGTTTTGTTTTTTTGGTGAGGAAGATTGGCCTGAGCTAACATCCATTGCCAAGCTCCCTTTTTGCTTGAGGAAGATTGTCCCTGAGCTAACACCTGTGGCAGTCTTCCTCTATTTTGTATGTAGGACGCCACCACAACATGACTTGATGAACAGTGTGTAGATCCATGCCCAGGATCTGAACCAGCAAACCCCAGGCTGCCAAAGCAGAGTGCACAAACTTAACCACTACACCACTGGGCCAGCCCCTGAAGCAGCTTTCAGTACAGCTTAAACACAGACAGATATTAACTTGAGAGAGCTCTGAATACCCTAGAGCATCTACAAAGAAGGTTTTGATTTAGAACATCTTAAAAAAACAGTTTTTCAGTTACACACAATGATATTATTACATCTTTGCATGTTTTTATAGTCCTGGTTGCTTTGGAGATATCTATAACAAATACAAATAAGTTATAGAATTTTACTTTAGTTATCCCTCCAAGTTGTTTGTGAATGAAAAAATACCTTCAAGGTCACCCAGCTGGAAAGATTCCAATCCTTCCAGTGAGTTTATCCTTCGAGGGTAAACTCAAATCTGACTCAAACCCATGGTTCTGTCTGCGTTTTTGCATAATGCCTAGTACATGGTGGACGCTCAGTACATGTATGAATTGATGGATAAATGGATAGAAGGCAGATATATGAACATGTTAATTGCATACCAGGATTGAATGTAAGGAATATTGAGGTAGTGGTAGTTCTGTTATATTCCTCGCTACTCATATTTTTAGGTATATAAGCTTTATTTTTAAAATATGTATGTTTTTAAGGGTCATTTAACTGACTGGGAGTGCCTTGATTCTAAAATTTAATAGGGAACCTGCAAGGTGAAATTCTGAAATACTGACTGATTAATAAACATGGTGCTCATTCACTATGTAGGTAAATGTGGATTCTGCTGTGAACAAGACAGACAAATCTCTGATGGAACTAGCTTTTAGAGGGCATGGGAGACAAACAGTACATAAACAAATCTGTAATAAGTGCTATGCAGAGAAGTAAAGTAAGGAGATTCAGAGAGACATTGGATGGCTATTTAAATTGGATGGTCAGAGAAGGCTTCGCTGATAAGGTGATGCTTAAAATGTGAAGATGAGGAGGAGCCAATCATGTCCGCCATCCTAGTGCGTCTCAAGTGGTATTTCAGTGCAGCTTTGATTTGCAATTCCCTAATGACTAATGATGGTGAGCATCCTCTCAAATGCTTACTGGCCTTTTGTGTATCTTTGGAGAAATATCTATTCAGATCCTTTGCTAAGTTTTAAATTGGGTCATTTATCCTTTATTGTTGAGTCGTAAGAGTTCTTTATATAGTCTGAATACACAAGTTTCTTATCAAATAAATGATTTGCAAATATTTTCTTCCATTCTGTGGGGGTTTTTTTCACTTTCTTGATAGTGTCTGTTGAAGTACAGAACTTTTTAGTTTTGATGAAGCCCAATTTATCTATTTTTTCTTTGGTTGCATGTGCTTTTGGTGATGTATCAAAGAAACAGTTGCCAGATTCAGATAGGTGTTGCCCTATGTCTTCTTCTAAGAGTTTTAGTTCTTCCATTTGGGTCTTAGATTTGTTTTGAATTAATTTTTATATGTGATGTGAAGTAAGGGTCCAAGTTCATTCTTTTGCATGGAGATAGCCAGTTGTTTCAGCACCATTTGTTGGAAAGCCTATTGTTTCCTCATTGAAGCTGTTGGAAATTATAAGCAGAAAAATGATATATGATCAAATGTATGTTTAAAGAAGATCTCTCTGGCTGCTGTGTAGAGAGTGTCACCTTCTATACATCTTAATGTTAGAATGTCATCAAAGGATACTGAGAATGAGCAGCCAGTGCCATAGAACATAGAAACATGTGATGTCCAAAAAGTCATGAGAATAAAATATTTCAAGAAGAGAAGGTGGTCACCTATGGAATCTTGCTGTGAATGGTTAAGATACAGTCATGCGTTGCTTAATGAGGGGAATACGTTCTGAGAAATGCATCGTTAAGCGATTTCGTCATTGTGTAAACATAGAGTGCACTTACACAAACCTAGGTAGTATAGCCTACTACACATCTAGGCTGTATAATATTAATCTTATGGGACTGCCGTCATGTATGTGGTCCATGGTTGACCAAACCATCATTATGTGGTACCTGACTGTATGTAAAAAGGAACTAAATATTGGATTTGTCAGTCAGAAGGTTATTGGAGACCTTTTGAAGGAGAACAGTCTTTGTAGAGTAGCAATAACAGTCAGATTAGAATTGGTTGAGGGATGAATTTGGGGAGACAGAAACTAGAGATAACTCTTTTAAGAAGTTTACTGGGAGGGGCCGGCCCTGTGGCTGCGTGGTTAAGTTCGCACGCTCTGCTTTGGCTGCCCAGGGTTTCACCAGTTTGAATCCTGGGTGCAGACATGGCACCGCTCATCAAGCCATGCTGAGGTGGCATCCCACATGCCACAACTGGAAGGACCCACAACTAAAAATACACAACTATGTACCAGGGGGTTTTGGGAGAAAAAGGAAAAATAAAATCTAAAAGAAAAGAAAAAAAAAGAAAAACAACCACCACCATAAGACTTTCAGAAGAAAACAGAGGAGAAAATCTTTGGGACCTATGACTAGGTGGAATTCTTAGATATAAACTAAAGCTATGATCTATGCAGATTGAAGCCCAATTTATTGATTTTTCTTCAACAAAATTAAAAACTTTACCTCTACAAAAGACCTGTCAGGGAATGAAAAATCTAGTCACAGACTTGGAGAAAATACTTTTAAACCACATATCTGACAAAGGACTTGTATGTAAGAAGAATTCTCAACAGTTAAAAAACAGAAAAAGCAAACAGTCCGATTAGAAAATGGGCAAAAGACATAAACAGACATTTCGCCAGAGGATATATGGATGGCAAAAATGTTCAACATCATTAGCCATAGAGTAATAGAAATTAAAACGATGATGAGATATCACTACATGTCCGATTAGAACAACTGAAATAAAAATAGTGACAACACCAAATGTTGAGGAGGATACAGAGAAACCGGATCTCTCATACATTGCAAGTAGAAATATAAAGTGGCATAGCCACTCTAGAAAAGTTTGGCAGTTTCTTATAAAGTTAAACACCTACTTATCATATAGCTCAGCAGTAATATTGCTGGGTATTCATCTCAGAGAAGTGAAGACTTATGTTAACATGGAAACCTACACATGAATATTTGTAGCAAGTTTATTTGTAATAGCCCCAAACTGGAAACAACCCAAGTGTCCTTCCATAGGTGAGTAATTAAACAAATTGTGATACAGCTATACATCCAAGTACATCGCAGCAATAAAGTGGAACAGATTAGTATTACGGCAACAACTTGGATGGGTCTCAAGGGCATTATGGTGAAAAATGACCGTTTTGAAAGGTTGCATACCACATGATTCCACTTTATAACATTCTGGAAATGATAAAATTATAGAAATGGAAAACAGATTATTGGCCAGGGTGTAGGGGCTTTAGAGGTGGAGGAGTGATGCAACAGTTCTATCTTGTTTGTGGTGATGATTACACATATCCGTACATGTGATAAAATTGCAGAGAACTATCATACATGTGCCCACAGAAGTGCATGTAAACAAAGGTGAACTCTAAATAAGGTCTGTAGATGGTGGAATGTCAATTTCCTGGTGTAGCTTTTATAATATGATGTAAAATGTTACCATTGTTCCCCAGTGGCTGGGTGAAGGGTACATGTGACTTATTTGTACTGTTTCTGGAACTTCCTGTTGGGGCTATAATTTTTTTTTTTAATGAAACTTTAAAAAGTTTGCTGAAGGCCAGCCCTGGTGGCCTAGTGGTTGAGTTCGGTACACTCCACTTCCGCGGCCCAGGTTCCCTTCCCGGGCATAGATCTACACCACTCGTCTGCCAGTGGCCATGCTGAGGTGGCAGCTCACATACCAAAAGAGGAAGATTGACAGAAGATGTTAGCTCAGGATGAATCTTCCTCGGCAAAAAAAAAAAGTTTGCTGGGAATGGGAACAAAGAAATGGGATGTTGGTGGGATGTGGGGCTTTTTGTTTTATTTTTACTCTTTTAGAAAAGATAGGGGATACTAAAACATGTATATATGCCAATGAGAATGATCCATAAAAGGAAGAAATTAGTGATGCAAACGAGGAGAAAATTACAGGAGCAAAATATATATCTTAAATCTTTGGCTTGAAGACATTGAAAAATACTACTGTTTACGTATTTCTGTCTTGTCATTTAGAAATGAAGTTTATCTTTACAACTTTTTGTAAATGATTCTAAAGGTAAATGTGGCTGTACGATGTAGTTCTTTAATGTTGTAAAAAATTGTTCATGCTTTTGTATTACATTATGGAAACTAGATCACTAAATAAAATGGAATTCCAAGAGTTTTTATCACATTTGCTGGTATTCATTTTTAAATAACTTCAAGAGTTTTATCTGTTGCTTTCTGCTGTTTTCCCTTCCAGATTTTCATTCAGTATAGATAGGTCATTAATTTCCTTTGATTAAAAAGGACATTAACATATATAAAAAGGTATATATATGCTTATGAATAACCATAATTGTTTAATATTTAAGAATTAAGTGACTGGTGGTTCTGTTTTGCTTTGTGGTGTATTATAGTGGATTTTAATCTCTGTCTATCTTGCCAAACTATTCTACTGTTTTGCCTTTTATCTAGAATGTAGTAATATCAAAATGCTTAATATGAATTATTGCTATTTATTTCAGGGATACGGCAGGCCAGGAACGATTTCACACCATCACAACCTCCTACTACAGAGGAGCAATGGGTATCATGCTAGTATATGACATCACCAATGGTAAAAGTTTTGAAAACATCAGCAAATGGCTTAGAAACATAGATGAGGTAAGACCTAGAGATTGCATAAACCCTTCAAAACACATATTTGTGTGCTTGGTTGAGAAGAATAAGTATTCTAATTGATATTTAGGATATAATCTTCTTTCATTATTGAAGTCATTGAGTATTTCTACTTTTTAAAGATTAATGTTATTTTTTGCCTACTTTTTTCTTAAATTTTTGGGCAGGTCTGTTTAGAACTCCACCCAAGGCAGTTATTAAATTACTCTACAGCTGTACAGCCGTGTTGTAAGATGGCCCGACTAGAAGCCACCAGTGATTTAACACACCTCTTCTAAATGAGTTCTCTCTCGGTGAACTTTATGGAATGAATCAACTCTATTTTCAATAGTAATTTTAAAACTTATTTTTGGTTATGGAAGTGTCATATTGTTTGTTGACATTTTGAAAGATACAGAGTACTAATGCGGTAAAAACCTAACCAAGAAAATAGTACCATATCATTGCATGTAAGGACGTCAGTTTTTATAAGGTAAAGTTATGTGTCAAAGCGTGTCTGTTTCTGTGCTACAGCGTAAGTAGCCTCTTGTTGGAATTATTTTTCATGTCTCATTGCTGCCTTCTAGGCTTTGAATTGCTTTAAAACCAACTCTTTAAAGCAAGTTTTGACTGGATACATGAAGACCAAATCTTAAGCCAAAATTAGACCCAAGATGATATCTTCAACGGTAGCAATCGTAAAGGCTCATTACTAACTTTTCCATTGCCACAATAAATTTTCAAAGAGAAGCCTCTTAGTTTTTTTTTTAAGATTTTATTTTTTTCCTTTTTCTCCCCAAAGCCCCCCAGTACATAGTTATATATTCTTCGTTGTGGGTCCTTCTAGTTGTGGCATGTTGGATGCTGCGTCACCGTGGTTTGATGAGCAGTGCCATGTCCGCGCCCAGGATTCGAACCAACGAAACACTGGGCCGCCTGCAGTGGAGCGCGCGAACTTAACCACTCAGCCACGGGGCCAGCCCCCAGCCTCTTAGTTTTTAATAATTAGTTAATGATATGCATATTTTGAAACAAAAAAGCCTCCATTTTGGATTTCCTTAGCCTTTATTTTATAGTTTGTCCAAGTAGCATGTGTAATAAGAGCAGTTCATATAGAGACTATTCAGTGTTGTTCCAGCTACAACTCGTTTCCTTTTCTGTCACATCAACCGGGTATTCTACAGTTCAGTCCTATTCTGACACTAACTACCCAGCCTTAGTGTCAGATTCCCCAGGTTTAAGGACTCAGTCCCACAAGACTACCCTTTCTTCAGATACAAGTCTTGGGTTCCCCAGCCTACCTGCATTTCTGTCTGACTTGGCTACAAATTTGAGGGTTCCCGTGACCAACTTTCAGGTACAGTAGTTTGCTAGAATGACTCACAAAGCTCAGGAAAGCACTGTATTACAATTACAATTTTATTATGAAGGATACAACTCAGGAACAACTAAATGAAAGCTATGCATAGGCAAGGTATGGAGGTTGGGGAACACAGAGCTTCCATACCGTCTCTGGACCTGTCATCCTCTCAGCACCTTGATGTGTTCACCAACCTGGAAGATCCTCTGACTTTACTGTTGCAGTTTTAACTGAGGTTTCCTTACATGGACATGGTTAATTAAATCATTGGTCTCTGGTGGTTAAACTTAATCTCCGTTCCCCTTTGCCTCATGGGAAGTGGGGGTTGGGCAAAAGTTCCAACCCTTTAATCATGCTATTTGGTTCCTCTGGTGACCAGCCTCCATTATGAAGCTCTGTAGAGGCCCTCCATGAGTCCTTCCTTAGCTTAAACTTAGATAAATAGAAAGGGGCCTGTTATGATTAAGGAAAGACAGTCTTAGCTCTCAGGAAGTTAGGAGTACTGTGCCAGGAATGGGGACAAAGACCAAATGCATGTTTTTATTATACCACAGACGTATACACTTAACTTGGTAGGCTGGATGGCTTAAGTTTCCCAGCATGAGAACTAAGATACATAAAATCCAGCCATTAAAAAGAAAATCTGTTTTTCTGACATGTAAGAGATTGGCTTTGACTAATTTTCACTTTGTTGTAGAAGCTAAAACTTTAAATGAAAAGAAGCTGAATTGATTCAGCACCACTTTAAAAAAGATTATATATCACGATCAAGAGGAATTTACGTAGGAATGCAAAGGTGGTTCAACGTATGAAATCAATCAATGTAATACACTATATTAATAAAAGATAAAAACCATATGATCATGTCAACAGGCACAAAAAATCATTTGACAAAATTCAACACTCTTTCATGATAAAAGGACTCAACAAACTAGAAATAGAAGAGAATTTCTTTAGCCTAATAAAGAACATGTATGAAAATTCCACAGCCAACATCATACTTGCCCCATGCAATCAAGAACATGATAAGAATGCCCGCTGTGGCCACACTGTTCAGCCTTGTACTTGAGGTTCTAGCCAGGACAATTGGGCGCCAAAAAAAGGTCATCCAGCTTGGAAAGTGTAGCTATATTTGTAAATGATACGATCTTGTATATAGAAAATCCTAAGGAGTTCACACAACTATTAGAACTAATAAATAAGTTCAGTAAGGTTCTAGGAAGCAAGATCAGTATACAAAAATCAGTTGTACTTCTGTTAACTAGCAATGAGTAATCTGAAATGAAATTAAGAATGTATTCCATTTAAAATAGCATCGAAAAGAAAAAACTACTTAGATGAAAAACCTAACCAAAGAGGTCTAAGACTTGTGCACTGGAAATCATAAAATATTGTCCAAAGAAATTAAAGAAGATCTAAAAAAGTGGAAAGACATTCCACTTTCATGAATTGAAAGACTTCATACTGTGAAGATAGCATCTACTTAAAGTGATTTGGTGCAGTCGTTATCAAAATCCCAGCTGCTGCCATTTTTTTGGTGGAAATTGACAAGCTGATCCTAACATTCATATGAAAATGCAACAGACCCAGAATGGCCAAGCAATCTTGAAATGAGGAATGGCATTTAAGCTGAGACCCAAAAAGATGAGTAGAAGTTACCCAGAAAAGAATGGGGCGGGTGGGAAGAGTGTGATGGATTCAAATTTAAGACAAATTCAATCTCATAAGTTACTTTTGTTACTCAGGGAACGTGACTACCTTGGCTGTAGGATGTTCAGGGAAAGGTGCATTGGACCAAAGATAAATGATTTGTAAATAAATTCCCCATTCCATGGGTTGCCTTTTCACTCTGTTGATAGTGACCTTTGACACACAGAAGTTTTTAATTTTAATGAAGTAGAATTTATCTATTCTTTCTTTTGTTGCCTATGCTTTTGGTTTCATATCCAAGAAGTCATTGCCAAATTTAGTGGCATACAACTTTTCCCCTATGTTTTCTTCTAAGTTTTATAGTTTTAGGTCTTATGTTTAGGTCTTTGATCAATTTTGGGTTCATTTTTTATAGATGTAAGTTAAGGGTCCAACTTCATTCTTCTTTGCATGTTGATATCTTGTATTCCCAACACCATTTGTTGCGAAGACTGTCGTATCCCCGTTAAATGATCTTGGTACTCCTGTCGAAAATCATTTGACCTTGTATTCGAGGGTTTATTTCTGGGCTCTCTGTTCTATTTGTTTATATATCTGTCTTTATGCCAGTAGCACACTGCTTTGATTACTGTAGCTTTGTAGTAAGTTTTGAAATCAGAAAGTGTGAATCTTCCAACTTTGTACTTCTTTTTGAAGAGATCATTTTGGTTGTTCAGGGTCCCTTGAGATTTCATATGAATTTTAGGGATAGATTTTTCTATTTGTGCAAAAGATGTCTTTAGAATTTGGATGGAGCAAATGTTTCTTTTTAACTGATTTTTCTGCATAGAGTCAATCTCCTTGTGCCCTACTACTGTAGTTTTTTGAGACTTTAAGGGCTCTATAGAACTTTTTTCTTTCTTTCTTCTTCTTTTTTTTTTTTCTTTGCTGAGTAAGATTCTCCCTGAGCCAACATGTTTTTGTCAATCTTTCTCTTTTGGTATGTGAACTGCTGCAACAGCATGGCCACGGACAAACAAGTGGTGTAAATCCGCACCCCAGAGCCAAACCCGGGCCACCAAAGCAGACTGCACTGAACTTAACCGCTAGGCAACCAGGGCTGGACCTAGAGTTTTTTAATTAAGGCTTCTACACATTATGTAACATCATGATCCATTGATTATCTAAATCTTTTTAGATCATTATCCAAAATCTTGAATTTAGATTATGCAGAAGAGATTCCAGTTTCAGATCTTTTGCCTTTAAATATGTAGACAGTATATCTCTCTTGTGATGAGAACATATCTAGAAAATAGACAGTCTCCTGTAGAGGGGAGAACATTATTTGACAGGGATATATCTTAGGAATTGTGGGGTTTTTCCTAGGTAATTGAAGAGTTTGTGTTGGCTTTTAGCATGGTGTGGTTTCAGGATAACTGCTTTGAACTTTTAGTCTATAGAAATGACACCTAAAATTGAGAAAAATAAAGTCATTTTTAGGGGCCAGCCCCATGGCCAAGTGGTTGAGTTCGTGTGCTCTGCTTCAGCGGCCCAGGGTTTCGCCAGTTTGGATCCTGGGCGCAGACATGGCACCATTCATCAGGCCATGCTGAGGTGGCGTCCCACATGCCACAACTAGAAGGACCCACAACCAAAAATATACAACTATGTATTAGGGGGATTTGGGGAGAAAAATCGGGGTGGGGGAAGATTGGCAACAGTTGTTAGCTCAGGTGCCAATCTTAAAAAAAGGTCATTTTTAGAGAATATTAAACCATAATTTATGGTAGTGTGTAAATTAAATTTTTATTCTATTTTAGCATGCCAATGAAGATGTGGAAAGAATGTTACTAGGAAACAAGTGTGATATGGATGATAAAAGAGTTGTACCTAAAGGAAAAGGAGAACAGGTAAAAGCCTGAATGAAACTAACGTGCTGTCCTTTGTGCAGAGGCTGCGCTTCCTTGTTACGGTAGTGGTCAGGGAGGGGGCTGCGCTCATCATGCTTTAGAAATGCTGTCGGAAACAATAGCTTATCATTTGAGTGAATTTTTTCAGTGTATATCCAGTAGGTATGGGAGAATCAAATCGGTGGCAGTAGTATTTTTAGTCTTATTTAAATATAAAGAGGGGAAAATAAAATCAGTGCTTCTCGATTTTTTAACTTGAGACTTTAAAGAAATGTATCAGTTACTCTGATTCCATAGTTTGAGAATCAGTCGCCTGTGACACACCACTTTAGATATTGCTGAGTCACTTTGAACTTCTCCTACGTTTGCCCCTAAGTAAATGCCTCATTTTGAATATCTGAAGTAAACTCTTGGAGTGAGGAGAGGATTCTTTTATTACTTTGCTTTATTTATTTATGTATGTATTTTTGAAAGAGCTTGACACTTTGAATCTTGACCCACTTAAAAAGTAATCTGTTTGCTTTATATAATCTAGTTGAGAGTGCTGCCTTTAGCAGAATATTACTCTTTCCTCTGAGACGCTAAAGTCATCACTTGGCAACCTGTACTTCATAATTTTGTGATGTTTTGCTTCTATTTTAGATTGCAAGGGAGCATGGTATTAGATTTTTTGAGACTAGTGCAAAAGCAAATATAAACATCGAAAAGGCGTTCCTCACATTAGCTGAAGATATCCTTCGAAAGGTAAGTTCCTGTTTTGACTTACTGCTAAGGTGCCCAGTGGCACAGTTGAACACTTAGTCTTTTCTGAAGTACTGGATTTACATACAAAAACTGAGCTTGGGTGGTATTGTTCCTAAATGTTTGCCCATCACGAATATCTAATCCTCCAAAGTGAAGTAAGGAACTGAGGGGAACAGAAAGCTATCTAGAAATCTGTAGGATCTAGTCCTTGCTAACAGTATTCTGAGCTTCCACACTCACTCTCTGGCCCCCTGTTTTGTACCCCTTTTTCTAGCTTTTTGTCTGGTCCATTGTGTTGTGGCTCTTCTGTTTACTTTTGTCTTCATTTCTCTTACACATCTTTTGCATTCCCGTAGGTTGTTTGTTTGTTTGTTTGTTTGGTGAGGAAGATTGGCCCTGAGCTAATATCTGCTGCCAATCTCCCTCCTTTTGCTTGAGGTAGATTGTCGCTGAGCTAACACCTGTGCCAATCTTCCTCTATTTTTTGTGGGATGCCGCCACAGCATGGCTTGATGTGTGGTGCTAGGTCCATGCCCGGGATCTGAACCTGCGAACCCCGGGCCACTGAAGCGGAGTGCACAAACTTAACCACTCTGCCATGGGGCTGGCCCCTGGCTTTTTTCTTCTTCTTGGTGAGGAACCAGCTTAAAGTCGTATTTAATAAACTTGATTAATACTCTGGTTCTAAAACATTTTAGTCTGCATGAGATAATTCTGAGAGAGTCTCTTTCAAGGATCTGAGTTAAATTGTAAAAGGATGGACTCTGAGTAAGGTGCTAAGTGAGTAAGTGCTAAGTTGCCCCCTTGGTTACAAGCACCATATAGCTTTAACTGGCCCACACCTGGAAGTTTCCAAGAGAGGGAGTATTTCCTGTGCAACCGTATTCTATCCTTGCTGTGGGCTGCGTGCCAAGCTCCCTCTTTCTCTTGTGTACATTTTTCTTAAAGATGTGTTTTAGGAGCGAAGTTAGTTGTTCAGGAAAACTCACAGACATCTTTTTGATGTGAAGCTTGATCTTTACCATATGGTGAAGAGAGGAATCCCAGAAGGCAGTGAGAGTAGGGAGGTGAGCTCAGAGTGCAGGTAGAGAGTTAAGCAGGCTTCTCTTGGGTTAAACAAGGTTTTTAAATATGTTAACTTTTTTTCCATTGGGCTACTTTTGTTTTTTCTTTTTAAGATTTTATTTTTCCTTTCTCTTCCCCAAAGCACCCCGGTACCTATTTGTGTGTTTTAGTTGTGGGTCCTTCTAGTTGTGGCATGTGGGACGTCACCTCAGGCATGGCCTGTTGAGCCGTGCTGTGTCTGCCCCCAGGACCCGAACCAGCAAAACCCGGGGCCACTGAAGCAGAGCAAGTAAACTTAACCACTAGGCCATGGGGCCAGCCCCGCCTTGGGCTGCTTTCGCTTTATATTGTTTCCATGAGAGAATAAGTTCTCAGTTACATCCTAGCTTTTAAAGTTTAATTTGTGATGAACTGCTGTTGCACACAACAGCGTGGCTAAATCCTACAGACCGATACCGAGTGAGAGAAGTCAGACACACAGAATACACAACAGCGTGGCTAAATCCTACAGACCGATACCGAGTGAGAGAAGTCAGACACACAGAATACACAACAGCGTGGCTAAATCCTACAGACCGATACCGAGTGAGAGAAGTCAGACACACAGAATACACAACAGCATGGCTAAATCCTACAGACCGATACCGAGTGAGAGAAGTCAGACACACAGAATACACAACAGCGTGGCTAAATCCTACAGACCGATACCGAGTGAAAGAAGTCAGACACACAAGAGTACACAACAGCATGGCTAAATCCTACAGACCGATACCGAGTGAAAGAAGTCAGACACACAAGAATACACAACAGCATGGCTAAATCCTACAGACCGATACCGAGTGAAAGAAGTCAGACACACAAGAATACATAACGTATGGTTCCATGTATGTGAAGGCCATCAACAGAAAAAAATGAATCTATGGTGATAGGACCCAGAGTATTGCTGATCTTCTGGAGGCAGGTATGGACTGAAAAGCGGCCTAAGGGAGCCTTCTGGGGGTATTATGTTCTATGTTTTGATCTGATGGTTCCACAGTATGTGTCTGAAATCTATCAAGTACAGTTAAGATACATATACTCTACAGTACGTAAGCTGTCTCTAAAACACAATTTTCCTTTCATACATAGAGTAAAGGTTATCCATTTAAAATAGTGTATATCTGATGGGATAGTGGTTAAGTTTGTGTGCTCTGCTTCGTTGGCCTGGGCTTTGCAGGTTCAGATCCTGGGCACCGACCTAGTAACGCTCATCTAGCCGTGCTGTGGCACCATCCCACATAAAATAGAGGAAGATTGGCACAGGTGTTAGCTCGGCGCCAATCTTCCTCACCAAAACAAGTATATTCTTCCGATTTTAAAAGTAATATTTAGGGTGTTGGGGGGAATAGAGGATTATACAGAGAAGATAATAAAATCTCTTACAAACCCACCACCTACAGGTTACTACTGGTAACATTTTGGTGTCTCTCCTTTTGACTTTTTCTGTATCCGTTTTTAACATTAATTACACAACTTTGCATTCTGCCCCACCCTTTTTCCTTCACTTAGTGTCACTATATCATGGTTGAGATGACCTTTTGGAAGCTCTGGTACGTAATACAAGCTTCAGTCTCAAAAAGCAAGTAACTAAGCAGAAGAGGGCCGTTCCAGTTCCCTGAAGTTAGACCCGACCCAGCATTGGTTTCATACAGATGTTTGATAATGCTTTGTAAGTACTGAGTACTCAGGGCTCAGGGCTAGGAGATAATAAACGTCTGTTCCAAAGAGTTAGGGCAGAGAGAGTTCAGAAGCTTTTATAAAGGGACGCCAGGAGGCCTCTAGACGTTTCACAGCTTGGAGAAAATAGGCAAAATGAAGATCAAAAACAAAGCTTCCAAATCTTTGCTTCGCACGGGGGAGAAAACCTATCTCTTGTACTGTAATTGCATTTTGTTACTTAAATTAACGTTTAAGAGAATCTCTCTGTTGAATCTTGGTTAATCCATGGCAATGTGTTTTCATGGGTCGCTTTTCTTGTGTGTTTGTTCCAGACCCCTGTAAAAGAGCCCAACAGTGAAAATGTAGATATCAGCAGTGGAGGCGGCGTGACAGGCTGGAAGAGCAAATGTTGCTGAGCGCTCTCCTGTTCCATCAGTTGCCATCCACCCTGTTTTCTCTTCTTGCTGCAAAATAAACCACTCTGTCCATTTTTAACTCTAAACAGATATTTTTGTTCCTCATCTTAACTATCCAATTCACCTGTTTTATTTGTTCTTTCATCTCTGCTTGCTGACTTTATAATTTTCTTCAAAGAAAAAAATGTATAGAAAAATCATGTCTGTGACTTCATTTTTAATGTACTTGCTCAGCTCACCACTGCATTTCAGTTGTATTATAGTCCAGTTCTTCTTATCAACATTAAAACCTATAGCAATCATTTCAACTCTATTCTGCAAATTGTATAAGAATAAAAGTTAGAATTAACAATTTTATTTTGTACAACAGTGGAATTTTCTGTCATGGATAATGTGCTTGAGTCCCTATAATCTATAGACATGTGATAGCAAAAGAAACAAAAGCCAGGAAAACACTCATTTCCGCCTTGAATATGTAAATGGGGTTAATTTTGTCCTGTGCCTTATGTGGAAAGGAACTTTTTTGGTTTTTCCTTTTTTGTTTGGTGGAAGCATGTGCAGGAGACATATCATCCAAACATAAACCATTAACATGTTTGTGGTTTGCTTGGCTGTAATTTTCAAAGTAGTTAACTGAGGATGAAGGGTAATGCAGAAATGATAGCTTTGGTTTGCTGAGTCTCATTTTAAGTGGCCTTGATATTTCAAACTGCTCCTGCCGCCATTTCTTCTCCTCGGCCACTTTCTCCTTGTGTCTGTCTTCTGCATGCTGCTTTATTTGCTTCTCCCTCCCCCCACCCCATGTTATGAGTTATTTAAAAACAAAAGGGACAAACTGGTAGGTTTGTCAAGTTTAACATAAAGCACTGATTTAACTTGCTAAGTAAACTGAAAGATGAGTCCTAACTGCCTACTATCAAATAGTCAATTGTGTCTCCCCTCCTTTTCTCTCCCCTGGATCTTCTGTCCCAGACCCCTTCCTTGGCTGTTTGACTTCGTGTTCCTCCTCTCCTCCCCTCTTTGTTCCCTTCCTGTCTAGCCATTGAGTTTATGAAATGGAAGAGTTAATTGCATGCACTAGTGTTTGGAGGGTGTTGTGGTTTGTCTTTCTAAGTAGGTGTATTGCCTATTCACTTTCCTAGAATAAATCTCTTACCCTAAATTTGAGTAGTCTCCATTCTGGCAACTCCTCTAGCAGTTTGGTAGCCCAGTAAGGTCGTTTCAAGCGAGGTGGGAAGGAGGAGTGACATTGATTAACAGGTTTGCCAAATATATTGAAATTTGGCCTTTGAAGAACACTTTTTCAGTGTTAAGTTGTCTTTACCTTAAGATTTAGAAATGTTTTTGACTATTATTAATTTTAAGTTCTGTCTTCACATCTCTTTGGAAAACTTGTATTACCATGGATTTGGAAAAAAGACAACAAAGGCTTTTCATGTAAAGCTAAGACCTCTAGCTATGTCTAACCCTGTCCTTTTTCACTTTGTTTTTCTAGTTTTGCTTCATTCCTTATCATTAGGATAGGGTGAGTTAAGTTTGCTACGCTGCTAGCATCCTAAGATGATACCTTTGTTGAAATAATTGTGAATAGCATGATTCATTTCTAGCAGAGGCTGAGTTTAGGACAGCAGCTTCCATTGAAAAGTCTTTCTGTGTCGTGGATAGCATTTTAATGCCCTCTTGGCTCACATAAACAAACAACATAGGGACGAATCTGCTATGAACATCCATGAATTTTTCAGATAGTGCCCTAAAAATGATTTTATATGCCTCACTGGTGGTTGTTCTTAGGTTTTTCCCTCACTTGACTTTATCATTGTTTACTACTAGTAAAAGCAGCATTGCCAAATAATCCCTAATTTTCCACTAAAAATAATAATGAAATGATGTTAAGCTTCTCGAAAAGTTTTAGGTTAAACCTACTGTTGTTAGATTAATTTTACTGTCTTGTTGCTTTCCTTCATCTGGAATGTGGCAGTAGCTTTTTTATTTTTAAACCTCTTTAATCCTTATTCAATTCAGTGACTTAAGGTTTGAGAGCTAAACACTGGGATTTTGGGTAACAGACAGTTTTGTTGTTTGCATAATTATAATCGGCATTGTACATAGAAAGGATATGGCTACCTTTTGTTAAATCTGCACTTTCTGAATATCAAAAAAAAGGGAAATGGAGTATAAATCAATTTTTGTATAACCTGTTTGAAACATGAGTTTTATTTGCTTAATATTAGGGCCTTGCCCCTTTTTCTGTAAGTCTCTTGGGATCCTGTGTAGAAGCTGTTCTCATTAAACACCAAACAGTTAAGTCCATTCTCTGGTACTAGCTACAAATTCGGTTTCATATTCTACTTAACAATTTAAATAAACTGAAATATTTCTAGATGGTCTACTTCTGTTCATATAAAAACAAAACTTGATTTGCAACTGTGTGGCTTGGTTTTCATTTATTTATAGGGTTGAAGACGGAGGAGTGCTTCTGAAAATAATGCAGAGTAGCAAACTGAGTATGAGAGGGTCAGAACTAAAAGGGAGATACCCTCTCAACCTCGGGAAAACTGGGGAGGCAATTTCAAGAACTCTCTTTGGTAAGAAACTACATAGAAAAATAGAATTATCTCTAGGACACCAAAGCAGAATCGTTCTCGTGTCAAAAGAGCACGATCCTAGTCACTCCCCAGCTAACAATACTAGAATGTGCCAAAGGCCAACTACAACTGGAGTCAGCTGATTACCCAGGGGCACCAAGGTGGGCCAGCCATACTGGAGGATGACTCCTGATTTTAGCAGTGACTGTCCTATTATCTGAAAAATGTCAAGTTATTTCCTACTTTTTTGTGAACCGTAAGTAACAGCTTTGGTTTTATGTGTAGTATGGTGAAAAAAATGTTCAATCCCATATTAAGGCTGTATTAGTCAATAAATAAAGATTTGTTGACAGGATTATCTCTGCTGGAGAGAGATGTAGAGGTTTTCTCACACTGTGGTGTTTATAGGAATCACCTGGAGTGTTTTTAATGCCTCCCCATTCCCTCCCCTCCAACATGTTTCTGTTTTGTGTGTCTAGAATGGGGCCTTTGATTCTGCTTTTGAGATCAGTGTAGGAAAATAGACCATGTTCTCTCCCCGTGGATTTATGGTCTAGTTTAGAAAGCAAAAAAGCCATTAATAATCAACTAAACATACACAAGAGACAAATAGTTGTGGTCCAGATTTTAAGTGCTGTGTTAATAAAAGAGGAAGTTGAGTTGGTGAGAAGAGTTGGGGTGGCTTTTTAAGGGAGTGGGGACATGCGTTGGTTCTTAGATACGTAGAGCAGTTGGCCAGGGCTAAGTGGAGGGTAAGAAGGGAGCACGGGCAAATCAGAAACAAGCTTTGCTTGTGTGAGGAATGGCAAGTCCAACTGGACCATGCCGTCGGCAGTGGGGAGTCCTAGCAAGCCCAGCCCTTGAGAGTGGTGAGAGCAGGGTGCTGGAGAAAGCGCAGCCTAGACAGGTTGGAAGAGGAGAAACAAGGGTTGTGGAGATCACCTCAGAAGTTGTTGGCATTAATTTAGATTTGATAGGACCCGACTAAAATGATAGCAAAGGGCAATGGAGATCTAAAGTTCAGGAGAATATGTAAAGGGGAAAGAATATTTCTTGCCTGGTAGGAAGTCTCCTGGGTGCTTGTGGCAGTAGTCTACGTTCTTGATATCAACAACCTGGTGAAGTACTACCCATTTTACCCAGTTTACAAAGTAAACTGTTTCAGATGTAGTAATTTGCTTAAGCTTTCACAGCCACTTGGTGCTGGAGTTGGATTTTGAAACCAAGCTTGAGGCCAGTGCCCATTCATTCTGTTTCCACCTTCACCATGTCAGTTTCTTGGGGTACGTTCGTATGGTTTGGTTATGATGATGATCATGGGGTAATAAACATGTGCCAGAGCCAGTAGGAAGATAGAATGGTAGAGTGTGGTCTTAATCTAGTTAATGTAACCATTTAGCCCAGCCTTGGTACCTTCTAACAAAGAGTAGTGCTCTTGAAAAGTACTTGGCTCGGTTTACTACTTATTTTTGCTAACCTGTATTAACCTCTCACCACCTGCTGATTTTGTGTTTACTCCTGCTTCAGACCATCTTTTGGCTGAAAGTAAACGAGGCTTTTCACAATTTTCTTAATGGGCTTTCTGAGGCTATTTACTTTGAGGCGGACTTTCGTTGCTTATTGATGGCTACAGCAATGAGTAATGGTGGGAGAACTAAAAATATAGGGGAAGGGAAATGCCAACTTAGCAGCTGGATTTGGGACAGTTTATAGTAAATGAGTAGTGCGGTATTGCTTGGTAGGACATCAAGAGCCACATAGGGGACATGATTGCCCCAAGCTGGAGAGTGTTCTGGTGAGACTGAATTTAGGCCTGAGATTTTCAGCACCAAGACGAAAAGAGAGCTGGTGTGTTCCTGTTGTATCTGGTTAAAGAGAACATAACAGTTGCTAAAGAAAATCTCTAGCACAAAATCCAGAAACTTCTATTTAAAGGTCGTTGGACTACAAAGTAAAAATGTCTCCAACGCAAGTTCATAAAATGCATAAATTTGCCTGTACGCCTCTATCTTTTAAAAAAGTTTTAGTAAAATGCAAGAGCAAATGGTAAGTCGATGGTGATGTTTCTACAGGGAGCTTAAGTAATAAAGTCTCGGTTTGTAGCCTTATGGTGATTTGACTTGGCTGTGGACCGTTTAATGCTTCTTAAAGAAAGGCAGCTCACAGTCTCATTAGATTGTGAGGCGGTGTCGCTTGGTCTTTTGACTGAAGCTGGAGAGTAGTCAATCCAAGATGAAGCTCTGGTGAGTGCTTGAAGTGCAGGTTTTTAGTGTGAAATGAAAAAGGTCCGTTTGCTTCAGACGCCAGATGTGCAGGTAGCAGAGCTGATACTGCTTTGGAAATGACAGGGCTCGAAGGAGAGGCCGTTTCACCTGTGCCGCCTCCGAGGTCCCTGAAGTATTCCAGTAAAGCCTCCTAAGTTTCACGGTGTCCATCACAGGAACAACTTAGGTTTGGAAGATTTCAAAGGCAGATGCTGCAGTGAAACCACCTGTGTGATGAAGATGCTAACAGGAGCGCTTCCTCCAGGCGAGCTCACTGGGATGGGGGAGACAGATGTAGGTCATTCTGTAGGGTGCCTGGGGCTGCTGCCCTGTGCCTCTCTGCGTCCTCCACATGCCTGCAGGCTGAGAACACAGCGGGGGCCGTTCACTCCGCCCTCCCCACCAACACTGCCTCCGCTGTTCCTCCTCCTAACGGGCCGCTTAAGTACTGCCTGGGAAATAAATGAGAATTGTTTAAAGAATAACGCCCTAGGATAGGGGTCACTTTTCCAATTTGAAGTCTGGGTCACTCGTGGGAGGTTACATGAACGTTCTTTTACTTACTTATTTTCTAATCACCCAGCTTTGAGACCTCAACTGCTGATGACTCTTCCTCTGGCTATCACCCAGGACTGTTCACTTTTTATACGTTATGTCCTGTCTTCCCTTTACATTCCTGCTGCCCTAGTTTTGGCTCTTGTACCTCTCTTCTAGACCACTGCATTAGTTTGATCAGCTAGTGTCGGTCTCGCTCACACACCCCTAGTCCATCTTGCACAGATGAGAAGGTCCATCTTCTGAATGCTCCACTTCCTGCTCAAGAATCAACAGTGGCCCCATTGCCTACAGCAAGGACCTGTCACAGTTTGAGCATAGCTGGTCACTGTCCAAGCTTCCAGGGAAGTAAAGCAATGCGATGACCTGACCCAACATTTGAAGACCTCCAGGCCCCAGCCCATTGCTACGGCCTTAACTCTCCACTGAAGTGCTGCACAAATCTACTCAGCCATTTGCAGCCCTCGCAACGGGTCAGGCAAAAAAATCGGTGCTTCTGACACCCCTTTGCTGGATTGACACCCCTCTGTATCAGTTTTGGTGCTTAGCTGCAGACAGTAAAAACCAACTTTGGCTAAAGATATTAAAAGATATTAAAGTTGGATTTTTATAAGAAGGTGGCAGTAGTGGCATAATTTTTCATTTTCCACAAATCTCTCCATAAAAACACAGCAACTAGGATAGCAAAACCCATGAGCAACGTGTACAGCAAAATTAGTCGACAAGGTGGCCCCACAAATGCCCAAACACAAGCAGGTAGGGACAAACCTCTAACAGAAACGGGAGCTGCGTGATACCAGCATCTGTGCAGAAGGAAACGGAAGAAATGGGCATCTGATGGATCTGAGACTCTGAAATAACCAGCAGGTACTTGATGGCTCTCCAAGCCAATTAGAGAGCGGCCGAAACCCAAAGGGGTTCGCACACTCCGGTAGCAAGTGCGTGCAGAGGATCCGACATATGCTCCGTGAAGACCAGCAGTTGGGCCCCTAAGAAGTTCCCTTTTCCCACAAAGAAACCAAGGCTTCTTGAAGAAATGGCAGATTCCACGTTTGTGGCTGGAAATGTATAAGAGGAGCCAGAAATATCTTGTCACATTGGACAGAAATTCTCAAAATCTAAGGATGTGTCAATAGGGCTTGGGAGCCAAATCGCAGAGGCCCACTCCGGCCAAAGAGAGGACATGATGAACACATCAAATATGTTTAAATCCACGAGTCCATAATGCCACACACGTGCACTCACATACACACACACCCCAATTGGTCACTATTGGAGGATGCCTGGGAAACCTCTATCTTGACCCCCCTCCACGTAATAAAAAAATCAAGAATTGGCCTTGGCTTCCCTATGCAAACTACACCACTGGGTAACTAAACAGTGAAGCGGGCCAGAATAAGCCACTGTGGCTTAAAAATGATTTTGAGCTGAAGGGGTTTGAGTTCCTGAAATCCCTTATCTGCCTAAAAGCACAGCCTCCCAAAAGAATACGTCATAAAAAACCCCTAGGGAGCAACTCTAATCTCTTCTTGGAGACATTTGTACCACCCTAAAACATTGTCACAAAACTCCATCTTCCATCTATTCTCCCAAGGGTCCACTTATTTTTCCAAAAAGCCATTTGCTTTATGTGTTCTTTCTCTCCCTTCCCTCTTTAAGAAGTCATTTTATTCTCTCACGAGTGCCTCTCTGCCTTTCCCCATCTCCTATGAAGGTGGATATAAGCCCCAAATTCTGGAGACACATTCTTCTTGAATTCCCAGATATATAGTGAATAAAAATTTGTTTTTCTCTTGCTAATCTATGTTTTGTCAGTTTAATTTGCCAGCCTCCAAACACCGCACCTAAGAAAGTGGCAAAAGTTTTAATCCCCAACAATAGTAAATAAATTAAAATTTTTCTATAGAGAAGTATTACAACAAAGAAATAAAGAAGAAATGATAGAATTTTACTGTTTTGCAGCCTCTAGTGAATTAAATGGATCTAGGGATGATCAGTGGCTACTAACATCACAAAGAGAGAGATCTAAGAAAATAGAGACATCCGTTTATGTACCTTCTGACCACGAACACAATACTTGCTATGAGGAGGCCATGCCAAAAAATATCAAACCTCTGTCAGATCAAACCTCTGGTCTAGATCCCACTGCCAATTTATAGGAAATCTGAGGACAGAGGAACATTAAATTAAACTACATTAGTCAACAAAATCCAGGCTGGTATATTTTACAGGACAACTGATCCAGTCTCTTCAACAATTAAATTTCAGTGGGGAGAGACTGTAAATTAACAAAAGACTGAAAGGGAAAAAAAGCAGCCAAAACTGAACCATAAGGTGTTTAGGGAAGTAGAGAGGTAATATACTGTAAAGAAAATTGAAGAAATGACTACCCCAAAAGTCAGGGTAGGGAGATTCTTAGCAGGGAGGGAGGAGCTATAAATGGTGGGAGGCACATGGAGAGTTTCGAGGATAGCGAAATCCTATCTTCAGACTTGGATGTTGTTTACAAAGATGTTTGCCTTATAACAATCGATTATCTACAATTTATCTTATGTAGGTTTTAAAGTGTGTATTCTATTTAACCACAAAGGGCTCTGTGTGTGTGTATAAAATTATATTGGGTAGCTCACAGTCTCCAGGACCACAGAACCAGTTTCAGAGGCTGTGCAGCCAAGACCAGCGCTCGAAATCAGGCTCAGCAGAATTGGTCGCTACCACTGAACACTGTGCCCCAAGAATTGTCACTGCTGCCTCTGGAAGCAATAGAGCCGCCACCAATGAGAAACCTTTGCTCAGATCGATCCTGTGCGGCCTCCACCCCTTTGTTTCAGTAGCTTCTGCTACAAAGTCGGGTGGCAGGTTGGTGGTGAAGCCCCAAGTCCGTGCCCATGCCCCAGAAGCCAGGGAAGCCGGGGAAAGGGAGTCTGTTGTCTTCAGCTTCAATAGTGGGGGTGGGCTCTGGATCTAAGGCGGAGGATTCAGGTGCTGGGTGGACAAAAAAAACAACCAAGCTCCCCCATGCCAGAGATGCTCCAACTCTACTGCGTGTTAGAGTCACCTTGGAAGTGCTTTTAAAAATCCCAGCGCCAAGGTTGCACCCCAGCCCAGTTAACACAGAATCCCTAGGGTAAGACTGGAGTGTTAGTGAGTTTTGGTTTGTTTTTAACTTCCCATGTGATTACCATGTGCAGCCAAGTTCATGAGCCAATGCCTACACCCTTCCCACTCCGAGTGTGGTCTTCAGATGAGCAGCACTGGAGTTCCCTGGAAGCTTGTTAGAAATGCAGAATCTCAGCACACACGCCCCCCCCCCCCCCCCCCCCCCCCCGGCTGAATTAGAATCTTTCTTTAAACAAGAGCACTAGGCGATGCTTATGCACATTCTAATTTGAGATGGGCTCCTCTACACTCTTCTTCCAAGGCCAGCCAAGTCCCACCAGCAAGGAGATGCCCCACTCCTGAGCAAGGAAGCGAGCTCTCCCTTCACACCGAGAAGAGCACTTTTCACCTACATCTCCTGGAGCATTTGTTGCAGACTTCCTTGCTTGTGGTTAATTGTCTTCCGTTGGCTCATCTCCTTACCAGCTTGTAAGCTCTGGTGGGCAGGGACCCTATCTTGTCCCCTTTGTGTCTTCACAGCACTTAGCACACTGCTGCCCACCCGGCAGGAGCTCAGGGGCGTGGTAAGTGAGCCCATGACTTTCCTTCTGCTTTTTTCTCTCCTCCACATTCAGCAGGGGCTGCACTGGCCTCCTTGTTCCCACTTCCACTTTCACGCCCTCACATTTGTATTCCAACTTAAAAACAACTTCAAGTTTAACTTTAAAATTCAAGTCCAGGTCTATTCCTACTGACCCCCTCCAGGTACAGGATAAATTGGTTGACTCCTGTGGATCTCCATTCCCTTGTCTCTAAAAGGAAGTGGACCCGCAAGCCCTCGAAGACTAGTCCAATGTAAATATCCTGGGGTTCTGTGGTTCCCCTCTGCAGGATTAACCAAGACAGCCATACTCTCCCTCTTGTGAACTGGCGGGGGTGGGTGTGGAGAAACTATAAATTACACAGAGTCACTGAGCCACCTTGTGACCATTCCTGGGAACTGCATTTCTTTTTTTTTTTCTCTTAAAGATTGGCACCTCAGCTAACATCCATTGCCAATCTTTCTCCTCCTCTTCCTCCCTCTCTCCCCTCCTTTTTCTTCTTCTTCTCCACAAAGCCCCCCGGTACATAGTTGTATATTCTAGTTGTGGGCCCTTCTAGTTGTAGCATGTGGGACGCTGCCTCAGCATGGCCTGATGAGCAGTGCCAGGTCCACACCCAGGTTCTGAACCAATGAAACACTGGGCTGCCGAAGCGGAGCGCATGAACTTAACCACTCGGGCCCCGGGGTGGCCCCTGCATTTCTTCAGTGTGTCTCAAGAAACTTCCCCAGAGCCCATGAGTCTGAGGGCCATTGTCATGAACTTACAGTAAACAAGCCGCACAAAATTAAATTCTCTCTCCCAACCGCTACTGAAATGGAAGAAGGGAATTTTAAAAAGTATAAGACTGCAGGGGCTGGCCCCGTGGCCGAGTGGTTCAGTTCGCGCGCTCCGCTGCAGGCGGCCCAGTGTTTCGTTGGTTCGAATCCTGGGTGCGGACATGGCACTGCTCATCAAACCACACTGAGGCAGCGTCCCACATGCCACAACTAGAAGGACCCACAACGAAGAATATACAACTATGTACCAGGGGGCTTTGGGGAGAAAAAGGAAAAAAATAAAATCTTTAAAAAAAAAAAGTATAAGACTACAAAGACAAAAAAAAAAAAAGGCGAGACATTTGTGAGAATTAAAATTTTTGTTTTTGCAAATATTGAAGTAAGTCTTTTAAAAATGGGAGATGGCAAACAGAGGTAAGTGTCCTAGAGCAGGAGTTCCGGCCTGAAGCTTTCAAAGGGGGAGGCCAATAAAGAGCGAGCAGACTGTCCCTGAAGCTCAAGGGTCCCAAGATTTGGAGGCACCAAGTGCCCTGGGAAGTCAGGCTTGTGGCAGTAGGGTAAAAATGGGCATGAGTAGAAAGTCTAAGAAATAGCAGGATCTCCAGGTGTCCCTGCCCAACCCTCCTAGAGGTTTATGATCTGCAGAAATGGGACCACACAGCCCCCAGGCTGGGGACCCCGGGCAGAGGGAAGGGTGGAGATGAGCCATAGCATCAAAAACAAGGCGGTCGGTGAACACCTGCATCTTGAGCAGTGGGCTCCTAGACTCTTTCCTCCCGTCTCCCCTCCCGTCCCCAGAATTCTGGCAGCCAGACATATGCACCCAGGCAGAGGATTAGAAACATCTCTGGAAAACCCGGCCCAAGAGAAAAGACTCACAAATACTGTCAGTTGGAGGTTTACCAACTAAAAGGCCAGCTCATTGCAGATTATTCTGTGTCGAAGGTCTCCAATCATCAAGACAGATGAGTACACATGAAGTTTCCAACCTACCTGAACATATATATGAAATCATTCTAACATATAGGGAAGTAAAGAAAAATTAATAAAAATCCACATACCCAACACCCAGGTTTAACACATATTTGCATTCAAGCAGATAGTCAGTTCTTCATGTTAACCAAAAAAGAGAGTAAAACAACGAACAAAAAAACAGAAAAAGGATACCAAAAAAATGCAGAAAACCAAAGAAAAATCCCAAACTCACTTTAATAATCTTGGTTATGACATGATATTGAATCCACAAAGCAAGAATAGGATGCTATAAAAAAGAGAAACAAAGAATCAGATGGAATTCACTAAAATAAAAACTGTCAACTGAAATAAAATACAAAAGTCAAGGAAATCTCCCAGAAAGTGAAACACACAAGCCAACAAGAAAAAGAAAGAGAGGGATGGAAAAGAGGAGGGGATGATAAGAAATTTAGAAGGCCAATCCAAAGGCCAGAATTTGATTAAAGGAGGTGCAGAAAAAGAAACTAGAAGAAAGTAGAAAGGAACATTGTTAGAGAGAGGACAAGCAAGCTTCCAGGACTGAGGGATGTTAGTCTCCAGGTGGAAAGCGCCCAGCACAAAAGAACAAAAACTTACCTGCGCCAAGGAACGTCCTCATGGCATTTCAGAACTCCAAAGATAAAGGATTTAAAAAAGCATCCAGAGGGAAAAAATAGTCATGACAAGAGATTGTCACATATTGAGGTATATGGTAACTATTCGAGTTCAAAACTGATTCAGCTTGAACTAGAAAGCCTGACTTATGGCCTATCATACATTGTACATCTGCTTATCCATTAAAGAATCTGTCTTGAGATAAAGAATGCAGACTTCCCCTCCTATGCCCTATCGGTAACAACACCCTATTGGTAACAACACCCTATTGGTAACGCCCGGATTAGTCCTTTTCCTGCCATCAAGGTCACGTTGATCTGCTAATTTGCAACTGAATACCTCTTTGAAAATATATCCTGGATGTGTCTAATGTATCTTCTTTGTTCTAAAAAGATATAAGACTGTACTGAAACTCATGCTTCTCTGGAACACCTTCTAAGGCCTTCCCAGGTTTTAATCCTCACTTTGGCTCATAATAAACTCACCCCAATTTTGATTTATAGGTTGGTTATGGATTATTTGTGTCGACAGTTACATAAAAAGAATCAAGAATCTGAAAGATGCAAATTTTCTTAAAGTAATGCAGAGCCCTAGAGAACAATGGGCAATATCTTCACAATTCTGAGTGAGAAGGACGTTCTCAGAAGAATTCTACAGTCGTTCAAATTACCTGTCAAATATGAAATGACCTATTCAGACAGGGAAAGAGGTCGATCTTTTCCTTCCATGCTCCCCTCTTCAGGAATCTATTAGAGGACATCCTCTAGCAAAATGGAAACGTGCGCAGAGAAGGAGGGAGGCCTGAGCCCCAGGAAAGCAGCCCAGCAGACCATGCAGCTGGCCCAGGAAGCGCCAACCTCGAGCGGAACCGTAGGCCTGGTCTCCAGGAGGACGAGCAGGAGAAATCATGTCGACAGGTGTGTTACGTAGCTAATGCGCCACGTGAAAATAAGGAGGAAAGCCCTCTTGCCAGCCAGGGAGCAGGCTCTCTGAGAGCAGGGATAAAGTCTGCCTTGTTGACCACTGATGCCCAGTGCCTAACTGGTCCTGGCACACAGTAGGTGCCCAGGACATAATGTTAAATGAGTGAGTGAATGATTGCACGGGCGAGAGCTGATCAAGCTTCAAGTCCCTGCTTTAAGCCCCGCGATAAACAGGTCAGCTCCCCTTCCCCATGTAGACACCTCGAAACGCAGGATAAATATAATTTTAAATGCATAGCTGAGTTCTCAAGAAAGCAAGGACAATCTGAGGGACAGCTAGGTCACTTAGAAATCATATGGCAGGGCTGTGATTTACAGATGCCCAGAGATGCAACATGACATGCTCACGGTCACACGGCTGATAGTGACTGAGCTGGGGGAGCCCAGGTTGCTCGCCTCCGCCCCGGGCTGTTTCCACCGTACCCTGGCGCCTCTCCACTTACATGAGAACCAACGGAACAAAGTCCAGGCATCGTGGTAAACTAGAACCTTTACTTCAGGGCGGCCATACATCCCGCCCTAAATGAGATGCATTAAGCAGGGGTGGAACCGCCCCTTGAGTTTCCCTTTTTAAACCGGCTGCAACAATTACAGAGGAAGTTGTTACTCCAGGCAAATCTTTAGTGTTGGCAAAACTGGATCATTCTGAAAGCAAACGCTTTCTAGAGAAGCGGTTTCAGATCATTTAGAATAGGGGAAATCTCTTTTAAGGGCACAGTGTTTCACACAAGAGCAGGAGAAACAACTTGGAAAATGCTGAAATATCTCTAATACTTACCAAAAATACAAGCCCCCGCCGTTGATGGCAGGCTCCACATCCCCCCTCCAGCTCCCGCCCATTTCTGCCCCCTTTTCCAGCAAAACTTCTGGGAGGGCTCTCTGTGCTCCTCGCCAGGCCTTCTTGCTGCCCTCCCGAATCCACCGGACGCGGGGCTCCGTCCCCACCGCGCACCAGGGGCGCTCTCGTCCGGGTCAGAGTGTCGAGGTGTGGGCTCCCGCGTCTCTCCTTCCTGAGCGCTGTCTTCGCCTGGCTTGCGGCTCCGCTCTCCCTGCCTCCCCAGCCCTCCTCCGTCTCGCTGTCGTCTTCGTCTTCCCGACCTCTAGGTGTTAGCGTGTCCCAGAACCCGGTTCTCAGAGCGCTTCCCCCCCCATATCTACACTCGTGCCCCAGGGAACTTCATGCGAGCTCATGGCTTACACACCACGCGCGGCCCGGGGACTCCGCGGCTCCACGCTCAGCCCGCGCCTGCTCAGCCCCACCCGCTGCCGAGCTGTCCGAAAACTCCTGCTAGCCCGCCCCGCTTCGCACAGCCTCCCCGCGCGGAGAGGGGCAGCGCCATCCTTCCCGTTGCTCTAACCCCGTCCTTCTCTCACCCCTCACGTCCAATCCGTCAGCTAATCCCCTTGGTTGTACCTTCAAAATACACGGAGAACCCGCCCCATCTCACCACCACCACAGCTCTCCCCAGGCGGGCGCCCGTCATTTCCAGAAAAGGCATGACGGCAGAGCCCTAAGGGGTCGGCTTCCTCCCTCGCCCACAGGCTCCTCAACACAGCCGACAGAACGACCTGTGAAAACGTTTAGACCATGTCACGGTTCTTCTGAAAATACTCCAAAGGCTTCCTATCTCACTCAGAATAAAAACTAAAGTCCTTAAAACGTTCCCGTTGCCCCCATTCCCATTCTGATCTCAAAAAGGCCAAGCTCTGCCTCAGGGCTTTTGCCCTTGCTGTTCTTTCTGTTTGACGTACTCATCCACCGTATATCAGGGCAGCTCACACTGTCACTTCCTTGTGATCTCTGCCCAAATGTCCCTTATCATGCAGGCCTTCTCGGGCCACTCTACGTGGGAGGGCAGCAACCCCACCCCAGCCCTGGTCCCCATCCTCCCCTTACTTTCTTTTTGCCTCCGTACTTCTTCCCACCATCTAACATATTAAAACTTACTTGTTCAGTAGTTTGTTGCCTGTCTCCCTGCTGGGATAGAAGCTCCACATGGGCAGGGGCTCTGCCTTAGTCACCGCTGTGTCTCCAGCACCCAGAATGGCACCTGGCACACCGCAGGCACTCAGTAAGTCCTGCTGAGTGAATGAACCTGCTGTCTCCGCCCCTACCTCCTATGGGAAATTCTCCACAAGCAAAGGGGAGAGCAAAGCAGGCTTTCTTGCTGCATTTTCTCAGGGTGATGGAGGAATTCCTAGTGTCCCCAAAGATGCTTGTCTGAGCCCTCACAGGGAAGGGGCAGCACAAAACGCAGCCTAGTCCCCTGCCGTGCCACCCACTTTCACAATCTGACCTCAGCTAATCCTGACTGAAGACGCGCACTCCGTGAGGTAAGTGGTGGTGTCCTCATTTGGCAAATGAATAAACACGAGCTCAGCAAAGTTACCTGACTTGCCAGGACCCCACAGCTGGCGGGAAGGAAAACGCAGGCCCAGTGCCCCATGAGTGTGCTTCCCAGACCCGGGGGCTGCTCTCCCCTGTGGAGTCCAAGCCCTGATGCAGGGCCGCTTTCACTCTGACATTTGCAGTAAAAATGAGGCAGAACTTTAGAAAGTAACCTAAGAAGTGTGTATCCTATGATCTTATCGCTAAGTATGGGACATGCCCTGCACCACACAGGGGCGTATTGTACACACCTGAGTAGAGTTTACAGCTGCTTTTTTCAGAACTGAATGTCTTTATTAATGTTTAATTCCTCATAATATTGTAATAATGTGTTTACATAAAAATGAAATAGAATACCCTTTGCCATTTATAAAAGAGCGTTATATGAAACATGTCTCAGTCAATTTAAAAAGATGGAAATCATAGAAAGCATCTTCTCCAACCACAGTGGACAGAAGAAGTGGAAATTTTACAAATATGTGGAAATTAAACAACCTACTCTTTTTTTTTTCGTTTATTCTTTTTTTAAAATGAGATGTAATTGACATATAACATTATATTCATTTTGGGTATACACCGTAATGATTCGATGTGGGTGCATATTGCAGAATGATCACCACAGGAAGTCTAGTTAACTTCTGTCACCATACATAGTTACACATTTTCTTTTTCTTATGATGAGAACTTTCAAGATTTACTCTCTTAGCAACATTCAAACATACAACTCAGGAGTATTAACTACAGTCCCCATGCCATACATTCTGTGGGGGACTGGAATTGGCCACCCCAAGATATGTCTCTTTGGCTTGAGGATTATTTTAGTCCGGTTACTTTTTTTTTTTTTTAAGATTTTATTTTTTCTCCTTTTTCTCCCCAAAGCCCCCCGGTACATAGTTGTATATTTCGTTGTGGGTCTTTCTAGCTGTGGCATGTGGGATGCTGCCTCAGCGTGGTCTGATGAGCAGTGCCATGTCCGCGCCCAGGATTCGAACCAACGAAACACTGGGCCGCCTGCAGCGGAGCGTGCGAACTTAACCACTCGGCCACGGGGCCAGCCCCTTAGTCCGGTTACTTTTAATAAACTGCAGACAGGAAAGGAGGCTCTGAGGAGTAGAATTTACTTACCCTTTGTTAAGAGACATTTACATTGTAAAGGAGATCTCCATGTGTAAAGTTGCCTCCCTTTCTGTACCAGGAAGAAGGGGGCATGACCTTATCTCTAGAAACTCTTAATCAATGCCAAAGGCAAGGGCTTAAATCTGCATTTTGTTTACTGTACTTGTGTGGTAATCTCCCAAGATCAACTCCTCCTCCACCCCCAGCATCCTCCTTTGTAGTTAGCTGAAGATGATATTTAAGGTGGGGGCTTCAGCCCTTTTGGCGAGTTGCTCAGCTTGCCTGACCTCTCCCATGTATACATGTTATAAAGCTTTGTTTAATTTTCTCCTGCTATTCTGTCTCATGTGAATTTAATTCATTCTCTGGCCAGACGAACCCAGAGAGGGTAGAGGAAATGTCTTCTTCCCCTACAATTCCATCCCCAGGACTTATTTATTTTATAGCTGGAAGTTTGTATCTTTTGACCCCCCCTTTCACCCATTTTGCCTACCCCGCCCCGGCAACCACCAACCTGTTCTCTGTATCTATGAGCTCAGTTTTTTAGGTTCCACATATAAGTGAGAATTCCATGCTGTTTTGATTACTGTAGCATTGTGATATGTTTGAAATCAGGGAGTGTGAGGTCTCCAGCTTTGTCCTTTCTCAAGGTTTTATTTTTTTCTATTCAGAGTCCTTTGATATTCCACATGAATTTTAGGATTTCTTCTTATATTTATGCAAAAAATGCCATTGGAATTTTGATAGGGATTGCATTGAATCTGTAGATTACTTTGGGTACTATGGATATTTTAACAATACTACATCTTCCAACTCATGAATGCATGATGTCTTTTCATTTATTTGTGTCTTCTTTAATTTCTTTCAGCAATGTTTTGTGGTTTTCACTGTACAAGTTTTTTGCCATCCTAGTTAAGTTTATTCCTAAGTATTTTATTCTTTTTTTTTGCTGAAGAAGATTCACTCAGCTTCACTTTTTGTATATGGGCCACCACCACAGCATGGCCACTAACAGACAAGTGGTGTAGGTCCACACCTGGGAACCCAACCTGGGCCATTGAAGCAGAGGGCACCAAACTCAACCGGTAGGCCACTGGGGCTGGCCCTTAATTTCCTTTTTAGATGGCTTATTTTTAGTGTATAGAAATGCAACTGATTTTTGAGTGTTAATTTTATATCTTTACAGAATTTGTTTATTCTTGCAGTTTTGGGTTTTTTTTGTGTGTGGAATCTTTAGTGTTTTCTACATATAAGATCGTGTCATCTGGGAACAGATAATTTCACTTCTTCCTTCCCAATCTGGATGCCTTTCATTTCCTTTTCTTGCCTAATTGCTCTGACTAGAACTTCCAGTACTGTGTCGAATAGAAGCGGCAAGAATGGGCATCTTTGCTTTGTTCCTGATCTTAGAGGAAAAGCTTCCAGTTTTTCGTCATTGAGTATAATGTCATCTATGGGCTTTTCATATATGACCTTTATTATGTTGAAGTAATTTCCTTCTATTCCTCGTTCATTGAGGGTTTTTATCATAGAAGGGCGTTGAATTTTGTCAAATGCTTTCTCTGCATCAACCAAAATGATCATGTGATTTTTGTCCTTCATTCTGTTAATGTGATGTATCACATTGATTGATTTTTTTGTATGTTGAACCATCCTTGCATCCCAGGGATAAATCCCACTTGGTCATAATCTTGGCATATAATCTTTTTGATGTGCTGTTGAATTTGGCTTGCTAGTATTTTGTTGAGGATTTTTGCATCAATATTCTTCTTTAAATGTTTGGTAGAATTCTCCAGTGAAGCCATATGGCCCTGGGCTCCTCTTTGTTGGGAGGCTTTTGATTACTGGTTCAATCTCTTTACTTGTTGCAGGCGTGTTTAGGCTGCTATTTCTTCTTCTTCTTCTTCTCCTCCTCCTCCTCCCCCTCCTCCTCCCCCTCCCCCTTCTCCTCCTCCTCCTCCTTCTTCTTTTCTTCTTCTTCTTCTTCTTCTTCCTCTTCTTCTTCTTCTTCTTTTGTTTTGAGGAAGATTAGCCCTGAGCTAACATCTGCCACCAATCCTCCTCTTTTTCCTGAGGAAGACTGGCTCTGAGCTAACATCCATGCCCATCTTCTTCTACTTTATATGTGGGACACCTGCCACAGCGTGGCTTACCAAGCGGTGCCATGTCCGAAGCTGGGATCCAAACCAGTGAACCCTGGGCCGCCGAAGTGGAATGTGCGAACTTAACCGCTGCATCACTGGGCCGGCCCCTATTTCTTCTCGAGACAGTTTTGGGTTTGTGCACTTCTAGGAACTTGTCCATTTCATCTGGGTTATGTAACTTGTTGGCATATAATTGTTCATAGCATTCTCTTATAATCCTTTTCATTTCTGTAAAATCGGTAGTAATGACCCCATTTTCCTTTCTTTCTTCATTTTAAATTTTTTTCATGATTGGCACCTGAGCTAACATCTATTGCCAGCCTTCTTTTTTTTCCTTCCTTCTTCTCCCCAAAGTTGTGTATTCTAGTTGTAGGTCCATCTGGGTGTGCTATGTGACGCTGCCTCAGCACAGTCTGATGAGCGGTGCCACGTCCCTGCCCAGGATCCAAACTGGTGAAACCCTGGGCTGCCTACACAGAGCGTGCGAACTTAACCACTAGGCCACAGGGCTGGCCCCCTGACTTTCCTTTCTGATTTTAGTAATTTGAGTCTTCTCTTTTTGCCCTGGTCAATCTAGCTAAGGATTTGTCAGTTTTGTTGATCTTTTCAAAGAACCAACATTTCTTTGTGTGTCTGAGGAAGATTGGCCCTGAGCTAACATCTGTTGCCAATCTTCCTCTTTTTGCTTGAGGAAGATTGTTGTTGAGCTAACGTCTGTGCTAATCTTCCTCTATTTCATGTGGGATGCTGCCACAGCATGGCTTGATGAGCGGTGCTAGGTCGGTGCCTGTGATCCGAACCTGTCAACCCTGTGCCACCGAAGCAGAGCATGTAAACTTAACTACTGTGCCACTGGACCAGCCCCCAAAGAAACCAACATTTTGTTTCATTGATTTTCTCTATTCTCTGTTTTGTTTATCTTAATTTTTTTTATTTCCTTCCTTCTGCTAGCTTTGGGTCTAGTTTGCCCTTCTTTTTCTAGCTCCTTAGGTATAAAGTTAGGTTATTGACTTGAGATCTTTCTTCTTTTTAAATACAAGCATGTACGTGAATTCCCCTCTTAGCACTGCTTTCACTGTATCACACGAGTTTTGGGATGTTGTATTTTTGTTTCATTTGTCTCAAGATATTTCCTGATTTTTCTTGTGATTTATTCTTTGATCCATTGATTGCTTAAGAGTATGTTGTTCACAACAAAGGAGCCAAGAATATACAATGGAGAAAGGACAGTCCCTTCAATAAATGGTGCTGGGAAAACTGGACAGCCACATGCAAAAGAATGAAATTGGGGCTGGCCCTGTGGCCTAGTGATTAAGTGCAGCATGCTCCACTTCAGCAGCCCGGATTTGGTTCCTGGATGCAGACCTATACCACTCGTTGGCAGCCATGCTGTGGTGGTCACCCACATACAAAATAGAGGAAGATTGGCACAAATGTTAGCTCAGGGCAAATCTTCCTCAAGAAAAAAAAGAAGAAATAAATAAGTGGGACTACATCATACTAAAAAGCTTCTGCATAGCATAGGAAACCATCAACAAAATGAAAAGGCAGCCTACTGAATGGGAGAAAATATTTACAAATCATATATCTGATGAAGTGTTAATATCCAAAATACATAAACTCATATGACTCAATAGCAAAAAACCCACACAATCCAATTAAAAAATAGACAGAAGATCTGAATAGACATTTTTCCAAAGAAGCCATACAGGATGGCCAACAGGTACATGAAAGATGCTCAGCATCACTAATCATCAGGGAAATGCAAATCAAAACCAAAGTGAGATATCACCTCACACCTGTTAGAATGGCTGTTATCAAAAAGACTAGAAATCACAAGTGCTGGCAAGGATGTAGAGAAGAGGGAATCGTTGTGCACTGTTGGTGGGATTGTAAATTGTTGCAGCCACTGTGGAAAACAGTATGAAGGTTCCTCAAAAGATAAAAAATAGAACAACCGTATGATCCAGCAATTCCACTTCTGGGTATTTATCTGAAGGAAATGAAAATACTAGCTCGAAAAGATGTATTCGCCCCCGTGTTCATTGCAGCATTATTTACAATAGCCAAGATATGGAAATAACCTAAGTGTCCATTGATGGATAAACGAATAAAGAAAATGTGATACACACACACAGAGAGGAATATTATTCAGCCATAAAAAAGAAGGAAATCCTGCCATTTGTAACAACATGGATGGACCTTGAGGGTATTATGCTAAGTGAAATAAGTCAGACAGAGAAAGACAAATACTGCTTGGTCTCACTTATATGTGGAATGTAAAAACTGTATTGCATATTTGAAAGTTGCTAAGAGAGTAGACCTTAAAAGTTCTCATCACAAGAAAAAAATTTTTTTGTAACTATGTGTGGCGTTGGATGTTAACTAGACTTATTGTGGTGATCATTTTGCAATGTCTACAAATAATGAATCATTATGTTGTACGTCTGAAACGGGAGCCTAGAAATAAACCCTCCCGTGTATGGTCAAGAATCCAACTTACCAAGAAGGCATTCCTACCAGCTGCTCAGTTACCATGAAGGGACTGGCTGGGAACTCTCTCACAAGTTCTGGAAACTTCTTGGCTTGATTGCAGCAGAAGTCCAGGGCTCTCAGTTGTTGATTTCCATCCCTGCTGCCTGGTTGGTCGTAGGAAAGCTAGCGCAAAGAGCAGCAAAGCAGTGGTCAGGGTAAATTTGTGGTTTAGGATCAGTCAGCTTGCCTGATTATAACAATATCAGCCATGGTGTGCTCTTTGTGCTGGGAATAATTCTATTGCCCAAGGAAATGGGGATCTCTCCTTTTCTTGTCCTGGTTCAGATGGTATGTGAGTACGTTAACCCCTAGGATCTGTTGTCATCTTCAAAATGTCACCTCTTAAACCTGAAGAAGGAAGCTAACAGTCTTTCAGAAACATGAATTTTGTCCAGGCTCTATCTACTGCCGAGCTTGGTAGAGCAGAAGTTCTTAATTTTAATGAAGTCCAACTTATCAATTTTTTCTTTCATGGATCATACTTTTGGTGTTGTATCTAAAAACTCTTCACTCCACCCAAGGTCACTTAGGTTTTCTCCTATTTATCTTCTATAAGTTTTATAGTTTTGTATTTTAGATTTAGGTCTATGGTCCATTTTGACGATAATTTTTTGGTCAAATTGGACTTAATTTTTGTGAAGGGTGTGAGGTCTGGGTCTAGATTTACTTATTTATTTTTTGCATGTGGATGTCTTGTTGTCCCGACACCATTTGTGGAAAAGACTATTCTGTCTTTCACCACTGAATTGCCTTTGCTCCGTTGCCAAAGATCAGCTGACTGTATTTGTGTGTGTCTATTTCTGGGCCCTCTATTCTCTTCCATTGGTTTATTTGTCTTATTGCTCGGATTGGAATTTCAGCGGAATTATTGGACAATGTGTCTCAGCAGACAAAGGCAAAGCTGTCAGATGCTTAGCTAATTCATTGACTTGATTTGCACAAAAGATGTTGGACAATTTCTACAGCTTTGCTTCCTCGTTTGCTGTCACTTGGGTCCAGATGATACCAAGTCCTTCTGAAATGTTCATTCAGGCAAGTGTGGCTCTGAATGGTATGCAAGACAGCTAGCACAATATCTCTCTTTTGGACAACAATTTGAATGAAGTCATTTTTAAAGGATTCTAAAACTTGTTATGTTGTGAAACTAAACACACACCATTTAAACGCAGGAGATGAAAAGCATAATGAAGCTTCAGTTCAAGAATGTCTTAGCGATTGTGAAGCTTAATTAGAAGAAATTTTACAAAATAAAAAGTAGGGAATAATGAAAACAATAAAACATATTGATTATTTATTACTTTTTCTTAAGTTTAAAGTACTATTTAGAGTCAAAACTTTTTATTTGTTTTGGATAAACATGCATGATTTTTGTGAAAATAAAGCAAATCCATTAAAAAAACCCAATTTGTAAGAGGCATAGTTTGATTTACTGTATTCAGCACTATTGACCAAAAGTTAAAATTCTAGCTTCCTGAAATAAATATTTTATGAGTTATTTATTTTTAGGAAGGAGCATTTCAGGAACAATCTATAGATAAGGATTGGGTTTCAATTCTTCTTTATCCCTATAACGCTCTCTTTTTTTATGCCAGAAAAAAATCTTCTTGAATAGACTCATTTCTACTTTTTCTTGCATAATGAACTAAGGTGGGTAAATCACAAAGATCAATCAAATTCTGGTTCCTTCCTACTTTGCAGGATTCTAAGACATTTTATAATTCACATCACAGAAATAAGAAAGAAGGTCTTAAATGAACTGCTCCTCATTGTAGGGCACTTAAGAAAAGGAAACAGACAAATGCTATACCCGGACTTTAATGAGGGTTGAAAGGCAACAAAATGAGCTCATTTTTTTAAATGTCCTTATGAATGTCCCAGCCCTTTATGAGAACATATGATGACAATATCCATGTGGCGCTCCAAACTTCAGCAGTAAGAAGGGCTTCCAGACTGTCCTTTGGTCTATCCAGTCTGCCAGCAGAGAGGGCAGTGACTGTCGTGTTCCATCCACAGAGATAGGCAGAAACGAGACAGAATTGTGGACACGGTTCCCTCAGATGACAACGCAATCTCTTAGTTGTTTTCAACTACGACAGGCATCTCTCCCCGGGACTCGACAGGTGGTGCTGCCCAGAGCACAGTCCACAAATCACCCAAAGGAAGTGGCAGTCCTGGAAGAGGTGGCTGACTCCAGGCCTGGCCAGCAAAGTGCAGAATGGGCCTGGAATAGCCTACTGTTCCAGAAAGTAAGGAAAATTCTGAAGAATTATGGGACCATGCAGTCGGGACACAGGAACTAGCTGAAAGGTGTTCCTGTTGGTCAAATACAGGACAGTTTGAGCATCAAAATAAATAAAGAATTTGAAAGAATTCATGAATTGATAATAAACAAGGGGAAGGGGAGGGCAAGCTCCTCTTTACAGTAGAATGCCAACTAATACGTGTGTGTGGAATGATGGAGTTAGAAAATCACCATTTCACAACCATCACGGTGATAACTGACTCAGGCAGGAATCAGCAATGGATGCGATCATTGGATGCAAGTGTGCTGGGGAGCAGGCTGTGTCCCCAGTCACAAACATCTTCCCACCGATTCTTTATTAATCACAAAGGGAAAAAGGGTGCCTTTACGGTGAGGACACCTGGTAGATGCCAACTTAACCAAGTGATCCAACTTAACATCACAAAAAATGGGACAAGCTGACATCGCATGTCCCCTGATGTGATGTGCTGAATATTCCTGACAGTGATGCATCAGCCCGAACCGGTCATTCTACAGAACAAGTGGTCTGCACTCTTCAAAAACGTCAATTTCTTAAAAGATGAAAAAAGGCTGACGAACTGTTCTAGATTAGAGACATGACAACTAAATACAATGCATGATCCTAGATTAAATCTTGGGAAAAGATTTTATAAAGGACAATATTGGGATAATAAAAAATTGAATATAGGGGCCAGCCCGGTGGCACAGCGGTTAAGTGTGCATGTTCTGCTTCTCGGTGGCCCGGAGTTCGCCGGTTCAGATCCCGGGTGCGGACACGGCACCGCTTGGTAAAAGCCATGCTGTGGTAGACATCCCACATATAAAGTAGAGGAAGATGGGCACGGATGTTAGCTCAGGGCCAGTCTTCCTCAGCAAAAAGAGGAGGATTGGCAGCAGATGTTAGCTCAGGGCTAATCTTCCTCAAAAAAAAAGAATATAGACTGAATATTATCTATCAATATTAAGTCTCCTGAAGTTAATAATTGAACTCTGGCTGCATGGCAATGTCCTAGTTCTCAGGAAACACACACTGAATGAGTGTTTACGGGCAAAGGGGCATGATGTCTGGAGCTTACTTTCAAATGGTTCAGAGAAAAAAGAATAATATGTATCATATTATGAATCTAGGTGAAGGACATGTGGGAGTTTGTTTTAATATCCTTGCAACTTTTCTAGAGGTTTAGCTTTTTTCAAAAGAAAAAGTTTAATTGAAAGATAAAATCGGGACACTTCTGCTTCTGGTGATGGTTGAATGAGATGCCACCAGAGCAACTCCCCAGAGGAAGAAAGATAAACTCCGGCCTTGATGCAAAGAAGCAGATAAATGAAGCCCCTGAGGGTGAGCCACAGATACAGATACAAGTGAGACTAAGTCTGTAAAGGCCGAAATGAAAAGTTGTCAGCCCAGAATTCTATAGCCAGTGAAAGTATTTTTCAAGAATAAAGGTAAAATAGACATTCTTTTTTTAAAAAAAAAACATTGTCACCTGAGCTACCAACTGTTGCCAATCTTCTCCCCCCTCCCGCCTTTTTCTCCTCAAATCCCTCCAGTACATAGTTGTATATTCTTAGTTGTGGGTCCTTCTAGTTGTGGCATGTGGGATGCCGCCTCAGCATGGCCTGATGAGCAGTGCCGTGTCTGCATCCAGGATCCGAACCAGCCAAACCTGGGCCGCCGAAGCAGAGCGTGCGAACTTAACCACTCGGCCACGGGCCGGCCCCAAAATAGACGTTCTGAGATAAAAGAAAAGACAGAATTCATTGCCAGCAGATTTGCACTACAATAAATGCTAGTAGTCCTACAGGCTGCAGGGTTATAAGACCAGATAGAAACTTGAATCCTCAGAGAGGAACAGAGTATCAGGAATGGTAAATATATGGGTAAATGTAAAGGTCTCTTTTTTTCCTCTTCATTTCATTATGACATATATGACTCTTTGAAGGAATAAGGACAACGTTGTCTTGCTTGGTTAATAAAATACATATAGATGTAATACATAGAGCACTATAGTCTATTGGAGAGGGGATAAATGGATCTGTATGTTACATGTTTCCTACATTTAATATGAAGCGGTACAACGTTAACTCTACCCAGACTGTGAAAATTTAGGAATGAATAACGTACTCCCTAGAGCAACCACCGAAAAAATAGTAAGTAAATAAAAAATAAAATAGTGGAACACAGTGTAGCTAAAAAGCTGATAGAAAAAATAAAATAGATTTCTTTACAAAGAAAAAGGAAGCAGGAAAGGAAGAACCAGAGGAACGAAAAACGGAAGAGATGAAGAGAAAACAACAAAATAGTAGGCGTATAAAGGAACTTCCTCAACCTGCTAAAGGTCATCTACGAAAAACCTACAACTGACGTCACACTCAATGGTGAAAGACCAAAGACGCTCCTTCTAAGACAGCGACAAGGCAAGGATGTCACTTTCACCTCTTATTCAACATTTCCCCCCTTTTTTTCTCCCCAAATCTCCCCAGCACATAGTTGTATATTGTAGTTGTGGGTCCTTCTAGTGGTGGCACATGGGACACCACTTCAGCATGGCTTGATGAGTGGTGCCATGTCCACACCCAGGATTCGAACCAGCGAAACCCTGGGCCGCCACAGTGGAGCGTGTGTACTTAACCACTCGGCCACAGGGCCGGCCTCATATTGTGAAAATATTTTTGTTCACTATTTTTTTTCTTAGGACTTCAACTCATATTTACTGTTGCAATATCACTTTTAACAGCTGCATAGTGCTCTGCTGGATGGACGTCCTATAACCATTTCCCTGTTGATTGACACTTGGATTGTTTCTGAAGTTCAATCATCACAAGCAACATTGTTATCAACATCACATAATTAAATCTTTGAGCCAATTCGTCATTATATATTCAGCATAAATTCTTGATTTTGGAGGGGTCAAAGGTGAAGTACATTGTCATAGTTGTTAATGCCGCTCACCAACATTTCCAGCTCTCCTTCCAGACACGTGGTAGGATTGAACTTCCCTGCTTGCTAGGAATCCCATGGCCACATTCCCATTGCACCCTGATCAGTAACGTTCTAGATTGTGGCTCCTCTATCAGCCTGGGTCCAGGAGGGAAGATGTCTCAGGTCAGATCCCCAGGTGACTTGCAGTGAAGATGTAGTGTAAGTGAAAAATAAAACTTTGTTGATTTAAGCCATTGAGATTTTGATGTTTGCAATTCCACCCTAACCTAGCCCATTCTGAAAGATATACACATTTTAAAGGCTCCTGATATATATTATCCAATTGCCCAATAGGGAATAAATAGAAGATATCCTCTATATGGATGCTAAAATATCGCTGGAATAAATAAGAACCATGATGCCGCTTAAGCTGATGTCCACATGCGATTCCATGTAAAACTGATACCTATTTCCACTGCACATCGCAGGCGACGCCCATGGGGATGGTGTGACCACAGCCCTGCTGCTGACCCTGAGAGCATTCGGCTGAGAGACACCTGAGGGCACAGTCACAATTCTGAGTCTGTATAATGTCTGGCTGGAGCTGCTCATTGAGAGAAATAGTTCTATTGTTTAAGTCATATACCCCGTAAGTTGTCTGATCCTTGATATTGCAAAAGACAATCTGAAGAACAGTAACCACAGTTTGAACAAAACGTTGAACTCTATCTCTGGAAATTATTTAGTGATTGTGAGTGAAATGAAAGACAGCTCCAAATAAATCAAGTGGTTATGTATGCTTAATGCAAGTAATAAACCTGAAATAAAGAGGTCGTGAAAGAATTTCTTTTATCAAAGAAACAGGCTGAATGAGGACACAGGGTGGTACTCTCCCTGGCGCCCTATGAGGTATGAGGTGGCAAGCTGGCTGCACCCCGCTGTGGAGTGCCTGCCACCCCCAGGGCCCGACAGGCCTTCACCCCAGAGGGGCCCAGCTTTGCTGGGAGGCCTGGCTGCTCCGTCCCCTGGGCAGCAAAACGCCTGCTTGGACAATGTTCCTAAATCAGAATATTGGGGGCCGGCAGGGCCTCGATACCAAGCCCCATTCCCTCATTTGTAAAGTTTGAACTGGCTTTTAATTATCGAATAAATGCCTCTCCACTGTATATATCTTTGGAAAACATTTAGAAAGCAGGGAAACAAAATCACCTCTTCCATGACCCAGACAAACACTTTTAACATTAGAGCATGTTTCCCTTGATTGTTCCTTTTCTTACGGTTCATTGGGTCATTTGTGAAATGTTATAGCCTGGGGCCGGGTGGTTAAGTTCCCCTGCTCCCCTTCGGAGGCCCGGGGTTTGCCGGTTGGGATCCTGGTGTGGACCTACACACTGCTCATCAAGCCATGCTGTGGTGGCATCCCATCTAGAGGAATTAGAATGACTTACAACTAGGATATACAACTACATACTGGGGCTTTGGGGAGGAAAAAACCCCCAAAACGAGGAAGATTGGCTACAGATGTTAGTTCAGGGCCAATCTTCCTCACCAAAAAAAAGAATTGTGAGTAAAAAATAAACCTTTTTAAAAAAACGTTATAGCCTGACTTTTCTACATAACACCATGAGAATTTTCTCAAATAACTACAATTCTTTTGTAGGGATCATTTCCAATGGGTACATAATATTTCATGGTGCATTTGCCTTAGAAATGCCTAATGACAGTACAGTCCAGAGATGAGGAGATACAAATAATAATATTTATGACCACTGTTTATTAAAATGTGTATCTGACACTGTGCTAAGTGCTTTATACACATCCTACATGAAGTGGGCACTATTTTTATCCCCATCTAACAATGGGAGACAATGGTATACTGATAATGTTTTAAAACCACTCTCCAGAAAAAAAAAAATCTTGATTCATAGCATTTGCCAATTTCTGTGGTGCAAATATTCCCATCATGGCTGATTTCAAGTTGTCAACGTGACGTCACTGCACACGGAGTTGGGAAGAGATGAACAGCAGCACACCATTGTGTGGTTTTCCCACCTTACAGACACAAGAGACATAAAGAACCTCAAGAGCACAGAAAACAGTAAAACGTAATGAAATAATGGGGAAGTGACGAGTTTTAAGTATTTATTATGGTTGTTTAATATAATTTATTTGTAACTTTTTATAATGTAATTTTTAATAATCGCTGTGCTTAATAACACACTTGTGAAGTTCCTGAAATTTTGAGAATTGGTTCCTGCCCCCACTGGAAAAAGGCGAAGTAACTTGCACAGCCATTGGACTTCAAGCGCCATCCTCTGAGCCCCAGGGCCGTGTCGCCTTGTCTGTGGATGTCTGCTGTAGGCCAGATACTGTGTCGGCTCCTGTGGAGAATGAAATGTGAATAGATGCAATGGGGGAGGGGTATATAAATAAATGACCATAAGACAATATAATAAATTCTACGCTAGCGTGTGGTGTGCACACTTAGAAAGGATGAGTCAGTCCTATCTCGGGAAATTAGGTGTTTTAAAGGGAGGGTGACACTTAGGCAATGATCAGCAATGGCTGCTGACATCACGAAATGGAGACAACCTGACATTGTGTGCCTCCTAAGGGAAGACCCACCTCCTCCTAGAATGTAGTTATGACGAAAAAACAGGACTCACTCTGGATTTGATTGACTACCTACATTCTACTACCAAATGCAACATATTAAACTACCCTAAGGGACTGAATCAACAAAGTCCAGTCTGTGGGAAACACTACAGGACAAACATTCCAGTTTCTTCTACAAATAAATTGCGAGGAAAAGAATGTATGGATCTTATTGGGACCTTGATTCAAATAAGTTGTAAATAAATTCCCCAACAAGACAGTTGGGGAAATATGAATACTGACTAAATATTTTATGATATGGGGAAAATATTGTTCGTTTTTCAGTTGTGTAGTATTACTGTAGTCATATTTTGTAAGAAAAAAAAAGTTCCTGTCTGGAGACACATATTAAAATATTTATAGATGAAATGATATCCAAGATTTGTTCAAAGTTCTGTGAGGGGGTTTATGTTCAACTGATCTTTGACAAGGATGCCAAGACGATTAAATGGGAGGAAGAATAGGCTTTTCAACAAATGGTGTTGAGACAACTGGACATCCACGTGCAGAAGCATGACGTTGGAGTCTTACCTCACACTGTACACAAGAATTACCTCAGCGGGTCATGGACCCAAATGGAAGAGCTAAAAGGAAACGTAGGAGTAAATGTGGCCTTGAGTTAGACAATAGTTTCTTAGATATGACACCAAAAGCACAAGCAAAAAAGAAAAAAAAATAGACTTCATCAAAATTAAAAACTTCTGTGCTGCACATAATACCATCGAGTGAAAACACAACCCACAGAGTGGGAGAAAATAGCTGCAAATTCTCTCTCTGATAAAAGACTTACATCCAGAATATACAAAGAACTTTTGCAACTCAACAATAAAATGACAAATAACTGAGTTTAAAAATAGCCAAAGGATTTGAATAGACATTTCTCTAAAGAAAGTATACAAATGTCCAATAAACACGTGAAAAGATACTCAGCACCATTAGTCACTAAGGAAAAGTAAATCAAAACCACAATGAAATAGCACTTCATATCCACGAGGATGGCTGTAATTAAAAAGACAGACAATGTGTTGGCAAGGATGTGGAGAAATCGGAACTGTCATGTATTGCTGGCGGGAATGTTGAATGCTGCAGTCACTTTGGAAAACAGTCTGGCAGTTCTCCAAAAAGCTACACATCGAGTTACCATAGGACCTGGCAATTCTACCACCAGGTGAGAAATGAAAACATACGTTCACACAAAAACTTGTACACAAATCTTCACAGCAGCATTGTTCATGATGCCAAAAAAGTAGAAACAATCCAAATGTTCATCAACTTGTTAGTGAATAAATAAAACGTGATATACCCCTACACTGGACTGTTCCTCAGCGGTAAAAGGAATGAAGCACTGATACACGCCACAACACGGGTGAACCTTGAAATTTACGCTAAGTGAGAGAAGCCAGTCACAGAAGGCCACATGTTTGATTATTCTAGTCATATGAAAATGTACGAAATCAGCAAATTTATAGAGACAGGAAGTAGCCCGGTTGTTGTGTACAGATAGAGGGCGGGCTGGGGAGAGGGACTGACTGCGAACCGGGACAGACTTTCTTTCAGGGAGGGAGGAACGTGTTTGAGAATTAGATCATGGTGATGGTTGCACAAGACAGAGAATTTACTAAAAACAGTGAATCGTATACTTTAAGTGGATGAGTTGTATAGTATGTGAATTATATCTCGATAAAGTTGATGTTTAAAAAAAACTTCTATGAGGAGGGGAAGTAAACAGAAATAAGATCAGCCATGGACTGATAACCGCTGAAGATGGGAGATGAGTACATAGGGATTCATAATATTGTTATCTCTACTTTTGTTTACATTTAGAATTTCCTGAAAGAAAAATTGGATACCTAGAGGTGTTTGCTCAAGTCCTTTCTGGCCTCTCCCTGTTCATGGGCTCAGAGAAGGCCATCTGTCCCCTAGATGGGGTGGGGGGTGGGGTGGGGGTTGTTTTACACACAACCCGAGCCACTGCTGGCATCTCCCACCATCTTTCTACTCCATTGACCACTCTGCCCACTCACGAGCAACTTGGCCAACCTCTGCCACAGCCTGGCCTCTGGGTCAACAGTGCACCTCTGCCAGGGCTATGGCCCCCTCCTCCAGACCACTGACCTCTTGTGTGTCTTCCCCTCCAGCCAGTAGGGAACCACCTTCTACTTGTCACTACCAATCCTGTTGGAGGTGGAACCCACAGCAGAACAGCTGAGATCCCAGTGACACACTCTGTTTTTTTTTTTTCCTGAGGAAGATTAGTCCTGAGCTAACTGCTGCCAATCCTCCTCATTTTCCTGAGGAAGACTGATCCTGAGGCATACCATGCCCATCTTCCTCTGCTTTACATGTGGGACGCCTACCACAGCATGGCTTTTGCCCAGTGGTGCCATGTCTGCACCCGGGATGCGAACTGGCGAACCCTGGGCCGCTGAGAAGGGGAACGTGCGAACTTAACTGCTGCGCCACCGGGCCGGCCCCCCAGTGACCCACTCTTGCCTCTGCCCCTCAGCCCTCTCTTTCCCCCATACAGACTCCCTCAAGTGGGAAGCTCAGGCGCACCCTCATGCACACTTAGGCCCCCTGACTCTTTCCTTTCCAGACCCAGCTGCTCAGTCTGGCCTCAATGCTGAACATCCTCCTCCCTCATGGTGCTTCCTGGCTCTCTGTCCTGCCAGCCATTCTCCAGCAATCCCAGCCCAAGCACCGCTCTCAGAGGTTCTGACTCTCAGTGAAGATGAGTTCCCTCCTGTGTGGCTCCTGAGCCCCAAGCAAATCAAGCGATGAATGTGTCTGGGCACTTGTGTCAGGTCCCTGGAGATTTGTGAACAGTTAAAAAGCCCTGGAGAGGCTCTGGAATATTCTACAACAGTTAGGAGTGGGTCTAACCAATTAGGTGGCTCTGCCTGATGTCTCACACCTGTGTGGTCCCTGGCTCAGCCGAAATCCAGAGGTAAAGGGATTTTGGTATGAAATGAAGGGTGGCCTGGGGGAGAGAAGATCGGAGGAGGAAGTGAAGCCAGGTTGGGACAGCAGGGTTGACACATGTGGAAGCAGAATTACTAGGACTTGGTGACCAGTTGCATGTACGGGTTAGGAGATTTCCAGATTGGGGGACCAGGTGAAAGGTGATATCTTTAGCTGGGATAGAAAATAAAAGAGGACCAAATTCAAGCGCGATTGTTGAAGTGAACTCTCTGTGAGTGCCTCGATGCGGGTGGAGGGGCATAGCTGGAAACTGGGCTCCAGAGCTGAGGTGAGCCGGAGACACTGACTAGGAGAAACCGCTGTAGATGCGGCGCCTACGTCCAGGGCGCAGAGGCGTCTCTCAGAGGTCGGGTGGCCATGGGGCCCAGCCTGGGTTTACATCTGCTGTCCTAGTATCTGGTTTACGCTTGTTGTCCCAGTTAACACCTCCTTCACTCTCAAGAGTGTCCCAGTTTGGATGACAAATTATATGGTCACCCACTCAAGAGAGAGACCGCAGGAGAGGGAAAGAAAATTGACTCTAAGTCAGGCCCTTTTTCAATCATTTGCCTCTCCCCGCCTCCCCATCCTCCTACCTCAGACCCTCCATTCCTTCCTCAGACTCCTATATTTTCACCTTTCTCTGTCCTTCCCTTCTGCCACGTTTCTCTCTCCCACGTTTCTAGAGAAGAACCCAGCCTCACCCCACAGACCCAAGTGAGCCTGTCCATCTGGGTTATCCGGAGTCAGACCTCTGTGGTGGCTGAAGGAAGAGAAAGCCTGAGGGCTGGCTGCCCAGCCTTCCCCAGGGGACCGGGGTGAGGAATTCTGTGTGCTGGGCCAGGGCGGGTTGTGGAGTTGGCACTGGCTGGAGGCAGGAGGCCTGAGTTCTAATCACAGCCCTGCTTCTTCCCTGCTGTGTGACCTTGGAGCAAAGCGTTTCTGCTCTTGGAGTCTCCGTTTCTTTCCTCTGCAAAAGCTGGAGATGGAACAAGTGATCTGAAATGTCTCTTCCTGCTGAGAAGTTGAGCTCATCTCATCTGGTGCCGTTTCTCTTGGCGTTCAGGTCATACGATGGGGGTGTCAGTCATCTGGGAAGAGATGGTTTTGTCTGTAGGTGTGTGAGGGTCTCACTGAGGTAGCCGCTGAAGCCCAGAGTCCTTTAAGGACCGGCCTGGGGGCGAAGGCTCACTTCTTGGCGGCCAGATGGCCCCTCGACAGGCCTGCACTAGCCCCTGATCACCTGCAGAAGGCGCTGCAGACCCATCTGGGGCGAAGGGAGCCCTCCGGCCGGGAGGCCCGCCTGAGGCCACCGCAGCTTCTGGGAAGGGCTTCCCAAGAGAAGCTCCGGAGTAGGAGCCGGAGGGGTTGGAAGGAGGAGGTGAGGAGAGCAGAAAAGGAAGAGCGAATGAGGAGAAGGGAATGACAGAAGGGACCGCTTGAGAGAGAGAGAGAGAATGAGAGGGAGGGAGGGAAAGAGAGAGAGAGAGAGAGAGAGAGAGAGAGAGAGGACTCCACCGCCGGTTACGTGCCAGAACCTCAGGGTCCTCATGTGCAGGATGGGAGCGACCACGTACCGTGTGCCGTGTACATGCTGCAGCTACGGCTCACAGGACTTGTGACAATCGGTAAGAGGGTGCTGGGAATTTGGGAAGTGCTCCAGAGTGGGGGCCGAGAGGGTGGTATTAGGCTGCAGTGACAACCAGGGACGGCAGTAGGATTCGTAGTTAAACACGGGTTCGAGTCCAGGCTGCCACTTGACCTCTCTGAGCCTCACCAGTTAATGGGGTGAATGAGGCGGTCTCGCTGGGCTGTGTGAAGCCGGAGGTGACAAACGTCGTAGAGGCAGCGATCGCTGCTGAAATCGCAGCACTGAGTCGAGGCAGGAGCTTTGGGAAGCGGAGGAGGACCGCGCAGGGCGGGCGGCGACTCCCGGAGGCCAGGCACGAGCCGGCGAGGAGGCGCCGCTCCGCGGGGAAGGGAGTCTCGACACGCTCGCGGCGGGGGACGGGCGGCGGGAGGGCGCGGAGGCCGACCCCCACCCCGACTCTGCAGATCCCGCTTCGCGTCGGCCTCGGTGCCCGGCTGTCACCTGGCGCTCGGGGCAAGGCGCGCGAGCCGGCCGGCGGGGAGGCGGGCCTTGGCGGCGGCGCGGGCCGGGGGTGGGGCGAGGGGCGGGGGCCGGCGCCCCGCGGGGAGACCGGCCACGTGACGGCCGCAGCCCGGGCCGGGCGGCCAGGCGGGGAGCGCCGCGGCGGCCCCAGGAGGTGGCGGCGGGCCCGGGAGCCCGGGCCGCGCGGGACTGGCCGTCGGGGCCCCGGACGGCGGCCCCGGGGGCGCCCATGCCATGGAGAAGCTGGCGGCCGGGCTGGCCGGCCTGCGCTGGAGCATGGGCGCCTTCCCGCTCGACCTCATCGTCAGTCGCTGCCGCCTGCCCACGCTCGCCTGCCTCGGGCCAGGTACCGCGGGTCCCGGGAAGGGCGGCTAGGGCTCCCTGGGCCTGCGGGCAATCGGGGACTGTCCAGGCAGGTGCGGGCGGGGCGGGGAGGATGTGGCCCTGCCCTCCCGCTCCCCAGCTGGCACCCCGCACAGCTCCTGGCGCGCCTCTCGCGGAGACCCGGCGCCCATGAGCCGAGGGTGCGTCTCCTCCTGGGCCCCGCGGACGGGAACAGGGACCGAAACCCGGGACAGGGACTAAGGCCGGGTCCCGGACAGTTTTCCGGCCCAGCTGGAGCCCGGAGCGCGGCCGAGCCAGCCCGCCCGCCCCGTCGGTTCATCCCCTTCCCCCCGCCCCCCAGACCTCCCGCCCGGGCCGCGCCCCCCTCCGTCCCTTTGTCTCCGGCCTCTCACCTAGATCCTCCTGCATCCCTTGGGCATCGAACTGTCCTCCCACCGCCGTGGCCCCCTGCCCCGCTCAGCCCCTCTTGGGACCCTTCTTGCACCCTCCTTTCGCGTCCCGGGGAGCAGCGTCTGGTCCCTGGGCGCGCAGGCCACCTTGGGGGGAGGCCCGAACGAGTGAGTCCTCCCGGCGGCCGTGCCCCCAAGCCCCCGGCCCTCCCCTACATCTTGTCCCACTTCTCCTTGGGGTCCGGGATGCTCTGCTGATGGGACCCTGCTTGGGGGCCTGAGAGGGGACGCCTGGAGGCCACGAGGAGCGAGGGGACCGTTTGGGGGAAGGGGGCTGCTTGGCTGGGGGAGGGGCAGGAGCCGGGGCTGGCAGCCAGGCCGGGGGTTTTGTGTGTGAGAAGAATAGGGGTTTGGCCCGCGTTGGCACACTCGCTTCCCTGAATGCTAATGGGGCCCGCGACCACAGGCTCCTCTCCTCTCCGCGGGGCCCGGCAGCCCCTCCTCCAACCGGCGGCGGCGAGGAGACGAATGGGCACAGCGCGCATCACAGTGTCCAGGGAGCCGGCTCCGTGGGAACGTCGGCGCCCCGGCCGTCGGCAGGAGTGCCCGGCAGCCCAGCGTCTTGCTTGGGATCGTCAGCGTGTGGTTCCGAGACTGTCCCTGTCGACAGCAGGGCTGGATGTGTCTACATGTGACTGGGACATGCTGGCCCGAGCTTCTGCCTGGCCACTTCCCACACATCCTCTTTGCATCTCCCCCTCCCGGGGTCCTGTCTGAGCTCCTCCGTCTGGGCAGGCCTCCTTTGACACCCCTCCACCCCTGTCATGTCTCCTACTGCTCACCAGTTACAGTAGTCAGTTTATTGTCTTAACTGGCCTGCAGGCTCCTTGAGGGAGGCATCCTGCCTAATAAAGATGATGGAGGGACTGAATGAATGGATAAGTGAATGAACAACTGGCGTGATAGCCCGGCTGTCTGACTATGATGCTGGTGGCTTTGTTCACCGTGTGAATATGTGATCACAAGTGTGTCTTGAAGTCTTGAAGGTCCCTCTGTGCCTGTGCACTTGGGAGGGGCCCCTTAGTGGGACCATGGGACTGAGTTGTGTCATTGGAGTGACAAGCCCCTGTCACTGTGGGCAGGCGGCTGTGCTGGCTCAGCTGTTGGTGACCATGGCCCATGGCTGTTGGTGTGTGCCCTGTGTAGCTGTGGCCTGTGTCTCTTGGAAAGATGTGCTGGGGCTTCTGAGAGCTCAGGAGGAGGTTCCAGAGTAGGAGAGCTTCCTCTGCCCCAGAGGGTGAGGAGTTGAGGAGAAAGACTCAGACAGGCCCTCCCCCCTCCATGGGAGCTAGCCCCTCCTCGCAGATCCCCGCCTCCCCAAATGCATACACTTCATGGAGCCCCCGGCCATCAGGGTAAAGGTGGCAGAAATTTACTAAGTTGTGTCTGAGGAGGCTGGGAAGGAGGCCTCCCCCACCCCCATCCGCCTACCAGCTGCAGCCGGGAGACGGTCCACTGGCCTCCTGGAAGCTGGGCCAGCCCCTCCTGCTCCCCTGGAAACCGTTGCTGGGGTTGGAGCCTCTGGGGCCCAGGCCCCTCCCAGCACCTCTGCCCCAGTGCAGCTTGCCCCAGGACCAGGCCCCCCCTTCTAAATCCACCCCCTCCTCCAGCCACCATTACTGTGTTCCAAAGCCTGGGAGAGCTGAGAAGAGGCTTCTTTGAGATGGGGTTAGGGAGTACCTGAGACTTTCTCCCCTCCCCTCTGAGTCCCCTGAAGGCAGGAGACTGCCTGTGCGGTGGGTGAAAGAAAGGGGCTGCCCCTGAGAGAGCCAGGTGTCAGCTCCTCTGAGCCCTCCCGTTCTCCTGACCCGCGTGACCCATGGCTCTGGGGGAGCCCTCCCAGCTGGGACCCACAAGGGACAGTCCCTTCTTAGCCTTCTCCGTCCCCCCAACAAGGCCCTCCTTGCCTGGCCTCGGCACTGACTTGGGGGCTGAGAATTCTGCTGGTGTGAGTTTGGGTGGTTTGGAGGCCCAGCTCGAGTGTCTGCTGGTCAGTGGCTCTCCCTTCCTCACCCTGCCCCCAATTGGCTTGCCACTCCGTCTGTGCCAGCCCAGATACCCTCCACTCAGTGCCTCACACTTGCCTGTAATCTCTGTTCACATGTCTTCCACCTCCCTTGGGCTGAAGGGCTCCCGGAGGGCAGGGGCTGGGCTGGGCCGCTGGGGCCCGGGACAGCAGGCAGTCCACTGAATGATGAATGAAGGACAGCGGCTGGGCTGGTTGCTGGGGCCCTGTCAGGAGCCTGAGCCCTGAGAGACGGGGCTCACTCAGCCCGAGGCCACAGCTGGCAGCCTGCCTGTCCCTCGAGCATTGCTGACCTGGACGGGGATCCTGGGGAGCTGCCCCGGGCAGGGTCTTGATGAGGAGGTGAGGAGGTCACCCTGCCTATGCTTTCTGCTCCTCCTAACGTTTTTTTTTTTTTTCTTTCCTTCCTCTGCTATCCTCCTTGCCCCTCCCAGGGGAGTATGCTGAGGGCGTCAGTGAGCGAGACATCCTGCTCATTCACTCCTGCCGCCAGTGGACAACAGTAACAGCCCACACCCTGGAGGAGGGCCACTATGTCATCGGGCCCAAGATTGACATCCCCCTGCAGTACCCAGGTGTGCCCAGCCAGGGACAGATGGCATAAAGCCGGTGGCGGGGGTGGGGTGTGGGCAGGAGGATAGAGGGTGAAGAAGTCTTGGGGGAAGCGGTTGCTGACCAGCCTTTCCTTGGAGGTGCAGGGTGTGCGAGGACATGGCTGGCAGGGTGGTGATTAGAGTTAGGGTTAGGGTTAGGGTCCAGTGGCTTTCATACTGTTCTGTGAGCCCTGGTTTTCTGGTTGCCAACCTTTGATTCACATTTTATTTTAAGATAGATTTTAAAGATTTTATTTTTTCTTTTTCTCCCCAAAGCCCCCTGGTACATGGTTGAGTACTTTTAGTTGTGGGTCCTTCTAGTTGTGGCATGTGGGATACGTCCCAGCATGGCTTGATGAGCGGTGCCATGTCCACACTTAGGACTGGAACCAGTGAAGCCCTGGGCTGCTGAAGCAGAGCGCGCGAACTGAACCACTCAGCCACAGCCTGGCCCTAAGATAGATTTTAAACTAATGATTAAAAGGATATCTGGGGGCTGGCCCAGTGGCATAGCGGTTGGGTTCGAGTGCTCCGCTTCAGTGGCTGGGGGTTTACCAATTCTGATCTCTGGTGTGGACCTACTCACCACTTATCAAGCCATGCTGTGGCAGGCATCCCACATATACAGTGGAGGAAGATAGGCAAAGATGTTAGCTCAGGGCCAGTCTTCCTCAGCAAAAAGAGGAGGATTGGTGGCAGATGTTAGCTTAGGGCTGATCTTCCTCAAAAAAAAAAAAAAAAAAGGATATCCACACTCTCAAATTGCTACAGACCAAACCCTAATCCAGCTAGAGACCTGTGGTGTGGACCGTGAGCTGCCTCCTTAACCCTTTTTTGTACAGACCCTCAAAGAGAACGTCTCCTGCCAGGATCTTCTCAGTACTGTGCAACCAAAAAACTTCAGGCACAAAGGGATGCTCAGCCTGATGCATCTCTCAGCTCGAATCCTGTTTCTCCCAATTTTTGTGTTAAACTCATTTTCAGTGATTGCCTTTAAGTGAATGTTAAAATTTTAGACTTTTAAATAAGGTTATGCTACTGAACTTCAACTTTTATGTCTATATTATATATGATATTGATGTCCTACATGAGATTTTGTTTGAAGAAAGAATTCTGCTGCTAAAAATAAGAAAGCCCTTTAATTTTATGATGAAACAGAGGGCCTAGGAAGGGAAGCGACCTGCCCAGGGTCACACAGGCAGCAGAGCGGGGGCTAGAACCCAGGGATCTTGTCTCCTGGGCTGGAGTCTGCTGTGCCACACCAGGAATGCACAGTTCTTGTCCCCTCTGTGGAGGGATGGGAGTCTGGCTCCATCCCAGAGATGCCCCCATGCAAGCCCAGGACCCCATGGCCTTCCAGACCCCGGGATGAGCATTTTCATCATTCATCCTCCCTGTAACCCGGTGAGAAAGTCCTCTCGACACCATCTAACTCACAAGGAAACTGAGGCTCCAGGAGCTTGTCCAGTTTTGTGTTTTTAACTGCTGATTGGGTCCCCCCGCCCCGCAAAGGTTGGGAACCCTTTGAGCTGGGAAGGCCCACAGTCCCTGCCTCACAGGTACTGCTGCGCCCCAACCCCGGGCCCTGCCTGGGTCTCCCCTGAGCCAGTGGGACAGGTCCAGGCCCTTTACAGGGCTTCTGCTCTTTACAACTGCCCCGAGAAGTTGGTACGCCCTAGTCCCCACACCCCATTTAGAAGATGAGGAAACTCTCTCAAGTGTCTTTCTGACCTGGGCCTGGAGCCCTGAGGGGGCCTGCCCAAGCTAGAAACTTCCCAGCCTCGGTGTCTGGAATTGGTCCAGGGAGAAGTCCCAGGTCTTCTTGGGATAAAAAAGCAAAGATTAGAAAAAGCCCTCACTAAGAGAAATGTGACTTCAAGGACAGCGCCATTTCAGTTGTGTCATGAAAAATCTGGGAAACCAAGGCCCAGAGCCTCCTAGGGAACTACGGGGCCAGGGGACTCCTAGCCTTTTCCCCCATCTCTTTTGGTGCCCCCTGAACGCATGTATACGGTGGTGGTCAGGGGTGACAGCTGGCCTGCAGAGGTGTGGCATCCTCAGCCCCATCTTTCCGGTGGGCGGCGCCCGCCCGGACGGGGGAGGGGCCGGCCCCGCGGGCTGACGAGGGAGCTCTGAGTGCACCGCTCGGCGCTGGCTCCAGCTGATGAATTAATAATGGCGCGGGCGGCCGGCTGGCTGCGGACCCGCCGCGGGGCGGGGGGCGGGCCTCGTGACCGGGTGTCCAGGGAGCCGGGTGACCTGGCTCCTCTGAGGCCGCCCTGCCCGAGGGCCCAGGCGGCCGGGCGCCCTCCCAGTGGTGCCCTTCCCTGTGCGCCAAGCAGTATGCTTCCATTTTACAGATGGGAAAACTGAAGCCCAGAGAGATTAAATCATTTGGCCGAGGTCACACAGCTGGAGGGTGGCAGAGCTGGGATTCAACCAGGCCTGTGCGACTGCAACGTCTGTGCCTTTACCCACCGTTCTTTATGCGGCGGCTGCTCTGGGTCAGGGTCTAGGAGGAGGGGGTGAGAAAGAAGACCGCTTCGGGCTGGAAGGGACCGTCAGGGCCGCGCGAGTGCGTCCTGGGAGGGAAGGACAAGGAGGAGGGGCGGGCCAGGGTGCGGCAGGTCCCGAGAGCCGCAGGGGACCTCGGGGCTCACGTAGGGGGAGGCGGGAGAGGAAGCTGCCCCCGCAGGGCTGCAGGAGGAGGAAGAGGCTTCCAGGGGCCGCGGCATCACTCCCGGGAGGTCTCCCTTCCTTCCTCCGGGCAATAATGACCTGTGTCGGGCTCCCGGCTGCAGTGGAGGGGGTGGCGCTGGCTGCCATGGTTACATCGATCTTCCCCGCCACATCCTCCCCCGGCTTCAGCCCTGACTTGGCTCCAGCTCTCCCCACAGCGGGCAGCGGGCATTTCTCCCTGCCTGGCTGCTTGTGGTTGGGGGCTTTGTGTGTGGATATGGGGGAGGAGACGGGGGGCGGGGGAAGGGGGCTCCTCACTGCTGATGGCCGCAGGCCTGGGCCTCCTGCTCCTTGCTAGGCCCCCTCCGCAGTTCCTCCCTGCTGCCCTCCAGGCTGCGGCCCCTCCGAGGTCTCTTCCCAGCAGGGTCTCAGAGTTGTTAGGGCCGGAGGAGAGACTCCGCTTCACCTTTCTCCTGGGCATTGTCCCTTCTCTTTCTTGGCTCTCATTTCTCTTCCTGCTTAGGTGCTGATGCTGCCGGCTCTACCCTTGGCCCTCTGCTCTTCACACGCTGCACTAGGGGGGGGTCTCAGTCTGGGTTTCTGGCTGGGCTTTGGGGGCTCCCGGGACCCCCGGCACTGTACACAAAATGTTGTGTGTGTTCATGCTAGGACTACACTTTGGGCATTTTTCTGGGAAGAGGATCCCCAAAGGGTTAGGATCCTCTGTTCTTCCTTTTCCCTTCCTTTCCATCTTACCTGCCCCACAGCTGAAGCTGCCTCCTGTGGGCTGGGGACCTTCAGTCTGTTGCTTCTGACCAGGCGTCCCCAAGCCCTGCACCCACATGCTCACTTCCCCAGGAGCACCACCTGGGGCCCTCACTTTGTAGGATTGGCCTCTGTTCCTGCCAGGTTCCCAGTTTTGGTTAAGAGCTCTGCCGTCTCCATTTCTGATCAGGCTGGTGGCCCGAGTCCCCTCCTCTCCTGCCCACCGCTCGTCAGTCACCCCAGTCTGGTGAGTCTCTCTTGCACGCATCTCTTGGTCTGTTCCTTTTTGCTCTTCCCTCAGCCTCTGCCCTGGCTCTTCTCCAGAACGCCTCACTGGGTTATTTACCTGAATGGTCTCCTGTTATCTTACAGATTCAACTCAGATCTTGCTATTTCCCTGCTCAGAACACTCCAGTGGGTCTCATTTCTTATGGAATGAGGTCCTACCGTATGGCCTTCACAGCCTTTCGTAACCCAGTTGCTGTCTTGTGGAGCCCGCCCCTGCCCCGCCCCCGTCCCCCATGTCCTGCCCCCTGGGCACTCACCATTTTGGGCAGGCCGTAGGCCTTGGTGACTCCGTGTCTTTGCTCATGCTGTTTCTTCCACATGGAATGTCCATTCTATAAAACTGTTTTCATTCTCGAGGTCCCCTCAGACTGCTAGGCAGGTTTCCCGCAACTCAGCGGTTCTCTAGCTCTTTCCTCGTGAGTCTGTTGTGGCGCTTGTCACATCTGCCATCATTGGGTGCTCACTGTCACACTGACTATGTCTGAATTTCCTTGAGGGCAGGCTGTTTTATCCAGATTTGCACCCTCTCTCGGGTCTAGCCCAGTGTCTGGCACATAGTGGGGGCTCCATAAATGTCTGTGGAATGAATAATGAATGGACTATGACTGAAGCAACCACCAGGAAGACTCCAGAAGCTAAAGAGTCACCTTGTCTTCTCTTGGTCTGTTGTCCCCTCTCCTATACAAGAGTCTCTTCCTTCTCTGTAAGGCCTGAGAAGAGGCCATCATCCAGATGCCATGGGGGTTCACAGGCTGTTTTTGTCCTCATGTAGGTAGGCACATAAAAGGGGTCATTCTTTGAAGTCTGTGTCTGCTGGGGACATCTGCTGAGCCAGCTAAAACATGGCCCTGGACTGCAGGTTGGGAAAGCCTCATCTGAGGGCAGCGGCTTTGCTGGTTCAAGTCAGAAGCCTCTGGGACAGTGGGACAGATGTTGGACCAGGGCAGGGTCTGGGAACAGAGCTGGGGTCTGAGCGGCTCTCTCGGGGCCCCTGCTCTGCCCAGTGCATTGGTGTGGGTCAGCAACCCAAGGTGGATACAGTGCATGCCAGATCCAGGCAGGGCCCAAGATCCTCTGCTCCAGCCCCCTCAGATGAGGACCCAGATTGGGGAAGGGACTTGTCTAGGGTCACAACAAGTCAGAGTGGGGCTGGGACCAAGCTAGGAGCCAGCACCTCCAATGCCACACTGATGCCTGGTTGGAGGCCAGTTCTGTGTCCACGTGTTTGGATACCAGTTTGCGTGTGGGTTTCTTTGGGCAGGCAGCTGCTAGCTTCATCATGCACCCACATGCTCTCCACGGGGTGAGGGCTGGGCTCCAGTTGCTAGGATCTGTGCTTACCTCCCTGTTGAAACTCACGCCAGCTGACCAGCCCCTTCCACCCATGCTAGTGCAAACCTACTCTTCTGCCCACCTGAGTTCCAGGGGGGCCGGCTGAGATGAGGGTAACAAGAAGTAGGGACCGTGAGGGCTCTCGGGACACAGGCCAGGCTTCCAGCAAGCAGGCCTGCCCTAGCCTCCTGTGTTCCCTCCTGTGCAGGGAAGTTCAAGCTCCTGGAGCAGGCCCGGGATGTGCGGGAGCCAGTGAGGTACTTCAGCAGCGTGGAGGAGGTGGCCAGCGTCTTCCCTGACCGCATCTTTGTGATGGAAGCCATCACCTTCAGTGTCAAGGTCAGTCCTTCCCGCACCAGCATGGCGCCGCTGTGCTACCCCTTTCCCTGAGGGCACCGCTGACGCTGGTTGGAGGGTTGCCCTTAGGGTCCAAGAGGCGGACGGTGTCCATGTGGCTTCTGGCAGCCCCTCGAGGGCCTTTGGCACAATCTGGCCATGTCAGAAGAGCAGGGAGTATGACCCACTGGACAGAAGAACTTCCTGGAAAAGGTGGTGAAGCAGGAGGAAGTGTGTGTGAGGGTCACGGCTGGGACCTGGAGACCTTTCAGGGCTGCCTGTCCTAGCGTCCACTGGTAAGGGTGGTGGGAATGGGACACACAGTGCAAACAGTGCCCCTCTTGTGTACAGATAGCTCTGTACTGTTTACAAACCCTTTTTTTGTCCATCAATTCATTTCTCTTCACAATAGCCTTGTTGAATGGGTGGAGCTTTATATCGCCCAAACTGTAAAGATGATAAAAATGGCTATTTATTGAATATTTTCAAAATATGTCATTGTACATAGAGTCTGTTTAATCCTTACAGCAGCTCTTCCAAGTAAGAGTTATTACATGAAGTAACTTAAGCCCCAAAGGTAACTCATTCAAGGTTGCAGAGCCCCCGCCGTGGCCTCTCCGGGATGGAATGCGGATCTCCCCATCCCGTGCTCTGGATCTGATCCCGGCCCTGGGAAAGCCCCAAGAGGAGGGCTGCGCTGGGTCCGGAGGGCCTCGCAGGGTTAGCTTTCCCTGGGGCCCTGGCTAAGGCCTCGCCCTGTTTCTGGGATCCCCAGGTGGTGTCGGGCGAGTTCAGCGAGGACAGCGAAGTGTACAACTTTACGCTGCACGCGGGCGACGAGCTCACTCTCATGGGCCAGGCGGAGATCCTGTGCGCCAAGACCTCCAAGGAGCGCTCGCGCTTCACCACCCTGCTGCGCAAGCTGGGCCGAGCCGGGGCGCTGGCCGGGGTGGGCGGCGGCGGCCCGGGGGGCGCGGGGGCCGCGGGCGGCGGCGGGGGCGCCAGGCCCATCAAAGGGAAGATGCCCTGCCTCATCTGCATGAATCACCGCACCAACGAGAGTCTGAGCCTGCCCTTCCAGTGCCAGGGCCGCTTCAGCACGCGCAGCCCCCTGGAACTGCAGATGCAGGAGGGCGAGCACACGGTGCGCGCCATCATCGAGCGCGTGCGGCTCCCGGTGAACGTGCTGGTGCCCAGCCGGCCGCCGCGCAACCCCTACGACCTGCACCCGGTGCGGGAGGGCCACTGCTACAAGCTGGTCAGCATCATCTCCAAGACGGTGGTGCTGGGGCTGGCGCTGCGCCGCGAGGGCCCGGCGCCGCTGCACTTCCTGCTGCTCACCGACACGCCGCGCTTCGCGCTGCCGCAGGGCCTGCTGGCCGGGGACCCGCGCGTCGAGCGCCTGGTGCGCGACAGCGCCTCCTACTGCCGCGAGCGCTTCGACCCCGACGAGTACTCCACGGCCGTGCGTGAGGCCCCCGCCGAGCTGGCCGACGACTGCGCGCCCCCGCGCCGCGCGCGCCTCTGCCTGCCCGCGCCCCCGCGCGCCCCCGCGCCCGCCCGCGTGCCCGGCTCCTCCGGCGACGGCGAGCAGGAGTACGTGAGCCCCGACTGGGCCGGCGCGCCCGAGCCCGCCGCGCCGCCCGCCGAGATCCCCTACGAGGAGCTGTGGACGCACCAGGCGCCCGAGGGCCTCGCCGAGGGCAGCGTCCGGCTGCCCCCGGGGCCCGACCTCATCTCCTTCGGGGCCGCCGGGCCGCCCCGCCTGGAGCGCGAGGCGCCGCCTCCTCCCGTGCCTCCCAAATCCGAGGCGGTGAGTGGGCGCGGCCGACGCGAGAAGGCTGGGAGCCGGGGCGCTGCTCTGTGCGCTCTGTCCTCCAGGGAGCTGGCCCGCCACGGGGCAAGGTTCGGGCCTGAAAAGCAGGCTCTCCTTGGCCCAGCCTCCGTATCTCGGCCTCCAGCCCCTGGAGTGTGTGGCAGAGGGAGGTAGAGGTGTGCGGGAAGCCCAGAAGGAAAAGGGGAAGGAGACGCAGGAGCATTTGTAGTAAAGCAGACCAGGGATGGCGGCGCTGGGGGTTGTGGGACAAAAGGCCAGTGGTCCCTAGCCCCAGAGAATTTGGGATGAGCCCAGAAGAGCGTTACCCAGAAGGTTCCACAGAACAGGAGTCCTTTAAGTTGGCCAGTGAGAAGGTTCCATGGTGAAATAAGTTTAGAAAATGTGTGTATGGTTTCCAGGCTTCCCCCTCCTCACTTGGGAGCCACAGAGCGTGGGTATATTAAAGGCTCTGAGAAGTCCTGCACTGAGGAAACCTGTTTATCTGTGTTCAGTGCAGAATTTCCCAACCATACCTGTCCACAGAATATGGACAACACCTGTTAACATCCGGTGGCATCCACTCTATTTGACCTATAAGGAAGGGATCCAGATGGCAGATACTTTTCCTTCTTTTTCTCTGCCCACCATACTTTTTTCCTCTTCTTTCTCTCCTTTTCCTTGAGGAGGGGATGGTCTTCTTATCTGATTGTTTTTGATCTCCTTCCGTTTTCTTTTTCTTACGTTCATGATGGATTTCCAAGGCCATAGGAGACAGTGTTGGTGTTGTGGGTTCTCCATGAGTGAAAAAGGCTGGAGAGACTGGAAGGAGTTGGGGAGTGGGGGGCTGGGTGAGGAGTGGGGTGTAGGGCAAGGCAGCCTCTTGGCAAAGTGGGGCAGAGTGTCAGTCCCAGACACCCCCCTGCCCAGCTGCTTAGGAAAGGGAAGATAAGGAGTGTCACCTGCTTGGGGACGGGGTGAGTCATGGCCCTCTGCTTGCAGGTGAAGGAGGAGTGCCGCCTGCTCAATGCCCCTCCTGTGCCTCCCCGGGGTGGCAATGGCAGCGGCTGGCTCTCGGGCAGCCCCCCGGTGCCCCCGCGCTTCCCTAAGCTGCAGCCTGTCCACTCTCCCAGCTCCAGCCTCTCCTATTACTCCTCTGGCCTCCAGGATGGGTGAGTCCCTTCCTTCTCTTGGTTCTGGGTCCTCCCAAGGTGGACTGGGGCAGGGGAGGGTGGGGAGGGCACCAGTGCTGAGGAGGAGGAAGACTGCAGGCCTGGGGCTTCAGAGGGTACAGGTCTCTGAGCAGGAGCCAAGGCTTTGCGGTCTGGCGTCTGGGGGCCTGGGACCCAGTCCCTTGCTCTCCACCTTCCTGCTGCAGTTTGCCCCTTTCCTAAAGGATGTGGATCGAATGGGAGCATTGCTTTGGTTTCCTCCAGACTGGGATCTGCCACAGGATGGCGTGCTCCCTGCTATTTAAAAATGTTTATGTAACTCCGTTTAGTTTAATTTTTCCTGGGGTGGGGGATGCCAGAAGAAAGAATAGGGCAATCCCAGAGGGTCTCAGGCCTTGGGGGCTGGGGTACAGGCCAGTGTTGCTTGGCAGCTTCTCTGACCTGGCAGAGCAGTGGTTGTGTCGTGTGTGTGACCTTGTTGCATCTCCCTCTTGCTCGGCCTTACCCTTCTGTGCATGTCTGTCTCTGCCCACAGGGCAGGTTCGCGCAGTGGCAGTGGCTCTCCGTCACCAGATGCCTACTCCCTCTATTGCTACCCATGCACCTGGGCAGACTGCAAGGTGGGCGAGTCTTCCAGCCGCCCACCCCCGGGACCCTTGCCCTCAACCACACAGCCAAGCCAGGCCTCCCGGGCCCTCGCAGAGCCCCTGAGCAGTCGAGCTGCCTCCCTCTTGGGGGCTGACACCCCTGTCAAGGCCTACCACAGCTGCCCACCTCTGTTCAAGCCCTCTCACCCCCAGAAACGCTTTGCTCCGTTTGGAGCTCTCAATCCCTTTTCCGGGCCTGCCTACCCCTCAGGCCCTTCAGCGGCTTCCTCTTCTGGGCCCACAGCCACCTCGGGTCCCCTGACTACCTCCAGCCCTGCTTATTCCCCAGGCCCAGGCTCGCCAGGCCAGGCCTATTCAGCTGCTCCCACCTCTTCCTGCCCCACCTCCTCCTCCTCTTCCTCTGAGTGGCAGGAAGCAGCCCCGGAGCCCTTCGATCCCTTTGAGCTGGGGCAGGGCAGCTCCCCGGAGCCTGAGCTGCTGCGCTGTCAGGAGCCCAGAGCTATGGGGGCATCCGGGCCTGGACCCTGCCTTTCGCCACTTGGACCCTCCAAGGCCTTTGAGCCCGAAGGTTTGGTGTTGCGGCAGGTTCCTGCCCCACTGTCACCAGTGGCCCTGCAGGGGCCCGAGGCAGGCGGAGCACGACTCCTTCTCACCCAAGGGCGCCTAGAAGGGCCTCCTGCCAGTCCCCGGGATGGGGCGACAGGCTGGGGAGGCCGGGATGCCTCCCCCTGGCAGCCCCCTGCTGACCTGTCTGCGCTCTCCCTGGAGGAGGTCTCTCGAAGTCTGCGTTTCATTGGGCTCTCAGAGGATGTGGTGAGCTTCTTTGCCCGAGAACGCATCGATGGCAGCATCTTCGTGCAGCTCAGTGAGGACATCTTGGCAGACGACTTCCACCTCACCAAGCTGCAGGTCAAGAAGATCATGCAGTTCATCAAAGGCTGGCGGCCCAAGGTCTGACCTTCCCAGCTTGTAGCTGCACAACTGGAATGCTGGCACAGAGGCCCTGGGGGCCAGCCCTGGCTCTGCAGGGGGACAGCACCCCCAGAGGAGGGTCCTGCCTGTGGGGAGAATCTATGCCAAGACTGAGGCTGCTAGGCAGCCACTCAGAGTGAGTCCAAGGGAGACACACTTGGAAATGGAGTCCTCTGGGGCCGGATGCCTGCATGGGGACGTCTTGCCTTTGAGTGTGTAGAGGACGTGGAGAGGGGGCTGGAGGCACCAGCGCCACCCTGGCCTGGTGACACGTTGCTGCGATTCCCATGAGGGGAGTCAAAAGACCTGACACCTTCCCGTGCCCTGCTACAGAGCTTCACAGACATCTTGCACTTCTCAAGCATGTAGGTTCAGGTTAAAGGGAAGGAGGTGGCCCGTAATTTAAGCACAAATTCCTAAGTGCCCTCTCTCCTCTGTGCTATGTGGGCTTTTGGCTAAGCTGCCCCAGAGTCGGTGTGCCGATTTCCCTGTCTCTGGGATGCCCTTCCTTCCCCCGCTCTGCTCCACCACAAATGAGGTCCCTGGCCCTGAGCACGGGTGTATCATTTACATGCCTTGCCACTGCACCTCAGAGGCACCTCTGGGTTCTGGCTCGTGGGTGACGACTTTGGAAGAGCTCTGCTGTTGACCTGCTTGCCTGGTTAGGGAGGCAGATGCCCCCTGGCGTCTCTAATGCCCTGGCCCTGCCCTGAGCTCCCTGCAGCTAGCCCTCCATCCTGCCGGCTTGGGTCCTGTCTGCGAAGACTGTCTGTGGAAGAGCAGGTAGATTGAGGTCCTTCATTCAGAGGCAAGTGGCCTTCAATCACTGCCACTTCCACCGGTCTCCCACCCCCATCACTTGACTCCGGCCAACACTGGGTGTGTCCTTCTCTGGTTTTCTGTCACTGGCGCAGGTGGGACGGGTGAGAAAGCAAGCACAGTAGCTTGGGAAAACCTGCCTTTTCCACCTCCTCCTAGAGCTCAGTCCTCCTGTGCTTGTTCACTGTTTCCACTCAGGTCTGTGTGGCCTAGATCTTGAGCCTGGAGATCTGCTTGGCACCAACCAGAGCAGGCTGGCCAATGTATACAACCACCCATCCCCCGGTGCTGTTCCCTACTCACCCACCCAGAGCCACACTGATTCTTCTGCTTGTGCCCACTGGCATCAGGCCTGAGGCACCAGCCTTCTCTCCTGCCTTACCTAGCCTACCTAGATATTTATTTTCTCCATTCTTCTGTCTTGAGTAGCGAAGCCATGCTGGAGCTCATGCCCCAGGCAGGCTGCCTCTGCTCTGAGGGAAGGGGAGTCAGGAAGTAGAGCACAGAAACTGTGACACTGAGACATTTGGTTTCCTTGCCAGTCACTTAATGAATCCTTGAGGACTAGGGAAATAAATGCTAGACCACTGAAGAATAGTGCAAGTGGAATTCTGGGCGTCAGCTCCTTTCTTCTTTTGGAGGCCATGGGGACCGACAGGCATAATGTATATGCTCCGGGCGGAAGGTCTTTGGAATGGTGTGTGCACGCAGCTCGTTCGTATGTTCCAGAGGCAGCTGGTAGTGCTGGCCCTCATTCCCTTCCGAAAGCCCCTCACCAGCCCCTACCCTACCGGAACCTGCCAACTCCCACTGATGTTTCAGCGTAACTCACATCTACCTAATGCTGCTGAGCAGAAAGACCTGACTTAAGCTCCATGCCATTTGCCAGGGAGGGCCCAAGTTTAACTTCCTGCACTGGCCGAATGCTCGCCTTGAGGCTCTCTCAGACCCCCACATTTAGAAGCTGTTAATGGCCTTAGTGTAGAGGACCAGAACTCTGCCTTCTACTGGTCATCTGAAAGTCCCAACTAAGAGATGACTTGGTTTGAGTCTGGTCTCCTAGCCACCAGCTGTGAGTGTTTAGTAGGGCCAGAGCTAGGCCCTGCCTGCCAATCCTACAACAGCTGGCACCCAGGGAATAGCTGAGGTACCTGCAACCAGAGCAGAGGCAGGAGCCATCTCTCTCGAAGCTCAGGGTGCCATGTGATGGGACTTCAATTACGATTCTGCACATGCTCGGTATGGATCCTTTTGCCAGACCCAGTTAGGAGCCTCAAAGCTGTGCACCCAGTCTGGGTGCTGCTTCTGCCAGGACACGAGTGTAGGAACTTTTCACACAAGAGGGCAGGGGGACGGGAAGAGCAGCCCTTTCGGAGCAGAGGTGGTGGTGGGTTGACTTGCCGTTCCTGTACTGCTCCCACATGCGGTCTCTGATCATCGTGCGGGCACTGTCCATCTTCCATGCTCTGGGGCTGCCAAGACGTGCAGGACACATTGGCCAGGAAAATGTTATCTCCTCTACTTAACCCCAGTGTTCCCACAGACACCCTGAGGAGCACATGTGAATGAGTCACACCAAGAAAGAATGGGGTAAAATTGTGCAACAAGGAAATGCAGTTTGGGGAAAGAAGTCTCTCTTGTATCCTGGTCCTCCACACCCGTTACACTTCCACTGCTCTGCTTAGCCAGGGCCTCCTCCCCACTGTCAGCAGAAGCCCAGCTCAAGCACTGAAATACAGTCAGGTTTAAAAAAGGCTTTAGGCTCATAAAGTTCCACTTTCTATCATCAGTCTCTCTCTTAAGGTGCTGCCTAGAATTCTCCCCACACACTCATACCCCAAAGCACAGGGCTTTGTTCCAGCTACTTGAAGGAGTGGTTTAAAGCAGAAAGGCCAAGACAGAAGAAAAAGGTACAGGCAGGGAGAGAGGTTGACAAGAGTTTGGTTTTTATTGTTCTTTTTGGCTGGGCGTGGAACTGCCCTCACCACCACTGGCTAAACACTTCACCAGGAGGGCGAGACGGTCATAGCTAAAGGCACTTTAATCAAGGCGCACACCCACTGCCAGAGTCTGTTTTCCTTCTGGTTACTCTGATAAATGTAGACGCCGCTCTGCTGGAGAACCACCACTGTTGGCAGCTGGGCTCAGCATGCGAGCGAGCAGGGTGTGAGGGTCTGCTCACTGGTAGAACTTCTTGTTAGGGCTGTTAGCGTGGTCAACTAGCAGCTGGCACGGGGTGAACTGTTTTCCATAGGCAGCCTCATACTTCCTGAGCCGGTCCACTATCTTCTGAGCACCGTACAGATCCACAAAGCGGAAGGGCCCTAAGTGGAGAAACAGGACTTTGTTGAAGGAGACAGCAACTCGAGCTCTAGGATGAAGCCAGCTACCTTCCCAACCAGCAAGACCAACCTCCTAGACAGGGTGGGAAGCCGAGCCCAAAGACCGCTCCGATGTCTCCCTCTGCAGGCGTAGCCAAGATCCCTTCCTGCAGGCACATGACGGCCTCATTCACAAATCTTGTCACCAGGCGGTACTGAATGTCTTCATCAGAGGAGCTGCCAACAGGGAGAGATGTTCAGGCAGAGGAGGAGTAGAAGGGGAGGGACAGTGCAGGAGCCGTGGAAGCAGAACACGAATGAGGCTGGTGCTGCTCGAGCTCCAAGGACCAACTCTGCAGACAGGGTGCCACCAGGAGGCCAGCCTTTCCCTTGGAAAAAGCGGACAGCTACTCGCCCTAATGAACCTGAAACTAAGCACCTAGAACAGGGTCTGGCAGAGTAGACAGTATCTCTTGGAACCAGCAGCTGTCAATTACACACGATCGTAAAGGGTTTGGAGGGTGAAGGGGCCTAGGAGGATCGTCTCAAGCTGCTCTCTGGGACCTTCAGAGGGAAGGCTGGAGCGGGGGTCTTCCCAAACAAAGCTCAGCTGCAGCTCTCACCCTGAAGCCCGGCAGAGGACAAGGTGGCATGTGGAAGGGCAAAATGTACAAAGCATCTGGAGTGTTCTTTCTGGTCAGGTATGGTGATCACAACAAAGGAGATGGAAGAAGGGCTGAGAAGCTTAGGCTGATGAGAAACATGTTTCCACACTATTAGCCACTCGGTTAACTTACACCTCAGACTTAGGAGGTATCTTCAGGCTTGCCAAGATACTATCCATGTCAGAATTCAAATTCTTACTCTTCACGCCCTCCTGGTAGATGTAAAAGCCCTTCCCAGACTTGCGACCTAAAAGAAGCAAGGAAAGGGAGTTACAGATTCTCAGAGCCCTGCCTGAGAGCTCTGTTCCCTGCTAGTCTGCTGTGTAGCTCTAGCCTCTCATCTGCATTCTTGAATTTGTATATCTAGCCAGCCCTAGAAATTGAGGGTTTCTCAGAAGAGCTGGCAGAGAAGGAAAAAAGATCTTGTATTTCCTGGACCTTGGGAGTCTATGTATGTGGATGGGAAAGGCCACGTGGGTGAGTTTTAATGTCCAGATATGCAATGCCAGGCCCGATGCCCAGGACCTAGTGCTGATTTTGCTAAAGCTGCTTTGCCAAGACAGAAAGCCACCTCTCTGGTGGGCCTCAATCCTATACTCTGTATTTAGAGGTTTTACCTTCTCTACACAGGTGGCCAGACAACATGGTCAAGCCTGGACGCAGAGCTTGCTCTTGCAGTATCACAGATGTATCAGAGGCCTTGGGCAGGATGAAAATGCCTGTCAATCCTGCAAAACTTGGGCAATGGCAGGGCCTCAGAAGGCCAGAGTTCTGCCTTTTGTCCATAATCTACGGGCCCAGCCTAAGAAGAGGTTGTCTGAAATCTTTTTTTTTTGGTTGTCAAGTGACCCTTTACTGACGTATTTTCCTCAGCGGGTCTTAACTAGCTGGGCATTCCACTGCACCACTGTTGATGTCATCTATGACCATCATGAGGGTGTCAACCATAAACATTGCAGCCCACAGACTAGGCAGTCCCCAAGTTCTCTTCAAGGGTTCCACAGAGTTCTCTGGCCAACGACTGGTGCTGCATCTGTCGGGCAATGTTGACAATCTCATCAAAGGTGCTATTTCCACTGTGCTTAATGTTTTTCTGCTTCCTGTCTCTTGGTGGTTCCTTGAGGGCTTGGATGAGCGGGGCTGAGGCAGAAGGTACCACCTCGATCTGAGCCTGTTGGTTGCCTTGGTGATGTGGTTGCCCACCTTTTTGGGAGACAGACCCAGGGGGCCGACCTTAGGGGCCAGAGCAGACGTGGCACTGACTTCCCCACTGGTGCACCTCAGATACACAGCTTTGATCTCGTTGGGGTTGAGGTTCAGCGGCATGGTGGGGTGGCTGGTGTCAGATGGACCCAGGTTTGGGACGACCAAAGGAAACTGCACCTTGGCCTCCTCCGAGCCAAGGGCTGAACGTTGAAATCACTTTTGAAATTCCCTAGGACAGTGGGCTCTATGTTTAGGAAATGCACTCTTCCATATGGTCCTTCTGTAGCTCTGTGGTCTCAGGAAACTTTGTAACTAATAATGCTAGTTATGTTTCCTTGAGGCTACTCACCCAGGAAGCCCTTGGACACCATCTGCTTCAGCAGGTCAAGGCTTCCACCTCCAAACCGCTCCCCAAAGGCTTTGCCCAGATCTTCTGCTACGTGTCTTGCTACATCTACTCCAACTTCATCCACCAGTGTGGCAGCGCCCACAGGGAAGCCAAAGCTCGTGGTAAGGGAATCCAGCTTCTTAGGGTCAACTCCTTCCTGAGTGGGAAGTAAAGCAGGGACCTCAGGAGACGGCCATCCCCAAGCCCCCACAAGGGCTCCCTCTGCTGGCCCTCAGAAATAGCCTTGTGCGACGCCCACTTTTCTTCTGGGTGCCACCTGGCCAGGCCTAGGACTGGGACTGTCACTCAGGGAAGCACAAAGACGTTTGGGAGCCTCAAGGGGATAGGCTGAGCATTTGCTAACCTATAGCACTTTAAGGACGTTTAGAGATGAACAAATTATTCATTTCCTTCTTGTCTGCAATTCTGAATCTCAACAATAACGAGATTCCATGGCTGGCAGGGCTGTTTCCCGTGACCGACAGAAGAGACATTACCAAGGAGCAGTGCTGCCAAGCTCTGATCCCTGTGTGTGACAGTGCCTGGCGAGGAGGGGCCGCCCCCTTTCCTGCCTGTGAGTGACCTGTATGACCACTGGAGGGGTCTGCGTGTGGCAGAAGCAGAAGCAGCACCAGTCAGACCACATGGGCCCTGTTCTGGATGGTCTCTGCCTCAAGGGGGATGGGGAAACAGCATAGAAGAGCATGTCAGGAGGCCTTTGGCCTAATGGAGCAGGGAGGAAACTAAGAGGGCAGAGCTAAAATTCTGCCCATTTTAGTGCGGCATAAGCCCATGACTTCCCACCACTGTGCAGAAAGGGAGGGCATGAAAGGGTCTTTTTGGAGAAGAGCCAGGGGTTAGTCTATTAAAAGGAAGCCTGTTCTTCATCTTGACATTACCAGTTTGGAGGACTATAAGGGGTGGAAGATGCCTCAAACATTCTGAGAGCAATACCAACCTGGAGAATTCTGATGACTTCAGACATCATGGGGGCGAGACACCTGGTGGTATAGAAGCCAGGTCCATCCTGCCAAGGGAGAGAACGTGAGCTCACTGGCCCCTCTGTTGTGGGTACCACCTGAGTCTGAAAGCAGTCTCCCTTCCCCAGGCATCATTTCAAAGTGCCAGGTGATTTATAATCCCAAGCAGAATCCTTAAAATTAAATTGCAGGGGGGGCTAGCCTGGTGCTGTAGCAGTTAAGTTCATGCACTCTGCTTTGGTGGCCCAGAGTTCGCAGGTTTGGATCCTGGGCACAGACCCATGCACCGCTTATCAAGCCATGCTGAGGTAGGCGTCTGACATATAAAATAGAGGAAGATGGGCACAGATGTTAGCTCAGGGCCAGCCTTCCTCAGCAAAAAGAGGAGGATTGGCAGCAGATGTTAGCTCAGGGCTAATCTTCCTCCAAAAAAAGAAAAAAAAAAAATTGCAGGGGAAGCCACAGCCAGGGGCAGCATGGCTTGAATCAAACAGCACAGCATATAGTTTCAGTCACCTGAAAGGTCTGGAATGGCTGGGAGAACCTGCCACATCCCAGACACTCCCCACTCTGACCCAAACTCAGTCGTACAGTCCATACAACTATTCATACTGTAGACGACCAAGGAGAGATCATATCAAAAGTTGACATATTTGCCCCAGAAGAGTTACAAACAAGCCTGGAGGTGTAAGGAGTCTTAATAGAACTTTTGCAAACCTGCTTCTCTCTTAGAGAGCTCCTTACCTTAACCACAATGATGACCTTCCCCTGCTTGAGGCCAACTGCTACAGCAGAAGCGGTCGTGTCCTTAGAAGTTTTCTCGGTTGTGATGATCTCCAGCAGCTGCATCTTGTCCACAGGGGAGAAGTAGTGCATGCCAATCACCTGGCAAGGGGAACAAAAAACCAAGAGACTTAAGAATGCTGAGGAGGGAACCTAACAGCTTTCATATTTTGCTAGAAGCACTGGAGAGAAGGGCAGTCATGAGAAGGGAATACTGCTCGATACAGTCAAGTGGTTTGGTTCCATGGTTCTTCGATAAAAAGTTCAGCATGTCCAGGGAGAGCTTACTGGAATCCTCCTCTTCCATCTGCTTCTAGGGTTTTCAGTAAGGATAACTGATCCTACCAACAATCAGTGCCGAAATCACAGCTAAAGGACAAATGAGATATATCAGGGAACAATGAATGAAGGCTCCGCTTAATGATGTGATGGTTTTGGTGAGAGGGTCCACTTTTTTGGGCAGGGGGAGGTGGGACAGGCAGAAGAATTGGTTAATATCCTGGACTATCAGAGATGTATTTGGATTCTATATAGGTGGGTCTCACGACCAGGATGCTGGGTTTAAATAAAATTTCTCGACACTCAAATGCACCTGAAGACTCGTTAAACTAGTGATTCTCAAAGTGAAGCGCCCAGACCAGTGTTAGCGTTCACTGGGGATGTCAGAACTGCAGCTTCCCAGGCCCATCCCAGACCTACTGAATGAGAACTTTGGGGGCAGGACCCAGATCTGTGTTTCAGAAGACATCCAGGTGATTCTGATACATGCTGAAGTTTGAGACCCACCTCGTTAAGCTAACAGATAGTCTTCACAACTGAATTGTGAGAAAAGTCTAATTCATGAATTTATAGTTTTGTTCCCCTCCACTTGGGTTGTAAGATATAACTAATAATATCTATCATTTATTGACTGCTTACTATCCACTGTTCTTTAATACATTTGTCATTTATTCCTTACATTTAATCCATTACTACTCTGTGAACTGGTCAGTTTCATTATCTAGATGAGGAATAAAGACATCAGGAGGTTAAAATTAGTAGCTCAGGTCAGTCAGTAAACGGCAGAGCCGGAGTCCATCACAGGTGGGCCTGACTCCAAAGCCGGGTACTTACCATATGTAACACACAGGTCACTTAAATGTTCCATACACTTACCAATCCAAAAGTTGCTTCTAATCCCCAAATTGCTCTTTAACCTATATCTAAAACATTTAAAAGGGCAGGACCTGATTCAGATTTAGCACTTCCAAATAAAAGGAAGTAGCCTTTTAAAGTACTGACGTATAATATATGCACAATAAAATGCACAGAACTTACGTGTTCATTTCAATGAGTTTTGACAGTTCTATAATCACTACTCCAAGCAAAATCTATTTACATCACCCAAGAAAGCTGTGACAAAGGTGACCAACTTGTCCTGGACTGCTGGTACTTTTTCAGTTGTGGCACTGATGGTCCTGGGTCCCAGGAGAGCCGTCAGTCCTGGGCAAACTGAGATGATTGGTCACCCTACTTGTGCCCCTTTGGCCTCACTTAGATGAATGACATAAGGCAAGCAGGTGATAACAGCTCACCAAGACACCTGGACGCTAGGACTGCAAAGTGTGATGCCTGTTCCAGTCCACTGGGGGGAGTGAGAGGTTGGCATCAGAGCAACAACAAGAGATCCTCCTCTGCTGATTTTCAATGCTGCGGAGGAGCTTTGAGTGATGTGACATGGTCTGACTGTCCATCTGCCTTTATACTGTTTTTGTTTCTTCCCTGAGTGTCACACTATCACTGCCACTTCTCCCTATGAACTTTTCCTGCCATTACTGTACCTGCCTCTATCAGGCCCCACATCACTTCTAACGTGCTGGGTGCTAGAAAACAAGATTACCTTGTGTTAGAAGCTATTAGAATAGGAATAGGGGCCAGCCCCGCGGCCCAGTGGTTAAGTTCGTGCGCTCCGCTTCGGCGGCCCAGGGTTTCGCCGGTTTGAATCCTGGGCACAGACATGGCACCACTCATCAAGCCATGCTGAGGCGGCGTCCCACATGCCACAACTGGAAGGACCCACAACTAAAAATACACAACTATGTACTGGGGGGCTTTGGGGAGAAAAAGGAAAAAAAAAAAGGATAGGAATAAATAGGTTTTTGTGTTTTTAGTACATGGAATTTGTAATAACAATTTCAGCTGCTTAAAGGTCTTTTATATTTCCTGCCTACTTTTGGCTGGTTCTGGTTAGCTGAGGCTCACTGGTATCCTCCAGAGAGGTGAGGTGTTTTTTTTCTCCTTGAGTGAGTTCACTTCCCCTTGATTACTCTGGTAGACAGCAGGAGCCCAAAGATAAATGTCCAGGCATCATTTTAAATACCCACTGAAAGTGCTTCAACCCCGCTCCCCCTTCATGTCCTGGGTAGAAGGTCTAACTGAACCCACAGGGGGACCCATCCCACCATACCCCTGATCTTCCATTCCTGGATCTGGAGTTGGAATCAAACCAGTCCTACACGGTCCCCAGCATCTGCTCTGTACTGATGTGATATTTTAGAGTAGCCCTTCTTATTTTAGGCCTATCTTCCAATACCTAATTGTAATAAAGGTAGGTTTTATAGTCTGAATCTGAAAAATAATACCCATTAGGAATGCAAATTACCTATAAAAGTATATTTTGCTTGAACTTCACTTATTCCTGCATTTCACAATGGTTATGGTATCAGCTTTTCTGTGCCCAGTTTTGGGGAATACATCAACAGCCCCATGCCCTTCAGAATCCACACCAGTCCCTTCTCATGTTCTAAGCCTTCATCAGTGAGCCCAAAGCAGCAAAACATTTCAGGCTTTTCCTCTGTTCAGAATTTACCTTCTCAGGTCTTTTGCTGACAGCAGAAATTTCATTGATTGGGAGAGCAGATGTGTTACTGGCAAAGACACAGTGATCTGGAATCACCTGCAGGGGAAAAGCATTTAAGAATGCGACACGTAGGGCTGGGAGATGACTAGAGTCCAAAGTAAAGCTAACGAGTGACACCCAGGCCCAGCCCACCCTCTTGCCCAGAACTGCTCAGACAGTAGATACCATTCGCCCTGACATTTACGATCATCTAGGGCATCTGTGTTGAGGGTGTTGGCCTTGTTCTCTTCCCTCTTCAGCATTCTTCCAGTTAGGGCCCAGAATAAGGTCACCTGCTCCTAGCCTGGAGACTACATCTAGCAGTTGGGTAAGTAAAGGTGCTTCAGATAAACAATGAAAAGGTGGCCTTGACTCAAACCTCATTCATTTCAAGATCCAGCATGGGTATCAATCCCTCTTCTTGTCTGGATCTGCCCTGAAGTCTGAAAGCTTATGATACGCCACCCTTCTCCTTTATAAGGCCAAGCTATAATGTGCATGCCTGTCTCATTTTATACGGGGTGTTACTAGAAATGGTACACTACTATCATTATATCTACAGTCCATGAACTCTATTAAAAATGAGCTTTATCAACCTGGAGAGCAGTCTCTTGGAGACTACCTCAGTATTCTGTCCATGATCACAAGTTATTTACGTTTTTATTCAGATGCTTGGATGGAAAACATGGAAGGCACACCTGTCAAATTTGTGCAAATCTAGGATAGGCAGAGGTGACATGAGAGATGAGAATCAAGGTTCAGGATAGATTCACCACACTGAAAAGCTGAGTGTAAAATAAGATCAGTTATAATGGGGTAAAGGTAAAGTACTGCATTAAGGCTTTTGTAAAAGGGAAAAAAAGAACTGGATAAGCACCTGATGGACAAGACTTGGCTTGGCAGGAAACTTGTGATAAAGGTCCCATGATTTTAGTTAATCACGAGTGTAACGAGAGTTGACAGTGAGCATGCCTGTACGGGAGCTAACTCAGTCTCCAGCTGCATTCTTAGTGGCATGGTGTCTAATGCTGGTGGTAAAATTCTCTATGAGGAGCAAACCAGTGTCTCCAAAGACGGCTGGCAACAATTCTTCCCTCCTTGTACCTGTCTGTCTCTCTTCCCACCCAGAGTCGAGTCTATTCCCCTCCCCATGAATCCTGTGACTTGCTTTCCTGAATGGAAGGCAGCAGAGGTGACAGAGCCAGTCCAGGCCTCGCCTCACAGAGCCCGGAGCTTCTGCGTTTGCTCTCATGGAAGCCCGCGGCAGCGCCGCAGAGACTTGTTCACACACTGCACTTCTGATCCAATCCCTCTTCTATCTCTTTCCTTTGATCACTGGCTTCCTGATTGCTAAACAAACTTTTCTCCACTGGGATACTCCCATACCCATCTTCCAAAGCAAATACCATCACCTAGTCACTTGGTAAACCCTCTTCCCTCCACTTCGGCTGTGCCTGCCCCTCAGGATCTGCCTACACTGGCTCAGCAGTGTGCTCAAAGCCCTGGGAACGTTATCTCAGCTGAAATGCCACCTAGCACAGATGGCATACAAATCTACCCAGCTCTTCCAAATTTTCTCCCTCAGTTGAATCTACATTACACTTTGTCCAAAGAAAAGATTCTGGAATGTGTGTCTCACAAGCAGAATCCTTTTCAAACAGAGCTGCTTGTCTCTTAAGACTTAAGACTATATCTTAAGACTATATCTTAAGACTATAGCTCACTACTCAAGACACCTAGAGTGTTCCCAAGTCAGTGCCATTTCATGTACACCATTTGCTAACCCACATTCTGTTTATTTAGCTGTAGGCCAGTCAAGGCCCCGGTTCTATCTTGTGCCTGGATTACTGCCATTTCTTCTTCTCTGGGCTCCTTCTCTACATGCCCACCTCAAGTACTTGTTTGTTCATGTCATCCCACCTCAGACGTGGCCATGTAGAGCATTTGGATCAAGACCAAAGTAGCATTTACACAAAATGAGCATCTGAAACCTGCCTGGAGAAACTGTTTCTCCCCTATTTCCTTTGCTGCCTAGACCTGAAAAAGTTTAGTTATGGCTTGTGGCCAACCAAAAATGTCAAGACACCTGGCTACACTTCATGAGGTTATTTGTATGTCTGAGTGACTGCACCCCACAGAAGGCTAAGGAACCCTGTGCTCAGGTTAATCAGCTGCTTGATTGTCTTCCCTCAGGACTGAGATTTGACCTTTATAACATGCACAGTGTGCATGAGCTCACATAAAAACTTATGTTTGGAAATGAATAGTCCTATAAAAAGAACCATGCATTTCCCATAATTCCTTTGAAAAACCCCACCTCTGTGTCCTCCACTCACTACACCAGGATTCAGGTACCACAGGCCGCATACTTACCGCCTCTACTTCCTTTAGCACTCTGTGCTTAAGACTAAGGTCCTCAAAAACAGCTTCAATCACCATGTCGGCCTTTTCAAAACCCTGGTAATCAAGCTGCCCAGTCAAGTTGCTGAAAATGGAGTCCCTTTCAAATGATGTTAGAGCTTTCTTCTTCACTTTATCATTCAATCTAGAAGAAACACACTCCTAGTCAGAGGTGAAGAATAGAAAACTAACATTTATTGAGTGTCCGTGGCCAGACGCGGTTCTCTGTGTTTTTCACCAACCCCATTTTGTTAGGGAACTGAGTTGTTCAAAGAGGCTCGGAGGGCCTCGTGGTCAAATAGCTTAGTACTAGGGTACCCAGGGTACTAGGATTCAAACACAGGTTGACCCCCCAGCCCACATTCTTTCTACTACAAGATATCTCTGAATGCCCAACTCACATAAACTGTATCACTCATAAAAGTTAAATTTGCTTATAGGAGTAAACACAAATGCTAGAATGGCAAAACCGAGCAGCTCTGGTAATTCTCCACCTACAACAGGCAAAAGAGCCAACATGTGTCCTGGACCACATGGATTTATACTTGCTTACATATCATTTTGTTATTCTGTAACTGTAATCTTCTAGAGGTGATTGAAGAATGGTGATTGAAGCATTATTTCTTATATTCTTAATCTACTTCCCAGTCAGCACCTAGTAGCACACTGTATTGATTACATAAAATATTAACTCAAGGTTTCTTTTTTCCAGAGAGAGCTAAAAAGGGTTCCTGTTACTCAGACATTTAACTGATTATTTTTTATTGCCAAGGAAAATAGGCTCTCTTAGGTTTTAATCTGACCACACTTTCAGAATAAATGACCTAGAGATTTCCTCTGAGTGAAGAATGAAGCCAAACTCCATTCACTAACTTTCTTAACCAAAAGGAAAATTAAAGCCACAAAATAAGTTCAAAGAAGTATTCCAGTCTTAGAAGTATGGGTTCAAACCTCCTGGTTTCTGACAATCATGTCAGCAGTCAGCAGTAAGATGCCTGTCAGAGCTGAAAACATTATTAGTGACTCTAATTCGAATGCGTAATGGCACTATTCCTGAGAGGACAGGAAATGTGTGTCCCAGGTCGGCAGCACTGGGAGGGGCACCTGCCCGAGTCTGATGTTTCTAAGGCAAAAAGGGAAACGTGGGACACCTGGCTCCGAAAGAGAGTGCGGGCAGGAGGCTGTTCTAGAGCAGCGGCTCCTCATTTCGGTGGCGCTGAAACGCTGCTCAGGGACGCCTGCATGCTAGTCTCAGGGCGAGGCTGTCAGCTAGCACACGTTTTTTGGTCAGAATCTTTTACTTCAACTCCTTGCTATCTTACAATAATCTGCCAAAATTATTAAACCTGCCAGGTCCTGGATAGCATTTTGGTAGGAATACATGAGCTTCTCTGCAGAAAAGGGGTAAAAACTTGCTTAAGCTACATAATCCATTTACGAAACCAAGAAGAGTTTGCTGAGCTAAAAGTCACACACAGGACAGTCGAAGTGCTTGTCTATTACACTGGAGCAGAGAACTGAGCTGAAACCCATTCCCAGCTTGGCCAGGCTGCTGCTCCATTTCCCCCTCTGCAAAACAGGCAGTGTGTGCGGGAGAAGGAGGCAGGGGTGGCGGGCAGGAGGGAGAATAATATTCACCCTTTATTAACTCAGAGGCAAGGCGGAGACACAGTGGTAAAGCCTCAGACACGGTGGAACCAGATCAGCTGACTGCTCCTCTGCAGTAACGCCACTCGAGAAACACATGGTTCAGGAGCTCTGACCCCAGTCCGACCTGCACCGTGCAGCTTCTGCACATCTCACACCCTAATCTCAGTTCTCTCCACAAGGACACACAGTCATGCGGTTTCAGTGTTCCATAACAATACAGCAATGAAACGGAAACCATCAGCATTCACAAACATGAGAACTTCTAGTCTGATACCAAAGCCTTAAACAAATGGCATTACAGATTCCAATGATGTTAATGGTTTATAATATCCGTAACAAAATAAAATGAAGGGAGGAATTAGCATTTCTAAAAATCAAAGGAAAGGTGGCTTAACTATGGAGTATCTAGCACTCATCATGTTCAGGAAAAAGGAACCTGTGACAGCAAAAAACAAAAAACACTCTAACTCCTGGCAGAGGCAGAGAGCAGGCTCACCCTTTGAACACTTGTTGCTGTCCTCGGCCCAGCCCGGCTAGGGTAGCATCTTTAAGTATAGTCTTCAGGCCCTTATCCACAGAGACTTGGGCAATTCCGGCTCCCATCAGCCCTGCACCAAGAATGGCTAAGTGCCTGAAAGGAAAGGATGAAATGACTTTTGGTAAACAACTCCTAAGCATTTTAGTAAAAGTGGGAGACTGCCCAAGTTATCATCCAATAAACAACTAAAGCAGGCACAACAATAGAGTATTTCAAATAGTTTTTATCTATACACATACATCTTTAATAAATGATTGATTTTCAAAGTTAAACACAAAAATCCATTAGGTCCAAAAGAATTGGTCTTCCCCAGAAGACAGAATCCTATTGATCTTCAGTCATGCTTGGAGATCACTGAAAACACAACAAACCGGTTTATGCTTAAGTCAAGATAAGGATTTTTGTTTTCCAAAGAAAAGCCAACTTGCAGTGATAAGCCCAAAGACGAATCTCTCTTCTTCGAACCACTTATTTGTTAGTGATTTTACCATTTTCCAGTCATCTTTCACTTCTGAAATCTGCGCCCTTATCACTCCTCACTTGGAGCAGATGAAAGTCTCCTGGATGGTTTCTTTGCTGCCAGACTGTGCCCCTCCCTCCAACAATCAATCCAACAATCCTGCTGTTTCCACCCCCGAATTCCTCTTGAACCTGTGAGGACCATGTAGCTTACCCCACAGTCTTCTGGAATGGCTTCACGTATATTGTTTTTGTCTCCTCAATTAAATTCTAAGCTTTTTGAGGGCCAGAGATCATATGTGATTACTCTTTTTAGTTTTCCATAGATCTGGAACAATATGCCATATTCCCATAGTAAATAACTATAAAATTTTTTTTCAGAACAACTTTCTTCATAAAAGATGCCCAAGTTGACAGCACTGTAGACCTAAATTTGAGTTGTAATGCAGGATAAAGTTTCATTCCTAACAATTCTTATTATAACGTCCAAAAATCATATTCAAGACCTGAAAAGAAAACCTAATTTCAAGTCCTGGGAGCATCTCTCAAATGCAACTTTGTAATAATACACATATTTATATGGAGAACAATGAGAAAATAGGGTAGAGACATATAAAGAATAGGGGCTGAGAAATATAAAGAATAGTGACTGAAAAAAAGACTGATGTATTTACTATATCAAAATTAAAAATTTCTGGGGGCCAGTCCAATGGTGCAGCGGTTAAGTGTGCACATTCTGCGCTTTGGTGGTCCAGGGTTCACCGGTTCGGATCCTGGGTGCAGATCTATGCACCGCTTGGCAAGCCATGCTGTGGCAGGCGTCCCACATATAAAGTAGAGGAAGATGGGCGTGGATGTTAGCTCAGTGCCAGTCTTCCTCAGGAAAAGAGGAGGCTTGGTGGCAGATGTTAGCTAAGGGCTAATCCTCCTCAAAATAAATAAATAAATGAATAAAAATTCCTGTTTGACAAATGACCTGACAAAATTGAGAAGAAGAGAATAGGAAGAAATTTGCAACAGAAATAGCTGACAAAGGATTACTACGAGGCAATATGAAGATGATGCATATATCAATTTAAAAAGACAATCCAGTAAAATGAGCAAAGGCTTCTTTAAAACAATTCACAAAAGCAGAAAGCAAAGTGCCAATAAAGATGCTCACCCTCCCTAATAACTGGGGTAAGGCAGGGGAAGGAGGTGGTGTGTCACATGGTTTTGTGATTTTGCAGGACTCAATATTTTTCTCTTTTGCTTCTTTTCTTTCCTGTTACAGTCGAGTTTCCCTCTTACATAATTAAAAGGTAGCAGAAGCATCTGCCTTCCATCTATGCTGCACATGGGAACGGGTGGCTTTGTTGTCCTTGTTAATCTGTTTGGCTTTTGTAGAAAGTGTGAAGAGATGCAGATTTAAGTGGCATCATTATTCTACTGCAACATTCACCCAGTGAATGCAAGACACTGTCAGGGTCAGCTGGAACAAATGCAAGGACCAGTGCTGATGACTGCATGTGCAGGAGAAGTAGTTATGGTTTTATTTCATATTCCATGTGGAAATCAGCCTTCTAGGCTAGAGTCTTACCTATTTCATCCAGACTTCTTATCCATTTTATCTTTTAATTGGGACTGTAATCTCATTAAAGGTGAGGGGACAGAGAAGCTAGTAACTACAGCTGCTTCTCTTAAATCCCTCACAGTAATTCAGCAAGGGCAGTGTTGCTCAACTGTGGCACTACTGACATTTTGTTTCTTTTTCTTTTTCTTTTCTTTTATTTATTCTTTTTTTGAGGAAGATTAGCCCTGAGCTAACTACTGCCAGTCCTCCTCTTTTTGCTGAGGAAGACTGGCCCTGAGCTAACATCTTGCCCATCTTCCTCTACTTTATATGTGGAATGCCCAGCACAGCATGGCGTGCCAAGCGGTGCCATGTCCGCACCCGGGATCCGAACTGGTGAACCCCGGGCCGCCGAGAAGCGGAAAGTGCGAACTTAACCACTCCGCCACCAGGCCGGCCCCAACTACTGACATTTTGGGTTGGGTAATTCTTTGTTGTTGGGCCTGTCCTATGCATTGTAGGATGCTTAGCAGCATCTCTGGCCTCTGGCCACTAGCATCCCTATCTCCCCAGTTGTGACAACCAAAAATGTTTCCAGATACGTCAAATGTTCCCTGGGGGCAACAATGCCCAGGTTGAGAACCCTGAGCCAGAAGGTGAGTTTAGGGACATTATTAAATTTAAGATGCTGAAGAGCCATTTAGGCAGCATAACACTGACAGGCTTGATGAAGAGAATAGATATGAAACAGGCAAGTAGAATCTCCAGTGCTTAGGTTGTAAGCTCAAAGAAGGACAAGCCTTTAACAATTAGAATAAGGCTTTATATTTTTTAATGAGGAAGACATGAGTTTCCAGAGATGGTATCTCAAGTCACAGGAAGCGATAAGATCATTAGACAGTGCCAGCATGTGTGAACCTAAACCAGATATCTAGGAGACATCAGTAGCAAGAAAAGAAGGCCTCCATAGGAGCCGTTAGAGAGTTCTGGAGAAAACTCAGCACAGGCAGAATTGTGAAAGCCAAAAGTTCTTGGTAGGAATAGGGATCCAATGTGCTCAGGACAGAAGAGGTTTGGGGCAAGACTGAAGCTCTGTAGAAGTTCAAAGACATCTTTAAGCTTGGCACGCGGTGAAATCCACAGGGGCTTCCTAGGTAGACTTTCACTTACTTAACCTCCTTTTGCGGAGCTCCAAATTTATTCTTCTTGCACAGGACCTGACCATGGTAAAGTCCTATCAAGGCCTTGGATTCTTTGGTCATTGCAAGCTCTCCGAATTTCTGAAAAGTAAAGAAGAACAAGAAAAGGCAGAACTTCAGAGTCTTGGTGAGGTAGTCTCTTGCTGGGTTTCTCTGCAGTGCAGAGGTGACACACAAAGCCTCAGGTCCTCCGGGGTCTCAGTAGTGCCTGTGCTGTGGAATCTGTCTGTCTGTCTTCTCCTGATGGACCCTTTCTTTACTCTTCTCATCCACAGCACTTTCCGACTACTGCTTTGAAAAAGGTTTTGGATATATGAGCTCTCATTCTCTCACCGGAGGTTGGGGAATCTTTCTCGTAGAGTTAGAGAGTCAGAGCCAAAACGGACCTTCACAACCATCTCAACCAACCCTCTCATTTTAAAGATTGGGGAGAGGAGGCCCAGAGAAATTAAGAGAACTTGTTCAAAGCCACACTGCCTTAAAGTGGCAGAAATGGAGTTTGAACCCAGGCAGCACAACTCCCAACTCCCACTCTCTTTCCGTGTAGCAGGCTGTCCCACGTGACACCCACCACTTTAAACAGCACCATGACACTTACGGAGAGCAAGTCTCCACTTAGTGGTTAAGAGCATGAGATTTAGAGTTTGGGTTTGACAGAACTGGGGATGAATCCTGGCTCCGTCTTTTCCCAGTTGTGAAGCTTTCTCCATCCTTAAAATGGGAAAAACAATATCTATTTTACAGTATTGTTGTGGGAATGAAATGAGAACTAGTAAAATGACTAGGGTCTCAATGTTAGCTATTATCACCATCAATATTACTAGAATTTACTGGTACGATTACATGGTTACAAACAGTATTTCAGAGAAGGAATCTAGTTAATCAAGTTGCTTTCCTGTCCTAATAGAACATGAAACAATGTTCTCCTGATCTTGAGGCACCAGGTTCTATTCAACAAATTAGCCATTTTCAACTCGTGGGCAGAGATCCACAAGTGGTCATGAATTTAGTGGGTTGTGATAAGTAGAATGGAGAGAAAATATTGAATACAATGTACATAGCGAGGAGAATTATTGATCTGTGAAATTTATGCTTCAATTTCTCTGTACATATGCGTGTGTCCCTGGTCATGATGTAAAAGAACAAATCAGAAGTGCACAGCAATGAGTGACCTAGTGCAGAAAATGTTTTCTCTGGCACTTGTCCTGAGCTCTTCAGATATTTTCTGTCCTATTAGCAAAGAGCAATCATTCTTCAATGATTGCTTACAACTTAAAAACAACCCAAACCACGTAAACCTACAACTCCACCAACTTGTTAGAAAAGTGGAAGGGGTGAGGCTGGTTCATGCATCCCTTCTGTCGTCTTTTTTAAGTAGGTACAAAACATTTCCTTTCCTTTTCTTTTTTTCTCCCCAAAGTCCCAGTACATAGTTGTATATCCTAGTTGTAAGTCATTCTAGTTCTTCTAACGTGGGACGCCACCACAGCATGGCTTGATGAGTGGTGCGTAGGTCTGCGCCCAGGCTCTGAACTGGTGAACCCTGGGCCGCTGAAGCGGAGCGTGTGAACTTAACCACTTGGCCTTGGGGCCAGTGCCTCCTTTTATTTTCTCACTCACCAGAGAGAAGCTGGGCTTCAAAGTTTTAGCTCCTGGCTCTAACAAGTAAGAAACACATTCTTCTATCAATGTCTTTCATTTTATCACAACAAAACCAGCCCAATTACAGAACAAAAATATGCAAGTAATTCCTTTGGAAAGGATTAGGACTCTGTCCCTGCTCTTCCTAGTTACACCGTCATTATTGAGAACAAGCGCAAACATCTGCAGGCACCAGGGTTTTCTCAGCATCCACTTGCTCACTGAGATTAGTGATAAGAAACGATAACCACTGGCAGAAAAATTTTTACTAGGCTTTGGATACTTTTTCTTTTTTCAGCTTTATACAGGATTTTAGATCTTGGCTTTTCCTGTATCTAATAAAAAATTAAAAGCAAATAACTTTACCTGAGATTCAGAGAGATAGCCAGCATCACTCCCTTGCTCGATTCCAGTCTTTACGACCTAAAAAACATAAAAGCCCTTGTTCACCGCTGGAATGGATTGGGGAGATGTACAGTGAGGCTGAAGAAAACTGCTAGTGGTGTTAGTGTTCACAGTCAGTCAGAGCCTAGACTGGAGGGAGAAAGGGAAGAGACTGAGTGCCTGGCTGCATGGGACTCACTCAATCCTCCACCTCTCAGGCTACTGCTAAACCTAGCATGAAATGGAAAGAAATAAAATAGAAGAAAGAGAATTAAAAAGTCAGAATAGGAAAAGAACACAGAGGTTCCACAGCTCAGACTCCACCTCCTCATCCACCTCTGAATCCTGTTATTTTGTCAGAGAAAGAGTGGTCATTACCCCCTTCCAAGTCCAATAGGCTTACCTTTTCCTCTTAATTACCTTTCCTCCTACTTAAATTACTCTTCTAGTTTCTCTCTTCTCTAAATGCAGGCAGATCCCCAAAGTTCCAATTTCAGCCCTTTTCTCCTCTCTGCATTCTTCCTCAGGCACATCCTCTAGTTTACCATACTAATCATGAACTCTATGAAATTCAATTTAACATTTGGGATAAGTACTATCCCAAATACAACGGCAAGTATAAAACATGAAGAAATGACCCTGTACTCATCATCATAATTTATAGGAATGACAAAAACCCAAGTAAACAAATCTACATCCTTAAATCTGACTTTTCTGTCTAAATTACTGTTGCTTGAATTTCTTTTCTTTTCTTTTTCTTTCTTTTTTTGCTGACGAAGATTAGCCCTGAGCTAACATCTGTGCCAATCTTCCTCTCCACTTTATACGTGGGTTGCTGCCACAACGTGGCTGATGAGTGGTGTAGGTCTGCACCCAGGATCCAAACCTGGGCCACTGAAGCGGAGTGCACTGAACTTAACCACTATGCCAGGAGGCCGGCCTCCCTTGAATTTCTTGAAATAGCTAAACTCAACACTTTTAAAACTTAGCTCATATCCTCTCTTGGGCAAGTCTGTTACTACCTTCATATTTTCACTTTTACTATCATATCTCAGTTCTTATTCAAACTTCAAGTCTGAATTACCAAGATAGCTTCCTAGTTCACTGCTCTACTTTCTCTCTTTTTCTAATCCATTTTTACTCACTACCATGAAAATGGTTCTCTATGATCCATATAGGACAAAGCTCAAATTTCTCAACTCATTATTGACAAGCTTCTAAAATCTAGCTTCAATCTGCCTCTCTGCAGACATTTCACTATCCTCCTACAAAAACTGATCATTAAATCTTCCTTGAAGAGTCTCATGTTTTCCACCTTCTGTAACTTTACTCAAAATGCCCATCCTACCTGGCACTACTTCCCCCCACCTGTTCTCTACCCATTTCTTAGGGTTCGGGTAAAATCCTATGAGGTTCTTCCTGATCTTTCTGGCTTACAGTGAGTGTTCCCTCCTCTGTGTCCTCAGCAATTTTCCTCTGTCCCATTATCTGGCATTAATCCTATGCTGCCTGTTAATGTCCCTTATACTGTTATCTGGTTTACCACATAAACATGTCTAATCTCCCTGCCCAGACAGTGAGATGAACAGAGTTGGGGGATCATGTTTCACATTTTATGTACTTTGATGTCTTCTGCTCAAAATACATTTGTTGACTGATCCATTCTCCAATTTTGAAGTCTTTGATTATATGCTCCCCTAATCTTGGACTTTCCAGACTGAAGAGTTCTAAGCTTTAAAGTCTATCTTTACATAGAAGTTTCTTTAACCCTGTGATTATTTTAATTTCCTCCTTGATCTTTTTCAGAACTTCCCTGTATCATTAAATTTTTTTTATAATTAAGGCAATGGGGAAGTCAATGAGACACTTCAGGTATTCACAATGGTTTTGACTAAGAATAGAATACAGTCATCAATTTTGTTTTAACTACCTCTTAATTGATGCCCAATATTTTACTGGCCTTGTTATACTGATACAACACAGGTTCTTTTCCTGGTTTATAACTGGTAGTTTGAACTCAACAACTACTGAGTATGCCTGCACTAAACATCCCCAAATATATCACTTTATTTATTTATTTTTTTTAAGATTTTATTTTTTTCCTTTTTCTCCCAAAAGCCCCTGGGTACATAGTTGTATATTCTTCGTTGTGGGTCCTTCTAGTTGTGGCATGTGGGACACTGCCTCAGCATGGTTTGATTAGCAGTGCCATGTCCGCGCCCAGGATTTGAACCAACGAAACACTGGGCCGCCTGCAGCGGAGCACGCGAACTTAACCACTCAGCCGTGGGGCCAGCCCCTAAATATATCACTTTATATGAGTGCTTATAGCTTGCTATGCTCTTCTTTTATTTTTGGTAAGTAATTTAATAGCAGAATTAAGAACATTAGTACTGACATACATGGTCCAGAATGGCAGTAAAGAGCATTGCTTTATACAAAAGGAGGAAATAGGAGAAATGTGGGAGTAGATAAAGACTCACATCAATTATTTTCAGAGGTGCAGGATAAAGGCCTTTGGTCTGCTTTCGTACTTTTTCTTCCACCTTTTTGTAAATCTGTTGCCTGACAAATGGAATACCCATGGCGACCGATGTCAATTCTGTAAGGTAAAATGCTTTTAGATATTTACTGGAAAGAGCCTAGCCTTCCTTGTTAGTTTGTTCTATAAACTCTATAAAAATGCACTAATTCTAGCTCTCTGAAAGAACTGCCCTTTACTCTGATATACAAACTTTAAATTTCAATCTAAGCATTTCTTGAAACATGCTTTAATTAGTCGATAAATGCTAAAGCTGGGTGTTGGGTATATGGGTGTTTATTACACTATTGTACTATTTTACCTTTATATTAATGTTTAAAATTTTCCAAAATAAGAATTTTTTAAAAAATGTCTTTAACTAACCAGCGTAAGGTTCAGCACTTGACCCCAGAGTTGTTGCACCCCTTAAGGTTGACTTTACGCCTAGAGTAAATGATGCATTTACCTCTTCCTTATTTTGAATAATTTTACAGCAAATAAAATTAAACTCCCAGGAAAGAAACTTTGCCTTTGTTCTTTAATAATGATACTCACTGTCCACCAATCCTTTGTCTCTCTTCGGAGAGATTTTCTTATCAGCTAGTCCTTTGGCAAAAGTAACTGCAACTTCTTCTAGGTATTCAATTGTCCGTTCCTCTGGAGGCTTTAATCCTGGTCCTGTAAAATGAACACAACAGACTGGAATGCAAATCAGGCTTAGATCAGTCCCAGGTAGGCAAAACCCAGGCATGCCGAAGCCAAAGGCTCAGTACCCACTTTCCATGTCAGACTAGAGATTGGCAGCTGGCAGAGTCATGAACTATGGACTCAAAGAAGAGAAGTAACACCGGGCAAAGGTGCAAAAATGTGCTTAGGTAGAAAAGAGGGTCTTAAACCATCTCTGCCTGGCTTCCACTTCTGAGTAGGATGTGATATGTCCCATAAGGCTTGTATTCTTGCTGCAAAACTGGAAAAAAATGAATAAATTGCAAAATCACATTCGTAAAGACATTGGAGAGCTGTGGGAGCATCAAGGACTACAGGAACTAAAATTCCAGAGACGGAAGAGCTGTTGAAGGTGAACTGATGATTGCCAACATTATCTTTTCTGGGAGTATGTGATACTTTGGGGCATGTGTTAAAGATTGGGCTTAGCTTAAGCAGAAGGATGCTACTGGGGGAAAGTGAAATGATCAGAGTTTTTGGTGCACATGCAGCAGATAAGAAGCTAGAAGAAACCAAATGCCAGTTTAGTTTTCCCCAGGGACCATCTGTGGTGTTCTAAGGTGGTGTAGGAGGCTGGAGGGACTGGGTCAGGAAGCTAGAGTGAACTCTCTCAGAGCGTCATGATTTGTTTAGAACATAAAGTACTTGTACAGAGAAAGAGGCATGCCCAAAATGTGCAACTCATTTTCCACAATGCATCTGCCTAATACTGACGTTGCTTGAGGCAGGAGACTAAAGAGCTAGACTTAAAAAATCCAAAGGCTGTGTTCGCAGGGCTGTGACACAGACACTACTAGGCTCTCAGTCAAAAGCCCAAAGAGCCACACTGGAGGAGGAGGTAGCTGGAGGTGAAAAGGCAACCTTGTGTAGTTGTGTGGTACGCAAGAGACAAAATTCCAACAGAGGGAGATGCCTGCAACAAATACGTAACCAATCTCTCCCTTAGGAAATCTGCCCTGTTTGGAACCTGCGTGGAGGAGGAAGAAAAAGAACTAAGCCCAGAACTTCCTAATGGCAGAAGTGCACAGGGCCCACGAAAGTCAGATGGAGCCTGTAGGGAGGCCAAAGCAACTGGCATTTGTGAAGCAGAATACTGGACAGCAGTTGCTACACAAAAGGAGAGCTCCAGAGTCTACTCAGTGGCCCCTTAAAACTTTGGCCGAGTATTATTCTGCACATGCACAAGAGGAAACCACCTGAGGCCAGGGAAAGAACCATCATAGGGGCACGAAAAGAAGCAAGAAAAAAATGGCCTATAGCCAGGAGACAATTTGACTGACAGAAACAGATGCAGGAATGAAACAATAGAATCAGCAGACACAATATTAGAAAGGCTACTGTAAATTCATGCCATATGTTCAAGAAGGTAGAGGAAAACAGAAACATAATAAGGATAAATTGAAGACATAAAACTGAATCAAATGTTACTTCTAGATACGAAGAAAAACAATAGTTGAAATGAAAAATACACGGAATTGGATTACTAGCAGATTATACCCTGAAGAAGAAAAGATCAGGAAACTTGAACACACAACAACAGAAAATATACAGACAATGAGAAAAACAGAGCTTCATTTTGGGACATTATCAAGTGACCTAACATATATAAAATGAGAGTCTCAGAAAAGGGTGAGAGGATACAAAAATATTTGAAGAAATAGCCAAGAAGTTTTGAATTTTGATGAAAACTAGAAGCCCATTTTCTAAGCTCAATGAATCTCAGGCATAACAAACATTAAAAAAAACCAAGGCACATCATAAATAAATTGTTAAAACCAGTAATAAAGGGAAAATCTGAGAGCAGCCGGGGGCAGGGGAAGACATATTATGTACAGAACAACAAAAATAAAAATGACAACAGACTTCTCATCTGAAATTATGGAGGCCCCAACACAAGGTAGATAGTATAAGAAAAACACTGGAAACGTGGAATTCTACCCATCAAAAATATCTTTGAGGGGCCGGCCAGGTGGCGCAGTGGTTAAGTTCACACATTCTGCTTCTCGGTGGCCTGGGGTTCGCCGGTTCTGATCCCGGGTAACGAAATGGCACTGCTTGGCAAGCCATGCTATGGTAGGCATCCCACGCATAACGTAGAGGAAGACGGGCAGGGATGTTAGCTCAGGGCCAGTCTTCCTCAGCAAAAAGAGGAGGATTGGCAGTAGTTCGCTCATGGCTAAACTTCCTCAAAAAAAAAAGAAAAAATGCAGATAAAGTGAGGCTAAGAGGTAAATTTAGAGCTTTAAATGCTCGCGTTAGAAAAGAAGAAAGGCCTAAAACCAATGATCTAAGCTTCCACCTTAAGAAACTAGAAAAAGAGCAAATTAAACCCAATAGCAAGGAGAAAGAAATATATAATGAGATAGCTGAAATCAATGAAACAGCAAACAAACAAAAACAGAGACTATCAACGAAACTAAAAGCTAGTTCTTAGAAAGGTCAATAATGTTGATAAATTTCTAGCCAGACTCATCAGGGAAAAAAGAGAAGACACAAATTATCAATATCAAGAATGAAAGAGGAGACATAATTACAGAGTATAAAGATACTAAAAGAATAATAATGAAGTATCATGAACAACTTTATTGCAATAAACTTGGGAAGTTAAATGAAATGGAGAAAATCTTCGAGAAGCAAACTACTACAGCTCGCTCAAGAAAGAGAGACCCCGAATAGCCCTAGATCTATTAAGGAAATTGAATTGATGTGTAAAAATCTTCCCAACAAAGAAAACTCCAAGTCCGTATGACTTCACTGGTGAATTCTATCAAGTACTTAAGGAAGAAATAATAACAATTCTACACAAAATCTTCCAGAAAATAAAAGAGGAGGGAATATTTTCCAACTCATTTTATGAACCCAGCATTACCTTGATACCAACACCAGGGAAAAATATCACAAGAAAAGAAAATTATCCCTGAGACCATTATCTCTTACGACCAGACATAAAAATCCTTTACAAAATTTTAGCTGATCCAGCCAGCAATTTATAAAAAGGATAATACATCATGACCAAGTGGAGTTTATTCCAGGAACGCAAGCCTGGTTCAATAGTCAAAAATTAGTGTAATGACATTCTAATGGACTAAAAAAAGACAAAACTACACAATCATCTCATTAGACGCAGAAAGAGCATTTGATAAAATTCAGCACCTATTCTCAGCAAACTATACATAAAAGGGAATGTCCACAATTTGATACAGGGCATGTATGAAAAACCTACAGTAACATCATACACTCGACAACACCAGGGTGAATGCTTTTCCCCTAAGACTGGAACAAGTTAATATCTGCTTTCACCACTTCTATCCAATTCTGTACTAAAAATCTTAGCGACTGCAGTAACTAAAGAAAAAGGAATAAATGCCACCAGATGGGAAAAGAAGACGACAAAATGTTCTTATCTATAGACAATATAGTTATTTACATGGAAAAATCCTGAGGAATCTACAGAAAAAGCCACTAGAACTAATAAATAAATTTAGCAAAATCACAGACTACAAGGTCCACAAACAAAAATCAATTGTATTTATATACATTAGTAATTAATAATGAGAAATTAAAGTAAAAAAGTATGATGGCCTAAAAGTATGAAATATCTAGATATAAGTTTAACAAAATGTGTGCAAGATATATTCAATGAAAAGCATAAAATACTACTGAGAGAAATTAAAGACGAATTAAATAGAGAGTTATATCATGTTCATGGTGAAAAAATTCAGTATTTGAAAGATATCAATCCTCCCTAAATTGATAATTGATTCAATGCAATTCCAATCAAAATCCTAGCAAGTATTTTTGCAGATATGCATGAAATGATTATAAAATTTATATGTAAGTGCAAAGAAACCAGTAGAAGCAAAATAATTTTGAAAGAAGAGAACTAAATTAGAGGGGGTCCTACTACCTGGTTTCAAGATTTACTACAAAAACATGAAAATCAAGACAATGTGATAATGGCTTAAGTAAAGACGTATAAATAATTAGAAATAGGAAATCTGGTTGTAGACCCAAACGTATAGGGTCAACTGATTTTTGACCAAGGTGTAAAGGTAGTTCAATGGGAAAAGAAGAGTCTTCTCAACAAACTGCACCAGGATATTTGGATATTCATAAGCAAAAAAAAAGACTCAATCTTTACCTCACATCATATATAAAAGTTAACTTGAAATGGATCACAGACTAAAATGTAAAGCTAAACAGCAAAACTTCCAGAATACAGGAGAAAATCTTTGTGATCTTATTAGGAAAAGATTTCTTAGACACGATACCAACAGCATGACACATAAAAGAGGACCTTGATACATCGGACTTCATCAAAATTAAGACATTGAAAAGATAAGCCACAGACAGCGAGAAAATATCTGCAATTCACAAATCTCATGAAGGACTTAGATCCTGATATACAAAGAACTCTGAAAACTCAATAATAAGAAAAACAACTCAATTGAATAAAATGGGCAAAACATTTGAACAGACACTACACCACAAGATACACAGAAGGCAAATAAACACATGAAAGAAACTCAGTATCTTTGGTCATTAGGGAAACACAAATTAAAACCACAATGAGATATTACTATATTCCTATTAGAATGTCCAAAACTAGAAAGACAGACCATGAAAAGCAGTTGGTAACTGGAACTCTCATATATTGCTGGTGGGAATGCAAAATGATATAACTACTTTGGGAAAACAGTTTGGCAGTTTCTTAAAAGCTAAAAATACATCTATCATATGGTCCAGCCAATCTACTCTTTGGTATTTGTCCAAGAGAAAAGAAATATACGTCCACATAAAGACCTGTGGGTGAATGTTCATAGCAGCTTTATTCAGAACAGCCCTAAACTGGAAACAATTCAAATGTCCATCATTTGGTGAATGGATAAACAAATTATGGTATATCTAAACAATGGAATAACACTTGGCAATAAGAAGTAACAAACTGCTTATACGTGCAACAACATGGATGAATCCCAAAAGCATTATGCTAAATGAAAGAAGACACAAAAAGCTACATATTAGAAATGTTCTATTGTATGATTATGGTAGTGTTTACACAGCTATATACATTCATCAAAACTCAAATTATACACTAAACATTGGTAAATTTATTATTATGTAAATAACATCTCAATAATGCTGATTTTAAGAAATGCAAGAGGGTGATGAACACACAATCTGGAATAGTGGTTTCCTTGGGTGAGGGGAGGCAAAGAAATTGCACAGAGCGAGGCCACACATTAGCAGATGTCAATTATTGGTAATATTCTCAGACTGGTTGTTTTATACACGTTTACTATATTACCAAAACAGACACCAAACACTGAAGGAGGGTTATCACAGATAATTACACAGGCAATTTAAGAACCAAAAATAATGACAATTCAATTCCGTGCTCCTGATGTCCAAATTATAAAGTAAAATAGAAACTGGGGTGATGTTTAAAAGGATTTAGTATTAACTATTTTTAGAAAACTTCACTCTTCAGAATGATGACTCATTTCTTAAGAGTTTGAGTTTCACTCTAACCAGTATTCAAGATATTAACTCTTTAAACATGAAAACATGAATGCATAAAGATATATACACCCCTATGTTCACTGCAGCATTATTCACAATAGCTAAGACTTGTAAGCAACCTAGGTGCTCATCAAGGGACGAATGGATAAAGAAGATGTGGTGTATATATGCAATGGAATACTACTCAGCCATAAAAAAGGATGAAACCTCGCCATCTGTGACAATACAGATGGACCTTGAGGGTATTATGCTAAACAAAATAAGTCAGAGGGAGAAAGTTAAACACCATATGATCTCACTAATAAATAGAAGATAAAAACAACAACAAACACACACACAGAGACAGAGATTGGACTGGTAGTTATCAGAGGGAACGGGGTGAGGGAGGAGGGCCAAAGGGGTGATTAGGTACACGTGTGTGGTGATGGACTGTAATTAGTCTTCGGATGGTGAACATGATAAAATTTACACAGAAATCAAAATATAATGATGTACACCTGAAATTTATATACTACTATACACCAATGTTACTGCAATAAAAACCAAAAAGATATTAATTCTTTAAGAAAATAAATAATTTGATGTGGCCCAACTCTGAGGCACGCTAACACTTACCCAGGGGTTCCACCAATTGGTCAACCAGTCCCATTTTCTTTGCTCTGTCTGCATGAATGTTTCTACCAGTCAGCATCATGTCGAAAGCAGCAGGCACTCCCACCTAACACGCAAGCAAGGATCAGAGCAAAAGAGGAAAAAACATTAGAGTGCTAATTACAGCTTACAAATTATTCAACTGAGCAAAATAAATATTAAAATGAGAAAGGTCAAAACAGATTTTTATGCTATTTATCAGTTAAATTTTACATAATAATACTTATTTAGGTAACTTTTAGGATTAGAAACTTTCCTCCAGCTGAAGCAAAAATGTCTTTATATCTCTTCTTTTAATTCAATATGTAGGATTTCTGTCTTATGGAATTGATAAGGTGGAGAAATAATTTCATGTTTCCCAAAATTGTGCATTTATGTCATCCTGAATTTCTTCTCTATCATTTATAGAACATTTAAAATTCCTATATTGGAACTAGTGGAGACTGAGAAACCTGACAGTTTTGACAACGTCTTTAGAAAGAATATTAGGCTCAACAAAAATAGAATTAAGCTAGGACTTCTTATGTGGGTACTAGAAGAATGGCTTATAGCAACATTCAAATACCAACCATAATAAAACAAAACAAAAGAAACTCAGCAATATTTTCTACATACATATAAGGCTTATTCATTCTTTCAATAAATCCTCTTGAGAATTCCTATGAAAGAATGTATACTATTTATTATCAGGTTTATTATACCGTAAACCTTCCTATTTTTCTGCGCCCAGCTCACATCAACTTCCCTCCAAAGAGTATTTCTGCTGAGCGTTGCTTTCACTGAGGAATCTACAGCGCCAGAAGCTATGAGGTTCAGTTGCCCTGGAGCCTGATGTTCAGATTGCTCTGCAGCCTCCAGGTCTGATGGGCCTTCGCCTCTCCTTAAGAATTCAAAAGCCTGATGGGCCTCTTTTGGTTCTATAGAACACAGCAAGGAAATCATCCAAAATCAGGGGAAGGTCTGCTTCATATTTATCGTGAAATATGACCCACAGATTTGAAAAATGGGTAAGATGATACCGTGCAGAGAAGGAACAATGAAACTATAAGCTCCAGACAGGGAAGACATGTATCTTATTTATCTTTATTCCTTCTTCAAGGACTAACAAAGACCTTCATTAATAATTTTAATCAAGGCCACATTGAGGTAGCGTCCCACATGCCACAACTATGAATGACCCACAACTAAAATATACAACTATGTACTGGGGGGATTTGGGGAGAAAAAGCAGAGGAAAAAAAAAGGGGGGGCTGGCCCCATGGCCGAGTGGTTGTTCTTGTGCTCTGCTTCGGCAGCCCAGGGTTTTGCCGGTTCAAATCCTGGGTGTGGACATGGCACCGCTCATCAAGCCATGCTGAGGTGGCATCCCATATGTCACAACTAGAAGGACCCACAACTAAAAATACATGACTATGTACTGGGGGGCTTTGGGGAGGAAAACGAAAAATAAAATCTTTAAAAAAATAATAATAATTTTGATCAAGGAATTGAAAAAATAAACAAATATCAGGAAGAAAAATTTGATCCTATACACTCACATATTATTTGGTTTCTAAATTCTGCAATGAATAGCCACATTATGCTTTTTGTACAAGAGGAAATAGATCTAAAGGGGCATATAGGTACCGAGGCTCTGAAGGTCAGAATAGGGTCTCAAACTCACCATTTTGGGCAGCCTTTGTGTGCCTCCTGCTCCTGGTAAGATCCCCAGCAAAACTTCAGGGGAACCTAACACTGTTTTTTTATCTTTTGTTGCTATTCTGTATTGGCATGAAATGGCAAGCTTCAAACAAACGAAAGAAAATTAGAAAGTTAGAAAATGTAACTGTAACATCTTAGGATCTGTGAAGGTCTAAAGATTACTTACAAAGTGGGAATGTGCCCACAGAATAAACTGAAATTTCTTGGCTGGCATTTGATGCTTTCTACAATTTACCTTTTCAGTCTTATTTCATACTTTTCCACTAATTTAATAACCTCTTTTTGGGTTGCAGATCTCCTTAAAAATCTACTGAAAGCTCTGGAAGCTCTCAACAGAAAAAGACATACATAATTTTACACGCAGTCCAGGTTGAGAAGCTCTCTATCTAAACAGACTCTCCTTCCCGATCAGCACGCCTCCTTACGGCGTCCCATTACGCTCCGCTTAGGCTTGTCTTTGATCACACCACACCATACACGGAATGCTTTTTTCCCACTATTTTCTGGTTAACCAAATTCTGCCCATCATTTAGGACCAGGCACATATTTCCTTATTTAATATATGTGAAAGTGCCTAGCATAGAGACCAGCAGGTGATACATGCTCAATAAATGCTATTTTCTTTTACCCTCCTTCTTTCCCACATGCTCCAGTCTAATAAGCATCTCTTCTCTCAAATTTGATATTATTTACCATATTTACTACTCACAAAGCACTTACATGTATTATTATGTATTGTGTGTTTCAATTAGACTCAAGCAGCTCAAGAGCACAGATCGCACTTCTGAGTCTTTGCCTCACAAACTGGAACCAGGTTTTTAAAATTGAAAGGGACCTTAAGGAGCTAGTTCAAATCTTCTCAACTTATCAATGAAAATATCACACTTCGGTTCACTAGCTCTGTGCCATGAGAATAAGCATTAAAACCTATCCAGAAGTCTGACAGCTAAAAAGAAAGCTGGTTCTCCTCCAAGAACTTTTTGCAGGCAAAACGGTAGCCTAAAGGTTCACAGCTGATGCATCTCCCCAGTGAGCTGAACAGTCTCAGCGACTTTGGGATCAATCTATACCTCAAGTCCTCCTCCTAGGCAGGATCCACTGATGGCCGCCACAATAGGCTTTGGGGACTTCTCAAGTTTCTCAAAGATTCTCTGTCCTTCCTGGGATATTTGCGTTACCTCTTGATTGGTCTTGCAAGCAGCTAACATGCTGCAGGAAACATGAAAGCAGAGAAGGAAAGCAACCAAGATGAAACTACAGCCTACTTTGTTTAATACCTCATCTGCTATATCCCTATCCTGTCACATACCAATATTTGGTAGTGAATCTTCAAATACTCAGAATTTTAAGAATGGTTTTGCCTCAGATAGTACTAACATCAAGCGACATCATCTCTCTATAATGAGTGTTAAATTTCCAGATTCAGAGAACATGAAACAAAACGTGTTGCATAATTTATTTTTGTTTCTACAACAAATCACTAAATTACAAAGCTCTGTACACGAGAAAATCATTTTCTGGTATTTTCACTATCAGATTAAACATTTTCACTATCAGGTAGCTTTCAGATTAAACAGCAATCAAAATTACAGGAGAAAAAGCTTTCAACTTGTTTAGAGGGATCTAAAACCTTTAAATAGATCCCTAATGATTAAAATGATCTGCTACAATAATATCGTACTCAATGACCTTGGATTTCAATTTGTTTCATTTGCTACTTGCTTTGTTTCTGAACACATTTAAGCTGTGGATTTTGTACTTTTGACCAACCATAACTACTTTTTCATCATTGTATATGCTGGGAGTTGCTCAGCTAGCCTCATGTAAGCTACAAGTATTTCCCTATGGCTAGAGGTAGCTACTGTCAGGCACATCAGCATCTTGCTGGGCTCAAATAACCAAGCTAGAAGAAAAAGCACTTGATACACATAATTTTGCTTTTTTTTTTTTTTTAAAGATTTTATTTTTTTCCTTTTTCTCCCCAAAGCCCCCCGGTACATAGTTGTATATTCTTCGTTGTGGGTCCTTCTAGTTGTGGCATGTGGGATGCTGCCTCAGCGTGGTTTGATGAGCAGTGCCATGTCCGCGCCCAGGATTCGAACCAACGAAACACTGGGCCGCCTGCAGCAGAGCGTGCGAACTTAACCACTCGGCCACGGGGCCAGCCCCATAATTTTGCTTTTTTAAAAAAATAAACATTAAATAAATAGGATATTTATAAATTTCTAATTACTATACATAAACATAAAGGGGTACACAATGTGGAGCAAGGTTTAAAAATAGGGGCCGGCCCCATGGCCAAGTGGTTGGGTTCACACACTCTGCGTTGGTGGCCCAGGGTTTCACTGGTTCAAATCCTGGGCAGGGACATGGCGCTGCTCATTGGGCCACGCTGAGGTGGCGTCCCACATGCCACAACTAGAAGGACCCACAACGAAAAACATACAACTATGTACCAGGGGGCTTTGGGAGAAAAAGGAAAAACAAAAAATCTTTAAAAAAATATATACATACAAACACCTTAAGTATAAATTGCTAAGCCTATAATGCTGGCTATCATTGCCTAAAGTACAAAGAAAAATATAACAAATACCCATATTTTGAAAGAATTAGCAACTGTTAACATTTTAACCGATTAAACTAACACTAAGATATCATTTCTCCTCCTTATATATGCCTTAAAGAATTGTAAACAAGTTATATACACAAACATCCTACCATTTAAAAAAAAGAAAGAAAATATTAGCTGTATCAGTAATGTTCCCTTTGACAATCTCAAGTCCTACAGGCACGTCATTTACCCTGAAACAACCATTTTCGTGTTTGTAGTGCATCCTTCCAGACTAACTACATAGTAGTATGCATAAATAATATAAAAAAGTATTCATGGATGGTTTAAAAATGTTTCCATAAATTATATACTGTAAAAAACATTCTGCAACTCATTTTTTTCCTTAAAATTAATATTATGTCTTTGAGTTCTAACATCATGTTGTAGATCTAGTTAATTCCTTTGAACTGTTTTGTAATATTTTATCATACGAATGTTCCACATTTTACTTATTCATTTCCCTAGTGACTGACATTCAGCTTGTTTCAAATTCTTCATTATTTTAAAATTATACAGGACTGAATCACACCTTTATACCAGTGGGTCCTTAGAAACCAGTGGTGGGATTTCTCTAGCATATATACCTAGAAGAGGTATCGCTGGATTATATGACGCACGCATTTTCAATTTTACCAAACGCTGCCAAATTGCTTCCCAAAGTGGCTGTACCAATTGGTATTCCCACTAGTAATATATTAATTTTCTCATTTTCCCAAGTCCTTGCCAACACGATATTTTCAGACTTTTAAATGTTTGCTGGTCTGATGGGTAGCAAAAACGGCATCTCACTATCAGTTTTAGTTTTACAGTATTTTTTATTTTATTCAAATATTCCTCCTTGAACTGCTTTCGACTTGTTTAAGGAAAGGCGATATTTAGTTTTACACATGGTTTAAACAACAAGCCCCTCTTTTTTATCAACTTTCTTATACCCTTGAAAATAACTTAAAAAAAAAACTTTCAAAGAATTTACTTCCACCTTCCTTCAAAAGAAGAATGATTAGGCCTAAGAAACATAGTATTAGCTGAGATAAAGGTGACTTCACATTACCTAAAACTTACTTGATATCAGCACCTGCAATAAAACAGCCTGGCTTTGATGAGATAAGGACGGCACTTCTGATTTGATCGCTGGCCCAGATTTCATTCATGACTTCTACGAACTCTGATTGCAGTTCCTTATTCAGTGTATTTACCTGCCAAAGGGAAATACACATGAGTCTAAGGGTTTAAAATTTGAAATACTAGATGTGCAAATCACCATCGAGTGCTATTTTGATTGTAGGAAATGTTTATTCAGCAGAAATAAATCGTTAGAAGCAAGAAAGAGAGGCAGGGGAAAAAACCAAACCCAGGAGCTTACTACTCAGGCAGCTTTGGCCAACTAGAAGCACCATTCCTTTTAAAAACAGGTTTACTCAAAGGAGGAACTCAGGGTCACAGACCGAAGAGTTTGACTCATATGCAGGCTATAAATAAGTCTACAAACATTTATTGGTATGGAAAAAATTTGTATAATGTTAAGGAAAAAAAGGAATCAAAATTAGACATATAGTATGATCTTAATTTTGTAACTACTGTTTGTTGAAACTGCATTAAATGTTAAAGGTGACTATCTTTGGGGTTGGGGTATGAATGACTATTATTTTCTTCATTATAGTTTTAAAATTTCCTACCAAAGGCATGTGTTATTTTTGTTTCAGGAAAAATACTCAACTTAGAAAATTCTAAAAAATATCTTAAGTTTGACTCATTGGTCAGTGGGTGCCAAGATTTACTCTAGTGAGGGGGACTGGCTCTTATTTTCCTTAATTCGTGATAGTTGTTAACTGCTTCCATCTAGGTCCTCCTATTTCATCTAGGCTTCTGGTAACAAGATTTCTGAAATGTGAAACCTTTACACCAATAAATAAAGAAAACTCTTCTTGGCAAAAGACTGCATTAATGCTGCAAGCTTTATTGAAATTGCCAAAAACAAATGAAACTCCACTTTAAATAGAACTTGACTTGAACTACGTGAACAGCACCAAATCATTCAGATCCCTCAGGAAGCTTAACCACGTTTAACCCAGCCAGCTTACCCTAAATAATGACTCAGGTCAGGCAGGTAAGGAAGAAAGCAGACTTCATAACCTCACGGTTAAGATGGGCAGGAGAGTTTTGACTCTTATAAACAAAGTTTATCCTTTGGTTCTCATATGTCATCCCATCATTCAACACCGTAACAGACAGCTAGTTTTATTAATCCTTGATGTTAATCTGACACCTACAGTCACCTAGAAGGAGTTCTTAAACAAGAACCACTGCTTCAGAAAACTGCAATCCTTAGGCAATTTGTTAAACTCTCATAACTGATTTTACTATCAAAACTCCAAGTTTACCAGGCCGGCCCAGTGGCGTAGCAGTTAAGTTCACATGCTCTGCTTCAGCAGCCCAGGATTCGCAGGTTCGGATCCTGGGCTCAGACCTAACACTGCTTGTCAAGCCACACTGTAGCAGCATCCCACATAAAACGGAGGAAGATTGGCACAGGTATTAGCTCAGCGCCCAATCTTCCTCAAGCAGAAAGGAAGATTGGCAACAGATACTAGCTCAGGGGAAATCTTCCTCACAAAACAAAAAACAAAAAATCAAACTGTAAGTTTTGATAAGATTACTGCCAAATTGGTGGATTTATTTCTTTCCCATTCAGGACTGGATTCATAAATGTAGTTAGTAGAAACAAACTGCAGCAAGTTAAATTAGGTACCTTTGAATTGGGTGAGTTAATTCGAACAACTGCCACATCCCCTTTGACTCCATAGTTAATATGGGTTCTGGCTAAAAAGAGAAGGAAAATTTATTTGTAAACATGTTTATTGCTAAATAAATCTAAAAAGCAACATAAGCACGTCAATGAGAAATTAAACTTACTCAGCAAAGCAGAGGACCCTGCAAAGTTGCGGCAAATATAACCTGTAAGAAAAAGGTATTTCAAAATCAATTATTTTACCAAACAGAATTTTTGTAGTACCTGTTATATATAACAAAGCTAGGATTACAACAATAACAAAACAAAACTAGAACAATGTGTTCTAGGCCATTATTGTGATGACTACCATATCTTTTTTGTTTCAATTATCATGTCATATGATTACTTGGATACTAGACGTGGTAGGTAGAATAATGGCCCCTCAAAGATGTCCACATCCCCAGAAAACTGTGAACATGTTAGGTTATATGGCAAAGGGGAATTAAGGTTGCAAATTGAGTAAGGTTGCTAATTAGTTGACCTTAAAGGGGACAGTATCCTGGACTATCCAAGTGGGCCCAACGTAGTTACAGAGGGGAAGAGAGAGGCAAAGAGAACCAGAGAAACAGCAGCATGAGAACGACTGGACCCCATCTTGCAAGCTTTGAAGAAGTTAAGGAACACAGGCTGCCTCTAGCAGCTAGAAAAGGCAAGGAAACAGATTCTCCCTTAGAGCGTCCAGAACGAACACAGCCTGCCAACACCTTGGATTTTAGCCAGTGAGACTCACTTCTGACCTCCACAACTGTAAGATAATAAATTTGTACTGTTTCAGACACTAAGCTTGTGGAACTTTGTTATAGTAGCAATAGGAAATGACTACACTTAGAACTAAGAAATCTACAAAGCAATACATTATGTCAGTTCCTAATATGTATCTCAACCATGTTCTCTAGACCTGTCCTCTTGCATTTTATGGAGAGATGGACTTTTAGTGTTATGAAAAGTAAAATCAAGGGGCACTGGTGGCTGTTATAAATCAAACAGTCTATGTCACACTTTGCTATTTTAAGAATTTCTAAGTGAAAAAATCTGTGTTGCACTCAACAAGAACACTCCTACTCCGTGGGTAACAAAGACCAGCTATTCTCCTCCCTCTTTCCTAATCACCTCACTAATTGAGGCTCTCCAGCACAATGATCAGATGATCTTTTGAGCACAAGTCATCACAAGAGAAGTCCCAACAGACTACAATCTGGACTCTGGATAGAAGGTAAGGAACATGGGGAAATTCTAGGCAAAAATTCCAAGTTCGTTCTGGGCACTACTCTACCTGCTTTCTAGCATTAAAGGCTCATCTCTTCCCTGCGCTTAACCAACATCTGCTGTAGCCGGTAACCAAACTGTTCTGGAGGCCAGCACAGGGTCAACATCCCTTAATTACAACTTCTAATCTTTCAAAACACTCTGCTCTTTCTGCCTCTGTCTTTCGTATTCATGGTTCATCTCAAACCACATCTCCTGTGCACCTCTTTAACTCCTTACTCCTTCTCCCTACCCACATCTTCCAAATCTTGTCCAATTATCTTAGGAAAATGTTTTCTCTCTCTTCGGCTCCAAAAATAAAAACAAATCATCCCTTAATAATTGATAACTGTAATAGCAGAACACATGAAACATTTGTACCAAGCAAAAGGCATAAGTTTTAAAGTAGTATCAAAGATGGTAAAGAACTAGTGCTTTAATACCATCCAGTGGCTCCTTCTCTAGTTATACTAGCTTTCCTCAAGTATAAATTCTTTAATTCTTAATTAATAGTATTAAAACTTTTTTATTTCTAATTGTCCTTGAAATATACTGCATTGGGCAATATTAGGGGCTAAATGGTCTTGGAATCCACAGATGTAATTTAGGAGAGTGTGAAGTGCCTGTCTAACTTAGGAATGCTATTATTAAAAAAAAAAGTTAAAATCCCTAGCAACCTCTCAGTGGCTAAACCTTTCCACCAGCCTGTGATCACCTGTCTCTCTCTGTGCCTACTCTCTTACTCTAAATCCCCTACCTTCATCAGGTTCAGAATTTGAAGGATGTCAACAAGAGTCTAAGATGTGTCTTAGCATGCAAGGATAATCAAGGGCCCTGGACAATAAAATCAAACCATTTCGCGGGTGACGTCAGCAACATGGCGGAGTGAGCAGCTTTCTTTGTCTCTCCCCCTTTGAACTACAACTAATTGCACATTCATCAGTTAACAAAGGATATCCACACAGCATCTCAGGACACCTGAGAGACCCGTGCTGCTATACATCAGAAGGTGGACAGACATTGCCCTGGGAGGAGGTGGAGATAGGTGAAAACTCCCTGATCCCCAGACAGTCTAGTACCTGCAAGTGACTTTCTTCCAGTGGACACGCTCATAGCATTGCCACGCACCAAGGGTGGGCATGTGCGCACATCGGTGGAGCGACAGTGGAAACAGGTCACTACAGCCCTACCTAAGCCCCCCACGATTGCCCCTAAGCCCAGTGGGAAAATCCATGGTCCCAGAGCAGCCGCAGGGAAAGCCTCTACTCAGCATTAGCAGAGAAGCCCCACCCAGCATTCAGAACGCTGGGATGCCCTGGGGCAGGAGGATCGTGGGCAGTGCAGCAACCCACCAGTTGCCTCTGACTCACGGTCTCCTGCTGTGGCCCAGAGGGAGCAAGGGAGACCAAGTGAGTTCATGTGAGTGGGCGGTGGCAGGTTGGAGTCCCAGCAAGCCCACTCCACGGGCCAGGGGGAAAATCCACAGTCCCATAGCAGCCACAGCAAAAGCCTCTGCACAGTGTTAGTGGAGAGGCCCCGCCTGGCAATCACAAGGCTGGAAGGCCCTGAGGCAGAAGTAGCATAGCTGGGTGAGCTAACTACAGACTGCAGTAGATACCCATAGCTCTGCTGTGGCCTATAGCAGACAAGTGAGATGTTGCAGGCCCTGACGGTGACAGAGCTGCAAACCTAGGTGAACCTCCTTCCAGCCGCTGTGAAAGTCCATAACACTGCTGCAGACCCTAAGGAGGGATGGTGTCTAGGTGGTCTGCGACAGTAGGCGCCAGCAACCTGAGGCCCCCTTGCAATTGTCCCCACAGCTGACGAGAGACTCCACAGAACCACTGTGACCACGAAGAGGGGCCCAGGTCTGGTCAGCAACAGATGACAGGTATCCTGGTTGGTGCAGATTAAACAGCTGCCCACCTCCCCCCCCCCCCCCGCCCCAACTCCAGTAGAAGCAAGTGGAAGCAGTAACTAAACTCTATCTCTACATGGAGGCACAAATCGACACCATCAAGCAGTATGAAAAAATATATTAAATCTCTAGAACAGAAGGAAAATGACAAGCACCCAGAAAACAATCCCAAAGACTCTGAAATCTATAAACTAAATGACGATGAATTCAAAACAGCCATCATTAAAAAACTCATGAATTAAAAGAGAATACAGATAGACAACTCAACGAGTTCAGGAGCTATGTCACAAAGGAGCTTGATAATATAAAGAAGAATCAATCAGAAATATTGGAGATGAAGAACCCAACAGAGGAGATCAAGAAAAATGTGGACTCTCTGAACAGTAGGGTCGATAATATGGAGGATAGAGTTAGCAATTTGGAGGATAGAAATATAGAGATACTGCAGATAGAGGAGGAGAGAGAACAAAGACTAAAAAGAAATGAAGAAACTCTCCGAGAAATATTTGACTCAATTAGGGAATGCAACATAAGGATTATAGGTATCCCAGAGGGAGAAGAGAAGGAAAAGGGGGCAGAAAGTCTGTTCAAAGAAATAATGGCTGAGAACTTCCCAAACCTGGGGATAGAGATGGAACTCCACGTGACAGAAGCTAATAGATCTCCAAACTTTATCAATGTAAAAAGACCAACCCCAAGGCATATAGTAGTGAAGCTTGCAAAAGTCAATGACAAAGAGAAAATACTAAGGGCAGCAAGGCAGAAGAAAATAACCTACAGAGGAACCCCCATAAGGCTGTCAGCAGATTTCTCAGCAGATACCTTACAGGCTAGAAGAGAGTAGAATGATATATTCAAAACTCTGAAGGACAAAAACTTGCAGCCAAGAATACTCTATCCAGTGAAAATATCCTTCAAATATGATGGAGAAATAAAAACTTTCCCAGATAAACAAAAGTTAAGGGAGTTCATTGCCATAAGACCTCCCCTGCAAGAAATGCTCAGGAAGACCCTCATACCTGAAAAATCAAAAAAAGGAAAGGGGTTACAAAACCCAGAGCAAAGGAGATAAACAGAAAGACAAAATCAGAAGGTTGCAGCTTTCCATCAGAACAGGTTAGCAAAAGTTAAGTATAACATTAAAGATAAAAGGAAGGGAAACACCAAGAATAAATATAATCTTGTCATTTTAACCACAAACTCAAAACACAAGAAGGAAGAAAAAAAAAATCTGACAATAACAACTTAGAAGGGGAAGAGGAAAGGGATGGAACATCTTAATCTAAGGAAATAAGAGGCTATCATAAAACAGACTATCTCATCTATGAGATGTTTTATACAAACCACTTGGTAACCACTAAACAAATAACAAGAACAAAGACACAAATTACAAATAAGAAGAAAGCCGATATAGAAAACTACCTACCTGAAATAGTAGTCCAAAAATCATGGGACGAGAAACAAAGGAAATGCAAGAGAACCAGGAAACAAGCAATAGAATGGCAGTGGTAGGCCCCCACATTTCAATAATCACTCTAAATGTAAATGGATTGAACTCTCCAATCAAAAGACACAGAGTGGCAGGATGGATTAAAGAACAAGATCCAACAATATGCTGCCTCCAGGAATCACACCTCAGCCCCAAAGACAACACAGACTCAGAGTGAAGGGATGGAAGACGATACTCCCAGCTAATGATGAACATAAGAAAGCAGGTGTCGGGGCTGGCCCCGTGGCTGAGTGGTTAAGTTCGCGCACTCCGCTGCAGGCGGCCCAGTGTTTCATTGGTTCGAATCCTGGGCGCGGACATGGCACTGCTCATCAAACCACGCTGAGGCAGCGTCCCACATGCCACAACTAGAAGGACCCACAACGAAGACTACACAACTATGTACTGGGGGGCTTTGGGGAGAAAAAGGAAAAAAAATAAAATCTTTAATAAAAAAAAAAAAAGAAAGCAGGTGTCGCCATACTTCTATCAGACAAAGTAGACTTCAAAGCAAAATAGATAAAGAAAGACAAAGAGGGGCAGTATATAACGATAAAAGGGACACTCCACCCAGACGACATAACACATAAATATACACGCACCCAACACAGGAGCACCAAAATTTGTAAAGCAACTATTAACAAAACTAAAAGGAGACATCAACAACAATACAATAACAGTAGGGGACCTCAACACTCCATTACCACCAATGGATAGATCATCCAGACAGAAAGTCAACAAGGAAATTATAGAATTAAATGAAAAATTAGACCAAATGGACTTAATAGATATATATAGAACTCTCCATCCAAAAACAGCAGGTTACACATTCTTCTCAAGTGCACATGGAACATTCTCAAGGATAGACCATATCTTGGGAAACAAAGCAAGCATCAATAAATTCAAGAGGGTTGAAGTAATATCAAGCATCTTTTCTGATCATAATGCTATGAAACTAGAAACTAACTACAAGAATAAAGATGGGAAAGGGGCACAAATGTGGAAACTAAACAACATGCTACTGAACAAACAATGGATTACTGAAGAAATTAAAGAAGGAATCAAATATTATCCGGAGACAAATGAAAACGAAAACATGCCATACCAACTCATTTGGGATGCAGCAAAAGCAGTCCTAAGAGAGAAATTCATTGCAATACAGGCTCACCTCAAAAAATAAGAAAAATCTCAGATAAGCAACCTCAAAAGACACCTAACAGAATTAGAAAAAGAAGACCAAACAAAGCCCAAAGTCAGTAGAAGGAGGGAAATAATAAAAGTTAGAGCAGAAATAAATGATATTGAAACAAAAAAGACAATAGAAAGGATCAATGAAACAAAGAGTTGCTTCTTTGAAAAAATAAAATTGACAGACCCTTAGCCAGACTCACTAAGGAAAAAAGAGAGAAGACTCAAATAAATAAAATTAGAAATGAGAGAGGAGAAATCACAATGGATACCACAGAAATACAAAGTATCATAAGACAATACTATGAAAAACTATATGCCAACAAATTGGACAACCTAGAAGAAATGGATAAATTCTTAGACTCTTACAACCTTCCAAAACTGAAGCAGGAAGAAATAGAGAATCTGAATAGACCAATCACAAGTAAAGAAATAGAAATAGTAAGCAAAAACCTCTCCAAAAATAAAAGTCCAGGACCAGATGGCTTCTCTGGAGAATTCTACCAAACATTCAAAAAAGATTTAATACCTATCCTTCTCAAACTATTCCAGAAAATTGAGGAAGATGGAGCGCTCCCTAACACATTCTATGAAGCCAACATTACCCTGATCCCAAAACCTGACAAAGACAACACAAAGAAGGAAAACTACAGGCCAATCTCACTGATGAACATAGATGCAAAACTCCTCAACAAAATTTTGGCAAACCGAATACAGCAATACATTAAAAAGATTATGCACCATGATCAAGTGGGATTTATACCAGGGACACAGGGATGGTTCAACATCCACAAGTCAATCAACGTGATACACTACATTAACAAACTGAGAAACAAAAACCACATGATCATCTCAATAGATGCAGAGAAAGCATTTGACAAGATCCAACATCCATTTATGATAAAAAGTCTCAATAAAATGGGTATAGAAGGAAAGTACCTCAATATAATAAAGGCCATATATGACAAACCCACAGCCAACATCATACTCAATGGGCAAAAACTGAAAGTCATCCCTCTGAGAACAGGAACAAGACAAGGGTGTTCACTCTCATCACTCTTATTCAACATACTACTGGAGGTTTTGGCCAGAGCAATTAGGCAGAAAAAAGAAATAAAAGGAATCCAAATAGGCAATGAAGAAGTGAAACTCTTGCTGTTTGCAGACGACATGATCTTATATATAGAAAACCCCAAAGAATCCATAGGAAAACCATTAGAAATAATCAACAGCTACAGTAAAGTTGCAGGGTATAAAATCAACATACATATATCAGCAGCATTTCTAGACTTTAGCAACAAACTAACAGAAAAAGAACTCAAGAACTCAATCCCATTCACAATCGCAACAAAAAGAATAAAATACCTTGGGGTAAATTTAACCAAGGAAGTGAAAGACCTATATGATGAAAACTACAAGACTTTCCTGAAAGAAATTGATGATGACATAAAGAGATGGAAAGACATTCCATGCACATGGATTGGAAAAATGAACATAGTTAAAATGTCTGTACTACCTAAAGCAGTCTACAGACTCAACGCCATCCCAATCAGAATCCCAATGACATTCTTTACAGAAATAGAACAAAGAATCCTAAAATTCATATGGGGCAAGAAAAGGCCCTGAATTGCTAAAGCAATCCTGAGAAAAAAGAACAAAGCTGCAGGCATCACAATCCCTGACTTCAAAGCATACTACAAAGCTACACTAATCAAAACAGCATGGTACTAGTACAAAAACAGGTGCACAGATCAATGGAACAGAATTAAAAGCCCAGAAATAAAACCACACATCTATGGACAGCTAATCTTCGACAAAGGAGCTGAGGGCCTACAATGGAGAAAAGAAAGTCTCTTCAACAAATGGTGCTGGGAAAACTAGAAAGCCACATGTAAAAGAATGAAAATTGACCATTCTTTTTCACCATTCACAAAAATAAACTCAAAATGGATGAAAGACCTAAAGATTAGACCTGAAACAATAAGTCTTCTAGAAGAGAATATAGGCAGTACACACTTTGACATCAGTATCAAAAAGATCTTTTTGGACACCATAACCCCTCAGATGAGGGAAACAGGAGAAAGAATAAACAAATGGGACTTCATCAGACTAAAGAGCTTCTTCAAGGCAAGGGAAAACAGGATTGAAACAAAAAAACAACCCACTAAATTGGGAAAAAATATTTACCAGTTATTTATCTGACAAAGGGTTAATCTCCATAATATATAAAGAACTCACACAGCTCAACAACAAAAAATCAAACAACCCGATCAAAAAATGGGCAGGGGACATGAACAGACATTTCTCCAAAGAAGATATACGGATGGCCAAGAGACACATGAAAAGATGTTCATCATCACTGTGCATCAGGGAAACGCAAATCAAAACTACACTAAGATATCACCTTACATCTGTTAGAATGGCAAAAATAACCAAAACAAAAAGTGACAAATGTTGGAGAGGTTGTGGAGAAAAAGGAACCCTCATACACTGTTGGTGGGAACGCAAACTGATGCAGCCACTATAGAAAACAGTATGGAGATTTCTCAAAAAATTAAAAATAGAAATACCATATGACCCAGCCATTCCACTACTGGGTAGCTATCCAAAGAACTTGAAATCAGCAATTCCGAAAGTCCCATGCACCCCTATGTTCATCGCAGCATTATTTACAATAGCCAAGACGTGGAAGCAACCTAAGTGCCCATCAACTGATGATTGGATAAAGAAGATATGGTGTATATATACAATGGAATACTACTCAGCCATAAAAATGGATAAAATTGTCCCATTCACAACAACATGGATGGACCTTGAGGGTATTATGTTAAGTGAAATAAGCCAGATAAAGAAAGATGAACTCTGTACGACTCCACTCATAGGTGGAAGTTAAACATATAGACAAAGAGAATTGATTGGTGATTACCAGGGGAAAGGGGGGGTGGGGTGAGGGCACAAAGGGTGAAGTGGTGCACCTACAACATGACTAACAATAATGTACAAGTGAAATTTCACAAGGTTGTAAACTATCATAATCTTAATAAAAAATTTAAAAAAAAATCAAACCATTTCGGTCATATTTTTTTTTTTTTGAGGAAGATTAGCCCTGAGCTAACATCAGCCAATCCTGCTCTTTTTGTTGAGGAAGACTGGCCCTGAGCTAACATTCTTGCCCATCTTCCTCTACTTTATACGTGGGACGCCTACCACAGCATGGCTTTCGCCAAGCAGTGCATTATCTGCACCCGGGATCTGAACCGGCGAACCCCGGGCTGCCGAGAAGCCGAACGTGTGAACTTAACTGCTGCGCCACTGGGCCGGCCCCCATTTCGGGCATTTTATGTCATGGTGGTAATGTAAACCCAATTTTAAACATCAACTCTACCAAAAATACTTTCTACATGATTTAGAAACAAACCTTAGAACCATACCTAGTCCCAAGTTGAGAATGGCCCATATTTGACCAGGAGGCAGAGACCCTTCGGGAGTGGGGAACTATTACACATGGCCAAAGCAGGACCAAGAGACTATCCAACATATCCAGCTGGACTGGGATTCCCATAGCAGTACTGAGAAGTGATTCCAGAACTATGTTGGGCACTAAAAAGAGATGGGGAGGCTCAAATACATTCAGGAATTCCTGGGCGAAAGAGAACCTAGAACCACAGAATCAGAATTTCAGGGAGCTGAGCCTCAGAATCTGTATTTTTTTAAAAGGTAAGTAGAGAGCAAACTAATGGGCATGCGGGAACCACTGACTTAGAGAACCCACTGACGGTGGAGTGGCTTAGGAGAGGACCACCAACAGCAGCCGAGGCTCTTGCTTCCTCTCTCTCTCTCCTGCAGTTCTTTAAGGGAGGGGAAAAGAAGGCACAGAATGTAGCACCTTTATATTGGCAAAACAACATATTTTTAAGGCAAAGCAACACATTATTTAAAAAAAAAAAAAGAGAGAGAAAACTGTGTAGGTGGCACCAGAACCAGAGTGAGGTGATCTCTGGCTCTGTTTTCATGTTTTCTTTAAGCAATCCAACTCAGCCCTCTTAGTGCAAAGACAAAGGACCTGAGAGCCAAAAGACTTGGCTTCAACCATCAAGTTTATAGTTTACTGGCGGTAAGACCATGCATAAGTCTCTTGGTGCATTTCAGTATTCTTATAAAGACAGAAATAAAAGCGATGTAACGATTACAGGTGAAAGCACTTCTAAGCCAAACTGCCACACCAAAACAAAGATAGAAGCCAGCCACCTCCTCAATCCCCAGTGCTTCTACTTCACTAAGGATATACTCCCCTTCTTTGCTTTTCCATCATTTGAAATCTGTATCATTAGCATTTATCACTCTTCCTTCTCTCTATTTGTATCATGGTTCCAACCTTTTCCACAAAGTCTTATTTTGAGATTCCATCTACAACGATTTTTCCCTTCCCTGCCCCAACTTTGATCTTTATTATCTACTATTTTGTTCTCTACTCACTGCATCTGTAGCAGTTGTTTCCCCCAACTAAACTATAATCTCTTCAAACATCATCTCACAGTCATTCACTCAAGAAAAAATATTTATTGTGGCCTACTATAGGCCATGCACTGTTCTGGGCATGCGGAGTGAATGAAGACAAAAATCCCTCTCATTGTGGAGCTTATATTCGATTGGCAGCAGGGGATACGATTATCCGGAAAAAATCAGTTCCTACTCAGTAGAGATAAATGAAGACGTGAAAATAGTCCTGGGAGAAAAAGAAATCTGCCTGTAAAGTAGAAATTCCAGTGGCAGGGGAACCAGGGAATAGTCAGTTCTAGCTAGAACAGGGTAAAGTGGGTTAGAGTGGAAATGGACTGACTGGGAATGCAGGGTGGGAGGGATGGGGTGGAAAGGGAGAAAAAAATCAAGAAACATAAACCTGTAAATAAGCATGTTGGACGGTAAGTGCCTAAGCAAAAAAGAAAATAGAGCAGGTGATGAGCCGTGAGCATGGGTTGCAATTTTAAAGATCAAACATTTGAGATAACAAGTTGGTGCTCATTAGCTTAGAGTTCAAGCCATTTTAAACTCTTACCCATTTACCTACCTTACCACTCGCCCCCCATATAGACAAACAGAAAACCTCCTCTAACTCAACAGAGACAAAAAACAAAGATGAAATCAGTAAATGGACACACACATCTGGAAAAGAATTCCAAACCACAGACAACGAAATCAAGTTGGAGTACACGGTGGCTTTCCTTTTGGAATCTAGCCTTACCCTCTACCTAGTTAGGACAGCTTACTTTAAGCAGCTGGGTGAACTTTAGCCTATATCTCCTGTGCCAGCAAGAGAGAGAAACCTTTGTCCTACTTTATAAAACATTTTAATAATTTAGCTCAAGAAGATACCTATAAAACCTAAGACCACAGGGATGGAGAGAGTTGGATTATGCTGACACAAATTTCAAACAAGAAAATGTTAACTTTGGTTGTAACAATCAAGAACTTTTCTCAATATTCCCCATTTCACAAATGAGAAAACAGACACAGAAATTAATTGCCCAAGGTCACCAGAGGGTAAAAGGCAGAGCCAGATTCACACCCAGAAGTAGGACTCCAAATTTAATGCTTTTACTTGCTCTGTCATGCTATTTCTCATGTCAAAGAACATCCATAGTCTCAATCATTCCTTTTACAGATGAGGAAATAAAGCTCAGTTGGATTAAGGTATTTCTCCAAAGTCATATAGCTAATTAGTGACTAGAAACCACATGTCCTGACTACAGGTCAATGTTAGACCAGCTGCTAACCCATAAGAAGTACCTTAAAACCAATGCAGGGGCAAGTTAAAAAATACACATTTGATTTTTTTAAAAGCGTTAAGCCAAAAATATGGAAAATAGGAAACAAAACAAAATTATAAGGTAATATGACCAAATGCTAACAAGAGGTATGTGTGAGTAGTAAGAGGATGTGTGATTCTTTTTTCTTAATCCCTTCCCCCAATCTTCACAACATTTCGATTTTTGTAATATGACTGGTACACACACACACAGCAGTCCTGTGGAAACTAAAAACACCCATCGAAATAAGAAAGCAGAAAAAGACTCAATCATCCAAAATTAATACCTTACAGTAAAGGGAGACTCCAGTTATCGATCTAAAAACAGCATACTACCCCTGTGGTCCAGGAGCAGAAGGCTATATTACAAATTAAATTTCTAATTAAATAACCAGTATTAAGTACAACATGCAATAAAAAGTTAGTCACATTTCACCTTACAGATTTGAGATGGGAAGAAAATGCTCGCTTTTCCACAATCACCCACTTTAACCCTTTCACTGCCAGTTCGAAGAGAAAAAGAATACAACTAACGCAAGCCAACCGGATATCGTCAGAAACAGGATTAGAAATAGTTCTTAAAATTACCTAACATCTTATGGTTTAAGATAGAGGTATTTGCATATTTTTAAAAATGTTTTTTCTAGTAAGTTGCAGAAGCTCCCCTTGAAATTCAACATACTTTACATCTACGCTGGGTTATGGGAATCGCACGAGTTGAGCTCCCTACCGAAAAGCGGCAGTAGGTATAAAGATGGTTTTGAGAGAAAGGAGCAGGGAGCGGCAGTAATTTGCAAGGCTGCTTAGATTCATCCAAGAAACTTCTAAGCTAGCTGTTGTTACGGGCAAGGTGCTGGGAGCCACAAACACGTGACCGACTGGACTGCCCCAGTCCTCCTTGAACTCCCGATCTAGTGGGGACAGTTCCAAGACCATCAATCAAAAAAATACGAGGGACGTGAGCCCACGAAGTGCGACCGGGAGACCCGCGGAAAAAGCCACACGGGTTGGACCGGACTCAGAAACGTTACGGGTTTTGGAGCTTAAATCGCTGCAGGACTCGGAGTCGTGAGAGAGGAAGTGTCAGTGCCCGTGCAAGGACAGAGGAGACCGGGCCCCAGGGCAGCATCCCTCCCCCCATCCCGGCAGGAGACGCGGTTCCGCGGCTGCCCTCGTCTCCGCTGGAGCTCCACCCGGGGCTCCAGGGCGGCCTCAGCAACGCCTCACCTGGGCAGCGGAGCGTCTTGGACGCAGGGAAGCGCCTGAAGCTGCCAATAGCCCGCGAAGCCATCTTGAGCTGAACGGGACAAAACTGGACAGCGCTTCGAATGGGCGTGGCCGAACGGAGGACTTTTCTTCCCGCAGCCCGGCCCCGACCAGGCGCCCGCCGTACTGCCTGACTAAAACCCTGACGCCAAGTTGTCGCCGGTCCCTTAACTCCTCCCTTCGCTTCCGCTAATAGGGCGGAAAGGACCTTCGCCCATCCAGGAGCGGTTTTCCAGTCAGGCGGCCGATGGGCAACCCGCGGAGTCCGCGGGCGGGCGTCAGGGGTCCTTTCGAGGCAGGACCCGCTCCTTGTTTCTGCTGACTTCTGTCACTTGGGTCCGCAGCGGGAGCCTGAGCAGACGCTAAGGTGAGATGGTGCGTGCGCTCGGCTTTCGGCCTGGCCTTTACCCTCGGCGACATGCGCACTTCCTTTCCCACCGCCTGCGCTGGTGCCCGCGGCCTCCTGCCCTGCTTAGAGCAGTCGAGCTGGAGGGAGCTAAGGAAGCTCCTCGGACGAGGTCCACAACAGCAGTGCAATCAGGGCAGTCATTGAACTAGCTTTTATCGTCTCAAGTTAACGAGCTGTTTGCTTGTGTGTGTGTGTGTTGGGGGGGGGGGGTGGGCATAAAGCGCTGGGCCGTGTTGCAGTAACACACTGGCTTGCCTATAGCCAGGTCAGCGGCTATAGAAATTCAGAACGGACCCACGGGTTTACCCCATTCCTGCTGCCAAGGGTGGGACTCGGTCATGTGACTTTCGGGGCTCGAGTGTGGGAGGAGCTGAGACTTCATCCTGCTTGCAGATCCGGTGTTCCAGAGGATTTTCTAAGCCAGGAGGGACCTGGCGATCACCTGGTCATTCATCCCCTTCACTTTATCGGTGAGGAAACTGAAGCCCATGAATCAGAGTGAGAGATTTTTCCCTTGGCCACAGGTGGTAGAAATAGGACTAGAGCCTACGTCTACTAACTTACAGTCAAGAGCTCTGCTTTGCTTGATGGCTGTTTTTGTGCTGGAAAGATGGACTGGAGGTGTTTGGTTTCAAAAGGAAGTAGCGTTGAGCGCTCCCTAAACACTTTCACGCCATCTCGATAATCCTCAACGATCCCAAAATTATTATTTGTATTTTCTAGATGAAATTTGAGAGGCTCAGAGAGTTCATGTAAGTTTTCTGGTAGGTGGCAGAGCCAGGATTCAGATAGAAATCTGTCTGCTTACCACATTGGCTCTTACATACAGGGAGACTAAGTGCATTTATCCCACCACTCACTAGTATTAATAGCAAACACATGTATGACCCTTACTTTGTATCAGGCATGTTCTAAGTGCTTACATATATTAATGTAGTTATTCCTCACAACAACCTTATGAGGTAGGTACTCGAATTATATGTATCTAACAAATTCACCTTACAGGTGAATTATCTATATCTTACTCCTAAGACAAAGACAGGTTAAGTAACTTCTTTAAGGTCACACAGCTAGGGTGGAGCCATGATTTGGATTTAAACAGTCAGGCTTTAGAGTCAGCTTTTACCCATTACGTTGTGTCTTAATGATAATGTAGTAATGAGCTGGAAGAGCCACTCCATTCTGCTTTCATTGCTTGCCTAACCCCTTCTCCTTTCCTTTGTTCCCAGATGCCTGCAACTTCATGCATCTTCCCATAGTTCCACACCCTACTCAAGCCTTCCCTACCCTAGAATTTCCTTACTCTTAAATACTTGAGTCAGAATGTCTATTTCCTAAAGCTCAGAGAAAATGACAGTAAAGGTCAACCCTCCCAGAGTTGATTGCTTAGTCCCTCTTTCTTTTGAAATCTCTCTCTACTTTTTATTAGTTGTTGAAGGAATATATATTCTGTGTAATTTTTTTTCAGAAACTATGAAAAGTCTAAAGAAAATAAATACACCTATAATTCCACCACCCAGAGATAACTACTGTTAACATTTGCTGTGTATTTTTCTGGACATTTTTTATGCATTTGTATATTTTTGTATATCTATATAAAACCATTTAGGTCAATTTTAAAGAAAACTAGAATTATACTGTAGATAAAAAATGAAATGCTCTTATAAAAAATAATTTAAGAAGACAAAAGAGTACAAAATGAAAATCTCTCATTATCCCTTCCACATATAGACTCATAGCTTTATGGACTTTCTTTTCTCTCTTTCTGTCATAAAATGGAGTCTTACTGTATATATTGTTCTGCAACTTGCTTTTTCATTTAATATATATTGTAGACATCTTTCCATGTCAGTATATGCATGTGTATCATTGTTTCTTTTTTTCCCCCCAAACTGCTGAACAGTATTTCATGGTATGTTTGTACTATAATTTATTTAACTATTTCCTATTGATTTAGGTTAGTTCCAGTTTTCCACAAATGTAAACAATGCTGCAGTGGACATCTTGAGTATTTCTATGGGCTAGAGATCTATGTATGCTACACATACATCTTGAATATTTCTACAGGTTGAAGACCAATAAGAGGAATTATTGGGCTCATAAATTCATAGTGCAGATTTTTTTTTTTTGTAAATGTGGTGAATTAAATTTATTGGAGTATAGTTGACATACAATATTATATTATTTTCAGGTGTACAACATAGTGACTCAACATTTATTTACATTACAAAATGATCACCCTCATAAAACTAGTAATCATCTGTCATCATACAAAGTTATTACAGTATTGTTGACTGTACTCCCTATGCTGTGCATTACGTCCTCGTGATGTTTATTTTATGACCGGAAGTTTGTACCTCTTAATCTCCTTCACCTCCTCCACCCATCCCCCATTCCCCTCCATTGTAGCAACCACTGATTTGTTCTTTGTATTATGAGTGTGTTTCTGTTTTGTTTTTTTAGATTCCACATGTAAGTGAAATCATAAGGTATTGTTCTTTCTCTGTCTGGCTTATTTCGTTTAGCATAATCATAGTGCAGATTTTGATAGATAACTAAAAATTGCCTTCCAAAACGGCCTTAGCAGTTTACACTTCTATCAACTGTATATGAAAGTGCCTGTTTAGTTAGATCCATTCTTGGTAGAATTATGTATTAGCTGTATTTTTAATTTTTGCCAATCTGATAACCCCAAAATGATGCCTTGTTTTAATTAAAAAAATTATTAGTGAGGTTCAACGTTTAAAATTTTGATTATTTGACATTTTAATTTCTTCTATGAATTGCTCATTTGCTCATTATGTATCAGGGGAGGGAGCCTTTCAGTTGCAAATAACAAAATTCAACTCAAATTGGTTTATTAAAGGGGATTTATTGACTGAGAGCTGAAAAGCACAGCCGGAGGATAGGGTTCAGATACGATTCAATCAGGGCTCTCATTTATTTTTCTGAAATTCTCAGCTCTGTCCTCTTTTGGGGTCAGCTTTATCCTTATGGTAGGTTTTTTGCTCTTTGCAAACTGCTGTTGCTGTGCCAAACCTCAGAAGGAAAAATTTGTGTTTCAGAATTCCAGGCAGAAGACTTAAATGTCAGACTGACTAGACCCTCCCTCAATCCATACCAGGGGTTGAGGCAATACCATGCATGATTGCTTTAGGTCTTGTTCCCTGAGCTAACGAATGGCAGAGAGAATGAGATTGTTCTGACCGGTTTAAACCCTGGAGGTGAGCTAGATTCAGTCCTGTGTAAACCACATTTGGCAACTACATAACGGGGTGAAATGGATATTGGGATGGAAACCACAGATTCCATTATGGATGGTTTCTCTTTCTCCTAGAATTTGTAGTTCTTTATAGATTATGGGTATTAATCCTTTGTCTGTTTTACATATTACATGCATTTTCTCTGAATCGGTTGTTTGCCTTTTAACTTTAGTATCTTTTGCTGTGTAGATATTATAAATGTTTATGTAATCAGGTCTATTAGTTCTTTTCCATTATGGCCTCTGGATTTTGTGCCATATGTTGGAAGCCTTTTCCTATCTGAGATTATAAAAATGTTTTCTGATATCTTCTAGTATGTTTACAGTTAAAAAATTGGGGGCTGGGCCAGTGGTAGAGCGGTTAAGTGCACACGTTCCACTTCGGCAGCCCTGGGTTCACCAGTTCAGATCCAGGGTGCAGACATGGCACCGCTTGGCAGGCCGTGCTGTGGTAGGTGTCCCACATATAAATAAAGTAAAGGAAGATGGGCATGGATGTTAGTTCAGGGCCGGTCTTCCTTGGCAAAAGAGGAGGATTGGCAGCAGATGTTAGCTCAGGGCTGATCTTCCTCAAAAAAAAAATATACAGGGGCTGGCCCCGTGGCCGAGTGGTTAAGTTCGTGCGCTCTGCTGCAGGCGGCCCAGTGTTTTGTTAGTTCGAATCCTGGGCACGGACATGGCACTGCTCATCAGACCACGCTGAGGCAGCATCCCACATGCCACAACTAGAAGGATCCACAACGAAGAATATACAACTATGTACTGGGGGGCTTTGGGGAGAAAAAGGAAAAAATAAAAAAATCTTTAAAAAAAAGTCAAAAAACCTTTAAAAAAATATATACATATATATTTTTAGATTAATTCATCTGGAATTTATTTGTACTTATGGTATGAGCAATGAACCTAAATTTTTTTCTGAATAGTTAGCCATAATTCATCTTTCTCTCACTTATTTGAAATGTTATCTTTATTATTACTAGTGTTATTTAGTATTAATAGTATTACTGCTGTTACTAAATTCTCATACATGAGTATGCTTCTGAACTTACTTTCCTGTTCTGTTGACTAGTTTCTTTTATTTCTGTGCCAGAATTGCACTGCTTAATTTGTTGTTAGTGCCCTCTAGCAGATTCTGATTCCAGTTCTTAGCAACCCTGTGTACAGCAGAGCAGAACCCTTCCCGGTCTTTTTGCACCATCCTTTCAACTTCCGGTGCTATATTAGACAATGCTCTGCTGCCATTCACAGGGTTTTCATGGCCAGTTTTTTCGGAAATGGCTGGCCACATCCTTCCTAGTCTGTCTTACTCTGGAAGCTCTCCTGAAATCTGTCCACCATGGGTGACCCTGCTGGTATTTGAAATACTGATAACATAGCTTTCAGCATGACAGCAACATGCAGCTGCCACAGTAGGACAATGGATAGACGGTGGTGTGGTTTCCTGACTGGGCAAAGAACCTGGGCCAAGGTGGTGAGAGCAACGAGTCATAACCACTAGGCTCAGGGCTGGCTACTGCTTAATGATTGGTGCTTTATGGAAAGTTTTGATATCTATTAGAGCAAGCTCCCCCTCTTTCTTCATCAGTATTTTCTTGACTATTTTCATAAATTTTATTTCAAGGTGAATTTTACTTAAGGGACTCATGCCGCATCATATGTGGCTTCTGGAAATAGTGGTGCCCATCTCACGGGCTGCTTTTTGTCTCCCTAGCCAGAATCCCTTGGATATCCCTATGCTGGTGAGCCTAGAGCGTAGATTCCTCCATCTCCTTCCAATCCACATTGGGAAAATGTGATTTTCTTTTCTTTTTCGAAACCATAGGTCATCTTCTTTTTAGTCTATAAAGATCCAGGAGAAATTAAACAAGGCTTTTATATTATCTGTTGTATTTGTGTAAAAACTTACCCCAAAATTTAGCAGCAAAAAACAATAAATATGTATCTCGTATAGTTTCTAAGGGTGTGGAATTTAGGGGCAACTTAGCTGAGTTGTTCTAACTTAGAGTTTCTCATGAGGTTTTGGTTGGAATGTTGGCCAGGGCTGTTGTCATGAAAGGTTGCCTGAGCTCAAGGATCTCCTTCCAGACTCATTCACATGGCTGTTGGCAGGAGGCGTCAGTTCCTCGACACGTGGTCCTCTTCATAGGGCTCCTTGAGATGTGCCCACTGCCTTCCCCTAGACTGAGTGATCTGAGAGAGAGACCAAGATAGAAGCTGCAGAATCTCTTATAGCCTAGTCTCAGAAGTACTTATCACATCTGAAGGATTCTTTTGTTTACACTGACCAACTGTGGTACAATGGGAGCCGATTATACAAATACAAGTGTATGAATACCAAGAGGTAAAGATTATTGGAGGCCATCTTGGAGGCTGGCTACCATAGCCTTTATAGGCAAATCTTGCCAGTTTATTCTTATCTTTTTTTTTTTTTTTTTAAAGATCGGCACCTGAGCTAACAACTGTTGCCAGTCTTCTTCTATTTTTTTTTCTTTCTGCTCCCTCGCCCCAGATACCCCCAGTACATAGTTGTATACCTTAGTTGTGGGTCCTTCCAGTTGTGGCACGTGGGATGCCGCCTCACATGGCTTGATGAACGGCACCATGTCCGAGCCCAGGATCCGAACCAGCGAACCCTGGGCCGCCAAAGCAGAGCACGTGACCCTAACCACTGGGCCATGGGGCCGGCCCTCTTATCTTTTTTTTTTAAAGTTAAAACGTGTTTCAAAATTGAGAAATTACAAAATTTGTATAATGACGTCTTCCTTACACCCTGTACCCTAGTTATTCAATTTCCTTCCTTCTAGCCAACAGTTTTTAACAGCTTATTTCTACTTCCAGAGATATTTTATACAGATTCCAGAAAATGTATATATTATTTTTCCTCTTTTTGACAGCTGTACGCACTATTTTGCACCTTGTTTTTTCACTTAATACAGTTTAGAAATGGCTCCATATTGGTACATAATCATTTATTTTTTATGGCTATATAATATTTCATTGGGTGGTTGCAGCATGATTTATTTAATAAATTCACTATTTATTGGTTGTTGTAATCTTTTTTATTACAGTGACAAATGTGTAAGTACCATCCACAAAGTAAATTCGTGGAAGTGGAATTGCTAGATGAAAAGTTAGGTGCGGTCACAATTTTGATAGCTAATTGCCAAATTGCCCTCTATAAACACTGCGCCATTTACACTCAGCAGCAGTATATGAGAGTGCCTATATGTGCATGCTCTTACCTACACAATATATATCAAACCTTTGAGTCTGCCAATTTGACAGGTCAAAAATTGTATCTCTGTGTGGTTTTCATTTGCTTTTCTCTTATGAGTGAGATTAAACATCTTTTCACATATCTAAGAGTCGCTTGTATTTCTATTTCTGTGAACAATCTGTTCATAACCTTTGCTCATTTTCTTCTTACTCATTTGTAGGAACACATTTTTAGGAGTTTAGCCGTTTGAGAGGGAAAGTAGTTAATATATTATAAGTATTTTTTTAACATATAGGGTTTTAATATTTTTCAAGTTTTTATTTTGTTGAAGTAATATCCAGCTTATAAAAAGCAGTAAGTGTAGTCTATGAAATTTTTTTCTTATAGCAGTTGAGAGTAAGTTGCTGACATGGTACCTCGCCATCCCTGAACACTTTAGTGTATATTCCCTCCAAATACAAAATCAGGATATTAATTGGTGGCTTCATGACCACGTCCAGCAGTCTCTCTACTCCTTTGGCCCTAGAGAAGAGCACAGACTCGGGGGCTAGACTGCCTGGCTTCAAATCCCAGCTCTGCCTCTTACTAGCTGTGGGTCTTTGAGCAGGTGACTCAAACCGTCTGTGCCTCGGTTTTCTCATCTCTGACAAAGGGTGTAATAATTATGCCTACTCCACAGGTCGTTGTGAGGAATAGATGAGTTAGTCCTTAGAATAGTGGTTTGCACGCTATGAAAGCTATGTCAACGTAGCTATATTAATATTATTATTAGAGGAAGGATAGTTGGTAATAGATTAAATTTTACAGTATTTTGTAGTAGCCATGGATGAGGTTATCAGAGATCATAGACTACACTGTAAGCTACGAATTGTTCAAATAACCCAGGATGTATTTTTGTTCTTCTCTTTCTAGATTTCAGAATGACTTCCATCTTGACTTACACTTTTAAAAATCTTCCCAGTACATCAAAATGGGCCCTCAGATTTTGTAAGTTTAATTTGTTCTTTCCGTTTTAAGATTAGATTTGGGTTTATAAGCATCTTACACGGCCATTGAATTGTATTGCTTTTTGTAAACATTTTATTTTGTCTTCCAGCTGTAAGACCTCTGAGCTGTTCCTCCCAGCTACGAGCTACCCCAGGTACAGTAATTTGTAAAATAAACATTTCTGATTTAAATGTTAGAGTCTAGATTTGTGAATTCTGAATAAATTCCAAACTAATTTACTAGTTCTCCCCTTTTTGTGAGCAGCGTGAACATGTTGCCTTCAAATTGAAACAATATAGAGCCAATTGATAATGATGTTACATAGTGTAGGGTGTGTAGGGCTGGGCTGGAGGCTGTTGGTAGGAGGCTGCTTTCTGGGATTTGGAACCTGGTGGAGTCATGAAGGTTCCATGAACTTTGCTGGTCTGTTTATTCACCCACTGGCTGTCAGTCTTGGAGATGATTTGCTTACAAACACTCTTGAGACTTATGGAGCCAAAAGTTAACTTTTTAAATTGCTAATTAGTGACAGGCTTCTCTGTTAATGACTATCTTCTTATCCCATATACAAGAAGACCTATTTCTGAAATAGGGGTGACTGGGGAACTAGTTAATAAAGAAGATTGTTTAGTCAATATGAAATGGAAGAGTAAGGAAGCATGTTGATTTTATATGGTCATTTAGACCCTTAGTAAACCCAATGAATTAGACTTCTTCACTGTTGAATACATTGTTTTGTAGGACCTGCTGTAGGTAGGTGTCGACGAAAATAATCCATATCCAATCTATAAATGAAAATTTGGGTGAGTTTATTCTGAGCTTAAATCTGAGGATTATAACCCGGGAGAGTCTTTCCACAAAGGAACAGAGCACTCCAAAGAGGTGGGGGGGTATACAGGGTCATTATATACCCTCAAAGGGGATGTTTCACATATGATTGGAATGTCCCTTTTACAATAGTCGCGAGAGACTACTCTGTCGGCACAGCAATTGATGGAAATAGCAGGTAGATCTTCTGTCTTGGTGAACACAGCAGGGTGGCAGTCTGTTGTCTCCAGCTGGGTGGTCACAGGTGAGCTGGGAGGTGAGTGCAGCAATCAGTTCCTAGCCTAAGGAAAAATGCTAATGTCGGGGGTGGGGGGGGAAGTTGCATCTTTATCTCAAGGGCCTTTGTGCTGGCCATAGGAAATGTCTAAGCAGATATGCAATGCATGCTCAATAGCCAGTCAGGCCCTTTTGGAGGAAAAAAAAGAAGTCAGGCCGAATTAGGTTTATACCAAATGGCTTCCTCATATACTCCTATATATCCTATTGCTTGCCATTTTTATTTGTCATAGGTATCTTCACTGGCCAGTGCTAAAAACAATTCTGACAATTTTGTACCATTATTCTCCTTGCCCGGGTCCTTTATTGACCTATGACTTCTGATTTTGGTTTTATTATGATATTTCTACTTGGATAATAACTTAATAGAAAAAGCATCTTACCAGGATGCAGAAGACCTCTACTTCATTCCACTTCTATCTCTTTCTGGATGGTGTTGTCTTGAACTGGTCACTTTTCTTCCCTGTGCTTTAGTTTCTTTGTCTAAAAAAGAATAATAATTCTGGTCTTGTTAACCTCAAATAGTTATGAAGGTATCCTGAAGCACTTTGACAACAGTAAACTCAACAAAAGTGCAAGACGATATTGTTATGTTGTTTTACATATAGTATATTCTCAGAGGTCTGTTGCCTAATCAAACTAGAGAAATTTCATGTTGTTATATAACAAATATATTTCCTGTGGCCTCTAAATTCTAACTAGAATATAGATTTCTATTAGCCTCACAAAGAATTAGTCCTTTTATCTCATTTCACCTTTTCCCTAATTCTGATGTTTACCCAGGCCCATGGTTTGCAGTTAGACAAATAGACCTGATTCTTGCCAACTGGGGTAAGGTCATCCTGAATACCAACAAAGGGAAAGAATTTATCTGGCATTTAGAGTGTTCTTTATGCTGCTCTTTAACTGTTTTTGTATGTTTCTATCTCCCCACTTGTATTGTAAGCCCTTGTGAGACTTAAGCCTGTTAGTAGCCCTGCACTGTCCTACAAGTGATTTGTGTTAACACTGATGATAGTGGTGCAGGAAGGCTCGTAATAAGACAGAGGAATGTGACCAGCTGATTTGAGGGGAGGAAGCGGGCATGTGCCTGTGCTGAACAGGTTTTAGGTTGCGGTAATTTTATAACTAATTCCTCTTGAAGCTCATGTGACTATCCCTGCTTAACAGAGCTGTTAGGATGAAGGAATATGAATAGAGGGATGCAGGATTTATTGATGTTTTCAGTCATCAGATGGACTGGAAATGTACGTGTCAGATGGAAATTTTGATGATTCAATGACTCTATCTCTCTCTCTCTCTCTCTATATTTACATCTGTCTATATATGCACACATCTCTCTGCCCTCCAAATGGGGGGAGATCACAAAGCCAAGTGTCTTTATTGTAACACTACTTAGCCACTCAAGGATAAGAGGGCTCATATGTACAACTGGGAAGATGTTAGGAACTAAGCAGCCCCAGGGGCCAGCTACTTTTCTCTCTTGTGCACCATGTGGTGGGTCATTTTCCTGGCCTTTCTGCTTCTCTTTGTATCCTTCTTCACTCTTCTTGCTAGCTTCTTTGCTTACTCAGGGTTTTTGCTGCCCCATAACTCTACAAATGACTTCAGTTTACCATCACCCTGGTTCCTCCTCATGACATCCTTTCAGCTTCAGCTTATTGGCGTTTCTTCCAGGCTTCTATGCTTAGATTCCTAAGACTGGCACAGCTTATCACTTGTAGGTAGATGACCTGAGTTCCTGGGTAGACTACTCGGTGGATTGACGTTTGGTGGTCCAGTTCCCAGCCTGAATTTAATCACCTTTGGCTGTAAGCTTAGGGACATGGCATCTATGACTAGCCCTTTGGCAGAGACTGTAAGCAGGGCAGCTCCCTTTAGAGGGGGCTGTGGGTGAACAGGCGCTGCAAAATAGGTCTCTGCTTTTCTTGTGTGTTCTAAACTTCAGATATCTCATGGCTCTCCTGTCTACACTTCACTTCTCTTCTGAGCCTTAGTTTTGCATCTGTAGCTTCCTGTCAAATGAATGCGTCCTCTTGGATGTCTCTCTGTCACCTTAAAGTTGCCTGTTTAAAAATGAAGTCACCTTTCTTCCAAAACCAGTTCTTACTCTGTGTAGAGTAGCTAGGTTTTCTTAGTCTCTAAGCTTCCTTTATAATCCTGCTTCCTGTTTCCCTTTCTTTCCATATCTGGTTGATCACTAGGATACCTGGTTTTCCTTTATGCAGTCTCTTGTATTGGTCCCTTCCTTTCCATTCACATTGCTACTGCCCTTATCCCGGCCCTTAACACCGCATACTTGGGTTTGCCACAGTCTCCTCACTTATCTCCATGTTGTCTTTATCTCCTTCACCAACACATCTCTGTTAGAGCTGCCAGGAGAGTCTTTGTACCCCATTTTATCTTGACTCTTAGCTTTGACTACTATTTCCTTCAAGTTGGTTGTAGATATTTATCATAAATAGTTCTCTATGATGTTAGTGAGTGTGGTAAGGTGATTGTTAAAATTTTATTCCCAACAATTTAGGATTTTTCTCTGTCTCTGATAATGAAGGAGTGATGCTAGAAGGTGAATTCCAGCATTAACAACAAGAAAAGAATGTGATGGATTTAGATATACTAACTTGGAAAGATCTTTGAGTTGTGTTAAGTCAAAAGAGTATCCATAACACACAAGTGTATGCAGGCACATGCATTAAAATAAAGAGGATTTAAAAGTATATACACCAGGGGCCGGCCCCGGGGCCGAGTGGTTAAGTTGTGCACTCCACTTTGGCGGCCCGGGGTTTCACGGGTTCGGATCCTGGGCGCAGACCTAGTACCGCTCATCAGGCCATGCTGAGGCGACATCCCACACAGCACAACCAGAAGGACCTCCAACTAGAATATACAGCTGTGTACTGGGAGGCTTTGGGAAGAAGAAGAAGGGAAAAAATAAAAAGAAGAAGATTGGCAATAGATGTTAGCAGAGGTGCCAATCTTTAAAAAAAAGTATATACACCGAATTAGTAGTATCCATCTCTGGGAGGGAAATAAGGTAACAAGGGAAGGCATGAAGAGGGAACTTGAGTTTTTATTCTCCATATTTTAGTATTGTTTACTTTTTCTTTTTATTTATTTATTTTTTTCCACAAGCCTATATTCCTGTTTTATTCTTTAAAAAAATTAGAGGAAAGGGGCCGGCTCCGTGGCCGAGTGGTTAAGTTCGCGCGCTCCGCTGCGGCAGCCCAGGGTTCGGATCCTGGGCGCGGACATGGGACCGCTCGTCAGGCCACGTTGAAGCGGCATCCCACATCCCACAACTAGAAGGACCTGCAACTAAGATATACAACTATGTACCAGGGGGGTTTGGGAAATAAAGCAGAAAAAAAAAAAAAAAAAGATTGGCAACAGTTGTTAGCGCAGGTGCCAATCCTTAAAAAAAAAAAAAAAAAAAAAAATTAGAGGAAAGTGGATCTTTTGATGTTAGAAAATAACTGGGCAAATTAAGCCAAACAGAATCAGGAAGCAGTCTAGGTTTTTGTAGAACAACAATCGTCATCAACCAAATGGCTTTTATGTCTACATAGAAAGGCAAGAATATCAAGTTATGTGAAGAGTGAATAACATTAGTTATTGGAACTTCTAATATTAAGGGCAGACTTAAGTATCAAATTGGTTGCTTTCAATGTGATACATTTTCAAATACTTGATAAAAATAATTTTGTTAATGGTATAAATACCCTCATCGTTGGGTATAATCTCTATTTACCTTAAATATTATCTGGAAACTTTTTAAATAGTAGTCAATTTCTTAGCTTTTTTTTTTTTTTTTTTAAATATTGAAGTGGTTTGCTAACTGGCAAGTGCAACTTGGCATTGAATGATAGAATTCTTTTTAGAATATCTATCATTAAAAATGTAAAAAGTCATCTGATTTCATATATTTTAAACAGTAGTTCTTTGAACTTTATCTTAAAGCTGCCCAGACCAAATCAAAGAAGACCTTAGCCAAACCCAACATAAGGAACGTGGTGGTGGTGGATGGTGTGCGCACTCCATTCTTACTGTCAGGCACTTCGTAAGTATGATGTGATTGTGTTATTCATTCCTTTCTGTGCCAGCTTTTGAGGTACGATTGACAAATAAAAATGGTATATATTTAGGTTATACAATGTGATTTTTTTTTTAAGGTGGGCAAAATGATAATTTAATATCTGCATACATTGTGAAATGGTTACTACAATCAAGTAAATTAACACATTCATCACTTGATAGTTTATTTATTCCTTATTTTAAGGCACTTTCAAAAATGGTCTTTGTAAATGTAACCCAGTAGGTAATATATTGTTAGTGGACCAATATACAGGTAGCATTTCCATGAAATTAATACAGAATAAGTCAAGCCACCAGTGAAATAATACGGCAGAATTTGTTTTTCGTCCTTTCTCATGAACGAGCCTAGTGTAGTGCTAGCTTGAACCAGACCTATTTTGAAAACCTGGTGTGGGTCCAGATAGCCTTGCTTCCAACAGAGATATCCTTTCCTTGTTTGGAGATAAGTACATTGTTTCTGCCTCCTTGGAAGTTTGAATAGTGAGGATGTGGGCCCATGGCATTCTGAAGAGCCTGTAATCCACTGCTTTGGCCTTCTGGAAATTATCAGAATTGGACTTGACAGGGCTGGTCCAGATCCCTGGCTTAGCACAACCCCAAGTGTATGGAACCAGAATGATCGTAGACCAGCCGGAAAACTCCCCAGAACCAAACTGCTGTTCTCCTTAGCCTTTTCTAATCATTTTCTGTCCCAAAGTGAGGCCAAATCTGTCCAAAAGCCGATAGTGGACTTTGGTAACTAGGTTCAAACTAAATGAAACATTAGTTCTATTCTTTTTAGATTGTTTTGATGTTTGTATCTTGGACAAGCAGTCACTAACTTAAAAACATGCTGAGGATGTTTTTAGGCATCTGCGCAAATAATGAAACCTTTTATGTACTAATATGGAAAGGTCTTGAAGATACGTTAAGTATAAAAAGCAAGGCCCAGAGCAGTGTGGCATCGCTTGTGGAAGATGCTCACCTGCGTGTGTGCCTGGGTGTTTGTGTACACATACATACACAAACAGTAAACGTTTGTTTTTCAACAGCTGGTTTAGTACTTAGAGAGTATTTTCTTATAGAGGTAATGCTGTAAGAAAGTAGTGAAGTGTCATTCATCCTCTTTTCTCAACATAGTAACCCATTTAACAACGTTTCAGTCTATGATCTCTTTCCTGTGCTGACACAACAGCAGTAAGAATAAGAATCTGAAGCTTGAGCAGCAGGAAAGCGAAGAGATAGGGTCCTCCTTGTGCTCGGCAGCGGCAGGGTAATAAAAGAAAGTTCCATCCGCAGAAGAACATTTTAGGCTAAGAAGACCATTTTTTTGGGAGGGCTGTTTGTGTACTATGTAGATGTTTGATTTCAGCTGTTTTACTATTAAAAATGTACATACAATCAGATCATTTATTTAAACATTTTCTTTGATAATTAGTATTTTCCTGGAGTTTGATTTGAGATATTCACATTGGTATGGGGTTTGTTCCTTTTATCGTTGTTTATTGTTGTGTTTTAGTTTAGCTCAGGATTCTAGTTGAGAAAGAAGACAAAGTTCATGAGCAATTTAGTGGTACAGAGAAGAGGAAAACTTTGAGTAGTGTAAGAAGTTATAGTTAACAGGGAAGAAAGAATAAAAATTTTAAGGCAATATTCCTATAAAGAACAAAAGTGACTAAAAAATAATATAGAGGGAAGAATTTATAAAGAAGACAAATAGTTTAGTCATATTATTGATGTTATGACTGAGGTGGCAAATAAGTCTTCTATAATTGAAGATCATTTTCTAGGTGGAAAAAGATCTTTTTCTGTTTAATTTGAAGAAACTTTGCTTTCAACTTGAGCGATGTTTGGAAGACCAGGTTCTTAGAGGCAGAGGGCGCTTGGAAACACTGCTAAGAATAGACTGCAGAAGTGGAACGTGGAGTCTTCCAGTCATCCTGGTAGAGAAGAATGTAGGAGCGTGAGAATAAAGATGATGAAATGATAAATAAGTTATGACTTGGGCATTTTCAAATTGACACGCAACTTTTTCCCAAATTAATCTGTTCTAAATTTGAAAGAACTGGTTTTACCTATGAAAGATTTGGAGAACTACTGATGATTCTTCTGTGATTCAGAGTGAAATAAAAGCATTTCTGGATTATTAATTTTTTTTTTTCTTTTTTGAGGAGGGTTAGCCCTGAGCTACATCTGCTGCAAATCCTCCTCTTTTTGCGGAGGAAGGCTGGCCCTGAGCTAACATCTCTGCCCATCTTCCTCCACTTTATATGTGGGATGCCTACCACAGCATGGCCTGCCAAGCGGTGCCATGTCCACACCCGGGATCTGAACCGGTGAACCCCAGGCCGCTGAAGTGGAACGTACAAACTTAACCGCTGTGCCGCCGGGCCGGCCCCTAGATTATTAAGTTTTAATTTTCAGGAACTTAAAGAATGAATCTTCTTCTCAATCCAGTGGTTAAAATCTCTGACTTAAAAATAAAGGGAATTTAGTTAGTTAGTTAGTTTTTGGTTTTTTGTGTGTGAGAAAGATTGGCCCTGAGCTAACATCTGTGCCAGTCTTCCTCTATTTTATGTGGGACACCGCCACAGCATGGCTTGACAAGCAGTGCCAAGTCTGTACTCAGGATCCAAACCTGCGAACCCTGGGCTGCTCAATCAGAGCATGTGAACTTAGCCACTGTGCCACTGGGCCAGCCCCAAGGGAATTTATTTTTGACATTTAAACAAGCAAATAGAATTCACATCTAGATCTTGGTTTCTAAACACCATCCTTCAATGCAAGGAACCAGTGCTCCCCAGAAGAATGACTAGGTCTGGGCCAAAGAAAATACAACACGATGGGGCTGGCCTGGCGGTGCAGTGGTTAAGTGCACACATTCCACTTCAGTGGCCCAGAGTTCGCTGGTTCAGATCCCGGGTGCGGACATGGCACCACTTGGCAGGCCATACTGTGGTAGGCATCCCACATATAAAGTAGAGGAAGATGGGCATGGATGTTAGCTCAGGGCCAGTCTTCCTCAGTGAAAAGAGGAGTATTGGCAGCAGTTAGCTCAGGGCTAATCTTCCTCAAAAAAAAAAAGAAAAGAAAAAAGAAAAAAAACCCACGCATCTTGTAGTGCCAGAATGTAAAGAAGTGCTTAAAAAAAAAAAAAAGGAAAAATGGAGACATGTCACAAGGACACAAGACCAATCTGATATAGCTGCAGTGACTGACCAAAGCTGGAACGATTTGATCAATAAAATAAATTACAATAGTATTACATTATAACCCAGAGTAAAATAAATATCCACAAGTCCAATCTGATATAAATAAGTGATTGACTAAATAAATGAGAAAGAAAGGATAAATCTTCTTTCAGAAGAACTTCAATTAATAAATATAAAAGGAATGAGGAAAATAAATAAATCACTGTTAGAACACCACAGTAATAATTGCTGCAAGCAAGATCTGCAAATGAATGCTAAAATTAGTGGGTGTGAAATGTTAGGAATAAACAAGATATTTACATAGCCTCAAACTCTCTCCTCCATAGTATTTATTAATTACTTGATGATTTTAACGTGTCCACAAATTCTTTGTTACTTCTTCCACTGGGAAGTGGAGCTTAATTCTTTTTTCCTTGAGTGAGGGCTGGGCTAGTGACTCACTTCGAATAAATTGAATACAGAAAGGGGAAAATAGTGGAGAAAACTGGCAGATTCCACTGCAACCGAATGATCAAGTTAACATCACCAGTAATAAGTCATGTTGATCTCACGTATACCCTGATAGGAAGCAATGGGAAGAACACTTTACCTCTGTGATATTCTTCCCCCAAATCCGTAACCCTAGTCTTCAAGTATCAAGGTCATGAAAGACAAGGAAAGACAGAAAATGCACAGATTGGAGGAAACTAAGGAGGCATGACAGCTAAATGCATGGGTTGGATCCTGGAACAGGAAAGTAAAAGGGTGTTTGTGGAAAAACTGGCGAGATCCAGATAAAGTTAGTAGCTTAGTGGTAGCATTGTGCCACTGTTAATTTCCTAATCTTGACAAATGCATCACGACTATGTAAGGATATTAACTTTAGAGGAAGTAGGGTAAAGTGTGTACAAGAATGCTGTTCTGTCTTCCATTTCTTTTGTAAATCTCAAATTACTTCAAAACACAGTTTCTTAAAAAGTACATCCCTCATGTCCCTTTAGGCATCACAAAATAAATAATATATTTTTTAAAAATCTTAAAGAATATGGAATATTTAGTATTATTTAGAATTTTTATATTTATAATGTTTAATATTTAATTTTATTTAGGATATTTAATATTTAGTTTTAAAGAATATTTAACAAATGTCATGCTGAGCAGTAAGATATTGGGTAACATTTTTGTTAGATTCTTAGCCAGCACAGTAGGAGTTAAGACTTGCTGGATTTTTAAGGATGACAAATAGCAAAGTCACATAATTTCTTTGTTTGAAACGATGGACTGCCTTAGTAAAATTAAGTGCATTTGCAACAGCATGTTAGATGATCTGTTTGGGTATTTCAAATGGAATGAAACACGTTTTTTATTAAAGCTCTCAGCTAATGGTTTAAATTATTTACGTTCTTTCCCCAGATATAAAGACCTGATGCCACATGATGTGGCTAGAGCAGCACTTTTGTAAGTAAATGCAGTTTTAATAAAAGCACTTTTCTCCAGTTTTTGCACTTGAAATATCATCTTTAATTTAAATTCCGTAACTAGGATATATTAACTTTTATGTGGTGAAAAAACACATACTAGCCTTTATAAGATTCATTTATTCTTCCTTTTAGCTGGATGTGCTACACAAATTCAAGCAGCTGGTGAATGGAAGGCATTATCTCATTCATTTTCCGTTGATGCTTTGCCTTTGTATCTTCAACCAGCCACAGGTCTTTCACAGTTTGAAAAAACTCTTCAATTGATCTTTCTGCCCGTCTGGTTCTGTTTCTTCCACTCTGGCACGACTTTAAAAATGAATGAAAGCAATGGTTGCTGCTCTTTTCTCACTGTCCATTAATCCCCCTTAATCTCATCATAATGTTCCCATTCCCATTGCTCCACAGTAACTATACTTCGGGAGCTTTTCTTCATAATGACATTGAGGTTACTAAGGTACCAGTCTTTGCTCAGGCCGCAGTGTCTGTGTTCTATGGCACTTGGCACTGTCAGCTGTACTTGAAACTGTCTGCCTGTGACTTCTTAATATTATGCCTTTATGGTTTTCCTTCCATCTCCTGACTTATTCTTCTCTACTTTTTTTTTTAAAGATTTTTATTTTTCCTTCTCCCCAAAGCCCCCCGGGACATAGTTGTGTATTTTTAGTTGCGGGTCCTTCTAGTTGTGGCATGTGGGATGCCGCCTCAGCATGGCTTGATGAGCGGTGCCATGTCTGCACCCAGGATCCGAACTGTTGAAACCCTGGGCCGCCAAACCGGAGTGTGCGAACTTAACCACTTGGCCACAGGGTCTGCCCCTCTTCTCTACTTTTTAAAAAACTGGAATGCTTCCTCTTTCTCTTTTTTAAAGGTATTTTACAAGTTTCAATCCCTAGATCTTTGCATTTTTCTGTACACCTGTTTTTCCTGAAAAATCTCATCTACTTAATCTTTATTTTTTATGTAGAGGACTCCCAAATCTCTAAATTTGACTGATTTTCTTAGATGCCTAAGCTCAGTGTATCAAAAATAAAAAGTATCTTTTCCCGAAAGCCAGCTTAGTTTCTTACTTCTGATAATGGTGCTATTTTTGATTATGGTCCCAGGCTAGAGATTTGGAAGTTTTTCCTCAACTTTTTATTTTTAAAAAAGTCCAATGTACAATAAAAGTGAAAAAATAATAGAGTGAACACCTAAATACCCTCCACCTAGATTTAATAATTGCTACTATTTTGCCGTATTTGCTGTATCTATACAGTTTGGAGCATTTGTCAGTGAGTTGCAGACATCTTGCTACTTCAGCCCTAAAAACTTCAGCATTTATCTCCTAAGAATAAGGACCTTCTCTGCTATCCATGCTACTGTTAGCATAGCTAAGATGCTAACAATGATTCCATAATAACTTCTAATCTTCAGTTCATTGTCAAATCTCCCTCAATGGTTCCAAGAATATATTTTCTTCTAATAGTTTTTTTCTAAACCAGGACGCAGTCGAGGTTCATATTACAAATGGATATATCTCTTTAGTTTCTTTTAATGTAGAACATTTTGTTACTCCCTCCACCCCCTCATGACAATGACTTTTTGAGAAGTCCAAGCCAGCTGTCCTGTAGAATGTCCCATAGTCTAGATGTTTCCTCGTGGTAATATTTAACTTTCCTCTATTAAATTCCTGTAAACTGGAAGTTAGAGCTAGAGTCCTGATTAGAGTCAGGGGAAGCATTTTTTGGTAAGAATGCTTCATGGGTAAAGCACATGGCTATTGCATCGTATCAAGAGGCACATGATGCGTGACGCTAAATGTAACCACTTGGTCACGGTGCTCAGACTGCCAAATCTTTTGATTATAAAGGTACATTTTTCCCTTTGCAATTTCAAGTAATGTGTAAAGTGATATCTTAGCGCCATGTGACTATTTTGTTCCCCTACAATTTTCACCAAATGGTTTTAGCATTCATTGATAATTTTTTGCATGAATCACTTGGTATATTTGAGATTACAAATTTCTGATTTTCTAGTTCTATTATTCCTCCTACATTTATTAGCTGGTATTTTCCTGTAAGGATCAATTTTCCTTTTTTTTTTAACGATGGGGACTTTGGGATTTTTATTTATTTATTGTGTTATAGCCAAGCTTAGTCATTATTCATTTTGAAGCTCAGATTATCCCACATTTCATCTGTGGGAGCTCCTTCAAGTTGGCTCCTGTGTGCCCTTTGTTTCCTAGTGTATTATTATTTTTTGAGGTATAATTTGCATATGATAAAATGCACAGATTTTAAGGGTATAGTGTGATGAGTTTTGACAAATGTGTATACCCGTGTTCCTGTTTTTGATATGGTCCCATTAGTCTTTAAGTGCTTTCTAAATGTTGGCACAAAAAGATCAGTGAGGTTCTCTTTGCACTTTCCCTGCCTCAGACCTGGTCCCAGTCATTTTTTAACAAGCTCTGATTCCTTTAATGGGGAGTGGCATCTAGAAACCACATCCGAGTTCAGGATGTGCTCATTCATACTGGAGTGTTATTGCCTCTAGTCTCCAACAGTGGGCAGAACTAGAAAAATGTATGTATTATTTAAATCATGTATTTATATTGATATTGCAAATTTAAATCTAACATACTTGGAATTTTATTTCATCTCTTTGATTTATTTGTCTCTTCTGTTTTGACTGAAAACTTTGGTTCCAACTAACATTACTATGTTTACTTACCCGTTTTATCCTATGCCAAATTATTTTTTATTCTTCTTATCTAACTTCTTATTGCCAATTGAGCATCAAATATTGGCTTTTTAACTCTTCCGTTCATTTCTTCTTTGATAAAGTGCCATGTGCTTGTCGAATTAAGAAAAAATACTGTCTCTGCTCTTGTAAATTCAAGGTTAACCTTTTTAAAGAAGTACAGTGTTTTAAGTGCTTATCTATGGCACTACCTTGATGTGTGAAATGTCTCTTTCCTCTGGACTTCTGCTCTCAGGGGTTTGTTACATCGGACCAGTGTTCCAAAGGAAGTTGTTGATTATATCATCTTTGGCACAGTTATACAGGAAGTGAAAACAAGCAATGTGGCCAGAGAGGTCAGTAAAACAAACTTTATGTTGTTTAGAGATTGAGAGGAGAATCAATTTGAATTTCAACTAACAGAATTCACTCTTCAGGAGCTATTAAAATCCCTTAAGTAGGGTTGTGTTTGACTTAAAGTGTGACTTTACAACTTGAATGATGAACATTATTGAATATTTAAAAGAATTATAAATCAAATGATGTACTCTATACTGGTATATATTTTTACTATACTATAAATCAAATCAGTCCTTTCAGGTGGTTTGGGAAATGTTGATTTATCTATCTCTTATGTTAGGAAAATAGAGATTAGGGCAAAGTGTGGCTGATGTGACTTTTAGTAATATTAGGCATTCTGGCTTCTAATTAACTTAAAATTTCAACATTTTGCAAAGAACTTATTTCATAGCATGGTTTTTGTTGGAGGTAGCCTTGCTTATTCACTTGTTGCCTTTGACTGGATGACACTTAGGGCAGTTTTTCTTTAAACGATTTCCCAGGAGTTTACTTTTACCCTAGTTGGCATAGCTCCATGTAGTGTTTATTGGGTAAGCGAGATAATGACAGGCCTTGAAATTTCTGTGACACATCCTACAGGCATTTCATGATGAATAGTCCAAACACAGCTTCTAGGCTTTGTCTCAATTTGAAAGTGATTGTTTGGATAAAGTTGGCTCCAAAGCACATTTCAGCGTGCTAAGCATTTTCTTTATTTCTAGTCTGTGCTTGCCGTCTTACTGTGTTCAGTATAGTTGTAAGGGCAATGACGTCCGTCACTGTCAGCCAAGAGGGGGTAAATGAGCAGGACTGAAAGTATTTGTTCTGCCCCACTTTTTACCTGTCAGTGAAAGTTAAAACTACTGATGGCCTGACATTACTGAAGCCCACAAAAATCAGCTGTATGTTGGAAGGTGGGCAGGAAAGAAATAAGAACAAGAAGAGGTTATTTTCCCCTCTTGATTTTTATGTTTTTCCCTGGACCTTCACATTTCTAAATATGTTGACTGTGACAGCTGTCTAAGTACATCAAGCCATTCATAATACATTTTCAACTTTTATATTCGGAAGAAAAACAAAGTGACTCCTAGAAGAGCACTTAAAAAGCGAAAATTAAACCTGTTTCAATTTCCTCTGTATTCCTGTTCTGGTCTAACACTAAAGCCGTAGTGTTTTGCCCTAAACTTTTTTCTGGAATTTTTACATCCCTATGCAAATCTCAGCTATTGACTGACAGAGGTAGAGCCCCTCTCCCTGCCCTTCCTAATACCAGTTGCATTGCCCACCAGGCAGTTTTTGCAGTGGCTGCAGGGGAAGATTGAGTTGAGGGACATGTTATAAGAATGTCTCTCTAAAGTTGTATTGTAACCTAAAAGCTAACGTAACTTCTAGCTAGAGATTTTCTTTAGTACCTGTTCTCTTTATTAATAATGTTAATATGAAATCTTAACTAATATGAAATCAACTCTGATGCTGAGCTCCCGTCAACCTTTCCTGAAGAGCCTCAGTGTATTTCCCTGCTCTTGAACTTAACTAAGACTCACCTTCCTCGTTTCTCCTTAGTGTACTGTCTAGAGCCTAAGCCTGCCTTGAGAGCTGTACAAACTTTAAGTAGAAGCATGTGGACAGAGTTCACCGGCAACCACTTCTATTCAAAGCTCTTTCACTCTTGAGAGTCAGCTGGGGCCAAGGGTATAACACATGCTAGAAACGACCTCATGAGGATCCGGCCATGACGACCAGAGTGCCTTTTACACTTGCCCCACTGGGCAGCTCTCCTCCCCTGCCCTCGTGGTCTTGCCTCTCCCTTCGTTTGGAGTGGTTTACGGTGAGAGGCTGATGTGCAGTTGCCAGGGTGTAGTTCTCAGCAAAGTAGGTTGGGCCCTTAGTATCAGATCTACCTGTAAAGATCAGATAAGATACATATGCTATGTAACACATTTCTGTTCCTATAGATTATGTAAGTAGTGTAAATATAAAGGTAAAAAACAGTTGAGAAACGTTGAACCTCTTTGATCTCGACTTTGGAAACTTTTTTTTTTTTAACCAGATTATGGGAGATCTCACATTCTGAGGTTAATTAAATAGTTTCAGAAAAGGCCACTGAAAATGAAATCCTCTAATGGGGATCAGAATGTCGTAGTAAATAGTGGCGGTGTTGCGGGGCGGGGAAGGCATTGGGAGCTTTATTTTTAAAGTGAAACTTTAGTACTATAAAAATAAGTAGTGTTTTATTGTTTCACCCATCCATTAATTCTTCACATAAACAAAACTGAAATCAGTCATTGATTGGTTTTTTGGCAGCTTAATTTCCCCAGTAAATAAAATAATAAAATAATAGATGTCCTCATTTCCTATTTGACTTTTACTGTGCCATCATAATGATGCAGGGTCGGTGAGCCAAGGAGTCGAAAGAAAGATTTCTTAGACTCTTAAGATCTGGCAGTAGTGCTCTTTTATTTAGAGAACAGTATAGAATAGCATGGGGACAGGACCCATGGGCAGTCAGAGCTTCTGCTGCTCCCGCTGGCATGGGGACAGAGCCCATGGGCAGGCAGAGCCGCTGCTGCTGCCCCCGCTGGCATGGGGACAGGACCCATGGGCAGGCAGAGCTGGTGCGTGGGGACAAGACCCACGGGCAGTCAGAGCTCCTGCTGCTGCCCCGAGTTGAGGGTTAGGGCTAATTTTATAAGGCATGGGTACGTGAGTCATCTCTTCACAAGACAAAGGAAAGAACATGAAAAAAAAAGTTAAAATGGTATCAGTGCAGGTGGGGTCTGGTCATTGGGTGATCCCATGACTTTTAGACAAGAATCAAATTGGATTAAGTAAAGGTTAGAAAGGTTAGAAGCCACCAACCTAAATCAGTTACATGAGATTGCCAGACAGCAACCAAATTAAGTTCTTGCCTTCCCCCTTAAGAGTTTCTAGGGACAAGGTCATCTCCCTTCTTCTTCCTGGTACAGAGAGGGAGGCACCTTTTACAGATAGAGATTTACGTTACAAATAGAAATGTGTCCCAACAAGGGCAAGTTCCATTCCTCAGAGCCTCCTTCCCTGTCCCAGTTTATCAAAAGCACTCAGCCCCAAACAGTCCCGATGCCAAAGAGACATATCCTGGGGTGGCCAATTTCAGGTTCCTATAAGGTCATCCCCCCTTCCTTCACAAATGCAAATGTCTCTCAAAAGGGCAAGCAAAATTCCAGTCCTTGGAGCCTGCTTCTCAGGTGCAGTTTTAAAAGTAACCAGCCTAAAATCCTCATCAATAATAGAGGCCATTTTGCAAGATTAATGGAGGGCCTAAGTCTTTTTCAAGGTTTCTTAAACTGTTCTCTTTTGAAACACCTAATGTGTCATCATCCTGGCCAGTTTTCTCTTTTCCAGTTGTTAACTCGTCTAAACCTTATTTGTCAGAGGCTCATTTGTGGCTCAGGCAGTTTTCCAAAGTTTGTTTCACTGACTTGAGCTCTTGCATATTTGTCAAGGTTTGCAGTTCGACTTTGCATCAGATCCACAGTGCACTGTCTGAAGAATCAGACAGCCAGTGAGAGGGACTGACAGACAGTGGGGGTAGAGTGTAAAGTGGGCAGGGACCTGAGTGGGAACTCTGTTTGTGAGTGGTCTATTCTGTAGAAATTGTTTTCATATTTGATGACTTTGGCTTTACTACTAAGCCTTGCAACTGTAGGAACACAATCGTGAAGACCTCACCCCGTGATATAGTTCATCACTCCCTCAACAGTCTTTAACAGATTAACTGTAGGTTTATTTGAAAATTTAAGCAAGTTAAAATCAAATTGTATATTTGAAGGCTCTGAGAAAAGCATTGCTAAGAAATTAGGTGAGATGGAAGAGTATGCAGCCCTGTGTACCACACTAGAAAATAGCTGCCAGGAATTTGGCAGATGGCTTGTCAATGAATGGCTAGATGAAAAATTAGTAAACCATTTCTGGGTGGGCTTAATTTTTTTTTAAATATTACTCTGTGGAGTATTAAACTCAAACGCTTTTCTGATTTACCACCTAGTGAACTAGTACTCAAAGCATCATTTGCATGTAGCATTTCTTTGTAAGTGACCGTTTCATTCACGGTTATTTCCTGAAGGCTGCCCTTGGAGCTGGCTTCTCTGATAAAACTCCTGCTCACACTGTCACCATGGCTTGCATCTCTGCCAACCAAGCCATGACCACAGGTATGTTTATTTAAAAGTAGAAGGTACTGGTTCATTCTCCTTTATCTTTTATATGATCATAAAAAAGTACTCAAGGGAAGTAGATGATTAACACGGATCTCTGAATTTGTGTTTTTTAGAAAATAAGGTGGCATTTAAAGTTTTTTATTTTTGACGGTACTTCTCAAACTTTTCTTGCTCTCCATATCTGAGAAAGACAGCCATTCATGTAGTTTCTCCATCAGTAACGTGGCTGGCTGCAACAGGATTATCAACTGGAGGAGTATGTCTCTAAGAAGGGGCTTCTGAATTTGAGGCATGAATAGTTTATAACCTGCTAGGTTTCAAACCTGGGTGATTCTAAAATGATACTCCGCCACGAAGATTGTGGCGCTCCTCTCTGCACCATCGCCATAGTGATAAATCCCTGCTTTAGATGGTACAACTCTTTCTTCTACTGTCTCCCCACATCCTTGGCATCTTTATGATTAGTTACAAATTCTCCTAATGAACTTGAGCAAAATTGTGGGACATTTTGTAGCATCAGCCCTTACTGTGAAAAGATAGGAAACCTGAAAGACACAGTAATCATGTGCTCTCTTAGTAACATCAAGGCCAGGTTGGGCAGCCTACCCCATGGGTGGCAGGGAATGAAGACAGAGACAATGTCAAGGGTATTCTCCACTCTTCCCAGTGTGTGACCACTCTCAGTTAGAGCCACAGAATACTGGCCTTAAAGAGGGAGTGGCCAGTGGCCTTAAAGAGGGAGGGGGCTGCCTTACATCTCAAAAGGCAGAATTTCTTTAGCTTATAGGAGAAATTGAAATTCCCTTTGTAGTAAAAAAAAATTCTGAAAACTAAAGCTGGACGCGTACAAAATATGCCCAAAATTCTGGTTTAGAATATGATTTATTGGGCCAGTGGATATTTCTGGAAGTGATGTCCTGAATGAAACTTGTTTTCCTCTGATGCACTGAATGTGGTTTTAATCATTTAAAAAAATTATCTTAATCCCTCTGAAAAGATAAAAATGTTAATTACAGATGTTGTACAATGCTGATAACGATCATACAGCTTTTTAAGCAAGAAGCTTAAATTATCAATGGTCAGTTAATTCCTACAGAAGATGTTCGTGTACATATGACCTGTGCCCTGTAGGTGTTGGCTTGATTGCTTCTGGCCAGTGTGATGTGGTCGTGGCCGGTGGTGTAGAGTTAATGTCCGACGTCCCTATTCGTCATTCGAGGAAAATGAGGAAAATGCTGCTTGATCTCAATAAGGCCAAGACTCTGGGTCAGAGACTATCTTTACTCTCTAAATTCAGACTGAATTTCCTGTCACCTGAGGTAAGACTTGTGAACTCTTTTATAAAGACTTATGTGTCCAAAGCATCCCACTGCAGAGATTTAGAATTAGGTGAGACAGCATGGGTTCAGTTATATTCTAATAGTTGTAGATTCTGTTAGTTATAGAATGGGAAGGGTTAATTATTTGATCATGATGAAAAAAAAAGGATAGCGGTTAGAGAATTCGTAAGCCCTCTTTAGAGATGCCCTGCTCGCAGAGAACTTCCTTGTTTTGGTCTTGTTTGACAGTAGATTTCAACTCTCCCAAATAACCCAAATGACCCTAGATGTGGTGTAACACCTGTTAACAGGGCACCTGATCCTGTCTGTCGCCTTTCCCAGCTCCCTGCGGTGGCCGAGTTTTCCACCAGTGAGACCATGGGCCACTCTGCAGACCGACTGGCCGCTGCCTTCGCTGTTTCTCGAACGGAGCAGGATGAGTATGCGTTGCGCTCGCACAGCCTGGCCAAGAAGGCACAGGATGAAGGACTCCTTTCTGATGTTGTCCCCTTCAAAGTCCCAGGTAAAACGGTTTGCTCAACTTTGTAAAGGGGAATGCATAGCGATATTTGTTAGGGACTTCTGAATTGCTCCTAAAACTCCAAAAACCCCAAATGGCTTTTCAGTAAATATGTTGGTTCTGTTTCCAAAATACTCAGCCTTTATTCTTAAACATGAACTCAAGTTTCAGTGTATGTTGTAACAATAGGTAAACATTTTAAAAAGAGAGCTTTTTAGGGGCTGGCCCCGTGGCCGAGTGGTTAAGTTCGCGCGCTCCTCTGCAGGCGGCCCAGTGTTTCGTTGGTTCGAATCCTGGGTGCGGACATGGCACTGCTCATCAGACCACGCTGAGGCAGCGTCCCACATGCCACAACTAGAAGGACCCACAACAAAGAATATACAACTATGTACCGGGGGGCTTTGGGGAGAAAAAGGAAAAAATAGAATCTTTAAAGAAAAAAAAAAAAAAAAAAAGAGAGCTTTTTATAAGAGTCTCCTTTGAGAGCTTCCTGATATATTTTAGTTCTTATGTACATGCCTGTTTTTTTAATTCTTCGTTCATGTGACCTCTGTATAGAATAGCTAAATGTGAATGAATAACTTAAGAAATTAGAGTGTCCATTTTTTTGTTAAATCATTTAGTTTTAACATTTAGATTTCTCAAATACCGTAAGAGTTTAGTTTAAAATTTGGTAATATCTTGATAACTGTAAAAGGCTTTCTTTTTAGTGAATAGGTATGGTTTTCATTTCAATCATTCTTGTAGTTTTTAAAACATATTTCTCTAGAGAAGATATATAATGCTTGTAGCTCCTTAGCATTAAAAAGTTCATATTTTTATAGGAAAAGATACAGTTACCAAAGATAATGGCATTCGCCCTTCCTCCCTGGAGCAGATGGCCAAACTGAAACCTGCGTTCATCAAGCCCTATGGCACAGTGACAGCTGCAAATTCTTCTTTCTTGGTAACTATGTGTATTTACTAGTGACTTTCATATTTGTGTACTTTTGATAGAAAAGCCATTCTAGATCTAAATGTGTGTATTATGAATAGAGGCTTAAAAACATAGTTATTCGTGGGTCTGGCCTGGTAGCACAGGGGTTAAGTTCACCCATTCTGCTTCGGTGGCCTGGGGTTCACTGGTTTGGATCCCGGGTGTGGACCTATGCAGCGCTTGTCAAGACATGCTGTGGCAGGAGTCCCACGTATAAAGTAGAGGAAGTTGGGCATGGATGTTAACTCAGGGCCAGTCTTCCTCAGCAAAAAGAGGTGGATTGGCAGCGGATGTTAGCTCAGGGCTAATCTTCCTCAAAAAAAAAATGTATATATATAGTTATTCATTACAAAGATAATGTTAAAATAGAATCATAGTTTTTAAGGCCTTAGAAGTCACCATTCTCATACAAAAAGCTGTTGTATTCAGGCACTTAACCAGTCAAAAAACTTTGTCTATGCTAGGCACTGGAGCTAAAAAGAACAGGTGATTGTAATAGAGTGAGAAAGTGCTGTAATCGCTGTGAACAGGGGCTACTGGAGAAAATACATAGATGGGGGAGTCAGAGAGCCTTCTCAAAGGAGGTAACACTTGAGCAGCGAATCTTGAAGGATGAGTACAAGCCAGTTCAAGAAGCATGTAGAAGGTGTTCTGGGCAGAGCGAACAACAAATGCAAAATCAGGGAGGCGTGAGAGCAAAGGCTTCTTTGGGGAGAAGCTTGGTGCGAGCATAGGGTGTGAATCTAGGGGGTCGTGTAAGACGTGGAAAGTAGGCAGAAGGAGTGACAAGACACCTCTTCTAGATCTCATTGTTAGAAAAGGATGCTTTGTATTTATATCTTGTATTTATAAAATATAAATGTAATAATTTATATTATATTTTCCTCAAAGCGCCATGGAATAAATCTCCCCTCCTTTTTTGTTATTGTCATTGTTTGCTTATCTGTAGCTGGCTTCACATCCTTCCTTGCCTTTTTGGTTCCTCCTCAATTAAACATCCCTGTTGATTCTGCTTCTGCCTGTAAGATGTGGTTTCCCTTCTCCTACCACCTTGGGTGTCATCTTCTGTCTATTCAGTGTTTCTTTTACAATATAACTCCCCTACCCAGACATAAAGTCTGAAATATAGGCGAATGTTTGACGTATTTGCCCTCCGTAAGTGAGTATTTAGTGCCTGCCCTTGGGCTACAGGAAGAGTGCTGGGAGTAGTTCCAACAGGATGACGTGCCACCCCATTAAGCCCAAGTGGTGACGGACCCGTTAGTTGATCATTTCCAAAAACAAATTGGATGACAGGGCCATATGGCATGGGCTACACTCTTGCCAGATCTGAACCCACTTGATTACTTCTGGGGTGTGCTAAAGGTGCAGGTTTATTCATTGAAAACCAGAAGCACAAATTATCAGAGGCAACATAGTGCAGATACATGGATTTTTAGAAATGTATTAATGCACCACATTCATTGCAATTTTGCACGGTAGCACATTGAACATGTTATTAATGTAATGTCCATAAACCACTTATTACGTATAGTCACCTATGTTTCCAGACTTTATGGCTGCCCTATTGGAGATGGCTGCATAGTCTTCAGGGCTACTGAGTTATAAAAATATGCTAGAATGTAGTAGAAATTGTTTTGATTTTGCAAACTCTATGGACTAGTTCCCCTTTCTTTGGAATTTTGGATTTTTTATTTTTTCTTATTTTTGGAGCTCTTTCTTTTGAAGTAATGATAAAGGTCTTTTTTCAGTGGTACCTCTTTTTTCCCCCAACTTCTCGATTCTCAATTGGGAAAAGCACATGGGATATGTCCAGAGAGAAGATCGTGGTTCTAATGTTCTCAGCTGCCTCCTTGTTTCTTCTTCTCCCATTGGTTTGCTTGTTATAGAGTCTATAAATAGAAGGAAATCACCCGGAAGCCACAGGCAGGAAGCAGGCGAGAAACAGTTCAAAAATGTAAAAATAAATAAGTAAATAAGAAATTGTTTTAAATCATAAAATTCCTCATATTCTATACCAAAATCAAAAAACTTTTGGTTTAAGTTTACTGTGAATACATATTTCTAAAGTTACCTATTTTCTTGACCCATTTTGATAATTATGGTACTTTTTGAAAGGCTCTTCTACCCTCATCCTCAAAAATGGGTCAGTGTGTGTGTTTGAATTGTGACTTGATGGATAAAATGAAAGATTTTGTTATATAGAATCACTGTGTAATTAGTTGATAGGTTTAGCAGCAGGACATAGAAGATGGTAGAAAGACTTCCAGACTGGCTGAAGAATTTAACATTACTGTTCTGGCTAACCTTTCAGACTGATGGTGCATCTGCAATGCTGATCATGGCAGAGGAAAAAGCTCTGGCCATGGGTTATAAGCCCAAGGCATATTTGAGGTAAATGTTCAAAGAAATTGCCTCTGGTTTCTTTATTTTATTACTGGAGCTAACCCCTCTGCTCTTCACCTAGGGATTTTGTGTATGTGTCCCAGGATCCGAAAGATCAGCTTTTGCTTGGGTAGGTAGCAGTGTGTGTCCTTGGACTATAATCAAGAATCTTTGATTACCCACATTTGTTACACGGATTTTAAAGTACGTTACGCCCTGAGTTCATAATTGGTTTGTGTGTTGGATTTTTAAAAAATAATAGTCTTTTATGTTCATATATCATTTTATAGTTTTGAATTCTTTTCCACTTTTTCCTATACATTTCTACTTATAATGTATATGCAACTTAGTATTCTTTCTTCATTAAGCTGTCATAAGCATTATTTCATATTGCTACACTCTGCCTCACAGTCTGCAGAGCAGCCTTTTAGAAAAGGCTCCTCGGGTTTGGACAATGGCCTGCTCCCTCGCGAGGCTCCACCCTCATGGCCTTCGTGGTGTCCTTCAAACTGGCCCTTTCCTGGGCTTCGCCCTTTGAACTGCGTGTTCTTCTAGCTCTTCACATCGTTAGTCTGTCCTTCTCTTTCACTGTTTACTTGTTTACCGTCTGCTTCTCCGACTCCAGAACGTAGACTGCATAAGGGCAGAGCCACGTCTGTTCAGTTCACCGTTGTATCCCCAACGCTTGGTCAGTATTTGTACCGTAGAGTCAGTGAATGAGCAGAGGACGTTCTAATGCCTCTGTAAAACTCAGTGTGAGGAATATGAAGGAGCTCTTGGGTTAAAAAATACAAGTTTTAACATAGTACTTATTTTTTTCTTTTCAGACCAACATATGCTACTCCAAAAGTTCTAGAAAAGGCAGGGTTAACATTGAATGATGTTGATGCTTTTGAATTTCATGAAGCTTTCTCAGTAAGTCATTTTAAAGACACCTATCAAAGATCTATAATCATAAGAAAAGTAGTCTGTATTTGTGGGAGAGAACAAGATGTAGTTTGTAATATGAGCAAAACAGGAGTGGAGTTTTATATTTGAAGAAATGACCTGCTCTGCTGGAAGGGGCGTAAGAGGAGGGAACTGAGGACCACTCATGCATTGTTGAAAAATGTACCTTTTTGAGGCTCTCTCTTAGAGGCCCTTCTAAAGTACCAAGTTGTTTCTTTGGGAAATTTTTGCTGAAAACTGATTTAAAGATTTGCTCAACTTTAAAGTTAGACAAACTCATGCCTAAAAAAAGCCTTAACGAACATTAATAACAAGGTCCTTATTGAATTATTTTCCCTTCTAGGGTCAGATCTTGGCTAATTTTAAAGCCATGGATTCTGATTGGTTTGCACAAAACTACATGGGTAGAAAAACCAAGGTAAGTTTCTTATTAAAAACATGTTTGAATTTCCAAAGCACTTTAATATTTTGAGCTTAGTTACTTGCTAATAAAAATATAGAGGGGAAAGCTTCTTCTTATGAAGAATTTTGTGTCTCACTAAATATATTTATTTCCTAGTTGAAAATAGTTCCTGGAAGTTCTTTAGAAGACATGAAAGCAAAATTCTGGGTTGTCTTTTGTTCTTCTCTTAGATGATGTTGGATGAAAAATAAATGGACCCTTGGCTTTTAGAATTGATCTAGAGTTTCTTTCTTTTGCAGTAAAATAATTTGTGATATGTCTTGTTAGTTATTTCCCTCTATCCCTGTTACTTCCTATTACTAAGAGCCTGCCCTGATTCTTTTTTTTTTTTTTAATTTTTATTGAGTTAATGATAGGTTACAATCTTGCGTAATTTCACTTGTACATTATTGTCTGTCCGTCGTGTTGTAGGTGCACCCCTTCACCCTTTGTGCCCACCCCCCACCCCACCTTTCCCCTGGTAGCCACTAATCTGTTCTCTTTGTCTACATTTTTAAATTACTCATATGAGTGGAGTCATACAGAGATTGTCCTTCTCTATCTGGCTTATTTCACTTAACATAATTCCCTCAAGGTCCATCCATGTTTATTGCAAATGGGACGATTTTGTTCTGTTTTACGGCTGAGTAGTATTCCATTGTATACATATACCACATCTTCTTTATCCAATCATCTGTTGATGGGCACTTAGGTTGCTTCCATGTCTTGGCTATTGTAATGCTGCAATAAACATTGGGGTGCATAGGACTTTTGGAATTGATAACTTCAAGCTCTTTGGATAGATACCCAGTAGTGGGATAGCTGGATCGTATGGTAGTTCTATTTTTAATTTTTTGAGGAATCTCCATACTGTTTTCCGTAGTGGCTGCACCAGTTTGCATTCCCACCAGCAGTGTATGAGGGTTCCTTTTTCTCCACAACCTCTCCAACAGTTGTTTACTATTAGTTTTAGATATTTTTGTCATTCTAACGGGTGTAAGGTGATATCTTAGTGTAGTTTTGATTTGCATTTCCCTGATGATCAGCGATGATGAGCATCTTTTCATGTGCCTATTGGCCATCTGTATATCTTCTTTGGAGAAATATCTGTTCATGTCTCCAGCCCATTTTTTGATCAGGTTGTTTGATTTTTTGTTGTTGAGTTGTGTGAGTTCTTTATATATTATGGATATTAAGCCTTTGTCAGATATATGACTTGCAAATATTTTTTCCCAGTTAGCGGGTTGTGTTTTTGTTTCAATCCTGATTCTTAAGTAAACTCATCTTTATATTTGCGTCTGTTTTGGGAGCCAGGTTGGATTGCCTCCTTTGGAGAAGTTTAACACCTGGGGTGGATCGCTGTCCCTGGGGCACCCATTTGGAGCCACTGGCTGCCGGTTGGTCATGGCAGCTGCCAACAGATTACGGAAGGAAGGAGGCCAGTATGGTTTAGTGGCTGCCTGTGCAGCTGGAGGGCAGGTATGTCACAGCAGGTTCACAGGAGCTGCTCGAAAGTCATTTTCTTTGAAACAAAACAAGCTCGTCCAAGAATGTTTGATTTAATTTAGTTTGAAATATTCTTGAGCAGTATTTCTGGTGACAGCCAGCCAGAAATAAAGCAGCATATTTTGGTAGGATAGAGAGTACTACTTTGATTCTGATAGTACTTTGGAAGGAAGATGCTATTTAAATCCAAGCTATTGTTTAACTTAAAATAGTGTTTACATTTTTGTTTTTAAAGGTGTATATGCTCATTGTGGAAATACAAAAAGTATATAGGAAAAAATTAGAATCACCTATAATCCCCTCACCAGACACTATTGTTATTAACGTTTTGATATGTTTTCTTCTTTAATAATAAAATTTTATTCATTTATCTAGTCACTATGAGACCTCAATTATACAATCTCTCCATGAAGAAAACTGCCTTTCTGGAGAACTGAACTATACGTTAATTGGAGAATTACTTTACCTCTGGATAACTTATTGCTGTTTAGCTGGGGGAAATTCTGTAATTCTGGATTTTTCCTATCTGCCTCACTTGCGTTGCGGACACAACTTCCTACCTGCTATAGCATTTCACTCTGGTAATAAAATCCAAAAGCAAGACTGGCTGTAATCTTTTTTTTTTTTTTCTTTTTAACCCTGATGGAAACAGATTTTGTCTTCCTCCAGATTATTGAAATTTTCTGTTGTTGATCAAGATGAACAAATATGTAAAAGCATAAACATCTTGCTTTCAAAAGCCTTTATTTATGGCTTCTCCTCAGAGACTTTGAAGAAACAAAGGATCAGTTACTTATAGGTTGGATCATTTTAGACTTCATGATCAAAAGCATTTTTTAATCTGTGTAACTTTGTCCATAGAGAACCGTAGCCACTTAGGACGGGAGCCTCCCTCTGTCTTTCTGTGCCAGGCTTACACGAGGGCGGCAGCTGGTACACAGCACTGTGCATAGTACACGGTCCACACGGGTTAATGTCCTTTGGTTTTGAGCATTTGTTCCCTAATATTTTATCTAGCACGTAGAGTATAAAGAACACAGTACTAGATGTTTTTGTGGATGAACAAAGAATACCCAATACCTTTCTTCTAGAAATTTACAATATAGGGAGGTGAGAGGGGATGATGCATCATAGAAACTAGGTTAAACTTGGCGTTGTTTCATCAAGAGCCAAATGAGTGATACAAACCTGATTCAGTCAGAGGAGGAAGCTGTCATTGTGCATCTAGACCAGACGTTCTCAACTTGGGCACCATTAACCTTTTGGGCCAGATAATTCTTTGTTGTAGGGCATTGTGCTGTGTGTTGCAGGATGTTTAGCATGGTGTCTACCCACAAGATACCAGTAACAACACCCCCTTACACACACAGTTGGGACAACCGAAAATATTTCCAGACAATTGTCCTCTCAGGAGGGTGGGGGGCAAAATTGCCCCCCAGTTGAGAACTGCTGATCTAGATCAATATAAAAGATTTTGGAACATGAAAACAATACTTATTTTTTTTTTTAAGATTTTTTATTTTTCCTTTTTCTCCCCAAAGTCCCCCAGTACATAGTTGTATATTTTTAGTTGTGGGTCCTTCCAGTTGTGACATGTGGGACGCTGCCTCAGCATGGCTTGATGAGCAGTGCCACGTCCACGCCCAGGATCCGAACTAGAGAAACCCTGGGCCACCTAAGCACAGCACGTGAACTTAACCACTCAGCCACGAGGCCGGCCCCAAAAGCGATACATTTTAAAGAAAGCTGGAGAAGGAGTATTCTGCCTTGTTATGGGCCCTTCTGGCATAACCCCAGTCAAACCTGCCCATCTGTTCTTTTTTGTTTGCATCTGCCTTTCTCCAGGAATTTAACCGTTTGTCCTGCACTGCAGTGTATACTAGATTGAGGATGGAACCATGTACCTACACAGTGTTCAGCTTGGTGCCTTATAAACAATATTGCTTAATAAATATTTGTGGGAGGGGCTGGCCCCATGGCCCAGTGGTTGAGTTCATGTGCTCCACTTCGGCGGCCCAGGGTTCACTGGTTTGAATCCTGGGCACAGACCTAGCACTGCTCATCAAGCCATGCTGAGGCAGCGTGCTTTCAAAACCTCAGTTTTCTCATCTAGAAATTCACTTTTTTGGCATTCACTGTATCATATTTATTTTTGTACAGGTAAAAAAATGTTCCCATGGTTTCTCATTTTAATAGCAGGCATTTATGGAGCATCTATGAGGAATCAGACTACTAGACAGACTCTGATGTAGATATGTATACATGTATATATGTATGTATATAAATATGTGTGTGCATACACACACCCACACATATAGTATATTATGTGCTATCTAATTTAATGCTCACAAAAACTCTATGAAATAGGTACCATGAGCCCCATTTCATAGAGGAAATTGAGGTTCAGAATGGCAAATAATTTCCCCAAGATCGCACAGCATTTGAATGGCAGAGCCAGGACCAAACTCCAAAACCTATTCTTTTCTCACTGTTCTCTGCTGTCTTTGTACTGACTGGATTCGTTACCTTTCAATGCTCTAACTGAACTTTTTTTTCTTTACAGGGCCATGCTATGATAGTGGAAGCGTATCCAAAATAACAGATCAGGAAGAGGTGACCTGGAGTTTCTGTGCAACACTCACACTAGGCAATGCCATTTCAATGCATTACTAAGTGACATTCTCTAGTTCCTAGCTCCTCTTAGGAAAACAAAATGTGTGGCCTTCTGTTTGCAATGAAGCCTAGCCAGTGTTCTGCGCTTTCCAGTAATCATGGCTTACTGCTCTTCCAGGGATTTCTTAGTCACCAGAATCTCACACAGTGATATGTTTAAGCAATTGTTTTTGGTCTGTATTTTCATTAAAGACTAAATGAGTTGTTGCAATTTGGAATTATCTTTGTAACATTTGCAAATCGTGCCATTCCTATTTGTGACCTAACAATAAGTGTTTTCTATAAAATACAAACCAATGTGCCTAAATTAACTTAATTATGAGAAGATAATTCAGAATCTCAACATCATTGAAAACTTACAGTAAATGTTTGGCTACGTAAATATCATGTTGGTTAACCTTAATAAAGTGGAGAAGTATTGGAGACCTGTGTGCCTTATTTTTTATTAGAGATACCAGGTGGTTCTCTTGGCTTAGGGGCAGATTTTGCCTTTGTTTGCTCATCTGTAACTTCTCCCCAGTTGAGTCAACCGTGAGGCTGCCAGGAGCATGAAGAGGGTTCTGCTGTAGAAGAGCCCCTTTTTTCCCCCTTGTTCGAGTGAAGTAAGTTTATTTCACTGTTTGGACATGCTGCTGTTCGCCAGGATTTAAATGAAGTGTAAAGAAATTTTTAAATTTTGATCAACAGACTAAAAATTCTCTCCATTTTTTGACAACCAGACTGCGTTAAATCACGTGTATGCTGGTGCTTAGAGGAAGCAAAAGTCTTAATTGTGGCCATTTATGTGAATGTTGCTTAGGTCTCTGAACGTTACCGGCCATCAGAATCATCCTCCAGTTCAGGGACAGATTGGGCAAGGGAGTAGCTGACCTCTTAAAGGGCATTGGACAGACCCAGCATCATTTCCCTGTGATCTCATTGGTAATTTCAACATAATGTGAGTTTTTAATACTGAAAACCAGTATATTTACATACATGTCACAAAAAGCAACTCTAGATAAATTGTTAAATATAAAGCTTAAAAAACTTTAAAATTTAGGGCCAGCCCTGTGGCTGAGTGGTTAAGTTCGCCTGCTCTGCTTCAGCAGCCCAGGGTTTTGCTGGTTCGGATCCTGGGCGCGGACATGGCACCGCTCATCAGGCCATGCTGAGGCAGCGTCCCACATAGCACAACTAGAAGGACCTACAACTAGAATCTACAACTGTGTACTGGGGGGCTTTGGGGAGAAGAAAGGAAAAAAGGAAGATTGGCAACAGTTGTTAGCTCAGGTGCCAATCTTTAAAAAAAAAAACAAACAAGAAGTTACTATTAAAAAAAAAAAACTTTAAAATTTAGAAAAAAATACCACTATGACCTTAGATTGGGGAGAGAAAGAAGGGGACTTCTTTTTTATTTTTGATGGGAAAGATTTGCCCTGAGCTAACAACTAACACTTGTTGCCAATCTTCCTGTTTTTTCCCCCTCCGCAAAGCCCCAGTACATAGTTGTAAATCTTTCTAGTTTTGTGTGAGCCACTGCCACAGCACGGCTGCTGACAGATGAGTGGTGTGGTTCTGTGCCCAGGAACCAAAACAGGGCTGCTGAAGTGGAGCATGCCAAACTTTAACCACTAGGCCATCAGGGCTGGCTCGAGACAGGGATTTCTTTTTTTTTAAACTTTTATTGAGATTATGATAGTTTACAACCTTGTGAAATTTCAGTTGTACATTATTGTTTGTCAGTCGTGTTGTAGGGGCACAACTTCACCCTTTGTGCTCACCCCCGACCCCCCTTTCCCCTGGAAGCCACTAATCTGTTCTCTTGAGACAGGCATTTCTTAAACAAGACATTTAAAATGCTAGTCATAAAAGAAAAGATCTATAAATTTGTCTATGACGAAATAAGAACTTGTGTTCTTATTTTGATAGAGTGAAAAGACAAGCCAGCCCCTAGAAAAGGGTTCTTTACTCAGTACTGCATTCATTGAAAAAAATATGAATCCAGGGGCCAACTCAATGGCGCAGTGGTTAAGTGCACACGTTCTGCTTCGGCGGCCCAGGGTTCACTGGTTTGGATCTGGGGTGCGGACATGGCACCGCTTGGCACGCCATGCTGTGGTAGGCGTCCCATATATAAAGTAGAGGAAGATGGGCATGGATGTTAGCTCAGGGCCAGGCTTCCTCGGCAAAAAGAGGAGGCTTCGCAGCAGTTAGCTCAGGGCTAATCTTCTTCAAAAAAAAAAATATGATATATCTGTATCTTACAAAGGACCCAGAATATATAAAGAATTCTTATAAATAAATAAGAAGAAAGATAACTAAAAAAATGGGCGAAAGATATTAACGGGCATTTTGTAGAAAATAATATACAAATGGGGAATAAACATGAAAAGATGCTCACTAGTAATCAAGACAAACCAAATGAAGACCATGATGAGATACTATTTTATACTCACCAGACTGGTAAACTTGAACAAAACAGAATACTCAGTGTAGGTTAGGATGTGGAACAATGGGAACTTACATACACTGCTGGTGAGAATGCAGATTGATACAAGCACTTTGGAAAACAGCCTGGCATTATCTTGTACATTTGAATTTGACACGCAGTCTGTGACCCAGCATTTCCAGTCTGAGGCATATTTCCAAAAAAAACTTGCACACGAGTACCAGGAGACATGTACAAGGGTGTTCATAGCAACATTGCTCTTTAATTGTAAATAATGTTCATTGACAGGAAAGGTTAAAAAACGAGCAAAACTAAGTACATTTCTAGGATGCCTACATGAGGTAAAAATGTTTCCTAAAACAGTTAAAGGAAGAGAAAAGAGAAATCTTTCTTGCAGAAGAATTCCAAATAGTGTATGTAGCTACTCCATGCTCCAGGAGGTGGAGCACGCCCCCTCCCTGCTTGAGTGTGAGCTGGACTTAGTGACTCACTCCAGTGAATGGATGTGAAAAGGGAAACTAGGCAACCTTACAGTGGAGAAACCTGGCAAACACCAGCTTAACCAAGCAACCAAGGTTAACATCAGTGCTGTCCTGTGACATCACATGCCTCCTGGCATGGTGTAATCAGAGGGGCCCTTCACATCAGGGGTATTCTTTCCAAATACCCATAACCCAGTCAAATGGAACATCAGAGAAACTGGGAAATTGAGGGACATCCTACAAAATACTTGACCAGTACTCAAAACTATCAAGGTCATGAAAAATGAGGGACTGAGAAACTGTCAGAGCAGAGGAGGCTAAGGAGACATGACAACTAAATGCAATGTGGCATCCTAGATTGGATTCTGAAATAGGGAAAGGACATTAATGGAAAAACTGGTGAAATCTGAATAAAATGTGGAATTTAGTTAGTAGTTAAAAAAAAGGCCCAGAAATAAACCATCACATATGTGGTCATAGAGCTCATATAATTTTTGACAAGGATGTCAAGACCGTTCAATGGGGAAAGGACAGTCTCTTCAACAAATGGTATTAGGAAAACTGGATATCCACAAGCAAAAGAAGGAAGTTGGGGCCTTACCTTACATCATAACAAAAATTAACTCAAAATGGATTGACCTAAACATAAGAGCTAAAGCTGTAAAACTCTAAGAAAATGGGAAAAGCTACATGATGTTGGATTTGGCAATGATTTCTTAAATATGACACTAAAAGCACAGACAACGAAAGAAAAAATAGATTAAATTGGACTTCATCAAAATTAAAAATTTCTGTGCATCGAAGGACACAGAGTGAAAAGGCAACCTATGGAATGGGAGAAAATATTTGCAAGTCGTATATCCGATAAGGAGTTAATACTTAGAATAAAGAACTACAACTCAACAACCAGAAAAACAACCCAACTTAAAAATGGGCAAAGACTTTGAATAGACATTTCTCTAAAGATGACTTACTAATGACCAGTAAGACATGAAAAGATGTTCCGTATCACTAATCGTTAGGGAAATGCAAATCAAAACTACAACAGATACCACTTCACACCCATTAGGATGGCCACTATCAAAAACCCAGAAAATAACAAGTGTTGGTGTGGATGTGGAGTAATTGGAACCCTCATGCACCGTTGGTGGGATTGTAAAATGGTGCAGCTGCTATGGAAAAGAGTATGGCAGTTCCCCTAAAAATTAAAAATAGAATTACCATATAATCCAGCAATTCCACGTCTAGATATATACCCTAAATAATTGAAGAGAGTCTCAAAGAGAGATTTGTACACCCATGTTCACAGCAGCCAATAGGTGGAAGCAACCCAAATGTACATTGATGGGTGAATGGATAAACAAAATGTATATATACATACAATGGAATACTATGCAGCCTTAAAAAGGAAGGCAATCCTATCACATGCTACAACATGGATGAACCTTGAGGACATTATGCTGAGTGAAATAAACCAGTCACAAAAAGACAAATACTGTATGATTCTACTTATTTGAGGTATCTAAAATAGTCAAATTCAGAGACAGAAAGTAGAATGACAGTTGCCGAGAGTTGAGGTGAGAGGGAATGGGGAGTTGCTTATTGGTGTAGAGTTTCAGTTTTGAAAGATGAGTCCTGGAGATTCACAATAATGTGAATGTCCTTAACACTACTGAACTGTACACTTAAAAACGGTTAAAATGGTAAATTTTATGTCTTTCACCACATTTAAAAATAGGGTTTTGTTTTTTTTTTCATAAAGGTGAGGGAAGACCTTGAGAACAGAGGTTACCTCTGCGTGGGGGCAGTGGAACTGGATTGGAGAGGAGCACACAGGTAGCTTCAGCGGTGTTGCTAAAGTTCTAGTTCTGAGGTTGGGTCATTGGCTCACCCAACTTTGCATAAGTCATATACTATTTCAAAACACCCTGTACATGTAAGAGAAGATCGAGTTCTTCTCATTAGCATGACTCCTACAAAAGATCACGATGGCTAGAGATGCCTCCGTCTCATGTAGACCTTGATGTTCATTCTTAGATACCTTAAACTGGTTATGCTATTCTTAAAGATCCCAATTTAAGTGTCTATCTTTTGATGTAAAACTGATGGTCTCTGATTTTGAGTGAAAGTTCATGTTCTTCCTACGGTCTACATAGTTCATTCATTCAACAAATACTTATTGAGTGCCTGTTATGTGTTGAGGACTATTCTAGGTGTTAAAGCTACAGCAACCAACGAAAGACAAGCATTCTTACTCTCTTTGCTTCCATCTTTCCAAAGAGAAGAATCCTAATTCTTCTCAGCCTATCATCTCTCCCATTCTTTCTGAGTTATGCTTATTTTCTTCAAGCCTCTCAAATTCCGGTCGTTCTTGAAGAGTGAAAAGCGGTAGCAGGGTCTTCCCGTCTTTCTCAGGTTTTGATGGATGGCTCAGAGGCCATCTGCCTAGATCCTCTGTGGTTTACAGGGATCCCCTGCTATCTGAAAGTTTGCTTTACGCCACTTCTTTTATGAAAGGCCTACTTTAGTACCTGTTTTCACTAACTGAAAGAAATTCTTTTTTCTTTTTAAAGATTGGCACCTGAGGTAACAACTGTTGCCAATTTTTTTTTTTTCCTGCTATTTTTCCCCAAATCCCCCCAGTACATAGTTGCATATTTCAGTTGTGGGTCCTTCTAGTTGTGGCACGTGTGATGCCGCCTCAGCACGGCCTGAGGAGCGGTGCCATGTCTGCGCCCAGGATCCCAAACAGGGGAACCCTGGGCCGCCCAAGAGGAGCATGCGAACTCAACCACTCAGCCACGGGACCACCCCGGAAAGAAATTCTAAGGGGATTTTTGGTTTTGTGAAAATAGAGGCAGCACCCAACGTGAGGTGTGAGTGGCGCCACCAAGCTCCTTCCCTGGGAACTACACTCAGTGTCTCAGCATCAAGCCGCCATAGCTTTGAGCTGTGCCTGTGGGCATGTGCTTTACCTTGAGTTATTTTGGTAGGTTATTTTTGGGGTCTGAGAATGCGCAAAAGATTTTCCATATAAATCAATGGTAATTGTTTCTTCGTTTTGGGACATTTCGGCTCATGAAGGTTTTCACGGCGAGCAGGGAGACCTGTGCTTGGGACTCTGGACTGGGGTATTCTGCTTTTTCAGTGAAGGGGGCCCATTGATTAAGACGCAATGGGAGAACGTGAGGATGGAAGGACACAAATAGTAGAAATACTCCTCTGAAAAAATACATTATTGTGAAAGAGAAGCAGCATTTAGATATGTTGGCGATACTCGTAGCTGCAGTGACCTCAGCTAGGAGCCCCTTTTCCCCTGCGTGCTTCAAGGACCGTCAGTGATCAACTAGAACTGATCCCCAAAGCAGAACTCCAAATGGGGGCTTCAAAGCTTCCTCGGCAGCCCCTAATGTAGTCTACCCTTCTGTACAAACCTAAATTCCAAGAGGTATATTGTTTGTGTTTCTTTGCTTGTCAAGTTTCTATTTTTAAATAGGCAAAATGTTCAGGGGAGCTTTTTCAAAATCATTTAATTTTTTTCTAATATAAAAATACATGATCATTTAAAAAAATTCAAACAATATTTATAGACTGAGAAGAAAATGAAACATCGAGTAGAGATACCCACTGTTAGTATTTTGACACCTTTCATTTTCAAGGCACACATGTTTGAATGGACAGATGGACCAAAACTGCCCAGTGTGAAGGTGTTCTGGAACGCCTTTGTTTTACTTAGCTATATAGCCTAAGCATCAGTAGGTCTAGTGAGCTATACATCATCATTTTTGATGACCACATAGCATTCCTTGGTACAGACATATCCTCATTTGTTTTACCAAGAGCCTCTTTTTTGAGGGTGTAAACATAGGAAGGCAGATCCTTGGTACATGTATCTGTTCACTTGCCTGCTTCTTTCTTTAAGCCATCTTTTTAACAATGGAATTGCTGCTGAATCTCACTTTCTCATATTTACCTCCAGAGCCTTCTTTTTCAGTCCTTTTTTTTTTTTTTTAACAGTGAGAGCCAAGTGGACAAAGGCTTAATGTCATTTCATTTATTAATTCCAAAGTATGTTTTTTAGCAGAGCATGCACTGAGTATGTGCAATCATTTGAGAAGGAAAATAAAAAGATAGACATCTACAAAAGCATCCTCAGAAAAGGAGTCTCTGCTGCTTTTAAAGTGAAAGTAGATTATTTGAATTAAAAAAATAATTTTTTTTAAAGATTTTATTTTTCATTTTTCTCCCCAAAGCCCCCTGGTACATAGTTGTGTATTTTTAGTTGTGGGTCCTTCTAGTTGTGGTATGTGGGATGCTGCTTCAGCATGGTTTGATGAGCAGTGCCATGTCTGCACCCAGGATCTGAACCAGCGAGACCTGGGGCCACCGAAGCGGAGCACACGAACTTAATCACTTGGCCACAGGGCTAGCCAAAAAAAAAAGAATTTTATAATTAAAAAAAATTAAGACTGTAGGGGCTGGCCTGGTGGTGCAGTGGTTAAGTTCTCACGTTCTGCTTTGGCTGCCCAGAGTTTGCTGGGTCAGATCCGGGGTGTGGACCTACACACCACTTGTCAAGCCATGCTGTGGTAGGCGTCCCACATATAAAGTAGAGGAAGATGGGCACAGACGTTAGCTCAGGGCCAGTCTTTCTCAGCAAAAAAGAGGAGAATTGGCGGCAGATGTTAGCTCAGGGCTAATCTTCCTCCAAAAAAAAAAAATTAAGACTGTAAATATTAACAAAGTGAAAGTGAAGTTGAGACATGACTCTGTTGCTGGGGAAACCAGCAAGGCAAAGTCTTCACTGTTCAGTAGCTGCCTGCCTCCCCTGGGGCTGGAACAAGTACGAGGCATAGAAACATTGCAGTTGTCCTGGTGAGTTGGTATCTTCTAGTTGAAAGAATGATTGAATCCCTTTAGAGAAATATTTGGGCTAGTTTATACACAATTAAAATATTCACACAAATCACTAAGTCAAAGTATGGTGTTCATAAGAAAAATGTTTTCAACAGCATGTGGTAGCATATCCATTTTTATTTCAACAGAAAGCATTCCCATTCCATCTTAGAAAAATGCCCATGAATTTTGTAATTAGCAAACACTCATTCATCAGAAGTTTTTCATTTATCTAGTCTTAAAATTGTTCAGAATTCTGTCATCATCCTTTTGTGGATTCTATAAGTTAATTCAGCTAGACGTCTTGGTGTCCTCTAAAGGCTTTTCTTAAATATTTCTTCTCTACATCTACTCTTAGCTTGATCCTGCCACTTTTGAATATCATTGGTTTTGTCATCTTTTCTCCTTAATTCTTGTCAGTCTGTGGTACTTTTCACTCTACTTTAAAATTTATAACGCATTCTTACAAACGTGCTCATGTCACTTTTTGTATACATGCACATGTCTATGACACTTACATTTTTTGTTGATTTTTTTTAAAGAAAGAGAGACCTATTAATTTCACCTCTTCCTAAACTTTGAAAAGAAACAAACCAAAACTCTGCCCTTCACCTTCAGTGTTTGCAAGATCAGAGTTCCCGTCAGTTAAGGCATCCTTTCTTCCTAACTGTAGAGGAGAAACAATCAGAGAATAAATAAGCGAATAGTTAAAATGAAACCATTTTTATCAAATACATCTGTCACATGAACTGCTGATTAGTTAAAAAACTGGTTGAGACAGTTCTCCTTGCAAGTGTTTTGAATTTTGATATCTGTTTTTACAGCAAGGGCAGCTCATTCATCAGGCAGCTTTAGCTAGACGGTTTTTCATGTTATTCTTGCCTGGATAGGGTAGGGGTGGCGACAGGTGAGCTGCAAGAGAAAGGAGTGTGACTAATGGAAACAGACGCCTGTCTCTCCGAGGGCTGAGCTCTGGGAAGGGGGAAGGGATCAGAGCACGGGCCAGGGCCCATCCTGGTGGATTCAGGCATACGTCCTCAACTCCTTTGGAGGAACAAGGGTTCTCAGGAGCTCAAAAGCTTCTGCCTCGTGAAAGAGCTGGCCCTGAAGCACCGGGCTCTTGAAAGGAGACTTTGCCCCACCTCTGCAGGCTGTCCTCCCTTCTGGACACCAAGCCCACCAAGGGCAATTCCTTCAAAGCAAGGGATTTTCAGGATAATTAACCCTTTGATAGTGTGAAAAGGAATTTTCAGAGTGAACTGAGTCAAGGGTTAGTGGTGGTGAAACCCCCTCCAGCTTTCTGGGAAAGCGATAGAAGAGGCTGTGCCATGTCCACCTTCCCCAGCTCATCTGGAAACGTCTACCCTGGAAAAGTCTGTTTTCCACCCTTCGGGCTGGGACAGGTCTGTGAGGAGGGGGCCTTCTATCCAGAGCTTTTCCAGAAAGCCCTTTGCTATACTCATCCTCACTCCAGCTGCTCACACTCCTCCTGAGAAAACTTAATTCTCTCTCACCTGCCGTTTTCACCTCTCCCTTTGCTGTGTTCCGGGATGTAGGTTTCATCTGGGACCTAGCAAGGGATGGAAAGGCCCAATTGCAGGGCGATTGTTACTATTGTCAGCTCTCCTTTGCTGGGCCATCTGTAGCCACCCTCCAGTCATCCTAGTCACTGCTCTCAGCTCCCATGACTCCCATGCGCTCCCATCCTAACTTTCCCTGCAAATGCTAACTGGAGGCAGATTTTCAGATGGAGAAACCAAGGATGAGAGCGTCACTAGGAATCCGGGGTGTAATCATGAACCAGGAACCTGATTCTGACGGCTCTGACTGAGCTGCTTTCTCCAGGGTAGGAGAGCTTGCACCTGAAACATGCTCATTCTAAAACGCAACCCCAGTCTTCTCCCGGCTTCTAGCTGTGCCCTCCTTCTCTGGGGAAGGCTGTGGAACATCTACTTCTGACCTGCTCTCAGGGGGAGAACTGAGGATTGGAAGCCAGAGACTTACCAGGGAGAGGGTGGAGCTGGGGGCTTGGCTGCGGCAGAAGCGTTTAAGTAAAGCCTCTTGCACCTGCAGGAGGGGTAAACGGCAGTTATGCCAGCGAAGTCCTGGCCTTGGCACACTGCAAGTCCGGCGGGGGTTAGGCAGGCGGACTCACCTTCTTGTCCACAAGGCAGCCAAACAATAAGATGAAGACGCCCTGAAAAGAGGGACATGGGGATACGTGAGTCATGGAGGAGGGAACCCAACCAAAGTCAACTCATTTCCTCTCCTCTTCCTGCAACCTCTGTCCTCTTGTCTAATTCCCAACCTGGGGCTCTCATCCCAGGTTTTCTGTACGTTAGCACTATTTGGCACATAGGATCCACTTGAGGTGCTTTCTTACTGTTATGGTTACAGAGGGGATGAATTTCAAAGGATTGGGTACTGACAATTCTCTGACTTTGCTGTCAAAACCAGATATTATTTTACAGATAAGAAAACCAGCGCTCAGAGGCCAGCCCTTTGGCCAAGTGGTTAAGTTCCTGCGCTCCGCTTCTGCAACCCGAGGTTCACCGCTTCAGATCCGGGGCGTGAACCTAGCACCACTCATCAGGCCATGCTGAGGTGGCGTCCCACATGCCACAACTAGAAGGACCCACAACTGAAAATACACAACTATGTACTGAGGGCTTTGGGGAGGAAAAGGAAAAATAAAATCTTTAAAAAAAAAGAAGAAGAACTAGAATGACCTACAACTAGGATATACAACTATGTACTGGGGCTTTGGGGAAAAAAGAAAGCAAAAAGGAAAAAAAAAAAAAAAAGAAAGAAAGAAAACCAAAGCTCAGGGAGGTTTGTCCAAAGCTGTCTAGTTAGTCAGCAGAGGAACTGGGATCCAAACCTAAGCCCTCTAACATTCCCGACACTATGTTTCTTCTGCTCCGCCGTGATGCCTCCTTGAGAAGGGACTGGCAGTGACTTAGACCATCTAAAACGGCAAAAAGCACAACCACCACCTTCTCACCTACCTGGAAGGTGTTGAGAACCGTGAAGATGTAGTGAGGGACTATGGAGACTTCCTCTAACAGAGTGGCCAGGCCCAGCCCCCAGGTGAGGCCGAAGATGGGTGTGAGAATGAGCAGGGCTTTGATCACCCCCAGAAGAGCTTGGCGCTTCTCCACCTGGGGCCCCTCTGACAGCGAAGGTCTCAGCAACTTCAGCACAGCCATGGCTAGCACCAACCCGTTCACGCCCACAATGGTCAGCACTGGCCCCACGAAGGTGTAGAGCCCCACTCCCTTCCTGTCCAACCAGCATTCTTCCTCCCCCAGGTATTGCCCTTGCGGTAGGTAGAGGCCCAAGGCAATAACTGCCAACCCCATTGGGCACAGGTATCCGAGGACCACCATCAGGGAGAGTACTCGGTGCTTGGACAGCTGATGGAAGACAAAGAGCAGCTGGTGGGCCAACATCAGGGACTGAGCCAGCATCCAGAAAAAGGTGGCCAGGTAGAGGAAATGAGAGAGGAAGGCAGTGGCCAGGCAGAGCGGGCTGCGGGGCCCTGGAGGAAGCAAGGCGGCTCCTAAGAAGCACGTGTCTGCGGCCAGCAGGCAGAGCACCGTGTTGAGCAAGGCTGCGTGGCGTAAGTAGGCCACTCTGTTCCGTACCACGACTCTCCACACCAGCCTGTACACGCCCAGGCACACAAGCAGTGCCAGAATGGAGGCTCCCAAGCCCACCTGACCCAGCAGGTCCAGGGTGGGGTTTTTTGGAACCCTGTGTCGGGACATGAGGATGGAGAAGGCAGTGAGGTGCTGGCAGATGCACTGAGTGGTGGGGCTGGCACTGGCTTCCTGTACCTGGCACCCTTCATCCGACCAGCCCCCTTTGCCCTGGAAGAGATTATGGTCCCAGAAGACACAGTGAGAGGTGCCATCTATGTCCCCAAAGTTCATGATGACCTCTCCCTGGTTGAAGGCCTGGCCACCTGCCATGATGGAGATGACAAGGATCAGACCAGGAGTGGCATAGAGAGAGCCCCCCAGGCCTTGTCCATAATTCGAGGGCAGAAGGTGGTCCAGTTTTTGTAGCACCAAGCTGGTGATACTGATGTTGGTTCTATTATGGCCCAGTGGGGCCAGTGAGTGCCCAAGAATCTGTGCCTGCAGTTGGGACTGAGTGGAGAAGGAGACACTGTAGTCAGAAGGAAATGTGGGTCCGAGGAGCTCAGTTTGCATCTGCACGCTGGGCAAGCTGAAGGAGAAGGGGTGATCCTCCTGGCACAGGCTGCGTGCCAGGGTTTCCACAGCCAGCAGGAGATTTGAGCCCATCGAGGGCTGCTGGGCCTGGGCCAGGGTCCACAGAGAACTGTTGTCCATGTCTAGGACCTTGTCTGTGGTATTCAGGAAAGACTGCAACACACAACAGAGAGGTGAGCCCTAGCTCCTAGGGCCCAAGGCACTGAGCCAGAGCACTGGGAACTGTAGACCCCAAATCCCACCCTTTCAAGTCTAGTGCAAGACCCAAGGTTGGGAGAAAGGAGGAGAAGAAGACAGGCCCATGAAGGAAGACTTTCCAGATGAGAAGAATGGGAAGCTAAACAAGTATGTGGTCTCCTGATGCACATCCAGCCCCAACCCTTCTTCCCTGTCCCTTCCTTGGGGCCACCCAGGAAGTTGATTCATTGACCCCTACACATCTATAAAGCTAGGAATGGTGCCCAGTGGTAGAGGGCACAATTTTCTGAAGTAGAGTGCCACATCCATGGCTGTGCACTCACATGCAATATATATTCCCAGACATGAAGGGGGTATAATGTGATTGTCATTTCGGCTGCAACATAAGGGTCACCAACTGATGCTTATACTGAGAACGGGTTTAGGTGAGTCCAGCAAAGCCAAGTATGTTTGAGTATCTCCATGTAGGTATCTTGTGTGCATGTGGGAGGATTCACGTCATATTGTCATGTCTGTGAGTGCATGAATGCCTCTGAACTCAAGTTGTCACACCCCTTCCTGCCTTCCCTTGACCTCCCATGTGTTCCTGGCATCGGGCCTTCTCCACTCCACTCCATGGCCTTGGAGACTGGTACCCAAGAGGAGAGATGGACCCAGGGAGCAGACACTGGAACTCCAGAAACATCTGCCATCTGACAGCCCATGGTGATGTCAGAGGGACAGAAGTGCGGAGAGGGGAAGAGCTTCCAGCACCAGCAGCCCAGCTGGCTTCTGCTGTGGCTCAGAGATCTCACCTCCAGGGCACTTCGGTTAAGATGTATTCTGGCTTCTGCCACCACCTTGGCCAGGGATCTCATGGTGCCCAGCACTGCCAATAAGTCAGCGGGTGAGCTCAGCACCACCACCTGCTCTGGCAGCTGTGCCAGGATCTCTGGGACCTCCTCAGCAGGCCGGCCCTGGCCTACCTGCAGCCACTGAGACAGACAAGATAGCAGGAGGGGATGATGGGTGAGTCCTCGTGAGGGAGGGGCCACCTCCTCCCCTTGTCTAGCTCCTTCCTCCCCATACCCACACCCCATCCCAGGGGAGCAGGAAGCAGAGAGGGGAGTGAGCCATGTGGAAGGAAATGACACCAACCTTAGTCGGATGGACATTTGATGCTATTAATTAAGGTTTGAAAATAGCACACTCCCCATCATGAGAGTGCTGACCATTCTAAGGCCCCCACACTACTTCCTGGCTCTGCTAGGGCTCCAGTTCAGAGAAGCTGAATAACATTTGGGCTGGGCCTCAGGGAGGAAGAATTCTAATTCCTGACTGAGGAAGGGGTAGGTCATGCAGGGTGAGGCACGTGGGCGGCAGGGCCAGAAAATTTACCCAGGCTTTATGAAGCAAGGCCTGGAGCCTTGGGTCTATACAGCTGCTGTGGATGGGTCCCCAGACCCCGTCAGGCCCACACGGCCTCTTCACCATGTCCGTCTTGTTCATGGGACACGGGACCTGTGCCACATGGCCAGCCTTGGTGACATTCCAGGCAACAAGTGAGAAATCCTCAGGGCAGGTGGTGTTTCCACCTGAAGAATGATATCAGGGAAGGCTCAGCAACCACGATCTAGCCTGGGCCTTTCCTTGGGCAGAAACTTGTGCAGGTTCTGGAGCCTGGCCCTGTTGCCCAGCACAGAGAAATGTCGAGGAGGAGCTCCCAGAGCAAGCAGGTGAGAGGGCGGCCAGCTGCATCCCAAGCCCCACGTACCCTGGATGATGGTGCCAGAGATGAGACCCCTGTGAGGAGTCCCTCCTGGGCTCCACAGGTCACAAGCGTACACAGTGTCAGCGGCAGGGCGGTGCTGGCACTGGGAGCCTGATGTGTTGAGCAAGGAGACCGAGGGTGAGAAGAGAGAAGGGAACAGCCACTGGGCCAGGAATAGACCTAGAGCCCAGTGGACCCAGGGGTGCCATCTCAGTCTTTCTAGCAATTTCACAGCAGATGACGCAATGGGGAAGAGCTGAGTGGTATGGGGGCATCAAACTACTGAAGGCGGGGCTTAGACTTGGGTGGAGGGCACCCTAGGGGTGTCTAATTAGCTCCGGGACTTGAAGCCACATTTTCCTCATTTGTAAACTGGGGCCGATCATTGAGCGAACCTTACAGAGTGTATTGTGTGAGTTCAAGGAGATTGTATAGACGAGAGAATTTTGCAAAAGTTATCTGCACACATGTAGTTATTGCTGTATCAATAGAATTGGGGTAAAAACAGTGTTGGACTTGGACCCTGAACTCCCAGATCAAATTGCAGCCTCTGCTTCCTGTGAGCTGGAGAGTTAGTGGCCTGGAGACCAGCTGCCCCCTCTCCCCTGACCCCTGGCAGCCAGCGCCTTTCCATACCTTCGCTGCCCTCTCTGGGGCTCCAGGAAGCCGTGTAGGCTGCGCGTGTGCTGGGGATGCAGCAGCTCAGCTGGAAGCCAGGGGAGGTGGCACAGGCAATGGAGAGCTGGTCTGGAAGCTGAGCCACGTCTGTCACCTGCAGGGACACCCTGGCAACCTGGTATAGCTCCCACCTGAGTCCCTGGGCCTCAAAGCAGCGCATGTACTCACCTGCAGACACACACTTGCTGCACCTCCCGGCTCCGCTGGCCCCCACCTCTGCCACAGGATCTCTGCTGCTTCCCAAGCCACAGCCTAGTCCACATTTTGGTCCAGACTCTGCTTAATCCCAGCAAGAGAGATCCCCACCCCTAAATGGATTTCTAGAAGGAAGAAGAGATCCAGAGAAGAGGCTTCTGACCCTTTTTTATTAGCCGTAGCCACGAATTCTAAGGTGAACCCCTCTGCCTCCAGGAGATGCCCCTCCTGCTCCACCGCCTGCCATTTCAACATCTTGAAGAAAAATACACATCTGTTCTCAGTCAAAATGGACACCATATTTTCAGCATTCTCCCATTATAATTTCTCACATCAGTGGGTCTCTTAGCCTTTGTTTCCCCAGAATGAATAAATGGAAAGATGAAAAGGGAAAAGAAGAGAAGAGAAGAAGGAAGGAGAAGAGAGGGAGGAGCAAGAAGTGGAGATGAGGAGAGAAAAAAGACAGGAAGAAGGGAAGGCGAGGAGAGAGAAGAAGAGAGAGGCCAGGCTGGCTACCTGCCCATTTGTGGGAGATGTTGAAGATGCTGAGCACAGCCTGGCCCTGGCTAGAGGTCAGGGACACATGCATCCCTGGCTGCAGGGGGTAGGGTCTGGGGGTCCTTGGGCGCCACAGGAACCAGTTCAGGTTGGTGGTCTCGTGGCTCATAAGGAGAATCAGGTTTGGCTTGTTGCCAGGCGTCCGGGAGCTCAGGCTCCGAGTCTGGGGGACTGCAGGGCGGCAGGAGACAGGAGACAGGAACAGGAACTCATGGCCCTTGAGGCTCCTGAGCTCTCACTCCTTCCCCATCTTCTAAAGTCCCTTCCTCCTCACCCCCTCCCCACCTAGCATTTTTTGTTTTGTTTTGTCCCTGGATGAATGTGGCTTCTAGCCTGGAAGACTCCATCTGTCATTGGGAACCAAACAGGGAAACTTTTTGGCCTATGACTTCCCCTCCCCCATGAAGGGAACTTTCTGTCCTTGGCTATATGTCTCTGGAGCCCTGTTGTTCATTAATCTCCCTACTCAGGTCCCCAGCTCAGAGCCCGTGATCTGCTATGATGGCTGGCCTTTTCTCCCACCCAGAGGACCCACTGGTCTTGGGCCAGCCGGCAGAAATACAGGGATCAGAGAGGAAAAAACCACAGAGAGTGTTTCTTTCACTTGGGGCCATTGGTTTCCAAGTTCTCAACTCTCCTTACCAGGTGGCAGTAACTGGCAGTACCCGGCTTCAGTAGGGCTGAAGACAAGACAGCCACAAGGTTGGTGGTCGTGGGGGGTTTGGCAAGGATGGTGATGGGAGTAGACACTGGTGTTCCACTGGTACCCAGAGAGGCAAGCACAATAGGTACACCCATCGTGGTTGACATTACAGTCTGTGACAGAGGGAAGAGAAATGAGAAGTGGGCAGGCTGTCTGAGAAAGCCAGGTAGGCAGGATAGACAACTGCCTGGTGCCTGAGAGGCTCTAGGCTGGGTACCTGGAACAATCCCAAAGTCACAGGTCCCTCCTTCACACCCACCCATAAGAAACTGCTTCCTTAGCCAGGGTTCAAAGCAGCGGAGGCTGTGCGGGGCATCAGGAGTCAGGGTGGACAAGTCCTGGCCCACCCTGGTCTGCCCCTTGGGCCCTCTGTTTAGAAGACGGGGACATGGAGCAGGAAGGGAGGGGTCTGTCTGGTGGGGAGGTGAGGAAGGAGCCAGGCCATGTAGACCCTCCAGGAACTAGGGAGGGGCTCAGAGCATCTCGGGCGAGCTGGCTGCAGGAGGCCTGGGAAGCCCATGTGCCCTCCGCTCCGAGCCCCCTTCCCACACAAGTGGTGTAAGAGCCACTGAGAGGCAAGGATCAGTAGAATTTCCCCTACCTGTTGTGAGGCTAAGGCCCAGGAGGGATCTTGGGGAAGAGGTAGGCGAGGCAGTGGGGAAAGTCTGGGTCCTGGAGAGTGCTGCTGGCCACGTCTCATTTGAAAAGTCCAGCTGTACATAGACCGAGACCAGGACTGATTCTACAGGAGCAGAGGGGACAGGTGGAGAGGAGAGGCAGCGAGGCCATGGGCCGGTCCCCTTTTGCCTCCCACGCCTAGCTGGTCACTGCCAGGAACCTGGAGCAGAATGCCCCGTCCCCCACAGCCCACCCAGGCACAGACAGGGCTCAGGAAGGTAATAACTCTCCCAGCTGTGGAGCATTCAGACACACTGCTTCATGTCACCCTCCCAACAACCCTGTTTTATAGATGAGGCTCTCAAAGACGAATGATCTTCTCAAGGCCTCACAGCTCCAGAACTGGTGCATGGACCTGCCTGACCAGAGCCAGATCCAGTCCTCTCTCTTTACTGCTCCCACCTCGCTGTGGTCTCTCCCAGTCTTTTCTTTCTGCCCCTCCCTCCTCCTCCTGTCCATCTACTCACCACCTGCTTCACTCTCTTGGTCCAGTTGCTGCCCAGACTCCCCTCCTGCCTGACTCTGTCCCTGGAACAGAGCGCAGAGGAGAGACCTCTGAGGAGAGGCTGACCCTGGCTTTCCCCCAGGGATGCCCTCTTCCTCAAGCAGCTCAGGCCCAGTCTGGCTAACCTGGACTGACTCATTCTCTTTGAAGTTCCTCTTTTTACCTGGAGTTAAGGGGGCACATCACGAGGGTAAAGCAGGCTTCCGGCAGGAGGTGCCAGGGGTGCAGGCCAGGGCTGCAAATCCCACCTGAACCCAGAACCAGGCACACCCTGGAAAGTCAACATGCTTTGCTTAATTCCTTCCTGAATTTACCTGTCCCTGGGCCTCTAGGGTAATTGAAATGGCTGGGCCTGGAGCTCCAGCAGGGAGGGCTGGGCAGAGCTGGGGGGGTAACAGAAGCTTGGGGACTGTATTCCCTCAATAGGACTTGCCACGAGGGTGAGCAGAAGGCAGCATCTTCCCTTAGTCTCTGGTTCCTGTAAATTATTTCCTCACCAACTCCTTCCTCTCTCAAAATTGCATGTGTGTGTGGATATCTATCTAAAAACAGATATTGATATTGATAAGGATATTGATAGAGATAGAACTATTCACATAGGAGAAAAGAGAGATCAGAAAGTACTAATCTAGACTCAGCTGCCTTTCCTCAGAATCTCTCCTGTCTTCAACACCAATGGTTCCCAAATCTGGAAAGTTTTTCTTCTCATTTTTAAACTGCAAGCTTGATCAGAAGAGCCATTATCCAAAGTGCAGAAGGTATCATTGGAACTCACAGGGACTCAAATAAACAAAGCCATCCCCACACCCTGGAAAATAAGACTGAACTCTCAGAAATCCTGTAACACTAGTCTCCTTCCTCTGTACATTACCTCCTCTCCCGCCAGCCCTTTCCCCTCCTCCTGTCCTTTCATCCCACATCTTGCTGCCCCTCACACCCAGAGGCCCTGACCACTGGCTCTGCAGACCGTCCCTGGGTCCTCACCGCAGGCTTAACTCACAGGTTGAGATGCTCTGGCGCCTGGTGATCCCACCAAGGGGAGAGTCACGGCCAGGAGTAGCACGGGGGCAGCCGAACCGACCATGGCCAGCGAAGCAGTCCTCAGGAGTCCTCCTGCTGCAGCATGATGCAAATTCCCTCAGAGAGGAGCTGGTAGGGCCATGCCCACATGCACAGATGGGATGGGAGGGCGGGGTGGGAGGGAGCCAGGGCCGAATTTAGAGGAAGTGCTGCAGCCCGTGACCAATGGGCATCCTGCCCCAGTGAGGCCTCCTGCCCCAATGAGAGGAGTCTGCCCAGGGTCCCCCTGGGGTCCAGACAAAGGACTCAGAGAGCAGGAGAGGACTTATGGGTCCTAGGTCACAACTGGCAATATATTGATAAACCAGGTTTTGTCATGTCTACAAGGATCTGGATTATTCAAGAACTCCCCGGAAGCTGGATCATCAGAGTCAAGGTTAGAAAAGACAAACATTAGAGCTAATTGTTATCCTAAAATAATTTCCAGATCAGCTCGAGTCTTAAATGTAACGAAGAATCTGGGAAAATGCCAGGAGAAATTATCAAAGAATTTCACAAAATAATTTTGAAGTGAGGAAGTTTTTTCTAAGCAAGACACAAAACCCAGAAACCACAAAGAAAATAAATCAGGCTGTCTAAGAAGTTTTAAATTTGGGATGAAAAGAATGTTAGAGTAAAAAGGCAAAAGACAACATATTTGTAGGAATATGATTGAACACAGGCTAACCTTAAGAATTTTTTATCTTACCATCAGTAAGATAGAAAATGGGGAAAAAATAGGAACAGGCAGTTTACTGAAAAAGAAATTTCATAGTTTGGTAAACATATAGAAACATCCAACATCAGATATAAGAAATGCAAATTGAGAGGTCGGCTCAGTGGTGCAGCAGTTAAGAGCATGCATTCCACTTCTCGGTGGCCTGGGGTTCACGTGTTCGGATCCCAGGTGTGGTCATGGCACTACTTGGCATGCCATGTTGTGGCAGGCATCCCAGATATAAAGTAGAGGAAGTTGGGCATGGATGCTAGCTCAGGGCCAGTCTCCCTCAGGAAAAAGAGGAGGATTGGCAGCAGATGTTAGCTCAGGGCTAGTCTTCCTAAAAAAAAAGAAAGAAAGAAAGAAATACAAATTGAAATGCACTTGAAATAAAAAAATTCTCCATCACCTACTAGTTATCAAAAGACAAGACAGTGATTATATTCAGGGTTGGCGAAACTGTACATGTGTACAAAAATATCTGTATAAGGATTTCAAGGCAGAATTGTTTGTGATAGCAAATGAGTTAAACAACCAAAATGTCCATTCAAAAGGGATAGGTTAAGTAAATTATGGGATTTCCAAACAACAGAACTTTGTTGAAGAAGAACAGAAGTGAAGTAGCTCTATTTTGGAATGAACCCCAATATATATGGTGACATTTAAAGTGTATATTATGCTCCCCTTTATGTAAGAAAGGAAACCAATATTAGATTCTTGTGCTTTTTATTTCTAGAATATTTCTGGAAGAATACATCAGAAACTTGGCAATTGTTGTTGCTTCTGGGGAAGAGGATTAAGGGTCTGGATGGATCTGTGTGCTGTTTGATATATATATTTTCTAATCATAGGCATTTCTTTTTTTTTTGGCTGAGGAAGATTCACCCTGAGCTAACATCTGTGCCAATCTTCCTCTATTTTGTATGCAGGTCACTGCCACACCATGGCTGCTGATGAGTGGTGTAGGTCTACACCCAGGATCTGAATCCAGGCCATGGAAACAGAGTGTGCAGAACTTAACAACTAGGCCACAGGGTCAGCCCTAGGGACGTATTTTTTAATTAAAAAAAGAAAGAGTTGACTTAAATGAGCATGCACACGCAAAGTACTTAGGGTAGAAATCTAGCCCCAACACATTTCCACTCCCACCATCACCTCAAATGCTCCATAGCTAGGATTGCTGCTGAAGGAACAGAGACACATAGGGCAAATACATGCATGAGAGCAAAGAGTTCTGTAAATAATGGATTTCAGAAAACATGAAAATGATGAAGAATCAGGTTTGAGAACCAGAGAGTGAAAACACAAGTGCTCGAAGCAGGACGCCATCAGCATGATGGAAACTGTCTACCATGGCTGCAGGTGGCCTCAGATGGACCAGGGGAATATGGGACACCAATAGCATCCGCCACAGTCACCAAAGGGAGTCAGTCAAGCACCAAGTGGTCCTGGACAATGCTCAACACGGTCTCTCGAAGACCAGGAATGACGGAAGAGAGAGGTGGAATGGAGACCCATGGAGGAGTGGCCGCTTCAGTGTCCGGCGGAGACTCAGCAATGGTAGCCTCCAGTTAGGAGAGGCAACGACAAAGCGCATGGAGAGAAGATGCTCCATCTAGAGGAGGTAACAGGGAAGAACAAGTGACTCAGAGGACATTAGAAAGTTGATGGAGCTGGGGAGACTCCCCAGGATTCTACCCCCAAACATACTTTTCCCTAATTGATACCCAACTCATCTTAACCAGTTCAAACTCATAACTAGAATTGAGAGTAAGAAGGAAGATAGCGACATAACCCTGGTTCGGTTAAAGCTGAGGTGTCCAAGGTGTGTAAAACTATTAACAGAACTAAGGAAGTGAACTTTTGTTTATAATGAGTTTTAGACTGTTCTTGTAATTTTAGAGAAGTTTGAAACCTTTTTGCATGTGCAAAAAAAAGCCTAGGGAAAGACTGGAAGGAAATGCGACAGACTCTACAAGTGTCTGTTAGGGTTACCTCAGTATTCCCTAGGGCCTAGTACCCGCGCACCAGAGGCCTTAAGTAATATTTGTATTCAGTGAATCAATAAATAAACGAAACACACGAAGACATTAACAGTGGTTGTAACTAAATGGTAGGATTTGGTGTGTTTTTCTACTTTTCTGTATTTTTCAATTTTGCATTTTATAATGGAAAAAAATCTTCAAAAAAATATCAAATCTCACAGTCTCTATCTATGTCTTTCTTATGGACCAACCAGGTTCAGAGCCTTCACATTTGCCCAGACATCACCAGTTGTCAGCAAGCACCCACGACTGAATCCGGTCTTAGGCCTAGGGCAGGGTTCAGACAAACAGATACTTATTGCTGCCACCTACTTACTCTCAAGTCCAAGGTGAACCATAAAGCTCTTGGCCTTTGTCCCTCCATAGACAGAATGATATTTGAAACCAGTGAGTTTTCACCCCTGCCGGCAGCTTCTCTGGGCTCCCAGGTTGCACCCTAGGCAAAGGAAGTTCCTTTCTATTCCTTTGTCCTTTGAGCCCTCTAGGCCATGTCAGTGGGGTCTTCCATAACAAAGGTTTGTGATCCAGGCTTCTCTTATCTGTGTCCAAACAGGTTATCTTACAACCTCCTTTACTATGTAAACTACTAATAGGTTACTAAAGAATAAAGATAGCTTAGACCTTTATCCCATATGAATCCTCGCTTCTTATTCTCTTTCCACCCGACATCGTTAAACTTAACCACTATGCCACCAGCCAGGCCCCTGACATCAAAAATTTTTAAGTGGAATAAAATGATTCAGAAAGAGTAGTGAGAATTTCAATCTCCTACGATTTAAGCATTTAACTTTGGATCCTAGAATGAGATCCCTTATTTGGTGTCTGGGATAGTACAAACCCTGCTTTAGCATTTGTGTTAAAGTACTTGCTCAAAGGCACAACTTAGAGAGGCTGAAGAAACAGAATTTCTGATGCTATCTTTGATCTCTACAAGATGTGGGGGCTTCTGGGAAGTTTTACATTGACGTTTTTTTGTGAATAAATCTATTGGGAAAACCAGGACATTAGAGTGAAGCAGAATTTTTTCTTCTAGAGATAAAATAATTTCAAACCCTCTGAGGGGCCTCCCTGATTTTAATGTATAATTCAGGCTATCAAAATCTTAATAAACTTCAGCATCTGTTAGGTACCATTCGCTATCTATTTAGACCCATCTATGAAAATCAGTTTCATAATTTGGAGGTGAAGATGGCCTTCTTGAGCATGAAGTGAAATCCTGAAACCATACAGGACAGGAAGACTGATCTGAGTACAGAAAATATGAGATGTCTTATACAAATCACAAACGGCCACAAGATGGTACTATTACTCCATGAAAGAACAACTACGCGTGACCAACTATGCATTAAGGTTTGAGAAGGGGTAACTAATGGAAAAGCAGACATAGGAGTCAGACAGCTGGAGATCAAAATCAGCTTCATTACTGGAAAAGCTGAGCGGGAGAAGGTGGTTTGGATCTGGGCCAGATGCACTTCCCAACACATCCTCCTTGAACTGAATTTACTTACCCAGCCACTGACAGCCAGGCTTCTCCAGGTCTCCCTTGTGGGGAGGGGGAGCAGAAAATGAGTCTGGAGGATTGGCCCCTCCAAAGGAGGGGCACCCAGACCTTATTCTCTATGTCTTACCTCTCAGATAAGTCACTTTTTGCTCAGGGAAATGGGAGAGGGAACAGAAACTCTATCCTTCTGGGGAGTGGAAGGTCCCTCCCCTTTGTGGAAATGTGAGAAGGAAGGCATAAGCATTTTTTGCCAACACCATGCAATACTGATTATAACAAAATTTATTTCAATATTCTAGTAAGAGAGAAAACCAAAAAGCTGCATTTAATTAATGACAAATATACAAATAAGTAGATTTTCATAAAGTCAGTAACCTAGAAAATATGTTTGAACACTCTGTTAGAAGCCCTAGAGAAATGTGTGCCAAGGACTAAAAATAGTAGGTACTTGTAGTGGGAACCTATTGTTGCTGTTTATATTCCATTTATTTTCTGACTCACTTCCTAGAATTACCTTCTACCCATAATCACAGGTTTGCCATGAAAGTCATCAATTTATACAAGGTCACACTGCCCCCTGACTACAGCACTACAGTCCCTGGGTACACATCTAACACCAACTTGGAGCAATTTCTCTCTTCTGGGGTAATTTTGGAACTGGGACCTACTGAGACCCTGATGTTGGACTTGCAACATGTAAAACTCAGCAGCTCTTGGTTTTCTGTCGTGTGCACCGGAAAATAGCCTGAGTTCAAAGGAAGAGTGAAGCTAATGTGTAGACAGCAACAGAGACAAACAGGAGGACAGTTCATCGTTTGAACTTTAATTTATTCCTGCTGCCCATTTGCACTCCTGATCTTGAATTCCATCAGAGACCTCAACTTCTTTGAATTATTTCCCTTTTGGCTTGAGCTAGTTAGAGCAGGTTTCTGTTATTTGCAGCTAAGGAAATGTGTATTGACATATCCTCAGAAAAGCCAGGAAGCTGTGGATAGTGAAAAAGTGGTCATTATATTAAGATATGGGATTAAAGAGCCTTGTGATTTAAGACAATCACTTCATCTTTCTGGACCTCACTTTGCACATGAATAAAATGAAGGAGTTAAATTAGATGATTTTTGCAGTGCTTTAAAAATGTTCCCAGGGGGCCCGCCCATGGCCGAGTGGTTCAGTTCAAGCGCTCTGCTTCGGCAGCCCAGGGTTTCACCAGTTCAGATCCTGGGTGCGGATATGGCACTGCTCTTTGGGCCATGCTGAGGTGGTGTTCTACATGCCACAGCTAGAAGGACCCACAACTACAAATATACAACTATGTACTGGGGGGCTTTGGGGTGGAAAACAAAAAATCAAAAAAAAAAAAATGTTCCAGAGGGCTGGCCTGGTGGCAGAGTGGTTAAGCTCACACACTCCACTTTGGCGGCCTGGGGTTTGCTAGTTCCCATCCTGCGTGCAGACCTACACACCACTCATCAAGCCATGCTGTGGTGGCATCTCACAAGGAGCAAATAGAATGACCCACAACTAGGATATACAACTATGTGCTGGGGCTTTGGGGAGAAAAAACAAAAGGAAAGGAAGATCAGAAACAGATGTTAGCCTAGAACCAGTCTTCCTCACACACACACAAAATAAATAATTAAAAATGTTCCACTTCTGGGGCTGGCCTGGTGGCACAGCAGTTAAGTGCTTACATCCGGCTTTGGCGGCCCGGGGTTCACCGGTTCAGATCCCAGGTGTGGACATGGCACCACTTGGCAGGCCATGCTGTGGTAGGCATCCCACATATAAAGTAGAGGAAGATGGGCACAGATGTTAGTTCAGGGCCAGTCTTCCTCAGCAAAAAGAGGAGGATTGGCAGCAGTTTGCTCAGGGCTAATCTTCCTCAAAAAAACAAAAAAAAGTTCCACTTCCCTCTGGGCTTCATGGTTTCTGATGCAAAATCCACAGTCATTGGACTCATTGTTTCCCCTCTAAGTAATGCATCATTTTTTCTTGGCTGCTTTGAAGGTTTTTTGTTTGTCTTTAACAGTAATGATGTGTCATGATATGGGCTTTCTTTTAGACATATCCTGTTTTGGATTAACTGAGATTTTTGCATCTGTAAATTTATGTCTTCCATCAAATCTGAGCATTTCAGCCACTATTTCTTCAAGTATTTTTTCTGTACCACATTCTTTCTCCTCTCTTTCTTGCCACAATGTTAGTAAAACAATGTTAGACACAATGTTAGGCACAGTGTTAACGACACAAATGTTAGACATTTTTTGTATTTTCCTATGGAACTCCTGTGGCTTTGTTCAGTTTTTCCATCTTTTCTCTCTCTGTTGTGAACAACAGATGCAATTAAATTAAGGATCTTGAGATAGAGAGATTACCCTGGATTATCTGGGTGGGTCCAATGTAATCACAGGGGTCCTTATAAAAGGAAGACAGGAATGTGAGAGACAAAAAAAGATCTACAGCAGAAACAGATGTTGGAGTGACGTGTTTTGAAGATGGAGGAAGGGGCCATGAGCCAAGGAATGCAGGCAGCCTCTAGAAGCTGGAAAAGGCAAGGAAATGGATTTTTCCCTGGAGTCTCCAGAAGAAACGCGGCCTGGCTGACATCTTGATTTTTACCCTATAAGATTCATTTCAGACTTCTGACCCTCAGCACTGTAAGACACTACATTTGTTTTGTTTTAAGCCACCATATTTGTAGTAATTTGTTACAGTAGCAATAGGAAACTAATACATTAGAGACAACGCAGTAATTTAAAAATTTTTGGTTTCTGTATTTTTTTCATTTCTAAATTTCTTTCTGGTTCTTTATATTTTCCATTTCTTTGCTGAGACTTTCCATCTTTCCAAGAGTGTTCATACTTACTTATGACACTTTTATAACAAGTGCTTTAATGTCTTATGCTGATAATTCCAATATCTGTGTCACTTCAGCATCAGTGTCTGTTGATTGTTCTTTCCCATGTGAACTGAGATTTCATGGTTCTTCATCTGCCAAGTCGTTTTGGATTGCATTCTGCACATTTGAATATTATGTGATGAGGCTATGGATCTAGTTTAAATCCTATGGAAAATGTTAATATTTCTGTGTTAGCAGGCAATTGACCTGATTTGGTTCAGGTCACAAATTCTGACCAACTTACCGTGGAGTGTGTTTTCAACATTAGTGCTCTTTTCAAAGTCATTGCAATGCTATTTAGATCTACAGCACATATGTACCACCCAGTGGCCAGTCTGGGACCTGGATGATGGTCTCTCTCTTAATGCAGTCCTAAGTCTGCGGTATGCTGTTTGGGTCAGATCCATGCAAGGACAACTGCAAGATGATCCCAGGAGTTCATAAAACCTGTGGGGTCTTCTTCCTGAACTCCTTATCTCTCAAGTTACTCAAGTTTCCCTGAAATAATACTCTTGTCAAAGTAGCATACACATAGCTCTCTTATACCTGTCTTTACTACACGTGTTTTTAAACACATCCGTAAGTGCATTATACAATGTTTGTTACACCTATTCCCTTAAATAACACTCTTCTCAAGTAGCATACACATAGCACTCTTATAACCATCTTTATTACATGTGTTTTTAAACAATTCTCTAAGGGAATTACAAAATGGCAATCACACTCATTCCCTTAAAACACTGTTCTCTTTGTAGCAAGTGGGTAGCACTCATAATCATCGTTATTATAAGTTTTTTTTGAAACACTTCTCTAAATGCATTACAGAAGAGCTAAGAATATTTTCAAGTATTCTTAGAACACTCACATTAATCCTTTTTAAAATACCCTTTACAGGATAAAATCCAGCCTCCTCAAGTCTAACTGGCATAAGGAGAGAGGTAGAAGATATCTGATGAGTCACAATGGCCAAAGGGAAGTCAATGGATCATACCATATATAGGTCAAATAAAAATGAGGGTGGGTACCACTCTCGCTCCTTAAATCTGGGGTGGAATCAATGTGGACCCTTATCTCAGAGCTAAAAAATAAATCCCACCAAACAGGCATTTGCATTCAATTAAGACACCACTGTGTTTGGGCAACACCACATGTATTTTTAATACCTACATTAAAAATATAAAAGCAGGGGCCAGGCCCATGGCTGAGTGGTTAAGTTCGCGTGTTCCGCTGCGGTGGCCCAGGGTTTCTCTGGTTCGGATCCTGGGCGCGGACATGGTACCACTCATCAGGCCACGTTGAGGCAGCATCCTACATTCTACAACTAGAAGGACCCACAACTAAAAAAAAAACTATACACAACTATATACTGGGGGGATTTGGGGAGAAAAAGCAGAAAGAAAAAAAAAGATTGGCAACAGTTGTTAGCTCAGGTGCCAATCTTTAAAGAAAAAAAATATATATAAAAGCAAGCAAATAAACAACTTATAAAAAGATATCTTATTCAACATAATACTGGAGGTTTTGGCCAGAGCAACTAGGCAAGAGAAAGGAATAAAAGGAATCCAAATAGGGAGGGAAGAAGTGAAACTCTCACTGTTTGCAGACGACATGATCTTATACATAGAAAACCTTAAAGAATCCATCAGAAAACTATGAGGAATAATTAATAATTATAGTAAAGTTGCAGGGTACACAATCAACTTACAACAATCAGTTGCATTTCTATACTCTAATAATGAACTTAAAGAACGAGGACTCAAGAATACAAGTCCAGTTATAATCACAACAAAAAGAACAAAATATCTGGGAATAAATTTAACCAAGGAGGTGAAGGACTTATACAATGAAAACTATAAGACATTATTGAAAGAAATAGATGATGAAATAAAGAAATGGAAAGAGATTCCATGCTTATGGATCAGAAGGATAAACATAGTGACAATGTCTATACTACCCAAAGCAATCTACAGATTCAGTGCAATCCCAATCAGAATCCCAATGACATTCTTCACGGAAATAGAACAAAGAATCCTAAAATTCATTTGGGGCAACCAAAGACCCCGAATAGCTAAAGCAATCCTGAGAAGAAAGAACAAAGGTGGAGGCATCACAATCCCTGACTTCAAAATGTACTACAAAGCTATAGTGACCAAAATGGCATGGTACTGGTAGAAAAACAGGCACACAGACCAATGCAACAGAACTGAAAGCCCAGAAATAAAACCACACATCTACAGACACCTAATCTTCGACAAAGGTGCCAAGAACATATAATGGAGAAAAGACAGTCTCTTCAATAAATGGTGTTGGGAAATCTGGACAGCCACTTGCAAAAGAATGAAAGTAGACCGTTATCTCACTCCATACACAAAAATAAACTCAAAATGGATCAAAGACTGGAAGATAAGTCCTGAAACCATAAAACTCCTGGAAGATAATATAAGTAGTACAGCAAACTTAAAAGTCTCTTTTTGAATACCATGTCTTCTCAGAAAGAGAAACAAAAGAAAAAATAAACAAGTGGGATTTAATCAGACTAAAGAGCTTCTATAAGGCAGAAGAAACTAGGATCAAAACAAAAAGACAACCCACCAATTGGGAGAAAATATTTGCAAATCATATATCTGTTAATCTCCATAATATATACAAGAGGTTAATCTCCATAATATATAAGGAACTTACACAACTGAACAACAAAAAAACAAACAACCCGATCAAAAAATGGGCAGAGGGGTCTCACTTGGTGGCACAGTGGTTAAGTTCCAATGTTCTGCTTCGGCATCCCAGGGTTCGCTGGTTTGAATCCCAGGTTTGGACCTATGCACTGCTTGTCAAGCCATGCTGCAGTGGGAATCCCACATATAAAGCGGAGGAAAATGGGCACGGATGTTAGCTCAGGACTAATCTTCCTCAAGAAAAAAAAATAGGCAGAGGATATGAAAAGAAGATATACAGACGGCCAATAAGCACATGAAAAGATGTTCAACATCACTAGTCATCAGGGACATGCAAATCAAAACTACACTAAGATACCACTTAACAGCTATAATCACTAAGACTAAAAATAACAAATGTTGGAGAGGGTGTGGAGAAAAGGGAGCCCTCATACACTGCTGGTGGGAATGCAAGCTGGTGCAGCCACTACAGGAAACAGTATGGAGATTCCTCAAAAAACTAAAAATAGAATGACCATATGACCCAGCTATCCCACTACTGTGTATCTATCCAAACACCTTGAAATCAACAATCCAAAGTAACATGTGTACCCCTATGTTCATTACAGCACTATTCACAATAGCCAAGACATGGAAGCAATCCAAGTGCCCATCCACTGATGACTGGATAAAGATGTGGTGTATATATATATATATACAATGGAATACTACTCAGCCATAAAAAAGACAAATCCATCCCATTTGCAACAACATGGATGGACCTGGAGGGTATTATGCTAAGCAAAATAAGCCAGACTGAGAAAGACAAACACCATGTGATTTCACTCAGATGTGGAATATAAATAAACACATGGACAAAGAAAACAGTTCAGTGGTTACCAGGGGAAGGGGGGTGGGTGGGAGGGGCACAGGGGGTGAAGGGGAGCATGTATATGGTGATGGACAAGAAATAATGTACAACTAAAATTTCACAAAGATGTAAACTATTATGAACTCAATAAAAAATTACAAAAAAAAAAGCGACTTTGATTTTAGATTATCACAGCAATGCAGGCTTGTTGAAAAAATTAAAGCAATTGATGGGCTGGCCCGGTGGTGCAGTGGGTAAGTTCGCAAGTTCCACTTCTCCGAGGCTGGGGTTTGCCGGTTTGGATCATGGGTGTGGACATGGCACCGCTTGGCAAAAAGTCATGCTGTGGTAGGCATCCCACATATAAAGTAGAGGAAGATGGGCCTGGATGTTAGCTCAGGGCCAGTCTTCCTCAGCAAAAAGAGGAGAATTGGCAGTTGTTAGCTCAGGGCTAATCTTCCTAAAAAAAAAAAAATTCATTAAAAAAAAATTAAAGCGGTTGAGAAATGTGTAATTTAGAAACTGAAAGTATTTATGGCTCCCTTTCTGGTCATAAAACGAACCAAACTATATATTTTGCTTTTGAGTTGTTTACTTAAAAGGTGTTATGTTTCCTCTTCTTTTTCTTTGAGGACGATTAGCCCTGAGCTAACATCTGCTGCCAATCCTCCTCTTTTTGCTGAGGAAGACTGGCCCTGAGCTAACATCCGTGCCCATCTTCCTCTGCTTTATATGTGGGACACCTATCACAGCATGGCTTGCCAAGCGATGCCATGTCTGCACCTGGGATCCGAACCGGCGAGCCCCTGGCCACCGAGAATCGGAACGTGAGAACTTAACCGCTGTGCCACCTGGCTGGCCACCCGTTCTTATTTTTAAAAACGAAATGACCACAAATTTTCATATTGCTCTCATACACACAAAAGAAATACACAAAGAAGTTGTTTTTCACTTGAATGTGGTTCTCAGGTTTTTTTTTTCTTGGGAGTCTGTGAATTAGAAAAAAATTTTAGAAACGAAATTTATTCAGGAATGACCCAAGAAGCAGAAATGACCTACTGTCCATCAGTAGTTGAATAGATTAACAAACTGTAGATAGTTTTACAATATACTACCATACTTTAAAACTATGCAGAAATTAAACCGAATGAACTAGATCTATATGTATTGATATGGATCAACCTCAAAACAACGTCAAGTGTAAAAAATGCTGTAAGAGGTTAGGAACAGTGGGATCCCATTTAAATACACGTGTGGGTGCACAAAATAATACTGTATTGAATCTGGATATGAACATCTGTAATAAAAGTGTAAAAATATGAATAGGAATGATAAACAACAACTTCAAGATAGCAGTTAACTCTGGGGACAAAAGGGAAAGCAATGGTGAGGAGCTGGAGCTTTAGCTGAAGAAAACAAACAAGAGCTCTGAAGCAGTATGGCAAAAGATTAACATCTGTTAATTCCTGCTGGTGGTATGTGGATATCAACTACATGTGATATACAATATGTGGATATTGCTTCCTACATGTTATTGTTAAAACGGATAATGACGATGCTGAAGAGGGGGATGAGGAAACTTTCCCGGTCTTGACCGTTAGGAGAGCAATTGATTTATCCTCATGCTTTTTCCGCTAGAAGATAAATTTATGGATGTAATATATAGTATGTCTTTATAAGTGCACAGATGCCTTCTTTTTTTCTTCCAGTTTGAATCATTTTAATATTTAAAAACAAAAAGTGAGCGCTGACTTTTTTTCTATTATTTTTTAACGCACACAGAGCTCTAACAGCCAAAATGCACAGAGGAAATGAGCCCCCGCTCTGTCCCCCGCAGTCCATCCTGTGGTTGACGCTGCTGTGGGTCCCCCTTCCTCCTCGCCGACACACAGAGGAGTTCACACTGGCCGCTTTCCGCTACCGCTGCAATGCGTTTGGTCTATTTCATAATGCGTGCATGTCCCTCCCCAGCATCTCCATTCTAAAATAAAATCCAAACAGTCATTCAGGGCAGGGGTACATCCCGCCCACTGGCATCGGTTCCTACCCGACAATGGGATAGTGAGGGGAATCTTCCAGGCAGGAGCAATTTAGTGAAGGGGGTGTGGAGGCCAGAGCTGGAGTCACCGTCTGCATTGCTGACTCTGGTATCAGAGCGAGGACAGGAGATGAGGGTCAGGACAGCGTGGAGAGGACACATGAGGGACTCTGACATAAAGTTGGGAGAGTTCTAGGGGCCGGCTCCGTGGCCGAGTGGTTAAGTTTGCGCGCTCCGCCGCAGCGGCCCAGGGTTCGGATCCTGGGTGCCGACATGGCACCGCTCGTCAGGCCACATGGCACCGCGCGTCAGGCCACGTTGAGGTGGCGTCTCATATCCCACAACTGGAAGGACCTGCAGCTAAGACATACAGCCGTGTACGGGGGGGTTTGGGGAGATAAAGCAGAAAAAAAAAAAAGATTGGCAACAGTTGTTAGCCCAGGTGCCAATCTTTAAAAAAATAAAAAATAAAAAAATAAAGTTGGGAGAGTTCTCTTCACCAGGTTTAGGTAGATCAATATGACAAAATTTAAAATAATCCAAATAATCAGCAATTCAAACAATACTGAATTTCAAATTTTTCCCACCAAGACAGCTCAAAAAGAGCAGTAACTATCTGGATCTTTCCAGGAAGTGAAGGTGGAGCACCTGGTGTGCCTCCCGAAGGCCCTGTGTTGTGCCCTAGAAGCATCTGCACTGTTGCAGTGACCGCTGTTGTTGCCTTTGCAGCTTTTCATTCTGGAAGACGACAGGAAGAGCCAGGGTCGTAAAGGAAGTGGCTGAAACCCACAAGGCTGTTCTGGAAAACCTGCACATTTTTTGAGCCTCAAACAGGGAGAGATCAAAAGTGGCTCTGGGGGCCGGCTGGTGGCGCAGTGGTTAAGTTTGCAAGTTCTGCTTCAGCGGCCCAGGGTTCGCTGGTTCCCATCCTGGGTGCAGACATGGCACCACTTGGGAAGCCATGCTGTGGTAGGCGTCCCACGTATAAAGTAGAGGAAGATGGGCATGCATGTTAGCTCAGGGCCGGTCTTCCTCAGCAAAAAGAGGAGGATTGACGGCAGAAGTTAGCTCAGGGCTAATCTTCCTCAAAAAAAAAAAAAGTGGCTCTGGCCTTGCACCCTCCCCTCTCCAGGAACATCTCTATGCCCCATGGTCCGAGCTTCATCTAGCCCCTGTTGTCCTCTTCCAGCTCATCCTGTCTTCTCAGTCACCTCTCCAGAGCAATTCCTCTCCAGCGCCGGGCCAGCAGTGGCCATGGCAGTCAGGGACCCCAGTCACAGATGCTTTCTCTTACGAGAGAATTATTTCTTCTGATACATACCTAAGCCTTCATTTCTTTGTTTTTTTAAGATTGGCACCTGAGCTAATATCTGTTGCCGATCTCCTTTTTTTTCCTTCTCCTTCCCAAAGCCCCCCAGTACATAGTTGTATATTCCAGTTGCAGGTCCTCCTGGCTGTGCTGTGTGGGACGCCACCTCAGCATGGCCTGATGAGAGGTTCCAGGTCCACAACCAGGATCTGAACGGGCGGGACCCCAGGCAGTGGAAGTGGAGTGTACGAACTTAACCACTTGGCCATGGGGCTGGCCCCTAGGGTTTCATTTCTAAAATAAAAGTCTTTACTTCTAGCGCTCTATAATATTTATAAACGGCTGTGCCTGTTCAAAGATAGGATTTCTTTTTTATTACCTATAAAAAGTGCTTTATCTGACTTCATTCTCTCTTTGGCTTCTACCTGTTTTTTTTATTTGCAAACCTTATTCCTTTGTAGCAATTTGGGCTCTAGAGTCTGTCTTAATGCCTTCATTCTTTATTTCAAATTTCGCTAGAGAGGATATTTCACTTTCTGCTGATTACCTACCTACTGCTTTCAAGAGGTTGCTTGCTTCTCAGTTTATCCTTTTGGCCTTTCTTATTCCTACTCCCATGCCAAACCAGAAAGAGAAATCCAGTACGAGGAATTTGCTGACCCTTACATCAACTCCTTATGATCATTTCCCCACCAATAAAACACAGGTTATCCTAAATGGCCATCCTATTAACACAATGACTTGTCCCCCCTACTTTATAAAATGATAGAACTTTATAGTTTTACACTATATTGTAGAATTTTACAGTTCTACAGTTTTAGCTTTGTACAATTTGCTATAATGTTCTGGCAGATATGCCTTTAAAAGTACTAAATTTGAAACAACTTTACCTAAAAGGATAAAAAGTCCATAAATTAAAAACATCCAATTCAGGGGCTGGCCCAGTGCCATAGTGGTTAAGTTCATGTGCTCCACTTTGGTGGCCCATGGTTTGCAAATTCGGATCCCAGGTGCAGACCCATGCACTGCTCATCAAGCCATGCTGTGGCAGGCGTCCCACATATAAAATAGAGGAAAATGGGCATAGATGTTAGCTCAGGGCCAGTCTTCCTCAGCAAAAAGAAGAGTATTGGCTGTGGATGTTAGCTCAGGGCTAATCTTCCTCACCAAAACTCACCAAAAACAAACAAATAAACAAAACACCAAATTCATGATATTCTTCTGTCTTTCTCCTGGTTGTCAATACATTTTTTTTTTTTTTTTTTGAGAAAGATTAGCCCTGAGCTAACTGCTGCCAATCCTCCTCTTCTTGCTGAGGAAGACTGGCCCTGAGCTAACATCTGTGCCCTTCTTCCTCCTCTTTTGCCAAGGAAGACCGGCCCTGAGCTAACATCCATGCCCATCTTCGTCTACTTGTTATATGTGGGACGCCTACCACAGCATGGCTTGCTGAGTGGTACCATGTCCGCACCCAGGATCTGAACTGGCAAACCCTGGGCCGCTGAAGCAGAAGTGCACGCTTAACCACTGCGCCACCGGGCTGGCCCCTGTCAATACATTTTGGTTGTAAGAAGTATGCATGTATTATTTTGCGCTTTTCTTTTTAACATAATACTAATAATCCAATTTATCTTTCTTTATTGAGATAAAATTCACCATTTTAAAGGGTACATTTCAATGGTGTTTAGTATATTTACAATGTCGTGCAGCCATCACCACTATCTAATTCCAGAACATTTTCATCATCCCAAAAAGAAATTCCATATCTGTTACAGTTATTCCCAATCCTCCTTACCCCCATCTGCTGGCAGTCACTTTCTGTCTCTATAGAGTTGCTTATTCTGGACAACTCATATAAATGAAACCATATAATATATGGTCTTTTGTGTCTGGCTTCTTTCACTTAGCATAATGTTTTCAAGGTTCATCCATGTTGTAGCTTGTCTCAGTCCCTTGATGCGGGCTCAGTGAGCCGAGGAGTGGAAAGAAAGATTTCTTGGACTCTCAAGGTCTGGTAGTAGGGCTCCTTTATTCAGAGAATAGCATGGAGTAGCATGGGCTCAGGACCCATGGGCAGTGAAGAGCTGCAAACATGGGTGGAGGGTAGGGCTAAATTTATAAGGCATGGGTATGTGAATTATCTCTTTACGAGACAAAGGAAAGATCATGCAAAAAAATCATTAAAATAGCATCAGTGGTTGGGGGGTTCTGGTCATCGGGTGGTTCTATATCTTTGGATAAGAATCAGATGGGGTGCCGGCCCGGTGGCGCAGCGGTTAGGTCCTCACGTTCCGCTTCTTGGTGGTCCGGGGTTTGCCGGTTCGGATGCCAGGTGCAGACATGGCACCGCTTGGCACGCCATGCTGTGGTAGGCGTCCCACATATAAAGCAGAGGAAGATGGGCACAGATGTTAGCTCAGGGCCAGGCTTCCTCAGCAAGAAGAGGAAGATTGGCAGCAGTTAGCTCAGGGCTAATCCTCCAAAAAAAAAAAAGAATCAGATGGGATCAGGTCAGGATGTCCTATGCTTCCCAGAGGGTGATATAGATGGTAGGTAGGGCAGGACACCTTGGACTTTTCCCCCTGTGACAGGGGCAGTCTTGATCCTCACCAATAATGACTGTATATTTTATCACATTGATTTACCATAGTTTAGTTTGTGTTCTTATTTCATTGGACATTTTAATTGCTTGTATTTTCCCTCTGCAATGACAAATATGGCTCCTTATAAATCATTGCAACAAAGATTCTTTTCTTTCAGATTATTTCCCATGCTGACGCAAATAATCCGTAACCAACCTATAAATCAAAATTGGGGTGAGTTTATTATGAGCCAGAGTGAGGATTATAACCCAGCAAGGCCTTAGAAGGCGTTCCAGAGAGGCATGGGTTTCAGTACAGTCATATCTTTTTGGACAAAGAATATATATTAAACACACCCAGGATACAAATTTCAAAGATGTATTCAGTTGCAAATTAGCAGGTCAACATGACAGTGATGTCAGGGAAGGACTAATCCAGACATTAGAATAGAGTGTTACCAATAGGGTGTGGGAGGGGAAGTCTGCATTCTTATTTTAAGAGAATGCATTCTTCACTTTAATGGTTAAGCAGATGAACAATGTATGTTTCATAGGCCATAAGTCAGGCTTTTTAGTTCAAGCTGAATCAGCTTTGAACCCGAATGTTACCCCATATTACCTCAATATATGAAAATGTCTTGTCACCTGGAAATGTATTCTTCCAAAGTGGAATTACTAGGTTAATAAATATGAGGAGTTTTATAGCACTTTCTGCTGCCAGCAACATATATTTCTTTATTCCCTCACAGTTCAATTTAATTCAACAAAAGCTTACTGAGGGCTTACTGAGTACTAGGCATTATGCCAGGTTCTGGGGTCTACAGATGTGGTCCTTACCCTCAAGGCACTTATAGTCCAGTAAGACAGATAAGAAAACAGATAATTTTGCAACATGTAAGTATGAAGAAAGAGATATGGAAAGGACGTTGTGGAACCACAGAGGAATGGAACTGACTCCTGTAGGGGAGGTGGAAGTGGTGAGGACCCAGGCTGCCCCAGGGAGAGAAGTCCAAGGTGTCCTGCCCTACATACCGATCTATATCATCCTCCGGGAAGTGCAGGAGAGGAAGACATTTCCTCTCCCTCTCTGGGTTCGTCTGGCCAGAGAACGAATTAAATTCACATGAGACAGAATAGCAGGAGAAAATTAAACAAAGCTTTATAACATGTATACATGGGAGAGGCTCAGGCAAGCTGAGCAACTTGCCAAAATGGCTGAAGCCCTCACCTTAAATCATATCCAGCGAAAGACAAAGGAGGATTTTGGGGGTGGGGGGAGTCAGTTACAGGTTACCAGACAAGCACAAAACAGGAATAAGATTATTACGCAGATTTAAGTCCTTGCCTTTGGCATTGATTAAGAGTTTCTAGAGATAAGGTCATCCCCTTTCTTCTTCCTGGTACAGAGAGGGAGGCACCTTTACAGGTGGAGATTTCCCTTACAAATGTAAACCTTTCTTAACAAAGGGTAAGCAAGTTCCACCCCTCAGTTGCTTTCCTGTCTGCAAAGTAACCAGCCCCAAATAATCATCATGCCAAAGAGACATTATCTTGGGGTGGCCAATTCTAGTCCCCCACAGAAGCATAGGATGTCCTGACTTAATCCGATCTGATTCTTATCTAAAGTTATAGGACTACCCTGTAACCAGACCCCACCTGCACTGATACCATTTTAACGATTTTTTTCATGATCTTTCCTTTGCCTTGTAAAGAAATAACTCACATACCTATGCCTTATAAATTTAGCTCTAACCTTCAACACACTGCAGCTCTTACTGCCCGTGGGCCCTGTCCCCATGCCTGTAGCTCTTCACTGCCCATGGGTCCTGTCCCCATGCTATTCCATGCTATCCTCTGAATAAAAAATCACTACAGCCAGAACTTGAGAGTCCAAGAAATCTTTCCTTCGACTCCTTGACTCACCGAGCCAGCATCAGAAGTAGGTTGGGAAAGGGGACAAGAAATGCTTCTTGGAAGTGTAGGGGAGGAAGACATTTCCTCTATCCAAAGTGGGTTCGTCTGGCTGGAGAACGAATTAAATTCACCTGAGACAGAATAGCAGGAGAAAATTAAAAAAAGCTTTATGAGGAACCATGGCCCGAAGGAGTGGTTTGAGTGGTTATATACCCTCAAACAGGGTGTTTCACATATGATTGAAATGTCCCTCCCACAATAGTCACAAGATTGCCCTGTTGGCACAGGGCTTGATGGACACAGCAGGTAGTGGTCTGCTATCTTGGAGGGCGTAGCAGGAGGCAAGTCTATTGTCTTGAGCTGGGCGGTCACAGGTGAGCGCAGCGATCAGTTTCTAGCCTAAGGAAAGATGCTTAACCCTTAAAGAAATGCCAACATTAGGAGGGGGAGGGAAGTCAGTTACAGGAGGTTGCCAGACAAGCACAATAAAATGCAGATTTAAGTCCTTGCCTTCCCCATTGATTAAGAGTTTCTAGAGAGAAGGTCATCTCCCCTTCTTCCTGGTACAGAGAGGGGGATATCTTTACAGATGGAGAGTTCCTTTACAATGTAAATATCTCCTAACAAAGGGTAAGTAAATTCTACTTTTCAGTTGTTTTCCTGTCTGCAAAGTAACTAGCCTCAAATAATCCTCATGCCGAAGAGACATATCTTGGGGTGGCCATTTCCAGGTCCCCACAGAAGAAATAAAACAAGGTGGCTCTTGAAGACTGAGATGGAATTAGCCAGACATGGACAAAGGAATAGAAGCTTTATAAGTACAGCCTGGATTGATTGAGGATTTATGAACAATCCTGTATTCCTGGGTAATCAAACACATGCTTGCAGGAATTGGAAGGAGGAGTCAGAGAGAGAATAAAGACAAAAGTATTTCAAAGCAATCAAGGGAGGAGGAAGTTTCAAGGAAATAGCCACCGGCAGTGTAAGCTGATCAAAAGTCAAATAAGAAGTCTGAAAGTGTCCCTCTGATGTAACAACAAAGGGGAGGAACCTGGAAGCAGCCATTTCAGCGGAGTTGCTGAGGCTGGAAACCAGACTGGAGAGGGCTGAAGAGTGAGTGGGGGGTTTGGAAGTAAGAGGCAGCCTATGTTAACTAAACAAAGCCTTGTGACAAGGGTTTTTACTATTTTCATTTGTTTTTGACACGCTTTTTCTGATTACCTTAAGACAATTCAAGTGTAATTTAGCGGTTTCCAAATCTTTTCCTAGTGAGGCTTACTTACCGTCTTTTTTAGCTATAGCAGCTAATCTGAATTGGTAGATTATTTGCAAGGATGGTAGCAATAATTCCTCCCATCCCTCTGTGCAGGCCCCAGTGCCATGTGACTCTGCCATTCCCTCCATTAAGAGGAAGAATCTATTTTCCTTCATGTGAATCTGGGCTGGCCTTGGGATTTGCTTTTTCTGATGGGATGAGACAGAAGTGACAGCGTGTGACTTCTGAGCCTAGGCCTTGAAAGGCCTTACAGCTCCCACTTATGCCCTCTGGGAATAACAATAAGACCAGCAAGGCTAGCAGAACTTCCCGGGTGAGCCCAGCCCAAGCTGCTGACCCACAGAATTATGAGCAAACAAAACGATCATTATTTTAGGCTACAAAGGTTTGTGTGATTTATGTGGCAATAAATAACTTCTACATCTGGTTAACTTTTTAAAGTGTATTTTCTTACAGCTTGTGCCTACTGATAGGGCATTTCATTACAAAAGGCTAAGTACCATTAGTATACTCAGAGTGGTTTCTGTACCTTACCTTCTACAGTCATGTGCCGCCTAATGAGACTTCAGTCAACGATGCATGGTATTGTAGGGGAGGAAGACATTTCCTCTACCCGCTGCGGGTTCTTCTGTCCGGAGAACGAATTAAATTCACATGAGACAGAATAGCAGGAAAAAATTAAGCAAAGCTTTATAACATGTATATATGGGAGAGGCTCAGGCAAGCTGAGCAACTTGCCAAAATGGCTGAAGCCCTCACCTTAAATATCATATCCAGCTAGAGACAAAGGATGTTGGGGGTGGGGGAGTCAGTTACAGGAGGTTACCGGAAACAGGAATAAGATTATTATACAGATTTAAGTCCTTGCCTTTGGTATTGATTAAGAGTTTCTAGAGATAAAGTCATCCCCCTCTTCTTCCTGGTACAGAGAGGGAGGGACCTTTACAGATGGAGATTTCCTTTACAATGTAAATGTCTCTTAACAAAAGACAAGCAAGTTCCACTCCTCAGAGCCTCCTTCCCTGTCCCAGTTTATCAAAAGCAACCAGCCCCAAATAATCCTCATGTCAAAGAGACATATCTTGGCATGGCCAAGACCAATCCCCCACAGTATATACAACCGTGGTCCTGTAAGATTAGCACCACATAGCCTAGGGGTGTAGTACTGGTTGCCTGCCAGTTGAGACCGGAACTCAGACTGCCAAACAGACTCCTCCTCTGGGAGCCACCTGCCGGGAGGGACATAGATAGTTGGTACATACCTCTCTGATAGGCGGTGAGGAATCCCGGGCCTCACAGATGCCCTCAAGGAGCACAAGCAAGCAGAGATGGAAACTGGTGAATGTAATCGTCCTTCCTTCTTTCCAGAGAGATTTAAGGGACACTGTTAATAGTGTTACCGAGCCAGGTTCATTTTTGCCCGCTGCCCAGAAAGCCAAACACTGAGACGGCAAGCTTGCAGCAGAGAGAGAGTTTACTCACAAGGCAGCTGCATGAGGAAGCAAGAGCATGAGCCTCAAATTTGCTTCCCTGAAAATAGGGACTCAGGGATATTTACGGGATAGGGGGCAAGGTGGTCTGAAATGTGGAGAGAAGTGATTGGAGGTAAGGAGAGGTGAGGTAACTGATGGTCGGCACAAGCATAGTCAGACTTCATGCCTCTTCACAGGACCCATGTTCACAAAAGGGCAGTGTTAGCATGATCTGAGGGTGGAATTTTTAGCCTCTTGAGGTCAAGAGGTCGCCTATGGGACATCTGCGTGGGCCGGGTTGATGAGTTGGTGGTCTCAGCCGGCCTGAAATGGACTAGGAGCTCTAATTCGTGAAGAACAGCTCACACACCCATTACCATGGTGACCCAGGCTCCAGGGAGATGTTATCGATAGGAGCCTAGTGGGAGCCAGATAGCATATTACCTCAGCAGCACAGTTAACAATGGATGGGTTCAACAGCTCAAAGCTATAATCAGTAATTGCAAAAAGGAAAAAACTTTAGTTCCTAGCTACTTAATCATCAATGGCTGTTTGCCGGTTTCAGTAGCTCCTTCCAGTTTGGATGTGACTCTTATTAGGCCTGTTAAAGCGGCTCCTACAGGTTTCATCCATCACCTGGCTTTCTCCTTATTGTTTACAGGTACAGTTTTTGTTCCCGGATGCCACCAGTTCCTTCTCTCGGTCCCTAGGCCCAGTCCCCATCACACTTAGAGGAGGCCACGGGGTGAGGGCCAAAGCTGGCAGCGGAAATTTGTTCTCTTTTTCACTCACACTGTCACAGCTGATGATAGACTTTCTACTGGGGGGCGAGGGGTCATCAGGAAGCCCAAAACACTAACAAGCCTGGATTCTCAAACAGCTTTCCCCGTTGTAGCTTCAGCCCACGCGGGAGGTCTGCCGTACCCTTGCCACAGGTGACCACACCTATCCTGCTTTGACTCTCGGCTTTCGGACAAGCTCTGGCAGATGGACAAGCTAAAGGTCAAAAATGATTTTAAACATTTTACCTCAGACTAACTTTTCAAAGGATTCAGCTTTTCAAAACAAAACCATTGCTTATTTCATTGCACTGTTTGAACTAAGATCCATGTGATTTTTGTAGACAGCTATGCAAACCCGACTTCCCGGTTCGAGCCAGCATGCCTGGCTTCCTTGTCTACTGCATCCTCAGGATGGTCACCTGCTGCTGAGTAGCCACTGTATTTCCTAAATGTAGAGAAGCGAAGCGTGTCGCCCTTTCAGAGAAATGCAGGCAATTACTGAAATAGGAGAGTGGCAAGGAGCAGTTCTGCCCTGGTGCCTTATGAATAAGAAATTGGATTCTGGTTTAAAAAAATACCATCTAGGTTTGTGTAAGTACACTTTACAGTGTTCGCACAATGAGGTATTGCCTAATGACGCATTTCTCACAACGTGTCCCCATTGTTAAGTGACCCATGACTGTACATTATTTGTGTGAATATTAAATCCATCCTTGTGAGATCTCAAAGTCTTTATTTAGAGAGTTTTCTTTTGATTCCAACCGTTTGTTCCCTGTCTTTAAATCAAATCTCTGTCCAAGACAAAATATCTTACACTTTAACAGTGAATTTTTAAAAAGGAGAGGAGGGGTGAGGGGAGGAAGGAAGAAAGAGCCAGGGCATTGGACGGTACTGGTCATTCACAGAATGCAGTAACAATATACTCCTTGCCTGGGGTCCATATTTGATTCAACTTTGTATCTCCAAGGTTTATCATGGTATCTATATTTGGCACATGACTAGTTTTCAACAAGGGACATGAAGAGATAATGAAGTTGCTACTATTACACATTAGTTCATATTTGTATCTTGTTTCCTACAAGTAGAGCCAGTTTCTTGCTAGGGTTCTGGTCAAGCTGGCTGCATAGCCTAAGGTATACCAAGCAAGATTGCAAAGGCTTATGTCGTAGATATATATGTTGGCAACGATTGCCTCAACCCCTGCCCCAGGTTTTTGCAGATTCCTACAGGAAAATGGATCACAGCAATTTTTCTCATTCTCTTGCTCCTCTTAGGTTTTTTCTGCTAGTACTTTTCTTTTCCACCAAAACTAAATAACCATCAATCTCAACTCCAATGATCTCAAAGTTTCATGAAGACAAAAATGATCCCTACTTGGGCTGGTCCAGTGGTGTAGTGGTTAAGTTCATGCACTCCACTTTGGTGGCCCTGGGTTCATGGGTTCAGATCCTGGGTGTGGACCTACACACCATTCATCAGGCCATGCTGTGGCAGTGTCCCACATACAAGATAGAGGAAGATTGTCACTGATGTTAGCTCAGTGACAATCTTCCTCAAGCAAAAAGAAGACTGGGGGCTGGCCCCATGGCCAAGTGGTTAAGTTCACGTGCTCTGCTTTAGCGGCCCAGGGTCTCGCTGGTTTGAATCCTGGGTGTGGAAACAGCTCTGCTTGTCAAGCCATGCTGAGGTGGCATCTCACATGCCACAACTAGAAGGACCCACAACTAAAAATACACAACTGTGTACCAGGGGGCTTTGGGAGAAAAAGGAAAAATAAAATCTTAAAAAAAAAAAAGAAGATTGGCAATGGATGTTAGCTGAAGGCCAATCTTCCTCACCAAAAAAAAAAAAAAAAAAAAAAATCCCTACTCAAAAATGGGGTCTCTTAGATGGCTGTATGTTCAAACTGAAATAACAAAAAAGAATAGTTTGGTTATATCTGCAGACCTGACATTAGAAGAGGCAAACAGGAATAAGGAGAAAGTCGTGACAGCAGTGATGCCACTATAGCTATACCCCGGAATGATCTGTATTTAGTTTACCTAGGCTTCTGCTTCCATTCTAGTGCAGTAATAATGGGGAGCAGAACATGTGTGTAGGAGAGGTATCAGTTCTCTGCTCAGAAAATACAGATCCTGAGTCACTACCAGAACTGCCAGAATGCTGAAAATAAGACTTTGCCCAGTCTAAAACTTTGCCTGAGATCAGTTTTTAAAAATAATTCTCCTTTTACGTTACAGTTATGTTCACTATTTCAAAGGGAAATAATCTCTCACTTTCAAAACAAGAATGGCAAGTATGTAGAGGGTCTAATAAATAAATTACTAGACCTGTAATTTCATCCTTACCTCATATCACCCTGGGCCCCAGGTCCCGCTGAACCTTTGCCCTGCCTTTCTTTGTTTTAATGACTACTGACACCACTGACTTAGTGTTCAAAGGTTAGGAGCACAGAAATAGCCAGAAATTGGGAGGCTGATAGGATGATGCAGAGACACAACCCTCCTCCACTGACATGGGAAATAGCATGTACAAAGCAGCATTAGTTTATGCTGAATCTCAGTATATTGTAGAGACTACTTTTTCTGTGATCAAGAATATGATTGATGACCCACTCAAATAGAGTTCTCTATACATTCTTGCCTAGTAGGATTATGTTTGAAAAATGCAAAATACAGCAAAAAGCAGGCAGACAAAACCCAACTTGAGAAGGTTTATTCTAGCCAGGGAATTCCATTTTTAAGAAACAATAAGCAATGTAATGAATCTCTTCAGTTCTTTCTTAGTTTTTTCCTCCAGCTTTGATTAAAAACTGACTTGTGAATTTTCTTTTTTGAGCATCTTACCATGGTAACATGTAGAAGCATGGTGCAGTGGAAAAATTAGCAATTAAAAGTTTGATGGGGGCCGGCCCCGTGGCCAAGTGGTTAGGTTCATGTGTTCTGCTTCGGTGGCCCAGGGTTTCGCTGGTTTGGATCCTGAGCACAGACTTGGCACCACTCAAGCCAAGCTGAGGCGGCATCCCACATGCCACAACTAGAAGGACCCACAACTAAAAATATACAACTATGTACTGGGGTGCTTTGGGGAGAAAAAGGAAAAACAAAATCTTAAAAAAAAAAAAAAAACAACAACAACTTTGATGACCTGAGCTCTTATTCCAGTTTTATCATAAACAAACTGGGTGACTTTGGGCAAAATATATAATTCTTCCACTGTTCCACTCTGTACAATTAAAACAACTACCTGGCCCATGGCTCAGGGTTGTCAGGATGATCTAGTGAGATGTCAAATTGCTTTGAGAATCACACAGTTTATAAGACATTATCATTCTAAAATGCAAACCAAATCAATATCTTTTTACAAGCTTCCTTGGGAAACCTTGCCCATTTTTATGGCTTTAATAACTTATATTGGAGTTATTAACTATATTAGTCCTTAACTATCTTCCAATTTTCTAGATATCTCCATTTATCTGACATCCTCTTGCTTCAGACTAAATAAAACAGGAATTCCAGGCTTAAAACACCTTGTTTTTTTTCTAGGTTATATCACAAAAGTGCTAAGATTGTTTCTAGCCCAAATATTTTCTTTCTTTTTTTAAGATTTTATCTTTCCTTTTTCTCCCAAAGCCCCCGGGTACATAGTTGTATAGTTTTAGCTGCGGGTCCTTCTAGTTGTGGCATGTGGGAGGCTGCCTCAGCATGGCTTGACAGGCAGTGCCATGACCACGCCCACGCCCAGGAGTGGAACTGGTGAAAGCCTGGGCCGCTGAAGCAGAGCGTGCCAACTTAACCACTTGGCCACGGGGCCGGCCCCCAAATATTTTCTATGATTATCATTCTGGAAGGCAAAAAGCCTGATCCTGAGTGTATGAGATGTAGAAGAGAGAAACTTCTGTGGATGAGGAGGCAGCCTTCCAGGGAAGTAAGGCAGTAACACACTATGCTCAGCATTGTGGTACAGAAGGAAGAGATAGCACGGGCCACAGAAGGGAAGAGCTAGGCCAACGTGAAGTGGTCCCTGGCAGCTCTGGGCTGCCTTAGGCACGAAGGCCTCCTGGAATGAAATTCAGGAAAGAGGAGACAGGAAGGTGATTCAGTTGCAAAGGCAAATTTGTTTACTTGACAGTTTTCTCTTTTCAAGTGAGAGTGCCTGGTAAAGCTCACTGAGGTCTAGGATTCGGGGAATCGGGGGAAAATAATATCTTATATTTGTATGGGCTTAATTTAACAGGCTTAAGCCATATCACTTGACATGCTCTCTGTAATAACTCTAAGGTAGAACAAGAACTTTGATCATTTTCCAGATCAGTTAACTTTATCTTAGAGAAGTTAAATGATATAGTTTCATTAAATTTCAAAGATGAATAGGATCTTAGAGATTTAGTCTAAAGCTCTCTTTTTAAAAAAGAGAACTGGAGTTAGGTGAAATAAGTTATCTGGGATCAAACAGCTAGTGAGTGATAGGTGTCAAAGTATAAACAAAGCTGTGGGTTGTGTTTCAGTTTAGAAATTCTCAGACTGACATAATTGATTCAAACTTGTTACAGCCTCCTGCAGAAGATAGGCAGCAAACTGTAACTGCTTTTGCAAAATTAAAAGCTGCTCTTTTATTTCTTTTTGTTTGTTTAAGGAAGATTAGCTCTGAGCAAACATCTGTGCCAAGCTTCCCCTATTTTGTATGTGAGATGCCTCCACAGCATGGCCAATGAGTGGAGTAGGTCCATGTCTGGGATCCAAACCCATGAACTCTGGCTGCCAAAGTGGAGTGTGCAGAATTTTAACCACTTGGTCACAGGACTGGCCTTTAAAAGCTGCTCTTTTAAAAACATTGCTTTTGAAGGAAATGTTAGAGGTAGGAAAAGAATTTTACAACATCAGATATGTCATTTTGAGTTTGCTTACATCTAAAGTGATTAACAGTAAGTGCAGTTGATGAAATATTATTAGGTTGTACTCAAGACACATTTTATGGCTTCTCACAATTAACTACAAAATGTTTTTCAACTGTCAAGTTTATCTTTCAGATGGGTAAGCACAGGTCTTGTATTAAAAACCATTTGAGGGGCCGGCCTAGTGGCACAGTGGTGAAGTGCGCACATTCCACTTTGGTGGCCCAGGGTCTGCCAGTTCAGATCCCGGGTGTGGACATCGCACCGCTTGTCAAGTCATGCTGTGTCAGGCATCCCACATATAAAGTAGAGGAAGATGGGCACAAATGTTAGCTCAGGGCCAGTCTTCCTCAAAGAAAAAAAAAATCTTTTGATAATAAGAGTTTTTTCTCTTCATATTGATTACAAGAAACGCACAGCAGAAGAAACCCGTAGCATATTACTTGGGACAACAGCATCAGTCTGATTAATAGATTGTCCAAAACTCTGTATTTAGTGCAACTGTCTGTCAACTCAGTTTTCTTATAAGTCACAGGGATTTAAATACAGTACCTGCATAAAAGAAATACTTTTATGCCCAAGGAGGTGGTGTTGTAGTTTTCCTTTCATGAGAGCCAATTTCCTTCTTAAATTAAAGGGAGAGTCACAATTCTAATGTCCTTATTCTCAAAGCTGGGCACTTCACAGCATATCAAAGAGATATTTGCCTATCCATTCAGCAAAATGTATTAACCACGCCCGAATTATTTGCAAGCCACTGGGCTATGGGACATGGGGAAAATTAAGATGTTTAAGATACAAATCCTCCCCTTAGGGCAAGTGAGGTAATATGACACTCAAGTTTACTGATCATCTACCAGGCACCAGGTGTGACGGATGCTTTTTATCTATTACCTCCTAAGAATCTTAAACTTTAGAAGGTGAGATAGGACATACGCAGAAAAAATAATATCTTTGGCATATACTGAGTCCCCAGTAAATATTTGCTGAATGAATGAACGAAAGGAACATAAGAGATCTCAAAATAATCGTCCTTGTTTCAAGAGTCCCAGAGAGACCGAGCGGCTCCTTTAGGTAGTGGTTTTCTACACCGACGACCTCAGGTCAGGTTGGGTTGACCATTTCCGAACTGTGTAAGCGATCCAGGGCAGGTTAGGTAATCTGAATCTCGATCTCCTAATCCGCAAAGTGGGGAAAATGCCTTCCACTTCATAGTCTTGTTATGGGGGATGGTGATAATGTATGTAAAGTTCCCCGCATAGAAGACGCTCAATACGTGGTAGCAACTATTGCTATTATTACATTTTATTCGGTTGATACACTAGCTATTCCTCTAGTGTTCCTTCTACGATTAGCTTCAGCTACGTAAACGCCCTTCTTGCAAACGCATTTAAGGACTCCTAGAGACTCAAGAGACTAGTGCTTTCATGCGGCCGGGCACATCAGCAATCTTAATCTGAACAGTGCGATAGAGCGAGTGTGGTGAGGCGGTCCAAGTCCACAAACAACGTTGACTGGGGGGACTGTCTCCAAGGCCCTTTCACGCCCCTTTACGAAAGCAGAGCCTCTCACCGAGCCTCCTACCCGCTTTTCTACCTCAACCTCGTCCACTAGGCTCCTCCTGCGCGCAGCGCACCGTGCCAGGAGCCAGAAGCCGGCGGGGCACAGACCCTTTTTCTGCTCTTTTGCTCTACGGCTTTAGGGAACTAAGCCCTCCTCCCTGAAGTACCGCTGAAATAGCTCGCACACAGTCACCCTAAGCCCCCAAACTAAAAGGGTATCCCCAAATCTCCACCGGGGCGAGGATTCCGCAAAACCCGCCAGCATCCCCCAGCGCCCCGGAGCAAGGCATTCGGGGAAATTGACCTTTCACCTCCTCTCTTGCCTTACCTCAGCTCACCAATTTTGACGCTAGCGAATGAAGCGATGAGGAGACCTCGAAGGCGGGACTTAGGGTTGCCCGATTCACGCTGATTGGGCTGCGGCGGCGTGAGGGGGCGGACCGCGTGAGCAGGCCAGCGACCCTCCCTCGATGGGCGGGGGGACGGTCTGCGCTTGCGCGCTGGGAGGCGGTGGCGGTGCAGAGGCGGCTACGCGTGCGCGGTGGGCGGAGCGCGCCTCTTCCATCTCCTTTGCCAGCCCAGGTCCGCTCATCCTTACCCAGCCGGTGTGGTGCTCGTGGTTCCCCGCCTCGTCGCGGAGAGTCGCTGCGGAGTGGGCGTTCGGTGTCCGGGTCGTCATGGCTGGCTACGAATACGTGAGCCCGGAGCAGCTGGCTGGCTTTGATAAGTACAAGGTAGCGCGGGCCCCGCGGACACTCCTCTCCCTCCGCGTCCCGGCCTCTCCCAGGCGGCTAGGGGCCGGCGCGGGCCGTGTCACCTTGTGCCGCGTGGCTCCGGGCGGACTGGCGGGCGTTGCTCTGGGGGGGTCCTGCCGAGTCCTGGGGCTTTGGGGTCGCGGTGCTGGGAGCACCCTAGGCCGCCGCCCGGACTCGGCACCCTCCCGGGGGATTGCCTTTGCCTTAGGAGAGCGCTCGACGGGAGTGGAGCGAGAGAATTCCCTTCTCTTTTTTACTTCATTATTATTATTTTTTAACCCCTAGAGAGGTGATGCAGTTCCCTTCTGTGGTGTCTTAACTGTCTTCATTTTAATGAAGTTTCTTCCCGCCTCTCTTGCATGCAGCTTCAGAGATGGAGCTGGTCATTTGGCAGATGAGGCCCGGGCGGGGGAGTGACCACTGAGGCCATACTGCTGATGCGCTGGCCCTCTGCTCCCAGGGCAGAGGCTTCCGCAGCAGGAGCTGCGGCCCTCGGGCTGCCACATGAAGTCAGTGTAGACAGGAAGGAACTGTGTAGTGGAAAGAACGCGGGCTTTGGAGTACGTATAAACGTGATACCCAGCCCGATACCAACATCTCATTTCTTTATTTGACTTTGGGCCAAAGGATAATCTCTCCCTTGCAAAAAGGCTTATACGAAATCGCGAAACGCCTGGCACATGATGCCCCTCCAGTAAATGCTGGGTAACTGTCCTCCAAATCTGGTTCTCCTCCTCTTCTCCCTTATCAGTGAGTGACTCCACTGTCCATGCAGTTGTCCAAGCCTGAAATCTCGGTTGTAACCTTTCATCTTTGTTGCCCGTGTCACTCTCCCACCCAGTTGCTCTACCCCACCCACCAGCCGGTGAATCACCAGGTCCTGTATGTTCTGTCATTTTAGCCTAAACTAGAAGAGTAACTCCATTCCCACACTGTCCACATACAGTTTAAGTAATCTTTTTATTTTAGAATAGTTTTAGAATATTTTAGATTTACAGAAAAATTGTGAAACTAGTACAGAGTTTCCATATACTCCACACTTAGTTTTTCCTATTATTAACATCTTACGTTAGTGTGGTCCATTTCACACAATTAATGAACCAATATTTCCACATTATTATTAACTGAAGTCCATACTTTATTCACAGTTTTTAAGTTTTCCTCTAATGTCCTTTTTCTCTTCCAGGATCTCATTCAGGGTACCACGTTGCATCTAGTCATGTCCCTTCGGCCCCTCTTGGCTATGACAATTTCTCAGGCTTTTCTTCTTTTTGATAACCTTCATAGTTTTGAGGAGTTCTGGTCAGGTATTTTGCAGAATGTTTCTCAATTGGGATTTGTCTGATGTTTTTCTTATGATTAGACAAAGGTTGTGGGGTTTTGGGAGGAAGACCATGGAGATGAGGTGCCGTTCTCATTGCATCATATGAAGAGTATGTGCTATCAACATGACTTATCACTGTTGGTATTGACTTTGATCACCTGGCAGAGGTAGTGTTTGTCAGGTTTCTCCCTGTAAAGTTACTGTCTTTGCAAGGAAGTCACGATGCACAGCCCTCATTTAAGAAGTGCAGAGTTATGCTTCACCTCCTTGACGGCAGAGTAGTGACATAATTTATTTGGAATTCTGCATGGAAGATTTGTCTTTCCTCCCCAGTGTATCTTTAATCATTTATATCAGTATGGATTCATGGATATTTATTTTATAGTTGGGGTTATAATCCAATACTTAATTTTGTTGCTCACCCACATCCACTTTTGCCTGTACAGTCCTTTCTGTGTCTCATAGTGATCTTTTAAAAAATATGCATTTGGTCACATCACTCCTTTGCTTAAAACCCTCCACTTCCCATTGCTCTTGGAAGGAAGTCCAAAAATCTATAACACGATGTGTGCGGCTCAGAATGATCTGGTTCATGTCTGTGTCATCGGCTTCGTGTCATGTCACTCACTGTCTGCCCCCTCAGCTTTGGCAGCCATCTCCTCCATCTCCTTTTTTTCTAGATCTTCACGTAATGTTATGTCTGCCAGGAGTGTAGCTCCCCTCGCCGTTTATGTTCATGTCCACATATTAACCTAAATGTTCCTTCCAGAGAATTCCCTAAATATTCCTTTCTCCCTAAGTGTGCTCTCATAGCACCCTTTGCTCCTTTATGGAATTAGTTCTTTAGTGTGTTTACCCATTAGGATGTAATACTCAAGTGGTTAGACTTGTCTTATGGACCACTAGGGCCTGAGTGCAGGCACCCAGTAAACATTTGTGGCATGAATGAATAGCTGAAAAATCATAATGGATTTTGTCTAACTGGGGTTGGAAAAACTGTAAGAGACTTTAGAAAGTCACATGGTACATTCCTCTGCTTTCAGGCAATATTGTGCCGTATCATTTTGAACTGAGGTGCTGACCTGTCTTAAAATTTTAGGTGGAAAGAAGTTCTAGAGCCTTCTTGGTAACCCAGGGCTTTACAGCTTTCATTAAAGAAGGTTATTAACCCAGTTATCTCCTGTTTTGCCTTAAGCTTTACTCGCTTTCTGTCTCTTATGACATATAAAAGTTTTTTCTTCCTTACTAGGTTCTGGCTTTCTGGGTGAGTGCCACTGGAAAGCTGTTTCATTTGCAGTAGTGTCTGTAAGAGGAAATCTACTTTTTCTTATAAGCAGTTGTCCCTAGATTTATATTTCCAGCTAGATAGGTGTCCTAATTTACAAGAAAACTTGGTGATTTTCTGTTCCTGTCTTTTCCCCTCTTATATTATCTGACTCACTTCCTGTGTCTGACAGTAGATTTCCTATCATCCTGGAAAACAAAGGTCAATTTAGCAAGTGTCCAGTGTTCACTAAAATAGTTTGTTGATGTTATTTTAGTTGTAATGAGGCTTCCTTTAAAAAAACCAGGAGGGCACAGATTTATAACCTAAACTTCTAGAAAAGGGTTCTTTACTCAGTACTGCATTCATTTTAAAAAATATGAATCCAGGGGCCGGCCCAGTAGCGTAGAGGTTAAGTTCACACGCTCTGCTTTGGCGGCCCAGGGTTGCCGGGTTTGCATCCTGGGTGCAGACCTATGCACTGTTCCTCAAGCCATGCTGTGGCAGGTGTCTCCTATATAAAATAGTGGAAGATGAGCACAGATGTTAGCTCAGGGCCAAGCTTCCTCAGCAAAAAGAGGAGGATTGGTGGGGGATGTTAGCTCAGGGCTAATCTTCCTCAAACAAACAAACAAAAAAGAATCCAAAGGGAACGTCTGTGTGATCAGTTTTACTGGAATGTGCGTTGCACCTAGAGACCTCTTCTTCCTGAGGATCACTCCTTCCCATTGTGTGCTCTGTGACAGTAAGTGCTTTATAAATGCTTATTGAAGTCAAGGAGCTTTACTCCTAAATGGGGAAAGACACAAAACGCTCAAAAGAGATTTTTATTCTCTGATGTGACCCTAGATATTAGAGCAAAGAGATGTACAGGAAAATTGATACTATGAAAGCAGCTAGCGGAAATATTACTTTTAAACTGGTCTGATTTCTTTATCTTCCCTTGAGGTACATTTGAGAACTACAGTTGGAAACCTGGCAGTCATTTGGAATAACTCCTGGAAGGGGTGCACACGTAAAGTGGTAATTAGGTTTCTGTAGTAAGAAACTGTAAGATAGTTGATTTTCAGTACAGGAGAGCATGGGATGAATTCTTTGTTACGTGCGCTCTTAATACCTGTGTTCTCTGCTCTATTACCACAGTGGTATTAACAGTTGAATAATTAGTTGAGTGCCTGCCTTCTCTGTTAGGATGTGAGCCGGGGGAGGGCAGAGCCTATAGCTGTCTTGTTCAACATGACTCAGGTCCAGCATGTGAACAGAGTTGGCAGTCGACTATTTATTGAAGGGATGAAAGTGTGAAAGAATATAAAGCGTTTTGGAAGTATGGGAAAAGGGAGCTGTGCATCTCCTGGATAGCGGAAGGATAGCTTTGTATTTTGAATGTGAATTTTTGAATTCCACCCCTCTACCCATCCTTTCTTTAAACGGGTCTTTGTAGTTGAAGGATTTTCCCACTTATCTAAAGGTGAAACTTCTGTTGTGGTTTACTTAATCTGACCAACGGAAGGCATAGGTTTAATTGATAGTGTAGCACCTAGTTTCACATTGTATCATTTTGCTTCAAAGAGGAAATGTCCTGTGAAATACCTTGTTTGGTTTCAAGAATACAATTTTATGATGAATTTTTTCCTGCTGTTATGGTAGTTCATTAACTTGGCTGTCAGTGACAACCTGATTCCAGGAATTGTGATAATTTTGTAGTCATTAGGATCACAATTAAGAGGTCGTTAAGAGAGACTGCATCTTGATGGTAATGCTGAAGAACTAGGATCTGGCCTTCCCTTACTGGTTCATACAGAATGATTTTGTTTCTTCAGTAAGCGTTTATTGAGGGCCCACTTGGTGTCAGGCGTAGCATTGGGGCTGCAGAATTAAGCTAGGCTCAGATTCGTCCCTCTGAGGAATCGAGTTTGCTGGCATCTGGATAAGTAAATAAACTGTTATAAATAGTTAATAAATGCAGTTAGGTGAGTGCTGGGTGCTGTGGGAGAGGAGAAGGAAGCAGCGCCAGGGAGTGAGGGTAAAGCTGAGAAAGGCTTCAGAGAGGGGGTGGAGAAGGCAGAGCTCAGTCTAGAAAGATGAAGCTGAGTAGGCCCCAGTGTTGCCGAGTGAAGAGGGGAGAAAAGGCATTATAGAACAGGTAAGCGCACAGGGGTGGAGGCCTGACAGTGTTTTATGGGACCCACAGGACGTTAGATGTTTAGACACAGTGGTGGAGGGGCCCTGTCAAAGAGGGATGATTCTGGATTTTACCCTGTAGATCAGTGTTTCTGTGGCCCAAGGGCCCTTGGCATTAGAATCACCTGGGGAAACTGTTTTTTTAATTTATTTTTTATTTTTCCTTCTCCCCAAAGCGCCCCCACTACATAGTTCTGGGTCCTCCTAGTTGTGACATGTGGGACGCTGCCTCAGCGTGGCCTGATGAGTGGTGCCATGTCCACGCCAAGGATCCAAACCCCGGGCCACTGAAGTGGAGTGCGCGAACTTAAACACTGAGCCATGGGGCTGGCCCTGGGAAAGTTTATTATTTTATTTTATTTTATTTTATTTTGAGGAAGATTAGCCCTGAGCTAACTACCGCCAATCCTCCTCTTTTTGCTGAGGAAGACTGGCCCTGAGCTAACATCCGTGCCCATCTTCCTCTACTTTATATGTGAGACGCCTACCACAGCATGGCTTGCCAAGCGGTGCCATGTCCACACCCGGGATCCGAACCGGCAAACCCTGGGCCGCCGAGAAGCGGAACGTGTGCACTTAACCGCTGCACCACCGGGCTGGGCCCGGCCCTGGGAAAGTTTAAATAGCAGATTCCTCGGCCCACTTTGGGAGATTCAGCTCAGATAGATTGTTCTTATCTGCGTCTTAAACAAATACCTCAGGTGGTACTTAGGCACATTGTAATACTATAAGTTTTGGGGGAGCCAATTAAGAATTTTAAACAGGATCAGATTTTAATTTTAGGAAGCTCACCCTGGCAGCCTGTAGAAAATGAATGGAAGGTGGTCGAGGTAGGAATGATTTGGAGACCCTTTAGGATCCCCCTGCGTAAAACTAGGTAAGAAATCAGGAAAACCTGAATCAAAGCAGTGGTGGTAGAAAGGAAGTGGGGGCTTTTAAAGATAGAAGTCAAAACAGGTTAACCCGCCCACTGAATTTGGCCAGCAGACATTGTTTAATTTGGCCCACACTTATTTTGTTTCAAAACTTGGTATCTTCTCCATAAAAGTTAAGATCTATGGTTTGTCTTGAAAAACCAGAATAGTGAACAACATTGGTCCTGAACTTCCTCTTGACAAGAATCCCCTGAAGCTGAGTAGTGCTTGCCCTCTTTAAAAAGGAGATTTGCTCTCTACTTTGCCGTCTTCCTGCCAGTTGATATGCTTCCTGTGGGTCTGCTTTGTTCAGTTTACCTGTCTGATCCCTGTGGACATTCACTTCGTGATCCTCGGTTTAAGATTTAAAATTGACAGAACGTGGTGACTGATTAGCTGGCAGTGGTGGAAAGGGGGCAGGGCATGAAAGATGGGGAGGAGTCTGGGATGACTCAGGTTCTGGTAGGGTGCCTGGGTGGGGAGAGGCGGCAGTCACTGAGGTGGGGATTTGTGAAGCATTAACCCTGGAGAGAGGCCCTTGGTAAAACAGCACCTAACATTTGTCGAGTCTCCTCTCGGTAGCCTGATGAGGAGGTATTATTAATATCTCATGAGTAACCAAACTCATGGGAGATTAATCCTTGCAAAACAGAAGCGCAATTATAATTTAAACGATAAGTGATGCTGAAGCTGGCAGGATAACAGTAATCTCTTGCGCAGGGCACTTCTTTTGGATGGGGCTATGTGAAGGTGTGGTTTGTGGACTTGGAATTAAAACAGAAAACCTCGTGTTCTAAAGAAATAAAATTTATGGATGAATTGTCCTTCATTAGAGGAATATTTCTGTAGTGATTTCAAAGATTAGAACACTTTCTTCCTAAGCTACAGTAGAAACATGAGAAATTCTTGATGTTTTGATTGTTACTTATGACTGCAAGCTGGCTATAGTGTAATGTTAGCTGTGGTGTTACCTAGGTATGTTACAGTTAATTCAAGCATAACTTACTTTTAGTTGTGCCTTCATCTCCTTGAGTGGATTTGGGGAACTGGCCTCTCCCACCTGTAAGTGCATTAGTAAGGCTTGAAAAGCATTTTAGAGGTCTTAGATGTGGCTTTACAAATGTCTCATAGAAAGAATTATTTTTGCTGTTGGCAGAGACAGAGGAGTCTTTCAGAAAGAATGAAAGAAGGATGGATGGGAAACTTTTGCAGAAAGGTAGAAGGTTACCACATTTTTAGGTGCTGTTTGAAAGAAACATCTTGAAGTGGTTCTTTTACTACTGTGTTTTTTTTTAAAGATTTTATTTTTCCTTTTTCTCCCCAAAGGCCCCCTGGTACATAGTTGTATATTTTTAGTTGTGGGTCCTTTTAGTTGTGGCATGTGGGACGCCACCTCAGCATGGCTTGATGAGCGGTGCCATGTCCGCACCCAGGATTCGAACCGGCGAAACTCTGGGCCGCTGAAGTGGACCGTGCAAACTTAACCACTCGGCTACGGGGCCGGCCCCCTGTTACTACTTTCTGAAATAACAATTCACTGATGAAGGCTTGTTTTTCTAACTGCTGTTATGCTTAAATGTGAAGACCTTCTTTGCTGAATAAGAATTTGCCCAGTGCATAAGGGAGAGTTGGGGAAAGATGTTCCAGTCAGAGAGACTGATGGGAACCAAAGCACAGAGACCAGGAAGACCAGCATAAATTAACGGCACAAGGAAGGGTGGGTGTGTGAGGGAGCAGGCTGAGCCTCGCAGAAGGCAAGTTGCAACAGCAAGAGCAGTATCATGGTAAATACTGAGTAATAATAATAATGATAGCAAACATTTAAGTAGCATTTACTATATGCCAGACATTGCTTTAAGAGCTTTATACATACTACCTTATCTAATATTCACAAGCGCCTTGTGAGGTAGAGGGAGTATTATTTTGCCCATTTTACTGAGACACAGAGAGTTTAAGTAACTTGCTCAAGGTCCCACAGCTGAGATTTGAACCCAGGAGGTCTGAGCCTGGAGTCCATATTCTTCATGCTCTGCTGCCTCTGAGATCTGAGAATGAAATATAAAATCTGCCTTGTAGTTAGGGTGTTTCGTGCAAGATATATAAACATTAGAATAAAGACCTTCAGTGACATGCTTAGTTGGGTTTTTGTGTCTGTTTGCAGATGGGGAACATGTACAGTCAAAAAGAAAGAACTGTTTTTGTTTTCTCTTCCCCCAGTTTTAAATTATTAGTAGGGGCAAGTGGATAATTCTATTTACTAGTCTTACGTTTAGTTGAGTATTAAGAACATTTCATACACTGTTAGCTTTAATTGAGGTAAAAGGCTTTTGGTTAAATGTTTAGTTTTGGGACTAATATTAAGTTAAAAAGAACGCACATACTACCTCTGTGATCTTGAGCAGGTAACTTAGTCTCTTTCACCGTGTTTTCTCATCTGTGAAATGGGGTAGTACCTACCTCATAGGATCATTATCCAAGTTGATTGAGTTAATATTTGTTAAGTACATGGCACATAGTGCTATATTAGTATTAACTAACTAAGAAATAAAACTTGACGTTTGTGCTTCTTGCTTGTGAACATTAGCTACCATATAACATGTCCATGCGTACCCATACCCCAGGGAGTTATAACAAGAGAAAGTATATTTTAGGAAAGGAAATTAAGGGTGACAACTTGATGGTCAGATGGAAAGAGTAACAGAGGTCTCTGTCTATCTTGGGTCCCAGAGATAGTCTCTGACTTCAGATTTCTTCCTCTATTTAATCATATGTAATAGTACAATGGGCAGAGGAGGTGAGATTTCTCAGATGCCCCTCTCCTATTTAAGAATTGGCAGTGTCTTCCACATGTGTATCATGTGTTTGATATCCAGATTTCTCAGCAAGGATTTCAAGTTCCTTCACTAAATGACCCCTCCTTTTGTCTTATCTTTTCATCTCGTTAGAGCTTGTTACAGATTGTTACCTCTAGCAGGCAAACCTGTTTGTCCTTGTGACTTGCTTGTTCTTGTCTCATTGCCCTAGCTTCTCCAGTCTTCTCTCACCCGCCTCTTCTTGCTGACTTGTTAGCAGATGTAAATGACAACACTCACTGAAACGAGGTCCCACGGCCCACTGAGTCACCTTCTCTGTAGGTGGAGTTCTTAAAGTCTTGTATTGATAAAAAGTACCTTAAGAAACTTTATTTCTGTCCCAGGGTTAATAGAACTCCCCCCTTTTCTTTTTCATTTTAAGTTTAGATTTGGTGTTTTTATATCATAGTAGATTATTCCTAGCACAGTGCCTTGCATTTAGTAAATTTAGTGAGTACTTGCTGAATTTTATTTTACTTTGTCTCTTGGTTGCAATGCAGTATTTGGAGTCACTGGAAGGAGGTAGAGATGTTGACCACTAAACTGATGGTGTGGCTTATCCTTCAGCTGTGGAGTTACGGGAGTGTGTTAGTGTTTGTTTTCACCAGAGCAGTGGTCCTCAAACGTGAGTGTGCTTCTGAGTCGCCTGGAGGGGTTGTTAAAAGAGGGATTGCTGGGCCCCATCCCCTAGAGTGTCTAATTCTGTACATCTGGGGTAGGGCCCAAGAATTGAGTCCAGTTTGGCAACTACATTTTGAGAACCACTTCATCAAAGAAATAGTCAATTTTATTGCAATCTGAAGAGCAGTTAATAAAACCAAGAAACAAATGTAAAGGAGTAAGAAACTATTACTGTAATGTTCATATGTTAGCTCCCAAGGGTCAAGTAGTCTTGATTTTGTGGAGAGGAGCCTCAAGATATCTGTTCTTAGAAAAGATGGTGTAGGGGGCCGGCCTGGTGGCGCAGCGGTTAAGTGTGCACGTTCTGCTTTGGAGGCCTGGGGTTTGCCGGTTCGGATCCTGGGTGCGGACATGGAACCACTTGGCAAGCCATGCTGTGGCAGGCGTCCTACATATAAAGTAGGGGAAGATGGGCATGGCTGTTAGCTCGGGGCCAGTCTTCCTCAGCAAAAAGTGGAGGATTGGCAGCAGATGTTAGCTCAGGGCTAATCTTCCTCAAAAAAAAAAAAAAGATGGTGTAGTGCTTTCAGAACTATGTATTAGTTTTCTGTCACTGGATAACAAATTACCGCAGACCTGGTGGCATAAAACAACACACCTTTATTATTCATAGTTTCTGTGAGCCAGGAGTCTAGGCATTGGTTAGTTGGCTCCTCTGCTCAGGATCTCACCAGGCTGCAATTAAGGTGTCAGCTGGAGGCCAGCCCTGGTGGCCTAGTAGTTAAGTTCAGCATGCTCTGCTTCAGAGGCCTGGGTTCGATTTTTGGGTGCAGACCTACACTGCTCTGTTAGCGACCATGCTGTGCTGATGGCCCACATACTAAAAAATAGAGGAAGATTGGCACAGATGTTAGCTCAGGATGAATCTTCCTCAGCAAAAAAAAAAAAAGGTTGTCAACTGTGACATGTTCCCATCTGGGGATTGGGGTCCTCATCCAGGCTTGTGTGGTTGTTGGTAGAATTCAGTTCTTTCCAGTTGTAGGGTTAAGGCTCTTGGCTTCTACAGGTTACCCACGTTTCCCTCCCACGTGGCCCTCACCATAGGCAGTTCACATCATTGCTGTTTGCTTCTTCAAGGTGAGCAGGAGACTCTTCTCTAGACTGCTAAGGTGGAGACACGTTATATAATGAAATGTATCATGGAGGCGACATCTCATCACCCTTGCTGTATAATGTGTCCTAATCAAGGCGGTGGCATCCGTCACCTTTGCTATATTCTGTTGATTAGAAGCAAGTTACAGGTCCCACCCTCAAGGGAGCAGAATGAACCATCAAGGGGAAGGGATTTCTTATGCAAGGGTTTGACTCATTGGCGTTTACTTTAGGGTGTGTCTGCACAAATTGGAAGACAGAAAAGTATTTATTGAAAGATATTATGAGAGTAATGATTTCAGTATGTTGGATCCAGATAGCTCATGATTGTATTTGAGCCACAAAAGGGTGGTCTGGTTTAAAACAAAGTGGTTAATTTCATAGAATTCTTCCAAGATGACTCTGGAAGGACTTATAGTTTAGACCTTCCTGTTTATTACTGTGTTAATCTCTGAGTTTTATAGTCTCTTCATCTATACAATAGGAATAATCTACCTTTTCTATCTTACAATATCAGATACAAGAAGAGGTGTAATTGTCCTTTAGAAACTGTAAAACATCATATAAATGTAAACATGGTATTATTTATAGGGGAGGAGTAAGAGGAATTTCCTCTCCTGAAGTTGAAAGTTGCTGTGAAGTAGTTGGTGAGGGAATAGATTTGGCAAAGGGAGTGACACCTCCTCTCATCACTGATAGAAGAACGCTGTACTACTACTGAAATAAACATGCAGAGTAGTTCCTGCATTCATTCATTCATATGTGTTCAGGTGTTCCTCGAGCTCGGTCTGCTGGGTGCCAGAAGCAGAAAGGGTTAGATTGGGAAACTTTCTCCATTCTGTTAACTGATTCTTTATATCCGGATGCTCAGTGAGTCCCACACTTGTATGTGAAAGCCAACCCTTTAGACTGCTTGATATTTTTTGAGTGAGTAACAACTTTTAATAATTGAGACCCCTTGTTTTATGTTTTGTATTTAAGTAACTAGCCTGGAGGACTGCAATGCCATGGGTAAAGAACTCTGCCCAGGAGTGGTAGAGCTCATGTTGGCCACAATGGATTTGGCCCCTCTGAAGACTAAAACACCGAAATGTGATTAAGTCATGAGACCTCTCAGCAAGGACTGACCTCAATACCATACCAGACACTGAGCTTCATTGTGCAGGGGGAGAAAGGAAAGTTGACATTTATTTTCTCGCTCCTGAGTTTTTTTTTTTTTTTCCCTTTGAGGAAGGTTAGCCCTGAGCTAACATCTGCCGCCAGTCCTCCTCTTTTTGCTGAGGAAGACTGGCCTTGAGCTAATGTCTGTGCCCCTCTTCTCTACTTTATATGTGGGATGCCTGCCACAGTGTGGCTTGCCGAGCAGTGCCATTTCCACACCTGGGATCCAAACCGGTGAACCCCGGGCCGCCGAAGCAGAACATATGAACTTAACCGCTGTGCCATTGGGCCTGCCCCATCTCCTGAGTTCTTAAGAGAGGTTGATAATGTGTTTATTTCATTTTAGAGATGTCTGGAAAGTTGCTATGAGCAATAAATGTTATAATTTCATATAATGAACCTATTTGTGAACTAAAATCGGTTCTCTGTGGCTCTTCTGCTTTTTACTTCTAAAAACATGGAAGATTTTGAACTCAAGAATTTTGGAAATAATTTATCTTTTTTTTTTTTTTGAGGAAGATTAGCCCTGAGCTAACTGCTGCCAATCCTCCTCTTTTTGCTGAGGAAGACTATCCCTGAGCTAACATCCGTGCCCATCTTCCTCTATATAAGTGGGATGCCTACCCCAGCATGGCTTGCCAAAGGTGCCATGTCCACACCTGGGATCTGAACCGGCGAACCCCGGGCCGCCGAAGCGGCACATGTGCACTTAACCGCTGTGCCACCGGGCCGGCCCTGAGTTTGCCTGTATCTGAAGTGATTAACAATAACTGCAGTCTTTGAACTATTATTAGCTTGTACTCAAGCCACGTTTATGGATTACCACAGTTAACTAAAATATGTTTTACAAGTATAAAGTTCATATTTCAGATGGGTAAAGACAGGCCTTATATTAACAATCATTTGATAGTAAGAGTTGTGGTCTCCGTATATTGATTAGAAGACAGACAAAGCAGGGAAATGTGCTGCTAATTAGGGATGGTAGAGCGTTACTTGGGACAGTGGCCTCCGTCTGATTTGTCCAAAGCTCTGTGTTTAGTGCAAGGGTGTGTCAGTTCATATCAGTTTTCTTATCAGTACACAGAAGGGATTTAAAATATACTACTTGTATAAAGGAAGTACTTTTATGTTCAAGAAGGTGGTTTCATAGTTTTCCTTTCATTAGAGCCAATTTCCCTCCTAAATTAAGGGGAGACGCATTTCTAATATCCTTCTCAAAAATGGGCACTTCACAGCGTATTTTGGAGGTAGTTTAAAAGTCACTGGACTGTTCTTGGTCTGATCCATAATCATCTCTTGCCTGATGTACTATAACAGTCTTTTTACTGGTCTCTCCATTGGCATTTTTGTCCCTTTCCAGTCCATTTTCTACACTGTAATCAGTGTGATCCTTTAAAAACATAAATCAGGACATGCTTGGGCTTAGAATAAAATCCAGCTCGCTGTGGTCCCGTTAGGTGGTGTCTGCTCACGTCTCCAGTCTCATTTCGTATCACTCTTCCTTGCTCACTAAACTGTAGCTCCATTGGCCTTCCTCCAGTATTTCAAATATTTCTAGTGTTGTGGTCTTTGCACGTTTTGTTCTCTCTGATTGGAACGTGTCTTGGCATGCACCCTCTCTGTCCAGCACCTGTACACACTCCTCACACATGTACACTGCCACACATCTATTCTTTATTTTCTCTCTTTTTAGGTATAAATTACATACAAATGCACATGTCTCAAGTATATAATTTAATGAATTTTTTACATGTATATATATATATATATATATACACCCATGTAACTACCACTCAGATCAAGATATAAAATTGTTTCTAGTACCTCAGAAGGCCCCCATTCAGGCCCTCTCACCAAACTACTATTTTGACTTCTTTTGTCATAAATTAATTTTGTCTGTTTTTGAACTTCATATAAATGGAATCTATGACAGCATGTTCTCTTTAATGTCTCCTTTCTTTCACTCATAATTATGTTGCATACATTCTGTACCTGACTGTCTTCTCATCTTCGAGGACTCAGCTTGTGTCCCCTCCTTAGAGAAGCTTTCCTTGACCACTCTGACTAGGCACACTCTCTGCCCCCTTGTCCTTGTGCAGGACGTCCTCTTTATTTCCTTTACAGCGTTTACTACAACTTGTGATTTTTACATGTTTTCTTGCTTACCATCTATCTCACGTTAGACTGTGGAGTTGGTGAACATAGGAAACATTTTGATCTTGATCACCATTTTCTTCCCAGTGGCCTAGCAAAATTTTGCCTGGTAAAACCAAAGACACGTAATCCTAAATATTTATTGGCTTGTTGAATGAATGACTGAAGAATGACCTCTGCTTTATTTCCTGACTTGTACTGAAGTAAAAAAAAGTTTTGAAACGTTCTAACTGGCAAAATGTTATCTAAGGTAATTCTGGATTTTGTTAAGACTTTATGAAAATCTTTTCTTGTGGCGTGATAGATTAACTGCTGTAGATGACAGGGACAGTTCAGAATTCTGTACCCAAATAAAAATTATAAAATGTACTAATAGCAGTCTGGAGGGAAATGTTTAGAAGTTCTGCCTTGATCGGCTTTTTTACAGGGCCTTAGGTGAAGGCACCATTAGCATGACAGATTTACATGCTGAGACTTTTGGGAGGCATAGCTCTTACCCGCTCTGCTGTACACAGGGTCCCTGGGAGTGGAAATTGACTTGACAGCACTAACAGCAAGCTGTTACCTTGGATAACTGAGTCTGAGTCTGAAGAGGTCTGGAGAGAGTAGAAAGATGACGTGACTCCAGCAAGATGATTTTGTGGGGGGTGGGGATGAGGAAGATTGGCTCTGAGCCAACATCTGTGCCAGTCTTCCTCTATTTTATATATAGGACGCTGCCACAGCAAGGCCTGATGAGCCTGGGGTTTGAACCTGGGAACCCTGGGCCGCCAAAGCAGAGCACACGAACTTTACTATGCCTCCAGGCTGGCCCCAGATGAAATGTTAAAAGGGTAAATGTCGAGTCTTACACTTAGGTTCTAGCAGTCAACCTTGTATTGGCATAGAGAAAGGTGGCTTAGCAGTCCCTGGAAGAAAGGCCTATGAGGTTCAGGTGTCTGTTGTCTGCAGTACGATTTTGTTGCCATGGGAAATGAATAGGTTGAGCATCAGAGAAATAAGTTGTTGAGGAAGAGGGGTTTATAGTCGTGTTCTCTTTTCTACTCTTGTACCACTTGAAATGTTCCTTTTGCTGTAGATCACACCTTTTGTTTTTTAACATATTGGATTGTCTGGAGCTCAGGTTGTCATATTGTCAAACTGAAGCCCCCAGGCACCTGTTGTTGTGAGTAAAGTTTTATCAGAACTCAGCCATGCCCATTTGTTTACCTGTTTTCCGTGACTACTTTCCTGCTTCAGTGGCAGTGTGGAGTGTTTGTTACAGAGACCATATGGCCTGCAAAGCCTGAAGTATTTACTATCTGGCCTTTTCCAGAAAAAGCTTTCCAGCCTCTGGTCCAGAGAACTAGACCTAGTTGATGGAGATTAAACTATGGCAAAAGAGTTTGCAGCAAAAGGAACGTGGGATGTTGCAGAGAAGGGAAAGAGGGGCAGAGAGGGTTTAGGTGTGACAGGGAGAGCTGTCTTCCGGTATCCAAAGTGCTCCTGCTTAGAAGAACAACTGGGCCCTTGTATGCTTAACTTTGTGAGACAAAATGAAAGCAGGATAAAAAATATGGGGCAAGGAAAAGATTTTCTTAGTGTATAGAAGAATTCTTTTAACGTGGATTGGGTTGCTTCTGGAAGTAATGAGTTTTTTTTGTAAACAGAGGCATTTAAAAAGAGGACAAGCATGTAAAACAGATGACAGTTTTACCTGTTTGTGTAGGTGAGGGTCAGGCACCTGAGAACTAAACGTGCTCTGAACCCTTGTGGTTCTGGGGTTTTGCCTGGGGGTGGTGCCCTCAAACTCAGGCTGTGGTCCTCAAGCGTTTCTCCAGGGCGCTGGTTTAGTCTGGCCCTGCACATAGAGCCGGGCAGGTCACAGTTGACCTTAACAGTGGGTTGTCCACTTGGTTCAGGTATTGTGGTGTATACCAAAACATCATTCCAATGGAAAATAAAAATGTATTTAACAAGCATTAACAAATAACCTAAAGCTAGTTTAACACCTTTAGAAGTTCATGTTTTACTTATTTTTTCATGCATGTAGAAGGTTCGAGTCATTCTTCTTTCCTCCCATTAATTCACAAGGCACTTTCAAGTTTCTTTGTGCCAAGTGATATGTGACCTTGAAAAATACCCAGTTGTGTAAGGCTAGAGCAGAGTGTTCTTTAGGTTTACTGTTTGCCACCTTTTGTAATCTTAGACTAATCTTTCTTGCTATACTTGAGCTCATCAGCTGTTAGTAAATATAAAACATCCAGTTAGGCAAACTGACCTTCTTGTATTGAGTTCTGCATTCTTCTCCTACTTCTGCTGGTCCCCTGAACTAGAGATTTGAGAGTTAAAAGTTCAGAATTTAAAAAGAGGAGCTTTTCAAATCAAAATATCATTAGTTAAGGACCATCTTTTAGATCTAAGTTCAGATAATGGAAAGCTACTGAATGACACTCATTCAGTAAACATTTGAATTGAGAGCATTGTACTTTGTACACCATATTAGCTGTTCGTGTGATGTCAAACTGTTTTCTTCTGATTTGGACTTTTTACAACTTTTGTACTTTGCAGTAGTTGGGAGACTTGAAATGTTTGGTTTTCCAGTTTATCTGACCTGCCGGCTACATCACACAGTCTGGGTGGCCTTTTGTGAAGAGGAGCAGGCAGGGCACTCCTACTTTGTCATCGGCAGCCTTTAGGGGTTCATGTCGGTTCCATGTCCTCTGGTCGAAAGACTTAAATTCGGGCAGACTTAAGTCCTGGCAGTTGAGGACTCCTTCATTCTGCAGAGGGTCAGATGTAGTGGTATCTGTTATGTGGAAAAGCTTTATAAACTGTAGAGAACCATTCAGGAAGGGTAGATTTTAGTAAGAACACTAATACTCACCTAAGTCTGCTCCTGCTGAGCGTGGATGCAACTGCATAGCTTCTCACTCTAGCCAGCACAGGCAAACCATGTTCTTCCTCACTGTTTTCTTCCCACTGTCTATCTCAGACCTTTTTTCCGAGTTATCCCCTTTCAGTCAGAATGGATGGGAGAAGTGGAGGCTCTCAGATGTGGAGTCTGTTGAATCAGCATTTGACTGACTTTTTTTCGGGGGGCAGGGGGAGGATTAGCTCTGAGCTAACTACTGCCAACCCTCTTCTTTTTTTGCTGAGGAAGACTGGCCCTGAGCTAACATCCATGCTCATCTTCCTCTACTTTATACATGGGATGCCTACCACAACATGGCTTTTGCCAAGTGGTGCCATGTCTGCACCCAGGATCCGAACCGGCGAACCCCGGGCCACCGAGAAACAGAACGTGTGCACTTAACTGCTGCGCCACTAGGCTGGCCCCAGCATTTGACTTACTAGTTAACTCTCTTTGCTAGCAGTATTTTAAATGATTTCTCTTTATTTACTTTTGTGTTCCATCACACTTTTAAGTCGTGAAACACTTTTGAGAAAATATTTCTTGCATATTCATAAAACGTTCAGGAAGACATTTTGATTTTTAATTATGACTAAAAAAATTAGATACTCAAATGCTTACTACTTATTTTACATACATACTAAGCATAAATACAAAACAATCAAAACTTTTTTTTGTGTGTGAGGAAGATTGGCCATGAGCTAACATCTGTTGCCAATCTTCCTCTTTTTGCTTAGGGAAGATGGTCGCTGAGCTACCATCTGTGCCAGTCTTCCTCTATTTTGTGTGGGACCCCGCCACAGGATGTATTGACAGGTAGTGCTGAGTCCATGCCCGGGATCCGAACCTGTGAACCCCAGACGCAAAAGTGGAGCGTGTGAACTTAACTACTACACCACCCGGGCCGGAGCCTCAAAACTTTTTTCAGACGTTAGTTGACTAGTCTGACTAGACTAGTTGTGACATCCTTTAAATGTCAGATGGTTGAATTAGGTAATATTTCTACTCCCTGAGGGTGGAAATTGTCCCTTTAGTCTGTGTCCCTTCTTCCCCACATTAGTGGAGTGCTTCCTTCTTGCCTGGTACTCCAGTGTGTGTCTGATGAATACGTCGTTGACATGACTTTTAAAGTTTTACATATTTAGGCACAGATATTTGTTAAAATTTCCTTTGAATTTTTAATAAATAGCCCAATAATTGAGGAATAAACTTGATTACCACGGAACCCTAACCTGCTGTGATCTTCCTTTGCTTATTTATGCAATTCCTTTTCCTGCTATAAAGGGATCTGTCATTCCTGGTGCTCAAAGCACATGTAACAATATCTGATACTTTATAGCACTTACTGTGGGCCAGGTGCTGCTCTGAGTGCTTCGTGTATATTGTTAATTTATCTAATTCTTATGGTAATCCTTTGAGGTAAAGGCTACCATCCTCATTTCACAGGTGGAGAAAGGTTAAGGGCAGAGAGGTTAAGTAACTTGCCTAAGGTTGCACAGCTAGTAAGTGCATTCGTAATGGTGTCAAGGGGTAAAACAATAGATGCCTGTTAGTTGAGAAGGATGAAGGGGGTTGGGAAGGTCAAATGTGGCCATTATTTAAATGCACACAGTGAGCATATTACTGATCCTGCATAGTGAGAATTTATAAGCAACATAAATTTTTGTGCTGAAGCATTGTAATATTATAAAAGTTGAGTAAAAAGTATCTCACTGTGCTTGACCCTTTTTGCCCCATTTATATTGCTTCTGTGGTTTTGTTATTCAGATAAGGACATCATAAAAATACACGTTCTCCAGGTTATATTTGTACTGTTATTTTCATTGGAGAAATATTGTTCTGCTTGCTAGTACGCAAGGATTAACTCTGAATGTTTTCTTTCGTTTCTTAACAGTACAGTGCTGTAGATACCAATCCACTCTCTCTGTATATCATGCATCCATTCTGGAACACTGTAGTAAAGGTAAGATGACTAATTGGCATATACTTATGTTTTAGTAAGTTTTAAATATTTTAAACTATTTTCTGGGGTGTTACAGATACAACTGTCAGTTTAATAAGATATCTAGAGAAACTACCTCTCCATCCTCCTTTCCCTTAGTCACATACCTTTTGATATATCTCATTGTTGAAATGTAAGTTTATACTCTAGAATTTATCATTTTCGTAAAATGCCTTTTTAAGTTTTTTTGAAATAAGTGTAATGTTATGATTTCGGCGGCCTGGGGTTCAGCAGTTCAGATCCTGGGTGCGGACATGACACTGCTTGGCAAGCCGTGCAGTGGCAGGCATCCCATATATAAAGTAGAGGAAGATGGGCACTCATGTTAGCTCAGGGCCAGTCTTCCTCAGCAAAAAGAGGAGAATTGGCAGATGTTAGCTCAGGGCTAATCTTCCTCAAAAAAAAGAAAAGTTGATTATAGAATTATTTAAAATATAGAAAATAGAAGAAAGAAATGCTTATTTCTATGAACTGGAGATTATGGTTTACATTTAAATATATGTAATGTATAAACGATCTTTCAAATTTATAGCTTTTATTATGAGTTAAATTTGCATGTTATGGTGTGGTGGACAGAGAGTTTCCTCTACTTTAACTATTTTGTAATTATTTTGAAAAAAATAGGTATTTCCTACTTGGCTTGCTCCAAATCTGATCACCTTTTCTGGCTTTCTGCTGGTTGTATTCAATTTCCTATTTATGGCATACTTTGATCCTGACTTTTATGCTTCAGGTAAGATTATTACTTTAATATAAAGTTTAAAATGTCTAAATAGAGAAAAGTGAGATATGGTTATTTTCTGGTTCTATTAAGATGTTTATATTTCTGAAAAGTTTTGGATATTATAAGGGTATGTAAAATGTCAGAATTGGGTATAAAAGCTAAGTTGTATCTTCACAGTCTGTTTTGTATGTTTCCGTTAAGTTCTAGAAAGCAACAGGCTATTGAATCTACATAGGCTGTCTAAAAAGCAATGAGGTTTTGGTAAATAAAGAATAATTGGATATATAAGAAGATGGAAAATTAGGACCGTGAAACTTTGCCTGAAAATGAATATAAGCAGGGCCCAGCATACTTACCAATTCCAGAAATGTTTCTTCCCTTTTTTTAGTTATGGAAGAAAAAGCCCCATTTTTCTAAAGGGAATGTGATCTCTCTTTCCCTCTGCTCGACATCCGTGCTTACCTTTAGTAACTCCCGGTTTCCTCAGAAATGGTTCTTTGACTGTAAATATTTTTTGACAGAAGTCCGGACCCTTATTGGGAGATAGGAGAGAAGCACTTTTGGAGGCAGTTTCAGCCTGCTCCCGCCTCAGACCCCCATGGCTTCTTTCACACCTGTTCCTGCCTTCACTTTGTTCCGAGCCCAGCTTCTGCCCCAGGCCTTCAGAGAGAGTCTGGAGCGGATTTAGGATGAGGGGGGATAAGTGGGAGACAGTTTATTTGTATTGCTCAGCCAGTTGATAGAGTTGAGAGGAATAGAAAGATGGAAGTAGATGAGGATTTTTTGAGCTCTAAATTAGAGAATATGTTTTTCAATAAGAATACTTATAAATGATGTAGTCAGGAATTATAGTATGGTAATGCCTCTGTGTTGTGGGTTCAGCATACTTTTGTAGACTGACCTGGAAAAATTAACAATCACTGACAATGGTGTTTTTGTATAAAAATTTGGAGTTTCAAATACTTATGACTTTTGATATTATAGAAATTCTGAATATTGAAACTATACATATGCCTAACTTTATCAACTAAAATTTTTAGCCGTGGCTTCTGTACATGTAATGAAATGGTAATTGAAAGTTGTAAAGTACCACATGAATAATAAATAAGATTAAATTTCATTAAGCTTGGTTTTGATATTAAGTAGTTTTTAAAAAGTTTATATATTAATCCAAAAGTTTATCTTCGTAACTAGAAATATTTTCTCTGACTACTCCATGGGGCCAGCCCGGTGGCTCTGCATAAGTTCACACGTTCCGCTTTGGTGGCCTGGGGTTCGCCGGTTTGGATCCTGGGTGTGGACCTGGCACCGCTTGGCAAGCCATGCTGTGTTAGGCATCCCACATGTAAAATAGAGGAAGATGGACACGGATGTTAGCTCAGGGCATCTTCCTCAGCAAAAAGAGGAGGATTGGCAGCAGATGTTGGCTCAGGGTTAACCTTCCTCAAAAAAAAAAAAGAGAACTAAAATGTGTACGTATTGTATATACTTCCCCAAATCATAGAACTTGAAGGATCAGATAAACCATCTAGTGTCAGTATATTCGGGAAATGGAAGACAAGAAAGGTAAAGAAAGGTTAAATGATATATTCAAGGTCACGCTGCTGGCTGATTACAGAGCCAGGACTAGAACCCAGACCTCCTGATTCTCAGTTATTCTGTCTATCAGGGTCCAGACATTTCAGAATGATTCTGATGCCAAAATCATCCATTTGAGGTGTGATCTAAACCCAAATCAGGAGGTCTTTTGTTTAGCTAATTAATAATAGAGTGAGAGTATGGCTTAATACATGTTTGTAGTTTAATCATAAACAGTGAGGATCAGATTAAATTCCAAAACCATTTTTCATTCCAGGTACATAGGTAATTTTCAAGTAAAGATGAACAGTCTGTCTGAGTTAGGATTAAAGCTCAAAATAGATGCCTATTTCTTATGAGGGGTTGGGCACTTACTTTTTTGTCAGAGTTTACTGATATATTTTAATGTTTACCCAGTTCTGCCTTCAAAATATATTGTAAAGTACTTTAACTTCTATTTACTAAATAGAAACATTTCTCATTAGCAGTGTATGCAATGATGAGAAAAGTTGTACTTAGACTGTATTGAAATTTGAGCTGTTTTCCTTTGCAGCACCAGGTCACAAGCACGTCCCCGATTGGGTTTGGATTGTAGTGGGCATCCTCAACTTCATAGCCTACACTCTAGGTAAGCAGTTGGCAGATACTCGTTTTAGTCCATGGCTGGTGAAGCTGTCAGCAAGGATAGTTGACATTTTCTCCTGTGCTTAATCAAATTAACTTAATTAAATTAACCACTAAATTAACATTTTTCCCTGTGCTTAATTCATTTTAACTAGGGTTTAGTAATATCCTTTTCAGTTTTATAAATGTTTTTGAGTTTCTCTGAAAAATATTGTCATTCATTGCTAGGGATTCAAAGAATAAGATGGGAGTTGGCAAACTACCACTTGCGGACCAAATCTGGCCCGTTGCCTGTTTTGTCAGTAAAGTTTTATTGGAGTGCACCTATGCTCATTCCTTTGCATATTGTCTGTGGCTGCTTTCCTGCAGCGAAGACACAGTTGGGTAGTTGCAGCAGAGACCGTATGGCCCACAGTGCCCAAACTATTTACTGTCTGGCCCTTTACAAAAAATATTTGCCAACCTCTGGAATAAGATATCATTTTTGCCTTAAGTTTGGGAAGCAGGACTGACATATCAAATAACTGCAGAATACTGAGAGAGATGCTATAATAGAGCACAGTGGGAAAACAAATACGGAAGGGATCAGTGCTTATTTGGTGGTGGGAGTGGTGACGGAAGTCTGTGCTAGGCCATAGGGGAAACTTTAGTAAAAAGTTAGAAAGAGGCAGAGGCTTTTGTACACTTGTTAAAGATGAGCGTGTTTTAAATTCTGCTCCTATTCAACCAAATGGCATTGGTTTCCAAGGAGTGCGGGAGGAGTAGGGGAAAGGTGTGGGTAGCCTGTGGGTGCTGACTTGTCACAGCATGTCATGAGAGCCTTTTGATATACTGTACCATCTACCTGTTTCAGGTCCATAATTCTGGCAAAAATCCTGACCTAACATCAACTGTTTGTTGCAAAACCTGCCTTGAACTAACATGAGGCAATTTATAATCTTTCTTTATTCTACTAGTGTGACTATTTTGCTGCAGAAATATTAATGTGTTTGATCACAGAATACTCTCTAGGTCCTACGGGGGATTTTCATAGCAGTATTTGTCCTGAATTACCTTTCTTGAAAACAAACATTCTGAAATGTATTTAGACCCTACCCAGACTTGTGGAGCGGTAATGTTCAGTGAGAAGATGTATAAAGCCTAATAAATATGTAGTTTGTGAATTCAGTATTTGTCATAACTGCACAGGAGTTTCACTGAAAATAGGAAATTAAGCCGGCAAATAATGAGAAGAGACTTTTAGGAAACATTTTAGCTACTTACGGGCTACTTTAACTGCTTAAGAGATCTGCAGTATTTGGCAGGTGCTTGGGATTCATCCTCTTTACCACAAACTGAGCTAGGCACTGGGGACAATACTCTGGTGAGCAAGATAAATACAGTAATTATAAGATTCTTAATTCCTTAAATCTCTGTCTTGGGGCTGGCCTGGTGGTGCAGCGGTTAAGTTTGCACGTTCTGCTTAGGTGGCCTGGGGTTCGCGGGTTCGGATCCCGGTTGCGGACGTGGCACCACTTGGCAAGCCGGGCTGTGGCCGGCGTCCCACATATAAAGTAGAGGAAGATGGGCATGGATGTTAGCTCAGGGCCAGTCTTCTTCAGCAAAAAGAGGAGGATTGGCAGCAGTTAGCTCAGGGCTAATCTTCCTTGAAAAACAAAACAAAACAAAACAAAACCCCAGAAACTTAAATCTCTGTCTTTACAATTACCCTAATTCTGATGCACTTAAGTTAACAAAACTGTTTCTTTGGGAGAGAAACTGAGACTCTTGATAATTCAGACTGTTCTTCATTTTTAACTACATTTTACCATTCTCTCTGTCTCTTTCTCTCTCTCCCTCTTCCCCTCCTTTCTCTCCTCCCCTCGTCCACCCTCCGTTTCCTCTACCTCTCCAGCATCCTCTGTTCCTGCCCTTAAATGAGGGAGTTCCAGAGTTCCACTGTGCTTTATCTTTAGCCGCCTCTTTCACCTCATTGCCTTGGTAATGCTGATTCTTTTTTTTTTTTTTGAGGAAGATTAGCCCTGTGCTAACTACTGCCAGTCCTCCTCTTGTTTTGCTGAGGAAGCCTGGCCCTGAGCTAACATCCATGCCCATCTTCCTCTACTTTATATGTGGGAAGCCTACCACAGCATGGCGTGCCAAGCGGTGCCATGTCCACACCTGGGATCTGAACCGGCGAACCCCGGGCCACTGAGAAGTGGAACGTGTGCACTTAACCACTGCGCCACCGGGCCGGCCCTGTAATGCTGATTCTTAACACTATTGAGAGGACTCCCCTGTTTATGTCTAGCTCTTATCTATCTTCCGAGTTGCTAGTGAGTACCCTTAGATTGAGTTGTTTGACATTACACTGTGGATATCCTGCCAACACTTATAATTTCAGCATCTAAAATTGTACGCAGCATCTTTTCTATCAGTCTTGCTCCTTCTTTGGACTTCTTTATTTCTGTTAACACTACTGCTCTCCTGGTTACCCAGACGGGAAATTTTGAAGATGGTCTTCTTGTCCTTTGGCTTCACCTCTCATTTCTGCTGCGTTGTCACTTTTACTTTCTTAATGTCTCACCTGCCCCCAGCTTTTCCTTCCTGCTGCATTCTGTCTCAGTTTAGGCCTATTCATTTGTGTTCCTCGCTCCAGCCTGTCGTTTGCACTGATGTCAGGCGGGTCTTCCCGAAGCTCCTCATTGCTTTCACTCTTGTCACTTCCCTACTCAGATGCTGTTAGCAGCTCCTCATACTCCCTAAACTGACTCAGACCTCCTTTCTGGCCTCAGTATCCTGCCCTCTTCACATACCAGTTTCTAGTCAGACTAAACTACTTGGCATTCTCGGAACACGCTTGTGGTTTTCCACCTCGGTGTTTTTGCTGATAGCACTCCCTCCTCTTGAAATGGCATACTCCTTTATCTCTTACCTACTGAAATCCAGCTCGTTCTTTATGTCCCCACTCAGATTTCACCTTGGCTGGAAAGCCATTCTGGATTGTCCTAGCCTGAAGAGAACCTGTCCCTTTTCTGTACTCTTCTATGGTTTGTGATATACCATATCTTTAATTATCATGTTTTGTCTCCTTTCTCAATTGTAAACACACTGAGGGCACAACTTATTCTAAGATTCTTATAATCTTCACAACATCAAGACCAGTGCACTGCACAGTTTCAGTAAATGTAATTCTTATATTTACTGAACACCTACTATGTGCAAAGCCTTCTGAAAGCTCTTAAAATTGTGGAGGCAGCACAGTTGTGAAGAAGTGACTATAATGTCAAACAAGGTGAAATAGGTGTTATGACTGAAGTACAGAGTGTTTTTGAATCCTAGAGCAAGAAGTGGTTAGAGAAATTGTAATAAATATTCATTATTTATTATTCAAATCTTATTCATTTTTCCTATCATAAGTCTTGAGAATTTGTGGCTAGTGGAACAACTCAATTGTTAGGTAGATTTGGAGGAATTCAGAGTCCAACCAGAATGCTTCTTCCTCAGATCTAAAATTGACACCATTCAGTATAATATAATGTGTTTTAATTTTCAAAGATTAAACTTTGAGAAATTACGGATTTTGTTTCTTGAATCTTTATATTGTAGGACGTAAAGGTTGGATTTTTATAGTACTGGCTGGTAGCTATACTTTAGTTAATTAACATTCCTTTGATATGCTGATTTGTTTTGTCTTGTTTTTCTCCAGTTTATTAGAGAAGACTTTCTCCATACTAGTACAGCTGTTGACCTTTTCCCATGGTCCTGTGTTTTGTTGCAGATGGTGTGGATGGAAAGCAAGCCCGTAGAACCAATTCTAGCACCCCTTTAGGGGAGCTTTTCGACCATGGCCTGGACAGTTGGTCATGTGTTTACTTTGTTGTCACTGTGTATTCCATCTTTGGACGAGGATCATCTGGTGTCAGTGTGTTTGTTCTTTATCTCCTGCTATGGGTAGTTTTGTTTTCTTTCATCCTGTCTCACTGGGAAAAGTATAACACAGGGATTCTTTTCCTGCCGTGGGGATATGACATTAGCCAGGTGGTAAGTATGTGTTCTGCCTTAAATTTTCAACGTTGCCATGAATTTTGGGGGAAATTTTTGTCATTTCTTCTTTATTGCCCTTAGGCTTTTTTGGTTAGAATTGATGTGTGCTTTAAAAGATTTTTAAATTTTATTTTATATTATTTTTACTTATTTATGGAAAATTTCAAACATAGATAAAAGTAGAGAGAATAGTATAGTGAACCCTTTTGTACCTATTGCTTAGCTTCAGCAGTTAACACATGGCCAATCTAGTTTCACGTGTACCCTTACTCACCCCCCTCCCAATTATTTTAAAGGAAATTCTTAACATTATGCGATAAATATTTTACTGTATATCTCTAAATGGTAAGAGCTCTGTTTAAAAAGCATAGTCACAATGCCTTTTTACACCAAAAAATGAACTGTTTCTTAATAAACGTTCATTTGAATCGGTGATTTTGTAAAGAAACATATGCGCATATAATTAAATTGTTGGCTTTTTGTCTTCATTGCCAAGTTTTCAATGAGTAGAGAGATTTGTTTTCTCTTACTTAGAGGCTTGCTATCAACTCTCCCTGTCTTTGAATCCCGGCTTTTCGTGTTGCCATTTTGCCCATTTGCACCTAAAGCTCCAGGAAAGAATCAGAAATTGGAGTGTGTCGGAAGAAAGTGATTAGGTGGGCAAATTGGATCATCTTATGGCTTAACCAATTTATGAGGTGCCTTAAAGTGTTCCAAATGACGGCCAGTTGCTAGCATTGTCTAGAAGTTAGTTATTTTATGGCACTCTTGGCTGAAAAAATATATTTTAAAGGCAAGAAGACTGCCACAATATCAAATGTAAGCATATTTCTTGCTGTTACTAAAGCTGTTTGCTAGACTTATGTCGCATAAAGCATGGACTCCCTGATCTTTCCAGCTGTTAATGCTTCTGTATGCTTTTGTCTGCATTTTCTTTTTAGACTATTTCTTTTGTCTACATAGTGACTGCGATTGTGGGAGTTGAGGCCTGGTATGAACCTTTCCTGTTTAATTTCTTATATAGAGACCTATTCACTACAATGATTATTGGTAAGAAGCTCCATGTTGAAGCCTATTTTAACATCACTTTGTTATCAAAACTAGTGTTTGATTATAACAAGCAACAACCCCCTTCCCTCTCCCCATGCCCTCCAACAAGCAGAACGGCTCTACAACCCTGCAGAGTTTCATCCAGACTGTTAAGGAAATAAAGTTTCTGTGTTTTTTTTTTTTGTTCAGCACCAAGCTATTTCTGGTCAGAAGGAAATACCACAATAGATCACACAAACCTTGTAAACTATTCAGATTCATCTAGACTGTATCAGAGGATCCACATGTACCTGGACGTTTTGATACAGATCTCATACTATCTCAAAATTGAAGATTATTATTTGTAGGAAATAGATTAGATGAAACATAGAGATTATACTATATCCACTCCAAAAATTGAGCCTCTGTTTCTCAGATACCCTCCTTCTTTATGCCGCTGAATTCTAGGTACAGGTTTTTGATCGTGCAATGTTTCCCTTTTGATTTTAGCCAAAGGGGATATCTACAGGATGACTGAGTAGGGAGAGTGTTTTCTATGGAAAGATAGAAAGAGGAGGGGTAATCTAGGTTGCTATTTTGAGATACCAGGAATGTCGCTAAGGACCTTTGTAGAAGTGAAAAAGCATACTTGTTGGCTATTGCTCTCTTCCCTTATCTAAAAAAATAACGTTCTTTCTTTCTCCGTCGAACCTTGGTAGCAGAACGGGAATTGGGTAAGGCTTAGGAGCAGCTGGGAAGATAGCGCATTAGGCAGTGGCTTTCAGAAAAGGAGTGGTTTGGGCCCTTTTCTGTGCCTCTGGACTGCAGATATTTTTAGGGACCCTGCTGGACTATACCAAATGTTCATTTTAGGGTACCTGTGTAAACTTATTTCTTTACCTTGAAAAGTCTGGCTATTTTTCATCTCCTACCATGTTGTGAATCTTTTGCTGTAAGCCGCTTGTCCTATGGCAGGTTTGCTGCATTTTACATTTAAATGTTAAATTTAAAGGTAAGATGAAATCCTCTGATACATGTGATATGTTTTTGAGTGTTAAGTGAGTAGTTCAGTAGGCACATATTTTCTTTGTAGTTTATAAGTTTGTCTGAATTTTTCCTTCTGAAATAAAACAAAAGCCCACATTTCTGTACAAATGCATAAAGCAGCTTCTCCAGTATAGTCATGTGCCACGTTAAAATGTTTTGATCAATGAAGGACTGCATATTATGATGGTGGTCCCAAAAGATTAGTACATGTAGCCTAGGTGTGTAGTAGGCTATAGGTTTGTGTAAGTACACTTGAGGATGTTCACATAATGATGGAATCACCTAATAATACATTTCTCAGAAGTATCCCCATTGTTAAGCAACCTATGACTACTAGATTTGAGCAGACTTAAATAGACAGAAGGGCTTAGAGCCTAAGCTACTTAATTTCTGCTGATAAAATTGATGGTGCTGATGTTAGAGTGGCTGGTGTGGACTAGAGCCTCAAGGTGAGACAAGGGATGATAAAAGGTTGGTAGAAAGTGAGGTGGCTCCTGTTTGCCATTATGGAAGGTTGCCTTTGGGTGTAACAGACTGGCTGCCAAGATAGAGAGCAGGATTCCCCCTCTCACTTTTTTTCTCTTTTTATTATGAAAAAATTTAAACATCTGTATTCCTTCTAGTCTTTCTATTTTTATATAATAAATTCCTATGTACAATCACCTAGCTTCAGCAGTTTTCAATACCAAGGCCAACCTTGTTTCAAATGTACCACTACCCTCTAACCTCTGGGTTATTTTGTAACATATAGTCTTTTATACTCAATCGCACATTTACCATTTCTGCTGCACTTACTTCCTTTCTGTATATCTGACTTACTGTGTGATGTTCTTTCCCAGAAGTCTGAGGGACTTCCGTTAGCATTTCTAGTAGTGCGGGCCTGGTAGCAATGTATTCTCTCAGTTTTTGTTTATGTAAAAATGTCTTGATTTGGCCTTTATTTTTTCTTTCAGCATTTTGAATATGTCATTCTAATGTCCTCTGGCATCTTTTGCTTCTGAGTCAGCTCATATGTCGTTGTCACCCTGTATGTAATGTGTCATTTTTCTCTTGTTGCTTTCAAGATTCTCTCTTTGTCTTTCAGAAGTTTGACTGTGATGCACCTAGGTGTGATTTTCTTTGTCTTTGTTGGTGTTTGTGGAGCTTGTTAGATCTGTAAGTTAATTTTTTTTGCTAAATGTGGGAAGTTTTCAGCCACAGTTTATTTCTTCAGATATTTTTCCTGTCTCTCTCTCTCCTCTCTTCCTGGGACTCCACTTGTGTGTATGCTAGCCTCTTTCACTTGATGTTGTCCTATAGGTAATTTTATGAGGCTTTCTTCAGTTGTCTTTAATCTCTTTTCTCTATTCTTTGTAGTGATAATTTCTGTTAATCTAGCTTTAAGTTCACTGCTTTTTTCCTTCTGCCATCTCCAGTCTGCTGTTGAGTCCATCTAGTGAATCTTTCATGGAACCTGTGACTTAAGTTGTTTTACTTTTCAGTTGTAGAATTTCCATTTGGTTCTTTTCATACTTTCCATTTCTCTGTTGAGATTTCCTATTCATTCATTCATTGTCACCATATTTTCTTATAGTTCTTTGAACATATTTGAAATAGCTGCTTTAAAGTCTGTCTACCAAATCCCGCATCTGGGCCCACTTAGAGTTAGTTTCTATTGACTGCTTTTTTCCCCGTTTCTTTGCATATTTAGCACTTGTTTTTGTTGCTGAAAACTGGACATTGGAAATAATGTTTGTAGAGACTTTGGAATCTGGTTTGTTTTTTTTTTCCTGCTTTTTCTCCCCAAATCACCCCAGTACATAGTTGTATATTTTAGTTATGGGTCCTTCTAGTTGGGGCATGTGGGATGCTGCCTCAACATGGCCTAATGAGCTGTGCCATGTTGGCACCCAGGGTCCGAACCAGCAAAACCCTGGGCCACCCAAGTGGAGTGCCTGAACTTAACCACTCGGCCCTGGCGCCGGCCCCTGGAATCTGTTTTGTTTTGTTTTTCCTGAGGAATTTTGCTTCTGTTCTAATAGGCATTTAACTTGTTGGGATTCAGACTGAGAACTCTTGTCTCCCTCATGGTGTGCAGTAGCTGATGTCTCTGTTCAGTTATTTTCAGCTGCTACTCTTTTAGTCTGGTCCCCTGGGGATCTCCCTTGTGTCTATATAGTTTAGCATTTGCCAAAGATGTGGGCAGAGTTGATACTGAGATTTTGGTGTTCATCCTCTCTAGTTTCCATATTTCTGGGGTTCCCCCTCCTGAATCTTCAGTTGCTCTGCCAGCGCTTGTGTTTTCTGGCTTCTGACATCTCAAGCCTCCTGCAGCCCATGCCGAGTGTGGATTAGAAATGCACTTAGTGAAAGACATAGCAGACACACAGACTCACCAGGAGCACCTCTGTCTTTCACAGACAGTGCCTCCTCTAGTTTCTGCCTTCTTTTTCATCATGCTCCCTGGGGTCTCCTGTTTGCCTGCTTAGTTTAGCAGCCAGCCAGGGATTTGGGTGGAGTTTGTACTCAGATTTTGAATCTCAGCCTTGCTACATCTCTCTCTCTTCTAATATACACCCCACCCTCCCCCCCCGCCCCCGCCCCTGCCCCTTAGATTTCCGGTTTCTCTGCTGCTCTAAGCTATAGTATCTGCCTCCCCAGGCTGGTTAGGAAGGCTGTGGCTTTCCAGCATCGGGGCTGGGATGGGAGGCAGGCAGGGAAGCCTCACACTTGGAGTTGCTCCTCAGTGTTTCAAGTGTCAGTGCTTCTCAAGTTCCTGCCTGCCTCTGATTATTTTCTAGTGCCTTCAAGTAGTTGTTTTTAATATTTCTTGTCTAGTTTTAAGCATTTAGTGAGCGTTCAGATTTCCGTAATTGTCTCAGATGTCCTGTTACAATTGATGTGCTTGTGTAGCCACCACCCAGGGCCTATACACTGCATTTGGTCAATAGGTCTTTTCTGTCTCTCTCAGTCAATGTAAGTTTACCCTTTTTTTCTTTGCAGTTTTTTTTTGAAGGAGAAGGTGAGTCATTTGGCCTATGGACCTCTCGCATTCTGCATTTTGCTGACTGCATCCTCATTGTGTCATTTAACATGTTCTTCTGTCTCTTGTTTTTCTTATAAACTAATAGATCTGGTTAGAGATAAGTTTGATTTTTTTTGTGGCAACAGTACTTGTTAGGTACTGGTTCTTCCTATTGCATCACATTAGGAGGCACAAAATATCTAGTTGTCTCTCTTTTTGTGATGTTAATAGTGATCAGAGGGTTGAGGTATTGTATGTCTCTTCCATCTGTTAGAAAGTTTTGCATCAGCTCTTCACCTAATGGTATTAACAGACATTGTTGATTGTTGCTTACGAATCCATTCTTTGAGTGGATAGCTAGGGGAATAAAGTTCTTTTTTTTTTTTTTAATAAAATACCTCATAAATTTCATACTGATAATTCCAAATAAAATTTGATGATACATATTTTTTGCTTAACTTCATTGATCTTACTTTTATACCTCCTTTAAACTCTTGACAAAAGTCTTTGTTTTCAACAACACAAAATAATTATTTATTTGCTTTATTCCACAAAACACACACAACAGTCTCAGCACATAGTACCAAAATCTGCAACAATATGATTACTGAAAATTATTTTTTGCAGTTACATTTGTCCTTATGGCTTTTCCCACTAGAGATTCCCAGTCTGTGGTCGTGCCACCAGCTGTGGATATATGTACATTTAAGTTTGTTTCATTTTGCTTGTGATTTTTAGGGATTACTTTTTCTTTTAAAATTTATTTTTCCTTTATAATTATATAACATAATCACGTGATTACAAAGTCAAATCTGTGTATCAAACAAGGTATATTAAAAAAAAGTCCAGCTTCTATCACTACCCTAATCCTCTCTTCCATCTCTTAGTTTTTAATTTTTTGATTTATCTTTTCATTGTTTCCTTCTTAATATAAGTAGGGGTATGTGTCTGTGTGTGGTTTTATCCCCCCTTTCATAGATTAATGGTAGCATGCTATATATATTTTACTACACTTGCCTTTTGTCCCCCTGGTAGACTATCCTAGAGAGCACTGCATGGTATGTATAAGGATCTTCCTCCTTCCTTCTTGCAGCTGCCTGGGTCTTCATTGTGTGGATCTACCTTAGTTTATTCAGCCAGCCTCCTCCTGGTGGACATTTGGGTTATTTCCAGTCTTTTGCTGTTATACAAATTGCTGGAGTGAAGAGTCTTGTATATATATGTTTTTCATATTTTTGCCAGGATATTTTTGGAGGAGATCTCTAGAAATAGAATTGCTAGTAAAGGACCCGTGTGTAGTTTCACTTAGTATATTCATATTTCCTTCCATATGGGTTGTATGGTTTTGAATTCCCACCAGCCACATGTGAAAGTGCTTGTTTATTTACAGTTTTACCAACATAGAATATTGTCAAATGTTCAGATTTTTGCCAATCTGATAGGTAAGAAATCATAAATCCATATAGTTTTAATTTGCATTTCTCTTATTATGAATGGACTTTTTTATTGTTTGAGAGCCATTTATATTTCTTTTTTCTGTATATTCTTTATATCTCTAGCCAATTTTTATTATAGGATTGTTAACTGTTTCCTTTATTTTTAGAAGCTCTTCATATATTAGATATATTAATCCTTTATTTTGATATAAATGACAACTTCTCCCTTATTTGTTGTCTTTTTTACTTTTCTTAAAGTGCTTTTTGTCTTGGTGGTTTTAATTGAAGTTCTCTTTTGATAAATAAGCCTGGAAATGTAAGGAACCAAAATATTTTTCGTGACCCTGTTATCCTTGGTGTTTATCTCATCCCACTCAATCCTTTTTTATGAATTCTACTCTAATTTTCTTATAGTTTTTAGTTTCCTATATTATGAAGTCATCTGGCCCTTCCTATGGTGGTATGAAAAGTAGGACTACATATATGTGGGTTCTACCACTATTATTATATAGAGTTTAATAGATAAGTATTTAAATTAACAGTTAGGTACTCTTTACAGAAAGTACATTAATGCTATTTAGAGAAGAATAGAAGATGCAGTGTTTCTCTTGGGCAGCCTATATAGAGCCCAAGCTTCTATGTGCTTACTATACTCAAAGCTATTTCAAGATGTTTAAAACTAAAAATACTCTTGGTAGCAAGTCATTTGCAACTTTCTTTCAGCTTATTTGCATCACCTCAGAGCTACAAATGATTCTGGGTTAATTCATTTAGCCATGCCTCCCTCCCAGTGTTTCCCAGCTTGATATGGAGTAAGCTGCTAAAATTTCTCAGGACATCAGCTTGTCTTCTCCTTCCTTTTCCTTAAGATTTCCAACTTGGGGATCTTTGTTCCAGTTGGCCTTAGAAGTAGTAGAGTAACTCATCTTTTGAGATGGGGTTTCTCTTTGGTGGATTCCAGTTTTTCCGTCTGTTTTTAGCAAAATGTCTAAGTAATTGTTTTGAAGGAATGCTTTTCTGTCTTTGCTTCTTAAAGTCATAACTGCACTGACCCTCCCCACCCCCCAAGCCAAGTAAAATCACCAGGAGTCCAGAGTGGACAAACTAGGGCTAATATGTTGAGCAACAATGAAATATCCACATGAAGTGTCCTGAAAGTTGCCAGTGTATTGATTTGGAGTTTGAACAAGAGAAAGATCAGGAATTTACATCTCTATAGATCATAAAATCAGAGAATTTTAAAGATGCAAGGGACACTAGAAAGTCATTTAACCCATCTTCATGGTACAACTGTGGAATCTGAAGCTTGGGGAGATTATCTGATTTGCCCAAGAGCACACAACCAGATTTTGGAATTATCTGCAGGAAGCTTGTAGGTAAAGCTGTCAGAGGGGATTCTTTGAGGGAGAGTAGAAACACAGTCAAACGCCCAGTTAGGCATACGCAGGAGATAGAGTTGCTAATAAAGGACATCAAATGTAGTGGTTGGATGACTAGCAGGAACATGGGGAGAATGGAATCACCAAGGTAAAAGGAGGAAAGAGCTGCAAGTGGATAGTCAATGAGTCATCTCACTGAGAGGTCAGGAATGAGGAAGAGATGTTGAATCTGATTGTTAGGGGAGTTTGGTAAATTGCAAGAGTACAATTTCTGCAGAGGGGAGGCGGAATGAATAAAAGAGTGTTGAGGAATTGAAGGCAACAGAAGAGTTTTGCGAGCGAGGGGAAATAGAATAAGATAGTAGATAGTGAGGGCAGCAGAATCAATGGTAGGGTTGTTGGGAAGGCCACCCTTATTTTCAGGTTTGAGGGAGAAGAACTGGTGTATGGGTAGGGATGGGGGAAGAAATTAAGAATGCTGGGGAGGTAAAAATAAGTGTCAGTGGGAAGCAGCAGGATCCATCCATTGTCCCCTCTTCCAATAGCTCACACTTACTGTGCAGTTTATTTGCTGTATACCAGGTACTGTTCCGTGTGTCTTTATGTGTAATAGCTCGTTTAATTCTCAAAACCCTATGGATGGCAATATTACTATTATCTCTATTTTATAAAAGAGGAGACTGAGGCACTCAAAGGTTAATTTGTCTGAGGTCATATAACCAGTTAGTGGTACAACTGAGATTCAAGCCCAGTCTGACTCCTTCTCTGCTCTGAATCCCCAAACTGTACTGCCTGCCACTCTTCCAGTCGTGAGCATTGTTCAGAAATGCATTTAATTTCACTACAGAAGTAAACCTGGACCTGAAAATTGTTGGATCTAAAAATATTACATATTTTATGTATTCAGTTATTATAAAAATCGCTCTTGAATAATAATTCATGATAATTTAAATATTCTTCCCTTTAGGTTGTGCGTTGTGTGTGACTCTTCCAATGAGTTTATTAAACTTTTTCAGGTAAGTATTTTATTTTATTTTATTTTTGAGGAGGATTAGCCCTGAGCTAACATCCATTGCCAATCCTCCTCTTTTTCTCAGGGAGACTGGCCCTGAGCTAACATCCGTGCCCATCTTCTTCCACTTTATATGTGGGACGCCTACCACAGCATGGCGTGCCAAGCGGTGCCATGTCCACACCCAGGTTCCGAACCGGCGAACCCCAGGCCACCGAGAAGTGGAACGTGTGCACTTAACCACTGTGCCACTGGGCCAGCCCAGTATTTTATTTTTTTATTTGGCAAGAAATATGAAAATCCTTAGAAGTTGTTAATTAGATGAATTTTAAGATCTGTTTTTCTCTTGGAATGTATACATTTTGAGAATGTCACGAAATCTGTATTTTGAATCTAGATTGAAGTTAAGGTAATTTACGCTATTTATGGTGGCTTGTGTAGTCAGTTCAACCATAGCACAAAACTACTAGTTCTTTTGTCATAGTTTTGTGCTTACCAAACACACTTCGAATTTGTTATTTTTTGTGAGTGAATCAGGAGGGAGTATGTTCCTCTCGAATATTGATAGGTTTATATTTATAGTTATATTTATACACATAAATTGATTATGTGTAAGTTTAGTTAGCATGGCCATAAAATAAAATTTCTGAACTTGTGTAGTTTAGCACCAAACCTTGACCTGTGCTGACTCTTCTTAACTAGCACTCTATAGAAATTCCTGCCTGAGGAGTAGGGTAGGCGGTGGGGAGGGGAGTTGCCTGGGTGAAGTTTCATTTCTCTGATCTGTGCACTTCTCCACCTTTGCTCAGCCACCCTGGATTTACTTATGTGACCTGAATATATTTTGCTTTCTCCCCTCAGTAATTTTTCTCCCACTATTTCCTCTACTACTCTTTCCTCTACTTGAAACACTTTCGTGTACTTCCCACTTCATCCTTCAGCTCTCGGATCTGTCATGCGGAATCCTATACATGTTAAGCCAAGCTCTATGGAACTGTCCTTATTTATGGCTGCTGGCAATCATTCATAGAACCATAAAATTTAAAGCTCTGAAGGCCTTAGAGATTGTTTGAGTCATATCCTCTTCATCTTGTAAAGATGAGGTCCTGATGGTCAGTATCTTGCCCAAGATCATGTCGTCACTGACAGAACCAGGATTAGAATTTGGGCCCTGTTCAGATGAGCAGACCTTGGGGTACCACCCATGAGCCCAGAGACACTTAGGTGGGTGCTGGGCGGTTCTAGATTGGTATTGCTGTATCACTTTGTATCATAGTAGCACTATGAGGTCCTCTTCTAGTATTGTTTTGTGTTCATTTTATTTTCTCCATTAGAATATAATCTCATAGAACAAAGACCAAGTTTTATTCATAATGCATTCCAGGGGAAGAAAATGGGACTAGGGGTCAGAAGACTTATGTTCTAGTCCTGGCCCTGCCCCTTGGTAGCAAGATACGTAAATTAAAATTCTCACATCCTCACTTAACCTGTCTGTAAAGTGGAGTTAATAATGTTGGTTCTGCCTAGGCCATGGGATTAATGTGAGTATGAGGTAAGAGAATAAGAGTAAAGTAAAAGTACTTTGAAAACTACAAAGTACAAGTACAATGTTAAGTTTTATATGTAATAATGTTCCTTGTATTACTTGATTTTTTTTTTTCCAGAAGCTATAAAAATAACACCTTGAAACACAATTCAGTCTACGAAGTTTTGGTTCCCTTCTTTTCTCCCTGTTTGCTCTTCGTTTTGTCTACAGCGTGGATCCTCCGGTCACCCTCAGATATTTTAGAGAGACACCCTAGAGTCTTCTACTTTATGGTCGGAACAGCCTTTGCCAACAGCACAGTAAGACTTTTTTCTTTTAAAAATCATAATATATATAAGAAATATATGACAGAATTTGATAATTTGAGATATTTTACATCAGAAATTTGAAAGAATAATAACCTCAAAGACAGAACATGCTGTTTTGTTTTTCCTTTTGAAACCGAAGGGATTTGGAGACTGCAGTAGTATTTTGGAACCATGACATACTAAATGTTTTGTTTCGGTTTCCCACTGAAGAAGTCACGGAATAATCCCCTTCAGACTCTGAATGTTATTAACAGTGTGGGGGAAATGGCTGTAGGTCCAGTGATCAGTGGAGGGAGCTTGGTAGGGGTTTTTGAGAGAATGAAAACACGCACACACGACACCCCCACGCACTTTTTTTTAATCAACTGATTTTTAAATTAAGAACATGGAATAAACAACTTTGTAATCAATATAGCATATTATTATAGGAAATCCCTTTCTCTGCCATGGCCCAGCAAGAGGGCAGATGGGAAGGAGAGGTCAGGGGTTGAGAAACAGGCCCTTCCTGACAGCCGGGGAGCCTGTGCTCTAGCTAAGGCCAGGTCCTTACTTAATAAGCTTTTGTTTCATCATTTAGCCGCTGAGCTTATGTTTCCATGTCTGTTAATACGTGTTTTATTTATTTATTTATTTATTTTTTTGTAGTACTTTTTCTCATTAGATCATGATTATCACTATTTTTTTTTTTCCTTTTTCTCCCCAAAGCTCCCGGGTACATAGTTGTGTATTCTTCGTTGTGGGTCCTTCTAGTTGTGGTATGTGGGACGCTACCTCAGCGTGGTTTGATGAGCAGTGCCACGTCCACGCCCAGGATTCGAACCAAGGAAACACTGGGCTGCCTGCAGCGGAGCGCGCAAACTTAACCACTCAGCCACGGGGCTAGCCCCTAACACATGTTTTAATGTCCACAGTTCTTCTGATTTCGCAGAGATGAAGGATCTGAAAACATTAATGCATTGCATAAAAAGTCTCTCTCAAAGAATAAAACGATATTTAAGGAAGGTGTTGGAAGTAAAGAGAGCCAAAGAAGTTTTTAGCTGGGCAGTAATGTGCCTCGATTTGAGGTAGCATCTCCTCATTACCATGAAGAGGCTTAGTTGTATAGGGCTGTGGGAGGCTGTTTTGAAGTTTTTTTTCAGATATCATAGAATCTTAAAATTTGGAGAAATTTATTTTATCCAAACTGTTACCCGTTGGAAGAATGCCTTCTATAGCATCTTTACTAAATTGTCTTCCCGCCTCTTCTGACAAACACTCTGAGGGTCCATAGGTTTGGAGGTGAGGGCAGATGTCCACTTGGGCTCCTGAGCAGTTGAGAACTATCTGAGCTTAATAATGTAATGTAAATATGTTGGCTCAAGTGCTTGAATGCTTTTTAAATATTGGAATGACTAGTTTTGGAAGTGCTTTCCTAATTAAATTTTCTTTTCTCTTTTTTTTTTTTTTTTTTTTTTACTGACTTCAAGTGTCAGCTGATCGTTTGTCAAATGAGCAGTACTCGCTGCCCAACTTTGAATTGGTTGCTGCTTCCTCTCTTCTTGGTTGTCATGGTGATAAACTTAGGAGTAGCCTCTTACATTGAGAACATTCTCCTGTTTACGTTAACAACTGCTTTCACTCTGGCCCACATCCATTATGGAGTACGAGTGGTGAGTAACCTAGAGCAAAATTGGTTCCATTTGGTTCTTATAGATAGTAGAAAGGAGGCAAGGGAAAATTTCAAAAGAAAGCTGCTTATTATAGTAGCTGGAAGAATTTTGGGATATTCTCTAAATTTTGGGTAATATCCAAGTGTGTAATTTCAGATACTGTTTCTCTATTGAATATTTTATGGTAACTACAAATAATTTAAAAGCTGGATAATTATTATGAGGAATTAGTTCTTGTTTTTAAGTGGGTAGAAATGTAAACCATTTTCTTGGTGAATAGAATTGTAAACTCTTTGTGCTTTTAATTATATGGGACCAGATAATCCCATTTGTTATCTGTTTCTATACTTGCTTCTTGAGCTTTAGGGGCGTTTTTATAAGAGGAAATACAGAAGAGAATGGATTTAAGAAGTATTTTGCAAACCTTAATATTGTCTTCTAAAGTAAGAGTCTAAGGGCTAGCCTGGTGGCACAGCAGTTAAGTGTGCACGTTCTGCTTTGGTGGCCCGGGGTTCGCCTTTTCAGATCCCAGGTGCGGACATGGCACCACTCAGAAGGCCATGCTGTGGCAGGTGTCCCACATGTAAAATAGAGGAAGATGGGCACGGATGTTAGCTCAGGGCCAGTCTTCCTCAGCAAAAAGAGGAGTATTGGCAGATCTTAGCTCAGGGCTAATCTTCCTCAAAAAAAAAAATAAATAAATAAATAAAATAAGAGTCTAATTTCAGAACAAATGGACTAAGATAAATATAATGAAATGAAAGTCAGAACCATGCAGTTTTTATTTTTCCTCACACTTTAATATTCTTTTCTAATCATGTTACATATTTTAGCATGGTCTCATGATTTTTAATTGCTTTACAGTAATCCATCAATTACCTGGTAATTACCCAATTTACTTAATCATGACCCAGTTTTTGTGGGGTTTTTTTGTTGTTTTTTTTTGATTTTGTTTTTTTTTTGGTGGGGGGAGGAAGATTAGCCCTGAGCTAACTGCTGCCAATCCTCCTCTGAGGGAGACTGGCTCTGAGCTAACATTCATGCCCGTCTTCCTTTACTTTATATGTGGGGTGCCTACCACAGCATGGCTTTTGCCAAGTGGTGCTGTGTCCGCACCCGGGATCTGAACTGGTGAACCCCAGGCTGCTGAAGCGGAACGTGCACACTTAACTACTGTGCCACCAGGCCGGCCCCAAGACCCAGTTGTTTTAATCATTTAGATTGTTCTCAAATTTTCCCCATTATAAATAAAGTTGGAGCGAACAACCTGGAATAATATTTTTTTCTTTCATTTGCTTTATTTTCGGAGGGGCGTTTCATAGCAGTGGGGTTATGTAAAAGGGTATTCACATTTTTATGGCACATAAAAGACTATTTGGTATACTTGTGTTTTTGTTTGTTTTTGAGGAAGATTAGCCCTGAGCTAACATCTGCTGCCAATGCTCCTGCTTTTTACTGAGGATGAGTGGCCCTGAGCTAATATCTGTGCCCATCTTCCTCTACTTTATATGTAGGATGCCTGTCACAGCATGGCTTGATAAGTGGTGCATAGGTCCGCATCCAGGATCCGAAATAGCAAACCCTGGGCCGCCAAAGCGGAGTGCGCAGACTTAACCACTATACCACCAGGCCGGCCCCTGGTATACTTACTTTGAAGGGAACCCTGCTGTGAATCAGTTTGAGAAACAAAATGTCTTTTCTTCTGTGTTGTCGTACATATTTTTAAAATGAAGGGACCTGTCATGCTTGCTGACAATGTTGTACCTTGCATATGTTGCTCTGCTTAAGTTTCATCCCTTAGTGTTTCTCCCTAAAGTAGCCCACATTTGTTGGAACAAAACAGATGAAAAAGAACCATGATAGGTCTATGAATTATAACAGGAAGACATAGTCATTTGTTTTTATTTGTGCAAATTTAACATTATATGCTTTATATCAACACTCTCAGGCCTTTATCCTGTTTCATCAGTCATGTGCATGAAGTAGAACACAGTTGCCCATGTCTTTCATATTGGTTTAATTTTATAACCCTTCAGAAGCATGTCTTTAGAAAATCGTACATACACCAAACCAAATCAAATCACATTTTTCTTTAAATTACAAAGGTAGTACATTTTCACTGTTAAAAGTCTGGAAAATAAATGCAAGTTAATTGAAGAAAATTCCAGGAGTATCTTTTTTTGTCTGTTTTTCTGCTCTCTTATCACTTCTGCAACTTCTGACCAGAAGGTAAACCTTGCTAAGCCACACAAAACACTCACTTGAACTATTGAAATATAGATGATAAGGATAAGAATAGAAACAAGAAGTATCAAATAAATAATATTTGCTAACTGGCACATGACCAAGCTCTTGCCCACCCATCAGGGATGCCCTGACTGGTAGGGCTTAAACCTCCCCAGGTTTCCGGGTCTGCTTTGTTAACTGTTTCATCAGGATTTGGAATGATTACCCAGAAATGTTATAAGAAACTGAATGTTGAATCTTAACTATATGTGTAGATATTTGATCTACTAGCTGTTACAAGTCAGCTAACTCTGTACTTTTTCAGTAGATTTGGATGTGAATCTGTGTGGTCTGGAGGGTCTGGAAATACTAGGTTTTGGAGTTAGGCAGACCCAGGTTTAAGTCTCACTCTCCCGGGGTAATTCTGCTACTCTCATGTAGCCGTCTAGCTCTGCAGCTGTCCTACTCCAGAAAAACTCTTCATTATTTATGGTGATTTTTGCCATATCAGTAATTTGTTCTCTCCAGAGGGTGAATGCTGTGTGCTTTTAAAAAATAATTAGGTATGTATTTGTCACTGCCTCATAGGTAAAGCAGCTGAGCAGCCATTTTCAGATTTACCCATTCTCATTGAGGAAACCAAACTCGGATTGACTAGGAATGGAAGAAAAGAATATTGGCCTGTAATCTACAGAAAGAAGTACTGTAAATAAGATGCTTGTAAATATTTCATCCATCACCATTGAACTAAACTGATCTGCTTAACAGACATGGAAACTCAGTGTGTGTGGTACTTGGAGAGCACGAATGATATGTATGATCTGAACTTGTGGCATTTTGGACCTACTAACTCCCAGCTTATTTTATTTTTTATAAAACCATGTGACGTTTTGGTTAAGCATAATGTACTTAGACCAGCAAAATGTTCCTGGTGATTTTAGCTTCATGAGTCCTGAGTGTTTTGGTTCATACGGAGTTAAAGACGCTTTGTTTTTATGTTTAAAACCCCAAAATTGGTTTAGGAGCTCTGGTAACATTCAGAAAACCATAATACGTTTTCATATTTGATCCTTAGTAGTAGGTCTTTATCTGTGGAAGTTGTCGGTAACCCAGATCTAATATAGGGAAAAGACGGAGCAAGTCTGCTTCTGCAAGAGATGCCAAATGGTTACAGAACATTATACAGTTGCCAAATACTGGTTTCTCTTTCCCATGGAAATGCCTTTTGTCCTCACATGCTAAGAGAGCTAATATATATATTTAGATTCTCTAGTATTCTGGCTCTCTTTGTTATGGAACAGATCTTGATAAACGGTTTTATTTTTTTTTTTAAAGAAAAATATTCTATTGAGACTTAGTAAGGATTGTAATTATAGCTCCACACATTGGCATGGTTCATTGTTTAAATATGGCATTTTTTTTCTCTCAGCTCTAAGTTGCTGAGATTTGGTGCCTATGAACTATGATTATATGAATGCATGTGACCGTCCCAGTCTTAATGATAATTACTTGTGAGGAATGCAAGTAAACTTCCTTATATGAGGAATTTTCTCTGTAGTTAGGAATCTTAGGAACCTCACTATGAAATTACTGCTGAGAACCTCATTACAAAATTAGTTTTCTGATTCAATTTGTCCTTCCTTCCTTCCTCTCTCTCCCTCTATCTCTTTTTGTGGAGAAGAGAGTGCTGTGTTTTTTATTTCATACAGGATAAAGAAGTAGAGAGAAATTCTCACCCAACTTGCCCACTTCCCCGCTTGAAGGAAATGTTTGATATATATGCCTTACTAAGTACGTTCTCCCTTTAATATGACTTGGAGTAATTTTTGAGATTTATTGATAAACATAAAAATTTGATTTTAGTCTGGTTGTTTTATAGATCACACCTTTTCATGAATGTGGATATTTTCTTCTTTTTCTTTTTGACTTTGTCTCTATTTAGTTTGGTGGTGGTGAAATTTACTTGCTGATTTTCTTTATTTTTCACTGAGTGAAGTTTGTGCTCGAATGAAGAGTGTATTCTTAAACCCTTGTTTTTGGATGGATTGCACTTGGATAAAATAAGCACCACTGTGTTGATTTGTAATTAAATTCATAACCATTATTTATGAATGTGACCATCGTTAAATTTAATTATAGTGTATTCCTTTGTTGAATTTCAGTCTGCTGCTTTGTAAAAATAACTGTAATCGATACTTTGGTTTTTAAATTTGTAAATTCTAATCATTGTCATCCAGGTTATTAGAAATGAGGAGTCAAGGATCTAACTTACCATTCTGTACTCATTTTTAAAAATTGTCTATAAAGGTTGGGGATATTTTTGGTGACTTTCTCTGAGACAAAAATGAACGCTGAAAATAGGTGAAAAATTGATGCAGGAGAATGTGGGTAGTGATTCCATGTTTGTTAATAAATCACCGTCATGAGGTCAGAGAATGAACCAATTAAGCGAAGGTACCTCTATTTTTTGTATACCTTGTTCTGTGTCATCTGTAAAATTGAACTGGATAAAGTGTTAATTTGGACTGGGAACAAAGCTTTGTTTTAAGGTTTCTAAGCTAATCATTTACTGTTTTGTTGACTTTGTACACAAGAATGAGATTAATCTGTGTTATATAAGAAAAGAACTGATAAATATATATAAAATGACAAATTTGGACCACAGGCTTTCTTCACCTTGTACAGTACAGTAAAAAACACTCTTTTCTTCTGGCATAGGGTCATATCCTGTAATTTTGGGGATACTTTACCTCAGTGTGTTTCTCTTCTCTTTCTGTTGCATCACATTTATTTGAAAATTGTTTTGTGCCTATACTTTAAAGACATATTTCCCTATGGTGGTAAAGAATTATGCCGCAGTCAGTTTTATTGACATCATTAGATGAAAGAAAGGTGGCTGTCAACAAGGTAAAAATGAAAGTGAGTAACAACTGTTTCAGAATGCCGTGGACTTAGAAATTTGTAGTGTACTGCTGACTCTGTTTCTTGGTTTAGTCTGCCATCTTGAAGTGCGTCCTGAAAGCCCTCATTTGTTGTGTACTGATACCGCAGCTCACGCAGGAGTTAATTACAAATAGTTCTGTGCATTTATGTCATGCCAATTATCATAACATTTCCGAAGTATAAAAGATATTTCAGGCTTATGCATGTTGTTTTGGGTGAGTTCACACCCCAGCCTTTCTCCCAGCATACACTGAACTGCCTTTTGGGGAGCGGTGGTGTGGTTGGTCATGCGTGCATGTTTCCTCCGCGTTCCAGAATAGAGTGCCTTCGCCAGCCAGAGGTTCGCTTGGTGTCTCTGCTGACCAAAGTTACCTAGACCTGTGATAAATTTCTTTTCAGGTTACGGTATGAGAAATGTCCTTTCATGCTTGTCAGAAAATAATTCCTCTGTATTTGCGGGGGGTGTGGGCTAGAACAGTCTAAAAATACCTGGATAGGATATGGTAATGCTGCCTTTTGTGATTCTTGAATAGCGTTAGTGATCTTAGTGCAGTGCACAGTTTAAAATTGTCACATTTTAAATCGTCATTCCTCCATTAATGCATAATAGATGTAATAGGTGAATTTATGGGTTTTAGTCTTAAGGGTAATAGAGTAAATAACTTTCAAATAAAAAACTAAATAGTCTTCTTCAGCATTTTAATAATATCATGGTTAAAATACTTTTAATTCTAATTTTAAAAAGAAAGTTCAATGCTGATCATGGTCTAGCATGTTACAGTACTGCTACCAACATGTCATTTTAATATAGAAGTATGCGAAGAGGAGTGTATGTCTAGAGTTGCCCAGATTCTAAGTAGATGCCAAGAGTATTGACCGTGACCTGGAGCCTGGGCACTGAGGGAGCAGGAAAGGAGAAGGCAGGCAGAGTATCCCCTTTAAGGGAGAAGGGATCCCCTTAGTGCCCACTGATCTTACTGCAGTGCACAGTTCCACGTTGTCGCAGTGTAAATCGTCATTCCTCCACTAATTTCAAATTCAGATGTGAATTTGAAAGTTTCCTAAGTGTTCAGTTTTCAGAGAATTAGTTTACTTTGTTGTCAGTTGAAAAGAATATACCTTGCTTTCCAAAGCAGACTTTGATTCTATAAAGGATGGAGAATAAAAAGATAATCTGAAGGTGTTTGAATCAAAGACTTTCCCCCTTTATATTTTAACTAGAAACTTATTTGTAACCCTTTCTCTTCCTCCTCCATCTGGGTTTCCTTTTGACCTGCCACCGCTTAGCACAGAGATGCCCACTTGCTTTGCTGCCCCTACATCTTGCCACGTTCAGATCTCCTTGATTGCCTGAGATCTCTTGACTAGTCAACGACTGGGAACATGCCAGAGGGAACAGAGTAAACCCAGTGGGCTAGAACTGTTGACTTCAGGTCCCCGAATAAGCCAAAACAGGTACAGAATCTTTGGTTGTGTTGCTTTCTGTGTTCAGAGTGGCCTTTATCTTGACCTCAGTTCTGGACTCGATTGAGCACTCTATAGAAATTTGTTAGGTCAGACTGGAATTTTCTTTGTCTTATGAGGTGTCTTGGTAAGGCAGCATACCCTTTCTTGAACACCCTGTGGGTGAATAACCTTACTAAGTTAGCTGCCAGTACTAGAACCTTCCAGGAAGAATTTTAACTAGTATGCTGCATTTGAAGCACTTTGACAGGTACATTTTAAGGGACAGTTTTCACAATAAAATGGTGTTAAATTAATCACTGTGAAACTTGAAAGTGTGATGCTCTATACGTTTTAGGAAGCTTAAATTTCTGATTTTCCTTTACTAATTACGTAACTCATGTGATTTGTATATTTTACTTTTCATCTTTTTTGACAGTGGTACAAATGACTGACGTTGGCAGGCAGTTACTTTAGGGTATATGGTAAATCATGGTTGTCTAACTTTTCCAGATAAAATGGTGATGTGTTTACTTCCTTCTTGCGTGGAGCCATGGGAATTGGATTTATTGGCTAATTCATTTCCAGTGTTTCTACAGTACAAAGTAAATGTAACCTTACTTTTTAACCTGCATGCTAGTAATATGCTTTGCTCTTTAATAAACAAATATGCAAGAGTTAGTAATCTAGCTGACTTTTTTTGTTTTTAAGTAGGGACCAGCTCTTTTACAGACAGATTTTAAATGAGCTAATATTTAGAGTAACCATTCGTAGCCCTCCCACAGGTGGCCTGAGTGACGGGGTTGTATTGCATTTGATGTGACAGGCCAGGTTCCTAGAATTGGAAAGTGGCACGATTTTAGAATTTTTTTTTTTAAACAAGGGCTTGTCTCTCTAGGAAAGTCCATTTGGACACAACAGAAGGATTGTCTGGTCTTCACAGACCATTCATGTTGTCTTGCTCGTCACAGAATCATTCTTAGAAAGCCAGGCTAAATCAGGGTGGTGCTGTCTGTAAAGCATGTGTATTGGATCATGGCCATAGAGTACCTGATGCTACATTGGAATTAGAGACGATATGGAAGACACCAGGGGCGGCTAAATGTTGTGCATGCCTTATAGCTCTTGGGCTGAAGTCTTCTCTGGAGTAGTTTGTATGGGTAACAATTAGAATTGATTTTGATTTTTTATTAAAACATACACAATTCACCATGAATTCTAGATGCTGATATTCTTGACAAGTACTTTTTAATCTTTAAAGAGTAAGTTCTTGACCAGGGACATGTTTAGTTAGTACTTGATGGTACTAACAAAGTTATAGGAGGAGCCTGTTTTAATTTTACAAGATCTATGAATGCTGCATTATAAATTTGTTTGAGTTTCTGATATCATTCGGTGTCACATTTTGAGTTTAATCACTAATTAAGACTGCCTACAATATTAACATTTTTTTGTAGGTTTTTGTTTAGATAACTTATCCCATTAGAGCAGCCATTCAGGAGACAAAGACCCAGCTATATGTAATGGTTTTGCTCATTCTGAAATGTGCCAAGAAAGCATAATTCAGTATTAAACTCCAAATTTCAATTTTTTTAAAGTAGCATTTCCCCTGGGTAAGGGCGAAGGCTGTGAGTAATTGTGGTGGTGCACACTTCCCACTACTTCCCTCCTCCCTTGCCCCTCCCATCTCACATTAAATTTGTAGCCAATTGTAGACAAAGAAGTTGACCCCTTTCTAAGTAAGGTTTCATTCCCTGTGACTAAGAATAGGTGGCAGGAATCATGGCTGAATCAATTATTGAGTTGGTAGCTTGGTCCTGTTACAGTTTGCTTTCTGTAGCATTCTGAAACAAAAGGATGATTCCATCCCTTCTCAGGTACCTAGAAACAACACCACATAAGCAACTGGAATATGTCTGCTACAAGTAGAAAATATTAGAGAAGAAGGCGAAGAGGAGCACAAAACCGGACTTTCCCTTTCAAGTAGTTTAACTGAACGTGTTAGTAACTGGTCTGTCTAGGACTTGATGTGTCCATCGTAAATAATGCAGCATTTATCTTATCTGTTTACGTGTGGTGGTGTATGTATACGTATTTAATCTGTACACATCTATTCTCTGTGCATTTGTATGTATGATATTCGTATGTGTGTGCAGTCTACTCTTGATTATCGGCAGGAGGGTAAGCCTCACTAGACTGTTCATGTTGACTTAATCTGCATGTAGCCCGTAACTCTGTGAAGCCTCTTCCGCATCTGAAGCCACGGTCTTTCCTACTTCAGTTCAACTTGGTCCCCAAGAAAGGCCCTTGAAATATATCACTTTCCATTTCCCTTTCACCAGGGATTGTGTGAACCAGAAAGACAGCTTTCGAGAAAGATGGCAGCTTCCTCCAGGGTTGAGGCTTCTGGGTCTGCCTGATGATGGGGCCCATTCCGGGCCGGCTCTGGGAGCAGTTGTGCTTATGGGCTTGATGGGGGAGAAATGTAGCTCTTGCAGAAATGGAGCTTCACAGCTTGCTCCAATTCCTTAGCTGGAATGTCGTGAAGTCCTAGATAACGTGATGTACGAACACAGTACAGGTATGCATTTCCCCGTCATTTTTGCATCGTCAGTATTGCTGTTCCCCATTGCTAGCCCAGATAATCAAGATCTGACTGTTTCTTGCCACTGGATTCTGGAAGCCTTCCCCTTTCAACTGGATTTATGTTTATTTCTGCTGCTGTGAAACCCAAAAGTAATGCAGTAGGTTTTAATTTAAAATTGTTTAATTCTATTATTGATAAATATTTATTGTAATAAAAGTAAAGAGTAAATAATTTTTAAATCCTTTTAATGGTTTTCAGAGTGTCTTTGTTTTCCCTTGGTAGGTGCCAAAGGGGAGGGAGCTGTGGGGAGAAGATTAACATCCTGCCACTTGTCTCGGAATCTTTGATTATTTTAGAACAAAACAATACAAGCATTCTGTTTCATTTTTTAAGAAAGCTCAGCCTGCTTGCTCCTGGGTATTCTGAAATCCTGTGATTTGTTTCAGAAAGCAGAGTACTAGGCAGCGGCAGTAACAGCTACTCATAATAATACTGCTCTTGACTCCCCCAGAACTGGGTCCTGGGCCATATGTAATACTACTGGGTCACACTTAAATTAGTTTAAATTAGTTTGTAAGGTGGTTGGTTCACACTCACAAATATTTTCCCATAGAAAGAGTGTTAACGTATGGTGTTAATTTTCCAGGCTAATTCCACAAGAACCTAATAACCCACAATTAATATCCCAAAACTGCAATATATAAATGATAAGCTCTTATAAAAACTCTGATTTTCTAACATTGCTTCTGAGGAGAATATTTCTTGTTTTTTACATGAGAATTATCTTCCAGTTCTGGCAGTGGGCATTTAACAAAAACTGTAACAAGTTTGAAGAAAGGGAGGAAATGTGCCATATTTAACCCAGGCTAATTCTCCGTGTGCCCCTAGTCCCAGGCCCTCGTGCCGCCTTGGTTGCCCTAGCAGCTGCCCCCGCCCTTGTGTCTGCGGACCTCACGCCTACCTGACGCCCCGCACGTGCGTACCAGGTGACCACTCTTGCGTCTATTAAACTGAAAAAGACCTTATGCCCCCACACTGTCTTGCTCCTCTTCCTGCTCTCATCTTTTTTCCTCTGTTCCCAAATTTCCTGAAAGAAAACTTTGTAACTGCTTCCTCCATTTTTCTTCTTGCTTTTATTCTGGAAGTTTTCCAAGACCTTCCAAAGCTTTAATATAGTGATTGTTTCTTAGTCATGTTCAACTTTGCAAGCTTTGACTCAGGGCAAGGTACTTCTCTAAGCCTCAGTTTTCTCATCTGTAAAATTGGATCAGGAATATTACTGCACGTATGTGCTATGTGCAATGAATAACACGTGTCGAGTGTTTAGCGCAGGAGTGGTCTAAGGCTGGTGCTCCTCGGCTTCCACTAATAGCTAGTTCTCATTTTTTACCTTTGAACTTTTTCCTCAGCCTTATTTATGACCTGCTCATGACTTGCCTTCCTCCCTCCTTTCTTCCCTCCTTCGTACCTTTTGTAGGCAATACATGAAGATGATGGTGAGACAGTTCTAAAAATAACTGGAGGGGCCACCCAGTGGCGGTGGTTAAGTTTGTGCTTTCCGCTTCTCAGTGGCCCAGGGTTCACAGGTTCGGATCCCGGGTGCAGACATGGCACTGCTTTGCAAAAAGCCATGCTGTGATAGGCATCCCATGTGTAAAGTAAAGGAAGATGGGCATGGATGCTAGCTCAGGGCCAGTCCTCCTCAACAAAAAGAGGAGGATTGGCAGTAGTTAGCTCAGGGCTGATCTTCCTCAAAAAAAACAAAAAAAAAACTGGCAATGAATAAAACAAGGATTGCCTTCTGAGAATCTATAAGTAAAATTCACACACATTGGGAGATAGGAATAAACCATAAAATTATGTTAAGTGTTTGATGAATCCTCAAATCCCAATTGAGGTGATTTGATATAAACTTGTTGATAGAGAACTGAGTGTGTGATTTAGCATGCTAAAATCTAATCAGTGTAGCATTGTTTTTCTGGAAACAGACTATAAGCTGAAGTAGATGGCCAGCCTGTAGCATAGCAAAGGAAGTCCCTATAGCCAGAGGTTTTGCATTTGTCACCCAAAACTTACCCAGGGATGGGTGCCATACCCCAAGGACTTGACCTACCTAGTCTGTGGCAAGTTATCCCCATCGTGGGCCCGAGTCCATTCCAGTCAGTTGTCCATTATCAAGAAGCTTCCCAATTACAGTTTGATTCTCTTTGTAGATCAGTGACAGAGATGTGCTGGTCACAAGTCATAAACACACACAGGCACTCTGTGTCACTTGTAGTTTCTTCTTCAAATTAGTGTATTCTCTGTATGTTTGTCTTTCGTGAGCTTAGTAGTGTCAGTCATTTCTCAAAAGCAGGTCTCCTTTTGGAGTATTGCCTGCCACATGAGGACTAGACACTGGATGCTGGTGAATCACCAAGGTGGACGTCACCTGCGTCCCTCTCCGAGGTCCTCTCATCCACGACAGCCCTACTCTTGCCCCCCGCAGTCTCTTCAGGATCTCCTGTCACCACTCTTGAAAAGAAATAATAGATGAATAAATAAGCTTTATTTTTTATTACATCAGAAGTGACTTGTGTTCTTTGTAAACTTGTTTTTTTAGAATAGAGAATGAAAATCACCCATAGACCCAACCCCCAGAGATGTCAACTATATTGTGTTCTTTCCCCGTTTGTCTTGTGTGCACACTGCATATATTTCCAACAAACTGGGATCATACTCCACACATTGTGCTGCGTCTGCCTGGCCTCGTCTAACAGGTCTTGGCTGTCTTTCTAGGTCAGATTCATTCTTAGTGGCTGCATTGTTTTGCATCCCATGAATTCTTTATCAGCATTTTGGTCATATCCAGTTTTTAATAACTGGATAATTTAATACAAATTATTATAAATATATATAACAAATTTAATACAACTTCTGATAACTGGATCATAACTGCAGAGAGCATACAGATACATCTGTCCATTTCTTGCAGTCAGCAAATATTTATTGAGCATTTACTACATAGCAGGTATTGGGTTAGGTGCTGGATATACAGTGCTGATGTCATTTTGACCCCATGGAACTATGGCCTAGACCCATTCTCTCTCAAGGGTAATTCTAGAATTGCCTAGTCAATGCATATGCTTATTTAAACTATGAATAGATATTGGCAAACTGTCCTAAAAGGTGCCTTTCCAGCGGTGAACAAGAGTGCCTTTTTTCCCACGCCTATGAATAAGGCTTAAGATCTCCCAGCTGGTTGGGAAATGGCTGGAGAGAGCCAGGAAGGGAGACGGGCTTGGGGCTTTTATTGTGGTTGGGGGGCGGGGCGCACATGAGAGGACCCAGCACACACAGTTGGAAACTCCTGCCATGGCCAAAGGAGAGCACGCAAGGCATTTTTAAATCAACTGCCCAGCTGTGGAGCAGAGAGGAAGAAAGACATGAGGCTTGAAAGCTGTCAACAATCAAACAGGAAAAAGTGGAGTCAGATTCCTTACCACAAAAGACGGCTGGAATGAAGGTATCTGGGGACACGTTAGGGCCAAGTACCTCATTGGTCACTTTTCAGGGGTTTTTATGGTGCCCCTGCTCTCTCCCCTCTCTCTTGAACAGCTGGTTCCCGCTGACATTCTCCTGGTAGCCTACTCGCAGCCGTAGCTGCATAGCACACGCGTATTTGTTTCTCTTCTCACAGATGGTGGAAACAAAGACCAGGACCTTGAAGAGTCTGCGGTCAAAACTGTACCTTGCTCCTCTGATTCCATGTCCCCTAGGGAAGTTGACTGCTTGAGGCTACAACCAGAGCAGAGAGAGATTTGGCAGAGGACCCTGAAGCCCAGAAGCAACCCACCCCCCGCCCCCCGCCCCCCAGCCCCCAGCTAGATATGGGACAAGGATCTGGGCAGCTGTTGGACTCTTGGCTGCTCCAAGATTTTGGCACTCCTAAATCTCTCGACCACTTGAACACTTGGAAAAATTAATTTTAAAAATATACTCCATTTGCCTCTGGGTAGGTCTTACTCACAAAGATCTTATCTTTGGCTTCACAATTGCCTGTAAGTTGAGTAGCAAATGGTACCACGTAACAGTTGAGAAAATCGTCCTCAAGAATTTGGGACTTGCCCAAGGTTGCAGGACAGGTCCAGGACTAGCCCTGCATTTCCTCACTCCGCCAGCGCCCTTTCCCAAGTTCCCCCAGGCCAGTGGGACAAGACTCTCAAACGTTACCAGTGTGTTTTTGAAGGCGTTTTAACTTTCAACAAGAAGATTATTTTTATTGGCAATGACAAAAAAAAACGCCCACGAAATAGTGCCTTTTCAAGGGACGGGGCTTCTTTGAGAGTTTAATTGTGCTTCTGTGGCCTTAACTTTCATTTGTGTGCCCTGCGCCACACTTTCCTCTGTCTATAAGTGTGTTTGGAAGTCGTGATGGGGGATTGTCCTAGGTGTCAGGTCTACTGAAAGCGGCTACAGAAGACAACAATCCCTTGCTGGATATAAATTTATTGATAGCAAGGTGGTTTCACGTTCTAGAAGAGATACGGGCTCAATGCCAAAGCAGGAGCTCAAAAATGAATGGATGAGGAATAGATGCACGCAATATACCTCAGTTTAAATTTTCCGAAGAGGCAATAGGCTCAGAGTGGACCTATTATTCTATACACTCCATGAGGAAAGGACAAAGCTTGTATCCTTAGCTCTAGCACAGCTTGGCAGAGCAGGTGATCAATTATATTTGATAAATATGATTTTGAGGAATATTCATGTGATGAATGAATTAACCTGAATGATGAATTAACCATCGGGGTCAATAAGTGATGAACCACACTAAGTCCGGCTCTTCAGTCTTCCGCTAATATGGCTGGGTCTTCCATGGGGCTCAAGACAGTACTCACACCCCTAGTGGAGAAGAGAGGAATGAAGCCCGAAGCTGGGACGCCGCGTTCAGGATACTCGTGGGCGGGGCCTGAGGAGATGCGCGAGCAGTGTCTCCAGCAGCGGGTCAGGTGACCGCTTTTTCTTGGCAACGGCTTGTTGCTAGCAACCGGGCGGCGGTCTGGCGGCGGTCCGGGCGGAGCTGCCTGGGGGGCGGGAGGCATCTGCCATGAATCCACCGGGATCGCTGGGGGTCCTGGAGGAGAAGGAGGAGGAACACTTACCCACCCCGATTCTCGGGCCCTCGATACATTCCGATAACCCTCAGGAGCGGATCCAGGCCCGGCGCCTCCGCATCGCGGCACGCCTGGAAGCTCGGAGGCGGTGAGCCGGGTGTGGGCGGGTCCGCCGGGGTGCCGGCGACGCGGTGCGGGGAGGAGGGGGCGGCTCCCCGGGGGCGGGAGCCGTGCCGGGAGGGGCCGGCGTGCCCCAAGCGTGAGCGGGCCCTGTCGCTTGTTGAGATGGAAAACATTTCCTCCAGAAGGTTCAAGCAAAGTGTGGGATATTAGAATATTCAATACACTAGCGAAGTCAAACACGGAAATAATAATCCCGTCAGCACTTTTATTGAGAGCCCGCTGCACCAGACATTGTGGGCAATCCGCTGAAGATGCAGGTGATCCACGACCTGCCCTCAGGGGTCTTTCTTCCTTCCCTCCCAGCCTGCCTTCCTTCCACAAGTGTTTATCCACTGGACCTCAGCCAACACTTCTGCGGGGCTCAGTGGCTTATCTGGTTGTGGACACAAACCCTCATTCTTGAAGGGTCTGAGACTGATAACCTTACCCTTCTCGGGCAAGGGTTGCTGCCCTTGTCCAATCGCAGACACAGTGGACTGTCATGAGGGGGAACCAAGACGCATCTGCGTGATGCCCTGAATTCCTGAACACCCTGAATTTATCCCTTGTCCTGCTGGTCATTCACGTGCCCTGCCAAGATGCTGACTTCTCTTCCTGTCTGCTGGCCATAGGACTCAAGGGGCCCAGAGTGGCGTGGCTGTATTCCAATAAAACTTTACTCATGGACACTGAAATTTGAATTTCATATAATGTGCATGTCACAAAATATTCTTCATATTTTTGATGTTTTTCCTAAATTAATAAACTTCATTTTTTTAGAGCAGTTTTAGGTTCAACAGGAAAATTAAATGTAAAGTACAGAGGTTTCCCATATACCTCCTGCCCCCGGACATGCATAATGTCCCCCATTATCAACATCCCCCACCAGAGTGGTACATTTGTTACAATTGATGAACCTGCATTGACACATCATTATCACCCAAAGTCCTAGAGAAAAATGAGAAAACTCTCGCTTTTCTATGAATTTTGACAAATATATAATGACACGTATCCACCATTATAGTATTGTACAGGAGAGGTTCACCGCCCTAGAAATCCTCTGTGCTCTGCTTACTCATCTTGATCTTTTTAGAAAACTATTTAAAAACGTAAAAATCATTCTTCATTTGTAAGCCGTACAGAAACATGTGGGTCAGATTGATCCACAGGCCATAGTCTGCCAAGTCCGATGTAATGGGTCAGTGTGATGTTCTTTGGGATTTCCACAGGGTCCTGATCTATTCAGACTATATTTTGACAGAGAGCAGGAGAATGAACATGGCCTTACGAGTGTGAGGGCTCTGTGAGTATATACTATTATCTGTTCCATGTAAATGTGAACTTCCTGATCCTTTTTCCTGAGTGAGGTAGAAAATAATGCATTTGGTCCAGTCACTGGCCACATTCCATGCATCTGAGACCACACTGATGTGCTCTAGCAAAGACTGCTTGGCACTTGCATGGCAGCTGCCATCAGGGCTGCTACTTGGTTGAGCTTGCAGTAACTGGCAGTCATTTTCTCAGATCTATCAAGTTTTTGCAGGGGCTGGACCTGTGAATTAAATGCAGACTTGATAGGCGCCACCACTTCTGCATCCTTGAAATCCTTAAAGGTGACACCAATCCCCCCATCCTCCTGGACGGCGATATTGTTATTTTATGCACTCGGGTGCAGCTTCAGAGGTGTCCATTTTGCCTTCCCCACCAGGATAGCTCTTACCCACAGGCCAAAGACCTAATGTGGGAGTTTCTTAAATTTCTAAGTATGTTGAGATCACGCTGGTGACTCTTTGGGGAATGGTTTGGAGGAGCCAGAAGTGAAAGTAAGGACACCAGTTAGGAAGCAGTTGCATTGGTCCAGGTGAGAGATAAGTTGGTCTGGACAAGTTAGTGGTGGTGGGTTTGGAGAGAAAACAGATGTACCCAAGACATATTTTGGAGTTGAAATTGCCTGGATTTACTCACTGATGGGATATACTGGTAAAAGACCCCTGCCAAAGCAAGACTGACTTGAGCAGCTGGGTTGATAGTAGAGCCTTTTGTTGAGACGGTAGAGACAGTGATGGGGGTGGTGAGGCAGGAACTGGAAATCAGGAGTTTGGTTTTGAACATATTAAGCGAGCTTGGATTTTGTAAGACATTAAAGCTGAGCTGTCTGTTAGGCAATTGGATATGGATCTTAAACTCAGAAGAGAATTCTGCATTAGAGATATCAGTGCAAAGAGTCAACAGCATTATGATTGTCTAGAAAACCATGAGAATGAGTTAAAGTACACTGGAAAGGAGGATAAAAAGAGACGAGAAGAGAGTTCATGGCCAAGACCTGGGAAAGCCCAGCATTTAGAGGTTGATAGAAGAGGAAATGCTGACAATGGGTAATCTCTATCACATAAAGATGGAGATAGAATGGCCAGTTGACGCTGGTGGAAAAACAAAGTGGTGAGGTGCAGTGGTGTACCTAATGAATCTAACACCTGGAGCAAGTAATTTTAATGTTTATTGAGTTAATGATAAGTTACAATCTTGTGAAATTTCAGTTGTACATTATTGTTTGCCATTCGTGTTGTAGGTGCACCACTTCACCCTTTGTGCCCACCCCCCTACCCCCTTTCCCCTGGTAGCCACTAATCTGTTCTCTTTGTCCACGTTTTTAAATTCTTCATATGAGTGAAGTCATACAGAGATTGTCCTTCTCTATCTAGCTTATTTCACTTAACATAATTCCCTCAAGGTCCATCCATGTTGTTGCAAATGGGACGATTTTGTTCTTTTTTATGACTGAGTAGTATTGCATTGTATATATATATACCACAACTTCTTTATCCAATCATCTGTTGATGGGCACTTAGGTTGCTTCCATGTCTTGGCTATTGTAAATAATGCTGCAATAAACATTGGGGTGCATAGGACTTTTGGAATTGCTGACTTCAAGCTCTTTGGATAGATACCCAGTAGTGGGATAGCTGGATCATATGGTAGTTCTATTTTTAATTTTTTGAGGAATCTCCATACTGTTTTCCGTAGTGGCTGCACCAGTTTGCATTCCCACCAGCAGTGTATGAGGGTTCCTTTTTGGGAGCAGGTAATTTTTAAAACACAGATAATAATAATAGCTAGAAAAGAAAAGTTTATTAAACTTTGTTTATATAACCATGCTAGTAAAATTTTTAAAAATAAAAATAAAATTTACAATACAAAACAAGAAAAAACTAATGGATCAATACTTTTAAATTACATTAATGTATTTTCGGGAAAAAAAAGGAAGAAAAAATATATGAAGAAATGTTTCCAAGCAAGTGAATTCCGCAAGGTTCAGAGAACAAGTTGCCTGTAGAATGATGGAATTGAAGTAACTCAAGTGCAGTTTCTTCGTGTTTTCAGTAACCGGGCTCTTGTTATGCCAGCCCTGTTCTGCAGGGAAATGCAGGACTCAGGGCCCCGCTGTGCCCATGTGAGCTGGGACAGTTGCGAACCGTTTCAGATGTGCTCTCAGAACACACGCATATAGCTGGGTCTGTGTGCGTCAGAGGCCAACTGGATAACTGCGAGTTCTCTCAAGTAACTTCCTTGTTAATTAAAGCATAAGAAATAGAAAGGTGCTGTGTTGAAGCTGACTTATATATTATTAAAGTCAACAGTGGCTGAGCAGTTGTTTGGAACTTAGATTAACGAAAGATTTTTCAGAAAGAAGTGTTTTGTCACTGACTTTGTTTTGTTGCTGGCACATGGTGATAATAAAAAGCAGACTGATTTTTAGTCAGTTGTATTGTTTTAAAATTATCTGTAGGCTCCTTGATTGCCCTAACTGCCTGGGCCTTGGTGTGTCACGGAGGTGTAGTTTTAAGGAGAAAGCTGTTAGCAGAATCAAAGGGCATATAAAGATAAAGAGGAGGACTGATGGCCAGAGCCCTCGAAACTCCCAATCTGTAGTATCTCAACTGAAGTCTCAAATTTCTGGAAGATTTCACTTCTGAGAAAAGATGGCACATGGAATACATACATTTACCTTGGATCTCTATCAAAACTCCATTAAAATGACATTTAAAGGGATTAAGTAAAAAAGAGAAACTCAGAAAGACAAGAAAAACAGGAGGACTCAACAGCAGCAAGATTTTGGAAGCTGGGAAGCATAAGGACAGATGGTAAATGGCTTAGCAGATTCAAGAATATGGAACTATAGACTGGTAGTGAGGAAAGCCGAGAGCCCCTGGGCTTACTAAATCTCCGAGGACTGGGAAGTTGGTGGCATCAGGTTCATCTGGATGTAGGGGTGAAGAAGGGGACTAAAATAAAAGAGAATTGACTGGAAAATTCATAGATGCCAAGGACCTTTCTCCCGCTTTGCACAGAAGACCGGAGGTTTGGAGAAAGTAAAATGGAGGATCTATGATTTGGGGGACAGGGGACAGAGATGAGGCAAGGACACTGTACTAAAAACAAAGGGATTCAGTGGACCTACGCTCCCTGGAGCTGAGGCCTCCTCCTCGTCCCCGTTCCTGGAACACAGGCCTTGCGACCTTCACAGCGCAGGCGGGAGACTGGAGAAGTCTCTGCAGAACCTGACCAGCCCAAAAGGAGGGACCTAAAGACACTGACATCCAGGTTCGCCCACAAAACAGTCCAAGTAGATTATCCCGCACTGAAGTTCACGGTTGTTAAGCCACACCCTTGCCCTCAGGGCTTCCATCAGCTTTTTAGTCTTACCATAAAAAGGTAGCCAAGGATTTCCAGACGCCTGAAGAAAGTCTTTAACATGAAAGGTAGACACCAAAATGAACAAACAGAAAAAAGCAGCTTAGAGGAAATTGACAAGGTGTAGGAAGGAAAAAACAATAATGCAACAAAAAGACTGGCATTAAGATCCTCAGCGTAGACAGGGATGATGCTGCAACCATGAAACAAGAATAGGATGCTGTTAAAGGGAGTGTGCAGAGAACAAAATAGAGCTCTTGGAAGTTAAAAATATAGAAATGGAAAACAATAGAAAGTAAAGATGATGGAATCACCTAGAAGATCGGGCAAACAGAAAGAAAGATAGAAACTAGTAGAGAAAAAGATTTTTTAAAAATTAGAGGACTGGTGCGGGAGATCTAGTATCTCCTTTCTAGATCCAGAAAGGAAGACAGAGTAAACCGAGGGGAGGAAGTGATCACGGAGGGATTCAAGAACGTCTCTCAGAACTGCAGAGCATGAGTTTCCTTGGTGAAGGGGCCACCTGACTGAAAATGTTGAGCACGATGAGTGAAAACAGCTCCACCCTCAGGTGCACCGTTGAGGAAGTTCAGAACTGAGAGAAGAGTCCTACACGCTTTCAGGGTGAAAACAACAACTGTCACCGCCAAAGAAAGGAGTCAGAAACAGGGAGACTTCCGATTTCTCAAACAGCCACACTGGAAACTAGAAGACAATGGAGCAGCGCCCTCAGAATTCTGAAGGAAATTATTCCCCACCTAGAGCTCTAAACCCCGCCAAACAATCAATTAAATCGCAGTTTTTCAAAATCCTGAGACAGGACTTCGATTGCTCAGGGAGCGGGGTATTTAAGAAGATGGCAGCTCCCATTGAGACTAGATTGGTTAAAGTGGCGAGGAAGCAGTTTTCCAAAAGAGAGATTCAGCTCAAACCTGAGGAGAGAGAAGTCTGAGGCAGCTCTTTTAGAGAATATGCCAGGTCAGCGCTGAACAATAGAAATACAATATGAGCTATGTATGTAATTTAAAATTTTCTAGTAGCCACATTAAAAAAAGAAAAAAATACAGGTGAAATAAAATTTAATAATTTATTTTTAGTAATTTAATAATTATAATAATACATTTGTAAATTTAGTAATTTATTTAAACCAGTAAACATATTATTATAAAATATTATTTAACACAATAAAAATTATTTCAGCATGTCATCAGTATAATCATACTAGTGAGATATTTTATAGGTTTTTTTTTTGGTTAAAAGCTTCAGAATCCATCCAGCATGTATTTTACACTCACAGCACATTTCAGTTTGGACCAGCCAGTGTCAAGTGCTGACGGCCACACACGGTTAGTGGCTGCCATATTGGACGGTGCAGGGCTAAGCAGTCAAAAATGATAAGTAAAAGGCACTGAAGGGATTCAAGTTGAAACTAGATTGTAAGAATTTGTAGCACAGTTCTTTTTCTTTCTGAAACACTGGTCTTTGCTCCAGAAGTAGTTGGAAGGGATTCTTTAGATAGAATTGGTGTTCAAGGTAGGAAGTCAATGGGGCCGGCCCCATGGCCAGGTGGTTCTGTTTGCGCACTCTGATTCGCCGGTTTCTCCAGTTGGGGATCCTGGGTGTGGACATGTCACCACTCATCAAGCCATGCTGAGGAGGCATCCCACATGCCACAACTAGAAGGACCCACAACTGAAAATACGCAACTATGTACTGGGGGACTTTGGGGAGAAAAAGGAAAAATAAAATCTTTAAAGAAAAAAGGTAGAAAGTCAAGAGAATGAGTGCATTTCGGGCGATAATGAGAACACTATTAGCCTGACAATGTCTGAAGACCTGAATGGAATGGAACAATTCATTTTCTTAGCAAGGGCAAAGAGTAGGTTCAGTAAGAATAGGGAAGCAAATGAAATGACAAGAAAAAAGCGTTTCAGTTAGATTGGGAGTAGGAGATTAGAACACAGCTCCGTATCTCAAAAATGGTATAGCACTATGTAGGGCTGTGCTGAACTCTGAGCAAAGGGAGTGGAGATGGAAGTCAGTGCTAGGAAGTCAAGAAACAGTGAGAGAGGGGCCAGCCCAGTCACGCAGCGGTTAAGTTTGCACGTTCAGCTTCGGTGGCTTGGGGTTCGCCGGTTTGGGTCCCGGGTGCGGACATGGCACTGCTTGGCAAGCCATGCTGTGGCAGGCATCCCACATATGAAGTGGAGGAAGATGGGCACGGATGTTAGCTCAGGGCCAGTCTTCCTCAAAAGAAAGAAAGAAAGAAAGAAAAGAAACAATGAGATAAAGGGATCTGCTTGTTTCATCATGGGATGATGGTTTCATTTTTCTTAAGGTAGTACTGGGAGTCCTCTTGGCCACTTGTGTGCCAGAGGAGAGAGTGGACTTCCTTGATGTAAGTGGTGTGGGGGCTAGTGGGGTCATTTCCCCATGCGTCCTCCAACAAAGTCCATAATCTGGAGCCTTATCTCCCCCCCCCCACCGCTCTTTAGTTTTATTTTATGATTAAGACACACATACACACACATGCTCGCACTATTTGTAAAGTTCATGCAATATGGAAATGTAGAAGATAGAAGTCCTCAGTAAAGTTCTCTTTCCTTAAATAATTGCTATTATTGGTTTGTCACATATCCTTTCAAAGATTTTCCTATATGTATATAAGCCTATTTTTAGAGAAAATGTATATTACACTTTATATATTGTTCTGTAACTGGCTCTTTTTACTTAAATGTTGTGGACATCTTTCCATGCTAGACAGTACATCGTTCTTTTTATAGGCTGCAAAATATTTTCCTGTTGCTTCATAAGTTGAACAGAAGCTGTTGATATGTGTGTAGAATATTTCCATGTTCCTCCTACTATAGTTGCTGTTACAACAATCATTCTTGTGCATATTTCTTTGTGTACTTCTGAAAGCTTACAGAAAAGCTAAAGAAAATTCCTAAAGAAAATTCCTAAAGGTTGGGTCAGAGGGAGGCGCGTTTAAGTTTTTGATAAATCTTGCCAAATTGCCCTTTAGACAGGTTGTTGCCCTTCACATTCCCGCCCACAGGGGATGAATAGTCGGGCAGCCACACCGTTGGCCCACACCCGATCGTATCAACCTTTAAAATCTTTTCTCGTCTGATAGGAGAGTAATGATACCTCACAGCGTTTTAGTATCATTTCTCTGGTTATGTGTGAAGTTGAACATATTTTCAAATGTCTATTTGCTGTTTGTGTTTCTTCCATAAATTGCCTGGTCACATCCTTTGCTAGTTTTTCTATTTGATGTTTTGTCTTTTTTTGTACTGATTTGAAGGATCCCTTTCTATTTTATAGGTAGCAAAATTTTGCCAAGTATCTTTTACCAGCTTATCCCTTGACTTTCAAGGATAACATTTTTAAATTTTAGGAAGTAAAATATTTCTTTTTTTGTCTAACTTTGATCTTATTCTAAGATGAGCTCTCTCCTGTATCTCCTTCTAGTGTTTTTATGATTGTGTGTTGTTGCTGTTTTTTATTTTGCTGGTAAGATTCGCCCTAAGCTAACATCTGTTTCAAATCTTCCTCCTTTTTTTCTTCTTTCCCCCCCAAAGCCCAGGTACATGGTTGTGTATAGTTGTAAGTTCTTCTGGTTCTTCTATGTGAGTCACCAGCACAACACAGCTACTGACAGACGAGTGACGTGGTTCCGTGCCTGGGAACCTGAGTCCCTGAAGCAGGGTGTGCCAAACTTTAACTGCTGGGCTGTCGGGGCTGGCTCATATGATTGTATTTTTTGTTAATATTTAAATTTTTACCTATATTGGATGTATTTTTGTGTATGGTGTGAAGTTCTATGGAACTTTAAAATATAGAGTTAAGTAGTAGAAATAACTTTAGTTTTTCTACTCTTTTCTGTCACAGGGAAGCACTTGGAGAATATTTAGATGGGAAAAAGGAAAGTGAGGAAGATCAAAGCAAAAGCTACAAGCAGAAAGAAGAGAGCCGACTGGTATGAACTGGGGAGCAAATGCATGCTGTCAGTCCCGTAGGACCAGGGAGCTGGGCTGGGTCATGGTTTTTGTATTTAGACCATAAGAAACTCAGTAGAGATTTTATGTTCCTCTCTGGGCAGAACTGAATCTGAATCTTGCCTGTTTTTAGAGCTCTTGAGGAGTGAGCTTTCATATTATGATTTCTTAGACTGGTGCTGTCTCTTCTTTGCTCATACATTTTTCATGGTATTCACCTTTCATAGGATAAAGTCCAAATGTTTAGCCTGACATTCAAGACTTTTTGTAGTCTCTTCCCATGTGGTTTTTATTTTTTTGATTCTTTTTTTGTAAATTTTTCCTTTTTCTCCCCAAAGCCCCCACGGTACATAGTTGTATATTTTTATTGTGGGTCCTTCTAGCTGTGGCATGTGGGATGCCACCTCAGCATGGCCTGATGAGTGGTGCCATGTCCACACCCAGGATCTGAGCAGGCGAAACCCTGGGCCGCTGAAGCAGAGCGCGAGAGCTTAACCACTCGGCCACGGGGCCGGCCCCTGTTCCCATCTTAACTTTCCAGTCTTATCTCCCATTGTTACCTAATTTGGGCCATCCACTTTGGCTAGGCTGACCCACTCACTCACCTCCAGTGGGCTCTGTTCTTCCTGCTGTGTGCCTTTGAGCATCTGGAATGTCCAGCTCCTCCCCTCCCCTCTTCTTTCCTCCTCTCCTCTCCTTTTTTTCCTTCTCCTCTCTTCCCAGCAGGCTGTGTTCCTGTACTTTAAGACCATCTCAAGTCCCAACTCCCCTATGAATTCCTCTGTAACTCAGGCTGAACTTCTTTAATTCACACATCGAATACTTCTTGTCTATACCATTCATTTCATTTTAGATAGTTTTCTGCCTCGTATGACTTTTCAAATGTGTGTGCATGAGGTGTCCCCAGTGAAATTTTCAGCTCTATGACAGTGAGAGCCTTTTCGTGTGCCTGTGGAGTAGTGCATAGCTTGTAGTCCATAAACACGAGAAGGAAATTATTGATTGCTCTCCCATGGCAATGACAGGGCTCCTGGGATATTTAGTAAAAAGACTTGGAGCAAGAGGTGCAGGAGGGATAAACAGCAGTTCGAAACAGCAAACCAGGACTGCCAGAGGGCCACGTTTGGTGAATTGCTCAATGAACTGCATTGACATTGATACTGTCAGAAATGAGGTCTGGAAAAGAGCTCACCAAGCTGGCTGGTCAGGTCAGCTTATAGGGAGAAAGTGGGACTTGAGCTGGGTCTTAGAAAATGGGTAGAATTTATAAAAGTGGAGAGAAGAGAGATCATTTCTGGCAGAAATGGAAATGTACTTACTGGGAGAAAAAATATTCAAGTTACTGAAATATTATTATAGAGAGTAGAGATATATAGAGAGAATTGAATCACCTTATTGTACCGTGTCAGGGATAAGATATTTTACTGTAGAGGAAAGAATATTGAATTGCCGAGGGCTCTTATTCCAGGGCTGTTGCTTACAGTGAAGTGCACGAGTCCTGTCACCTCTTTGTACTTAGGTTACTTCGTCTAAAGGTTTGACGATCTCTGAGCAGTTCTGTATGGGATGAAAAGGATATTATGTATAATCTTGAAGATACTGTTGTATTTTATTCTGATATGGTTTTGAAAATGCAGACATACAGTTCACCCTGAGTACTCTTTGAGTGTAAAACCGAAGAGATAATATCGTTTTCATTAGCAGCTTTTCAAGGTGCCTTTCACTTAGGATTTAAGTCATGAACAGTGTTGGCATCGAGGAGAAATGTGTACAAAAATATGCTACCTTCCTCAACATCAAGGCGTTAACCACTTCTGCTCTAAGACCTGGGCAGAGGGGCCCCTGCCCTTGGCCATATACCTTGTTAATGATTTTTTCATGGTAATTCTTTCTGTTTCCTGTTTAATCTTGATTTATTCCAAGTTTATAAAGATGTTCTTCCATTTTTTCTTCTAGAAGCTTTATTGTTCTACCGTTTATATTTTGGCCTATAATCTCTCTGGAATTTATTTTTGTGTGTGGTGTAAAGGTAGGACTCAAGGTTCGTTGTTTTCCGTATGGATTGTTAATTAACCCAGCACCATTTGTTGAAAAGATGATCCTTCTCCACTGCCTTGCAGTGCACCTGTGTCACAAATTGGGTGCTTATACATGTGTGTGTGTGAATTATAATTTTAAAATATTTCGATATGTAGTATGTGGACCTCCATTTAAACTCTTCCCCTGGGTTTCACAAGTGTTAAGGGTGTGTCTGCTGGTCTGTTGGTGACAGTGACATTTTCAATTTACTTTGAGTGTTAAATGCTTGATTCAGAAATTTCTGATGTTTGCATTCTCTGAATAGAAAATAGAAAATTGCTCAAAACTGCAGGAAAGCCGTTACTTCCTTACGCATGTAAAACCATTTGGTACAAGTGATATAGCTGCAGGCATTTAAAAAAGTCTGGAGAACCCAAGATATCTGGGTTAAGGCTCTGTTCTGTACTCATTAAAACTGCATCTCAAAATCTCTATAGAAGAGTGAGATGAGGTAGAGTCTCTGATCGTTTCAGTCGCTCCTTGACGCAGAGAGGTTTAAGGTTCTTAGTTCAGAAATGACTTGAGAGTTGGAGAATTTGTAAGTTCCAAAACAGACTTGGAAAAACTTAGGCATAACCTAAGGATACCTAAACTTTTTGTTGACATCATGACATCAAAAAAGGCCAAGAGTGGGGGACCGGCCTGGTGGCACAGCGGTTAAGTTCACACGCTCTGCTTCAGTGGCCTGGGGTTCGCTGGTTCAGATCCCAGGTGTGGACCTAGCACCACTTATGAAGCCATGCTGTGGCAGGTGTGCCACATATAAATAGAGGAAGATGGGCACAGATATTAGCTCGGGGCCAATCTTCCTCAACAAAAAGAGGAGGTTTGGCAGTGGATGTTAGCTCAGGGCCAATCTTTCTCAAAAAAAAAAGGCCAGGAGTGAAGATAGTAACTATGGAATTTATTTGCAAAGAGGGATTAAGAAGGGAGGTATCAATAGCAAAATTCCTGAGCCCATTAAGGGAGAGGGCAGTGCAGCCAGCTACAGGTCTCTCCTGTATTAGAGCCTCTCTAACAAAAGATCCCGCATAACATTAGCTTAAACAGGATAGAAGCTTATTTCTCTGCCTCACTTAATAGTTCAGAGCATAAGCAGTCCAGGGCTGGTATGGTGGCTTCTCAATGTTGGGAACCTCGTCTCCTTCTGCCCTTCCTTAGGTGGGCTTCATTTGCTCATCACATCCTACTTTACCACATTGGAGCCTGGGAGAAGGGAGAAAAGCGGACAGCAGAGGGTGCACCTTTTCCCTTCAAGGCACAATCCAGAAGTGGCATGTATCACTCCTGCTCATGTGCTATTGATCAGATCATATTCTAGCTGCAAGGGAGTTTGGGAGCTGTATCTATTTTGGGAGGTCAAATGCCCAGCTAAAATTTGGATGTTCTATTACTGGAAGTAGAGGCGGACGTGGACGTTGGAGGACAGCTAGCATTATCTGCCTCACTTTCCAACTGAGATCCTTAGGAAGGGCCCTGGCAGGGTCATTCACTTGGGGGTCTACTGGGCAGAGAGCTGAGATGTACTCAGAGGGCATGCCAGCGTCCTGTTGGCTGATCCCTACTCTGACGAGACTAAACTAAAGTGCGTTCAGAGTTGTGGAGTGCTATTAAATTGTGAGCTGTAACATCACGGCACAAATGTCCTGATGGAAATGGCATGCTAAATGGATGTTATTCTTAAAAGTCTTAAGGTAGCTTCTGATTCCTGCTTGGCTGGATGGAAGAGCTACAGACAATTGTGCAAAATGTTCTTAACTTTAGAAATTCCTGTCTGTTTTCAGAAATTGGCTAAACTACTGCTCTGTGGCACTGAGTTGGTGACCAATGTCCAGGTAGCCGCGGATATCAGAGAGACCCACAGGCGACTTGAAGAAGAGGAGATAAAGCGTCAGAGGTGAGGAACGCCCTGCTCTGCAGCCCGGTGGATGTGAAGATGTCGATCTCCTCTGTGGGTCCCTAAATTCTCCCCAGTCCTTGGAAAGTGGCTTTGTCACACTTAGTTTAGTAGAATCCTCTTCTCTGCCCCTTATGAATCTTCCCTCTCTCCTTTCCTTCCCCACCTTGTTGCTTCCCTCCCTTCACCCTCCCTTCCGCACCTATTACACCTGATCTGTGCCAACCCGTGTGGCTGCACAGGGGAGTGAACATGCCCTCTGCTGTTGGTGTTCACAGTCTAGTCGAGATAGACATGGAAACACCTGAACATAATTTGCGTTAAAATGACCGTTTGTATAAAGAGTTGTGGAAATATATTTGAAGAGCCCTTTAATTCTCTTTGGAGAGATATGAGAAAACTTTTTAGGCAAAGTGGCATTTGAGTTGGGACATAAGGGATGAAAGAGAGTTGGAGGAGTTAGGAAGTGGGCATTTTAGGCAGAGGAGACAGCTGTGCAGAGGCGTGAGATCCCATAATATACTTGGGAATGGCGTGATAGTGAAAGATGTATGGGGGGGGGTGGGTGGAAGAAAAGAGATGAGGCTAAGAAGGTAGATTGGGCTGTCCTGGGTTTAAATTAAGCAAAATGACAGACCCATAAACATCTCAGTGTTATGTACAAATGTAGCAGAATAGCAAAGACTGTATGCCTAGAAGGATGGAGAGTGAGAGGGACAATGGGAACCCGTGCAGACCCTCAGCTCCAGTCCTCAGCAGGCAGGCTGCCGCGCGCACCCATCTTCCCAGGTCTCAGGTTGCTCAACAGGGAGGCAGACGTAAACTGCTTAGGATTAAACTTCTTTGGTTTGCACACAGAAGTGGCTTGATGTCAGCAGGAACAGAGGTCCTCATTTCAACTCTTCCTTTGACCTGTTCTTCAGTTAATTTCTTAAATATAGTTCAATGAGAAGAGTGGCCCACTTGACCATTTTCGTCCGTCTCAGCATCTACATACACCGTATGATTTTAAGAGCATTTTTACTTGTCAGCAAAAGTGGTTCCTCCATTAGCACCTTTACCAGCTTCACCAGTGTGTAATTGTCAACTTTATTCTTGAAACTTCCCACTGCTTGTCATGGGCTGGCAGGAACTGAGTTGGCTGATCCCCAGCAGGGTCAGCTTGTGAAAGGCCCTGAGTGCCATGCCAATGGGTTAGGCTTCATCCTATAGCCATTGAGGAAAAATTGGAGGGCTTAGGTGCAGAGTTACAAGATAAATGTAGATTTTGAAAAGATGACCTGACAGCTGTTTCTCATTTCTTGAAGAAAAAAATCCGTTGAATTATAATATGTACCATGTGCCCTGGCTTGGAAGGTGGAGCAGCGGATGGGAAAGGGGAGGAGAGAGGGGATCACTAGATGATTAACTTGTCACTCCTGTCTCTTGTTTGCAGAAATCTTATAGGATTACAGTCTGTTAAAGTTGGGAGAGAGTCTCTGGCATGTGTTCCAGCCACTGTTCTCAGAAGGGACCTCATAGCCTTCAACCCGGGATTGAAGGTCCCATCCTCAGTATACTCCATCACAGAGTTTCTTTGGAATTTCTGGAAAGACCACCCTTATTTCCATTTCTAATGGTGGAGTTTCTCTGTTTGTACATTCCACTGCTCATTTATTGATAATTTAGGAGAGTAATGGCCAGACCCTTGAGGTCCTGTTGATAATGAAAATTAATAATATGAGTACCATTTCTTAAGTGGCTGCTATGCTGAGCATCTGTGCTAACCATCATCTTATTTATTTACTTATTTTTTTCACCTTTAAATACAATTTATTGGTTTATCTGTGGTAAGAAATTTTATCCATTTTTTTTCTTTTTAAAAAATTGTATTGGGGTCATATTGGCTTGCAACATTGTGTAAATTTCAGGTTTACATCAATATATGTCAGCTTCTGTATAGACTGGATCGTGTTTACCATCAGCAGTCCAGTTTTTGTGTGTCACCATACACACGTGCCCCTTTACCACTTTTGCCCTCCCCTCCACTTCCCCTCTAGTAACCACTAATCTGTTCTCCTTGTCTATGTTTGTGTTTGTTTATCTTTCACATATGAGTGAAATCATATGGTATTTGTCTTTCTCTGTCTGACTTATTTCACTTAGCATTATACCCTCAAGGTCCATCCATGTTGTTGCAAATGGCCCAATTTTGTCTTTTTTTTAATACCTGAGTATATTCGATTGTATGTATATATACACCACATCTTTATCCATTCCTCTGTTAACGGGCACTTGGGTTGGTTCCATGTCTTGGATACTGTGAATAAGAGCATCATCCTGTTTAATCCTGACAGCAGCCATACGAAGGTAGATATTTTCATCCTCTCCAGTTTAGAGATGAGAAAAATGGGGCTTGGGGAAGTTAAGCAACTTGTCTAAAGTTGAGAGTCAGTAGCGAAGTCAGCACTTGAACACAGGTTATGTGACTCGAGTGACCAAATATTTAACTACTGTGTCCCCATCTTACTCAGAAGTATGTGACAATTGACTCGATCTGTGTGTATGTGTGTGTATGTTAATCTATGTATGTTAATATATATATATACACATATATCTGTATATGTTAATGTTGATCTGTTTTTGTTGTGTGTCACTTTGTTTGTTTGATCTCAGCTATTTATAGTCAAGCATTAAACTAAAAGATTTCTCAGAGCCAGGTTGGGTCTTGGGTGGGTGTATGTGAGGCGGTGCTTGGTACCCGGGCCCTGTATTCGTAGACTCTTGAGAGCCTATCTGCCCTGTTGGAAGGCAGCGTCCAGGGTGGGGCTGGCATGGCCTACATGTTTGTATTTGCAGACTTGAAAAGCTGGAGAATGAAGTCAAGACCAGCCAGGACAAATTCGATGAAATCACCGCCAAGTGGGAGGAGGGCAAACAGAAGAGGATTCCCCAGGCCCTGTGGGACATGCTCAACACCCAGCAGTTGCACTGCGCTGCGCTGATAGAAGATAAGAACAAGCTTATCAGTGAGTTACAGCAGGTGAGAGGCCGGGGCTGCGCAATCCCAGCCCCGTGGGATCTGGCTGGGGGGCTTAACTTTTCCTGAATGGAAAAATGTGGAGGCCTCACTTCATTATTCATAATGCTGCGCAACTCAGGCAATAAACTTTTAACCAGAAAAAAACGCTTTGTAGTAATTTTATAAAGAAAGATGTACTTTCATAGCAAATGCTGTTTCAGATTTTATGTTTTGAGTGAAGGAATGGGGTTAGTCTGCAGTGGGTGCGTTCCCATGTCGGAACCTGGACATTAGTTGCTCAGCGGGCACACCCTGGGCTTTCCGGGAGCTCACAGGGAGATTTGCAACAAGTGGCAATGGAGGGGTTCGGGCCTGTGCTGCTCAGTCAGAGCTTTGTCCCAACTGGAGCCCACTCCTCGCCATCCACCCGTGCTTCCTCCTAGGCCTTCTCAGACGCTTCTGGAGCCACCTTCCCTTTGTACAGTTGTAATTCCTAGTGTTCACAGATGCTGACGAGGGGCTCCAGGTGGAGTGTGCTTGACACCTCTTGCTTCTGTCTGTTTGTGACCAATCTTTGACATGCTTTTTGCTAGGAGTTAAAAACAAAGGATGACCAGTATGTGAAAGATTTGAAGAAACAGTCAGATGACATCTGCCTGCTCCTGGAGAGGATGGAAGAACAAGTGAAGAATGTCATGAAAACCTTTCGTCAGGAGCTGCATCACATTGAGGTAACAGGGTGTGAGAGAACTGCTTTCTGCCCTGGGGGAGGAGGGCCAGGTCTGGTCTACCCATCTCAGGAGGGTCCCACATGTCTCCATCCTCTGTCTCTGCTCTAGGGTTTCATTAATTTATTTACTCATTTATTCACTCATGTAACAAATATTCATCAAATGTCTATATGCCTGGCACTGTCCTGGGGGCTGGGGGTACCGCCACGAACAAAACAGAGCCCTCGACGGAGCCTCTATTTGTTCTAGTAGGAGAAAGCTAGGCAATAAACAGATCAATTACTAAATATAGAATTTGACAAGTGGTGATAACTGCTTTGAAAGAAAATAGAACAGGTAAGGTAAGAGGAGTGGAGGGAGGGCGTTAGTGTTCCCTACCCGTAGGCGTGTGTGAGCCATTTATTTGATTTATTTAGGGCCATTGGGGATGTGGGGGTGGGAAAGGGGAGTGCCAACCAGGATTCAGGAATCAGTACTTTGAATTTGGATGAAATGTTAGGGATTGAGATTGAGATAGGCTTTTCCAAAATGGAAGAGAGCCAAGAGTGTGGGGGACCTCTCTCTTTCGATCACTGTAGACTCGTTTCTGTGCTCGCAGGCCTACTTACCCATCATGAACTCCATGCTGCCTTTTCTGCGTGGGAACCCCAAACATGGCAGTGTACCAACCATGGCATGTACCAACAAGGCAATGGATCAACCATGGTCCTGGCTGAATACATGCCAGGGTTTGCCCTGTGACTGCCAACAAGGGCAGTGGCCTTCCTCCAGCCTCCTGCCTTGAGTATTGACTAAACCACTGGACGGTTGGCACATTTCCTCTCTAAATTTGTGTGAAGTATGGACTTCACTTAATTTCTGTGCATTTGGAAATGCAAATTTCTGCCTTTGGGTTTGACTTTGTGTGGTTGGTGACACGGCCCTTGTGCTGCTATCTGAGTTCTTTGACACTGTGGGACCTGCCTAATCAAAACGGACACAAGAACCCTCTTCCCTCTTGGTTGTAGACAGCATTCGAGGTGGAACGACAGGAGCTACTGACCAGTAATAAGAAGAAATGGGAGCGGGCGCTGCAGGCTCACAATGGCAAAGAGGTGAAGCGGCGGCAGATAGGGGAGGGGGTGGGTGTGTAAAGGGGGACGCCTGGCGTCTGGGGCAATTTCTGCTGTGGCTGAGTTTGCTGGCCATTTTGTGTCTTGGGGAGGATTGCCATGGCAGACGTTTATTACTGCACTTCCTGGCTTGTCAGGGCGGCCCTGCAGGTGGCCATTGTCTCTGGTGGTGAGTGCCGCCTTAGCAGCTCCCTCTGGTTTCCATGGTCCTGTCACTCTCTTCTTCGTTTCCTGGGTTATCTACACCAGCCAAGGATAGCTGTGGCCCAAGGAGGTGTTTTAAGACACACTTTTAAAGGGTGTGGGGTTGTCACTTTATTTTAGAGATGTAAGTAACAAAGAAATAACTTGACCAAGATCCTGGATTTTTTTAAGAAACATAAACGTCCGACTGCAGGGTCTGTGCTTAATTCTTAATGGAGCATTCCTCTTGGAGTTTCTGGAGGAAGGACCCTGTTAAGCAATCCAAGCCTGGCCTGGGTGTTCAAAGCCTTGGGGCACAGGGGCTCCTGAGGGCCGACTGATTCCCTCCGACACTTTCAGACCCATCACTCTGTCACGCTTGTCAGGCCACCTGAAGGACTGAGCCAGGGCGGGGGCGGCACTGACTTTCCCCTTGTCTTGCTGTGCCTTCAGCTGGAGTATCTCATGAGCCGCATCAAGAAAGTCGAGGACTATGAGAAGCAGCTGAACAAGCAGAGGATCTGGGACTGCGAAGAGTACAACATGATCAAGATCAAGCTGGAGCAGGACGTGCAGGTGCGCCTTGTTCCTCCGCCCGGGCGTCGGGGTGGCAGAGCAGCGGAGGGCACCTGTGAGTGTTCATCCGTGGCAACGACCCATAATAACCTAGAGTTAGTCCATTCAACAGAACTCATTAATTATCTGCTTTCTTTTTTTTTTTTTAAGAATTTTTTTTTTTTTCTTAAAGATTTTATTTTTTCCTTTTTCTCCCCAAAGCCCCCCGGTACATAGTTGTGTATTCTTCGTTGTGGGTTCTTCTAGTTGTGGCATGTGGGACGCTGCCTCAGTGTGGTCTGATGAGCAGTGCCATGTCTGCGCCCAGGATTCGAACCAACGAAACACTTGGCTGCCTGCAGCGGAGCGCGCGAACTTAACCACTCGGCCACAGGGCCAGCCCCTTATCTGCTTTCTTTTAAATGATCATATCTGAAGAAGCTCATGCACAAGTTGCACACGGAGGAACGCTTTCTTTAATAGACCGTTGGAGCATCGCCAAGAGGCCTAAAGGGGTCTGGAATCCATGACATGGGAGGAATGTTGAGACAATTGTGCATTTCTGCCAGACAAAGGGAAAATGCCCCTAGGGCAGGTTAGCTGTGTCAGGGGCCAAAGCTAGACCGCCACCATCTAATGAGTGTCCACAACACCCCAGGCACTTAACACAGTCTCTCTAACCCTGACACTAACGTGAAAGGGAGAAATCACTAACAGCACTTTATATGCCAGGAAACCGAGGCTCTGAGACAAGGATGCTTGTCTTGTAAACAGTAAGCCCTGGATTCAGACCCGGTTCTGTCCGGCTCAATAGCCTAAATCCTTCCCATTATTCCATACGGCCCTCTGACTGACGGTGGAACATCGCAGTAAGGCAGATTCTGATTCACCATCAGAAAGAACCTTCTAGTACTTAGAACTAATATAGAAAAGGATCATCTCACAAAACAGTCTTGATCTCAAAGTATTCCACGGCTGAAGGGCTGTGTCTGTCTTCAGTGTTGAAGAAGGATTCCTGCAGTGGGAAGATGGTTCGATTTTCTGGTTTCTAAAATTCTTCGCAAACCTAGGATTCTATTTCAACGTCAGTTAAAAAAAATCTCTCATTACATTTAGAAATAGAGTGGTGATTGCATCTTATTCATTTCATGCTCTATTCAGTCTGCGTCTGGACACGTGTTAGACTGAAGCTTTTCCACACAGCCTTTGGTAGAATTTCAGTTCTTATCCCTCTCTGGCTTTATGCAGCGAGGTTAAATTAAAAAACCCATTAGACTACAAATATTTTTACCAGTCTAGGAAATTTTCCTGGGCCTTTCACATATTAATGTCATGGAAACGAGAGTTACTGACACGGAACAGTGGAAGTGTAAGAGAGAAGCACTACTCATGTGGGCTGTATACATTACAGTTTTGATGAAAATGGCTATTGTTAAGCTTTCTGAAGTTATTTTGGTTCTATGATAATTTATATGACAAAACTACACACGGTTGGCCTCAAACAGTGAAATCATGGAAACTCATATTCTTTTTTGTTGTTTTGCTTTTTCTTTTGTGGTAAGATCCCTTAATATAAGATCTACCCTCTTAGCAAAGTTTTGAGCATACAGTATGGTATTGTTAATCACAGGCCTTCTTTGCACAGTAGATCTCCAGAACTTATTCATCTTGCGCAGCTGAAACTTTGTACCCTTTGACCTACACCTCCCCAGTTTCCCCTCCCCAGCCCCTGGCAGCTCCTGGTAGCAAATTCTACTCTCTGCTCCCTCCGTGAGTTTGACTATTTTAGATCCCATACATAAGTGAGATCATGTAGTATTTGTTTTCCTGTGTCTGGCTTATTTCACTTAGCATAATGGACTTGGTCCTGCAGGTCCATCCATGTTGTTGCAAATGGCAAGTTTTCTTTCCTTTTTACGGCTGAATAATATTCCATTGTAGGTGTGTATACCACATTTTTTTAATCCATTCGTCCATTGATGGACATTTGGTTGTCTCCATGTCTTGGCTGTTGTGAATAATGCTGCAAGGAACATGGGGTGCAGATGTCTCTTCAAGATCCAGATTTCATTTCTTTTGGCTATATGCCCAGAAGTGAGATTACTGGGTCAAATGGTAATTCTGTTCTTGATTTTTTGAGGAAACTCCATATTGTTTCCATAGTGGCTGCAGCAGTGTACCTTCCCACCAACAATGTAGAAGTGTTCTTTTTCCTCCATATCCTCGCCAACACTTGTCCTTTGTCTTTTGATACTAGCCATCGTAACAGGGGTGAGGTGATATCTCATTGTGGTTTTGATTTGCATTTCCCTGATGACTAGTGATGTTGAGCATCTTTTCATGTGCCTGTTGGCCATCTGTATGTCTTCTTTGGAGAAATGTCTATTCAGGTCCTTGGCCTATTTTCTAATTAATTCTTTTGCTATTGAGTTGTAGGAGTGGAACCACATGTTCTTAATCCAATGTTCAAATGTTCGAACAAAGCCAAAACATTCCGGGCCATGGGGAGATTGTCGGGGTGAGGGGTAAGGTAAGACGAGGGAGGTGAGGGACAGAGAGGCAGAGGGCCTGGGAGACCTGGGCCTCCTGGCTCCCCCTGTAAAGATGGACTACCGGTGCAGTGTGGGCACGCGGGACGGAGGCGGATGGAGACGTTCAGCGTGAGAAACGCGTGCAGTTCCTCTGCATAAGAGTCCTTACCTGTGTCAGAATGGAAACCAAGAGTATACGGTGCCACATTTTATCCTTTAACTAGGAAAAGATAAGCCAATCAGGGATTACCCACGTTGCAATAGATGGAATATTTTAGAAGACTGAACTTTGTCATCATGCCTCTTAGTTGTACTTTCACTAGAAATTAAAGTCAGATAGCACTGATTTTTGTCCAAAAGATATGGCCTGCAGCTCAACATCAAATTTCCTCTTCCAAACTAATTCATAGCACTGTATCAGTTCTAAAATATGGAACTAAAGTTTTTGCAAACCACAAAAATACAAAGGATCCAATACACGTAGATTTGGTTTGATGGGTAAAGTACAAGAAGTGAAAAAAGAAGGTGTACTTTTCAAACGCTTGCTGCCAGTGAGGTCACGTTGGTTATGAATAAAGAGAAGCTTGTAAACATTATGTGCTCGAGAGAGATTTTACCCCCCCCCCAAAATAAAACTACTAGAAACACTTGGTTCTTGATGCAGGAAGCAAATATTTTTATTTTGAGGTCTTATGTGCTCATTTAAAATTGTTAAATAGTTTAGTTCAACTTTAATACCAAAATACTAATCATAAAAAATATACAAGTTACTTATTTAACAAGTATTGTGAACTTACACTGTGCAAAGCACAAAAATAAAAAGATGCAGTTCCTGCCCTTCAGGAATTTATCATCTTTTGAGGAAGAAAGCAAGCTCCATAAGTAGTATAAAAGAGTGAGTGACAGGGCAGGAAAGTATGAGTAAGAGCGTGGGCTGGATATGAACTTGCTAGTCTATGGTTCCAGAATGGTCCCATCCCAGGGCTGAGACTGGTGATAAAGAGGCCCAGTGAGATCTCTGGAATCAGCCAAGAAGGCCAGAGGGAAAGGCTGTTTGAAATTCTGCTGTTTTGAACTGCCACTGTTTCCACTCTGCGGAGGCGTTGATGGCACCTGTTCCTGAGTCTGTGGGCAGGAGATGGTACCTGATAGCCGCTGAGGAGAAGTCCGTACTGTCCCAGGAAAAAGTGGGGCAGGTGTGATCAACACCTGCAGGACCTGTAACCTTGAAGGACTTTTGTGGCAGGTTAGATTGTAATCTTTACAAATTATTCACAAAATCCAAACATGGTATTTTGCTGTTAGTCTTGGGAACATAAAGTACAACTTTGCAGAATATCTTCGGGTAATTAAATAATAAGCACAGATATTTCACAAAATCAATTACAATTTTTTAATAGAAAACTATATCCAATGTATGACAATCAAGGACAGCTAGAGAAAATTAACAGTAGAGTCACCGATACTAAAATTATTGTGAGCATGGGTGTTGTAAACCAATAATGAGCAGTGTAATCCATGTAATTGCTGCTAGAGACTGTGCTGCGAGAGGCACAAGACTATCTCTAGTTCTGTAAGGTCATTGACAGCACCGCCCATCACTCCTAAGTGGCATCATGGATGGGAAGCCCCCAGACGTTGTGCTGGGACAGAGCTGAGATGAAGGAGTGGCTGATCTGCGATCTGGCAGAGATGGGAAGTCCTCGGTGCATGCTGAGATGGAAGCACTCGGTGCATGTTGCATTGCTAGACTCTCCAGGTGTCAGTCCCCTAAGAACATACTCTAGCAAAGAGCAGGAGCAAACATCTTCCACAAGAGGAAATAAGATCGGCTAATGAGTATTCAACAAGCAAAGAAAGGTAAATTAAAACAATCAGGTGACAGGTTATTATTATTACCATTTTTTCCCTATAAAATCAGCACAGATTTAAGTTATTTCAGGTCACAAAGAAAAAGACATGAGCTGATTACTTTAGTTCAGGGTAAACTATGAACATAGTAAACTGTGTTCAGCTAGGTGAGGTGCTAGTGGTGATTTCTCAAAAACTAACAAAAAAAGTGATGCCAGTGATATTTTTTTCCTTTCAAGATATGTTATGTAGGAAAAAGAGTCCATTTATATAGTTATTATTATGTAATAATGTGCCTTTAAGAATGAAATTCACATGAAAGTTCACATGATGGAACTTGCATTTATAACTCACATACTCTGACTGTGCTATAAATATGACAACTAATCTATGGCCCAGTAAGTTTGGGAAATGCCGTCTTAGTGACAGGGCTCGTTGCAAAGCACTGAGAAGGAGGAGGTCCCCGGACGTCATCAGAGCAGACATCCAGCATGCTGGGTCTCAGGGCTCCTGGATGTGTCAGTCCCAGCAAAGACTGGAACAGCCGCTCATGGTCATTCCAATCCAGAGCAGCTCTGGAGTTCCACCATCTCTGTGAGTGTTCTTACTTTCTCAGATTGTCACTATCCATCAAGGAGATTTTCTGTTGGACTTTTGTGCCTAGCCATATTGACCAATGGCCTCCTCCATGTCCAGGGATGGTCACATTTGAAGCAGCAGGGCTGGTTTCTTTTGGGGCACAGCAGCATAAATCATTGCGACTTTGCAGAAAGAACTGCTGGAGGGTCCCTGTCCCTGATAGACACTCAGGGCCATCCCTAGGAGGGCACAGGGCCAAGAGCGCCAGCTCATCCTGGGGCCACCCAGGATAATTGCACTTGAAATGAGGCTGTGCTGTCAGCATCGTCCATAGGCACTGTGGGATATTGTTCAAGTCAGAAATTTCTAAATTAAACTTGAATCGTGCTCAGGAAGAGTGGGGTGCAGCTCCCAGCAGCTTCCTGCCTGCCCCAAGCACCCTGCCCAAGGGCCAGGCCTGTATGTAGAGCTTGGTGGCCTGCCCTGCATGCTGCTCAGTGCTGACAGGGTGTGGGGAAGTGGGCACTTGCACAAACAGCCTGTGGGAGTGTAAACCATAAACTGCTCTTTGGAAAGAAGTTTCTAGAGAGCCTTTGACCTAGTAATTTTGCTTATGAGAATCTACCTTAAGGAAATAAAATACTCAAAATTTTTATATGTAATTTTTCCTAGTATTATTTTAGGATATTGAAAGTGATCAAAACAGTACAAATGTGCAACAGTAGGGAAATGGTAAAATATTATGCCATATGATAAACATATAAATATTTCATATATGATAAATGATAATATATAAGAATATGTACCATTAAAATTATGTTAAAACTTTACTAACATAGAAAATTCTTATGGTGTAATATTAAGGGAGAAAACTAGAATATAAAATTGTAGTTATAGTTTGAGCTCAACTACATAAAGAACACAGGAAGGAAACATTCCAGTATGTTGATGGAAGTTGCCTTTGGGAGATGGAATTATGGTTAGGTTTTCCTCTCTCTTCTGTCTCCTCTTTCTTTTTCCTTTACCGTACTTTCTGCATTTTCTACAATGAGCAATATTATTTTCACAACCAGGAAAAGTTTTTACAAAGAAAAGCATATAACTAGAAAAAGTAAATAAAAATTTAACTAAACAAATAGAGAAATTAAGAGATACAATTAGCTATTATCACAGTGACCAAGACGGTGCTTCACTGGCCACCCATTAAAGAAGAGAGATTACAGCTTCTGTTCTGAAGGAGACATTCCAATACTTGTCTCATAGCGAAAATTAAAAAATCTCTGGCGTAGTTAAGTAGGATACTCTTGACTAGTTCCCTCAGTTGCAATGTGGGGATCACCGGATTCCATGTGAAACGTGGAAATGACACACCATCTGCTGACGTGTCAATGCCTTTATTCTCCTCGGCATCACCTCCTGGCCAGTCACCTTCCTTGAGGATCACTTCCTCTGTTGATTCCGTGGCAGGGGTCTGTAGCCTAGTGGAAGGAGATGGGGAGAGCATGTCACATGTAACTGCTTTCTCAAGATCTGATTACACATCATTGCATCCTCCATTCCTGCATTTCCACGAGGGGGAGGCCGGGTCAAGCCTGTCTGTGTTGGCCCTGCCTCTGGCCTTGCCCCTCTCTCATCTTTTTTCACCAGCTGTCAGAGTGATCTTTCTGCACCACTTGGGCTGATCATTCCTCTCTCCTGCTTAACATCTTTAGTGGCTCTCCATTGCCTTCAGGATAAAGTGTCAAATTCCTAGCTTGGTAAGGCTCTCCTGCTCTGTCAGCCCCATTTCTGACCTTTCCTTGCCTCATACCTCACATCCTAGACTGGTCGTGGTTTCCCCAAAGCACCTCACTCTCCCTTGTCTCTCTAGAGCTCTCTCCCTGCCACCTGAGTAACTCCGACTCATTCTCAGGTCTCAGTTAGACGTGCTGATGCCATCTTTTCAGGGATGTCTGCCCTCGTCCTCAAGGCCACGGAAAGAGCTCCTCTCATTGGTCCCATATCACCCTGGGCTTACCCCTCTCTGACTTCCTATCCCTAGGGCTCGTTATCTGTCCCTCTGCTGGACAGGACAGGACGGTGCCTTTTTCACAGCATTTTCCCAGGAGCACCTAGGAAAGTGTCGGACACATAGTAGGACATATCTTAGGCAGTCAGTAAATGTTCGCCAAATGAATGATACAGCTAAGGGAAACCCAGGAGGTAAGGATGCTTGTGTCTATCCTCCTTTAAAATGAACATGGTTTACTAAATACTAACTTGAACTGCCAACCGGAAGTCAGAGTGGGGACACTGCAGGTTTTTATGGTGTTTACTTTTATGGCGTTTCTGTTGGGGCCACTTCTATCTCTCAAGGGGCTGGAGCAGAGTACCAGAGGGAGCTGGCCTTGAGAACTCTAACCACCCTCTCTCCCAGGCTTAGGTATCTAGGTGTCAGCTCGCAGTTGAATGATTATGTTTTTTCTGGTTGGCCTTGAATTTGCCTCTAATGATAGATTTTCTAAGAATTCAGAGGGAGGCCCTTGTCCTTAAGGTTCCTCTGACGCAACTCCAGAATAAATTCTCAGGGACCCTCAGGCATAACAATTATACCAGGGCCAATTAATATATATATATATTTTTAACTTAACTTTAGATTCTTGAGCAACAGCTTCAGCAAATGAAAGCAACTTACCAGCTGAACCAAGAGAAGTTAGAGTACAACTTCCAGGTGCTGAAGAAGAGAGATGAAGAAAGCACGGTGATCAAATCCCAGCAGAAGAGGAAGATTAACCGGTAGGCCACGTGCAGAGCATCTGTCTTCCGGGCCCTTCTATGCTGAAAGTAGGGATGGGCACGCGCTCTTCCCTTTTGTAGGAGTAGACACTCTTAAAAATATAACTGACTCTTATTAAAAGAGCTTTTTGGAAAAGGTAATACGTTCCACCGCCCCAAAAGAGTATGCAGCAAAGATTCTGTTTCCCATCCCTCACTGTTGGTTCCTCTTTCCCACCTCTGTCACCATTATTTGTTTCTTTTGTTTCTTCCAGAATTTCTTGTTACATATATAAACAAACACGAGTAAGTGTTCTCATCCCCCTCTGCTTTTACACAAATGATAGCATTCCATACGCACTGTTCTGTATCCTAAAGATGTTTCCATACCAGATCATAGAGAGCTTTCACATTATTTCTTAAGGTGCCTAGTACTCCACTGCATAGATATGCTATGATTTACTTAACCCTATTGATGGACACTTAGATAGCTTCTAGTCTTTTGCTGTTGCAAATAAGACCAATATAAGTATCTAGTTAGTACAGAAGCTGTACATGTGCGTTATAGAAAATTGGAAACTACCACAAGGGAAAGTAAGGTAAAAACACAGAAATACCATATTCCTACAACCAGAGGTAGGTTGTGTATATCTTTCTGGATCTCTTTCTCTAGATAGATAGATAGATACAAATATAGATATGACATCCTACTGTAACTGTTGTTTTGTAATCTGCCATTTTTTAAAAAAGTCAACAATTTCCACCTTTCCATTTCAGTAAGTTTCATTTCATCTAAATATCTGGATCACATTCAGATTTCCCCAGTTGTGCAAAGATATTCTTTATAGTAGGTTTGTTCAAACTAGTATCTCTTCGAGGACCAGGAATTGCATCAGGTTGTTAAATTAAGCTCCTTACGTCTCTGATTTATTAGGATCCTCCCTGCCCCTCCACCTGCCAACCTCCTTGTTAAATGTTACCTACTTATATACTTACTGTCTAATTTTTTTTTGGTGTGTGTGGGGGGGTGGCAGGGTGCGTGGAACCCATTATTTGCTCAAAAGACTGGGCCAGTTATCTTAGAGAATGTCCCACTTTCTGGATTTGAATTTTTACATTTACTTGTTTCTCTGGTCCTACATTTCCTTTAAATTGTAAGTCATAATAACAGACTTATGGATTCAATTTACACACTTTTGGCAAGAATATTTCCTGTCAGATGTGTGCTTCATACTGCATAATAATGGAAGACACCTTTTGTTATCTAGTTGACCTACCATCCATGATGCTAGGATTAACCATGGCTTAGGGGAATGCAGGCATTTGTGATTTTGACAGATATTACCAATTGCTCTCTTTAGGGGTTGTACTGACTGACGATCCCAACAGCAATGTATGCAAGTACCTGACTCCCCACAGCCTTGGAATTTTGTCAGTAGTGTAAGTGAGAAATGGTGTCTCAATGTGTTTTTATTTTGTATTTCTCTTATGCAAGAAATTGAGCATGGTTTTGTAAGTATACGAGTCATTTGATATTTTCTTGTTTATCAATTATATATTATATATTATATTTGAATATACCTTGTCTACTTTTCTATTGGAGTTGTTGGTCTTTTGCTCATCAGTTCTTAGGTACTCCTTCTGTATTAGGAAGGTTAGTCTTCTGTTACAGGAATTGCAAATATTTTAAACTGGTTTGCCTTTGGATCGTACTTATGGACTTTGCAGTGCAGATGTTTTAGATCTCCATGTTACTGCATTTGTTGATATTCTTCTTTATGGCTTCTGGGTTTTGACTCATGGTTAGAAATGCCTTCCCCACCCTGAGGTGATGACGGACTTCTCCCACATTGTCCAGTGATATATTTATAGTTTCACTTTTTACACTTAAACTTGGACTTTACCTTAGTGTATAGTGTGAGGTGTGAATCCAACTTTTAGTTTTCCCCAGATGGCTAATGATCGTCCCAATGCCATTCCTTACTGATTGGAGATGGCAACTTTATTACTTAACTTCTGTATATATTTGCATCTTTTCTGTTCCATTTGTCTTCTTTGTCTTTTCAAGTCCCAGTACTACACGGTTTTAATTATTGGGGCACTGTAATATGTTTTAATATCTGATAGGGCTAGTCTTCCCATATTACTCTCTAAAAATATAACTAACTCTTGATTCTTTATATCAGGGACACAACAATTACCAAACAAGGTAACATTTATATAGCTTATTTATTTTTGGTCTTTAAATGAAATCAGAGATGTATATTTATACACACAGCACACTGGTCCAGACACACTCATTCTTCGTGTGCTTGATCCCAACTCTATGGCTTACTGAAAGATACCTATTACTCAGAACTTCTCGAATTTCCACTTTCCTCCCTTCTTCCTGCCTCTTTTCTTTCATCCCTCCTCCCTTTCTTCCTTTAAGAAATCTCTCCTGAGTTCCAGACCATTGTGTGAGGCTCTGAGGATCAGAGTAGAATAAGACATGTTATTTAATCCTTGTTTGAGGAGTTTCCCCCAAAACCCAAACAGCCTATTATTATTTATGAATTTATCCACTTGTAGGATGATGATACATTTTGGACAAGTGTTGGGTTTGTAGAGAAATACCAGTTGACCTTTTGATAGTTATTTATAACAGAAAATGGTACTGAATACATGAGCTGGCATCTTAAGCCTGATGATCTAGATAAATGAGAGTAGTTAGGAGACAATATTTATGAGAAAATCCCTCTATATGCACCATACAAGATAGGGGAACATCAGTGACAGTCACAAATCAGGACAGTGAGAAAGGGTTATCTGGGGAGGCTTCCTGAAGAAGTGAAATAGTGAAGGAGGGAGGGACGCGAATTGGCAAAAAGGAGTTAAGAGAAGACTCCGGGGTAGACAGCCTCTGAGCTGGGCGTGGCAGGTCTGAAGGCAAGGAGGCAGGAATCAGGAAGTTGCCTGATTGACGAAGAGATGGCCCCGTGGGAGAAGGGAGGTTGGCAAGGCGGGAGGTGGGAGAGGAGCCTGAGGCGGAGTTTGGGTTTGATCCACATGGCAGAGGGATGGTTGGCATCATCCACACCACCTCCTCCTCACTGCCTCTTCCCTCTGACTTCAGACTTACCCCGCTTTCCCTTGTCCTGAGGAGCCCTTCAGCCGACCCTGCTGCTCCTCTCGAAGGGCTGTCTTTTCTCTCCTTGCTTTCATGGCCATTTCCTTTCCTCTTTACTTATCCCTCCTCCGACATTTCAGAAGTTGGCCTATGACCTCAGACGTGGACAAAGACTTCGCTCTGTAGGATACCAAGGATGCCCTTCTAGCCAAACACTGTGGCTTTTCCTCGGGCCTCATCTTAGTGTTAGTGGATAACAGTTCTCAGAACTTTTCTCCTTTGGTTTTCATGACTCTGAAATGTTTGTTCTTCTTTCTCCATGTATTCCTAATTTGTTTCCTTTGGTGATTCTGCTTTTTCTTGCCTGGTAAGATATTCTAGAGAGCATCTTACCCCTTTGCTTTTTATTTTTATTCCCTCTGCCTTGTACATCAGTCTCATGGCTTTGAATTCTACCTCTTTGTTGGCGACTACCAACTTCATATCCCTAATTCGGACTTCACGTCCTTGCTTTATCTGGAACTGCCAAGAGAACATTTCACCTGGAGAGTCGCTGTCGTTTCCAGTGTACAGTGTCTGAAACCAGCCTTGCCTACCCCCCCAGTTTCCCAGTCCTCCCCCTCCCTCCCCTTCATTTCTAGCTTCCAGCCAGTCACTGAGGACTCGACTTTTTGTTGAGCCATCTTTTCTTTCCCTTGAAGTCCTGCTTTCCTCTCCACTCCCTCTCTTGCCACCCTGCTCAGGCCTTCAGGATTCACTTGGAGTTTATTTTTGTTTTATCAGCTTCTATGATTAGATGACACACAGAAATTCCGTTACTAAATGATGTTGAAAAAAACGATCTGGGATGCCTACTCAAAAAGATTTTTTTTAACCCCTCTCTGTGGAAATTCTCTTAGAAAGCTGTAGTTAAGAAAATAAATTAGATATTTCTTTTTTTCAGAGACTAGGTTAAATAGTTTTTGCACTTTATTGAGGATGAAAATATGAATGATGAATGTTTGTGCTTTAGGGACCTTCTGACTGTTGCAGAATAATGCTCAAGGGGGGACATTTTGTTTAAAAAATTTTTAAACTTAAAATATGTAGGCCTTCAAACTCTCTGTTCCTGTGTAAATGGGGCACTGACATAAGACACCTCTTCAGTAGTTAGACGTATGAAGTGTGGTCCTGGGTCTAAAAGCCGCGCCTGCCATGCATATTTCATGAGGCAAGTTTCCTTGCACAGAGCTCCTGAGGGCAGTGACATGGGAGCTGTGGCATGGCTCGATTTGCAGTGCTGTTGGTCAGGTGACAGCTCTCTCACTGTGCTGGAGCCTTTGGCCACTCCCCTCTCCTGCAAGCCAGAGTAAGTTCAATGCCTCACCTCTGGGCTCCCCCAGCATTCTGGGTAAAACTTTTTATACCCTACTGTAGTTAATGTTTGTCTTTGTCTCTGACTGGACTGATGGTGCCTTGTGTTCAAACATGTCCTTGTATTCATCTTTGTATTCAAACATACACTCGGCAGAAAAGAGACCTTTCAGGTTTGATGAATGAACAAGTTAATGAGTGAATGAATGAACGAGCTATTACACCTGTTAACAGTATCAACTCTTGGAAGACAGAGGACTCCGCTCTCATAGGCTTGTGGTGTGAAGTTTAAATTTTTTCCTTTCTATTTTCCTTGTTTCAGAAGTGAATTGAACTTCCAAGTCATGAGAGTGAAACAGTTGAGACATGTTATTTAAACATGTGAGGTGGGCACTAGATACGGACACTCTGACGAATGGTGTGTTGAGTGAGATTCAGTTATGCTCTTGCTAGGGGACTGCCCCTTGGTGGATTTGGGCTTCTGGACTGTTTAAATGCATTTCGTTCTGGACAATCTCATTACCTCCTGTTGCCTTTCCTTGATCACAACTGGAGTTGCGTTTTGGAAAACATGGGGTCTGCCCTTCCAAAAATCTGGCCCTGGGTTTGTTGTAGAACTGAGTGAGGTGGATGAGAGGAACATACATTACACCTTCTATTCAGCAGCAGACTAACTTTCTTCTTTGCTTCAACGCAGCCTGCATGATATACTTAACAATCTGAGATCAAAATATACCAAGCAGATAAAGCAGTTTCAGGAGGAGAACCAGTCACTAACCTCAGACTACAAACGCCTTGTGAAGCAATTCAAGGAGCTACAGAAAGCCATGAGGTATTTTAGGGGCTTGGGACCCAAGGCACGTGCCCTAGAATAGAGGTTGGGGGTAGAGTTGGTAGTGGCAGTGATTTCAGTAGACTTTGATATCACCAGGTTTTTGGAGCTGGACCAGGCCACTAAAGAGTCCTTTGTGCTGCCTTCCTTGTCCCTTTACTTGCATGTCACGTGCCTTGTTTACACTTACAAGGGTGGCTTCTAGTCGGTCATAGCTGAGGATCAGTGGTCCAGGGACTGGGCCAGGCCCAGGATTTACCACAGCTCTGCCTCAGCTCTTACCCTGCTGCTAATTGAGGGGAGCCTGGCCAGGCCCAGGGGTCAGTGGGCCATGCTCAGTAACTCTTCTTTACAGGCATTTTGCTCTCGTCGATGAGGAGCAGTTTCAGGAGATTTGGCTGATGAATGAAGAGGAGGCAAAGGATCTGATAAGCAGAGCCTTTGATGTAGACAGGATCATCCATACCCATCACCTGGGGCTCCCCTGGACAGCGCCTGATTTCTGGTTCCTGAAGAACGTGGGCCCTATTTCTCAGCAACAGTGGAAGTCGGCCACACAAATATTAGAAGAAGTGCTGATGCAAACAGGTGACTAGAACCAAGTCACAGAGTCTTTGCGCTGGAGGGGCCCTCTGAGAACACTGGGTCAACCTATCCATTTTACAGATAAGGGAACTGAAGTCCAGAGAAGGGGAAGAAGTCTCATAGCTAAGAGGTCCATCGGGCATGCCTGGCTGATATGGCTTTTAAGTCTCCTCTGCTTTATAGCTTTATCCTCTCCCCTGGATTGTAAACTGGCAGTTAGATCTAGAAGCTTGATTAGATTCAGGTTCTATTTATTTTTGCTAAGTACACTGTTGTGTACCTCCATTGAGATAAACTAATGTTAGATTGTCTTTCTTCTTGTGATGTTAGCAACCACTGATAATCATTTTCTAAGATCCATTCATTGCAGGAGGGATTGCAAAATGGTGAAACTCTGAATTCTGTCATCATGTCTTCATTTATTAGCTGGGACACTTCTGAAAAGAGAGTCTTCCCCTCATCAGCTTTTTGTTGCCCTGAGATACAGTTTGTACAGGAAAAGCAGGATAGGTGTTTATCCTTTCTCTATACTGGTTCTCAGAATGAATGGGTTGGGTCTCTAACATCTTCCACGGGCGACCAATGAGGTTTTATAAAAGACAAAATCCCTATGAACACATGGATTTAAATAAATTTGATGTGCTTCAGCTCCTGCCATTAGCATCCTTGCTGATGCTCGAGTTGTCCCACCTTTGGCCAGAGGGTGTCTCTTCCTGTGGCCCCTGGGTCCCGTTGACACAGCCCTGGTAGGCTTTGATAGTTTCCTGGCTTTCTGGAATGACCAGGCGTTCCAGGCTCACCGTATACTGTTCCTGTGTCAGGTCTGGGATCAGCTGTTCCTCCCGGGAGGCCCAGTCCTTTTAAGCAGGGAAGGTCTTGCGAAACCGTCCTTTCATTGTTTTGGGTTGGTCCTTGTTTCCAGGCCTTCTCAGTGGACGAGCCTAGGGTAGAGGATTATGTATTCAAGATAAAACAAATCATGTGTTCATCCTAATAGTTCCTAATCATCAGGATGTCAGGATTTTTACTTAACCTTCTCAAAGCGTGTCTCCTCGCTCCTGAGTTGGAAATCCTGGTACTCAGTGACTCCAAAATAGTTACTCATTGCTCTTCCTAAGCTACCATGGAATGGTCTCAGCGTGGAACACCAACCCTGCCACTAACGAATGATTACTAAGCGAGTTTAAACTTTCCCAGAGTTCTTTTTGTTCTTAGGGTGTGTCCCACTAGGGATGTGCAGACAGACTGCTGTTTTAGGGTTACTCGGAATAGTTTCTATGCGCTTTTGTCACCAACTGACAACACATTTAGGTCTTTTCGTTTTATTTTTGATTGTTAGGGATTACTTTTCACAATTTAATTTTGTTTAATAGTTATGTAAAATATTTACATGCTTCCCAAGTCAAATGTACAAAAACAAGGCAGTAGACTCAAAGAAGTGTGGCTTTTCTCCTCTCTGCCCTATTTCGCCCTTCTGCTAGAGGGAACTATTTAAACATTTATAGTTTGTCCTTTCATTGCTTTTTAAAATTGTAAACAAATGTGTGTATATATTTGTGTAAATCCCTTTTTTTTAGGTAAATGAGAGCATATGCTTTCCTCCACCTGCTTTTTTCATTTACTATATATCCTGGAGATCAAGCTATAGTAGTAAGAAGCAATATTCTTCATTCCTTTTTATCTGGTACCCTCTTATGTGGCTGTGTCTGATTGATTCACAGTCCTCTGTTGATGGTCATTTGGGATATTTCCAGTTTTTTGTTTTTTGGTTTTTTTTGCTATTACAAACAGCGCTGCAACAAATAGCTTTGTGCATTTGTGTTTTCGTGTTTTGCTGGTGAATTGTTGGGACAGATCCTGGGAGATGGATTGCTGGGTCAAAGGCTCAATGCTCTGTGATTTCGCTGGATGTCACTCCACAGGAATGGTACCACTTTGCAGCCCCACCAGCAATTTGATTTCTTGTACTTTTCAAAACCTTTTCATATATGTTATCTCAGTGTACCTTTTGACAACCAGTAAAACCTGGAGGGTCCAATGATTTTTATTCCTGTTTTCAGATGAGGAATGTATATTCTAAGACATTTTCTAATTTTTAATTTTCATTGAGAAGGTTTTTGACTCCTGCCGTCAGCCGTCAGCTCTTGCGGGCAGTATTCTTTTGTGGGGCGCCGCCGCTCCTGCCTGTGAGTTGGCTGCTTCTGGTCCACTGCAGGTTTCGAAACCACATGGCAGATGCGCCTGATTTCTCTCTAGAATAAGAATAAATAGGTTCATCCCCCGCCCCCCACTTCCTTGTCGTGGCTGGATGTTGAGTATGATGTTTCCAGGTAGATGAAATTTGGTAAAGTGAGGCATTATAGCTTGGCTAAGAATGGCAGACTTCTCCAGAGAGTCTCTTGTTCTGACCCCCAGGCTCCCTTTTTTCCCCTCAAAATGGGCTTTCTTCAGCTGGAGAAACTTGATAGTGCCTTAAGAAGGCTTTTTAAGAGGTAAATGTTCTCAGGGAAAGCCAGTTGACTGGTTCTGAAAGTCAGCAAGGCCAAGAAATGATCTTCTTTTTCTTTCCCTCTCTCTTCTCTCTGTGCCGCATCGGCAGAAGAGGGGGGTGCAGAAGATGGGAGGGCTGAAGAGGAGGGGGCAGAAGAGGGCGCCTCGGAACCGGAGTCTTACCTCGACCTGCCAAAGAAGGTTTCAGCAAAGACTACCAGGAAGATCCTGATGCTTCTCTGTGACGAGTCGGTGAGGCGGGGCCGGGGCTGTGGCAGAGGGCCTCCCGGGGGTGGCTTTGCCGACTTTCTGCTTTGCCGACTTTCCATTGTTGCCTCTTGTCTGCTGCTTCTGATGACTCTGGCCAGGCCAGATGGGGCCTGGAGGCAGGAGTGGATCGGCCCTCGGGAACAGAGCTGGAGGCTGGCCCCTGGACGTCGAGGGGCACTTCACAGAGAGGCTATGCCTCAGAGTTGGCCCCTCTGGCCAGTGGGTCCTCCCTTAGCGGGTCAGCAAGGCATGGTTCAGGGCTGCTGACAGGCTCCTGCTAATTTTTAGAAAATGCTCGTTGTTTGAGAGATGGGGCATCAGTCTTGCCTCCATGAACCCACCTGCCAAATAGTGCGGCCACAACCGACCTGGCCCTTCTCTGGAATCTCAGTTTGCAGTTAGTCTGGCTGTGTAGGGCTTTGGCTGTCTGCACTGGATATTCACGAAAACCACTAGACTTAGTGTAAAGGCTGTGTTGGAGCTGGCTTAGCAGAATTCGAGGTGTTACCAAATGTGATGGGTGTTTATTTAGATGTTATAGTTCTAAGATGGGCAAAAGAGCTGGAGCAAGACCTGGTAGCCTCCAGTGACCTTGGGACAGTTTTCTTTGGCCCAGGGCTGCCTCCTGCCACTAAGGGCAGCTCTTTCTGAAGGAGGCTGCTGGCAGGTGCTCCCCTTTCTGTTTGCGGGCTTGCTGCCAGTGGCCGCCTTTCCATGGAGCCCTCCCTCAGGTGTGCCCAGCTCAGAGCTGGCACCGGGCACCCGGTCTTCTCCCCACTCCCCACTTCATGTGCGCTGTGTTCTGGTATGCTGTGTCCCTCTCCCTTCCTGCCTTCCTCTCATCCAGTGCAATGCCTACTAGGTGTTCTGTAGGTATCTGGGGACTAGCATGTGAGTGAAGGGACACTGGGCAGGTGGGAGTCTGACTGGGTCAGGTTTGGACAGCTGTGGGAGCTCAGCTGTTTGCCCAGTGGCTGGTGGGTGAAGTGAGTCAGCACCCTTCTGAGGTGGAGGAACTAAATCCATGATGGGCACTGGCTTCATCCCTTAGGCATCTTAAGAAGGCCCTCCTCTGGGGTCCCCACTGCCCGAAGTCTCATCCTTGGGGCTTCTGCTCTGTGGAGTCCTCCCTGGCTAGTTACACAGAAGGAGGCTGCAGACCCTACGACTTGTTCCTGAAACCCGTCTCTGACCGGAAATGACATCTTCCTTCTCTCAGGGTTTCCTCATAGACAGCAAGCTGCTGAGACTTCTCCTCCCCCTGGAGAAGACCGAACACTATATGCTGAGGCTGGACGCCATCTTCTCAGTGAGTCCCACTGGGCTGAGTGGACAGGGGCTGGGGACCTCATTCTAAGACAGCCCCCCTGTGTTCTTCCACCATGGCCTCAGCCCTGGGAGTAGATGCAGATCTCCTGGGGCCTCTCTCACCATCACATCCTTCCCTTCACTTACTCTCATGCAAGACATTGGCCTCAGAGTCATTTAAATGTGTCCCACCCTGACCCTTGCTCTACCAGCTTCTCGCTCTCGTGGCCCAGCCCTCAGACCGTAGGTTCTCCCCTACACCCCTAAACTCAGATGTGTGCTCAGCTCCCTTTCGTGTTCTCCTGCCCACAAGACCTGACTGGTGCAGCTGGTCCCAACTCAGCATCCTTTCTCTGTTCTGATGTGGGTCCCAATCTCACTGCCTTTCCCAGCGTTGAACCCCCTCCACTCTGGGCCATGGCAGGTGTCGGGGTGTTGAGGGGAGCAAGCCAAGCCCCCTGCTCTTAGGAGTGAGGGTCTGTTGATTCCCTGGATGTGACGTTTGAGCAGTCCTTCTGTTTCTGCCTCAGGCCATTGGAATTGAAAGTGAGGATGACTTGTATAAACTGGTGAACTTCTTCCTCAAATACCAAGCTCATCATTCACTCTCCAGTCAGGTAAGGCGAAGTGCAATCAGAAAGAGAGCATTTAAAATTCTCCTGGAGGGCCCCAGAGGGCAGTGCTGCCTTTGAATAATCCTTCTGGAGAAAGAGTGAGGGTTTTATGTCAGGGATAACTAACTTAGCATTTTCCTTATTATTGTTACTTTTTCTGTTTACAAAGGGAAGAATGGTTGGGGCTCAGATGCTGTTCTCAGACTGGGGCCCCAGGGGTCTTTTCCTGGGCCTCCCTCACAACCAGGCCTCAGCCACCGTGAGACCTGGGCCCACCAATGCTGCATGTTTTGATCCGCAGCACTTTCCTGCAAAGCAGGGCCCATTTCTAATACTTACCTTGATTGGCTCTTCTGAAGCAGTCATCATGTTAAGAATATTATAACATTTTAATTCAAAAATTAAAAACTTCAATTTAAAAAGTTCTTTTTAGTTTACTAACCTCAGGGTGAGATCCCTGATATGCTTCCAAAAGGAGTTGGCTGAGTGAACAAAACTCAGAAGCCATAAAGGAAAAAAAAAGATATATTTGACTATGTTAAAAAAAGTTCAGTACGGTGAAAATCACTATAAGCAAAGTTAAGATAAGGATGACAAGCTGGGGGACAATATTTTTAACTCATATCACAGGTAAGGGCTATTTCCTTAATATGTAATGAACCTCCATAAACCAATAAGAAAAAGGTCAACAACTCAATGGCAAAGACAAGGAATATGAACAAACACCTCCTAGAAGAGGCAATAGAAATAACTTCTAAACATATGAAAAGATAATCAGGCTTTCTTGTAATAAGAGAGATGCAAATTAAAACTGCCCAAATTCCATTTTCACCTGTCAGGTTGGCAAAAATCTGAAAGCCTGATAGCGCATAGTGATGGCTGAGGGGTGGGAAACAGGCACGCTTGTGAGAGTTGTGTAAGTTGCTGGTGGGAGTGTAAATTGTTGTGGCCTCCATGGATGGCAGTTGGGCGGTATCAGTTACAAAACCATATGCACTTTGCCTTGCAATTCCTCTTCTAGGATTTTGTTCTATAGATGTACATCCATACATTTGAAATGCTGTGTTTACTGTAGCTTATCCATTGCAGCACTGTTTGAAGTGACAGAAGATTGGAAATAATCTAAATTTCCATCATTAAGAAAGTGATTAAATAATATATGGTGCATCTACACCATGGAATACTATGCAACTGTGAAAGAGGAACACAGAAGTTTTTAATGTATTTATGTGAAAAGATCTTCAGGTTTATTGGTATGTGAAAAAAGCAAAGTGCAGAACTGTGTGCATAGTGCAGCATCACACAAAAATAGGGAGGAAAGTATGTTTGCTCTATGGACATAATATTTGGGAGGATATATAAGAAACTGATGACATTGGTTTGCCTGTGGGAAGTAAACTGAGTGAACTGTGAGATAAGAGTAGGAGGAAGATGCTTTTGAATTTAAAAATTAGAATAGAATTTAATTTGTATTATGATTCAAAAGGATATACATATATCATGTAGGTTTTATGAAGATTAATAAAATGAACACCTGGGAGCCCCGATTTAGAAACAGAACATTGTCATTGTTTTGAAGCCCCATATGCCTGTCCCTGGTCATCCCCCTTTCTCTTCCACTCTTTCCTCTCACAATTCTTTTCTTGTGTAAATGTCTCCCTCTGCATCTTTTCTGTAACTTTGAGAGCTTTCTGCGAACTTTCCTCCGTTTTTGTCTCTTCCTGTCTGTCTTCATATGCTCACGCCCGTGTACCCCCAACCCATAGTTCCTGCCCTTGCACCTCTCTTCAGATCAACCCTGGAATCTCTGTCACCCACTACAGGAGCAAGCAAGCCTGATGTCAGCGCTGGAGCCAGCAGAGCAGGCAGATGTTGAGGGAGGGAAGCAGGAAAGCCTTGTGGAAGGGGAGCTGGAAGAGAAGGAGACCCCCCCCTCTCCCGGGCTCATCCACCCCAATGATGTCCTCAAGATTCTGGAGGCCTTTGTCATGGGTCTGAAGAAGCCTAGGTGGGCTGTGGTGCTGGAGGGCTTGCCTGAGCACTGGGGAAGCTGCATGGGATGGGGCCAAGCAGGTGCTAGTGAGTGGAAAAGAGGCTAGTGAGCAAGATCTTGGGGGGTGAGGAAAGGGATATCTAAAGGGAGGGCGAGAGGAGTCATTGGACATTATCTTGAAAGAAAGGGGGTGTAGAAGTGATTTGCATTTTTTCATTCCTCATTCATTCAATCAACAAACAAGTACTGGGGTCTGCTATGTGTAGGTCCCTGAGAGATACCTCCTTGTGGTCAGAACAGTGGTCAGAGCACATACAAGGTGTCACGTTGCTCAGAGGCAGAAGTGGTTGACTCCAACTGGCATGTCAGATAAAGCTTTAGGAGGAGATGGCACCAGAACTGGGTTTTCTTAAGTGGATAAAGTGGGGCAGAGGGCATTTCACGATGTGACAACCCGGGGCAAGGCCTGGTGTGTTCAAGAATCATGACAGAGAGGGATGGTTAGTGTCAGGGGTCTGGGAAGTGGGAGCGGTGATCTCCAGATCATGGAGAGCCTTGCCCAACGTGCCCGAGATTTTTGTCGTTACCCTGCAGTGGGCCGGAGCCAGAAACGGGCCTGAGGCGGTGGGGGAGCTGTGGTTAGACTTGTGTTTCAGAAAGATCACTTTGGTGGCAGGGAGGGGGTGATGCTGGATGCAACGAGAGCAGTCAGGTTTGTCCAGGTCGGGGTGATGTCCTGGATTAAGACCATCCTAGCAGAGATGGAGAGGAGATCACCCATTTTGAGAGCTGTTTTGAATGCATTAGTGAAGAAATGGGCATAGTTTGAGCCGTAAGGCCAGTGAGGTAAACTGATGGAGAGAAAGAGGGTGGATGAAACTCTAATGACAAAAGTGACAATGACACCGAGAATCGGGAACATTGATGATAAGTATGTGTCCTTTTGGAGGATCCGTCATAATCTGGTTGATAAACATGTATAGCTGAGTGGGTAGGTGACAGGTGGGTAAGTGGTAGGTCTGTGAGGGACAGACATGGTGACCGGCACTGCTTGGGGGCCTGAGTGGTGCCGGGGGGGAGGGTGGTACCAGTGCTCTTGACCTGCAGGGACTCTCGGGCGCCAGTGAAGTTGATGAAGGACGTGCGTGATGACTCAGAGGACTCTGAGTACTGGAAGGCCCTGGCCACAGTTATCCCCGACGCCACGCAGAACCTCTGGGATGCGCTCTACACGGCCTTGGAGAAATACCAGTAAGTGTGGACGTCCTGGCCCAGGAGAAGGAGGGAGCCGGGCGGGTAGGCGGGGGAAGGATTCTGCTTGGAGCAGCCGCATTTACCACCTCCCGTCCCATGAACTCTTGGGGAGAAGAGCTGCCTTTGGCAACTCCTGATGAGGGACACATCACATCTGGACCTGTCCTCCCTGCCCTTTCCCACTAGCCTGGCTCGTGCAGGGCAGGAGGGTTGCTCTGGTGGCTGAGACTTCTGGGGTCCTCTTCCACCTCCACCCACAACAGACACACAGAGACCCTGGCCCCTGCTTGGTAGAGGATGAAGGATTCACTGGGCCTCTAACCTACGTTTCTTCCCGAAGCCTCGTTCTGACGCAGAGGGCCAAGCTGCTGATGGAGAACAGTTCTCTGGAGCAGCAGAACACAGAGCTCCAGATGCTGCTGCAACAGTATCTAGATTCCAAGGTGGGTGACAGGGACCCTGCAAGGTAGGCGGGGTGCTCAGGAGGCCGGGGGAGGCGGTGGGACTGGAGCTGATGTTAGGAAATGAGGAGCCCTCTTCCTCCGGAGGCCAGGGAGCTTTGAGATGTGGGTTGTAATAGTGTCCCTTTGATGCCCACGGTTTTGGGCACCAGCTGCTGTTGGACCACTCTTAGAAGCAGTCCCACTCTTGGAAGCAGTGACAGCTCCACAGCTTCCAGAGCGCTTCCATAGGATTTTTCTTTTTTGGTCTCAACAACCCGTCTGTGAGGTACCTAGGGCAGTAATTATTCTCCCCCTTTCACAAAAAGGAGAATCAAAACATGGAGACTTTGTAACTTGCCCAGAGTGCGGGCTTTCCCACTCTGCCAGCCCACTTGTCTGGCGTAGGATGTGGCGTGGTTAGAGGAGGCTCCCGATGGGGCAGATACTGCCTGGCCCCCACTCCTGCCCACTCCACTGGTAGTTGGGGCAGCTTCCTCATGGCCTGAAAGAGGACAAATCTCATTGTCTCTGCTCCAGAGGAAAGAGTTCACTCATAACACAGTTGCTGGCTCTGCTGTGCTGATGTGGCATCCTTCATGTGGTCCCGAGGCCATGGGCCAGGAGGGTTGTGCCACACTGGGCCGAGCGTCGGTCCTGCATCATCAGCTGTGCATGTGAGGCCAGCCACAAGCCCAGGCACTGGAGGGGTGTGGCCCCATGTGGTCTCAGGCCCAGGCCACACCTGAATGGGGATGTGGTAAGCCTGAGTGTCGTAACAGCTTCTTGGCCTGTGACAGGTCTCAGACATTAGGGGACCGTTTGGTCCATGCTTCCTTTGATGCTGCTGTGTATAAGAGTTTAGGGGAGAGGGCGGGGCTAGACTGAGGATGGGATGGGCAGGTGAAGAGGAGAGGGGAGCATTTAAGAGAACGGCAGAGCAGAAGGTGGAGAATGTTACTGGAGGTTAGCTTGCCAGAGAAACCAAACAAGAAGCCCAGGGGCTTGTCTTCTGAAGGAAGGCCGACGGGGGCTTTCCCAGGCATTTGGAAGCATTTGGGGAGGACAGGCTTGCAGAGGCTTGGAGGCCTGTGGGAGAGCCAGCGTGTGCCCCTGACCCCAGAGCCAGGGAGAAGGAGGGCCCTGGGGAAAGCAGAATGACCTTTGTTCTTTCTTTTCCAGATAAACTCGGAACTGCAGGTTCCTCCGACTCAAGTGTTCGGGGTACCTGCAAAGTAGAGCCAGACCTCGGAGGCTGCGGGATCAGGGCAGATGCTGGTGTTGGTGTCGGTGCCGGTGCCTGAGGCGCATGCATCACCTGGGAGCTGCCTGGGTCTGCTCTGGATGTTCCGGAGCCGCTGTTGTAGGTCCTGTCCAAATAAGGCGACAAGAGGAGTTACCTGTATCCTCAGTCATGATTAAAGTCTTTAAAAAGTTGTGGCTGAATCTGTCTGAAGAGGTCAGGTCCGCTGTGACACGGCCCCCTGCCCCCAGCTCTGTGTCACGAGGGGACTTTGTTCCCGTCCTCAGATCGTGGTGTGAGGACAGGCACGTTGCTGTGAGACAAGGCCCAGGCAGCGGCGTGGGGCCCCTTCTTGCTTCTGGGGGCGGTTGGTTTCTATGCATGGAGGCTGGAGCTCTGGGGCTCTTGTGGGGTCTTAGGCCTTCAGACTGTCCTTGGGCCTGCAGGACCCCTTTGGTGAGGTTTTGGGGCCCCTGGGTCCACCCTGGTGTGCCCCCTGGGCTGTGACATGAGGGTCCTTCTGTGGGCAGCCTGGGCAGGTGGCCTTAGGCCCGCCTGGAACCCTGGACCATGAGGCCATCCAGAGGGGCCCAGCTGGTATTGAGTTTGCCAACCTCAGTGTGCCCACTGACCCTGTGCCCCCACACCCGTCCCCTCACTTGACCAACTGCAGACTTGTCAACTCAGTGTTTGATTTCTTTTATTAAGAGAAAAATCACCACTCAAGAAAGGAAAAACAGCAAAGAGAAACCCAGCTCACACAGGCAGAGGGCAGCACTTCAAAGAACAAACTCCTGGCTGAGCTGTAGGGACCGAAGGGCAGGCTCTGCAGGGGGAGGGCAGAGGTTGCCTGGGGAGGTGGGGGGACCAGAGGTTCGCTCTCACTGCTCCGTGTCTAGGCTTGTGAGCACTAGCCTGGCCGAGGAAGCTCTGGGAAGCCATAAACCCCACAGGCAGGGCAAGGCCTGGGCTTGTGTACCCGCCATGGCCATGGCGACTGCCCGGGCAGGAGGAGGAGCCCTGGGCCATGGAGCCAGATGGAGGCAGCCACGGCAGGGTTAGCAGGAAGGGTCTGGCCCACTTCTGCAGCATGACGGTGGAGTCAGCGGCCCTCACAAGATGATGTCTGGGGAAGGGCAGGGGGATGCTGTTTGCTTGTTCTTTCTTTTCAAAGCCCTGGGCACTGGCCCAAGACATGATTCTCAGTTAATTTCATTAAAGCTTTAGTGCTTGCCAGAAGGCCTGGGGGAGGGTGTGGGGTGGCTTCTTCAGAGCCAGGGCCTGCAGAAGTTGCCTCAGCAAGCTGGGGCAGATCCCCAACCCCTCCCACATTCCCCACCCACAGGCAGGGACCAGAGAGGCAGGACAGGGCGAGCAGCAGGCTTGGGGTGGTGATGATGGGCGCCCCAGCAGCCAGGAGGCAGGCTCCTGGGACCTGAGGCCCCAAGGGTGGACACCGGGCTCCTCAGGCTCCCCAGGGAGACGGGAACGTCCACGCCAAGGAGGGGGAAAAGCACAAGCCCAGGAGAGGAGCTGCAGGGAGGCCATGGGGCCTTCACGCTCCTAGGAGCTTCTTGACCATGTAGCCGGGGAGGCTGTAGAGGAAGAGGGCCAGCATGAGCAGCCCCAGCAGCGCCAGCACGATCTTGATGATGAGCCACTTGTACCGTGTGCAGATGAGGTACTTGATGGACTTGAGGGGGTTGAGGAACCAGACGAAGGCCGTGTCGGGCCGGCTGCAGGAGGGGGAGACTCAGTCAGGCAGTGGCGGCTCTCAGGGCACCCCCTCCCTTCAGCCCTTCTAGACCCCAAGAGGCCCCATCACAGCCACGGTCCCAGAAGCAATGAGGGCGGGAGGCAGGGTTCGAGCCCACTTCTCAGCATCAGGTTTGCAGCTTATATTCCCTGTCGTCTTTGCAGGACCCCCTGGCACCCCCCGCCTCCTCCCAAGGCCTCAATGGCATTTCTGGCATTGGGCAGCCATCCAGCCTCGACCTGGATGCTCGCAGCGATGGCAGCTCACCACCTGAAGAGGCAGCGTGCTGCAGGCAGCCCTGAGTATCAGCTTTCGCAGTTCAGCAACGTGGTCCATTGCCCCTGCTCGCTCTCCGTGAGATCAGCACCCCTCACCTCCCCGCCTTTCCCATGAACAGAAGCTTCTGTCTGCACCAGGCCCTGCCAGGGGTCTGAGGAGCCCTGTCACCCTCACCCACCGGCCCACTGCCAGGCTGCCATCGCTACTCTACCTTCTGCACGGCCTCCTGGCCAAGAAGTGCATGTTGAGGTTTATATTCTGTTGTTTGTGTTCCAAAAACAACAGGTTTTATGAAATGTCAAGATAGAAAAATCAAAGTATTGAATATGCTTTTTCAAATTCCTGCCCCGCTAACTCCTGGAGGACACTGCGGAGCGGGGGTGTGGGCTCAGGGCACCTGGTTTCCAATCCAGGCTGGGACAGGCAAGTGGGGCACCTCTGTGAGCCTCAGTTTCCTCACTGACACAATGGGGTTGACAGTGGACCCCGCCTCCGGGGTTGGTAAGGGCTGAAGGGAGGCAGTGACAGGCGACGCCCCCAGCACTGCCTGGTGCGGAGCATGCTCAGCAAAGGCTGGCTCCTGAGCCGTTGACATCGGGTGGAGCTGCTGACCACTCTGTAGGGCGGACAGCGGCTCTGGTCGCCAGGTGGATGCTGGTAGAAACTATGCAGGACTCACTGGCTAATCCTAGGCAAACCCTTTCCCCTCTCCCTGTCCAGAGCTCAACTTCTTTCTGCCAGCGGGACCGGGGTGGAGTCTGTCAGGAATGTCGCTGGGCGAGGAGGTGGTATAGTGCGAAGAACACTGGATCGGCAATTGGGAAACCCAGGCTGAGTCCTAGCTCTACCCTAATTTGCTAGGTGACCTTGGGCAAGCTACTTCACCTCTCTGGCCTAATATGTAAACGTGCAAAATAGTCACTTCCAGTTCTGAGTCTGCGGAACTATTTGAAAGCTTGAAAGTTGGCTGTGTCTGTGTGTGCATATGCGTGTGTATGCATGTGTGCGTGCACTTGTGCATGTGCACGTGTGTGTTCTGCATGCTGCTCAGCTCATGAGCCCTAGCTCCAGAGGAAGAAGGGAGGAGTACCAGACCCAGGAGGATGCCGGGCTCGGGCCCCCAGGATCTTCTTGGCCAGGTAGCCAGGCACAGAGTAGAGGAAAAGGGCGAGGCGGAGAAGCAGAAGCGCGAGCGGCAGCAGTTTGAGGAGCAGCCAGCGATATGTGTGCCACAAGAAGTAGCAGGCAGACTTGAGAGGGTTCAAGAACCAGATGAAGCTTGTGTTGGGCCGGCTGGAGCAGCAAGAGGAGCGGAGGGGGCACGGAGAAAGGACACAGGGAGTGAGGGCTCAGGGCATGGCGAGGGGCCCCAGCCAGGAGGGGCCTGACCCTGGGCTGAGTGTGCGTAGTTCCCGCCACCTCCACAGCCATCAAGGCTGCCTGGGGCCCCAAATTCCACCACTGCAGCTGTTTGCCTTTGACTGAAGCTAGGAAGAGCACTTGACTCTGCTAAGTGTGGCCTTCCCGCGAGGGGCGCTGCTTCCCAGGACGGACAGCCCCTGCTCTGCTTCAGAAGGAGCTGGTGGATTCCGCAGGGAAGGAGAGGAACAATGAGGCTGTGGCCCAGGGAGGGACAGAGAGGGCAGAGGTGCCTGCAGAGCGGGGGCAAGAAGACCAGAAGGTTCTGGTCCTCTTTCCTGTTCCAGGGCCACCAGGGGCCAGCGCGGCAGGGTGGCCTGACAGGCAGGGCACTCACTTGGGTTTCTCTAGGGGGTCAGGTTCATTGCGGGCCAGGCCAACAGGATTCTTCTCCGCCTCCTCAGCAGTGAGTAGATGCAACTCCGCCTCCACCTTGCCCTGCAGAGAGGGACAGATTGGGCCCAGAGCCCGGGCCAGGTGCCAGGCAATCGGCACTCCAGCCTGGCCCAGCCCTGCCCTCTGCCTGAGCAGAGCTGGTGCCCACCGTGAGCTCAAACTCGTCATTCTCATTTCGAGCCAGGAGGGGCCACCAGCCTTTGACGCGCTTCTGCTTGAAGATGGAAACCAGGGGCACATCCACCTCCCCCGTGGCCATCTCCATGGTGCACTGCTTGGCGGTCTTTGCACCCCGTGGGAACCGGTTCAGGTCCAGCTCGATGGCCCCTGTGGCAACCTCAGAGTCAGAGATCGGGTCAGACTGACCCCATGCCTCACTCACCTGGGGTGGGCTCACCTGTCCTTACCTCCCCCTGCCTTATCCCCTCCATTTTGGGTCCCAGTCCCCCCCGCCCAGCCTGGCCCTGCACCCAGGAAGTCGTCCGCGGAGAAATGGTCGGCATCCCAGATCTGCAGGGTGAGCCGTGCTGGGATCTTGTATTCGGTTTCGTCCCAGGAGAACATGGACTCCTTCTTGGAGATGACAATCTTTTCCTCGGCAGCCAGGTAGTCGAAGGGGAACAGGTAGCGCCAGTTGAAGTTGCCCTCGCCAGTGAGGGAGTGGTAGTGGACGTCTGTGTCCTGCTTGTCCTCCTGCTGGCCCTTCAGCCACCTGCGGGATGCCACCCGCTCCAGACCTGCAGCCACACCCAGAGGGGCCTCTCCCCACCCCACAGCTCCCCTTGTCCTCTCCCTCCTCTCCTGCCTCCCAGGAAGGTGGCTCCCCAGCTCAGCTCCCTCCCAGCCAGGGGGCCTCTCACTGACCCCCGCACAAAAATGTCACTGGACTTCTCCCCAGTGAAGAAGTCATCGTCCTCCAGGACCACTTCATCCGTGTTCCACACGATGACCCGCAGCTCGTACCTGGGCAGGGTAGAGGCTGATCACCTGCCTGGGGGTGGGGTTTCCCCAGGGTCTTGGGTCTAGGATGGGGCAGGGGGCTGGAGATGAGATGACCAGTAGTCTTGGGGACTCAGGGCTGGGCCAGGCTGGGATTGCGAGAGCAGATGTGGGGAGATGCTGAGGGGATGG